>NC_136065.1:1281937580-1283213413 GCF_964261635.1 Lissotriton helveticus
ACCCACACACCCAGAGCCACACACACACACACACCCAGAGCCACACACACACACACACCTAGAGCCACACACACACACACACCTAGAGCCACACACCACACACACACACACACACCCAGAGCCACACACACACACCCAGAGCCACACACACACACACACACCCAGAGCCACACACACACACACCCAGAGCCACACACACACACCCAGAGCCACACACACACACCCAGAGCCACACACACACACACCCAGAGCCACACACACACACACACCCAGAGCCACACACACACACACCCAGAGCCACACACACACACCCAGAGCCACACACACACACACACACCCAGAGCCACACACACACACCCCCAGAGCCACACACCCCCAGAGCCACACACCCCCAGAGCCACACCCACACCCAAAGCCACACCCACACCCACACACCCAGAGCCACCCCCCCCACAGAGCCACACACACCCAGAGCCACACACACACACCCAGAGCCCACACACACACACCCAGAGCCACACACACACACACCCAGAGCCACACACACACACACCCAGAGCCACACACACACACACCCAGAGCCACACACACACACACCCAGAGCCACACACACACACACCCAGAGCCACACACACACACACACCCAGAGCCACACACACACACCCAGAGCCACACACACACACCCAGAGCCACACACACACACCCAGAGCCACACACACACACCCAGAGCCACACACCCACCAGAGCCACACACACACAGCCACCCACCCCCACCCACCCCCAGAGCCACACACACCCCCCAGAGCCACCCAAAAAAACCCCCCCAGAGCCACCCACACACACCCCCCCAGAGCCACCCACACACACCCCCCAGAGCCACACACACACACACCCAGAGCCACACACACACACACACACACACCCAGAGCCACACACACACACACACACACAGAGCCACACACACACACACACACACACACAGAGCCACACACACACACACACAGAGCCACACACACACACAGAGCCACACACACACACCCAGAGCCACACACACACCCAGAGCCACACACACACCCAGAGCCACACACACACCCAGAGCCACACACACACCCAGAGCCACACACACACCCAGAGCCACACACACACCCAGAGCCACACACACACACCCAGAGCCACACACACACCCAGAGCCACACACACACCCACCCAGAGCCACACACACACACCCCCAGAGCCACACACACACACACACACACCACACACACACACACACACACACCAGAGCCACACACACACACACACACACACACCCAGAGCCACACACACACACACAGCCACACACACACACCCCAGAGCCACACACACACACACCCAGAGCCACACACACACACACCGAGCCACACACACACACACCCAGAGCCACACACACACACACCCAGAGCCACACACACACACACACACCCAGAGCCACACACACACACACCACACACACCCCCAGAGCCACACACACACACACACCCAGAGCCACACACACACACCCCCAGAGCCACACACACACACACACCCAGAGCCACACACACACACCCAGAGCCACACACACACACCCAGAGCCACACACACACACCCAGAGCCACACACACACACCCAGAGCCACACACACACACCCAGAGCCACACACACACACACACCCAGAGCCACATACACACACCCAGAGCCACACACACACCCAGAGCCACACACACACACACCCACCCAGAGCCACACACACACACACCCAGAGCCACACACACACACACACCCAGAGCCACACACACACACACACCCAGAGCCACACACACACACACCCAGAGCCACACACACACACACCCAGAGCCACACACACACACACCCAGAGCCACACACCCCCAGAGCCACACACACACACCCCCAGAGCCACACACACACACCCCCAGAGCCACACACACACACCCCCAGAGCCACACACACACACCCCCAGAGCCACACACACACCCAGAGCCACACACACACACACCCAGAGCACACACACACACACCCAGAGCCACACACACACACACCCAGAGCCACACACACACCCAGAGCCACACACACACACCCAGAGCCACACACACACACCCAGAGCCACACACACACACCCAGAGCCACACACACACACCCAGAGCCACACACACACACCCAGAGCCACACACACACACACACACCCAGAGCCACACACACACCCAGAGCCACACACACACCCAGAGCCACACACACACCCAAAGCCACACACACACACACCCAAAGCCACACACACACACACCCAAAGCCACACACACACACACCCCCAGAGCCAAGTTCAAGTTCGGGCATTTATAAAGCGCACTACTCACCCAGAGGGTCTCAAGGCGCTAGGGTCTCAAGGCCACACACCCCCCGGAGCCACACACCCACAGCCACACCCACACCCAGAGCCAAACCCACACACACACACACCCAGAGCCACCCCCCCACAGAGCCACACACACACACCCAGAGCCACACACACCCAGAGCCACACACACACACCCAGAGCCACACACACACACACACACACCCAGAGCCACACACACACACACACACACCCACCCAGAGCCACAGACACACACCCAGAGCCACACACCCAGAGCCACCCACCCCCACCCACCCCCAGAGCCACACACACACACCCCAGAGCCACACATACACACACACACCCCCAGAGCCACACATACACACACACACCCCCAGAGCCACACACACACACACCCCCAGAGCCACACACACACACACACACCCCCAGAGCCACACACACCCCCAGAGCCAGCCACACACACACACACCCAGAGCCACACACACACACACACACCCAGAGCCACACACACACACACACACCCAGAGCCACACACACACCCAGAGCCACACACACACACACCCAGAGCCACACACACACACCCAGAGCCACACACACACACCCAGAGCCACACACACACACCCAGAGCCACACACACACACCCAGACCACACACACACACCCAGAGCCACACACACACACACACACCCAGAGCCACACACACACACACACACCCAGAGCCACACACACACACACCCAGAGCCACACACACACCCAGAGCCACACACACACACACACACACCCAGAGCCACACACACACACACACACACACCCAGAGCCACACACACACACACCCAGAGCCACACACACACACACCCAGAGCCACACACACACACACCCAGAGCCACACACACACACACACCCAGAGCCACACACACACACACCTAGAGCCACACACACACACACACCCAGAGCCACACACACACACACACCCAGAGCCACACACACACACACACCAGAGCCACACACACACACACACACACCCAGAGCCACACACACACACCCAGAGCCACACACACACACCCAGAGCCACACACACACACACACCCAGAGCCACACACACACACACACCCAGAGCCACACACACACACACACCCAGAGCCACACACACACACACACACCCAGAGCCACACACACACCCAGAAGCCACACACACACACCCAGAGCCACACACACAACACACACACACACACCCAGAGCCACACACACACACACCCAGAGCCACACACACACACACCCCAGAGCCACACACACACACACCCAGAGCCACACACACACACACACACCCAGAGCCTCACACACACACCCAGAGCCACACACACACACACCCAGAGCCACACACACACACACACACACCCAGAGCCACACACACCCAGAGCCACACACACCCAGAGCCACACACACCCACACACACACCCAGAGCCACACACACACCCAGAGCCACACACACACACCCAGAGCCACACACACACACCCAGAGCCACACACACACACCCCCCTAGAGCCACACACACACACCCCCCTAGAGCCACACACACACACACACACACACACCCAGAGCCACACACACACCAAAAGCCACACACACACACCCCCAGAGCCACACACACACACCCAGAGCCACACACACACACCCACACACACACCCAGAGCCACACACACACACACACACACACACACCCAGAGCCACACACACACACCAGAGCCACACACACACACACACCCAGAGCCACACACACACACACACCCAGAGCCACACACACACCCAGAGCCACACACACACACACACACCCCCAGAGCCACACACACACCCCCAGAGCCACACACACACACACACACAGAGCCACACACACACACACACCCACCCAGAGCCACACACACACACACACCCACCCAGAGCCACACACACACACACACCCAGAGCCACACACACACACACACCCAGAGCCACACACACACACACACCCAGAGCCACACACACACACCCAGAGCCACACACACACACCCAGAGCCACACACACACACCCAGAGCCACACACACACACCCAGAGCCACACACACACACCCAGAGCCACACACACACACCCAGAGCCACACACACACACACACCCACCCAGAGCCACACACACACACCCAGAGCCACACACACCCACCCAGAGCCACACCCACACACACACACACCCAGAGCCACACACACACACCCAGAGCCACACACACCCAGAGCCACACACACACACCCAGAGCCACACACACACACACACACACCCAGAGCCACACACACACACCCAGAGCCACACACACACACACACCCAGAGCCACACACACACACACACCCAGAGCCACACACACACACACCCAGAGCCACACACACCCAGAGCCACACACACACACACCCAGAGCCACACACACACACACACCCAGAGCCACACACACACACCCAGAGCCACACACACACACACCCAGAGCCACACACACACACAGAGCCACACACACCCAGAGCCACACACACACACCCCCCTAGAGCCACACACACACACCCAGAGCCACACACACACACACCCAGAGCCACACACACACACAACCAGAGCCACACACACACACCCAGAGCACACACACACACACCCAGAGCCACACACACACACACACCCAGAGCCACACACACACACACACCCAGAGCCACACACACACACACACACCAGAGCCACACACACCCAGAGCCACACACACACCCAGAGCCACACACACACACACCCAGAGCCACACACACACACACACCCAGAGCCACACACACACACACACCCAGAGCCACACACACACACACACCCAGAGCCACACACACACACACCCAGAGCCACACACACACACCCAGAGCCACACACACACACCCAGAGCCACACACACACACCAGAGCCACACCACACACACACCCAGAGCCACACACACACACACACCCAGAGCCACACACACACACACACCCAGAGCCACACACACACACACACACCCAGAGCCACACACACACACACACACCCAGAGCCACACACACACACACCCAGAGCCACACACACACACAACCCAGAGCCACACCCACACACACACCCAGAGCCACACCCACACACACACACCCAGAGCCAAAAACACACCCAGAGCCACACACACACCCAGAGCCACAAACACACCCAGAGCCACAAACACACCCAGAGCCACACACCCCCAGAGCCAAACCCCCCAGAGCCACCCCCCCCCCCAGAGCCACCCCCCCCCAGGCAACCCCCCAGAGCCACATCCCCCCCACCTGAAGCCACACCCCCCCAGAGCAACCCCCCCCCCAGAGCAACCCCCCCAGAGCAACCAAACCAACACCCAGAGCCAGCCACACACACACCCACACCCAGAGCCACACACACACCCACACCCACACACCCAGAGCCACACACACACACACACACCCAGAGCCACACACACACACACACCTAGAGCCACACACACACACACACCTAGAGCCACACACACACACACACACACACACACCCAGAGCCACACACACACACCCAGAGCCACACACACACACACACACCCAGAGCCACACACACACACACCCAGAGCCACACACACACACCCAGAGCCACACACACACACCCAGAGCCACACACACACACACCCAGAGCCACACACACACACACCCAGAGCCACACACACACACCCAGAGCCACACACACACACACCCCCAGAGCCACACACCCCCAGAGCCACACACCCCCAGAGCCACACCCACACCCAAAGCCACACCCACACCCACACACCCAGAGCCACCCCCCCACAGAGCCACCCCCCACAGAGCCACACACACCCAGAGCCACACACACACACCCAGAGCCACACACACACACCCAGAGCCACACACACACACACCCAGAGCCACACACACACACACCCAGAGCCACACACACACACACACCCAGAGCCACACACACACACACACCCAGAGCCACACACACACACACCCAGAGCCACACACACACACCCAGAGCACACACACACACCCAGAGCCACACACACACACCCAGAGCCACACAACACACACCCAGAGCCACACACACACACCCAGAGCCACACACACACACCCAGAGCCACACACACACCCAGAGCCACACACACACAGCCACCCACCCCCACCCACCCCCAGAGCCACACACACCCCCCCAGAGCCACCCACACACACCCCCCCAGAGCCACCCACACACACCCCCCAGAGCCACCCACACACACACCCAGAGCCACACACACACACACACACACCCAGAGCCACACACACACACACACACACACACACAGAGCCACACACACACACACACACACACACAGAGCCACACACACACACACACACACACACGAGCCACACACACACACACACAGAGCCACACACACACACAGAGCCACACACACACCCAGAGCCACACACACACCCAGAGCCACACACACACCCAGAGCCACACACACACCCAGAGCCACACACACACCCAGAGACACACACACACCCACCCAGAGCCACACACACACACACCCAGAGCCACACACACACACACCCAGAGCCACACACACACACACCCAGAGCCACACACACACACCCAGAGCCACACACACACACACACACACCCAGAGCCACACACACACACACACACACACACACCCAGAGCCACACACACACACACAGCCACACACACACACCCAGAGCCACACACACACACACCCAGAGCCACACACACACACACCCAGAGCCACACACACACACACCCAGAGCCACACACACACACACACCCAGAGCACACACACACACACACACCCAGAGCCACACACACACACACCCAGAGCCACACACACACACCCCCAGAGCCACACACACACACACACCCAGAGCCACACACACACACCCAGAGCCACACACACACACCCAGAGCACACACACACACACCCAGAGCCACACACACACACCCAGAGCCACATACACACACACCCAGAGCCACACACACACACACCCAGAGCCACACACACACACACCCAGAGCCACACACACACACACCCAGAGCCACACACACACACACCCAGAGCCACACACACACACACCCAGAGCCACACACACACACACCCAGAGCCACACACACACACACCCAGAGCCACACACACACACACCCAGAGCCACACACACACACACCCAGAGCCACACACCCCCAGAGCCACACACACACACCCCCAGAGCCACACACACACACCCCCAGAGCCACACACACACACCCCCAGAGCCACACACACACACCCCCAGAGCCACACACACACACACCCAGAGCCACACACACACACACCCAGAGCCACACACACACCCAGAGCCACACACACACCCAGAGCCACACACACACACACCCAGAGCCACACACACACCCAGAGCCACACACACACCCAGAGCCACACACACACACACCCAGAGCCACACACACACCCAGAGCCACACACACACACCAGAGCCACACACACACACCCAGAGCCACACACACACACCCAGAGCCACACACACACACCCAGAGCCACACACACACACCCAGAGCCACACACACACACACACACCCAGAGCCACACACACACACCCAGAGCCACACACACACCCAGAGCCACACACACACACACCCAAAGCCACACACACACACACCCAAAGCCACACACACACACACCCCAAAGCCACACACACACACACCCCCAGAGCCAAGTTCAAGTTCGGGCATTTATAAAGCGCACTACTCACCCAGAGGGTCTCAAGGCGCTAGGGTCTCAAGGCCACACACCCCCCGGAGCCACACACCCACAGCCACACCCACACCCAGAGCCAAACCCACACACACACACACCCAGAGCCACCCCCCCACAGAGCCACACACACACACCCAGAGCCACACACACCCAGAGCCACACACACACACCCAGAGCCACACACACACACACACACCCAGAGCCACACACACACACACACACACCCACCCAGAGCCACAGACACACACCCAGAGCCACACACCCAGAGCCACCCACCCCCACCCACCCCCAGAGCCACACACACACACCCCCAGAGCCACACATACACACACACACCCCCAGAGCCACACACACACACACCCCCAGAGCCACACACACACACACACACACACCCCCAGAGCCACACACACCCCAGAGCCAGCCACACACACACCCAGAGCCACACACACCCCCAGAGCCAGCCACACACACACCCCAGAGCCACCCACGCACACACCCCCAGAGCCACCCACGCACACACCCCCAGAGCCACGCACGCACACACACCCCCAGAGCCGCACACGCACACACACCCGCAGAGCCACACACACACACCCCCCCAGAGCCACACACACCCCGAGCCACCCACACACACCCCCCCAGAGCCACACACGCACACACCCCCCCCAGAGCCACACACGAACACACACCCCCAGAGCCACACACGCACACACACCCCCAGAGCCACACACACACCCCCCCCAGAGCCACACACGCACACCCCCCCCCAGAGCCACACACGCACACACACCCCCAGAGCCACACACGCACACACACCCCCAGAGCCACACACGCACACACCCCCAGAGCCACACGCACACCCCCGAGCCACACACGCACACCCCCGAGCCACACACGCACACCCCCCGAGCCACACACACACACACCCCCAGAGCCCCACACGCACACCCCCAGAGCCACACACGCACACCCCCAGAGCCACACACACACACACCCAGAGCCACACACACACACACCCCAGAGCCACACACACACACACACACCCAGAGCCACACACACACACACACACCCAGAGCCACACACACACACACACCCAGAGCCACACACACACACACACACACCCAGAGCCACACACACACACACACCCAGAGCCACACACACACACACCCCCAGAGCCAGCCACCCACGCACACACCCCCAGAGCCACCCACGCACACACCCCCAGAGCCACGCACGCACACACACCCCCAGAGCCACACACGCACACACACCCCCAGAGCCACACACACACACCCCCCCAGAGCCACACACACCCCCCCAGAGCCACACACACCCCGAGCCACCCACACACACCCCCCCCAGAGCCACACACGCACACACCCCCCCAGAGCCACACACGCACACACACCCCCAGAGCCACACACGCACACACACCCCCAGAGCCACACACACACACACACACACCCAGAGCCACACACACACACACACACACACACACCCAGAGCCACACACACACACACACACACACAGAGCCACACACACACACACCCAGAGCCACACACACACACACCCAGAGCCACACACACACACACACACACACCCAGAGCCACACACACACACACCCAGAGCCACACACACACACACACACCCAGAGCCACACACACACACACACACACCCAGAGCCACACACACACCACACACACACACACCCAGAGCCACACACACCCCCACACCCCCAGAGCCACACACACACACACCCCCCCCAGAGCCACACACACACACACCCCCCCCAGAGCCACACACACACACACCCCCCCCAGAGCCACACACCCCCCCCCCCAGAGCCACACACACACACCCAGAGCCACACACACACACCCAGAGCCACACACACACACCCAGAGCCACACACACACACCCAGAGCCACACACACACACCCAGAGCCACACACACACACACCCAGAGCCACACACACACACCCAGAGACACACACCCAGAGCCACACACACACACACACCCAGAGCCACACACACACCCAGAGCCACACACACACCCAGAGCCACACACACACACCCAGAGCCACACACACACACCCAGAGCCACACACACACACCCAGAGCCACACACACACACACCCAGAGCCACACACACACACACCCAGAGCCACACACACACACACCCAGAGCCACACACACACACACCCAGAGCACACACACACCCACACACCCAGAGCCACACACACACCCACACACCCAGAGCCACACACACACCCAGAGCCACACACACACACACCCAGAGCCACACACACACACACCCAGAGCCACACACACACACCCAGAGCCACACACACACCCAGAGCCACACACACACACACCCAGAGCCACACACACACACACCCAGAGCCACACACACACACACCCAGAGCCACACACACACACCCAGAGCCACACACACACCCAGAGCCACACACACACCCAGAGCCACACACACACCCAGAGCCACACACACACCCAGAGCCACACACACACACCCAGAGCCACACACACACACCCAGAGCCACACACACACCCAGAGCCACACACACACACCCAGAGCCACACACACACACACCCAGAGCCACACACACACACACCCAGAGCCACACACACACACCCAGAGCCACACACACACACCCAGAGCCACCACACACACCCAGAGCCACACACACACCCAGAGCCACACACACACCCAGAGCCACACACACACCCAGAGCCACACACACACACCCAGAGCCACACACACACCCAGAGCCACACACACACACACACACACCCAGAGCCACACACACACACACACCCAGAGCCACACACACACACCCAGAGCCACACACACACACCCAGAGCCCCACACACACACACACCCAGAGCCACACACCCAGAGCCACACACCCACACACACACCCAGAGCCACACACACACACACACCCAAAGCCACACACACACACACACCCAGAGCCACACACACACACACACCCAGAGCCCACACACACACCCAGAGCCCCACACACACACCCAGAGCCACACACACACACACACACACACACCCAGAGCCACACACACACCCAGAGCCACACACACACACACCCAGAGCCACACACACACACACCCAGAGCCACACACACACACCCAGAGCCACACACACACACACCCCCAGAGCCACACACACACACACACCCCCAGAGCCACACACACACACACACCCCCAGAGCCACACACACACACACACCCCCAGAGCCACACACACACACACACCCCCAGAGCCACACACACACACACACCCCCAGAGCCACACACACACAGAGCCACACACACACACACACAGAGCCACACACACACACACACAGAGCCACACACACACACACACAGAGCCACACACACACACACAGAGCCACACACACACACCCAGAGCCACACACACACACCCAGAGCCACACACACACACCCAGAGCCACACACACACACAAACACACCCAGAGCCACACACACACACACACACCCAGAGCCACACACACACACACACCCAGAGCCACACACACACACCCAGAGCCACACACACACACCCAGAGCCACACACACACACCCAGAGCCACACACACACCCAGAGCCACACACACACCCAGAGCCACACACACACCCAGAGCCACACACACACCCAGAGCCACACACACACCCAGAGCCACACACACCCCCAGAGCCACACACACACACACACACCCAGAGCCACACACACACACACACACACCCAGAGCACACACACACACACACAGAGCCACACACACCCACACACACACACCCCCAGAGCCACACACACACACACCCCCAGAGCCACACACACACCCCCAGAGCCACACACACACACACACATACCCAGAGCCACACACACACACACACACATACCCAGAGCCACACACACACACACACACACCCAGAGCCACACACACACACACCCAGAGCCACACACACACACACCCAGAGCCACACACACACACCCAGAGCACACACACACACACACACACCCAGAGCCACACACACACACACACCCAGAGCCACACACACACACACCCAGAGCCACACACACACACCCAGAGCCACACACACACACACACACACCCACACAGAGCCACACACACACACACACACACCCCAGAGCCACACACACACACACACACACACCCAGAGCCACACACACACACCCAGAGCCACACACACACACACACACACACACCCCTAGAGCCACACACACACCCCCAGAGCGCCACACACACACACACCCAGAGCCACACACACACACACCCCCAGAGCCACACACACACACACCCCCAGAGCCACACACACACACACACACCCAGAGCCACACACACACACACACACACCCAGAGCCACACACACACACACACACACAGAGCCACACACACACACACACACCCAGAGCCACACACACACACACCCAGAGCCACACACACACACACACACACACCCAGAGCCACACACACACACACACACCCCTAGAGCCACACACACACACACCCAGAGAGACACACACACACACACACACACACCCAGAGCCACACACACACACACACCCCCAGAGCCACACACACACACACCCCCAGAGCCACACACACACACACCCCCAGAGCCACACACACACACACACCCCCAGAGCCACACACACACACACCCAGAGCCACACACACACACACACCCCAGAGCCACACACACACACCCAGAGCCACACACACACACCACACCCAGAGCCACACACACACACACACCCAGAGCCACACACACACACACACCCAGAGCCACACACACACCCAGAGCCACACACACACACACCCAGAGCCACACACACACACACCCAGAGCCACACACACACACACCCAGAGCCACACACACACACACCCAGAGCCACACACACACACACCCAGAGCCACACACACACACACCCAGAGCCACACACACACACACCCAGAGCCACACACACACACCCAGAGCCACACACACACACCCAGAGCCACACACACACACCCAGAGCCACACACACACACCCAGAGCCACACACACACACACACACACACCCAGAGCCCACACACACACACACACACACACACCCAGAGCCACACACACACACACCCAGAGCCACACACACACACACCCAGAGCCACACACACACACACCCAGAGCCACACACACCCAGAGCCACACACACCCAGAGCCACACACACCCAGAGCCACACACACACACACCCAGAGCCACACACACACCCAGAGCCACACACACACCCAGAGCCACACACACACACACACACCCAGAGCCACACACACACACACACCCAGAGCCACACACACACACACACCCAGAGCCACACACACACACCCAGAGCCACACACACACACCCAGAGCCACACACACACACCCAGAGCCACACACACACACCCAGAGCCACACACACACACACAGAGCCACACACACACACACACAGAGCCACACACACACACCCAGAGCCACACACACACACACCCAGAGCCACACACACACACACACACACCCACACACACACACACACACACCCAGAGCCACACACACACACACACACACCCAGAGCCACACACACACACACACCCAGAGCCACACACACACACACACACACCCCTAGAGCCACACACACACCCCCAGAGCGCCACACACACACACACCCAGAGCCACACACACCCCCAGAGCCACACACACACACACCCCCAGAGCCACACACACACACACACACACCCAGAGCCACACACACACACACACACACACAGAGCCACACACACACGGAGCCACACACACACACACACACCCAGAGCCACACACACACACACACCCAGAGCCACACACACACACACACCCCCAGAGCCACACACACACACCCAGAGCCACACACACACACACACCCCCAGAGCCACACACACACACCCAGAGCCACACACACACACACCCAGAGCCACACACACACACCCAGAGCCACACACACACACACCCAGAGCCACACACACACACCCAGAGCCACACACACACACACACACCCAGAGCCACACACACACACACACACACCCCTAGAGCCACACACACACACACCCAGAGAGACACACACACACACACACCCCCAGAGCCACACACACACACACACACCCCCAGAGCCACACACACACACACACCCCCAGAGCCACACACACACACACACCCCCAGAGCCACACACACCCCCAGAGCCACACACACACACACCCAGAGCCACACACACACACACACCCAGAGCCACACACACACACACACCCAGAGCCACACACACACACACACACCCAGAGCCACACACACACACACACACACCCAGAGCCACACACACACACACACCCAGAGCCACACACACACACACACACACACCCAGAGCCACACACACACACACACACACCCAGAGCCACACACACACACACACACCCAGAGCCACACACACACACACACACCCAGAGCCACACACACACACACACACCCAGAGCCACACACACACCCAGAGCCACACACACACACACACCCAGAGCCACACACACACACACACCCAGAGCCACACACACCCCCAGAGCCACACACACACCCCCAGAGCCACACACACACACACACCCAGAGCCACACACACACACACACCCAGAGCCACACACACACACACACCCAGAGCCACACACACACACCCAGAGCCACACACACACACACACACCCAGAGCCACACACACACACCCAGAGCCACACACACCCACCCAGAGCCACACACACACACACACACACACCCACCCAGAGCCACACACACAATCCCAGAGCCACACACACCCAGAGCCACACACACACACCCAGAGCCACACACACACACACACACCCAGAGCCACACACACACACCCAGAGCCCCACACACACACACACCCAGAGCCACACACACACACACCCAGAGCCACACACACACACCCAGAGCCACACACACCCAGAGCCACACACACACACCCAGAGCCACACACACACACCCAGAGCCACACACACACACCCAGAGCCACACACACACACACCCAGAGCCCCACACACACACACCCAGAGCCACACACACACACCCAGAGCCAGCCACACACACACACACCCAGAGCCACACACACACACACACACCCAGAGCCACACACACACACACCCAGAGCCACACACACACACCCAGAGCCACACACACACACCCAGAGCCACACACACACACCCCCAGAGCCACACACACACCCCCAGAGCCACACACACACACACACACACCCCCAGAGCCACACACACACACCCCCAGAGCCACACACACACACACACACCCAGAGCCACACACACACACACACCCAGAGCCACACACACACACCCAGAGCCACACACACACACACACACCCAGAGCCACACACACACCCAGAGCCACACACACACACACCCAGAGCCACACACACACACACCCAGAGCCACACACACACACACCCAGAGCCACACACACACACCCAGAGCCACACACACACACCCAGAGCCACACACACACACCCAGAGCCACACACACACACCCAGAGCCACACACACACCCAGAGCCACACACACACACCCAGAGCCACACACACACACCCAGAGCCACACACACACCCAGAGCCACACACACACACCCAGAGCCACACACACACACACACACACACCCAGAGCCCCACACACACACACACACACACCCAGAGCCACACACACACACACCCAGAGCCACACACACACACACCCAGAGCCACACACACACACACCCAGAGCCACACACACCCAGAGCCACACACACACACACCCAGAGCCACACACACACACACACACCCAGAGCCACACACACACACACACCCAGAGCCACACACACACACCCAGAGCCACACACACACACCCAGAGCCACACACACACACCCAGAGCCACACACACACACACACACACACCCAGAGCCACACACACACACACACACCCAGAGCCACACACACACACCCAGAGCCACACACACACACACACACACCCAGAGCCACACACACACACCCAGAGCCACACACACACACCCAGAGCCACACACACACACACCCAGAGCCACACACACACACACCCAGAGCCACACACACACACACACACCCAGAGCCACACACACACACACACCCAGAGCCACACACACACAGAGCCACACACACACACCCAGAGCCACACACACACACCCAGAGCCACACACACACACACCCAGAGCCACACACACACACACACCCAGAGCCACACACACACACACACCCAGAGCCACACACACACACACACCCAGAGCCACACACACACCCAGAGCCACACACACACACACACCCAGAGCCACACACACACAGAGCCACACACACACTCACACACACACACCCAGAGCCACACACACACACACACACCCAGAGCCACACACACACACACACACCCAGAGCCACACACACACACACACCCAGAGCCACACACACACACACACACCCAGAGCCACACACACACACACACCCAGAGCCACACACACACACACCCAGAGCCACACACACACACCCAGAGCCACACACACACCCCCCTAGAGCCACACACACACCCCCCTAGAGCCACACACACACACACCCCCAGAGCCACACACACCCCCAGAGCCACACACACACACCCCCAGAGCCACACACACACACCCAGAGCCACACACACACACCCAGAGCCACACACACACACACACCCAGAGCCACACACACACACACACACCCAGAGCCACACACACACACACACACACCCAGAGCCACACACACACACACACCCAGAGCCACACACACACACACACACACACCCAGAGCCACACACACACACACACACACCCAGAGCCACACACACACACACACACCCAGAGCCACACACACACACACACACCCAGAGCCACACACACACACACACACCCAGAGCCACACACACACCCAGAGCCACACACACACACACACCCAGAGCCACACACACACACACACCCAGAGCCACACACACCCCCAGAGCCACACACACACCCCCAGAGCCACACACACACACACACCCAGAGCCACACACACACACACACCCAGAGCCACACACACACACACACCCAGAGCCACACACACACACCCAGAGCCACACACACACACACACACCCAGAGCCACACACACACACCCAGAGCCACACACACCCACCCAGAGCCACACACACACACACACACACACCCACCCAGAGCCACACACACAATCCCAGAGCCACACACACCCAGAGCCACACACACACACCCAGAGCCACACACACACACACACACCCAGAGCCACACACACACACCCAGAGCCCCACACACACACACACCCAGAGCCACACACACACACACCCAGAGCCACACACACACACCCAGAGCCACACACACCCAGAGCCACACACACACACCCAGAGCCACACACACACACCCAGAGCCACACACACACACCCAGAGCCACACACACACACACCCAGAGCCCCACACACACACACCCAGAGCCACACACACACACCCAGAGCCAGCCACACACACACACACCCAGAGCCACACACACACACACACACCCAGAGCCACACACACACACACCCAGAGCCACACACACACACCCAGAGCCACACACACACACCCAGAGCCACACACACACACCCCCAGAGCCACACACACACCCCCAGAGCCACACACACACACACACACACCCCCAGAGCCACACACACACACCCCCAGAGCCACACACACACACACACACCCAGAGCCACACACACACACACACCCAGAGCCACACACACACACCCAGAGCCACACACACACACACACACCCAGAGCCACACACACACACTCCCAGAGCCACACACACACACCCAGAGCCACACACACACACACACACACCCAGAGCCACACACACACACCCAGAGCCACACACACACACCCAGAGCCACACACACACACACACACACCCAGAGCCACACACACACACACACACACCCAGAGCCACACACACACACCCCCAGAGCCACACACACCCCCAGAGCCACACACACACACACACACACACACCCTAGAGCCACACACACACCCCCAGAGCCACACACACACACACCCCCAGAGCCACACACACACACACACCCCCAGAGCCACACACACACACACACACCCCCAGAGCCACACACACACACACACACCCCCAGAGCCACACACACACACACACACCCCCAGAGCCACACACACACACACACCCAGAGCCACACACACACACACACCCCCAGAGCCACACACACACACACACCCCCAGAGCCACACACACACACACACACACACACACAGAGCCACACACACACACACACCCAGAGCCACACACACTGTTAGACGGACCGGGAGGGTCGGCCGAGGATAAGGGGAGAGGTCTCCGGGGAGAGCCGTCTCCAGCGAATCGTACAGACAAGTAACTTCCCCCCCACAGACGGACACCACACAAGGATAAAGTTCAACGATACTTTATAGGGAATTCTTCAAGTACGGTAGAATGGTACAAGGAGGTCTGGACTCAGGGGTCCCCTCTATTCTGGTCTCTGTTTGGGAAGAGGGTAGCGGGACAGTCTTGTTACCAAAAAGATGGCAATAGCTCTCAATCCTCGAGCTCGGGGGTGTAGATGAACGGGCCGCGGCGGAGCCAGCAGGTCCCGAGATGGATGAAGGAAGACGACGGTCCGCGGCAGAGCCAGCAGGTCCCGATGAAGATGGTGGTTACAAACGGTCCGCGGCCACACCAGCAGGTCCCGACGACGATGAAGGATAGGGTAGTTCCAAAAGCCGCGGCAGCGCCAGCAGGCAAGACGAAGGTGCACAAGACAGAGCTACGGCAGCGCCAGTAGTCCGTCAAGGATGAGTTCTTCTTTGCGTCTCTCGACTCCAAGATACAACTGCCGTCCTGCTCTGGAGCTGCCCCAGTTATAGGGCTGGTGTGCTTTGATGTCCGGACCCTCGCACTTGGAGGTCGGGAGGTCCGGGATGAGGGGGCTCAGACACCCAGCAGGGGGGTGGAGCCAGCGCCCGGGGAGGCGATGGGCGAGCGGTACTTGGCGGGGGAGAGCCATCGACACCTCTTGCTCCCATTGACTGACCAAGTAGCCCGCTCACCTCCTGGGTGGATGTTGGTGCCGGAATGTCTGAGGCCTGGCCAGGCCCAGGGTTGAGGTCGATCGGGGGCCAGGCGGCCTCGTGGTGGAGTGTCCAAGATGGCGCCCAGGATGGGCGCGCAGGCCGGTAGTGGGTCGGCCTACGCGGTCAACAGGTTCGAGTGTAGGGGTCCCTGCGGGGACGGTGGACGTGCAATGGTGGTGTGTGGTACTTGCGTGGCTGGTTCGGGCCTGGTTGGGCCGGGGGAGAGCGGCCCTTCATGTGGCCTGTCCAACATGCGTCCCCCCCAGCTGAAGGCGGGGAGAGTTACCCATTCTCTTGGGGACTCTTCTCGTCGAGGCGGAAGAACCGGGACAGGCCATCTGCGTTGGCGTGATCTGGCCCAGGCCGATGTTCAACTGTGAAGTCCATCCCTTGTAGGGCGATGGACCAGCGTAGTAACTTCGGGTTTTCCCCCCGCATCTGCATCAGCCACTGCAGGGGTCGGTGGTCGGTCTGTACCCGAAAGGGTGTGCCAAAAAGGTAGGGCCGGAGCTTCTTGAGGGCCCATACCACCGCGAAGGCCTCCCTCTCTATGGTGCTCCAGCGTTGTTCCCGTGGTAGGAGTCGCCGGCTGATGAAGGCCACCGGCTGATCACGGCCTTCGGTGTTCACTTGAGACAGGACTGCCCCAATGCCATGGTCGGAGGCATCCGTCTGGACGATGAACTCCCGGCTGTAGTCGGGGGCCTGGAGCACAGGGGCGGAGCACATGGCGGCTTTCAATTGTTCAAATGCAGCTTGACACTCTGGGGTCCAGTTGACTTTCTGGGGCTGATTTTTTGACGTGAGCTCTGTGAGGGGCCTCACGATAGTACCATAGTCTTTCACGAACCTTCGGTAATAGCCCGTGAGGCCCAGGAAGGCTCGTACCTCGGTCTGGGTAATGGGGGGCTGCCAGGACTGGATGGCGGCAATTTTTAGCTGCAGAGGGGCCACCAGGCCGCTTCCCACCTGGTGCCCGAGGTAGGTTACAGACCCTTGCCCAATTTGACATTTGCTGGCCTTGATCGTGAGGCCAGCTTGCTGAAGGGCGTGCAGCACTGCTCGGAGGTGGTGGAGGTGCTCGGACCACTGGTTGCTGTATACAGCGATGTCGTCTAGGTAGGCGGCGCTGAATCCTTCGAGCCCCGCCAGGACCTGATTGACGAGCCGTTGGAATGTTGCTGGGGCATTCTTCATGCCGAAGGGCATGACTGTGAAATGGTAATGGCCATCGGGAGTGGAAAAGGCAGAACGTTCTTGTGCCCGGGGTGTGAGGCCGATTTGCCAGTAGCCCGCCGTCAGGTCGAAGATACTGAGGTAGCGGGCAGCTCCCATGCGGTCGATTAGTTCATCTGCCCGGGGGATGGGATGTGCGTCTGTCCTGGTGACCGCATTCAAGCCCAGGTAACCCCGCACTGTTGCCAGAGAGATTTCATATATTTCGAAATAAAGTTCGTGCCTCTGTCACTGACGACCTCCCGGGGGAAGCCCACCCGGGAGAAGATCCCCATCAGAGCCCGGCCGACTACCGGGGCTGTCACAGTCCGCAGGGGAACAGCCTCCGGGTAGCGGGTGGCGTGGTCCACTAGCACCAGGATGAATCGATGGCCTTGTTTTGTGCGCGGGTCCAGGGGCCCTACGATGTCGATTCCGACCCTCTCGAACGGGGTGGTGACCACGGGAAAAGGTTGCAGGGGGGCTTTCAGTTTGCGGCCGCTCTTCCCACTGGCTTGGCACGTGGGGCAAGATCGGCAATGCTGGTGTACATTGTCCCTCATTTTGGGCCAGAAGAAGTGGGTCACTAGGCGGCTATAGGTTTTGTCTTGACCCAAGTGTCCTGCCAGGGGGACATCGTGGGCCAGGTTTAGCAGAAAGTCTCTAAAACGGAGGGGTACCACTAGGACTCGGCTGGCCCCCAGCTCCGCGATTCTTTGCTCACTGTACAGCAGATCATTGTCCCAGTAGACCCAGTGAGTTCCGGAGGTATCCCCTGCGCTTTGGGCTAGCGCTTGCTGGCGGAGTCCCTCGAGGGAGGGACAGGTCTTTTGTTCTTGGCGAAATTGTTCTTGCGTGGGCCCCCCCTCTTGAGGCCACTGGTCGAGGTTAGCGAGGTCTGGAGGTTGAGCTGGTTCGGGGGGGACGTCACGGTCGGTGGTTTCGGCGGGGGCGACCGGAGGCGGTGGCGCCGGCCATTCGAGTTCCTCTGGGCGGGTGTTGGCACGGGCGGTCATGGACCGGGTGGTGACGCACGCCCAGTCCGGGACGCCCAGCATCCCCAGGTGCTCTTTTCGTTCGACTGCTGCCCATGGAGAGCTTTCCAGGTCATTACCCAGGAGGCAGTCTACGGGGGCATCATCTCGGACCGTCACCTTCAACATGCCGGAGACCCCTCCCCATTCGAAGGGGACGCAGGCCATCCGACACAGACTTTCTGAGTTATCGGCTGAACGTACAGGGCAGAGAATGTTTGGTAAGTATTGTTCGGGGGTCACCAGGTGACAGCGGACGGCTGTTACACTGGCCCCAGTGTCACGAAGGGCTTCAGCCCGGCGTCCATTGATGCCCACCCATTGGCTGTACTTCTGGGTATTAGCGGGTAGGGGGACCCGCGGGACCATGTCTCTCCCCCCTAGGCAGGCGAGAGCCATGGCGGCTGGCTCCCATTCTTGGTGTTCCTGTTCATATTCTTCTTGTTCCTCTGAGATCTGTTCCTCCCCCAGAGCAGCAGCGGCTACTTGGCGGGGTCTTGGGCTCTGGTACTGGGGGCAGTTTGGGTCGTTTGCATAGTGTCCGACTCGTTGGCATCGATGGCAGGTAACATTGGCTCGATGTCCCGGTCGCGCTGGGGTGCTGCCCCGGTTGGCCGGGGGGGTGGGGCTGGTAGTGGGGGTGACCGGAGCGTTGCTTCTTCCGCGTCCTTGGCCTCCACCCCCTCGGGGACGGTGCTGACCATTGTTGTTCCGGTTCTGTTCGGAGGACCCATTTCGACTCACTCTGGTGATCTCCCACCGGTCTGCTTCGGCTGCGAGCTGCCGGGGATCCGTTAACTTGCTGTCGAGGAGGTGCTGGCGAAGTTCAATGAAGCAATTGTTCGACAGATGCTCCCATACCATAAGATTGAACAGTTGTTCGTAGGTTGTGACCTTGCTTCCTTTGATCCAGCCCTCGAAGGCTCGGCTAAAGTAATTGACATAGTCCACCCAAGTTGTACCTGGGATGCGGGTGCAGTCTCGGAACCTCTGACGGTACATCTCGGGTGTGAGGCCATAGCGGGTGAGGAGTGCAGCTTTCATATGGTCATAGGAGGTCATCTGGTGGTCCGGGAGTTGCAGCAGGGCGTCGCGGCCCTCATTGAGGAATCTCCCCCACAGACCGGCCCCCCAATCGCTTCTATCGATCCGGTGTGCAGTCATAGCGATTTCATAGGCCTTAAACCATTGCTGGATGTCGTCCTCTCGGAAGTATTCTCGAACGACATCCTTGGGGATGTGTACCTTCTTCTCTGTTGCCCCTGGAGTGTGGGGTTGCTCGGGCACCCCTGCTTCTTTATTCTGTTTGCGTAGGTCGATTTCAGCTAATTTCCGCTCATGTTCATATGCCAGTTTCTTTTCCTCGAGCTCCCTTTGTCTCTGTTTCTCCTCTCTTTCTTCTCGGAGACGCAGGTGCTCTAAGTTGATTTTCTGTTCGGCCAACTTTAGTTCAACGTCCATTTTGAGCCGGGCCATTTCCAGCTCGTGTAGTCGGGTTCTTTCTCGTTCCTGGATCTCGTCTGGCGAGAGACCCGTTCTTCGTTCTTCAGGGGCCATGGGGGTTTGTGCTGCGATGTCTTGATCGGGGGTTCCGGCAGCCCCGGTTTCTGCCCAAGATTCCAGGGCCTGCTTAAAGTCATCTTTGGTATTTAGTCCGGTGGTAGCGATACCTAATTCGATACAGAACTGTTTAAGTTCACGATGGCTGTACTCGTCCAATTTCTCCATCTGGAATTTCTCCGTTGATCCGCTGTCTTTAGTTGACATCGTGATTCGTCGTGGGGTGAGCTACTCTCTGTACGGTTTATGCGGTGATTCGGATCCCACCGCTGCCACCAATGTTAGACGGACCGGGAGGGTCGGCCGAGGATAAGGGGAGAGGTCTCCGGGGAGAGCCGTCTCCAGCGAATCGTACAGACAAGTAACTTCCCCCCCACAGACGGACACCACACAAGGATAAAGTTCAACGATACTTTATAGGGAATTCTTCAAGTACGGTAGAATGGTACAAGGAGGTCTGGACTCAGGGGTCCCCTCTATTCTGGTCTCTGTTTGGGAAGAGGGTAGCGGGACAGTCTTGTTACCAAAAAGATGGCAATAGCTCTCAATCCTCGAGCTCGGGGGTGTAGATGAACGGGCCGCGGCGGAGCCAGCAGGTCCCGAGATGGATGAAGGAAGACGACGGTCCGCGGCAGAGCCAGCAGGTCCCGATGAAGATGGTGGTTACAAACGGTCCGCGGCCACACCAGCAGGTCCCGACGACGATGAAGGATAGGGTAGTTCCAAAAGCCGCGGCAGCGCCAGCAGGCAAGACGAAGGTGCACAAGACAGAGCTACGGCAGCGCCAGTAGTCCGTCAAGGATGAGTTCTTCTTTGCGTCTCTCGACTCCAAGATACAACTGCCGTCCTGCTCTGGAGCTGCCCCAGTTATAGGGCTGGTGTGCTTTGATGTCCGGACCCTCGCACTTGGAGGTCGGGAGGTCCGGGATGAGGGGGCTCAGACACCCAGCAGGGGGGTGGAGCCAGCGCCCGGGGAGGCGATGGGCGAGCGGTACTTGGCGGGGGAGAGCCATCGACACCTCTTGCTCCCATTGACTGACCAAGTAGCCCGCTCACCTCCTGGGTGGATGTTGGTGCCGGAATGTCTGAGGCCTGGCCAGGCCCAGGGTTGAGGTCGATCGGGGGCCAGGCGGCCTCGTGGTGGAGTGTCCAAGATGGCGCCCAGGATGGGCGCGCAGGCCGGTAGTGGGTCGGCCTACGCGGTCAACAGGTTCGAGTGTAGGGGTCCCTGCGGGGACGGTGGACGTGCAATGGTGGTGTGTGGTACTTGCGTGGCTGGTTCGGGCCTGGTTGGGCCGGGGGAGAGCGGCCCTTCATGTGGCCTGTCCAACACACACACACACACCCAGAGCCACACACACCCAGAGCCACACACACACACACACCCAGAGCCACACACACACACCCAGAGCCACACACACACACCCAGAGCCACACACACACACACACACACCCAGAGCCACACACACACACACACACACCCAGAGCCACACACACACACACCCAGAGCCACACACACACACACACCCAGAGCCACACACACACACACACCCAGAGCCACACACACACACACACCCAGAGCCACACACACACACACACACACACACCCAGAGCCACACACACACCCAGAGCCACACACACACACACACCCAGAGCCACACACACACACCCAGAGCCACACACACACACACACACCCAGAGCCCCACACACACACACACACCCAGAGCCCCACACACACACACACACCCAGAGCCACACACACACACACACACCCAGAGCCACACACACACACACCCAGAGCCACACACACACACACCCAGAGCCACACACACACCCAGAGCCACACACACACCCAGAGCCACACACACACACCCAGAGCCACACACACACACACCCAGAGCCACACACACCCAGAGCCACACACACACACACACACCCAGAGCCACACACACACACCCAGAGCCACACACACACACCCAGAGCCACACACACACACACACCCAGAGCCACACACACACACACACACACACACCCAGAGCCACACACACACCCAGAGCCACACACACACACACACCCAGAGCCACACACACACACCCAGAGCCACACACACACACACACACCCAGAGCCCCACACACACACACACACCCAGAGCCCCACACACACACACACACCCAGAGCCACACACACACACACACACCCAGAGCCACACACACACACACCCAGAGCCACACACACACACACCCAGAGCCACACACACACCCAGAGCCACACACACACCCAGAGCCACACACACACCCAGAGCCACACACACACACACCCAGAGCCACACACACCCAGAGCCACACACACACACACACACCCAGAGCCACACACACACACCCAGAGCCACACACACACACCCAGAGCCACACACACACCCCCAGAGCCACACACACCCAGAGCCACACACACACCCAGAGCCACACACACACACACCCAGAGCCACACACACACACACACCCAGAGCCACACACACACACACACCCAGAGCCACACACACACACACCCAGAGCCACACACACACACACCCAGAGCCACACACACACACCCAGAGCCACACACACACCCCCAGAGCCACACACACACCCCCAGAGCCACACACACCCAGAGCCACACACACACCCAGAGCCACACACACACACACACACCCAGAGCCACACACACACACACACCCAGAGCCACACACACACACACACCCAGAGCCACACACACACACACCCAGAGCCACACACACACACACCCAGAGCCACACACACACACCCAGAGCCACACACACACACCCAGAGCCACACACACACACCCAGAGCCACACACACACACCCAGAGCCACACACACCCCCCCAGAGCCACACACACCCCCCCAGAGCCACACACACACACACCCAGAGCCACACACACACACACACCCAGAGCCACACACACACACACACCCAGAGCCACACACACACACACACACACCCAGAGCCACACACACACACACACACACCCAGAGCCACACACACACACACACACCCAGAGCCACACACACACACACACACACACACCTAGAGCCACACACACACACCCCCCTAGAGCCACACACACACCCCCCCAGAGCCACACACACACACACACCCCCAGAGCCACACACACACACACCCCCCCAGAGCCACACACACACACACCCCCCCAGAGCCACACACACCCAGAGCCACCCACACACACCCAGAGCCACCCACACACACCCAGAGCCACACACACACACCCAGAGCCACACACACACACCCAGAGCCACCCACACACACCCAGAGCCACACACACACACCCAGAGCCACACACACACACCCAGAGCCACACACACACACCCAGAGCCACACACACACACCCAGAGCCACACACACACACACCCAGAGCCACACACACACACCCAGAGCCACACACACACACCCAGAGCCACACACACACACCCAGAGCCACACACACACCCCCCAGAGCCACACACACACACACCCCCAGAGCCACACACACACCCCGAGCCACACACACACACACACCCCCAGAGCCACACACCCCCAGAGCCACACACACACACACACCCAGAGCCACACACACACCCACACACACCCAGAGCCACACACACACACACACACCCAGAGCCACACACACACACACCCAGAGCCACACACACACACACCCAGAGCCACACACACACACACCCAGAGCCACACACACACACACCCAGAGCCACACACACACACACCCAGAGCCACACACACACACACCCAGAGCCACACACACACACACCCAGAGCCACACACACACACCCAGAGCCACACACACACACCCAGAGCCACACACACACACCCAGAGCCACACACACACACCCAGAGCCACACACACCCAGAGCCACACACACCCAGAGCCACACACACAACAAACCTCTTTCACCTTACCAGGCATCATACTAAAGTCTCTCAAACATTTTATTAAGACAACTTATTTCCCAAACATTAAACTTAACACTCTGACTGCTCTACATCCAGGACAATCAACACCTAGCACTTCATGGATAGCTTGCATTTCGCCGGTTGGTGGGGGAAGATGCTATCAGTGATGCCTAAATCTAACTTTGACCCACATCAACAAATACAGCCCTATTACTCAACTATGTTACCTTTGTATGGTCACTGAGCACATTATTCCTGAAACTCCATCAAAACAATGGCCACGACGATTTTATAGCACCTATCCAACCACTGTGTGCCTATAGCAGCGTGTGAAATGCAAAAAGGCAAGTAATCAATGCCACTCTGAATACCTCCGAATAAGGATAACACCTGCTTTCTGGGCCCCTTAGACACTGTTGATCGCCATGTCCTATTTGTAACTCTTTCTGTCTGCATGGGTATTACCAAAACACTTGAAAAGTACACCGTTGATCCACCTTCCCTTTTTGCCAACAACAGATGTAAGTGTTGGATCTCAAATTCCCCATGGCCCTTTTCTTACCCTAATCTATTTTCTTAGAGTAGACACAGAACACTGGGAAGCAGGGATGTGCACTAGTTAATAAATAAATTATCACGTAAATGTATGCAAGGAAAGACCTATATCACAATGCGATGTTACTCGCTGAGTCAGGTCAACAAATAAATCGGGATTACAAGAATTTCCAAAACAAATACGCAAATCCACGCAAAGCACACTTTTTCAATTATTGCAGTGGGTTGTGAGCAGCAACGAAGCAACTGCCTTTCAAAAGTTGGATTTCAGTCTGCATCTGTCATCAAGTAAGCAGACCAAGCAGAGAGGTGTGCAACATGTAATTTATACAGTATATTGGAAGCACGCCGAATCCTAGGCACTTGTGTAACTTTGAAGGATCAGGTGTTGCGGGTCCTCCATTGAAGTGAATGACGCTTCAAATTGACACTGAAGCGGGTTGTGACATTCACTGTTTGACCCAAACAATGTAGTGCCTAGCAGAAATAGCCATGCAAATTGGGGTGGGGCGGTCTCTCATACAGTATCCGCTAGAGTTGTGCTTCTGCTTCTCTTGACCTTTACCACCAAGACTAATATGCCCTTCCGCACCCCAATCTTTTGCCACACCAAGGTAAATATGTCCCCATCTTTGATTTGTCCTCCAGGGTGATGTCCAGCAACTCGCACTCCCTGTTACAGGAACCTCCATCCAGTGACTCCAGCCCACAAGAGTATTCTCGAGGATGCTGCATCGAACACCCTTCCTTCCCTTGTGCCACTGACAGTGATGTGACTAATATCCCCCTCACCACACACACATTTCTACATTAAAAACCCTCCTCCAATACGGGCTTCCACGATGACGTGCTGTATAATCCGGCTGCCTTCGTTTCATGGTGCACCGCCTACGGTCCTGTGTTGCAGTCCACCCCTCTATGATGGAAGGGTAGTACTGCTCGCCCCCTCCCCCCTTGTGGTATCGATATGTACACTGGGGCCTTTGTCCTGGTATGTCTGATACCCTCTTCCCTCAAGAAAGGGGGGGCCTTCTCGCCCACAGGGAGTGGGAGCTGGGAACCCTCTCTCCCAGCACCGGGCTCCCCCTTAGCTTCTCGCGCTCTTTCGCACTCACCGTGGTGTGTCTGAGCGGCAGCGGTAGCATGGGCTCTCCCGGGCCTCGCTACACGGGCTGCCAGGACCCCGGCGGCAGAGATGGGGCTGCCCGCCGTGGCGCCTGATTCGAAGAAGCACAAAGAGTCACGTAAGGAGGTGGGGGTGATATAAATCGGTAGAAAAAAGAACCAGGGCGACGGTTAGACACATAAAACGAAGGGGGAGGGATAAACAACTTAGGGATATTAACGGGATGGTGGTCCCAAGGGAGGTAGCAAGGAGGAGGAGTCAGAGGGTGTTGGACACGGCCTCGTGGCGTGGTCCGACCCCGTCCGCATGGCGGGCCCGGGACGACATCGGCCCTCCATTTACCTACTATCGACCCCCCTGACCTGCACATTCACGAACCATCGGCACGAGCAGCCTCCCCGGCCACCTACAGCTCTCCCCCTCCCTGGGACCCCGGCGGAACCTGCTCGCCAACGCTGCCAACCTGGCACCCTGACCCGGCCACCCTTTCCGGCCCGACTCCATCTTGGGACCCTCACGCCCCGAACACGTGGCCGCAGCCATCCCGGGCCCGGCCCCAGCGAAGCCCAGACATTGAGGCACCAGGATCCTCCCAGGTGGTAAAGTGGCCACTCGACCAGACCCCGGAGGAGGAGAGTCTCGAGGGGCCTTCCCCCACCCCCGGACGCCTGGTATCGATCGCTCTCCCGGCTCCCTGGGCGCTGGCTCCGCCCCCCTGCTGGGTGTCTGGACACCTTCATCCCGGCCCCTCTGACCCCCAGGCGCGAGGGTCCGGACATCAAAGCCCTCCAGTCCTATATCTGGGCCAGCCCCGGATCAAGACGGCAGTTGTATCTGGAGTGGAAGCCCTGCTGACCTCGTCGCGGCTGATCCTGATCCGAACTCTTGCACCTGGAACTACCTTCGAGGCCCTGCTGACGCTGTCGCGGCCTGTCCAAGCTAAACCACCTTCGAGGCCCTGCTGACGCTGTCGCGGCCTGACCGAGCTGAACTACCTTCGAGGCCCTGCTGACGCTGTCGCGGCCTGTCCAAGCTAAACCACCTTCGAGGCCCTGCTGACGCTGTCGCGGCCTGTCCAAGCTAAACCACCTTCGAGGCCCTGCTGACGCTGTCGCGGCCTGACCAAGCTGAACTATCCTCGAGGCCCTGCTGACGCTGTCGCGGCCTGACCCCGCTGAACTATCTCCGAGGCCCTGCTGACGCTGTCGCGGCCTGAACCCTTGAACTATCCACGCACCAGTGGGTGCCAAGACTGTCCCGCTACCCCCTTTCCCCCGAGATCAAGACATTACGGATCCCTCGATCCTTGCCGCTATCCTGCCAAGAACTTGCTTCGAGTACTTATATAAAGATTCTTGTGAACCTCCTTCCTGTGTAGTGTCTATCTGTAAGTAGTGTGATTACTCTGCTGTTACGATTGTAGGAGAGGAGCCTCGCCAAGGAGGCCTCCCTACGGCGCTCGGCCTAGTCCATACAGAGAGGTGGGTCTCGGGGCGGACAGTCAGACACCTTCTGTCTCCCCCGGGGTCGCTTTTCCAACATTGGTGGCAGCGGTGGGATCCGAGCACACGCAAATCGTACAGCGAGTAACACGTCACTACTGACAGAGATCCACAGCCACGATGACTACTAAGGAGGCCGGAACGACCGCAGAATTCCAGAAAGACCTGTTAGAGGAGTATACCCATAAAGAACTTAAACAATTTTGCAAAGACTTGGGTATCGCTACCACTGGACTAAGTACAAAAGACGATTTCAAAGAAGCGCTGCAAACCTGGGTGGAGACCAGAGAGACCCCACCCCAAACGAACGATGACATTGTCCGAGAAGTACCCGTGAGTACCGCCATAGCCCCCATAGAAGAAAGGACCGCCAACAGGGACCCGGGCCTCTCCCACGAAGATGCCCGGGAGCGAGAGAGGAGTCGGCTCCATGAACTAGAGCTCGCCCGACTCCGGCTGGACGGAGAACTCCAATTAGCAGAAAAAAAAAATGGCCCTTGAACAACGGCGATTAGAGGGAGATCTGGAAGAGAGGCGGCAGCAAAGAGAATTGGAAGAAAAAAAACTCGCATACGAGCACGAGCGTGGCCTCAAAGAACTCGAACTCAAAGCCAACCTCGAAGGAACTGGCGCCACGGTAGCCCGGAACCCCTCACCACCTGCCGACCCAAAGGTCCACATCCCGAAGGATATCGTAAAGGAGTACTACAAGAATGACGATATCCAGCAATGGTTCAAGGCGTACGAAGTTGCAATGACCGCGCACCGCATTCGGCGATCAGACTGGGGTGCCGGCTTATGGGGGAGATTCGTCAGCGAAGGAAGAGACACCCTGCTAGAACTGGCCGACGACGTAATGTCCTCCTATGACCACATGAAGGACGCCCTGCTTGTCCGGTATGGCCTCACCCCCGAGATGTACCGGCAGAGATTCAGAGACTGCAAGAAAATCCCCGGTACCACGTGGGTCGAGTATGTGAACTTTTATAGCAGGGCCCTGGAAGGATGGATAAAGGGCAGCAAAGTGTCCACCTACGAGCAGCTGTTCAACCTCATCGTTTGGGAACACCTCTCCAACAACTGCTTTGTCGAGCTCCGACAGCATCTACTCGACAGCAAGCTAACAGAGCCCCGGAAACTCGCCGTCGAGGCAGATCGATGGGTGAGCACCCGGGTCCCCCGAACACCGATAGGAGAACCCGGTCAGGGCGGCCGGGGGCACCCCCGCCAGCGGGGGGCCGGAGGAGGACAGAACCAGAGCCGAAGCTTCCCGCCAGCCGCGGGCCGGGGCCCCCCTCCCGGGTTCCCCCCGAGTAACACTTCGCCGTCCCTGAAGAGGGACCCCCCAGCACGGCCGGGGCCCCACCCGAACGTTACTTGCCACAGATGCCAGCGGACCGGCCACTATGCCAGTGACCCCCTCTGCCCCTTGAACCAGCGTCCCGGCACCACTGGGCCTCCGACCCGCCAGTTCGCTGCTGCAGCTCTGGGAGGAGAGGGAGAAGAAGACGTAGAGGTCTACGAGGAAGAACAAATCGAGTATGAACCGGCCGCCATGGCCCTAGCCTGCCTGGGCAATAGAGACATGGTCCCCCAGGCCCCGCTACCGAGCAACACTCGAAAATACCGTCAGTGGGTCCACATCAATGGACGGCGGACCGAAGCCCTCCGAGACACGGGAGCCAGTGTGACCGCCGTCCGCTGCCACTTGGTGACCCCCGAACAGATCATCCCGAACGTACGCTGCCCCGTGAGGGCCGCCGACAACTCCGAGACTATGCCAGGTGGCCCGAATTCCCTTCGAATGGGGGGGGAGTGTCGGGCACCCTCAAGGTGACCGTCCGGGACGACGCCCCCGTGGACTGCCTCCTTGGGAACGACCTCGAGAGCTCTCCCTGGGCCCAAGTCGAGCGGAGAGAGCACCTAGGAATGATGGGACTACCAGAGTGGGTCTGTGCGACGACACGATCTATGGCGGCCCGAGCCCCGGCAGCGACCGAGGCCGCCCCGACCGAAGAGCCAGAGTGGCCCGAGCCACCACCCTCGGCCATCCATGAAGAATGCGACTCCGAGACCAGGCCCTCGGAGCCCGGAAACCACCCCGAGCTCAGCGACATCCCCGAACTCGCCCAATGGCGCCAAGAGGGTGGTCCCACCCGAGAACAATTTCGGCAGGAACAGAAGACCTGCCCTTCCCTCGAGGGGACCCGCCAACAAGCCGCTGCCCAAGCTACCGGGGACACCTCAGGGTCCCACTGGGTCTACTGGGACCACGACCTCCTATATAGTGAACAGAAAATTGCCGAGCTGAGGGCCAGCCGAGTGCTAGTGGTTCCCCTGCGATTCAGAGACTTCCTTTTGAACCTGGCGCACGATGTGCCCCTCGCAGGGCACCTGGGCAGGACAAAACTTACAGCCGCCTGGTGACCCATTTCTACTGGCCCAAAATGCGCACTGATGTACATAACCACTGCCGCACCTGCCCGACATGCCAAGCCAGCGGAAAGAGCGGGGGGAAGGTGAAGGCCCCGCTCCAACCTTTTCCAGTAGTGACCACCCCCTTCGAGCGAGTGGGAATAGACATTGTGGGGCCCCTGGACCCTCAAACCTCGCAAGGGCATCGCTTCATACTTGTCCTGGTGGACCACGCCCCCCGCTATCCTGAGGCCATCCCCCTCAGAACCATCACCGCTCCCGTGGTGGGGCGAGCTTTGATGGGGATCTTCTCCCGAGTAGGATTCCCCCGGGAGGTCGTGAGCGATCGGGGCACGAACTTTATATCTAAATATATGCGGTCCCTGTGGCAACAGTGCGGGGTCACATACAAGTTCACCACCCCGTATCATCCCCAAGGGAATGGACTTGTGGAGCGGTTCAACCGGACACTCAAGGGAATGATACAGGGCCTAGAGGAGCCACTACGACGCAGATGGGACGTCCTGCTGCCCTGCCTCCTGTTTGCCTATCGGGAGGTACCACAGAAATCCCTGGGGTTCAGCCCCTTTGAACTCTTGTACGGACACCCTGTCCAAGGTCCGCTCAGCCTGGTCAAAGAGGGCTGGGAAACTACCGTCAAAGACGCACCCCCGGATGTCTACCGATACCTCCTGACCCTCCGAAACCAGACTCGGAAGTTCCGGGCCCTTGCAGAGGCCAACTTGGAGGCCAGTCAGGAGGACATGAAACGCTGGTACGACCAGCACTCCTCCTCCATCGAGTTCGAGCCGGGCCAGAGGGTCTGGGTCATGTCCCCGGTCGAACCCTGTGCCCTCCAGGACAAATGGTCGGGGCCCTTCAAGGTGATCGAGCGCAAGAGCCCCGTCACTTACCTCGTGGATATGGAGTCTCCCCGGAACCCCCTCCGGGTTCTGCACGCCAACCGGCTCAAACCTCATTTTGACCGCACAGAACTGAGCCTGCTACTCGCTACCGACGATGGGACCGAAGACGACTCCGAGCCCTTGCCTGACCTCCTAAAGTGCACTGAGAAGGACGGCTCCGTCGAAGGGATCTCTCTCTCCCCCGACCTGACCCCCGCACAGCGCCGAGACTGTCAGGAACTGTTGGGACAATTCACAGATCTGTTCTCCCTCACCCCCGGGGTTACCCAATGGTGTGTCCACGATGTCGACACCGGGGACAGTCAGCCAGTACGACACCGGGCCTACCGGGTCCCCGACCGAGTTCGGGCCTGCATCCAGACGGAAGTCACCAAGATGCTGGCCCTGGGGGTAGTCGAACCCTCCGACAGTCCCTGGGCCAGCCCAGTGGTCCTGGTCCCCAAGGCCGCCGCACCTGGCGCCCCGCCAGAACTCCGGTTTTGCGTCGACTACCGGGGGCTGAATGCTGTTACGAGAACCGATGCACATCCCATCCCCCGGGCCGATGAACTGATCGACCGCCTGGGGGCCGCCAAGTACCTCAGTACCTTCGACCTCACCGCCGGGTATTGGCAGATCGGCCTCACCCCTAGCGCCCAGGAGCGCTCAGCCTTCTCCACACCCGACGGCCACTTCCAGTTCAAGGTGATGCCCTTCGGCATGAAAAACGCCCCGGCCACCTTCCAGAGACTAGTAAACAAAGTACTGGCGGGGCTAGAAGAGTTCAGTGCCGCCTACCTAGACGACATTGCGGTCTACAGCCTCCACTGGGCTGAGCACCTGAAACACCTTTGGGAGGTCCTGACCGCCCTCCGCCGGGCCGGGCTAACTGTGAAGGCCAGCAAGTGCCAGATAGGCCAAGGGTCCGTGACCTATCTGGGACACCAAGTGGGGAGCGGCCAAGTGGCTCCCCTCCAACCCAAGATCGACGCCATCCTAGCCTGGGAACCCCCGGTCAACCAAACCGCCGTCCGAGCCTTCCTGGGGCTCACGGGGTACTATCAGCGTTTTGTCAAGAACTATGGGAGCATTGTGGGCCCCCTCACGGAACTGACCTCGAAGAACCGGCCCCAAAAAGTGCAGTGGACACCCGCGTGTCAGGTGGCCTTCGAGACCTTGAAAGCAGCCATGTGTACCGCCCCTGTGCTCCAGGCCCCCGACTACAGCCGAGGGTTTGTGGTCCAGACCGATGCCTCGGAACACGGCATCGGGGCGGTCCTATCGCAAATGGACTCCGCGGGAACTGACCATCCTGTGGCCTTCATCAGCCGGCGGCTGCTGGCCCGAGAGCAGCGATGGAGCACCATCGAGAGAGAAGCCTTCGCTGTCGTGTGGGCCCTCAAGAAACTCAGGCCCTACCTCTTCGGCACCCACTTCCGGGTGCAGACTGACCACCGGCCCCTAAGGTGGCTGATGCACATGCGTGGCGAAAATCCCAAACTGCTGCGATGGTCCATCTCCCTCCAAGGCATGGATTTCACGGTGGAGCATCGCCCTGGCAGTGACCACGCCAACGCTGACGGCCTGTCCCGGTTTTTCCGCCTCAACGAAGAGAGCCCCCAGGACGATGGGTGACTCTCCCCGCCTTCAGCTGGAGGGGACGTGTGTTGGACACGGCCTCGTGGCGTGGTCCGACCCCGTCCGCATGGCGGGCCCGGGACGACATCGGCCTTCCATTTACCTACTATCGACCCCCCTGACCCGCACATTCACGAACCATCGGCACGAGCAGCCTCCCCGGCCACCTACAGCTCTCCCCCTCCCTGGGACCCCGGCGGAACCTGCTCGCCAACGCTGCCAGCCTGGCACCCTGACCCGGCCACCCTTTCCGGCCCGACTCCATCTTGGGACCCTCACGCCCCGAACACGTGGCCGCAGCCATCCCGGGCCCGGCCCCAGCGAAGCCCAGACATTGAGGCACCAGGATCCTCCCAGGTGGTAAAGTGGCCACTCGACCAGACCCCGGAGGAGGAGGAGTCTTGAGGGGCCTTCCCCCACCCCCGGACGCCTGGTATCGATCGCTCTCCCGGCTCCCTGGGCGCTGGCTCCGCCCCCCTGCTGGGTGTCTGGACACCTTCATCCCGGCCCCTCTGACCCCCAGGCGCGAGGGTCCGGACATCAAAGCCCTCCAGTCCTATATCTGGGCCAGCCCCGGATCAAGACGGCAGTTGTATCTGGAGTGGAAGCCCTGCTGACCTCGTCGCGGCTGATCCTGATCCGAACTCTTGCACCTGGAACTACCTTCGAGGCCCTGCTGTCGCGGCCTGTCCAAGCTAAACCACCTTCGAGGCCCTGCTGACGCTGTCGCGGCCTGACCGAGCTGAACTACCTTCGAGGCCCTGCTGACGCTGTCGCGGCCTGTCCAAGCTAAACCACCTTCGAGGCCCTGCTGACGCTGTCGCGGCCTGTCCAAGCTAAACCACCTTCGAGGCCCTGCTGACGCTGTCGCGGCCTGACCAAGCTAAACCACCTTCGAGGCCCTGCTGACGCTGTCGCGGCCTGACCCCGCTGAACTATCCTCGAGGCCCTGCTGACGCTGTCGCGGCCTGACCCCGCTGAACTATCTCTGAGGCCCTGCTGACGCTGTCGCGGCCTGAACCCTTGAACTATCCACGCACCAGTGGGTGCCAAGACTGTCCCGCTACCCCCTTTCCCCCGAGATCAAGACATTACGGATCCCTCGATCCTTGCCGCTATCCTGCCAAGAACTTGCTTCGAGTACTTATATAAAGATTCTTGTGAACCTCCTTCCTGTGTAGTGTCTATCTGTAAGTAGTGTGATTACTCTGCTGTTACGATTGTAGGAGAGGAGCCTCGCCAAGGAGGCCTCCCTACGGCGCTCGGCCTAGTCCATACAGAGAGGTGGGTCTCGGGGCGGACAGTCAGACACCTTCTGTCTCCCCCGGGGTCGCCTTTCCAACAGAGGGTATGGACGGAAATGTTGACTATAGAGTGCATCGAAGCAACATTAGTGGAAGGGAGGAGCAAGTACATAAGGGAGGAATGATTGGGAGCAATACTAAAAGGAAGGCGGGGAGAACGGAGCACACAGAATGAAGCCAAATAATCGGTCAAAAACGAGCGGCGAGACTAAGATGCAGCCAGAAACTGAAGTCATATTGATAAGAGGGGAGGACAGGAACCATTGAAAGTAATAGGGACTAACACAGGGATGGTGAGGAAGGTAGCATTTAAGGGTATGTAAGATCATACATTACCGCATTTGGGAACAGCTTAGAAGACGAATAAGGGAAACAAGCACTCGCCATGACGCAAGTTTTCTCTTTAAGCCCCGGCCTTTTTAGACTGGGCGCCCGGACTTCCTGCTGGCATAAAAGGTTCCTTATCTTCTTTATGGGGCCATTTGGACCCATAAAGAAGATAAGAAACCTTTTACCACAAACGTAAGACAAGTCACCCAGTCTGAAAAGGACGGGGCTTAGAGAGAAAGAAGTACGTCACTAGGACCTCTCCTCCAATGGCTGGCCACCGTTTAGGAGGCCAGCCAATGGAGAAGAAGGGCGGGGATTAACCTCGCTTTACCTTTTCTCTCTCTCATTAAATCTCGCCAGGGAGACTGCCGCAAGCGCAGCCATCGCAGGCCGAGACCTAAAAAAGACCGGCGGTGTCGGTAAAAGGCCTACAAGCGTAACATTTTTCTAGTTTTGAAGCGTGGCTATCATTTAGAGTCTCTAGACTTTCTGAACTGTTTGGGACAGCAAAGACAATGTCAAATGTTGAGGATGCTGCACTTAAAGAGGACACATTGTGGTTGCGCTTGGAAGGAAATAAAATAAAAAAATTGAAATCAGAACAAATGGGAAATGGTGCTATGCAGCATGAGTGTTGCTGTGTCAAGTGGGAGCGTGGCTGCAATTTAGAACAGTTGGCAGGACAAAGAAAGTTATTTTTTTTGTCACCAGGATGGGAAGAAGTTGCTGGAATCTCAGGTCCTAGGTGTAATGAAGAAAGTTCTGGATGGTGTGGAGGGAAAAGTCAGGGGATTTTAGCACTCATTCCTTTAGGACTGGAATGGCGCCTGCGGCTAATCGGCTGGGATTTCTCGGAGGGACATTATGTGGGTGGGAAGATGGTCATCGGTATTTTGTCTGCATCACATTAGGTAAATAGAAGATATTTTTAACACAGTATTATTTTCAGTTCTAAGCTGCGTAGCAGGACCAAGTGTGGCGATGTTTACTATTTTGATTATTGGGCATTCTCTCATAAAATGGGCAGCGAAACCAGCAGAAGACCTTTTAGAAGCAGCTTAGGATTTTGGACCACTGAACTCAAGATTGAATGGTGGGGCTGGAACGGGGTGAACTGGGTAAATGATTGCACTGGCTATCTGATTTAGTGAGTGGGAGGCCACCCTGGATGTGTTAGTGATTCATTTAGGCAAGAACGGCTTGGTGTAGGTTTTGGGATTGGGTTTGATAAAAGTGATAGATCAGGACTTTGAAATTATTGAGAGGTTTTGGTCGGGGACATACATTTTTGGAAAGCACTGATTGCTAGACTGTTTAAGCGAGGGTCAGTTAAATGATTGCTAGACGGATTTAGCGGGGATCAGTTAAATACAATGTTGTTGTGCAAAGTAAACAGGGAGATGCAGTGTTTTAATCAAAACAGGTATAGGAATAATTGTGCGTTATGACATCACAAAGGAGGACTTAGTTTGTCAGGGTGGGTACACACTGATCATTCTGGAGTTATCAATTATATTTGCTGGAAGTGCAGGACCAACTAGCACAGAAATTAACGATACAATGATGGAAAAGCATCAGCACTGGCTGCTGGGAGACTGCCCACTTGTGTTGGGACGATATTTGCGGGCTGTTGGGGTGACAGGCAGTGAACGGAAACACAGCCTATAAATGGGGGTGGCGGCTATAAATGGGTCTGATCAGTTTTCCATGGTAGTGGACACGCTCACGCACTAACCCAGAAGGGTTACGGCATTGCAGGGGGGGGGGGGGGGGGGGGTCGCTGTCAGATGCAGTACAAGGGAGCAATGCTTGGGTGAGGTTTGTAAAGACGATGAATGAAATGAAAGGGGGATGGGGCTGAACGTTAGGGTGTTTTTGTTGGGCGGGGGGGTTGTTCTGGTTGAGAAGAGGTTTAAAGATGGCAGGGGATATGTTGATTAATTGTATAAGCGAGGTGGAAGTTTTGATAGGATATATTTATATGAAATTCAGCTGCATAGTACCGGTCATGATCATTCCGCTCGATGAGGTGATCTGTGCGTAGCAGAGAGAGAGGACAAATCCAAGGCAAGAACTCACTTAATTAAAATGCAGTGTTGGAACTCCATCACAGCTCACATTAAGACTATCATTCTCTCACGCTCTACCTTTCCAATCCGAACTTTTTTTAAAGATGATTTTATTATTTTTGTACTCTGCCCGATACCTCATTCGATTTGTATTGACCAGTTTTGTGATTACTAGTCTCATAATGACGTGGTATGTGCTGGATGCCTCGTGGTCCAAATACAAAGATTGAGTGATCTAGTAGATGAGTGTGTGCGTTTTTCCAATCCTAATGTGAAGACTCTCTGCCTATATGTCTTTTACCTTAATACTGCCATTAATAGTTCATTATCCGTGCACTCTAAAACATATTCATGGGCTGGTGCTCTTCTTGGCACAACTTACAGTCACTCCTAACTGAGTAGGACAAGAAAATAGCGTCTCGCACACAACACTAACAAATTCTCCTACCCTCCAGGACGGCTACTTGGCACTAACGCCAGTGGGACAAACGCCCCGCCATTCATGTCTCTCCACCTTTGAGGATGCAACCCCACCTACAATCTCTACCGTACTGCACCCTTTCCTCTACGTCCCAGCTTCGCCTCAACGGATGCAGCGCCCCTTACTAATATTTGGCAAGCATTTATATAGAATGCACTTTTACCGGTGCGATTCCCTCACCTCGCGCCTCTCGTACTTGGCGGCCCCAGGCAGCAGCACCGTGGAGCCACATCGCTGGCAATGCACACCCTTACTGTTCTTGCCATCGGCAGACACGAGTCCAGCCTCCATGTCACTGACTGCTTGGATGAAAGCAACCGCACGTGAAAACAAGACGGAACAAGCTCCGCCCAGACAGCGTCAACAGGCGAGGTCGTAACAGGGGCGTGCGTGGTGACCAATGCGGAAGAAGAAGGGCACCTAGAGTTAGGGTAAAGTAGAGATGGGCGAGTCAACAACATCATAAACAGTGAAAGCCATTGTTAAGTGCACGCCGAGACTGTTGAGTTAAACTTCTTTATTGAGTTAGAAGGAGACAAGGGGCCAACATGCCCAGTCGGGCAGAACAGCAATCCAACTGATTTAAGAGCACGCATAAGTTCAAAGCCATATTCAAAACAAAGGAATAGCGTTAAAAAACAAGCATTTACAATGCAATGGTTTTGCCTTTGTGAAAGTTAGAGCTATTGTCATTGCTCTTGACATTATTTTTATTTATGTTTTTAAAAAAAACATAAATAAATGGCATTGTCATTTACAATGCAACTAGCTTTATCTCTCGCAAATGGCACCCACAAACACCCACAGAGAGCCCCCCCCACCAAACACACAGAGAGCCCCCCACACACACAGAGCCCCCCCCACACACACACAGAGCCCCCCACACACACACCCACACAGACCCACCCACACACACAGCCACACAAAGCCCCCCCACACACCCTCACACAGAACCCTCCACACACACCCACACAGAGCCCCCCACACACTGCGACCCCCCCCCACACACATTGCAAGCCCTACACACTGCGAGCCCCCCCACACACTGCGACCCCCATTTCAATAGATGTGTGATGCTTACATGGTACTAAATTGGCCCCTGCATGGCTGAAAGGTTGAAATGGTGTAGGAGGCAAGGGGACATGTATATAGAGCTTACTGCCCCTGATGTAGTGCTTTGATGTGATCGAATTGAGGAGGGGACACTGGAGGAGCAGGTGGATAGTGTAGCATGTCATAAGAGGGGACCCATGTTTTCGACCTGTGCTCGGATCCCTGGGCAGCTGCATACATTGCCCATGCTTAGCTCTCCCCATGCCCCCTTTACTGGGGTCACCACCAGTTTCATCTCAGGCCCAATGAGTGCCCCCCTAATTATTTCTAGGGACGCCCACTCCGGTCAAGTGGGAACGGTAACAGATTAGTGGACCCAGGGAAAGCAAAGTGATCCGGGTAGTGCCAAGCAGACCCAAAGAGTACCGAGCACACCAATGGAGGGATGGGTTCTTAGAATGCTGTGTGGGTGAGGGGGGGGGGGTCTGATTGGAGCGAGGGGGGGTCTGAAAGCAGTGTGTTTTATTGATTGCGACAAAAATAACTTGCTAGGTCGTTGGCAGTGGTGCAGATATGTACTGCCGCGGCCGTTTTCAGTCTGTGTTTATTTGTTGAAGTTCTCTTTTATGCGTTAGGAAACGAATGCATGTGAGACTTATGAAATCTATCGTTATTAGCTGCTCTTCACTTGTTAACGGCAGGAGGGCAAGGAACTTGTTTGTTTTTTGGGGGGGAAGGGGGGCAGTTTTACACCTGCTGTAGAAAGCCTCTTTTCAGGTGCAATTTTGGCAGCACTGGTTGAACAAACTCTTTTCGTTATGGCACGAAGCGTTGCTATTTGGGAATTTCAATGAGTCTGCGGAGAGGCTAATTCAGATGTGTCGGGAATGTCGTGTGTTTCAGGTTCTGAAGTGCAAAGCCTTTCTAAGTGAAGTGCTTGCGGTGGGGGAGGGGTTAAAGATTTTGGACCCTCCGCGGCTCGGGCCTCCTCTTATGATAAATTATCCAGATATTTTGACTGTGGAAAGTGCAGAGTTTATTCATTATTCAGGAAGGCTGTAAATAATATAGAAGTTTGTGCCGCGGCGCCCTGTCGCTCTGCTCCCCCGTCTCTTCCAGTTAAACACCAAGCCTCTATTTTAGTGCTCCAGAGCCCGCCGGGGCGAGGCTGTGCCGTTTTAGCCTTTCACCTTCACTCAGCTGCGGTGTCAGAGGGACTTGTTGAAAGCAAGCCATGGGAAGCGAATTGTTGCCATTCTGCGTGCATCGGACCTGCGCGTTCCCATGTTCGGTGCTCAGGCCTCGGATTACGGCCGAGTTCCTGTGGAGAGAGCCGTCGCGGTGCCTGTGCAGTCCAGCTGACTCACAAACAAAACAGAGAAGTACCTGCCTCATCACTTACCCTCCCTCCCCAGACGAGGGTACAGAGCAGTGACATCAAGAGCAGTGCAGCCCCAGACTAGTGGCAGAACCCCCACCCCCCGCCTGGTGCACGCATTCCAAATGTGCCCCAGTGGAGCATTTACCGCCATACTTCTTCTCCTGGGCCGCCGTCCTGGCGGGGGCTCCTTGCAACGGCGGCAATCTGTTGGGCACTTCTCCGGTCTCCCTCTTCAGCATGGGAGACCGGCAACGTCCTCCGCTTCTCCCGGGGCTCCCTCCAGGCAGGCCACGGGAGCCCCGCGTGGGCCGCCATACTTATTCTCCTGGGCCGCCGTCTTCCTTCTTCCCCCGGGCTGCGGGGGGGGCGGGCACTTCCGGCCGGCCGCTCTAGGATTGCCGGTGCACAAGTCATTCAGTGTAAACACCCACATGAGAAAACATTAAATAAAAGAATAATGAGGGAGAGCTCTCTCTACAAATAGAACAAGCCAGGTCCCGGGCCGCGCTGTGATTGGCTGACGTCACGGGGGTGTCCCGGGCCGGCAGCCAATCACAGCGCGGCCCGGGAATGACGTCACGGGGGTGTCCCGGGCCGGCAGCCAATCGCAGCGCGGCCCGGGACAAAGGGGCGGGGCTTAAAAAAAGCACCAGAAACGCCCCCGAATCGCGTTTTCAAGAGAAAGCGCGATTGACAGCCTCTGTCTCCCAATGGCTAGCCTCCATTTATGGAGCTAGCCAATGATAGACAGAGGCGGGTCATCACCCGACATAGAACTCAAGAGGTTTTGCTAGCGCATGCGTACTTCGTACGCATTGCTAGGCAAAACCTAAAAAGGAGTGCATGCTTGTAATCTACTTTAAAAAAAAGTACATATTAGAAGAACTCTGGAACTATACTGAACCAATATAAGCACTAAGGGTACAGAACTCACTATATACTGACACAAGGTCTATAAGTAAAAAATCAGTTCTCAAGAAAAAAAATAGTACATCTCTAACAAACTCTTGTGGAAATGGCATCTGGTTACTTATGGAATCTATCCACCACAGCCATTTCTACCAGGTAAGGATGAACCTTTTCTGAAATGTGAAGAATGGAGGGAGTATTTTGAGAATTATATATCGCAATTCGAAGATAACAATGAATTTACGTCCTAAAAAAAATACAAACTCCTATTGCATTGCCTAGGAGCCGGTGGAATCAAAGTTTTTAACAACATCAACAAAAAAACGAGGGGAAAGTGAGGATGACGTTTACAAAAATGCAATCGACGACTTAAACACATACTACAAGCCTAATGTGTGCGTAGGGATGGATAGATATAAATTCTTCCACAGGAAACAAAGGAAAGAAGAGACAGTGGATGATTATGTCTCTGCACTAAAAAACTTAGCGAATGAACTGTCGATTTGGTGATTTGCATGACGAGTTCATCAGGGACCAGATTGTGATGTAAGGGATCTAATGCAGAGGTCTTCAAACTTTTGGATGCCGAGACCCCCCTGTCAACATTTTCAAACGTAAGGACCCCCTCCTGACAAAAATTTCTAAACCTCTAGATTATGAGGAAGGTGAGAACCAAATTATGCGACAGGCTTGACTAAATTGTGTGAGTAGAAAATGTAAATAATGTTCTGTGATGCTGCGTATTTTGGGGTAGCATTGCTTTATTATTTAGAATTTTTTTAAACACAGTAATATTGAGGGAAGATTTCACCCCATCAGTACCAGTTTATAACCAAAATACAGCAATTAACATCAGAAAGATGTTTAGTCAACCTCTGTGAAGGGCCTCCCACTCCGCAGGAATACGCGCTGCCACATTAGAAGCTCACCTGGCCATGGCCGGGAGCAGCAAGGGTGCATTCAAACCGTGGCGGTCTTGTGCAGAGTTAAGCAGTTTACCCATGCCCCTTTCCTCTCACCCCCTTCCTTCCATCCCTCTCTTCTCTCCCAACCCCGGATCCCTCTCTCACATTGCAGGCAGATGGTTATTAGCAGGGGATCCACTAGACCCGAATTCCGGAGTGGGGGGGGGGGGTTAACACTCCCAGCCAGGGCTGGCCCTAGCACTGGTCGCACACGGTGCAACAGTCTTTCCACCTTCTCCATGAATTCCCTCACTATCACTCACCAACAATACACCTCATCTCTCTATAGCACCTGTCTGACAAACATTTCATTTTTTTTATAGCGCTACTCATAGATTACTCACACTCAGTTCTGTGATGTGCATGGTACATCTTCTTTGTACCAGGCACTTTAACCTTCTTCACTGTGTGGGTGACTAGAGTGCCCATGTGACTGCACGGTGAGCAATGCAAGAGTAGGGTAGGGTAAAAGGAGTGACTGCAGGGTGAGTGAGGTGACCATATGAATTTGGGTTCGGCTGTAAGTGCAGAGTGGGACGAATTAGTGCATGTTTAGTGATGGTCTTGTTTCAGTGAGCTACAGATTGAGCAGTAAGGGGGTGACAGGTGAGTGGAGTGTCACATGAGTGCAGGGTGAGAAGTGTGCTCGTGTGACTGCAGGGTGAGGTACAGAGTGAACAATGCAAGCAAATTTTTAGTGCAGAGTGATCACTGTGAGAGCAGGTTGAGCGGGTGAATGTTGTGAGTGCATGATGATCAGTGTGAGTGCATTGTGATCAGTGTGAGTGCATTGTGATCAGTGTGAGTGCATTGTGATCAGTGTGAGTGCATTGTGATCGCTATGAGTGCATGGTGATCGCTATGAGTGCATGGTGATCAGTGTGAGTGCATTGTGATCGCTGGGAGTGCATGGTGATCGCTATGAGTGCATGGTGATCGCTATGAGTGCATGGTGATCGCTATGAGTGCATGGTGATCGCTATGAGTGCATGGTGATCAGTGTGAGTGCATTGTGATCGCTGGGAGTGCATGGTGATCGCTATGAGTGCATGGTGATCAGTGGGAGTGCTTTGTGATCGCTATGAGTGCATGGTGATCGCTATGAGTGCATGGTGATCAGTGTGAGTGCATTGGGATCGCTGGGAGTGCAGGGTGAACGTGAAAGTGAAGGCGAGAATGAGAAGTGAGTAGTCTGAAAGCAGGGTGCATTCCCAGAAACTTGAAGCGTAGGGTTTCAGATATAAGTTAAACTATTGCTATAATGGCATCAATCACGGTTCGAGGGTGGAGGAAATAAATTATGTGCTGATCCTGCAACAAACTTCCAGTCTAATGATTAGGGTTACCAGCTCATTATTTTGATGGCCCAGAAATAAGCAGTCACCTACAGCTGTATTTTTTGCACTTATCTGTGAATACTTAGAACAGCAAATATAAATAGAAAGCACTTTTAATAGTGTTCTAGGGATGCCTCAATGATCCATGACTAATATATAAAGAGAATTTATTTATTTATTTATTTCCAGGTTTGTATGGCGCTATGAATCGATTCCCGAAGGAATATCTCCGCGCCTTTGGCACAACCAAAGAACAGAAAAGACTCGTCAACATTTTAATAAACTAGGCAGGAGATCAGTCAGTTAGGGATTTGAAGAGGAATGTTTTCAGCTTTTTCCTAAAAGGGAAATGTTCCCTACATACTCTGATTTCCTTAGGGAGTAGGTTCCACAGCTTTGGACCTGCTACCGATAGGGCTCTTTCCCCCTTTCTTGCCTTCATGGCCCTAGGAACACATAATAGTTCCTGATCTCCCGATCTCAGGAATCTGGACGGCACATAGGGGATACATTTCTCAGTGAGGTAACCGGGACCAGTTCCAGTTAGGCATTTGTGGATGATGCAGCAGATCTTAAACATCACCCTCTGCCTAACTGGAAGCCAGTGCAGTTTGGCCAACAGTGGTTTTGAGGGAGTGCGGGGCGGGACATTCAGTACCAGTCGTGCAGCCGTATTTTGCACAACCTGCAATCTAGCAAAGATGCCCTCATTGGCAGCTAGCATTAACCCGTTGCAGTAGTCCAGCCTGCTTAAAACTAAGGACTGGACCAACGTTCTCCTGGTGGTATCTGGTAGCAGGGGGAATACTCTCCTGAGAAGCCCTATGACATGGAAGCATGCACCCACCACTTGATTGGTTTGTTGTGTATAGGTGAGCTCATGGTCCAGTTTGACTCCCAGGTCTTTTACCACGGTTTTGGGCACAGGGACCGGGCCAAGGTCTTGAGGCCACCAGTCCGGGGTCCACAACCGTTTTGCCTCTCCGAAAAGCATAACCTCCGTTTTGGAGACGTTACACTGCAAATAGTTGGCTGCCATCCAGCGAGACACCTCCTTCATCCCTTGGGCGAAGGAGGCCCGCACCTCAGGAGTCATAGTTTTAAAAGGGAAGAGGAGTTGGGTATCATCCGCGTATGAAACCGGAATGAACCCGTGGGATCTCATGATGTTCGCTAGGGGGGCCACATAGATGTTAAATAACGTGGGGCTCAGACAAGAGCCCTGTGGCACCCCCTTTGAGATCACCACCTCCTCTGATTGATATGGTCCCAGGATGACTCTCTGGGTGCGTCCGCTGAAAAAACTCCTGAGCCAGGCCAGGGCCTTGCCTTCCAGGCCGATGTCAACTAGTCTGGAGGTCATGATGTCATGTGACACAGTGTCAAACGCCGCTGACAAGTCCAGAAGCACCAGAACAGCGGAATAACCCCTGTCCTGTAGCCTCTGGAGATTGTCAGCGACAGACAGCAAGGCAGTCTCAGTGCTGTGTCTGGGTCTAAAGCCCGACTGGGAAGGGTCCAGTACACCCGCGTGTTCAATGAATTTCGACAAATGCTGATTCACGTGCCTCTCCGCAAGCTTCCCTAAAAAAGGGAGAAGGGAGATCGGTCTCAGATTCGTCAACTCAGACCACGGAATCGCGTTGTTTTTGCGAAGGGGCCTCACAAGTGCCTGTTTCCATTCCAACGGTACTTCCCCAATAAGCAGAGATATGTTAACTATCTGCCGTATTCCAGCCCCCAAAATCTCCAGCAAAGTTGGCATAATACGTGCTGGGATGATGTCAGACTGGCACCCACTCTTTGTTTGCATGGCAAGGGCAGTCAGCTCTTCCATAGAGATAGGTGGGAAGGCAATAAGCGTCTTAGCCTCATTATCTGGAGTCATGGTATATGACGGGATTTGACAGTCAGTTGTTGTCACTGGGTCATAAGAGGGGGATTTGGATGTTAATATTTTATTATAAATGGCGTCAATTTTCCTTACGAAAAACTGTGAGATGTTATCACAGATTTCTTGGGATTCGACCCCATCAGTGTCACAGGCAGCGGGCTTGGTAAAGGTCTGCAGAATAGAGTACAGGAGTTTTACATTGGAGCCAGCATCTGATAATTGAGCTGCTATGTGTTGTTTCCTGGCAGCTCGGATCGCCTTATGATATTTTTTGGACGACCTCCTAAAATTCTCCTTATCGTCTGCCTTATGTGTGACTCTCCATTTTTTCTCCAACCCTCTCATGATCTTTTTAATAAAGACAGAAAAGTCACATAACTAATTAATACATACTTTTTTATTTATAACTCAATTTAGTGTCAAGAGCCGGTCTGTGCAGGATCTTTAAACAACACATAGCAGGCATGTTTCTTTTGGAAACCCAACTTTATATTTCTTTTCATTAAATGCATTCTCACACTACAGCAGTAAGTGTAAAAATACAAATGTAAGGAATAGGCAGAGTGGGGGCCCAGGGGGTACTGGAACCATAAAAAAACGAAGCTTTGGTAATCTGTTAACAAAGGCATGTAAATATGCTAATGGTCTTTAAAGACCTGTGAAAAACTCGGGCCCGAGATAAGACTCCAGACACTGCCCAGCCGAGGCCCCAGTAGCGCGAGCTGCACTGCAGCAGCCCGGGGTGAGACACAGGATGGGCAAGGAGGGGGCTGAAGCCCTGGAGGCCAGGGCAGAAGTGACACTGTGAAGGCGCGACCCCCTTTGCATCGCTCCACGGCCCCCCTGGGGGTCGCGCCCCACAGTTTGAAGACCCCTGATCTAATGAGAACATCCAAGACAACTTATGGTCAAAAGGAGAGTACCCACTCCAAAATATAATAGACATTGCCAGGAAGGCAGAACTAACTGGTCGTTGCGCAAAAGCTGTAATTGCAGAATGCAGCGTAAAAAAAGAGAGTGCAACAGTCAACAGAGTGATGCAAGATAAACGCACAAGACAAGGTTGGAGTAACAGCACAACTAAACCCGTATACAACAGACAGTCCAGCAGTGGAAATAAACATTGTTATAGATGTGGTGACATATCACACTGGGCAGATGACAAGAAGTGTCCCGCAAGAGGAGTAAAATGCACGTTCTGTGGAATTATAGGACACTTCCAAAAGGCATGCAGAAGGAGAAAGCCAAGATCCATAAAACTAGTCAACGATGAGAGCAATTACCAACAAGAAACATCTGATGAGGAGGATGTTAGTATGTGTGTCCTCTGCATTGAAGAAGAGCAAATAAACGAGTTTAGCACAAACAGAACCACAAAAACTAAGAAGCCAGTTTATTTACAAAGAAAGGGAGTCCAATGGAAAACTGTACGTAGCAGCGGTTGGCCCATCCGTGCTAGGATGGTTGGACCAGGGGGATTTAGGCATCATCCTTGACCCGAGCAAGTCTGACCCTGTCCTAGTTGTACAAAGCGGGAAGGACTACAATAAGACGGTATTGGATATGTACCCTAACGTGTTCAATGGCAAAATTGGAGCCTTTAAGGGATACCAACACAGGATCCAAGTCAAACCACAGGCCACACCTGTCGTACACAAAACAAGAAACCTTCCGTTTGCAGTGAAGGATGAGGTAAAAACTCAATTAGATAAGCTTCTAAGAGAAGGTATCATCGAACAGGTGGAAGCCAGCGAATGGGTCGCGCCTTTAGTTGTCGCCAAACGCCCCAATGGCAAACTTAGGTTGTGTGTGGACCTGCGCGACCTAAACAAAAGCATAGTCGTTGAACAATTTCCCCTTCCCAAAATAAGTGAAATGCTGGCAACCACGAAGGGGATCAAGTGGTTCTCAACAATAGTCTTGAAGTCAGCATACCACCAGGTACCACTACATCGAGACAGCAGAAACCTCACTGCATTTATCACCCCCTATGGGTGTTTCCGATTCACAAGGGTGCCTTTCAGCCTAGCGTCCTCGGCTGCAATGTTTCAAAGGCTCATGTGTAATATTTTCAAGGGGATTTCAGATATACTGATATTCTAGGATGATATCCTCGTGATGGGAAGAATGAGAGAAGGTCACGATGAGAAAGTGAAACAGGTACTAAGTATATTGGATGCAAGGGGACTCACCGCAGAGTACAATAAATGCAAGTTTGCCTGCGAATCAGTGAACTACCTAGGACACGGAATCAATGGAAACGGTATCAGCCCAAAGAAGGACCTAATTGATGCTATAAAAAACTCACCGTTGCCCAGGAACAAGGAAGAATTACGGACCTTTCTGGGACTCGTCGAGTTTTACGCAAAATTAATCAGAAACTTTTCGAATAAGACATACAATCTACGACAACTAATGAAATTAAGGAGTAAATTCGTGTGGAGCGAAACCTGTCAACAGGCATTTGACACATTAAAAAAAGAACTGTGCAACGCAGTGCCCTTGCAAGGATTCGACCCTTTGCTCAACAACACAATTACAACTGATGCTAGTTCAAAGGGACTTGGGGCAGTCCTAACTCAGAAGGACAACAAAGGAGCAGAATACACAATTGCATTCGCATCACGATCCTTGACCCCAACGGGAGGAAAAATTCTCAGTCATTGAGAGGGAGGCATTGGCGTGCGTATCGGCACTAGAACATTACCGCAACTTTGTGTGGGGAAACCACATCACCCTATGCACCGATCACAAACCCCTCACCAAGGTGTTCACAACGAAAGGCCTATACAATGCATCTTCAAGATTAGCATGATTATCTATGCGCCTTTTCGACTACAATTACAGCATACACTACGTCCCAGGAGTAAAAAACGTTGTCGCAGACTTTCTGAGCAGATTACCAGTGATAACTACAGACAATGAAACATCAAATGAGATCGAGGAGTATTGCGTAGCAAATTTAGAAGAATACTTACAAGGTATTTCAAAAGAAGAATGGCAAACTGAACTTAAAAAGGACACAGACATACGTGAGGTCATCAAAATGTTGGCAGAAGGTTGGACAAACAAAAACAACCTGTCTGGGACTCTGAGACATTTTTATGAAGTAAGGAATGAACTGTCACACGAAAATGTATTACTCTTGAGAGGGGGGGAGGGTTATTCCTCCCGAAACTCTTAGAAAGAGAATTTTACACTTGTGTCACGAATGACACTTAGGCATTGTTAAATGTAAAAACAGAGTTAAAGGTAATTACTGGTGGCCTGGTGTAAGCATTGATGTAGAGAGGATGGTCAGGAATTGCAGCTGGTGCTCAAACTCAGACAAAACCCAGGTAACTCTAAGACCACCTCCACCCCATCACGTGCCCCGCAATGCCTTGGGAAAGGGTGGACATTATGGGCCCCATACAAGAACAGGGGGAACAGTGGGCCACTGTTCGTGTCAGATGCCTTCAAGGCTTACACTACTAGAAACCGAATAGAGCAGAAAACCACATCTGTGTACCACCCGTCAGGCAATGGCGCGGTGGAACGTTTCAACAGAGTACTCAAGGGCACCCTACAGCTAGCCAAAAGTAATAGGCTAAGTTGGAGAAGAGAAATCCTCAGAACGGTGTGGGCCTACAGAATAACACCGTGCGAAACTACTGGACACAGTCCATTTGCACTCATGCAGGGCAGGACACCTCTCACCAAGGACAATGTGGGGTGGACTGAAGCAGCCAAAAGAGTGCACTGGTCTACTGACCGAGTGAGGGAAAAGGTTAAACAAGCACAATACAAAGTCAAAACCCGGTATGATGCTAAACACAACTGCAAACCTGTACAGCTCTCTAAAGGAGACTTGGTAAAGGTAAAGAAGAGTGGGCACATAGGGAAAGGACAGGATAAGTACTCCCCACCTCTTAAAGTGGACAAAGTGTATTGTAATTCAGCACTTTTAAGTGATGGTAGAGTGTGGCACTTTTCCGCTCTCTCTCTGCAAACCTTCCTTAGTGAGCACAGACAGAGCACCCTCTAAAGAATTGGACGTGAACAGACCTGCACCCACAAATGCGGCTATGCACTGTCAGACTCCTCTGACAGCGAGCCTGACCTCGAAAATATCAAAACTAGAACAGACACACCCAATGCCACGGCATCCTCTACCATCCACGAAGGAGTCGCTGCTCAGAGCTCTGACACAGGCAGGGTAGTAAGGTTATTACCCCCTACAACGGAAGGCAATCAAACACCCCCTGTGGCTACTAGCAGATGTGGTAGGAGATTGTTACCACCATTAAAACTCAATGACTTTGTTTGTGATTAATCCATAGCGTTGTACTTAGATATACTGCTCCTTATTGTTACCTCTCCATCTCTCTATTCCTCCTCCCCCCTCCCTCTCGCTTCCATTATGTTCTATGTTCCTTCGGGGGAGGATGTGTTATGTATAGCCTATTGTCCACCTGTGGACACCGTATGTTTCATTACGCTTGTCCCTGCGAGGACACCGTACTAAGGGTCCTCTCACCAGCTGTCCATTAGGTTTGACAGTTGACAGCTGGTGACCAGGATAACAGCTGCTGCATTCTACGCTCCGTTTGGAGCCTGTGTTGACATATTACAATAAAGAACTTGACTTCAATCATACGCGTGCCGGGGTTCTTTACAATTTCGATCACAGATCCACGTGAGTTCCCTCGAGCCCCAGCTATGATAAGTATGAACACAACACATCTTCCCCATATAAAAATGCAGGAACAAAAGGGCAAAGAGAAACCTAGGAGAACAAATAATGAAAATATATGCAAACAGCATGACTAGGATTACGGTACATAATCTTGCAAGTACATAGGGCGCTTTATTTCTCTACGTGACCTGTTGTTAAGCTGTTCATCTTGAGGGTTATCATGCAAATTACAATTTAGTTGTTGAAAGTCTTCCATACTCTCACATAGTATCATTCAACCACCACAAACCAACATTTTAGGACAGGGAGGTGGGAGATTTAAAATAAACAAGCATTGGCATGGCCAATAGGTCTCACAATTGGGGCCTTATAAGTGTTTAGCCACAGCTATTGACCATACCACTGTCTTCAAGCTGTGCTATAGAGAAGTGTGGCTGCTGTGCAGCATGCTGAAAAGTTATGATAAAAAAGTGTCAGAAGCATTTTAGTTACCTTATATATGACCAAGAAGGCATTATGTACAACTGAACAACCATATTAAAAAGGTATTTACAATACAAATATCCTCAGTTTTCTTTTGTTCTTGCAATGCTGGCAAATTGTTTCTGCCTATTCCAATGGTTGTTTGTTAAAGCTTTTTTTTAGGGGGCATAAACAATCGGAGGATGATGGTTGGGAACTAGTACCTGTATTATAACACTAGCAGCGGCCAGACGCTAGGGGAGAATCAACAAATTCCAGATTCCAAGAGCAGGCTGAGGTGGTGCTGAGTGATGCTGAGGTGGTGGTGGTAGTGGTGGTGGTGGCGGTGACTGGTGTGGAGACGATACTGAGGTGATGCTGAATGATACTCTGGTCTTGCTGAGTAATGATGATGTGATGGTGTACTAGTGCAAAGGCGATGCTGAGTGATGCTGTGGTGGTGCTGAGTGATATTGTTGCACTGAGTGATGCTGTGGTGTTGCTGAGTGATGCTGTGGTGGTGCTGAGGGATGCTGTGGTGGTGCTGAGTGATGCTGTTGTGGTGCTGAGTGATGCTGTGGTGGTGCTGAGTGATATTGTTGTGGCACTGAGCAATGCTGTGGTGGCCCTGAGTAATGCTGTAATGATGCTGAGTGATGCTGTGGTGGCGCTGAGTGATGCTGTGGTGGCGCTGAGTGATGCAGTGGTGGCGCTGAGTGATGCTGTGGTGGCGCTGAGTGATGCTGTGGTAGTGCTGTGGTGGTGCTGAGTGATGCTGTCGTGGTGCTGAGTGATATTGTGGTGGTGCTGAGTGATATTGTTGTGGCCCTGAGTGATGCTGTTGTGGTGCTGAATGATGCTGTGGTGGCGCTGAGTGATGCGCGCTGCCTCAGGCGAGACCTAAAAATGAATGTGTCCTTGTGCAACGTAACTAGTCCTCATGTAAAGCGCTCCGAAACCTTTGGGTCGAGTTTGCGCTATAAAGCGAACCGGGCTTAGAAAAGGGGGCGGAAAGGGAAGAGATGGACATTTGAAACGGAAAGACAAGGGAACGACTGAGAAAAGTAACTAAACAAGGAAAGTAAAGCAAGGAGAGAGTCAACGCAATACAGAAAGAGAAGCGACAGGAATACAACATGCTTTTTTTAATAGCTACATTTTCCAGTGTTGTTCCCCTAAGGAGTCTGCTGGTCTTGTACTGGGAGCCTCTATGTGCAAGCACGTTGTATTCACATCTGCAAAATGAATGACTCTTGTCAAAGATGGTGGGGATAATTATAGGACGACCAGACATGCATATTTCCCCAAAAAATGCACTCTTTTTGAAGTTTTGACTCGGGTTGGAAATGTAACATTATGCCACTTTCAGTGCATATGTATTCATCTCTGCTGTAGACAACTGAGCAGCGATGACAGCTCAGCCCTCCTGCTCCGTGTACACAATGAGCATCTTTGTGAGGTTCAGACCCTTGCACTGTAGATGCCCAGATCCCCGCAGCCATCTCATGTCAGGCTGAACGCTTTGAAGCCGCCCTCAGAAAATGCCTTCTGGAATGTTTCAAGCAGTTGAGCTTTAATTCGGACAGAGCACAAGTGTAACAACTGAACCCAAAAGTAACTTAAAAACTCTCACCACCATATCGGCCCATCTTTGTCAAAGCGCACATTTTACCTCCTCCTGAGAGCTAATGACATCATGTCTGATAAGAATCTGGAAATGGAGATCTTGACAGCAGAATGGAACTGCATTCTAATGTTTGTGCAAAGCATTCCAACTCCCACTGCGACCTTTCACCAAGAATGGTTTGTCTCTTCTGATGCGGAGGAAGAGATAAGAAAGGCAGATGGCGGCTGCGCCCGTGCACGCAAGCTTGAGGCCAGGAAAAGCTTGTGGGTAGCACTTTGAAACCCCCTTACTAAAAGTCGAGCAGGCTCGACCTAAAAATTGGGAGAATGAAAAATCCCCATTGACTTCTATTGTGGAAAATGCAGTTTCAGACGAGAGACAGCTAAAATAAAGCCATTTTTGGCTTGTAAAATCGGTAGTCTCCCACCTGAATCGGGTCTATTGGCATGTATGCCCTAGCACCGACCACCCAACTACCGACAGAATCTTCATACAAGGCATTATCTTTGTCGAACACAGACTCATCAAACCCCAACCACAACTTCTTTTCTTCACCACACTCTGCACGGTTCCTTAGACATTTAGCAAGCCTACTCATATGCCACACCTTGCCATCACCTAGTCTTGCAGAATTAGTGAATATCTCTTCCACACTAACGTTTTTGAGAATTTGCTTTGTCCTTTGCAAATCCTAAAGGGAAATTTGACCCTCACTGAGTCGACTGCGCCAACACTGTCGCCCCCCTCAAGAAAGCCTACAACCCTCACGCAAAGAAAGCCAGCAGATTCTCCACTGAACTCCGTGACACCTCTGAAGACACCTCGAAAAGCTATGGAGGAACTCCAAAACCACAGCAGACCTCGACAACTTCAAAACAGCCACCACCACCCACCACAAACTCATCAGATCCTCAACGAAGAAAGCACTCCAGGACACAATCTCCACCCACGCACACAATAGCAAGGAACTCTTCTGCATCATCAAAGAGTTCGCCCAACCCAACAGCGAGACTACAGACACCCCCCCTTCCAGGACCTCTGCAACAGACTCAGCACTTTCTTCCACCACAAAACAAAAACCATCTATGACAACTTTGACGACAACCTCCACGAGGAACCACCTCCCACAGCTCCCAGTACCACGCAGCTGACACTAGTCAGCTGGACCGTGCTCAGCATCGAAGACACCCTGAAAACTACGAAGACCACCCACTCCGGGGCCCACACAGACCCCTGCCCCCAGTACATCGATCACAGAGCCGCAGACATCATCGCCCGAGCTTCAACAAATCATCAACCGCTCCTTCGAGACTGCCTCCTTCCCCGAGGACTGGAAACACGCCAAGATCAACCCTCTCCTGCAAAAACCCTTGGTGGACCCGACCAACCTCAAGAATTTTAGACTGATCTCCTTACTCCGATATCCGGCCAAAGTGATGGAAAAAGCTGTCAACAGTCAACTCGCCGCCTTCATAGAAGAAAACAACATCCTCGACTCCTCCCAATCAGGCTTTAGGAAGAACCACAGCACCGAAACTGCCCTCCTCGTGGTGACAGACAACATCCACTCCCCACTTGACAGAGGAGAGACAGTGGCCCTTATTCTCCTGGACCTCTCCGTGGCCTTCGACACAGTCTCTCATTGCACCCTAGCCCGCAGACTCCACAACGCGGGAATTCAGAACAAGACCCTCAACTCGATCGGTTCTTTCCTCTCTGGCAGAACGTGACAGGTCAGTCTCCCTCATTTCCTCTCGGAACACACACCGAACACCTGCGGAGTCCCACAAAGATCCTCCATCAGGCCCATCCTGTTCAACGTCTACATGGCCCGCTCGCACCCATCTTCAGATCATATGGACTCAACATCGTATCGTACGCAGGCGACACCCAACTCATCCTCTCCCTATCCAACGAACCCAACATCACCAAACACAATTTTCAAGACTGGAAGCATTCGCCAGCTGCCTACAACTGAACATGGACAAAACCGAGGTACTCATCATGGGCCCACACCCCGACGCCTGGAACGACACCTGGTGGCCCCCACCCTCTGAAACCCTCCCTCCCTCCCCCATGGACCACACACATAACCTCGGAATCATCCTGGACTCCGAAACGGACCACCAGATAAACGCCCTCATCTCTCCTCTTCCTGCTACCACATCCTCCGCCTAATCCGAAAGACGTTCAACTGGATTCCCCCAGAACACAGGAAAACTATCACTCACACCCTCATCAGCAGCAGGTTGGATTACGGCAACGCACTCTATGCTGGGATCAACAAGAACCTCACCCGCAAACTCCAGAATATCCAGAACACCACTGCTAGACTAGTCCTAAACCTACCACGCCATTACCACATCAGCCAACACCTATGGACACCACACTGGCTCCCCGTCTATAAGAGAATCACCTACAAGCTTCTCACACACGCCCATAAGGCCCTTCACAACACCGGACCCGCCTACATGAACCACCGCCTCACGTTCCATGCACCCCAACTCTCCCTCTGCTCAGCCGAGCTCTCCCCCGCGACACTCCCTCACATCAAGAAGACCAGAGCAGGAGCACACTCCTCCCTCCTTGCTGCCAAGGCATGGAACTCCCTCCCGCTCCACCTCTGACAGACGCCATCACTCCCCAAGTTCTTGAAGGAACTCAGAACCTGGCTCTCTGAGGGAGCTCCATGATCTTCCGGGAGCTGCGTGACCCCTTTTCTCCCCATATCGCCTTGAGACCCTTTTCAGGTGAGTAGCTGCGCTCTACAAACCCCTGATTGATTGATCCTTTATTGAGCTTACACTACTTGGAGCCCTTCCTAGAGTCCTGATACAAATTGTATTTGTATTGAGTCTCCACAATATGTTTCCCACAGACGCGGTCGCTCCCCACGCTGCTCCCCGCCCTGCCTGCCTTGCAGCCTGGTATCGTAGCGCATCAATGAGGCTATTGCTGGATTAATTTGCCCATTTGGATTGCTGGATTAATTTGCTCATTTACATAGTAGCGCAAGACTGCCTTGATTGCCTATTCATTTTAATCATTGTGAAATCGTAGCGCTAGACTGCCTTGATTGCTTAATCATTTCATTCATTCAGACATCGTAGCGCTAGACTGCCTTGATTGCAATCATTTCATTCATTCAGACATCGTAGCGCTAGACTGCCTTGATTGCTTAATCATTTCATTCATTCAGACATCGTAGCGCTAGATTGCCAAAGTGCGCTGTGAGTACAGTTTCATTTGTGCTGCGCTGCCTGTAGATTTCGAGGTGTGCCTGATTGTACCGGTTCCACCGCCATTTGCATCGCATTAGCTCCCTGTTTCGTTTTAGGCTGCCTGCCATTTTGTTGTTGTTGTTTTGTCTCCCTGCCCGGGTCTCCACCCCGCTCCCGCCCCCCAGCTGATCCTCCCTCCCACTGATACTGTTAGGCCCGCTCTCACGCGTTAGCGTTGTGACCGTCCTGTTTCCCACAGACGCGGTCGCTCCCCACGCTGCTCTCCGCCCTGCCTGCCTTGCAGCCTGGTATCGTAGCGCATCACTGAGGCTATTGCTGGATTAATTTGCCCATTTGGATTGCTGGATTAATTTGCTCATTTACATAGTAGCGCAAGACTGCCTTGATTGCTTATTCATTTTAATCATTGTGAAATCGTAGCGCAAGACTGCCTTGATTGCTTATTCATTTTAACCATTGTGAAATCGTAGCGCAAGACTGCCTTGATTGCTTATTCATTTTATCATTGTGAAATCGTAGCGCTAGACTGCCTTGATTGCTTAATCATTTCATTCATTCAGACATCGTAGCGCTAGACTGCCTTGATTGCTTAATCATTTCATTCATTCAGACATCGTAGCGCTAGATTGCCAAAGTGCGCTGTGATTACAGTTTAATTTGTGCTGCGCTGCCTGTAGATTTCGAGGTGTGCCTGATTGTACCGGTTCCACCGCCATTTGCATCGCATTAGCTCCCTGTTTCGTTTTAGGCTGCCTGCCATTTTGTTGTTGTTGTTTTGACTCCCTGCCCAGGTCTCCACCCTGCTCCCTCCCCCCAGCTGATCCTCCCTCCCACTGATACTGTTAGGTCCGCTCTCACGCGTTAGCGTTGTGACCGTCCTGTTTCCCAAAGACGCGGTCGCTCCCCACGCTGCTCCCCGCCCTGCCTGCCTTGCAGCCTGTTATCGTAGCGCATCACTGAGGCTATTGCTGGATTAATTTGCCCATTTGGATTACTGGATTAATTTGATCATTTACATAGTAGCGCAAGACTGCCTTGATTGCTTATTCATTTTAATCATTGTGAAATCGTAGCGCTAGACTGCCTTGATTGCTTAATCATTTCATTCATTCAGACATCGTAGCGCTAGACTGCCTTGATTGCTTAATCATTTCATTCATTCAGACATCGTAGCGCTAGATTGCCAAAGTGCGCTGTGAGTACAGTTTCATTTGTGCTGCGCTGCCTTTAGATTTCGAGGTGGCCTGATTGTACCGGTTCCACCGCCATTTGCATCGCATTAGCTCCCTGTTTCGTTTTAGGCTGCCTGCCATTTTGTTGTTGTTGTTTTGCCTACCTGCCCGGGTCTCCACCACGCTCCCGCCCCCCAGCTGATCCTCCCTCGCCCCTCCCCCTCCACTTCTACATATGACAGATGCCTTTGCGCGCAGTGTTCACGCGCATCGGTTGCGCCCCATGCGCGCCGAAGGTGCGCCAAAGGTAAGCCCGTCTACGCCCGTCCGCGCCTGGACCGCGCCCAGCGCCCGACCCCCTGGTCCCCGCAAACCCCACTCCGCCCGCATAACGTACGCCGCCGATACCCTCTTTGCCCTCAACCCCGGACGCACACCACAATGCTGTGAAGCTACCCCAGGACACACCCATGGACCATTCGCCTGCCACACCTGCAAGTTCACCTGCATCAGGACACACACCATATCCACTTCCTCCAAACACAGCTACGACTCCAACCACCTAAAGTGCATCCTGCTGAACACCCGCTCGGCCCACAGACACGCCACTGAACTCTGGGATCTACTCAACACTACATCGCCGGACGTCGCCTTCCTTACTGAAACATGGATGAACGCCTCTTCAGCACCCGACATCGCCATAGCCATTCCGGACGGCTACAAGATCATCCGAAAAGACCGCCCCATCCAAAGAGGAGGAGGCATCGCCATCGTCCATAAGAATACCATCAGAATCACGACCAGCTCTGACGACAACCTTGCGGCCGCCGAACACCTTCACTTCCAGATCCACACCGACCCCAGGACCACACTTAGAGGCACCCTCGTCTACAGACCACCAGGAACCCGCACACAATTCAACGAAGTCATTACTGACTTCATCAGCCCACATGCCCTCACATCCGAGAACTACATCCTACTGGGAGACCTCAACTTCCACTTGGAAAAGAAAAACGACAGCAACACCACCACCCTTCTGGACAACCTGGCCAATCTCGGACTCAAACAACTTGTTGACACCCCCACCCACCTAGCCGGACACACGCTCGACTCTATCTTCACCTCCAGCAAACACATCTCCTTCGATCACACCACAGCTCTCCATTGGACAGACCACACCTGCGTCCACTTCAGCTACAAAAAGACCACGACTCACAACCTATTCCTCGAAGACACTGGAACAAAATCACCACCGACCAACTCTTCACATCGCTTAACCAAAACCCTCCTACCATATCATCAGACCCAAACCAAGCTGCCACCAAACTCACACAATGGATCACCCACAGCGCTGACGAATTAGCACCCTTGAAAAACCACCAGACCAAACATGGTAGCAAAAATGCCCCCTGGTTCAACAGTGACCTTAAGAAATCCAAAAAGTTATGTCGTACCCTCGAGAAAACCTGGATAAAAAACCCAACCACTGACAACCTGACCACCTTCAAGGACGCCACCCGCAAACACCACCAATTGATCCGTTCCTCCAAGAAATCAACATTCAAGGATCGACTCGACAACAACGCCCACAACAGCAAGGAACTATTCAACATCGTCAAAGAATTTACCAACCCCATCGCCGGCACCAACGACATCACTCCCTCCCAAGACCTCTGCGACTCTTTATCCTCTTTCTTCCACAACAAAATCGCCAACATACATAACAGCTTTGAAAACCAGACCGAAGAACAGACCACTCCACCCACCTCCGAACCAAAACAGCACTCTCACAACCTCTACGCCTGGAACCCAATCACTACTGAAGACACCATCCGCCTGATGAACTCCATCCACTCAGGTTCACCAACCGACCCATGTCCCCACCACATTTTCAACAAAGCAGACTCCATCATCGCACCCCATCTCCGCGATGTCATCAACTGCTCCTTCAACTCCGCTACCTTCCTGGAAAGCTGGAAACATGCCGAACTCAGCGCCCTCCTGAAGAAACCCACAGCAGACCCCTCTGAACTTAAGAACTACCGCCCCATCTCACTACTCCCTTTCCCGGCCAAAGTCATTGAGAAAGCCGTCAATAGTCAGCTCGCCGCCTTCCTCGAATCCAACAAATCGCTCGACCCTTCACAATCCGGCTTCCGAGCCAAACACAGCACCGAAACGGCCCTCATCGCAGCTACGGACGACATCCGAGCACTACTGGACAACGGAGAAACAGTTGCCCTCATCCTACTTGACCTCTCCGCAGCCTTCGACACAGTTTGTCATTGCACCCTCATACAATGCCTCAGCAACGTTGGAATACAAGGAAAAGCTCTGGACTGGATCATCTCGTTCCTCGCCGGAAAAACTCAGAGAGTCCGCCTCCCCCCATTCAAATCAGAGGCCACCGAAGTTATCTGCGGTGTACCACAAGGATCATCGCTCAGTCCCACCCTCTTCAACATTTACATGAGTCCCCTCGCATGCATCGCGCAACAACACAACCTCAACATCATCTCCTACGCAGACGACACCCAGCTGATCCTCTCCCTCACCAAAGACCCAAACACCGCCAAAACCAATCTACACAAAGGAATGAAAGAAGTAGTCGATTGGATGAAAAACAGCCGTTTAAAACTAAACTCAGACAAAACGGAAGTCCTCATCTTAGGATCATCTCCCTCTGCCTGGGACGACTCATGGTGGCCACCGGCCCTGGATACAGCACCCACACCTACAGATCACGCACGTAACCTGGGCTTCATCCTAGACTCCTCCCTCTCGATGACCAGACAAGTCAACGCCGTCTCATCTTCATGCTTCAACATCGTACGCATGCTCAAAAAAATATTCCGTTGGATCCCCACCGAAACAAGAAAGACAGTCACCCACGCACTTGTCACTAGCCGACTGGATTATGGAAATACCCTTTACGCCAGAACCACAGCCAAACTACAGAAAAAACTCCAACGCATCCCAAACGCCTCAGCCAGACTCATACTGGACATCCCCCGTCATGCTCACATTTCCGGTCACCTGAAAGACCTCCACTGGCTTTCCGTAAACAAGAGAATCACATTCCGTCTCCTCACCCACGCACACAAAGCCCTCTACGACCTAGGACCAGAATGCCTCAACACACGACTATCCTTCTACACACCCACCCGCCAACTACGATCATCCAATCAAGCCCTCGCCGCAATTCCACGCATCCATAGATCCACCATAGGAGGAAGATCCTTCTCCTACCTAGCGGCCAAGACTTGGAATTCTCTCCCCACTCACCTCCGTCTTACACAGAACCACCTCTCATTCAGAAAGCAGCTAAAAACCTGGCTTTTCGATAAGTAATGCACCGATCATTCCCTCAAGCGCCTTGAGACCCTCTGGGTGAGTAGTGCGCTATACAAATACCTGAACTTGAACTTGAACTTTTTCTTCACTTCTTCAGGAGACCAATGTAATAATCCTGATTCCACTAACCAACCTTGATTGTCTTTCATGAAAGGCACTTTACCACGCATTGTAGTGTAGTTCCTATATTCCCAATAGGCTCTGCGCATTGGAATAATATATCCTACAGATGTGACGTAGGACTTATGTCTACTAGGTCTCTATCGAAATATATTAGACTTAATTGTGAGAGCCAGCCAGCTCAGAGGTCACTAGAAACTCACTAGAAACTTTCTCGAGTTCACAAGAAGGGATTTCGTTACTGACAACCGCATAAACATGACAACTTTGTTTCCCCAAGATAAAACTGATCTTCAGAGTCGTGTAAACAATAGATAGATATTTCACTCAGTCAATCGTGCATGCTTCGTTTCACCAGAGGTGTAGAGAAACAGATAGATGGGCGTTTTCAATAAAAGGATTTATTGAACAGTCTTCTTTCTCAAGCATAAGAAATGAACTGCTACAATCGTAAAACTGGTTGCAAAATATAATGCATACAGTAAAAAGAGTAGAATAAAATAATACTGTAAGAGCATTGTATGGTTCCTAAACCATAGATAAATTCATACATAAATAACAGAGGCTAAAAAGTTCTCAACTGGTGCTTCTACAATACGCCTACCCCGATGTACCTAATCTAAGCTTAGTACGAGGGAAGAAGTAAGTGAGGTGTAGCATAAATGTAGTATTCTTTGCCAAGAATCTGTCCAAGATTTCTCTTAGGTTTTAATCAGCTCTGTACCTTGATTTGGAATGAAGAAGGTCAGGCTAAGGACTCGATTTCCCAACAACCCGCAAGGGTAGCTTGGAAACACTAGAGCTGGATTTCTTGGCAGGAGAAAAGACAGCGTCTCTCTCAGTGCGTCTGCTGGAGGGTCGGCTTCCTTCGGCACTTGCTGTAGCAGGATGCGTCGGGCAAGTAGATAGTCGAACTGCTCCAAACCACTGTGCTTTTGCTATGGCAAGTGTGGACATATTTATACCTTCAAGGTACCGAGTTTGACGTAAAGATGGACATAATAACGTCATCAAAGAGTCTCAGTTCTTTGAAAACTCCATGAGTTCTTGGACAAGTCAGAATTCGAGCAAGGGGAAGTCCCTAGCTGCTGAAGCCGAGTTTTCCAAGAAATCGTTGTAGATTTTCGGAACTAGTGGAAGTAGCCCTGCCGTATTTGGACTGCATGAGCTATGTCTAAATATGGTTATGATTCTTATGCCTATATAAGGATATGGTGATGTATACCTATATAAGGGTATGAATCGGGAAAATTGCAATAGGGTCCTAAAATGTTTTACAACAGCATAATGGTGAAAGGATTTTAACCAGTATCAGTTGACATAGTGTAATACATCCTTACCATCTTCTTGATGCTCACTTTCCAAACTAAGGGGCCGATTAGGAGGCGGACGGATGCATGACCGCTGGGCTGGAGGTGGCGGAAAATGCACCTCATCGTCCGCCAGCAGTGGGCCTTCTGTCCGCCATATTAGGAAGGGTAACTGGGCACATTTACCGTCCGCCGCGTAAAAACGTGAACCGCCACGGGAACACACCAGACACCACGGCGGACGCAGCTAATCCAGGCTCCCCGCCGTGCGGAATGATGTCCCGACCGTCCGCAATATTACCATGCCGCAAACAAACCAGAACACCGCAGCGGAAACACCTCCATCTCATAGACGGCGGAAGCACCACAACGGAGCGGGAAAGCATTGCCACGAGACCCACCGAACCGAGCGCCATGGACCCAGCCCTACACGCCTTCCCTGCCCTGTTCCTACTTCACTAGCAGCAAGGCTGCACCGTCGTGGACACCGCCACAGGTACACAAGCATGCAATACACACATACCACTGTGAGTAGATATATTTCCTAGGCAATTAATAAATCATAATTACAGTGTTCCATGGAGTGCTCAACAACAACAATAAACAGCAAAAACATATGTTAAAAGAAACACAGTATATTTTTTATTTATATATAATGTATTCAATACAGTGTACTAAAAAGAGTTATCATAGCAATACATATCAATACATAAAGAATTACAATAAAAAGGACAAGCGCCTTCTTCAGGAAATTACCACACCTGTAATGAAAATAGACATAATATAAAAACAAGACATTTATATAAAAAATAATTCATATAACAAACAGTTCATGTATTCCTTATATTAAATTAGAGTACTCATGCGATCATAATTTTGCTTTTGAGAGCAACTCCATCCACTTTGTGGTAACATGGCACAAATGCATATATATATATACCTGGGGGTCACGAAAGTGAAGCAGCAGTCGTACTTGGAATCGAGGACGGGCCCACTTGTGGAGTCCATACAGGACTTGATTGTGTGCTTCCCGGACCACACTTCCCAGAATGCACAGTCTCATTTGAGCCTCCCATCGGTGGGTGTGTTGCATATAAAATGGAGAAGTGGGTCGGTGGTTGCGCACACCGCTTCCGTTAAAGCCCCTGAAGAGAAGCATATGGAGCTTCGAAACGCGTCGGGCAGATCCCGTACGGAGCGGCGTCTACGAGTGGATCCCCGTCCTCACCTATACATAAACCAAGCTGCTGTTCGCGTGCTACTCAAAGGTGGACACCTTCGAGCTTTGATTTATACGCGGCCGTCCAGCCGCGGAGTATGCACCACCCCGGTACCCTGGGGGTCACGAAAGTGAAGCAGCAGTCGTACTTGGAATCGAGGACGGGCCCACTTGTGGAGTCCATACAGGACTTGATTGTGTGCTTCCCGGACCACACTTCCCAGAATGCACAGTCTCATTTGAGCCTCCCATCGGTGGGTGTGTTGCATATAAAATGGAGAAGTGGGTCGGTGGTTGCGCACACCGCTTCCGTTAAAGCCCCTGAAGAGAAGCATATGGAGCTTCGAAACGCGTCGGGCAGATCCCGTACGGAGCGGCGTCTACGAGTGGATCCCCGTCCTCACCTATACATAAACCAAGCTGCTGTTCGCGTGCTACTCAAAGGTGGACACCTTCGAGCTTTGATTTATACGCGGCCGTCCAGCCGCGGAGTATGCACCACCCCGGTACCCTGGGGGTCACGAAAGTGAAGCAGCAGTCGTACTTGGAATCGAGGACGGGCCCACTTGTGGAGTCCATACAGGACTTGATTGTGTGCTTCCCGGACCACACTTCCCAGAATGCACAGTCTCATTTGAGCCTCCCATCGGTGGGTGTGTTGCATATAAAATGGAGAAGTGGGTCGGTGGTTGCGCACACCGCTTCCGTTAAAGCCCCTGAAGAGAAGCATATGGAGCTTCGAAACGCGTCGGGCAGATCCCGTACGGAGCGGCGTCTACGAGTGGATCCCCGTCCTCACCTATACATAAACCAAGCTGCTGTTCGCGTGCTACTCAAAGGTGGACACCTTCGAGCTTTGATTTATACGCGGCCGTCCAGCCGCGGAGTATGCACCACCCCGGTACCCTGGGGGTCACGAAAGTGAAGCAGCAGTCGTACTTGGAATCGAGGACGGGCCCACTTGTGGAGTCCATACAGGACTTGATTGTGTGCTTCCCGGACCACACTTCCCAGAATGCACAGTCTCATTTGAGCCTCCCATCGGTGGGTGTGTTGCATATAAAATGGAGAAGTGGGTCGGTGGTTGCGCACACCGCTTCCGTTAAAGCCCCTGAAGAGAAGCATATGGAGCTTCGAAACGCGTCGGGCAGATCCCGTACGGAGCGGCGTCTACGAGTGGATCCCCGTCCTCACCTATACATAAACCAAGCTGCTGTTCGCGTGCTACTCAAAGGTGGACACCTTCGAGCTTTGATTTATACGCGGCCGTCCAGCCGCGGAGTATGCACCACCCCGGTACCCTGGGGGTCACGAAAGTGAAGCAGCAGTCGTACTTGGAATCGAGGACGGGCCCACTTGTGGAGTCCATACAGGACTTGATTGTGTGCTTCCCGGACCACACTTCCCAGAATGCACAGTCTCATTTGAGCCTCCCATCGGTGGGTGTGTTGCATATAAAATGGAGAAGTGGGTCGGTGGTTGCGCACACCGCTTCCGTTAAAGCCCCTGAAGAGAAGCATATGGAGCTTCGAAACGCGTCGGGCAGATCCCGTACGGAGCGGCGTCTACGAGTGGATCCCCGTCCTCACCTATACATAAACCAAGCTGCTGTTCGCGTGCTACTCAAAGGTGGACACCTTCGAGCTTTGATTTATACGCGGCCGTCCAGCCGCGGAGTATGCACCACCCCGGTACCCTGGGGGTCATGAAAGTGAAGCAGCAGTCGTACTTGGAATCGAGGACGGGCCCACTTGTGGAGTCCATACAGGACTTGATTGTGTGCTTCCCGGACCACACTTCCCAGAATGCACAGTCTCATTTGAGCCTCCCATCGGTGGGTGTGTTGCATATAAAATGGAGAAGTGGGTCGGTGGTTGCGCACACCGCTTCCGTTAAAGCCCCTGAAGAGAAGCATATGGAGCTTCGAAACGCGTCGGGCAGATCCCGTACGGAGCGGCGTCTACGAGTGGATCCCCGTCCTCACCTATACATAAACCAAGCTGCTGTTCGCGTGCTACTCAAAGGTGGACACCTTCGAGCTTTGATTTATACGCGGCCGTCCAGCCGCGGAGTATGCACCACCCCGGTACCCTGGGGGTCACGAAAGTGAAGCAGCAGTCGTACTTGGAATCGAGGACGGGCCCACTTGTGGAGTCCGTACAGGACTTGATTGTGTGCTTCCCGGACCACACTTCCCAGAATGCACAGTCTCATTTGAGCCTCCCATCGGTGGGTGTGTTGCATATAAAATGGAGAAGTGGGTCGGTGGTTGCGCACACCGCTTCCGTTAAAGCCCCTGAAGAGAAGCATATGGAGCTTCGAAACGCGTCGGGCAGATCCCGTACGGAGCGGCGTCTACGAGTGGATCCCCGTCCTCACCTATACATAAACCAAGCTGCTGTTCGCGTGCTACTCAAAGGTGGACACCTTCGAGCTTTGATTTATACGCGGCCGTCCAGCCGCGGAGTATGCACCACCCCGGTACCCTGGGGGTCACGAAAGTGAAGCAGCAGTCGTACTTGGAATCGAGGACGGGCCCACTTGTGGAGTCCATACAGGACTTGATTGTGTGCTTCCCGGACCACACTTCCCAGAATGCACAGTCTCATTTGAGCCTCCCATCGGTGGGTGTGTTGCATATAAAATGGAGAAGTGGGTCGGTGGTTGCGCACACCGCTTCCGTTAAAGCCCCTGAAGAGAAGCATATGGAGCTTCGAAACGCGTCGGGCAGATCCCGTACGGAGCGGCGTCTACGAGTGGATCCCCGTCCTCACCTATACATAAACCAAGCTGCTGTTCGCGTGCTACTCAAAGGTGGACACCTTCGAGCTTTGATTTATACGCGGCCGTCCAGCCGCGGAGTATGCACCACCCCGGTACCCTGGGGGTCACGAAAGTGAAGCAGCAGTCGTACTTGGAATCGAGGACGGGCCCACTTGTGGAGTCCATACAGGACTTGATTGTGTGCTTCCCGGACCACACTTCCCAGAATGCACAGTCTCATTTGAGCCTCCCATCGGTGGGTGTGTTGCATATAAAATGGAGAAGTGGGTCGGTGGTTGCGCACACCGCTTCCGTTAAAGCCCCTGAAGAGAAGCATATGGAGCTTCGAAACGCGTCGGGCAGATCCCGTACGGAGCGGCGTCTACGAGTGGATCCCCGTCCTCACCTATACATAAACCAAGCTGCTGTTCGCGTGCTACTCAAAGGTGGACACCTTCGAGCTTTGATTTATACGCGGCCGTCCAGCCGCGGAGTATGCACCACCCCGGTACCCTGGGGGTCATGAAAGTGAAGCAGCAGTCGTACTTGGAATCGAGGACGGGCCCACTTGTGGAGTCCATACAGGACTTGATTGTGTGCTTCCCGGACCACACTTCCCAGAATGCACAGTCTCATTTGAGCCTCCCATCGGTGGGTGTGTTGCATATAAAATGGAGAAGTGGGTCGGTGGTTGCGCACACCGCTTCCGTTAAAGCCCCTGAAGAGAAGCATATGGAGCTTCGAAACGCGTCGGGCAGATCCCGTACGGAGCGGCGTCTACGAGTGGATCCCCGTCCTCACCTATACATAAACCAAGCTGCTGTTCGCGTGCTACTCAAAGGTGGACACCTTCGAGCTTTGATTTATACGCGGCCGTCCAGCCGCGGAGTATGCACCACCCCGGTACCCTGGGGGTCACGAAAGTGAAGCAGCAGTCGTACTTGGAATCGAGGACGGGCCCACTTGTGGAGTCCGTACAGGACTTGATTGTGTGCTTCCCGGACCACACTTCCCAGAATGCACAGTCTCATTTGAGCCTCCCATCGGTGGGTGTGTTGCATATAAAATGGAGAAGTGGGTCGGTGGTTGCGCACACCGCTTCCGTTAAAGCCCCTGAAGAGAAGCATATGGAGCTTCGAAACGCGTCGGGCAGATCCCGTACGGAGCGGCGTCTACGAGTGGATCCCCGTCCTCACCTATACATAAACCAAGCTGCTGTTCGCGTGCTACTCAAAGGTGGACACCTTCGAGCTTTGATTTATACGCGGCCGTCCAGCCGCGGAGTATGCACCACCCCGGTACCCTGGGGGTCACGAAAGTGAAGCAGCAGTCGTACTTGGAATCGAGGACGGGCCCACTTGTGGAGTCCATACAGGACTTGATTGTGTGCTTCCCGGACCACACTTCCCAGAATGCACAGTCTCATTTGAGCCTCCCATCGGTGGGTGTGTTGCATATAAAATGGAGAAGTGGGTCGGTGGTTGCGCACACCGCTTCCGTTAAAGCCCCTGAAGAGAAGCATATGGAGCTTCGAAACGCGTCGGGCAGATCCCGTACGGAGCGGCGTCTACGAGTGGATCCCCGTCCTCACCTATACATAAACCAAGCTGCTGTTCGCGTGCTACTCAAAGGTGGACACCTTCGAGCTTTGATTTATACGCGGCCGTCCAGCCGCGGAGTATGCACCACCCCGGTACCCTGGGGGTCACGAAAGTGAAGCAGCAGTCGTACTTGGAATCGAGGACGGGCCCACTTGTGGAGTCCATACAGGACTTGATTGTGTGCTTCCCGGACCACACTTCCCAGAATGCACAGTCTCATTTGAGCCTCCCATCGGTGGGTGTGTTGCATATAAAATGGAGAAGTGGGTCGGTGGTTGCGCACACCGCTTCCGTTAAAGCCCCTGAAGAGAAGCATATGGAGCTTCGAAACGCGTCGGGCAGATCCCGTACGGAGCGGCGTCTACGAGTGGATCCCCGTCCTCACCTATACATAAACCAAGCTGCTGTTCGCGTGCTACTCAAAGGTGGACACCTTCGAGCTTTGATATATATATACCTGTCTAAGTTGAGTAACTTATTGCTTAGCCAGACCAGGGAGAAAAACGGATGCGTTAAACCACCGTGATAAAAAGATCTATTCTTAAAAAGAATTAACTTATGGAAAAGGAATTAACTAATACGTTTGGTGTTATACCTATATACGCTGGGTATCAGAGTTTATAAAGAGGAAAGGAGGGGGGTGAGGGGGGTAAAGAAAGAAGGGGAGGGAAGAGGGGGCGGGGAGGGGGGGTAAAGGAGAGGGAGAACAGAATAGGAACCCTCGATTATTTATACATTGACACGGTCTGCTTCAAAATCGGCTGTTATAATTATTTGTGAGTAAAGCGTATGAATGATAATAGTGAGGTGTCAAAGTACGGCGACAAAATATCAGAGTCGACTTACTTAAAACAGTAGTATACAGCAAGGCATGGATGGCTCTGCTGAATTATCTGGAATTATCTCAGAGGGATCAGGTATACATACGTATGGTTCTAGAATGTCCAAAATCAAATAGTTAAAAATACACAAATTAGTGTGGAGATCATCACAGAATATATACACCTACACATATTCTCATGTTATATGTAGGACTTACTTGAGGGACTATTGTATAGCAATAGTAATTGTATGTGATCTCTTCAGATACTTCGTCAATTAACTTGGTAGTTCAAGGGGATGATAAAAAGTGCAAAAATTCTAAAAGGACTAATGACATCAACTATTACCCAGTGAAGCAATTAAATAAAAGAATAGTCGAGGTGGCGGAAAATGCACCTCATCGTCCGCCAGCAGCGGGCCTTCTGTCCGCCATATTAGGAAGGGTAACTGGGCACATTTACCGTCTGCCGCGTAAAAACGTGAACACACCAGACACCACGGCGGACGCAGCCAATCCAGGCTCAACGCCGTGCGGAATGATGTCCCGACCGTCCGCAATATTACCATGCCGCAAACAAACCAGAACACCGCAGTGGAAACACCTCCATCTCATAGACAGCGGAAGCACCACAATGGAGAGGGAAAGCATTGCCACGAGACCCACCGCACGGACCCAGCCCTACACGCCTTCCCTACACGCCTTCCCAGCCCTGTTCCTACTTCACTACCAGCAAGTCATGCACACCGCCGTAACGCAAGCATGCCACACATACCACGCCACAGCATGCATGAACATGGTACCTGTCCACAACAGACACCCTGGTGGGGACAGGAACACACACAAGTGCACCCTCACCATCCCACCTCAGCACAATCACCCCCCGCCCAGGCAACACTACAGTCAGCACACAGACGGAATCCGCTGCACACACACACATTACTACTTTACTTACCAATTGGTCAACCTCTAACTTACCTCTGTTGTGCCATCTGTGGAGGTGACTGTTAGACGGACCGGGAGGGTCGGCCGAGGATAAGGGGAGAGGTCTCCGGGGAGAGCCGTCTCCAGCGAATCGTACAGACAAGTAACTTCCCCCCCACAGACGGACACCACACAAGGATAAAGTTCAACGATACTTTATAGGGAATTCTTCAAGTACGGTAGAATGGTACAAGGAGGTCTGGACTCAGGGGTCCCCTCTATTCTGGTCTCTGTTTGGGAAGAGGGTAGCGGGACAGTCTTGTTACCAAAAAGATGGCAATAGCTCTCAATCCTCGAGCTCGGGGGTGTAGATGAACGGGCCGCGGCGGAGCCAGCAGGTCCCGAGATGGATGAAGGAAGACGACGGTCCGCGGCAGAGCCAGCAGGTCCCGATGAAGGTGGTGGTTACAAACGGTCCGCGGCCACACCAGCAGGTCCCGACGACGATGAAGGATAGGGTAGTTCCAAAAGCCGCGGCAGCGCCAGCAGGCAAGACGAGGGTGCACAAGACAGAGCTACGGCAGCGCCAGTAGTCCGTCAAGGATGAGTTCTTCTTTGCGTCTCTCGACTCCAAGATACAACTCCCGTCCTGCTCTGGAGCTGCCCCAGTTATAGGGCTGGTGTGCTTTGATGTCCGGACCCTCGCACTTGGAGGTCGGGAGGTCCGGGATGAGGGAGTTCAGACACCCAGCAGGGGGGTGGAGCCAGCGCCCGGGGAGGCGATGGGCGAGCGGTACTTGGCGGGGGAGAGCCATCGACACCTCTTGCTCCCATTGACTGACCAAGTAGCCCGCTCACCTCCTGGGTGGATGTTGGTGCCGGAATGTCTGAGGCCTGGCCAGGCCCAGGGTTGAGGTCGATCGGGGGCCAGGCGGCCTCGTGGTGGAGTGTCCAAGATGGCGCCCAGGATGGGCGCGCAGGCCGGTAGTGGGTCGGCCTACGTGGTCAACAGGTTCGAGTGTAGGGGTCCCTGCGGGGACGGTGGACGTGCAATGGTGGTGTGTGGTACTTGCGTGGCTGGCTCGGGCCTGGTTGGGCCGGGGGAGAGCGGCCCTTCATGTGGCCTGTCCAACATGCGTCCCCCCCAGCTGAAGGCGGGGAGAGTTACCCATTCTCTTGGGGACTCTTCTCGTCGAGGCGGAAGAACCGGGACAGGCCATCTGCGTTGGCGTGATCTGGCCCAGGCCGATGTTCAACTGTGAAGTCCATCCCTTGTAGGGAGATGGACCAGCGTAGTAACTTCGGGTTTTCCCCCCGCATCTGCATCAGCCACTGCAGGGGTCGGTGGTCGGTCTGTACCCGAAAGGGTGTGCCAAAAAGGTAGGGCCGGAGCTTCTTGAGGGCCCATACCACCGCGAAGGCCTCCCTCTCTATGGTGCTCCAGCGTTGTTCCCGTGGTAGGAGTCGCCGGCTGATGAAGGCCACCGGTTGATCACGGCCTTCGGTGTTCACTTGAGACAGGACTGCCCCAATGCCATGGTCGGAGGCATCCGTCTGGACGATGAACTCCCGGCTGTAGTCGGGGGCCTGGAGCACAGGGGCGGAGCACATGGCGGCTTTCAATTGTTCAAATGCAGCTTGACACTCTGGGGTCCAGTTGACTTTCTGGGGCTGATTTTTTGACGTGAGTTCTGTGAGGGGCCTCACGATAGTACCATAGTCTTTCACGAACCTTCGGTAATAGCCCGTGAGGCCCAGGAAGGCTCGTACCTCGGTCTGGGTAATGGGGGGCTGCCAGGACTGGATGGCGGCAATTTTTAGCTGCAGAGGGGCCACCAGGCCGCTTCCCACCTGGTGCCCGAGGTAGGTTACAGACCCTTGCCCAATTTGACATTTGCTGGCCTTGATCGTGAGGCCAGCTTGCTGAAGGGCGTGCAGCACTGCTCGGAGGTGGTGGAGGTGCTCGGACCACTGGTTGCTGTATACAGCGATGTCGTCTAGGTAGGCGGCGCTGAATCCTTCGAGCCCCGCCAGGACCTGATTGACGAGCCGTTGGAATGTTGCTGGGGCATTCTTCATGCCGAAGGGCATGACTGTGAAATGGTAATGGCCATCGGGAGTGGAAAAGGCAGAACGTTCTTGTGCCCGGGGTGTGAGGCCGATTTGCCAGTAGCCCGCCGTCAGGTCGAAGATACTGAGGTAGCGGGCAGCTCCCATGCGGTCGATTAGTTCATCTGCCCGGGGGATGGGATGTGCGTCTGTCCTGGTGACCGCATTCAAGCCCCGGTAGTCGACGCAGAACCGGAGTTCTGGTGTGGTGCCGGGGGCAGCTGCTTTGGGGACCAGTACTACAGGGCTGGCCCAGGGGCTGTCTGAGGGCTCGATGACCCCGAGCGTGAGCATTTTGGCTACTTCCTCCTGGATGCAGGCCCGTACCCGATCTGGCACGCGGTAGGCCCGGTGGCGGATAGGGGGGCTGTCCCCCGTGTCCACATCGTGCGTACACCAGGAAGTGACACCTGGGGTGAGGGAGAACAGGCTGGCGAATTGTGACAGGAGAACTTGGCACTCCTGGTGTTGCTCTCGGGTGAGGGCCTCTGAGAGTCGGACCCCATCTACGGAACCGTCTTTCTCCCGCGTTCGTAGGAGGTCCGGGAGGGGCTCGGAGTCCTCTTCAGCCCCATTGTCTGTGGCCATCAGGAGGCTGAGTTCTGTCCGTACAAAGTGCGGTTTCAGTCTGTTAGCGTGGAGGACCCGGAGGGGGTTCCGGGAAGATTCCAAGTCGATGAGATAGGTAGCCGGACCCTTGCGCTCGACCACTTTGAAGGGCCCTGTCCACTTGTCTTGTAGGGCGCAGGGTTCGGTGGGGGACATCACCCATACCTGTTGCCCAGGTTCAAATTCGATGGAGGAGGCATTCCGGTCATACCACCTTTTCATGTCCTCTTGACTGGCCTCTAGGTTGGCTTTTGCTAGTTCTCGGAATCGCCGGGTCTGGTTGCGGAGTGTTAGGAGGTAGCGGAAAACATCTGGTGGGTTCTTTAGAGGGGGCATCTCCCAGCCTTCCTTAACTAGGCTGAGCGGCCCGCGCACGGGGTGTCCATATAGCAGTTCAAATGGGCTGAAGCCCAGGGACTTCTGGGGAACCTCTCGATATGCGAAGAGGAGGCACGGCAGCAGCACATCCCACTGGCGACGGAGGGGCTCTTCCAACCCCCCGATCATCCCTTTGAGCGTGCGGTTGAACCGCTCAACGAGTCCGTTTCCTTGAGGGTGATAGGGGGTCGTGAACCGGTAGGTAACCCCGCACTGTTGCCAGAGAGATTTCATATATTTCGAAATAAAGTTCGTGCCTCTGTCACTGACGACCTCCCGGGGGAAGCCCACCCGGGAGAAGATCCCCATCAGAGCCCGGCCGACTACCGGGGCTGTCACAGTCCGCAGGGGAACAGCCTCCGGGTAGCGGGTGGCGTGGTCCACTAGCACCAGGATGAATCGATGGCCTTGTTTTGTGCGCGGGTCCAGGGGCCCTACGATATCGATTCCGACCCTCTCGAACGGGGTGGTGACCACGGGAAAAGGTTGCAGGGGGGCTTTCAGTTTGCGGCCGCTCTTCCCACTGGCTTGGCACGTGGGGCAAGATCGGCAATGCTGGTGTACATTGTCCCTCATTTTGGGCCAGAAGAAGTGGGTCACCAGGCGGCTATAGGTTTTGTCTTGACCCAAGTGTCCTGCCAGGGGGACATCGTGGGCCAGGTTTAGCAGAAAGTCTCTAAAACGGAGGGGTACCACTAGGACTCGGCTGGCCCCCAGCTCCGCGATTCTTTGCTCACTGTACAGCAGATCATTGTCCCAGTAGACCCAGTGAGTTCCGGAGGTATCCCCTGCGCTTTGGGCTAGCGCTTGCTGGCGGAGTCCCTCGAGGGAGGGACAGGTCTTTTGTTCTTGGCGAAATTGTTCTTGCGTGGGCCCCCCCTCTTGAGGCCACTGGTCGAGGTTAGCGAGGTCTGGAGGTTGAGCTGGTTCGGGGGGGACGTCACGGTCGGTGGTTTCGGCGGGGGCGACCGGAGGCGGTGGCGCCGGCCATTCGAGTTCCTCTGGGCGGGTGTTGGCACGGGCGGTCATGGACCGGGTGGTGACGCACGCCCAGTCCGGGACGCCCAGCATCCCCAGGTGCTCTTTTCGTTCGACTGCTGCCCATGGAGAGCTTTCCAGGTCATTACCCAGGAGGCAGTCTACGGGGGCATCATCTCGGACCGTCACCTTCAACATGCCGGAGACCCCTCCCCATTCGAAGGGGACGCAGGCCATCCGACACAGACTTTCTGAGTTATCGGCTGAACGTACAGGGCAGAGAATGTTTGGTAAGTATTGTTCGGGGGTCACCAGGTGACAGCGGACGGCTGTTACACTGGCCCCAGTGTCACGAAGGGCTTCAGCCCGGCGTCCATTGATGCCCACCCATTGGCTGTACTTCTGGGTATTAGCGGGTAGGGGGACCCGCGGGACCATGTCTCTCCCCCCTAGGCAGGCGAGAGCCATGGCGGCTGGCTCCCATTCTTGGTGTTCCTGTTCATATTCTTCTTGTTCCTCTGAGATCTGTTCCTCCCCCAGAGCAGCAGCGGCTACTTGGCGGGGTCTTGGGCTCTGGTACTGGGGGCAGTTTGGGTCGTTTGCATAGTGTCCGACTCGTTGGCATCGATGGCAGGTAACATTGGCTCGATGTCCCGGTCGCGCTGGGGTGCTGCCCCGGTTGGCCGGGGGGGTGGGGCTGGTAGTGGGGGTGACCGGAGCGTTGCTTCTTCCGCGTCCTTGGCCTCCACCTCCTCGGGGACGGTGCTGACCATTGTTGTTCCGGTTCTGTTCGGAGGACCCATTTCGACTCACTCTGGTGATCTCCCACCGGTCTGCTTCGGCTGCGAGCTGCCGGGGATCCGTTAACTTGCTGTCGAGGAGGTGCTGGCGAAGTTCAATGAAGCAATTGTTCGACAGATGCTCCCATACCATAAGATTGAACAGTTGTTCGTAGGTTGTGACCTTGCTTCCTTTGATCCAGCCCTCGAAGGCTCGGCTAAAGTAATTGACATAGTCCACCCAAGTTGTACCTGGGATGCGGGTGCAGTCTCGGAACCTCTGACGGTACATCTCGGGTGTGAGGCCATAGCGGGTGAGGAGTGCAGCTTTCATATGGTCATAGGAGGTCATCTGGTGGTCCGGGAGTTGCAGCAGGGCGTCGCGGCCCTCATTGAGGAATCTCCCCCACAGACCGGCCCCCCAATCGCTTCTATCGATCCGGTGTGCAGTCATAGCGATTTCATAGGCCTTAAACCATTGCTGGATGTCGTCCTCTCGGAAGTATTCTCGAACGACATCCTTGGGGATGTGTACCTTCTTCTCTGTTGCCCCTGGAGTGTGGGGTTGCTCGGGCACCCCTGCTTCTTTATTCTGTTTGCGTAGGTCGATTTCAGCTAATTTCCGCTCATGTTCATATGCCAGTTTCTTTTCCTCGAGCTCCCTTTGTCTCTGTTTCTCCTCTCTTTCTTCTCGGAGACGCAGGTGCTCTAAGTTGATTTTCTGTTCGGCCAACTTCAGTTCAACGTCCATTTTGAGCCGGGCCATTACCAGCTCGTGTAGTCGGGTTCTTTCTCGTTCCTGGATCTCGTCTGGCGAGAGACCCGTTCTTCGTTCTTCAGGGGCCATGGGGGTTTGTGCTGCGATGTCTTGATCGGGGGTTCCGGCAGCCCCGGTTTCTGCCCAAGATTCTAGGGCCTGCTTAAAGTCATCTTTGGTATTTAGTCCGGTGATAGCGATACCTAATTCGATACAGAACTGTTTAAGTTCACGATGGCTGTACTCGTCCAATTTCTCCATCTGGAATTTCTCCGTTGATCCGCTGTCTTTAGTTGACATCGTGATTCGCCGTGGGGTGAGCTACTCTCTGTACGGTTTATGCGGTGATTCGGATCCCGTCGCTGGCCACCAATGTTAGACGGACCGGGAGGGTCGGCCGAGGATAAGGGGAGAGGTCTCCGGGGAGAGCCGTCTCCAGCGAATCGTACAGACAAGTAACTTCCCCCCCACAGACGGACACCACACAAGGATAAAGTTCAACGATACTTTATAGGGAATTCTTCAAGTACGGTAGAATGGTACAAGGAGGTCTGGACTCAGGGGTCCCCTCTATTCTGGTCTCTGTTTGGGAAGAGGGTAGCGGGACAGTCTTGTTACCAAAAAGATGGCAATAGCTCTCAATCCTCGAGCTCGGGGGTGTAGATGAACGGGCCGCGGCGGAGCCAGCAGGTCCCGAGATGGATGAAGGAAGACGACGGTCCGCGGCAGAGCCAGCAGGTCCCGATGAAGGTGGTGGTTACAAACGGTCCGCGGCCACACCAGCAGGTCCCGACGACGATGAAGGATAGGGTAGTTCCAAAAGCCGCGGCAGCGCCAGCAGGCAAGACGAGGGTGCACAAGACAGAGCTACGGCAGCGCCAGTAGTCCGTCAAGGATGAGTTCTTCTTTGCGTCTCTCGACTCCAAGATACAACTCCCGTCCTGCTCTGGAGCTGCCCCAGTTATAGGGCTGGTGTGCTTTGATGTCCGGACCCTCGCACTTGGAGGTCGGGAGGTCCGGGATGAGGGAGTTCAGACACCCAGCAGGGGGGTGGAGCCAGCGCCCGGGGAGGCGATGGGCGAGCAGTACTTGGCGGGGGAGAGACATCGACACCTCTTGCTCCCATTGACTGACCAAGTAGCCCGCTCACCTCCTGGGTGGATGTTGGTGCCGGAATGTCTGAGGCCTGGCCAGGCCCAGGGTTGAGGTCGATCGGGGGCCAGGCGGCCTCGTGGTGGAGTGTCCAAGATGGCGCCCAGGATGGGCGCGCAGGCCGGTAGTGGGTCGGCCTACGTGGTCAACAGGTTCGAGTGTAGGGGTCCCTGCGGGGACGGTGGACGTGCAATGGTGGTGTGTGGTACTTGCGTGGCTGGCTCGGGCCTGGTTGGGCCGGGGGAGAGCGGCCCTTCATGTGGCCTGTCCAACAGTGACCATTGACCGTGTGCTCACTAATCCACCTCTTGATGAGTGCCCCAGGCTCCTACTCCATCTAGGAACACCTCATTAGTCACTGGGACCCCACCCATCTATCTATGCTCCCCCTAACACCTCTCTTTTTCCTCGCTACCTCAGCTCCTACACCACCCCTGCCTCACTCTACCCTCCACCTTACTCAACACCTGTTACCCTCTTTCCTACCCTTGCTCTGGACACAGCCACCAACTCTGAACCACTCTGCAATCCACCATTTGGCAGGCATCACTCCACTCTTTCTCAACACAAACACACATACACACATACACACACACACACACACACACACTTTACTTACCAATTGGTCAACCTCTAACTTACTTCTGTTGTGCCACCATTGATCACCTGCTGCCAAACCCGGGATATGAACCCTGGTTGCCTGGATGGAAGTCAGGAACTTACGCACTGGACCACACTGGTTTCCATATTCATAGCCTTTCAAATCATCCCTATATCATGGTCACCCTTTTTATGTGCAACAGAAGCCATAGGCAACAACTCCCAAGCCTGTATGTTGCTTATAGTTACTACTGCAATGACCCTAATAGCCGAGGAGCTGTAGCTCAACGGTAAGTCTTGTGCCTCTGGTGCTGAAGGCTCTCACAGGACAGGGGTTCGAATCCTGCCAAAGCTGTTATAGTATCCTAGTGTGGTAGGTTTTCAGACAGTTTTTTTTAAATTTGCTTACTACATTTTTTTCACTTGGAAAACTGAGGAAATAAATGGCAAACATTTTCGGCACGTGTGCCCCAAAATTACAACTCATTTCTATCATGAATTTCTACCTCCCCACCCCCCCTTCTTCTCAAGTAGGTGCGATAGGGGCAAAGCCTTATCTTCCTTTATTAATGTATAATTATTTTTCCTTTAAATTCGGTATATTGTAGAGCCAAATGGGGCATCCAGGGATATAACTGAGCGCAAGAATGCGAGGAAAGTGCTGCACTGATAGTAAAATAGGTTTTATGGTGATAATTTGTCATTTTGGTGTGAGCTGATCTCTCAAATCAGGGGTTTGGTGCCTGTGAGGATGGTTAGGAATAAAGGTCAAGTATGAGCTCTAGCTCATGAAATGATGGGCAAAGATTGAGGCAAGTGAAAGTCTCTTTATTAGGTACAATAAGAAGCTAGAAAGGTTGTTTTCTTCAAAAAAGGGCAGAGACAGGCCTTTACTTCTGCAGGTCTGCATCATGCCGAAGAAAAGTAGCATCACATTGCTGCGCTGGGGCTTTAAACAACCCCTTCCTTCCTTCGAAGAACACCCACGAACGCCCATGAATGCCTGGGTTCTGTATAGAGGAAGACTGCTGGCAATTTAGGACCCAGCTAAATGAGGGTGACATCACCATGTGCAGTCTTCGAGTGGCAAACCGTTAGCCTAAGATAAATAGGCTGCTTTTGAATTTGGATGATGAACCATGTGTTGAAGGCAGTATCATGGCGCAAAGCCGGAGACCATCTCAGAAGAAAGTAAGCCTGGGAGGACATTATTTGCATAGGACAACCCTCTTTCCAATCCAATAATTATGCTGCAGTTGCCATGTGGCGTTACTAGAGGGCAGCAGCATGAACATAATAGCACACCAAGGCTTTTGACTATGTGAATGAGTAATGAAGAATGGCTTGCCTGTATTTGTGCTACAGGGGGACTTTTTTGGCAGGTAAACAGCACGATGAGAGTGTCAATGTGTAAATGATTGCAGAGTAATTGAGTGAGTGTGTCATCTGTCTCTTTGAAGGGACTTGTGAGAGAGGAACAGCACTTCCATAGTCCTCAGATGGGAGAGGAAGCACAGATTAATATTTCACTCAAATAAAAACACTTACACCACTTTAAAGCTGACAAGTTTTATATGAGGCTTTGCAGGTGTAAGGATGTGCAATGTTTGGTGCATAAATATGCATGGTTAGTGAAGTTTTTCCTAGAATATAAACAGCGCACCCTCTGGAAGTATCCTGAGGCCGGAAATGTTATCTACTCCTTTGGGGGAATGAGGCCAGAAAAAGCTTCGGGAAGATTGCTCCAGCCAACTGCAGGATGGAAAGATACTGGGGGAAGGTTACAGAGGGAGCCAGCCTGCACAACATTTGGTCACCGTTGGACAGAAATCTTTAGCAGGAACTTCTGACCACCCCCTCACTGTTGGAGCAGGATCCCCATACCTCTGTGTCTCTGAGACCTTTTTTGACCTCTGGTTAGCACCATCTCATTACCACACAAATGTAGCCTCCTGGTTCCCCAGCTTTGGCAGAGCACCGACCACGTTTCCATCCTTTGAGTGACAACAAACACCCTTCCTATGTGCCCTCCATTTGCATACCGTCAGTAACCCAGCTGTTTCTCTCACATTTCAGTCTCAAGTATCCTGTTGGATGCACATTGCTTGGGTGTACAGGCATTTAACCTCTGTACAGTGCCTCACAGCTCAGACTATATTTCTCTAAATCATATATACATATTCTGCCTTACAGTTAGACCTGGTCTTTCCTCTGAGGATCATACCAAACAGAAGGAGGACAAATAAATTGAAGAACATGCCAAACTCTCCGCAGACATTGCCAGTTCATAGACTGCTGCCTATTTGCATGCTATGATTATTCTCTATTGCCCATACCACCAATTGCCACAGGTATCTTTTTCTCTGTCCATTCATCTGCTCTACTGCCACCCTTCATTTAGAAAAATGTTAGTGCTCACAGATTTCATAACAGGAATCTCTATACCATCTGTTTTTGATCTAAATTTCCCAATGGTACCCAAGATATTCTACACAGGCAGTAAAATCTTGGGAAGCCCCCTCCCCTGCAAAAATACCACCACATGCTTCTTGTTGTACCTTCCAATACCATAACCGAAGTAGGATACTATGGTGCCCACCGTGTGGCTGGTAATAGATACTGTCACTAACCCATTCATCCCCTAGCCCCCTTGTTTGCCCTATTCTTTTGGGGTGCACCCAATAATGGAGGAAGGGAGCAATAAAAACTGTGTTTAGCCCCCCCCCGCAAAATTACACAGAAGCCATGTCCTCCTGTGCCCCATACACACTTCATAATGCACCCCAAGCCCCTTTTAATACTGTCCCCTCAAATTTGACTGCCCCCCCAATCAAGGAATATAGGGGGTGCAGCGAAAACGAATTTGGTTCCCCACCCAATGTTCCCTCTAATATTTTTCTTCTGTGTGCGGCAGGATAAGGTCTCTGTGCGCTGCAGCCAAGGCTATGTGCACCAAGAACCCAACCGCATGTGTGGGTGCAGCGACAAATATCAGTGCAAATATCACTCAAACATTTGCTTAATAAAGTGAAAAGACAGTGTATTTCTACACATACAGCCCCACATGAAGGGTCTTAAGACAGGTTTGCAACTTACAACAAATATAAAAAGGATACAGTATTCAAAAGCATATTCTCCATTAAAAAGTCTTTTAATGTAATAATGTATCCCTTGCTACCACTTTTGTTAAATACCCATAACGAAGCACCATACAATCTGAGGCCAGTCCTGAAAGGCCAGGCCCGGCCTCTCTCCTGCAAAAATCAGCAAAGCAACACCATCTCAACCTGGCCTGAATCTTGCTTGGCACAGGTGAACTGAACACTGCAGATGTGAATGTGGTTAAGATAGACTGCGAAGGAGCAGGTTGGTTCTGGTGGATATGAATGGAGTTAGCTCTAATGGCTGTGTGGTGTTTGAATGCACTGTGTGGGGAATGTTTGTTCATATTGGGAATGGGGTTTTAGTTTACTTGGTTGAATAAGGCTGAATTTGCTCTCAAGAAAGTGCCACTCAAAGCTGTTGAAATGTCACTCATATTTGCACTCTGGGCACGAGTCAGGGGTACATGTGGGTGGATGGTGTCCACCCACTTTTTTCACAGGGTGAATGCTGTCCACCCTGCCAAGAATTTGGGCCCTACTAAATAATGTTCTGAACTTGTCCTGGTGTAATTTCAAACACTGGGACACTTTCAGCAGCACCTGCATATTGTCTGCTTTCCATCTTCAACAAGCAACAATGTTCAGGCGGGACGGGGCTTTCCTATTTAAGACTCCTGCTGGACCCAAAACAAAGGCGGAATTTGAGGGGTCATCAGGCCTCCTTTTGTTCGAGTCTCTTGGCTGTGAGCAGTCAGGAGGCTCACACGTGATGTAAATTAAGTGGAGGGGAAACAAAGGCTCAAAGCTTGTTAGCTCTTTACACTTACTTAAGAGGGGCAGCTTTTCACTTCCTGCAGTCCCTGGTTAGGAGATATGCATGCACTGGAAGAATAGAAATACACTAAACATGGGCCTCTGCACCTAACCCACTATCCCTAATCAATATATAAGTGGTGTGGAATTACCCAGAAAACAAGTGTGCACACTGAAAAACACCCACTGTCACACTGTAATTCCCATACAGGAGTTTAGCAATTTTTGCTCATCATCACAGGCGCGCCACATAACAAATTGGACAACGGATTAAATAAAATACATGTCCGCAAAATATTCTTCAAAAATGACTTCCTTTATTCAATGGAGTCTTTAAAACATATTCAGGATGATTGAGAGACAGCCGACGTGTTTCGTCCTTATCAGAAGGACTTCTTCAGGGCAAACGGATCTTCACTATAATGTCTAGCTAGAATAGTTAAGCCACAGCTTTCCAAACTTTTTATGGTGGGGACACACTTTTTGGAGATGCATCATTTTGGGACACAGTAAGGCAGTGTAGCGAGCGAACGTAGCATTGTGAGCCCAAACTACCTAAGGGTGGTTCTGGGGGGGGGGGGTTCTCACTCACTCTGTCTCCCTCCCTCTCTCTCTCCCTCTCTCTGTAACTGTCTTCCTCCTTCTCTCTCCCTCTGTCTCCCTCCCTCTCTCTCCCTCCCTCTTTCTTCTTCTGTCTCCCTCCCTCTCTCTTCCTCTGTCTCGCTCCCTCTCTCTCCCTATGTCTCCCTCCCTCTCCCTCCCTCCCTCTGTCTCCCTCCCTCTCTCTCCCTGTCTCCCTCCCTCTCTCTCCCTCTGTCTGTCTCCCTCTGTCTCCCTCTGTCTCTCTCTGTCTGTCTCCCTCTGTCTGTCTCCCTCTGTCTGTCTCTGTCTGTCTGTCTGCCTCGGTCTGTCTCTGTCTGTCTGTCTCCCTCTGTCTGTCTCTGTCTGTCTGTCTGTCTGTCTGTCTCTGTCTGTCTGTCTCCCTCTGTCTGTCTACCCCCTCCCTCTGTCTGTCTCGCTTCCTCGGTCTCCCTCCCTCTGTCTGTATGTCGCTCTCTGTCTCCCTCCCTCTATCTCCCACCCTCTGTCTCCCACCCTCTGTCTGCCACCCTCTGTCTGCCACCCTCTGTCTGCCACCCTCTGTCTGCCACCCTCTGTCTCCCACCCTCTGTCTCCCACCCTCTGTCTCCCCCTGTCTGTCTCCCTCTCTACGTCTCCCTCTCTCTATCTCCCCCTCTCTCTCTCTCTCTCCCTCTCCCTCTCCCTCTCTCTGTCTCCCCCTCTCTGTCTCCCTCTCTCTGTCTCCCCCACTCTCCGTCTCCCTCTCTCTGTCCCCCTCTCTGTCTCCCTCTGTCTGTCTCCCTCCCTCTGTCTCCCTCCCTCGGTCTCCCTCCCTCTGTCTGTCCCCCTCTGTCTGTCTCCCTCTCTGTCTCCCTCTGTATCCTTCTCTCTGTATCCTTCCCTCTGTCTCAATCCCTCTGTATCCGTCCCTCTGTCTCCCTCCCTGTCTCTGTCTCCTTCTCTCTGTTTCCCTCTCTCTCCCTGTCTTCCTCCCTCTATCTCACTGTCTCCCTCCGTGAACAAACCTGAGAACTGCGGAATGTTACACAATCTCAGCCCGAGCAGGTGCTTTATCCTGCGGAACTATATTACCAGCATCTGGGGGTACAGCGGGAAGAGCCGGCGGACTCGGGGAGAGTTGGGATGTGAAGGGCAGGCCTCTGTGCATGCCTGGAGTCCTTCACACCTGTACCAGAGGGCAGTGCCCGCACAGCCCCGGGGTGCCCAGATGAGCGCAGAGGGGAACAGAAATAACACTACTTTTGGCCTCGGCCAGATAAAAGGCCTGCTGGGATTCGAACCCGTGACTCACCAGTCACACACAGACTCTCCTCAGTAGGTGCTGAGCACAGTTTTCAACCCAACCGTGATTCAAACAGTTTTACGGACATCTCTGCCACATCCGCATGACCCACTGAGATATCTTCCTGGGGCTGGAATCTGCAACATGCAGGCTAATCTCCGAAGCAACTTTCTTGCCCACTGCACGATGTATTCTTAATTTGAGACCCGGGATTACTTTCAAAGCCATATATAATAATAATATATATTAATAAGCCCAGAGTTGGAAATTGTGATCGGGTGATCTCCATCGATGACACACGCGGTCTCCACTGCAGGGGCATTAGTCAACCGAGCTATATCTTTGAGTAGATGGCCTCCCTGTTCCGATATTCGACAACAGGTGCAGTGACCTGCTGAGTTATCTGCTTGTGTTAAACCAGCTGATGGCAAGCATACCACGCCAGCAGAGATTCACCAACGGCGGCGTGTCACAGGCTGCCCTGCCTGTGGCTGTAGGTGCCGCAGTAGGGACTTTTAACAGTCATTTGCCGGCCTGACAGGCATGCAATATTGAGACATATGAGGGCAGACGTTTTTTTTTAGCTTGTCAGTTACACACATTGCGGCAGGAAGGCTGTTAGAACAATATCCTATTTTGCACAGATTGTTTTTTTTTTTATCCTTTAATGCGATTTTCTATAGCGCGAACATTACCCGAAGGTGTTTGAGCGCTTTACAAAAGAACTAGTTGCGATACATAAGAATTTAGCATTACATGAGTTACATAAAAGATACAAACAGGAAAAAAATTTGCAAATGTACAAGTTGTAAAGTCACTCAAGGAAGAGATACAAATGGATAAACTCTAGGCACACAAACTGCAGAGTTCTTTTTTTTTATTTCAGTAGAATTTTATTGAAAATTATATTTACATGGTACAGAGGATATACAGGATATACATGGGAGATAACTGAGACAAGGGAGAGGGGGCCCCCGGGGGGGGGGGGGGGGGGTGGGGCGGGGGCGTTAGGTAGTGATTTGCCGCCGTTTGTGCACTTTATTCTCACTTCTTCTTCAGTTCCTTTTGGCATACCTCCTTCCTCCTTGCTGAATTGTCCAATTGTCTTCCGTTCCCCCGGTGGCGTAGAGAGAGAGGTATAGAGAAAGAGAGTAGTGAGAGTAGAGAGTAGAGAGTAGAGAGGCCCGGCTAGTTAGCAGAGTAGGCAATCATAGTAGTCTATTCAGTGGCGTCTCATCTTGCTTGGGGCTTGTTTCCCTGTTGTCTGTCTGGCGTTCAGGGTGGCTTGTGTGAGGACAGGTAGATGTCCAGCGAGAACCACATTTCACTTTTCTTCCCTGCGCTTGGTACATTGTTGGATGTCATGTTGTCAGCCCCCCGCAGGAAGATGACCCAGTTAAACCATGCTTTGAAGGTGGTTTTCGCTGTGTCTTTCCAGTTTGTTAAGACCGTCTTGACCGCGGCTGTGAGCAGGAGGTCAGTCAGGTCTCTGTCCGTATCGGATCTTATGGAAGGGTCGGTGTATCCCAGCGCTAGATGGTGGAAGTCAAGTGCTAGGGTGGCCCCTGTGACATCGTTTACCAGTGTGTTAACCTAGTCCCAAAATTTCCTGCCCTTGATGCAGTGGAAAAGGAGGTGTGCCAGGTCCCCTTTCTGATTGTTGCAGTTCCAGCAGGAGTTGTTTTCTCTAATACCCATGGCCGCTAGTCTGGCTGGGGTCCAGTAGGCCTTGTGTAACAGCCAGAATTTTGTCTGATCTAGTGTTGTTGTCACCTTCCTTCTTGATGTGGATGACCAGAGGTCTGCGTTCTCCTTGTCAGTTAGTTCCCTCCCTGCCACTGTTCCCCAATGGGCTGTGATTTTTTTGTTAAGTTTAGAGGTAGTGGGGCACAGGGCTTTGTACATGTGTGCAACTTGGTGTCCTGTAATGTTTAGGCTCGTGGCATATTGCAGTATTGAGGGTGTGTGAACAGTTATGTTTGCTTTGGTGATTGCTACTCTTATCTTTAGGAAGTTATAAAGCTCTGCGCTTTCAAACTTGTGTTGTTCCTTGAGTGTGTCGAAGGTGGCTTGGGTTCCCTTATGCTGTAGCTGGCTTACCGTGGTTATGCCGTGTCTGTACCAAGTGGGCATGTCTAGTGTGTTGTTCCTGTATTTTATTTTAGGGTTGTGCCAGAGGGATTCTAGTTGCGTCTGCCTGATGCTGGTGTCTAGTAGCTTATCTATTCTTAGTAGGGCTCGCCTTGTGTTCCTTAGTATTGGGTTTTGTTCTATTGCGGGGTGTTTCGTTGCTGTGAGTAAGGCCACGGGTTCCATCCCTCCCAGAATTCTCTTTTCCAGAGAGAGCCAGGCAGGGGTGTAGTCCTTCTTTGGCGTTAGCCAGTCCAGGCCCTGTTTTGCTATGCATGCTGTTTGGAAAAGCTGAAAATTTGTCAGGTTAAGGCCTCCTTGTGTCTTGGGCAGTCTGAGTTTTTGAAGGCTGATTCTGGGCTTCTTCCCTCTCCAGAGGAATGTGTTGATCAGCTTGTCTAATTTTTTGAGGAAGTCTGTTGTACTGGTCAGTGGTAACATGCTGAGCAAGTAGTTGACCATTGGGGTTACCATCATTTTGATTGTTTCTATCCTCCCCCACCATGTAGTAAATTTTGGAGACCACCCCTCTAGTTTCTCCTTGATTTTGTTTAGGATGGCTTGTTCGTTCTGGTTTAATGTGGGGGCGTTAGGTAGTGATTTGCCGCCGTTTGTGCACTTTATTCTCACTTCTTCTTCAGTTCCTTTTGGCATACCTCCTTCCTCCTTGCTGAATTGTCCAATTGTCTTCCGTTCCCCCGGTGGCGTAGAGAGAGAGGTATAGAGAAAGAGAGTAGTGAGAGTAGAGAGTAGAGAGTAGAGAGGCCCGGCTAGTTAGCAGAGTAGGCAATCATAGTAGTCTATTCAGTGGCGTCTCATCTTGCTTGGGGCTTGTTTCCCTGTTGTCTGTCTGGCGTTCAGGGTGGCTTGTGTGAGGACAGGTAGATGTCCAGCGAGAACCACATTTCACTTTTCTTCCCTGCGCTTGGTACATTGTTGGATGTCATGTTGTCAGCCCCCCGCAGGAAGATGACCCAGTTACACCATGCTTTGAAGGTGGTTTTCGCTGTGTCTTTCCAGTTTGTTAAGACCGTCTTGACCGCGGCTGTGAGCAGGAGGTCAGTCAGGTCTCTGTCCGTATCGGATCTTATGGAAGGGTCGGTGTATCCCAGCGCTAGATGGTGGAAGTCAAGTGCTAGGGTGGCCCCTGTGACATCGTTTACCAGTGTGTTAACCGAGTCCCAAAATTTCCTGCCCTTGATGCAGTGGAAAAGGAGGTGTGCCAGGTCCCCTTTCTGATTGTTGCAGTTCCAGCAGGAGTTGTTTTCTCTAATACCCATGGCCGCTAGTCTGGCTGGGGTCCAGTAGGCCTTGTGTAACAGCCAGAATTTTGTCTGATCTAGTGTTGTTGTCACCTTCCTTCTTGATGTGGATGACCAGAGGTCTGCGTTCTCCTTGTCAGTTAGTTCCCTCCCTGCCACTGTTCCCCAATGGGCTGTGATTTTTTTGTTAAGTTTAGAGGTAGTGGGGCACAGGGCTTTGTACATGTGTGCAACTTGGTGTCCTGTAATGTTTAGGCTCGTGGCATATTGCAGTATTGAGGGTGTGTGAACAGTTATGTTTGCTTTGGTGATTGCTACTCTTATCTTTAGGAAGTTATAAAGCTCTGCGCTTTCAAACTTGTGTTGTTCCTTGAGTGTGTCGAAGGTGGCTTGGGTTCCCTTATGCTGTAGCTGGCTTACCGTGGTTATGCCGTGTCTGTACCAAGTGGGCATGTCTAGTGTGTTGTTCCTGTATTTTATTTTAGGGTTGTGCCAGAGGGATTCTAGTTGCGTCTGCCTGATGCTGGTGTCTAGTAGCTTATCTATTCTTAGTAGGGCTCGCCTTGTGTTCCTTAGTATTGGGTTTTGTTCTATTGCGGGGTGTTTCGTTGCTGTGAGTAAGGCCACGGGTTCCATCCCTCCCAGAATTCTCTTTTCCAGAGAGAGCCAGGCAGGGGTGTAGTCCTTCTTTGGCGTTAGCCAGTCCAGGCCCTGTTTTGCTATGCATGCTGTTTGGAAAAGCTGAAAATTTGTCAGGTTAAGGCCTCCTTGTGTCTTGGGCAGTCTGAGTTTTTGAAGGCTGATTCTGGGCTTCTTCCCTCTCCAGAGGAATGTGTTGATCAGCTTGTCTAATTTTTTGAGGAAGTCTGTTGTACTGGTCAGTGGTAACATGCTGAGCAAGTAGTTGACCATTGGGGTTACCATCATTTTGATTGTTTCTATCCTCCCCCACCATGTAGTAAATTTTGGAGACCACCCCTCTAGTTTCTCCTTGATTTTGTTTAGGATGGCTTGTTCGTTCTGGTTTAATGTGGTGTGCAGGTCTCTCTCGAAGAGCAGGCCCAAGTATTTGATGGCTTTCCTTTGCCAGGTCAGTCCAGAGGACCCCAGCATCGTCTTGTTGGTGTGGATATTTAGTGGTTTGCACTCCGATTTTTCCCTGTTCAGTTTATATCCTGATACCTGGGCGTATTGATCTATAGTGTCCATTAGGGCCGCGATGGATCTTTCTGGGTCCTCTGTTACAATGAGGACGTCGTCAGCGTATGCTGCTAATTTGAAGGTCTCTCCTTCTATGGGTATCCCTTTTATGTCTGGGTTAGCCCGTATCATGCTCAGAAGGGGCTCTATGGCCAGTAGGAAGAGGGCTGGTGAGAGCGGGCATCCCTACCTCGTTCCTCGTTCAAGATTTAAGAGTTCTGACGTGCCTCCGTTCACTACTACGCGCGCTTTGGGTTTGTTATATAGGGCCATTACCATCCTCCTAAAGTTGTGGCCTAAGCCGAATTTTTTCATGCATTCGTCTAGGTACAGCCATGATACCCTGTCGAAAGCCTTTTCAGCGTCCAGGGCGACCATGACCGCCGCGTTGTTGCTTTTTGCTGCGTGGTTGATTATGTGGCAGAGTAGTCTTGTGTTATCGTGTGCCATCCTGTTCTTCAGATACCCCACTTGAGCGCAATGTATGAGGGATGGTAGGTATGAGTTGAGTCTGGTTGCTAGTATCTTGGCGTATATCTTACAATCCACGTTTATGAGTGAGATTGGCCTGTAATTTTTGGGGTGTTGGGTGTCCTTACCTTCTTTAGGGATTACAATGATGTTGGCCTCTGCCATCGACTGAGTCATCCTCCCCTTGAGTACGCAGCTTGTGAATACCGAAGTCATTGTTGGCCTGAGTGTGGTGATAAAGTGTTTGTAGAACTTGGCTGTGAAGCCGTCAGGGCCTGGGGCCTTGTTGTCCTTTAAGCTTTTGGCTGCTTTTTCTATCTCCTTGCTTGTTATTTCAGTGTCCAGCCTCTCTCTTTGCGTTTCCGTCAGCTCTGGTGTCGTGATGTGATCTAGCAGGTCCTTGCCCCCATCTGCACTTAGTGTTTCGTCCTCCCTGTATAGCTGCGCATAGAAGTCTTTGAAAGTGTCAAGTATTCCTTTATTCGTCGTATGTGATTTGTTTGCCCTGTCTCTGACCGCTGCTATAGTGTGTTGTCTTTGCTTACCTTTGAGGTATGACGCTAGAGCCTTCCCTGCCCTATTGGCTGAGCATAGGTTTATTGCTTTGTATTTGTTGACCCAGGTCCCTGCCCTCTCACTCAGGATCTTGTTCAGTTCGTATTTTTTCTTTGTTAGGGTCGTGAGGGTGTTCCTGTCCTCTAGGTTAGCTATGTGTCCTGATTCTAGTGTCTTGATTTCTCTCTCCAGGTCTGTTATCTTCCTGCCTCTTTCCCTGTTTTGTCTACCTTTGATGCTCATTATCGTGCCTCGCACCGTGGCTTTTAGCGCGTCCCATAGGGTCTCCCTATCTATGTCTGGCTTGTCATTGTTTGAGAGGTATTCCTTTATGGCTAGTTCTATTTCAGTGCTGCTGTTTGTGTTTTTCAGTAGGCCGTCATCAAATCTCCATCTCCTCGTTGGCCGCTCGTTGTGTTTGCCTGCTAGTGTTAGGCAGATGTGTGAATGATCTGAGATGGCCCTTGGGCCTATCTCCGTATGGTCTATGAGGTGCGTATGCGTGTCTGATATGAGGATGTAGTCAATTCTGCTGTAGGAGTTGTGTGGGGTTGAGTAGAAGGTGTATTCTCTCTGGTCTGGGTTTTGCAGTCTCCAGGGGTCCCCGAGCCTTAGTTTTGTGCATAGGTTCCGCAGTGTGTAACCTTTCTGTGCGCCCTGGCTGTGTCTCTGTGGGTGTCTGTCTATGGCTGGGTCTAGGACCTGGTTCATGTCCCCGGCTATTATTAGCAGCTCTCCTAGTGGCAGTGTCTCTAGTTCCTTGCTCGTCCGTTCCCAGAATGCCTTATCCTCTGTGTTGGGGCCGTAGATGTTTGCCACATGTATGGGTTCCTCTCCTCTGAGCAGGCTGGTGACTAGTAGTCTCCCTTCTGTGTCCCCTTTTGAATTAGCTAGTGTGAGTTTCGATTTTTTGCTTAGTATTGTTATCACCCCGTTTTTCTTGTTCTTTGCAGGTGACCCTATTACCTGACCTATCCAGCTGGCCTTCAGGCGGTCTATGTCTCCCTCCTCTAGTCTTGTCTCCTGCAGGACATAGATGTCGCTCTTGAGCTTGGCCAGGTGGTCTAGGACCTTCCTTCTCTTTACTGGGTGGTTAAGCCCCTTCACGTTCATCGACACTATCTTGATGTCGGTCGTGAGGTTATGGTCTGAGTTGTGTGTCATCTTTCATTTTGCCTGTGTTGGCTGTTAGTCTGGTTAGCTTCTGATCGTGTGCCTACCCTGGTTCCGTGTCTAGTCTTCCGTTGTGCGCTCTCTAGGGATAGGTGATAGATGTGATAAGATAGAAAAAGAGAAAAGAGTAGTATCAGCCCATGTGTGCTCTCCTCGCACCCCCCCCTCCATGCCCTCCTCCCTGCCCTCCCCCGCCCCCCCTTACTTGCATAGTGGGTGTGCGACAACAAAGTTCCTTTGCTCCGCATCTTCCCTGAGGTAGATTGCTGGTTTCTTATTCCTTCCGTGCTCCTTGATCAGCGTTCGTCTGTTTGTCTGTTCTATAGTCTTTAGCCTTGGTCTTTAAGTCTCTTTGTCTCTTAAAGTCTGTGTAGCTTCTTGAGGTAAGCATTGGTTGTTAGGGTGTGACCTGGTGCTTCTGAGGTAGTTGGTGATGTGTTTCTTCATTAGCTAAGGATGGTTAGAGTCACGCTCTTTAGTTGTGTGCCTCTCTTCGGGCTTGCTCTGCAGAGTTCTCCTGCAGGAGCTGTGAGGTTTCCTCAGTCTGTTTTACCCTCATTGCTTGGTGAGGCACTTCTTTTTGGGGCGCTCTGGCCCTGGCCTTGGTCTCTCGCCTCCATCTCCTCGGTCGGCGGTCCTCTTATGTATCGTCTCAGCTCCTCTAGGTCCTCGAACACAATTGATCTAAAATTGTCCGTGACTTTAAAGCGAGTCGGACCAGTGAAAGAGTAGTTTAGGTTCCTTTTTCGCAGAGCGTCTCGCATGGCTAGGAAGCTTTTCCTTGCCTCTACTGTAGTTTTCGAATAGTCCTGTGTGAGTACAATCTTGCTGCTTGCCCATGTGAGGTTCTGATTTTTCCTGGCAAAGGCGAAGATCGCATCGGTGTGGTCTGCTCTTAGTGGGGTGCAGATTATCGCTCTTGGAGGTTTCCCCATGGCTGGTTTCCCTGCCGGCACTCTGTATGCCTTGTTTACTTCAAACTGCCTCTCAAAGTTTAGGCTAGTAAGTTTGGGGATCATGTCTTCTAGCATTGCTGCGCAGGACTTGTCTTTGTCCTCCAGACCTTCTGGTACTCCCAGGATTCTGATGTTACCTTTTCTGGCTCTGTCGTCTTGCTCTGCTAGCTGCTTTTGTAGTGTTTTCGTTATCTTTGTGTGCTCCTCAGTGATCTTGATGTTTTTGCTCGTTGCCTCTTCAACTTCACTTATTCTGCTCTCTGCCGTTTCTAGTCTGGTGTTTGTGTTGTGCTGGTCGGCACGGATTGCTGCCAGTTCCAGTTGCATGTTATCTATTGTCTTTTTTAGTCTCTCTTGAAACATCCTTGACTTCATTGATTCTTTTCAGCACCATATCTAGTGTTGCTGTCTCTGTCTTTAGCTTAGCGGGGGACTCCAGATTGTCTTTTCTTAGTTTCTTCAGGTCGTTTGCATTTTTCATATCGGCCATCTTCTGCGGCTGTGATTTTTTTGAGCTGCGCGATTCACCTGCCTTCCTGGTAGTAGCTAGCAGCCTGGTTTGTGCACTTGTGGCTTGCACCACACAGTTGTAGCGGAAGCGACTTGGTACTTTGATACACCGGGTCTTTGTTTTTGCCCTGGCTCCCTCCAGCGTTTGCTTTGTCTCGTTCGCCTGGTGTGCCGGGTTAGTTGCCAAATAGCCTACCCGCTCCCCTCTTTGGCGCGCTGTTGTGGGTTGTTGTGCTGCACACAATGCACACTATACCTTAAACTTTGTGTGTAGGTTTGGTTCTTTGATGAGCCTGGTCTTGTTTTGTGCTTCCACCCTTCAGCTCTTTCCTTGCCTTGTGTCTTGCTCTCTATTGGAGGTTGTTTTAGGCTGTTGCCTTTGTTATGACTCTTTACTGGCTCTTGCTGTTCTTGATTGGGGCTTTTTAGCGTCGCTGAGTGTTGGCTGGGGGTGTCTGCCCGTGCTGACTTATGTAGGCCTTACCGACTATATTGCCTACTTGCCAAGTTGCCCTTTCAGCCCCTTGTTGCGTGGTGTGTTGATGAGCAGCAGCAATTGGGGGCAATTGGGAGAGTTTGTCGGCGTTGCCTCGTGTGTTTTGTGCCTTTCCCTAGGGCTTCGGCGCTCTTCCGTGTGGGCTCCGGCTCCTGCTGCGGCGCTGGCTGTGGGGGAGGGTCGCGTGGTCTGCTCGTGGTCTACTTGTTCGCTTCGTGTGATTATAGCGGAAACGGCTCGGGGGCTTTGATCAGCCCGGTCTACGTTTTGTTCTTGCCCTCTCCAGCGCTTGCTTTGTCTCGTTCGCCTCCGGTGTGGGTTCTGTTTGTACCTCTTGTGGTCTTTTGGTCCCGCAGCTGTGCTGGCAGTGTGGTAGCGTGCCCCCTGGTGTCCGCTTGCCCTTTGACGCTAAGTTTTGTAGGGAGAAGCACCCCCGCACTGCAGCACGATAATGCTGTTCTGCTCTTGAAAGTTCTGAAATGACTGTGCACAGGTATCTCTAGAGCCTCGGTATCCTGTGTACCCCCCCCGGGCTCGTCATCCAAGCGCTACTGCTGCCCTCAGATGCCTTTAGTTTCCGCCACCTTTGTTCTCCCTGTGCTGTTTCGGGCGAGTTCTGCAGAGTTCTGTTAAGAAAAGGCAGGCAGCACGCACAGCTTCACCACGTGTGCTTTCACAATCACTAATGATTGTGAAAGCACATGTTGCGCTTTTAAGCTTGCTGTCTGCCTTTTCCTGATGGAGCGCAGAGGGGGAGATTGCCTGCATTTCTTCACGTATTCGTGTTAAACGCAGCGCCCATCATGCTTCGCTGCGATTAACATGAAAAATTGCCTCTGGCGGTGTGCGCGCTTCAAAGAGGTGACTGCGCGCTCAGATTAAACATTTGTGCGGCCGCACAGGCGCACCGGTTAGTGGGAACAGTGTCCCCACCATAAGGCCCATTCTATGTAATTGAGCCATCTGTGGAGGTGACCACTGACCGTGTGCTCACTAATCCTCCTCTTGATGAGTGCCCCAGGCTCCTACTCCATCTAGAAACACCTCTTTAGTCACTGGGACCCCACCCATCTGTCTATGCTCCCCCTAACACCTCTCTTTTTCCTCGCTGCTTCAGCTCCTACACCACCCCTTCCTCACTCTACCCTCCACCTCACTCAACACCTGTTACCCTCTTTCCTACCCTTGCTCTGGACACACCCACCAACTCTCAACCACTCTGCAATCCACTATTTGGCAGGCATCACTCCACTCTTTCTCAACACAAACACACATACACACTTTACTTACCAATTGGTCAACGTCTAACTTACCTCTGTTGTGCCACCATTGATCACCTGCTGCCGAACCCGGGATTTGAACCCTGGTTGCCTGGATGGAAGTCAGGAACTTACCCACTGGACCACACTGGTTTCCATATTCATAACCTATCAAATCATCCCTATATCATGGTCACCCTTTTTATGTGCAACAGAAGCCACAGGCAACAACTCCCGGGCCTGTATGTTGCTTATAGTTACTACTGCAATGACCATAATAGCTGAGGAGCTGTAGCTCAACGGTAAGTCTTGTGCCTCTGGTGCAGAAGGCTCTCACAGGACGGGGGTTCGAATCCTGCCAAAGCTGTAATAGTATCCTAGTGTGGTAGGTTTTCAAACAGAGGTTTTTTTTTAATTAGCTATCTACATTTTTTTCACTTGGAAAACTGAGGAAATAAATGGCAAAAATGTTCGGCACGTGTGCCCTAAAATTACAACTCATTTCTCTCATGAATTTCTACCAACCCCCCCTTCTTCTCAAGTAGGTGCGATAGGGGCAAAGCCTTATCTTCCTTTATCAATGTATAATTATTTTGCCTTTAAATTCGGTATATTGTAGAGCCAAATGGGGCCTCCGGGGGTATAACTGAGCGCAAGAATGCGAGGAAAGTCCTGCACTGATAATAAAATAGGTTTTATGGTGATAATTTGTCATTTTGGTGTGAGCTGATCTCTCAAATCAGGGGTTTGGTGCCTGTGAGGTTGGTTAGGAATAAAGGTCAAGTATGAGCTCTTGCTCACGAAATGATGGGCAAAGATTGAGGCAAGTGAAAGTCTCTTTATTAGGTACAATAGGAAGCTAGAAAGGTTGTTTTCTTCAAGAGGCAAGCCGTTGCAGCAGCAGGTGAAGAAATATAGCATCACATTGCTGCGCTGGGGCTTTAAACAACCCCTTCCTTCCTTTGAAGAACGCCCGCGAACGCCTGCGTTCTGTATAGAGGAAGACTGCTGGCAATTTAGGACCCAGCTAAATGAGGGTGGTATCACCATGTGCAGTCTTTGAGTGGCAAACCTAAGGTAAATAGTCTGCTTTTGAATTTGGATGACGAACCACGTGTTGAGGGCAGTATCACGGCGCAAAGCCGGTGACCATCTCAGAAGAAAGTAAGCCTGGGAGGACATTATTTGCATAGGACAACCCTCTTTCCAATCCAATAATTATGCTGCAGTTGCCATGTGGCGTTACTAGAGGGCAGCAGCATGAACATAATAGCACACCAAGGCTTTTGACTAAGTGAATGAGTAATGAAGAATGGCTTGCCTGTATTTGTGCTACAGGGGGACTTTTTTGGCAGGTAAACAGCACAATGAAAGTGTCAATGTGTAAATGATTGCAGAGTAATTGAGTGAGTGTGTCATCTGTCTCTTTGAAGGGACTTGTGAGAGAGGAACAGGACTTCCATAGTCCTCAGATGGGAGAGGAAGCACAGATTAATATTTCCCTCAAATAAAAACACTTACACCACTTTAAAGCTGACAAGTTTTATATGAGGCTTTGCAGGTGTAAGGATTTGCAATGTTTGGTGCATAAATATGCATAGTTAGTGAAGTTTTTCCTAGAATGTAAACAGCCCACCCTCTTGAAGTATCCTGAGGCCGGAAATGTTATCCACTCCTTTGGGGGAATGAGGCCAGAAAAAGCTTTGGGAAGATTGCTCCAGCCAACTGCAGGATAGAAAGATACTGGGGAAAGGTTACAGAGGGAGCCAGCCTGCACAACATTTGGTCACCGTTGGACAGAAATCTTTAGCAGGAACGTCTGACCACCCCCTCACTGTTGGAGCAGGATCCCCATACCTCTGTGTCTCTGAGACCTTTTTTGACCTCTGGTTAGCACCATCTCATTACCACACAACTGTAGCCTCCTGGTAACCCAGCTTTGGCAGAGCACCGACCACGTTTCCATCCTTTGAGTGACAACAAACACCCTTCCTATGTGCTCTCCATTTGCATACCGTCAGTAACCCAGCTGCTTCTCTCACATTTCAGTCTCAAGTATCCTGTTGGATGCACATTGTTTGGGTGTACAGGCATTTAACCTCTTTACAGTCCCTCACAGCTCACTCAGACTATATTTCTCTAAATCATTTATACATATTCTGCCTTACAGTTAGACCTGGTCTTTCCTCTGAGGATCATACCAAACAGAAGGAGGACAAATACATTGAAGAACATGCCAAACTCTCCACAGACATTGCCAGTCCATAGACTGCTGCCTATTTGCATGCTATGATTATTCTCTATGGCCCATACAACCAATTGCCACAGGTATCTTTTTCTCTGTCCATTCATCTGCTCTACTGCCACCTTTCATTTAGAAAAATGTTAGTGCTCACAGATTTCATAACAGGAATCTCTATACCATCTGTTTTCGATCTAAATTTCCCAATGGTACCCAAGATATTCTACACAGGCAGTAACATTTTGGGAAGCCCCTTCCCCTGCAAAAATACCACCACATGCTCCTTGTTGTACCTTCCAATGACATAACCGCAGTAGGATACTATGGTGCCCACCCTGTGGCTGGTAATAGATACTGTCACTAACCCGTTCATCCCCTAGCCCCCTTGTTTGCCCTATTCTTTTGGGGTGCACCCCATAATGGAGGAAGGGAGCAATAAAAACTGTATTTAGCCCCCCCACAAAATTACACAGAAGCCATGTCCTCCTGTGCCCCATACACACTTCATGATGCACCCCAAGCCCCTTTTAATACTGCCCCCTCGAATTTGACTGCCCCCCCAATCAAGGAATATAGGGGGTGCAGCGAAATAAAATTGGGTTCCCCACCATAAGGCCCATTCTATGTAATTGAGCCATCTGTGGAGGTGACCACTGACCGTGTGCTCACTAATCCTCCTCTTGATGAGTGCCCCAGGCTCCTACTCCATCTAGGAACACCTCATTAGTCACTGGGACCCCACCCATCTATCTATGCTCCCCTAACACCTCTCTTTTTTCTCGCTGCCTCAGCTCCTCTACCACCCCTTCCTCACTCTAGCCTCCACCTCACTCAACACCTGTTACCCTGTCACACTCTTTCCTACCCTTGCTCTGGACACACCCACCAACTCTCAACCACTCTGCAATCCACTATTTGGCAGGCATCACTCCACTCTTTCTCAACACAAACACACATACACACACACCTTGTGTCAACCTCTAACTTACCTCTGTTGTGCCACCATTGATCACCTGCTGCCGAACCCAGGATTTTAACCCTGGTTGCCTGGATGGAAGTCAGGAACTTACCCACTGGACCACACTGGTTTCCATATACATAGCCTATTAAATCATCCCTATATCATGGTCACCATTTTTATGTGCAACAGAAGCCACAGGCAACAACTCCCGGGCCTGTATGGTGCTTATAGTTACTACTGCAATGACCATAACAGCCGAGGAGCTGTAGCTCAACGGTAAGTCTTGTGCCTCTGGTGCCGAAGGCACTCACAGGACGGGGGTTCGAATCCTGCCAAAGCTGTTATAGTATTCTAGTTTGGTAGCTTTTCAAACTGAGTTATTTTTTTATTTGCTAAATACATTTTTTTCACTTGGAAAACTGAGGAAATAAATGGCAAACATTTTCGGCACGTGTGCCCCAAAATTACAACTCATTTCTCTCATGAATTTCTACCAACCCCCCCCTTCTTCTCAACTAGGTGCGATAGGGGCAAAGCCTTATCTTCCTTTATCAATGTATACTTATTTTGCCTTTAAATTCGGTATATTGTAGAGCCAAATGGGGCCTCCAGGGGTATAACTGAGCGCAAGAATGCGAGGAAAGTCCTGCACTGATAATAAAATAGGTTTTATGGTGATAATTTGTCATTTTGGTGTGTGCTGATCTCTCAAATCAGGGGTTTGATGCCTGTGAGGTTGGTTAGGAATAAAGGTCAAGTATGAGCTCTTGCTCATGAAATGATGGCTAAAGATTGAGGCAAGTGAAAGTCTCTTTATTAGGTACAATAAGAAGCTAGAAAGGTTGTTTTGTTCAAGAGGCAAAATAGGGCAGAGACGGGCCTTTATTTCTGCAGGTCTGCATCATGCCGTTGCAGCAGCAGGTGAAGAAATGTAGCATCACATTGCTGCGCTGGGGCTTTAAACAACCCCTTCCTTCCTTTGAAGAACACCCACGAACGCCTGTGTTCTGTATAGAGGAAGACTGCTGGCAATTTAGGACCCAGCTAAATGAGGGTGACATCACCATGTGCAGTCTTCGAGTGGCAAACCGTTAGCCTAAGATTAATAGTCTGCTTTTGAATTTGGATGACGAACCATGTGTTGAGGGCAGTATCACGGCGCAAAGCCGGCGACCATCTCAGAAGAAAGTAAGCCTGGGAGGACATAATTTCATAGGACAACCCTCTTTCCAATCCAATAATTATGCTGCAGTTGCCATGTGGCGTTACTAGAGGGCAGCAGCATGAACATAATAGCACACCAAGGTTTTTGACTAAGTGAATGAGTAATGAAGAATGGCTTGCCTGTATTTGTGCTACAGGGGGACTTTTTTGGCAGGTAAACAGCACGATGAAAGTGTCAATGTGTAAATGATTGCAGAGTAAATGAGTGAGTGTGTCATCTGTCTCTTTGAAGGGACTTGTGAGAGAGGAACAGCACTTCCATAGTCGTCAGATGGGAGAGGGAGCACAGATTAATATTTCACTCAAATAAAAACACTTACACCACTTTAAAGCTGACAAGTTTTATATGAGGCTTTGCAGGTGTAAGGATTTGCAATGTTTGGTGCATAAATATGCATGGTTAATGAAGTTTTTCCTAGAATGTAAATAGCTCACCCTCTGGAAGTATCCTGAGGCCGGAAATGTTATCCACTCCTTTGGGGGAATGAGGCCAGAAAAAGCTTTGGGAATATTGCTCCAGCCAACTGCAGGATAGAAAGATACTGGGGAAAGGTTACAGAGGGAGCCAGCCTGCACAACATTTGGTCACCGTTGGACAGAAATCTTTAGCAGGAACTTCTGACCACCCCCTCACTGTTGGAGCAGGATCCCCATACCTCTGTGTCTCTAAGACCTTTTTTGACCTCTGGTTAGCACCATCTCATTACCACACAAATGTAGCCTCCTGGTTCTCCAGCTTTCGCAGAGCACCGACCACGTTTCCATCCTTTGAGTGACAACAAACACCCTCCCTATGTGCCCTCCATTTGCATACCGTCAGTAACCCAGCTGCTTCTCTCACATTTCAGTCTCAAGTATCCTGTTGGATGCACATTGCTTGGGTGTACAGGCATTTAACCTCTTTACAGTCCCTCACAGCTCACTCAGACTATATTTCTCTAAATCATATATACATATTCTGCCTTACAGTTAGACCTGGTCTTTCCTCTGAGGATCATATCAAACAGAAGGAGGACAAATAAATTGAAGAACATGCCAAACTCTCCGCAGACATTGCCAGTCCATAGACTGCTGCCTATTTGCATGCTATGATTATTCTCTATGGCCCATACAACCAATTGCCACAGGTATCTTTTTCTCTGTCCATTCATCTGCTCTACTGCCACCCTTCATTTAGGAAAATGTTAGTGCTCACAGATTTCATAACAGGAATCTCTATACCATCTGTTTTCGATCTAAATTTCCCAATGGTACCCAAGATATTCTACACAGGCAGTAAAATCTTGGGAAGCCCCCTTCCCTGCAAAAATACCACCACATGCTCCTTGTTGTACCTTCCAATACCATAACCGAAGTAGGATACTATGAGCCCACCCTGTGGCTTGTAATAGATACTGTTGATGGAGCAAGGATTCGCATATTACGCGACTTACTTGAATTCATGAACCTCGAATAATATGTAACCAAGTAATCCAACCTGTTTGTATTACTAATTTCCCTGTTATTCTGACATTATGGGTGTCCCAGTGAAGCTTGCCTATGTGTTTACTAACATTAATACGCTTGCCACTGAAAATGGCCGCTGCTTGGCGGGTTGTCTTCTGCGCATGCGTTAGTCACACTCACGTGACGTGACGTACTTGCAGTCCTGGTGGGAAATGTTTGCTCATGCGCAATACAGCTAATATGGCCACTTTGTCTCCTCATATGCTCTGTGCTTGCAAAGCTGCTTTTTGCAAAGTCGTTTATTCCGCATTTACCCTAACGCTATAGATATTATAAAGTAAGGGGTATAGAGTAGCTATTCATGGTATACAGTGTATTCATTTATTTTTTGTGTTTTAATTTGTTTTCGCTTACTTTTCATGTACCGCGTTCTTGAGGGTCTGCGAGACACTCGTGAATCCATATTGAGTTGCCGTACTGCGCATGACAGTCTTCTGCCGGTGGCATTGACAGTTTGCCAACTGAAGGTCCCTGCCAAGATGTGCCTGGGAAGATGCACCCTCACCTAGCAGAAGAAGCTGAAATGTTCTGCAAATGTTACAAATGTATTTTATTCATTGTATTCGGTAGAGTAGGTCATGGGAACCCCAAATTCACTAGGCGGTCCCAGACCATGTAAATGTAGGCTTGTAGAAGTAAAATATGATTGGTGTGTTGACCTATCCTACTTTAGGACCAATCGAAATTGGGGATTCTGACACTTGCAACATTTGGGGGGTGGTACACTGACCCAAAAACAGTATAACTAGCCTAGGTTTAGCTAGAGAAATTGTCCGACTTGTCCGAATAGCTGACCTGTCACTGACCCAACGCACTCAATAGGTGACTTAATACAGAGGGCTGCGGAGAACTCTGTCCGAACTTTCCATAGACTCTAGAGGTTTTAAACCTTAAGTGCTGGCGGAGCACTTTGCTGGGGAAATCGATAACCCAATCGGGGTTCTGGCTGATAGCTGCAGAGAGGGTGGAGCGCAGGCGTTGCTTCCGAACTGCGGGTGCTGGTCGTGCCTTGGTGGTCCTGTCCTGATCCTAATCTGGGTTTCCTGTCCTGTCCTGGGGTGTCCATTCTGCACCTGCTGTCCTGCTGATGACGGGTTTCCTTTGGGGTCCCTTCTGTTCTTAACTGACCTGTGGCCAGGGTTGGTCTTCACACCATTCTAGATAAATATAGTGCTGAAACTCTATACTGCACCATTCTATTTTTCTGTCTTTTGCTTCAATAAAGACATATCTTTGCATATATTGATTTTCCATGCTTTTTCGCAAACCCACTGACTGAAAGCTCATACGATATTTGTCGTTATTCTAGCATGTTCCATTTTTCTTACCCATCCTTAGAAAAATTCCTTTTCAAGTTTATGACATAGATGTTCTTTGTTTTTTCCATTGTTTAGTCGATTCAAGTAATTGCACCAGTTTATTAGTATGGTCTATCTGCATTTTATCTATAGTTCCTCTTTATGGGGAAATATTTCACTGTGACATTCTAGTATGCTCTTTATTCTTCCCCGTCTTTTAGTCTCTCTAAACTAAGTTAAATTCTGAAACGGCTGCCTAGCATGTTCCTTGTTCTTACCTCTCTTTAGATTCATAAATGATCAGCTTGATTTATTTCCTTTATGGATATGTACTCTTCGTTATCTTGGTTATTGATTGTTTACTTGTCATAAATCTAATGCTTTCTGAAACTGATTCTGAAATCTAGATAAAATCTTTAAAACTTCCCCGGAGTCTGTGGTCTTTATGAAGGATATAAAGTTGGTATTTGTGTTGTTTGCCTTTTCTTCACAGCTAGCTCCCTGATTCATCGTGGTCATTAGGTACCCGTGACGGTGGATTGGTAAGTTGGGTACAATAGAAATATATAGGAAGAAACTGGGTTACTGGTAGTAGAGTGTATGGTCACCCGATTAATAAAATGGTGAATTGAAATATATGGGCCCGATACGTGTATGGTAAATCTGTTGGTTGGGTGACCTGCGCGCTCTATCAGTAATTTTCTGGTAGCAGAGGATGGTTAGGGACTAGTTAAAGAAATGGTTAGGGACTAGTTAAAGAAATGGTTAGGGACTAGTTAAAGAAATGGTTTTAAGGACGAGTTAAAAGTTAGGCAGGATTAGTTAAAATAGCTAGGTAGGTCGGATGCTGCTAAAAAGTTATTGCTGCTAATTGTGAAAAACTTTTGCTGCTAAACGCATTTGCAAATGTTTTATTGCTTTGAAAATTATGAAATGTTTTAAATTGTTTTTCTTGCTGTTGTATTGATAAATGTACTAACTCACTCGTTAAAATTTTGTTTTTGTTGTATGTTGTCTGGAATCCCCGGGGAATTGAATAGCGAGTGGTGAGGAGAATCCACTTCGCTTTGAGGTCATTGGCTAGAGGAAAATTGGTGCAGGTTAGGCAGAACTGGAAGCACTAATTAGGGTTTTCTGAATGTATGTTTGAATAAATGATAGCAAAAAGTTCGCTGGCAAAACGTCTATGGTGATATAACCTAGCAAGGGTCACACGGAAGGAGTAGCAGGTTCGTCGGAGCTTAGGTGATAGCAAAAGGGTTCGCTGGTGAAACTTTAGACTTAGTATATATCCCGAAAAGAAGTGGATGAGTCAAAGAAGTAGCAGGTTCTCTAATGCTTGAGTGAAGGGTAGGCAGAAGAGATCTATCCGTAGTGTTTGAAAAGTAAATGGAAGTAGTTTACTTGCAGTAAAACAAATCTTTCTTTCTAGACACTCTAGTACAGTGGCGAATGTTTCTACGTTGTTAATTAAATACAGCACTTGCACTTTAAGAAAGAAATAAAAGTTTCCGTTACCTTGTGAAGGAGGGAGTCAGTTGCGGAGTTGCTCTGACGTCACTCTGTGCCGCGCTGGTATTGGTCGAAACCGCGGGTGAGTAGCGGAGCTGGAATTGTAAAGGAGGGGTGAGTGCCGAAGCATGAGAGCCTGTCTCGCGAAAAGGCCGCGCACACATTGGTCGAAATTATTTGAAATCGTGCATTTGATTGGTTGCACGAAAATAAAAGCCACATTGGGATTGGGAGTGATTTTGTAAACAAAGTCGCTTGCAGGAAGTTATATGTGGCATACGTATAGGCCAGTGACAACACCCGATCCAAGACATTTAGGGTTTGAAAACGATCAGTGGAAGGGTCATAATACCAGCACTATGTACGGAAATAAGAGAAAATTTTCTCTTGTCAATAAAGAGAAGAATTATTTCAAAAAGGACAAACCTATCAAAACCAGAGAAGGTGTTGTCATACCGCCACCTAATACGCCCGCATCGTTCATGATGTTTGATAAAGGGTATCATTCATGTGTATGGTTGGAAAATTGGGCGGAGTACACAAAGGATGACGGAATTTTGGCTTTTCCGTTAGAAGGTACATTTAATGGAAGAATCCTTTTTAATTTGAGAACGCGAATGAATGATTTACATCCCAGACCTAGATTGACACAGTACGAAGCATTAGAGGAGTGGGAGATAGAGGCTTTTGAAAGAGATAAGCCACGAATGGATAAAGGGTTAACCAAATGGTATCGGAAATTGAAGCAAGAGACCCGAGATAAAAAGATGAAACAGTGGAGACAGAATATGATTGTAGAAGGACTGTATCCAATGATGGCAATGGGTGGTCCTGCGGGAGAGAAAAAGACAGAAAAGACCAAGCAATGGGTATCCAGTGGGGATTCAGATGATGATTTGTTGGATGACATGTTTATGAAAAATCCGCCTCCTTATAATGAAGGACCCAGATCCTCTAGTGTAGAGGATACTTCCCAACGACCCCCGTGTCAGGAAGGGAATAGATCTGTAAATGCAAGAGACAACTGTCAAATACCTTCCTATAACGAGGGCCTAGGACCCATAGGTGCCAGAGACACCTGTCTAAGACCACCATTTAGTGGAGAATCAAGATATTCAGGTGAAAGAGACTTTTGTCCAAGACCTCCTTATGAGGAAGGACCGAGATCCGTAAACACAGGGAACCTGTTCCCGAAACCTAATTATGGTGAAGGACCAAGTATAACGCATCCAACTGTCCCAACCTTGAGTCCGCAAATAGTACCTGAAATAAGCCTGGAAAGAATGCTGCAGGAAAGAGAGCGAGAGGCTCTAGCCAAACAAAGAACCGAAATAATTCAGAAACTCTCCCAGTTAAATACAAGCCGGAAGCCTTGACAATCCCAGTAACTATTGGACCAGTTGTTCCTTTGTATGGGGATAGACAAGGGAGTCCAAAAGCCCCAATTATTACCCCAACTGTAGTGCAGCAAAGAAAAGAGCCCTTAATTGTAGATGATCAGACGAGTGAATGTGAATCTGAAGCTTCTTTAATGGATTTGCCGATTAGGAACTCAGGAAGGAGTTTGCAGAAGAGACATAATCCTTTCAATACGAGAGAGATTCAAATGGAATCGACTTCAGGTACCAAGAGTGTCACCTTGGTGACTCCTGAAGAGATTGAGAGATGGAGTCGAGAATTAGAGAGACAAACTCCTCAGACAAAACCATTAGATATTTACAAATTAAGAATTGAAATGGAAGAACTGACGGCCGGAAATGTGGGGTTAGACAGATTAAATACCTATTCTCAGGAAGAGTTGCTGTTTATCTGCAAGAGTCTTACCCGTAATACCAGAGTGCTCCATGAGAAATTAACAGACACTGCAGCTAGTATGGGAATAGATATTTCGAAATCAAAGCCATTACAAAAACCCTATAGAGCTGACTTCTCAGACAAAGATCTGGAAAATATGAATGTGTCAGGGAAAAAGGTGCAGATCAAAGAATTGTTGACCGTGTTGCAAAAATGGGGAGACGTAGAAAAGTGGAAAGCCAGGTGGGCAAAGAAAAAGGAAGAAGTTAGATCCAAACAAACGACTTCTGAGTTTGCTTTAAGGGAAGCTGACAAGCCAGAACAGTTATACCCCATGCGAGAAGTGCCCGGTGGGAAGTATGTGCACGTTCCATGGTCCAGACCGGATATTGTGTCCTTTACTAATGACTTTCCAAAGTTGCGAGAGAAGCCAGTGGATTGGTACAGGCAGGTAGAAAGGTTTGTGAAAGTACAAAAATGCCTGTGGAAAGATCTGGATGGGTTTTTCGACATAGTTGTTCCCATAGATTTGTGGACAGAATGTAAAATCGCCATTGGTTGGCCTAGTGAGGAATACGCGAGGGATCCTGTTTCTGGGGCTCCTTCTGATGAAGTAATGAAAAAATACCAGCAAGTAATGTTATACCTGAAAGGAAAGGTGCCCGTAAAGGAAACTGATTGGACCAAAATAGATAGAACTACACAGGAAAGAGATGAGACTGTGCATTCCTTTTATGAAAGACTATTACAGGTGTTTAAAACATACAGCTGTATAGATAACATCGAGATGAAGGATATGACCCACTTTATTTACAGGTTTGTAAACGGTTTAAGACCTGAAATTTGTCAATGGATCAAAGACAATAAAATCTGTTGGCAGTCTAAGAAAATAGATGAAGTCTTGCGATACGCAAAGTATTGCGAAGACGAGATGGCTGATAAGCGAAAAGCTTTGAAGGAAAAGGTCATGTGGGCACAAGTAAAACTAGCGGAACAGCAGGAAAAGCAATTAGGTAAAATGAATACGAATTTCCAAAATCAAGGTTCTGGGGGTGGAGGGAAGCCCAGAGTAAAAATGAGTCGAGAAGAAGCCAAAAAGAAGTTCCCCTGTCACCAGTGCGGAGAAATAGGGCACTGGAGAGACGAGTGTCCATACGCACAGAATAATAACCCTCAAAACCCTGATTTAAATCCACAGACGCCGAATGAAAAACCAAGAAAGAACCAGCAACAGGTAAAGGCGAGTCAGTTGCCTCGTGCACCTAGACCGAATTTTAAGGGAAAGACACCGCAAGGCGAAGACATAGAAATATGGGGAGGAAAGGAGGATAGAAATGCAGCAACTTCGCAATTTCTGTTGAATGACACTTTCTTCTGTGATGAACCTTACTGACGGGGCCTGAGGGGGGAGGACGAGGAGTACGTACTTGGCGCTTCCTTGCCGGTAGACCAGTCAGGGCCATACATTGAAGGAAAGGTTGAAGGCAATGATGTCACCTTTCTGTTGGACACTGGAGCTACCCGGTCTACTGTAAGAACAGCAGACGTTCCAAACCTACCCCTCTCGGGAGAAGCAATCCAAGTAGTAGGTGTATCTAATCAATTGATTAGTACCCCAGTTACTGAACCCATGGAGATTACAATAGGGAATTTCAAAGAAATGCATAGATTTGTTGTCTGTCATACCAGTCCTGTAAACTTATTAGGACGTGATTTGTTGTGTAAAATGAACTGTACTATCTTTTGCACACCAAAAGGCGTCGAAATTCAAACCCCAGACGAAGATGGAATATACAAATTAATGTTAATCAGACCTGACTCAGAAATTAAACGACTGACAATACAAGACTTACCTGAAGAACTCCAACAGACAGTGAAACCAGAAGTATGGGATTTTACTGGAAAAGATGTAGGACTAATGGCAAATGTAGACCCAATAAAAATAGCCATAAAGGAAGATGCAGTTTACCCCAATACTAAGCCGTACAAAATGAGTGCAGAAGTGAGGGCAGAAGTGGCCATCGAAATAAAAAGATTGCTAGAAGCCAACATCATACAAGAAGTGATGAGTAGCCCATGTAACACACCCATAATTGGAATCAAGAAACCTAGTGGCAAGTACAGGGTAGTACAGGACCTGAGAAAGGTAAACAAAATTGTTGTTCCCTGCTGCCCTATTGTTCCGAACCCAGCAGTGATCCTGTATCAAATTCCCTGGGATGCTGAGTGGTTCACAGTGATTGACTTATGTCACGCATTCTTTTCGATCCCATTGCATCCAGATAGCAAATTTCTTTTCTCATTTGCATTCAACAGTCACATGTTCGTTTGGAATCGCGTCCCCCAGGGGTACACAGAAAGCCCCTCAATCTTTAATCAGATTCTGAAAAAATGCCTTGAATCCCTAGTCTTACCTGGAAATTCAGTATTGGTGCAGTATATAGACGACCTCTTGGTGGCGTCTAAAAATCAGAAAGACTGTGTTGTTGACACCATTGCCTTGCTGATCCATTTAGGTGAAGGAGGACATAAAGTATCACCTGACAAACTACAGTTCTGTACCAATTCAGTAAAATATCTGGGGCACCAGATAGAGAAGGGTATCAGGAAAGTTACTTCAGAAAGTATTAGGATAATTCGAAACATGCAATTACCAAATACTCAGAAAGAAGTCAGAATGTTCCTTGGAGTTGTAGGTTATTGCAGGCAATGGATTGTGGGATTTGCAGTCCTAGCAAAACCATTGATAAAAATGACAAAGAAAGGAGCAAAGGACCCAGTAGAATGGGACGAGGAAAGCCTGACAGCATTCACAAAATTACGAAAAATGTCTGTGTATAGCTCCAGCATTGGGAATGCTTGATTATTCGAAAGAATTTGCACTGTTTTGTGACACACGAGATAATTGTGCATTGTCAGTCTTAACTCAGGAGCATGGGTTAACTAAACGTCCAGTAGCATATTTCTCTGCTACTTTGGACCCAGTAGCTGCTGGATTACCTGGATGTCTGAAAGCAAGCAGTAGCTGCAACTTGCATGAGTCTTGAACAGAGCGAATCCATCGTTATGGGACATCATGTAACTGTGTATGTTCCACATGCAGTTGTAATCCTACTGACCAGAACTAAAACCCAGTATCTCACACCTAGTCGGCTGACTAAGTATGAAAGGATTCTTGTAGGTGCTGCAAATGTAGTCATTACTTGGTGTAACATATTGAATCCAGCAACATTGTTGCATGAGTCACTGATTGCTGAAGCAAAGGGAGAGGTTGAGCATGACTGCATTGACCTGACTGAATTTAGTACCAAACCACGACCAGATATCAAGGAAATGCCCCTGCCTGTAGAAGATTATGAGTTGTTTGTGGATGGCTCATGTCTGAGACATGAAACTGCAGGCCTAAGTGCTGCTTATGCTGTAGTCACGGTATCACGCACTATGAAAGCATCCTGTTTATTTGGAGCAAAGTCTGCACAAGTAGCTGAATTGGTTGCATTGACAAGAGCCTGCAAAATTGGGAAAAATAAAAGAGTAACCGTATATACTGACAGTCAATATGGTTATGGAGTTGTGCATGACTTCGGCCAATTGTGGCTGCAAAGGGAGTTTCTGACTTCTTCAGGTACTCCTATCAGAAATGGGAAAGTCGTACAAGAATTACTGGACGCAATCCAGTTACCAAAAGAATTGGCAGTGGTCAAGTATGCTGCTCACAAATCTGGCAATGACCATGTGACAGTAGGCAATAATTATGCTGACCAAGAAGCCCAACATTGTGCCAGACATCGAATGTCTGTCAATATCAAATTGGGGGAATATGGAAACAGCTGCCAACTTATGGTGTTTGAGGATGTGCCTACATGGGAAGAATTGAGAGATTGGCAGCATGCTGCGACACCAAAGGAAAAGGGAAAATGGAGTACGTTTGGTTGTCAACAGAGAAGCGAGGATGGTGTCATTGTGGGCCCTGATGGTATGCCTGTGTTGCCTAACCGCTTGCTTGCTTCTATGGCCAGACTTATACATGGAGGTACACACATTGGTAGGGATGCCATGATACGTGTTTTCCAACAGACATGGTACAGCTCGAAGTTCAGGAAAGTAGCAGAGTCTCTCTGCCAGAGGTGCTTGACATGTCAACAGTTCAACGCTGGGAAGAGAACAGTAGTTGAAATGGGTAAAATTGGAAAGTCAGGAGGTCCTTTTGTAAGATTGCAAAATGACTTCATTCAGTTACCCCTTTGTAAAGGAATGAGATACGTCCTTGTCATTGTCTGCCTGTTTTCAAAATGGGTAGAAGCATACCCGGCCAAGAAAAATGATGCCCTCACTGTAGTCAAGTTGTTACTGCGAGAGCTAATACCTAGGTACGGGGTTCCAGTCATAATTGAATCAGATAGAGGTGGGCATTTCCAGAATGAAATAATTGACCAGCTCTGTAAAGCCTTCAAGATTACACAAAAGCTGCACTGTGCATATCGTCCAGAGGCTTCTGGAGTGGTGGAACAAGTAAATGGCACTATCAAGTCGAGATTAGGGAAAACGTGTGAATCTACTGGCATGAACTGGATAGAGGCTTTACCTCTTGTTCTGATGGGAATCCGACGTATTCCAGACCGAAATACAGGCCTGAGTCCCCATGAGATCCCAATGGGAAGAGTGATGAGACAAGCATGGGTACCAGGACACAAACTGATAAGCATTTCTGATGATTTGGTACTTGAGTACTGCAAGCAACTGGGTGACCAAGTGCGTTCTATCTCTCGCCAGATTGGGGAAGACGCCATCGCCAGTCCAGCAACTCCAGTCCATAAATTGATTCCAGGCGATTGGGTGGTACTCAAGAAGCACTCCCGTTCGAATTGCCTTGCACCGAAGTGGGACAGGTGATCCTGGTGACCACGACAGCGGTAAAGTGTGCCGGTGTGCTGAAGTGGATCCATGCCAGCCACACCAAGAAGGTGATCAAAGACAAGAAAACTGACGCTGAAGGTTGTCCAGCTGAGGGGTCTCCAGACGTTGGTCCTGAAGTAGCTGATGATGAACAACCGAGCACCAGTCAAGATGAGTGGATACCCATAATTTACCTGACAGATGATCCCATAAGAACAAGGAGGCAAACCTACGCAGACAGAGAGTGGAATAGTGAGGAAGAGACAGGAATAGGAGAAGACAATCAGATTATTGAAATACATGTAAAATCTGAAGAAGAAGAAGATCATATAGGGACAGAACAGGTGATTGACACACCTCCAAGAACTCCTGAAGTTGAAAAGGGACAGACAGAAAATAGGGCGAAAGTTCAAGCGGAAGAAACTCAAAGGTTCGAAGTGCTTGAACAGGATCAGATAGAAATAGACGAATGTGTTCAGGATACAGAAAGGGAAACACCCAAAAGCCAAACCCAGTCTACACCTGAACAAGGCCAGCTTAGTAACCAGGCAGAAGAAACAGAGATAAGACCTTAGACTAGTCAGACAGGAAGGGAAGAAGCAGGAGCAGAAGTGCCACAACTGAACGAAAATAAAAGAGCCTTAGACGAAAGCCCAACAACAGTGCCAGTTAAAAGACTCAAGAAAAAGAAAAATACAAAGCCAAGGTAATCAAAAGACTGGGACTGAGACTGAAAACAGTAGAAGAAAAACTTGAGCAAAGGAAACAAGGTTTAAGTAAGGCAGAGCCAACTGGAGAAAGCACTAAGCGAAGAAGTGCCCGAATAAAAAGACTGAACGAAAAGTATCAGGATCCTGAATGGACTTTCCTGGTGTTGGAGGAATTTGAGGATCTTGATATAAGTGACGAAAGTGACGAAGAGCTGACTATTGATCTGTCTGCCGAAGAAGACGAACCAACCTGAAGTTGCCCAGTGTAAGCTACCTGTGCAAAGTTACAAAGAGGGGTTGAGAGAAGCTTCTTTTGAGCAGAAATGTCTGATTCAAATGTGAATGGAAGACCTAGACGTAATTGCTGTAAAACATGCTGCCAAGTATGTTTATGTAGTGTAGCTATAGTATTGATCCTTTGGATAGGACTAACAATAACGCTTCCTTCTATGATGAGCAAGAACCCAAGTCTGTACCCAAATAATAACTTACCTGGCGACACTGTACAATCACACACTAGAACAACACCACGAAGAATAGACTCACTGGACAAACCACTTAGTCTAAAACAAAGACAATTAAACTTAGAAGCATCAGATGAGGAAGAATTACACTTTAACAAAATTAAGAACAAGACGCATTTGAACGTGTTCGCAAACCTTTTAGTGCATTATGTAGAAACCATGAAAATAAAGGACTGTTATGTTTGCATGAAGCTACCTACTTCTGTAGCTGAGGGAGTGACCTACCATCACTTGCCACTAACATATGGAATTTCTTGTAGCATTTTAGCTAGTTTGTTTTACAAAAGAGGACCGTTACAGTACTATTACTCAAACTCTGACGTGACATTTTCTGAACTCCCTGTTCGACGAAACCTGAACCCTGTACAGACGACTAGAGATGTAGCTAAATACATGAGTGACTATTTTCTAACAGTAGGAAAAATTAATATAGATGATGCACATAAGAATATCTTGACCTGTTCCTTACATGAGAACGAAAAGGAGTTTCTGGACATGGTAGAGAAAAGAAGAGAGAGTTTCCAAAAGAAAGCCAAAGACAGGAACCATAAAGTTCCTAAATGGGGAGAAAATATAGGAAGCACCTCAAATGGTGGAGCTACTGCTGCTATGCTCCTTGATTTCGAGAAGAAGGGGAAGCTCTGTCTAAAGAGGGAAATTACTAGCTATTATAACAATGTCTTCATTGGGTCCAGTGAATGCGAACATAATTACAAGGTAATTGGAGGCTGGGGTAAGATGGGACAGAGCCAGTGTTTCCTGGAATTTATTTTATTTGTGGGAACAAGGCTTACTTCAAATTACCCGACCATTGGTACGGGAGTTGTTATTTTGGTATTGTCTTCCCGAAGATATACCATGTGGGAAAAATCACTGCAAGCAATGAAGAAACTAACAAAGTAGTACGCAATAGAAGAGAAACTGCTGGTGAAATTGTAGGAGATATTTTTAGTGCAATAATACCTGCAGTGGGAGTGGTTCTGAACTCAAATAAAATTTGCAAATTGTCAACAGTAGTAGACCGGTTATCTACCGACACTGCTGGGGGTTTCCTGATGGTCAATACCGAAATGGTTGCGATCCGATCCATTGTTTTACAAAACCGGCTTGCCCTTGACACTCTATTGGCGAAAGAGGGCGGAGTCTGCAGAATGTTGAAAGCACAACATTGTTGCACTTACATACCTGATAAAAGTGTGGGAATCCAAAGGTATGTAAGGAACATTACAAATTTGGGAAAGGAATTCAAACCACTGGAGGTTGACAGTGCATGGAAGAGACTTACTGATGGTCTATCTGCTATAGGTCATTGGTTTGCACATTTAGGTAGAGGTTTATTGTTTAAGGTACTGATGCCAATTGCAGGAATAGGTTTTGTCCTATTTCTCATATTTGTCTGTTGCAAATGTCGCAAACACCAAAAGAAATATACTGTGAACAAAAGAGGTGTGAAATGGAGTGTGGATGAACTTGAATTAGAGGAACTGAATAATCAGATTTATAAAAGGGTGAAGAATTCACATCCTAACAAAGAAACAAAAGAAAAGCTGAATAAAATGTTGGAAGAGATTGAAATGAACAGAGTGTGAGAAAAAGTTGGCATCTGATTCCATTTATTTTGTGATGATAGTAAATATCATCAAAGAGGGGATTGATGGAGCAAGGATTCGCATATTATGCGACTTGCTTGAATTCATGAACCTCGAATAATATGTAACCAAGTAATCCAACGGGGAGCACCGCTGACACAGAGGGCTCACAGCGAGAGGGTCCATCAGCCTACCTGCTACACCGGATCATCTGGGCTCCTCGACAGTGCTGGGTCCCTGACGCTGTGGTCTCCCCCGCCGCCGAGCTGGTGGCAACCCTCGGCCGCGGAGCGGGGTCGAGACTACAGCTCCCAGCCTGCCCCGGGAGTACACTGCCCACTTCCTGGTTGGCGCCACTGGAGGCAGGTAAAAGCAGACAGCTTCCTCCGCGTCGCGGACACGCGCGGACAGCGCCGGGCGTAGCCCGGGGAGAGGGCGGGCCGTCTGTGGCCGTCAGGGGCCGAAGGAGGCCGGGCTGGGCCACCCCATTAACATCCGTCGCTGACAATGGGTAAGGGCAAGAAGGCCACAACCATGGAGGAGGGTGGGAAGAAAGCCAAGGTCCCGAGACATTCCAATTCTATTATGACGTACCTAACATCAGTGGTGGGAGAACTAACAAAGGAAATTGCCAACGCTGAGCTTGACTTGGGCTTGACAGCTACTCCCCCATCAACCACTGACCCACCTCCCCCCCCAGTTCTGGGTATTCTACCCTTGATATGCACCCCCCCGGCACCACTTTATCCCACTGTGACCATTGCCAATCCCCCACTTACATGCCCGACTGCTGAGGAACCTACCCCAAGCCTCCCAGCCAGTCAGCCTGATTTAAGGCAGCAGACAATCACACACCCAAGTAGGGGTCTACTGGAGAACAACGTTGCCAGCGCATGCCCACAAAACACACCAAATGACTTTTTGGGGGATAAACTAGAGGATCTCTTTGTCTCCAGAATCGAACCACTACTTGTTGGAATAGCAAAAGACATCGTGGACACATTGAACACTTGCCTGGAAGGTTTGCTCAGGAAATGCGCACTAATTGACAGACTTATTAATAACCCCCCACCCAATATGGCCCCGATGAAAATTCAAAGTATTCCGAGGGTGAGGTCGAGAGGAAGGTGGTTGGGAGGGTGGATCTGGTACAGGCACCATGTGCGGCTTTACAACCCAAGAATAGTGGAGGGGTTATTAACTCACTACCCCCAGCCTCGGAAGCATTGCCTTCAACTATGGAGGGGTTGCCACGGACACAGTATCCGCCCCGTACCTCTGACTCCGTGAGAGTATCCCATAGTAAATACAAACTTAACTTACCACCTGAAGCCTCCCCCTTGGTAGCTGTCTTTATTGGGGTGCCTCCTCTAAGGGAAGGGGAGGTTGAATCCTCCATGGACCTCATGGCCAAATCCAAAAAGTGGTGCGCGGACAAATGTTGCGGCAAGAATATCGCAGATGAGATCATTTTCACAAGGAGGGTGGGTTGGATTGGTAAACATCAGAAATCTACCCAAGGAGATTGTGTGGTTGTTAGCGGATAGACTTTTTTGGGATGGCTCTGACATAAGCTTATCGGACCGAGTAAGACCTGTTCCGCTGGGTTTCTTCTACCCTCCTCCTGGGCGCATGTTGCAATCTAGAGGTCCTGGGGCCAGCAGGGGGGGAGGGCACTTACCCCTAGGCGAGGGCAGGATTAACTCCCACACACTACCACAACCCCCGAGGTGCCCAAATACCCCATTGATTAGCCAACACCGTGTCCACCAGAACGCCCAGGAGGGCCCTGTGTTGGCTATTGCAAACCGCTTCGCACCCCTGTCAGGCTTGGAGGACACAGACTGACTATCTGGTGACCCCACTGGCGCGACAGAGGAGGTAGGGAGCAGAACGAGTGGTGCTTGTAAGCTACTAAGTTGGAACGTGGCTGGACTTAACTCCAAACGTAACGATAAGGGGTGGATTAGCTTCATTTCGGAGCACAAGGTTATCGCCTTTCAGGAAACTTGGGATACGTCTGCTAATTTCTGGATGGATGGGTTTACTAGCTTTGCCAAAGCGGCTACCCCTAGCTGTGCTGGCAGAGCCAAGGGGGGTCTTTTAATTTTATTTTCCTTGGAACTGAAGGGTTCCTTAAGACAGATTAGTACTGCCTCGCCCAACATCCTTATTGTAGAAAGGGAAACTAGTCCCACCAGGAGGACCTTATATATTAATTTTTATAATTCTGGGAATAGGGATAAAAGCGATAGCAATCTTGCTAGCCTAGATGCTATTTTAACATTAGTCAGTCAGAATACACATTTCGATGCAGAGTACATACTGCTGGGTGATTTTAATATCCACCCCTGCAAGCTAGTGTGCGGTACAAGTAATAAGGAAGGGGGTGAAGGTCCCGAAGGTCCACACTTCGAGCACACTACTGCAGGGGAGGAGCTAGAAGATTTTTTGGCCAATTTCAATCTATATGAACCAGAGGGGGGTCCAAGAATAGCTACCTTCACGGGTACCAACCCCGGAACTATAATTGATTATGTTTTTGTCACACCAGGTATCCTAAACAGGGTCACTACCTATGGTACAGTGCCCTCTCATTATAGCGACCACAATCCCGTCTTACTTGAGGTAGCATGGGGAGATTATATGGGACCAATCCCGGGGCCAGTCAGATCGGAGCACACCTTACGCACTTCTGATCAGGGCAGAAGAGTTAAATGGGCTAAGGTGGTCCCGGAACTTCTATGCGGTAGTGTTCCCGAAAATTGCGGCACAGGTGGCAGTGTGCCAAAATCCACACACTCAGGACTGCGAAATCATAGGGGCCTTTGAGACGATTTGTGGGCAGGTCTTGCAGGATCTTTTGGCAAAACCCAGGAAGGGAGTGCCAAATAAGCAGCGTTGGTTTGACGCCTCCTGCTCAAATGCACATAGGTCTCTGATGTCAGCCCTGAAGAAAACACCTAGGATAAGGGATGACATTGTTAGATTGAGGAAAAATTACAAGCTAGCTATAAAAACCAGACAAGACAACATCAAACGGGAAGCTTGGGAGAGTCTCCTTTCCGTGGCTGTCCTGAAGGATAGCCGGCAATTCTGGGAAATAATTAAACAACCATTCTTCTCTGACCAAAATAATGAGGCCATGGATTGTGTCATCCCGGACGATAAATGGCTGGACCATTTTAAAAAGGTGTATGGGGATAACGATCTGGCAGGACAAGTCGGGTCCCTGGTGGCCTTGGACGCCATTCCCATCTATTTTCTTAGGTCAGAGGTGGAGAAAGCTATTCTGGCCACAACCAAGCATAAGGCTCCGGGCCCAGACGGGGTGCCGGCTGATTTTTTCATACATTCCCCTAAGCTATGGGCGGGGGTCTTGGCCAACGTTTTCTCTGCTGTTAATGGTAACCCCACACCCTCCTCTTGGTCCATTTCCACCATCGTCCCTATCTTTAAGAAGGGCCAGCGGGATGATCCTGGGTGTTATAGGCCCATATCCCTCTTGGACTCTGCAGTAAAGATCTTAGGCAGAGTCCTTTTGACCAAACTAAGGGATAACGTAGAGAGTTGTGGAGAGTTGGCTGAGATCCAGTATGGGTTCAGAGAGAGGAAAGGCACGGTCGAGCAGTGCTCTAACTTACACCTGTTGATCTCTAAATACACGGTGGCCAAGGAGGGGTCCTTGTTTTTAGCATTTATGGACCTCTTCTCGGCCTTCGACCTGGTGAACAGGTTTAAGTTATGGACGACCCTTCTGAAGATGGGGATCGATGAGGCATTGGTTAAATTCATGGCGTCTCTACATCAAGAGCTTTTTGCCGCAGTGCGTGTCACCAATGAAGGAAGGTGTACGTCCCGTTTTAAGTCCATGCGGGGGGTTAGGCAGGGCTGTATATTAGCCCCCCTGCTTTTTACCATCTATATCAACGGACTGGGTGCCCACCTGGAGGAGGTGGAGGGTGACGTACCGCGTGCAGGAGCAATTAAGATCCCCGCGCTCCTGTACGCGGACGATGCCGTGCTGATTGCCCGCACTGGCGTCTGCCTCCAACGCTTATTGGACGCCTTTGGTACATTCATGGACCAGTTGGACTTAAAAATTAACACAAACAAGTCCCATACTATGGTTGTGGGGCGACAAAGCAGCAAGAAAAAACTAAAACTTTTGAGTGTAAGGGCGAGGTCGTTTCCAGAGTCTCGACTTTCCCTTACATGGGGGTGCTCTTCGATCAGAGAGGATCCTGGGGACCTCAGGTGAGGGCAAAGAGGCTGGCGGTGATTAGATCATCGGCAGCCCTCATGGGTTTTGCGGGTAGGCTAGGCGCTAGGCCCATGGAAGCGCTTTTGAAAATTTATAAAAATAAATCAGTCGCTCTGGCCTCCTATGGTTCACCCCTTTGGGGCTATGTAAATCTGGAACCAATTCAGAAAGCTGAGAACAGATTTATACGGACCCTCCTGTCTGTCCCTCAGTCTACACCGACTTATTCCATACATATGGAGGTGGGTCTAGACTTTCTCACTGACGGGCTAAACATGGCACCCCTGATCTTTTGGTTGAAGACCTGGCCTAATGAAGATCTGCCACTCAACCATAAGATCATGGCTGATGTCTTGTCTTTAGACCATTTTAAAAGGGTCCCATGGTTGGCCTATCTGATGAAGGCGTTCTCAGACCTGGGACGACCAGAGCTCTTTACTTCCCCTCGGGACATCAAGACCCAGGATATTGATATTGTTAAAAAGCAATTCATGGGGAGGGCAAGAGCAGGTCGTGAGGAAAAGGAACTAGCAAAACCAGCAGTGAGGAGACACTATTTGCTTGTAAATTTATTTGCATTAGCACCTTATCTTGGTTTTGTCACGATTCCATTCCATAGGTTCCTTCTAATTAAGTTCAGGTTTAATTTGTTACATTTTTATTTGGGCAATTTTAAAACATGGGAAAAACCTGAACTAGCCCCCCCTGTTGTTGTGACCATTTTTCCACCCAAGATACCATGCATTTTGTTATGTTTTGTGGGTTTTATTTAGAGCCAAGGAAAAAACACCTGTTACCGGTTTTAAAGGAGCCTGGCTTCACACAAGTGAGACCAGCCCTGCTCTACCTACAATCTTTGAACAACATACGTACCACATTCTGTATGGCTAACTTCTTGGTGGCGCCAGCTAGAACCAAAAAACATATATATATCAGATCAATGGCCCTCCTTAAAACTGTGTTAATTAAGATACTTGATCCTGGTGTGATATTATATGAACTAAAATTGGCCTTTCTTCTTCTTTTTTATTAATCCTACGTATGCTCTGACTTGTATGACTTGTTTGTCATTGTAAATGTTTTGTAAATAGTATGCATTGTATATATTTTAAAATGAATGAAATGTTTTTATCTCTTTGTATGATTTTTAACTAAATCGAATAAAGATATTTGGACTGACTGACTGAAGTAATCCAACCGGTTTGTATTACTAATTTCCCTGTTATTCTGACATTATGGGTGTCCCAGTGAAGCTTGCCTATGTCTTTACTAACATTAATACGCTTGCCACTGAAAATGGCCGCTGCTTGGCGGGTTTTCTTCTGCGCATGCGTTAGTCACACTCACGTGACGTGACGTACTTGCAGTTCTGGTGGGAAATGTTTGCTCAGGCGCAATACAGCTAATATGGCCGCTTTGTCTCCTCATATGCTCTGTGCTTGCAAAGCTGCTTTTTGCAAAGTTGTTTATTCCGCATTTACCCTAACGCTATAGATATTATAAAGTAAGGGGTATAGAGTAGCTATTCATGGTATACAATGTATTCATTTATTTTTTGTGTTTTAATTTGTTTTCGCTTACTTTTCATGTACCGCGTTCTTGAGGGTCTGCAAGACACTCGTGAATCCATATTGAGTTGCCGTACTGCGCATGACAGTCTTCTGCCGGTGGCATTGACAGTTTGCCAACTGAAGGTCCCTGCCAAGATGTGCCTGGGAAGATGCACCCTCACCTAGCAGAAGAAGCTGAAATGTTCTGCAAATGTTACAAATGTATTTTATTCATTGTATTCGGTAGAGTAGGTCATGGGAACCCCAAACTCACTAGGCGGTCCCAGACCATGTAAATGTAGGCTTGTAGAAGTAAAATATGATTGGCGTGTTGACCTATCCTACTTGAGGACCAATCGAAATTGGGGATTCTGACACTTGCAACATTTGGGGGGTGGTACACTGACCCAAAAACAGTATAACTAGCCTAGGTTTAGCTAGAGAAATTGTCCGACTTGTCCGAATAGCTGACCCAACGCACTCAATAGGTGACTTAATACAGAGGGCTACGGAGCACTCTGTCCGAACTTTCCATAGACTCTAGAGGTTTTAAACCTTAAGTGCTGGCGGAGCACTTTGCTGGGGAAATCGATAACCCAATCGGGGTTCTGGCTGATTGCTGCAGAGAGGGTGGAGCGCAGGCGTTGCTTCCGAACTGCGGGTGCTGGTCGTGCCTTGGTGGTCCTGTCCTGATCCTAATCTGGGTTTCCTGTCCTGTCCTGGGGTGTCCATTCTGCACCTGCTGTCCTGCTGATGACGGGTTTCCTTTGGGGTTCCTTCTGTTCTTAACTGACCTGTGGCCAGGGTCTGTCTTTTGCTTCAATAAAGACATATCTTTGCATATATTGATTTTCCATGCTTTTTCGCAAACCCACTGACTGAAAGCTCATACGATATTTGTCGTTATTCTAGCATGTTCCATTTTTCTTACCCATCCTTAGAAAAATTCCTTTTCAAGTTTATGACATAGATGTTCTTTGTTTTTTCCATTGTTTAGTCGATTCAAGTAATTGCACCAGTTTATTAGTATGGTCTATCTGCATTTTATCTATAGTTCCTCTTTATGGGGAAATATTTCACTGTGACATTCTAGTATGCTCTTTATTCTTCCCCGTCTTTTAGTCTCTCTAAACTAAGTTAAATTCTGAAACTGCTGCATAGCATGTTCCTTGTTCTTACCTCTCTTTAGATTCATAAATGATCAGCTTGATTTATTTCCTTTATGGATATGTACTCTTCGTTATCTTGGTTATTGATTGTTTACTTGTCATAAATCTAATGCTTTCTGAAACTGATTCTGAAATCTAGATAAAATCTTTAAAACTTCCCCGGAGTCTGTGGTCTTTATGAAGGATATAACGTTGGTATTTGTGTTGTTTGCCTTTTCTTCACAGCTAGCTCCCAAATTCATCGTGGTCATTAGGTACCCGTGACGGTGGATTGGTAAGTCGGGTACAATAGAAATATATAGGAAGAAACTGGGTTACTGGTAATAGAGTGTATGGTCACCCGATTAATAAAATGGTGAATTGAAATATATGGGCCCGATACGTGTATGGTAAATCTGTTGGTTGGGTGACCTGCGCGCTCTATCACTGTCACTAACCCGTTCATCCCCTAGCCCCCTTGTTTGCCCTATTCTTTTGGGGTGCACCCCATAATGGAGGAAGGGAGCAATAAAAACTGTGTTTAGCCCCCCCCCGCAAAATTACATAGAAACCATGTCCTCCTGTGCCCCATACACACTTCATAATGCACCCCAAGCCCCTTTTAATACTGTCCCCTCAAATTTGACTGCCCCCCCCCCCCAATCAAGGAATATAGGGGGTGCAGCGAAAACAAATTGGGTTCCCCTCCATAAGGCCCATTCTATGTAATTGAGCCATCTGTGGAGGTGACCACTGACCGTGTGCTCACTAATCCTCCTCTTGATGAGTGCCCCAGGCTCCTACTCCATCTAGGAACACCTCTTTAGTCACTGACACCACCCATCCGTCTATGCTCCCCCCTAACACCTCTCTTTTTCCTCAGCTCCTACACCACCCCTTCCTCACTCTACCCTCTACCTCACTCAACACCTGTTACCCTCTTTCCTACCCTTGCTCTGGACACACCCACCACCTCCCAACCACTCTGCAATCTACTATTTGGCAGGCATCACTCCACTCTTTCTCAACACAAACACACATACATACACACACACACACTTTGTGTGAACCTCTAACTTACCTCTGTTGTGCCACCATTGATCACCTGCTGCCGAACCCGGGAATTGAACTCTGGTTGCCTGGATGGAAGTCAGGAACTTACCCACTGGACCACACTGGTTTCCATACTCATAGCCTATCAAATCATCCCTATATCATGGTCACCCTTTTTATGTGCAACAGAAGCCCTAGGCAACAACTCCCGGGCCTGTATGTTGCTTATAGTTACTACTGCAATGTCCGTAATAGCTGCAGAGCTGTAGCTCAACGGTAAGTCTTGTGCCTCTGGTGCTGAAGGCTCTTACAAGACGGGGGTTTGAATCCTGCCAAAGCAGTTATAGTATCCTAATGAGGTAGGTTTTCAAACAGAGGTTTTCTTTTAATTTGCTAACTACATTTTTTTCGCTTGGAAAAGTGAGAAAATAAATGGCAAACATTTTCGGCACGTGTGCCCCAAAATTACAACTCATTTCTCTCATGAATATCTACCAACCCCCCCTTCTTCTCAAGTAGGTGCGATAGGGGCAAAGCCGTATCTTCCTTTATCAATGTATAATTATTTTTCCTTTAAATTCGGTATACTGTAGAGCGAAATGGGGCCTCCAGGGGTATAACTGAGCACATGAATGGGTGGAAAGTGCTGCACTGATAGTAAAATAGGTTGTATGGTGATAATTTGTCATTTTGGTGTGAGCTGATCTCTCAAATCAGGGGTTTGGTGCCTGTGAGGTTAGTTAGGAATAAAGGTCAAGTATGAGCTCTTGCTCATGAAATGATGGGCAAAGATTGAGGCAAGTGAAAGTCTCTTTATTAGGTACAATAAGAAGCTAAAAAGGTTATTTTCCTCAAGAGGCAAAAAAGGGCAGAGACAGGCCTTTACTTCTGCAGGTCTGCATCATGCCGTTGCAGCAGTAGGTGAAGAAATGTAGCATCACATTGCTGCGCTGGGGCTTTAAACAACCCCTTCCTTCCTTTGAAGAACGCCCACGAACGCCCGGGTTCTGTATAGAGGAAGACTGCTGGCAATTTAGGACCCAGCTAAATAAGGCTGACCTCACCATGTGCAGTCTTCGAGTGGCAAACCGTTAGCCTAAGATAAATAGTCTGCTTTTGAACTTGGATGACGAACCATGTGTTGAAGGCAGTATCACGGCGCAAAGCCGGCGACCATCTCAGAAGAAGGTAAGCCTGGGAGGACATTATTTGCATAGGACAACCCTCTTTCCAATCCAATAATTATGCTGCAGTTGCCATGTGGCGTTACTAGAGGGCAGCAGCATGAACATAATAGCACACCAAGGCTTCTGACTAAGTGAATGAGTAATGAAGAATGGCTTGCCTGTATTTGTGCTACAGGGGGACTTTTTGGCAGGTAAACAGCACGATGAAAGTGTCAATGTGTAAATGATTGCAGAGTAATTGAGTGAATGTGTCATCTGTCTCTTTGAAGGGACTTGTGAGAGAGGAACAGCACTTCCATAGTCCTCAGATGGGAGAGGAAGCACAGATTAATATTTCACTCAAATAAAAACACTTACACCACTTTAAAGCTGACAAGTTTTATATGAGGCTTTGCAGGTGTAAGGATTTGCAATGTTTGGTGCATAAATATGCATGGTTAGTGAAGTTCTTCCTAGAATATAAACAGCGCACCCTCTGGAAGTATCCTGAGGCCGGAAATGTTATCCACTCCTTTGGGGGAATGAGGCCAGAAAAAGCTTTGGGAAGATTGCTCCAGCCAACTGCAGGATAGAAAGATACTGGGGAAAGGTTACAGAGGGAGCCAGCCTGCACAACATTTGGTCACCGTTGGACAGAAATCTTTAGCAGGAACTTCTGACCACCCCCTCACTGTGGGAGCAGGATCCCCATACCTCTGTGTCTCTGAGACCTTTTTTGACCTCTGGTTAGCACCATCTCATTACCACACAAATGTAGCCTCCTGGTAACCCAGCTTTGGCAGAGCACCGACCACGTTTCCATCCTTTGAGTGACAACAAACACCCTTCCTATGTGCCCTCCATTTGCATACCGTCAGTAACCCAGCTGCTTCTCTCACATTTCAGTCTCAAGTATCCTGTTGGATGCACATTGCTTGGGTGTACAGGCATTTAACCTCTGTACAGTCCCTCACAGCTCACTCAGACTATATTTCTCTAAATCATATATACATATTCTGCCTTACAGTTAGACCTGGTCTTTCCTCTGAGGATCATACCAAACAGAAGGAGGACAAATAAATTGAAGAACATGCCAAACTCTCCGCAGACATTGCCAGTCCATAGACTGCTGCCTATTTGCATGCTATGTATATTCTCTATGGCCCATACAACCAATTGCCACAGGTATCTGTTTCTCTGTCCATTCATCTGCTCTACTGCCACCCTTCATTTAGAAAAATGTTAGTACTCACAGATTTCATAACAAGAATCTCTATACCATCTGTTTTCGATCTAAATTTCCCAATGGTTCCCAAGATATTCTACACAGGCAATAAAATCTTGGGAAGCCCCCTCCCCTGCAAAAATTCCACCACATGCTCCTTGTTGTACCTTCCAATACCATAACCGCAGTAGGATACTGTGGTGCCCACCCTGTGGCTGGTGATAGATACTGTCACTAACCCGTTCATCTCCTAGCCCCCTTGTTTGCCCTATTCTTTTGGGGTGCACCCCATAATGGAGGAAGGGAGCAATAAAAACTGTATTTAGCCCCCCCCACAAAATGACACAGAAGCCATGTCCTCCTGTGCCCCATACACACTTCATAATGCACCCCAAGCCCCTTTTAATACTGCCCCCTCAAATTTGACTGCCCCCCCCAATCAAGGAATATAGGGGGTGCAGCGAAAAAAAATTGGGTTCCCCACCATAATGCGCATTCTATGTAATTGAGCCATCTGTGGAGGTGACCACTGACCGTGTGCTCACTAATCCTCCTCTTGATGAGTGCCCCAGGCTCCTACTCCATCTAGGAACACCTCATTAGTCACTGGGACCCCACCCTTCTATCTATGATCCCCCTAACACGTCTCTTTTTTCTCGCTGCCTCAGCTCCTCTACCACCCCTTCCTCACTCTAGCCTCCACCTCACTCAACACCTGTTACCCTGTCACACTTTTTCCTACCCTTGCTCTAGACACACCCACCAACTCTCAACCACTCTGCAATCCACTATGTGGCAGGCATCACTCCACTCTTTCTCAACACAAACACACATACACACACACACACACTTTGTGTCAACCTCTAACTTACCTCTGTTGTGCCACCATTAATCACCTGCTGCCGAACCCGGTATTTGAACCCTGGTTGCCTGGATGGAAGTCAGGAACTCACCCACTGGACCACACTGGTTTCTGTATTGATAGCCTATCAAATCATCCCTATATCATGGTCACCCTTTTTATGTGCAACAGAAGCCATAGGCAACAACTCCCGGGCCTGTATGTTGCTTATAGTTACTACTGCAATGTCCGTAATAGCCGTGGAGCTGTAGCTCAATGTTAAGTCTTGTGCCTCTGGTGCTGAAGGCTCTTACAGGATGGGGGTTAGAATCCTGCCAATGCTGTTATAGTATCCTAATAAGCTAGGTTTTCAAACAGAGGTTTTTTTTAATTTGCGAACTACACTTTTTCACTTGGAAAACTGAGGAAATAAATGGCAAACATTTTCGGCACGTGTGCCCCAAAATTACAACTCATTTCTCTCATGAATTTCTAGCAACCCCCCCTTCTTCTCAAGTAGGTGCGATAGGGGCAAAACCTTATCTTCCTTCATCAATGTATAATTATTTTTCCTTTAAATTCGGTATACTGTAGAGCCAAATGGGGCCTCCAGGGGTATAACTGAGCACAAGAATGCGAGGAAAGTGCTGCACTGATAGTAAAATAGGTTGTATGGTGATAATTTGTCATTTTGGTGTGAGCTGATCTCTCAAATCAGGGGTTTGGTGCCTGTGAGGTTAGTTAGGAATAAAGGTCAAGTACGAGCTCTTGCTCATGAAATGATGGGCAAAGATTGAGGCAAGTGAAAGTCTCTTTATTAGGTACAATAAGAAGCTAGAAAGGTTATTTTCTTCAAGAGACAAAAAAGGGCGGAGACAGGCCTTTACTTCTGCAGGTCTGCATCATGCCGTTGCAGCAGCAGGTGAAGAAAAGTAGCATCACATTGCTGCGCTGGGGCTTTAAACAACCCCTTCCTTCCTTTGAAGAACACCCACAAAGGCCCACGAACGCCTGGGTTCTGTATAGAGGAAGACTGCTGGCAATTTAGGACCCAGCTAAATGAGGGTGACATCACCATGTGCAGTCTTCGAGTGGCAAACCATTAGCCTAAGATAATTAGTCTGCTTTTGAATTTGGATGACGAACCATGTGTTGAGGGCAGTATCACGGCGCAAAGCCGGCGACCATCTAAGAAGAAAGTAAGCCTGGGAGGACAATATTTGCATAGGACAACCCTCCTTCCAATCCAATAATTATGCTGCAGTTGCCATGTGGCTTTACTAGAGGGCAGCAGCATGAACATAATAGCACACCAAGGCTTTTGACTAAGTGAATGAGTAATGAAGAATGGCTTGCCTGTATTTATGCTACAGGGGGACTTTTTTGGCAGGTAAACAGCACGATGAAATTGTCAATGAGTACATGATTGCAGAGTAATTGAGTGAGTGTGTCATCTGTCTCTTTGAAGGGACTTGTGAGAGAGGAACAGCACTTCCATAGTCCTCAGATGGGAGAGGAAGCACAGATTAATATTTCACTCAAATAAAAACACTTACACCACTTTAAAGCTGACAAGTTTTATATGAGGCTTTGCAGGTGTAAGGATTTGCAATGTTTGGTGCATAAATATGCATGGTTAGTGAAGTTTTTCCTAGAATATAAACAGCGCACCCTCTGGAAGTATCCTGAGGCCGGAAATGTTATCCAGAAAAAGCTTTGGGAAGATTGCTCCAGCCAACTGCAGGATAGAAAGATACTGGGGAAAGGTTACAGAGGGAGCCAGCCTGCACAACATTTGGTCACCGTTGGACAGAAATCTTTAGCAGGAACTTCTGACCACCCCCTCACTGTGGGAGCAGGATCCCCATACCTCTGTGTCTCTGAGACCTTTTTTGACCTCTGGTTAGCACCATGGCAAGCCATTCTTCATTACTCATTCACTTAGTCAAAAGCCTTGGTGTGCTATTATGTTCATGCTGCTGCCATCTATAACGCCACATGGCAACTGCAGCATAGTTATCGGATTGGAAAGAGGGTTGTCCTATGCAAATAATGTCCTCCCAGGCTTACTTTCTTCTGAGATGGTCGCCGGCTATGCGCCGTGATACTGCCTTCAACACATGGTTCGTCATCCAAATTCAAAAGCAGCCTATTTATCTTAGGCTAACGGTTTGCCACTCGAAGACTGCACATGGTGATGTCACCCTCATTTAGCTGGGTCCTAAATTGCCAGCAGTCTTCCTCAATACAGAACCCAAGCGTTCGTGGGTGTTCGTAGGTGTTCTAGGAAGGAAGGAAGGCAGGAAGGCAGGAAGGCAGGAAGGCAGGAAGGCAGGAAGGAAGGAAGGAAGGAAGGAAGGAAGGAAGGAAGGAAGGAAGGAAGGAAGGAAGGAAGGAAGGAAGGAAGGAAGGAAGGAAGGAAGGAAGGAAGGAAGGAAGGAAGGAAGGAAGGAAGGAAGGAAGGAAGGAAGGAAGGGAGGAAGGAAGGGAGGGAGGGAGGGAGGAAGGAAGGGAGGGAGGGAGGGAGGGAGGGAGGGAGGGAGGGAGGGAGGGAGGGAGGGGTTGTTTAAACCCCCAGCGCAGCAATGTGATGCTACATTTCTTCACCTGCTGCTGCAACGGCGTGATGCAGACCTGCAGAAGTAAAGTACTGTCTCCGCCCTTTTTTGCCTCTTGAAGAAAACAACCTTTCTAGCATCTTATTGTACCTAATAAAGAGACTTTCACTTGCCTCAATCTTTGCCCATCATTTCATGAGCAAGAGCTCATACTTGACCTTTATTCCTAACCAACCTCACAGGCACCAAACCCCTGATTTGAGAGATCAGCTCACACCAAAATGACAAATTATCACCATAAAACCGATTTTACTATCAGTGCAGCACCTTCCTCGCATTCTTGCGCTCAGTTATACCCCTGGAGGCCCCATTTGGCTCTACAATATACCGAATTTAAAGGCAAAATAATTATACATTGATAAAGGAAGATAAGGCTTTGCCCCTATCGCACCTACTTGAGAAGAAGGGGGGGTTGGTAGAAATTCATGAGAGAAATGAGTTGCAATTTTGTGGCACACGTGACGAAAATGTTTGCCAATTATTTCCTCAGTTTTCCAAGTGAAAAAATGTAGTTAGCAAATTAAAAAAAAAACTCTGTTTAAAAAACTCCCACACTAGGATACTATAATAGCTTTGGCAGGATTCAAACCCCAGTCCTGTGCGAGCCTTCAGCACCAGAGGCACAAGACTTACCATTGAGCTACAGCTCCTCGGCTATTAGGGTCATTGCAGTAGTAACTATAAGCAACATACAGGCCCGGGAGTTGTTGCCTGTGGTTTCTGTTGCACATAAAAAGGGTGACCATGATATAGGAATGATTTTATAGGCTATGAATATGGAAACCAGTGTGGTCCAGTGGGTAAGTTCCTGAATTCCATCCAGGCAACCAAGGTTCAAATCCCGGGTTCGGCAGCAGGTGATCAAAGGTGGCACAACAGAGGTAAGTTAGAGGTTGACCAATTGGTAAGTAAAGTGTGTGTGTGTTTTTGTGTTGCGGAAGAGTGGAGTGATGCCTGCCAAATAGTGGATTGCAGAGTGGTTGAGAGTTGGTGGGTGTGTCCAGAGCAAGGGTAGGAAAGAGGGTAACAGGTGTTGAGTGAGGTGGAGGCTAGAGTGAGGAAGGGGTGGTAGAGGAGCTGAGGCAGCGAGGAAAAAAGAGAGGTGTTAGGGGGATCATAGATAGATGGGTGGGATCCCAGTGACTAATGAGGTGTTCCTAGATGGAGTAGGAGCCTGGGGCTCTCATCAGGAGGAGGATTAGTGAGCACACGGTCAGTGGTCACCTCCACAGATGGCTCAATTACATAGAATGCGCCTTATGGTGGGGAACCCAATTTTTTTTCGCTGCACCCCCTATATTCCTTGATTGGGGGGGGGGCAGTCAAATTTGAGGGGGCAGTATTAAAAAGGGCTTGGGGTGCATTATGAAGTGTGTATGGGGCACAGGAAGACATGGCTTCTGTGTAATTTTGTGGGGGGGGCTAAACACAGTTTTTATTGCTCCCTTCCTCCATTATGGGGTGCACCCCAAAAAAATAGGGCAAACAAGGGGGCTAGGGGATGAACGGGTTAGTGACAGTATCTATTACCAGCCACAGGGTGGGCACCATAGTATCCTACTGCGGTTATGGTATTGGAAGGTACAACAAGGAGTCTGTGGTGGTATTTTTGCAGGGGAGGGGGCTTCCCAAGATTTTACTGCCTGTGTAGAATGTCTTAGGTACCATAGGGAAATTGAGATTGAAAACAGATGGTATGGAGATTCCTGTTATGAAATCTGTGAGCACTAACATTTTTCTAAATGAAGGGTGGCAGTAGAGCAGATGAATGGACAGAGAAAAAGATACCTGTGGCAATTGGTTGTATGGGCCATAGAGAATAATCATAGCATGCAAATAGGCAGCAGTCTATGGACTGGCAATGTCTGCGGAGAGTTTGGCATGTTCTTCAATTTATTTGTCCTCCTTCTGTTTGGTATGATCCTCAGAGGAATGACCAGGTCTAAATGTAAGGCAGAATATGTATATATGATTTAGAGAAATATAGTCTGAGTGAGCTGTGAGGGACTGTACAGAGGGTAAATGCCTGTACACCCAAGCAAAGTGCATCCAACAGGATACTTGAGACTGAAATGTGAGAGAAGCAGCTGGGTTACTGACGGTATGTAAATGGAAGGCACATAGGAAGGGTGTTTGTTGTCACTCAAAGGATGGAAACGTGGTTGGTGCTCTGCCAAAGCTGGGTTACCAGGAGGCTACATTTGTGTGGTAATGAGATGGTGCTAACTAGAGGTCAAAAAAGGTCTCAGAGACACAGAGGTATGGGGATCCTGCTCCCACAGTGAGGGGGTGGTCAAAAGTTCCTGCTAAAGATTTCTGTCCAACGGTGACCAAATGTTGTGCAGCCTGGCTCCCTCTGTAACCTTTCGCCAGTATCTTTCTATCTTGCAGTTGGCTGGAGCAATCTTCCCAAAGCTTTTCCTGGCCTCATTCCCCCAAAGGAGTGGATAACATTTCCGGCCTCAGGATACTTCCAGAGGGTGCGCTGTTTACATTCTAAGAAAAACTTCACTAACCATGCATATTTATCCACCAAACATTGCAAATCCTTACACCTGCAAAGCCTCATATGAAACTTGTCAGCTTTAAAGTAGTGTAAGTGTTTTTATTTGAGGGAAATATTAATCTGTGCTTCCTCTCCCATCTGAGGACTGTGGAAGTGCTGTTCCTCTCTCACAAGTCCCTTCAAAGAGACAGATGGCACACTCACTCAATTACTCTGCAATCATTTACACATTGACACTTTCATCGTGCTGTTTACCTGCCAAAAAAGTCCCCCTGTAGCACAAATACAGGCAAGCCATTCTTCATTACTAATTCACTTACAGCCTGATTCATGTACATGCCGTTTTGCGTGTCTCTAATAGCGAATCATAGCGATTCGCTATTGAGGACACGCAGAACGGCATTCATGTAGGAATTGCTACTTAAATAGCGATTCCTACATGTTCTTTATTTGCGAGTAGCAATTTGCTACTCGCAAATACTCCCCATTCGTTCCTATGGGCCAAGAGGCCCATAGGAATGAATGGGGATTTGCGAGTAGCAATTTGCTACTCGCAACTAAGATAGCGATTTTAAGGGTGCCAGGGGTGTCCAAAGGACGCCCTGTAGCACCCCTAAAATGCACTTTTGGACAGGTGTTGCGCACACACATGTCCAAAGGACATGTGTGTGTGCTACATGCAACTTTGAAAAATGCTTTTAAAAGCATTTTTCTGAGTTTTTGCTATTTACCGACAGGTCTGACCTGTCGGTAAATAGCGGCCCCAAAAGTTCAAAATCGCTATTTCTTGATGTTTCATGAATAGCATTTGAGGAATCTCTATTAGAGATTCCTTAAATGCTATTCCTCGCATATTTGCGACTTCTTAAATAGCGATTTTTGCATTTGGTATCATGAATACCAAATGCAAAAATCGCACTCGCAAAGGGCCAGATTCTCAGAATCTGGCCCTTTGCGAGTGCAATTTACCTACATGAATCAGGCTGTTAGTCAAAAGCCTTGGTGTGCTATTATGTTCATGCTGCTGCCCTCTAGTAACGCCACATGGCAACTGCAGCATAATTATTGGATTGGAAAGAGGGTTGTCCTATGCAAATAATGTCCTCCCAGGATTACTTTCTTCTGAGATGGTCGCCGGCTTTGCGCCGTGATACTGCCTTCAACACATGGTTCGTCATCCAAATTCAAAAGCAGCCTATTTATCTTAGGCTAACGGTTTGCCACTCGAAGACTGCACATGGTGATGTCACCCTCATTTAGCTGGGTCCTAAATTGCCAGCAGTCTTCCTCTTTACAGAACCCAGGCGTTTGTGGGTGTTCTTCAAAGGAAGGAAGGAGTTGTTTAAAGCCCCAGCGCAGCAATGTGTTGCTACATTTCTTCACCTGCTGCTGCAACGGCATGATGCAGACCTGCAGAAGTAAAGACCTGTCTCTGATCTTTTTTGCCTCTTGAAGAAAACAACCTTTCTAGCATCTTATTGTACCTAATAAAGAGACTTTCACTTGCCTCAATCTTTGCCCATCATTTCATGAGCAAGAGCTCATACTTGACCTTTATTCCTAACCAACCTCACAGGAACCAAACCCCTGATTTGAGAGACCAGCTCACACCAAAATGACAAATTATCACCATAAAACCTATTTTACTACCAGTGCAGCACTTTCCTCGCATTCTTGCGCTCAGTTATACCCCCGGAGGCCCCATTTGGCTCTACAATATACCGAATTTAAAGGCAAAATAATTATACATTGATAAAGGAACATAAGGCTTTGCCCCTATCGCACCTACTTGAGAAGAAGGGGGGGTTGGTAGAAATTCATGAGAGAAATGAGTTGTAATTTTGGGGCACACGTGCCGAAAATGTTTGCCAATTATTTCCTCAGTTTTCCAAGTGAAAAAAATGTAGTTAGCAAATAAAAAAAAAACTCTGTTTGAAAACCTACCACTCTAGGATACTATAACAGCTTTGGCAGGATTCGAACCCCCGTCCTGTGAGAGCTTTCAGCACCAGAGGTACAAGACTTACCATTGAGCTACAGCTCCTTGGCTATTAGGGTCATTGCAGTAGTAACTATAAGCAACATACAGGCCCGGGAGTTGTTGCCTGTGGCTTCTGTTGCACATAAAAAGGGTGACCATGATATAGGGATGATTTGATAGGCTATGAATATGGAAACCAGTGTGGTCCAGTGGGTAAGTTCCAGACAACCAGGGTTCAAATCCCGGGTTCGGCAGCAGGTGATCAATGGTGGCACAACAGAGGTAAGTTAGAGGTTGACCAATTGGTAAGTAAAGTGTGTGTGTATGTGTGTTTGTGTTGAGGAATAGTAGAGTGATGCCTGCCAAATAGTGGATTGCAGAGTGGTTGAGAGTTGGTGGGTGTGTCCAGAGCAAGGGTAGGAAAGAGGGCAACCGAGGTGGAGGGGTAGAGTGAGGAAGGGGTGGTGTAGGAGCTGAGGCAGCGAGGAAAAAGAGAGGTGTTATGGGGAGCATAGACGGATGGGTGGGGTTCCAGTGACTAAAGAGGTGTTCCTAGATGGAGTAGGAGCCTGGGGCACTCATCAAGAGGAGGATTAGTGAGCACACGGTCAGTGGTCACCTCCACATATGGCTCAATTACATAGAATGGGCCTTATGGGGAGGAACCCAATTTTTTTTCGCTGCACCCCCTATATTCCTTCATTGGCGGGGCAGTCAAATTTGAGGGGGCAGTATTAAAAGGGGCTTGGGGTGCATTATGAAGTGTGTATGGGGCACAGAAGGACATGGCTTCTGTGTTATTTTGTGGGGGGGGGGGCTAAACACAGTTTTTATTGCTCCCTTCCTCAATTATGGGGTGCACCCCAAAAGAATAGGGCAAACAAGGGGGCTAGGGGATGAACGGGTTAGTGACAGTATCTATCACCAGCCACAGGGTGGGCACCATAGTATCCTACTGCGGTTATGGTATTGGAAGGTACAACAAGGATCATGTGGTGGTATTTTTGCAGGGGAGGGGGCTTCCCAAGATTTTACTGCCTGTGTAGAATGTCTTAGGTACCATTGGGAAATTTAGATCGAAAATAGATGGTATAGAGATTCCTGTTATGAAATCTGTGAGCACTAACATTTTTCTAAATGAAGGGTGGCAGTAGAGCAGATGAATGGACAGAGAAAAAGATACCTGTGGCAATTGGTTGTATGGGCCATAGAGAATAATCATAGCATGCAAATAGGCAGCAGTCTAAGGACTGGCAATGTCTGCGGAGAGTTTGGCATGTTCTTCAATTTATTTGTCCTCCTTCTGTTTGGTATGATCCTCAGAGGAAAGACCAGGTCTAACTGTAAGGCAGAATATGTATATATGATTTAGAGAAATATAGTCTGAGTGAGCTGTGAGGGACTGTACATAGGGTAAATTCCTGTACACCAAAGCAATGTGCATCAAACAGGATACTTGAGACTTAAATGTGATAGAAGCAGCTGGGTTACTGACGGTATGTAAATGGAGGGCACATATGAAGGGTGTTTGTTGTCACTCAAAGGATGGAAACGTGGTTGGTGCTCTGCCAAAGCTGGGTTACCAGGAGGCTACATTTGTGTGGTAATGAGATGGTGCTAACTAGAGGTCAAAAAAGGTCTCAGAGACACAGAGGTATGGGGATCCTGCTCCCACAGTGAGGGGGTGGTCAAAAGTTCCTGCTAAAGATTTCTGTCCAACGGTGACCAAATGTTGTGCAGCCTGGCTCCCTGTGTAACCTTTCCCCAGTATCTTTCTATCTTGCAGTTGGCTGGAGCAATCTTCCCAAAGCTTTTCCTGGCCTCATTCCCCCAAAGGAGTGGATAACATTTCCGGCCTCAGGATACTTCCAGAGGGTGCGCTGTTTACATTCTAGGAAAAACTTCACTAACCATGCATATTTATCCACCAAACATTGCAAATCCTTACACCTACAAAGCCTCATATGAAACTTGTCAGCTTTAAAGTGGTGTAAGTGTTTTTATTTGAGGGAAATATTAATCTGTGCTTCCTCTCCCATCTGAGGACTGTGGAAGTGCTGTTCCTCTCTCACAAGTCCCTTCAAAGAGACAGATGACACACTCACTCAATTACTCTGCAATCATTTACCCATTGACACTTTCATCGTGCTGTTTACCTGCCAAAAAAGTCCCCCTGTAGCACAAATACAGGCAAGCCATTCTTCATTACTCATTCACTTAGTCAAAAGCCTTGGTGTGCTATTATGTTCATGCTGCTGCCCTCTAGTAACGTCACATGGCAACTGCCGCATAATTATTGGATTGGAAAGAGGGTTGTCCTATGCAAATAATGTCCTCCCAGGCTTACTTTCTTCTGAGATGGTCGCCGGCTTTGCGCCGTGATACTGCCTTCAACACATGGTTCGTCATCCAAATTCAAAAGCAGCCTATTTATCTTAGGCTAACGGTTTGCCACTCGAAGACTGCACATGGTGATGTCACCCTCATTTAGCTGGGTCCTAAATTGCCAGCAGTCTTCCTCTATACAGAACCCGGGCGTTCGTGGGTGTTCTTCAAAGGAAGGAAGGGGTTGTTTAAAGCCCCAGCGCAGCAATGTGATGCTACATTTCTTCACCTGCTGCTGCAACAGCATGATGCAGACCTGCAGAAGTAAAGACCTGTCTCTGCTCTTTTTTGCCTCTTGAAGAAAACAATCTTTCTAGCTTCTTATGGTACCTAATAAAGAGACTTTCACTTGCCTCAATCTTTGCCCATCATTTGATGAGCAAGAGCTCATACATGACCTTTATTCCTAACCAACCTCACAGGCACCAAACCCCTGATTTGAGAGATCAGCTCACACCAAAATGACAAATTATCACTATAAAATCTATTTTACTATCAGTGCAGCACTTTCCTCGCGTTCTTGCGCTCAGTTATCCCCCTGGAGGCCCCATTTGGCTCTACAATATACCGAATTTAAAGGAAAAATAATTATACATTGATAAAGGAAGATAAGGCTTTGTCACCATCGCACCTACTTGAGAAGAAGGGGGGGTTGGTAGAAATTCATGAGAGAAATGAGTTGTAATTTTGGGGCACACGTGCCGAAAACGTTTGCCATTTATTTCCTCAGTTTTCCAAGTGAAAAAAAGTGTAGTTAGCAAATAAAAAAAAAAACTCTGTTTGAAAACCTACCACACTAGGATTCTTTAACAGCTTTGGCAGGATTTGAACCCTCATCCTGCGAGAGCATTCAGCACCAGAGGCACAAGACTTACCATTGAGCTACAGCTCCCCGGCTATTACGGTCATTGCAGTAGTAACTATAAGCAACATACAGGCCCGCAAGTTGTTGCCTGTGGCTTCTATTGCACATGAAAAGGGTGACCATGATATAGGGATGATTTGATAGGCTATGAATATGGAAACCAGTGTGGTCCAGTGGGTAAGTTCCTGACTTCCATCCAGGCAACCAGGGTTCAAATCCTGGGTTTGGCAGAAGGTGATCAATGGTGGCACAACAGAGGTAAGTTAGAGGTTGACCAATTGGTAAGTAAAGTGAGTGTGTGTGTATGTGTGTTTGTGTTGAGAAAGCGTGGAGTGATGCCTGCCAAATAGTGGATTGCAGAGTGGTTGAGAGTTGGTGGGTGTGTCCAGAGCAAGGGTAGCAAGTGTTGAGTGAGGTGGAGGGTAGAGTGAGGAAGGGGTGGTGTAGGAGCTGAGGCAGCGAGGAAAAAGAGAGTGTTAGGGGAAGCATAGATGGATGGGTGGGGTCCCAGTGACTTAAGAGGTGTTCCTAGATGGAGTAGGAGCCTGGGGCACTCATCAAGAGGAGGATTAGTGAGCACACGGTCAGTGGTCACCTCCACAGATGGCTCAATTACATAGAATGGGCCTTATGGTGGGGAACCAAGTTTTTTTTTCGCTGCACCCCCTATATTCCTTGATTTGGGGGGAAGTCAAATTTGAGGGGGCAGTATTAAAAGGGGCTTGGGGTGCATTATGAAGTGTGTATGGGGCACAGAAGGACATGGCTTCTGTGTTATTTTGTGGGGGGGGGGCTAAACACAGTTTTTATTGCTCCCTTCCTCCATTATGGGGTGCACCGCAAAAGAATAGGGCAAACAAGGGGGCTAGGGGATGAACGGGTTAGTGACAGTATCTATTACCAGCCACAGGGTGGGCACCATAGTATCCTACTGCGGTTATGGTATTGGAAGGTACAACAAGGAGCATGTGGTGGTATTTTTGCAGGGGAGGGGGCTTACCAAGATTTTACTGCCTGTGTAGAATGTCTTAGGTACCATTGGGAAATTTAGATCAAAAACAGATGGTATAGAGATTCCTGTTATGAAATCTGTGAGCACTAACATTTTTCTAAATGAAGGGTGGCAGTGGAGCAGATGAATGGACAGAGAAAAAGATACCTGTGGCAATTGGTTGTATGGGCCATAGAGAATAATCATAGCATGCAAATAGGCAGCAGTCTATGGACTGGCAATGTCTGCGGAGAGTTTGGCATGTTCTTCAATTTATTTGTCCTACTTCTGTTTGGTATGATCCTCAGAGGAAAGATCAGGTCTAACTGTAAGGCAGAATATGTATATATGATTTAGAGAAATATAGTCTGAGTGAGCTGTGAGGGACTGTACATAGGGTAAATGCCTGTACACCCAAGCAATGTGCATCCAACAGGATACTTGAGACTGAAATGTGAGAGAAGCAGCTGGGTTACTGACGGTATGTAAATGGAGGGCACATAGGAAGGGTGTTTGTTGTCACTTAAAGGATGGAAACGTGGTTGGTGCTCTGCCAAAGCTGGGTTACCAGGAGGCTACATTTGTGTGGTAATGAGATGGTGCTAACTAGAGGTCAAAAAAGGTCTCAGAGACACAGAGGTATGGGGATCCTGCTCCCACAGTGAGGGGGTGGTCAAAAGTTCCTGCTAAAGATTTCTGTCCAACGGTGACCAAATGTTGTGCAGCCTGGCTCCCTCTGTAACCTTTCGCCAGTATCTTTCTATCTTGCAGTTGGCTGGAGCAATCTTCCCAAAGCTTTTCCTTGGCTCATTCCCCCAAAGGAGTGGATAACATTTCCGGCCTCAGGATACTTCCAGAGGGTGTGCTGTTTACATTCTAGGAAAAACTTCACTAACCATGCATATTTATCCACCAAACATTGCAAATCCTTACACCTGCAAAGCCTCATATGAATCTTGTCAGCTTTAAAGTGGTGTAAGTGTTTTTATTTGAGGGAAATATTAATCTGTGCTTCCTCTCCCATCTGAGGACTGGGGAAGTGCTGTTCCTCTCTCACAAGTCCCTTCAAAGAGACAGATGACACACTCACTCAATTACTCTGCAATCATTTACACATTGACACTTTCATCGTGCTGTTTACCTGCCAAAAAAGTCCCCCTGTAGCACAAATACAGGCAAGCCATTCTTCATTACTCATTCACTTAGTCAAAAGCCTTGGTGTGCTATTATGTTCATGCTGCTGCCCTCTAGTAACGCCACATGGCAACTGCAGCATAATTATTGGATTGGAAAGAGGGTTGTCCTATGCAAATAATGTCCTCCCAGGCTTACTTTCTTCTGAGATGGTCGCCGGCTTTAGCCGTGATACTGCCTTCAACACATGGTTCGTCATCCAAATTCAAAAGCAGCCTATTTATCTTAGGCTAACAGTTTGCCACTCGAAGACTGCACATGGTGATGTCACCCTCATTTAGCTGGGTCCTAAATTGCCAGCAGTCTTCCTCTTTACAGAACCCAGGCGTTCGTGGGTGTTCTTCAAAGGAAAGAAGGGGTTGTTTAAAGCCCCAGCGCAGCAATGTGATGCTACATTTCTTCACCTGCTGCTGCAACGGCATGATGCAGACCTGCAGAAGTAAAGGCCTGTCTCTGACCTTTTTTGCCTCTTGAAGAAAACAACATTTCTAGCATCTTATTGTACCTAATAAAGAGACTTTCACTTGCCTCAATCTTTGCCCATCATTTCATGAGCAAGAGCTCATACTTGACCTTAATTCCTAACCAACCTTACAGGCACCAAACACCTGATTTAAGAGATCAGCTCACACCAAAATGACAAATTATCACCATACAACCTATTTTACTATCAGTGCTGTACTTTCCTCGCATTCTTGCGCTCAATTATACCCCTGGAGGCCCCATTTGGCTCTACAATATACCGAATTTAAAGGAAAAATAATTATTCATTGATAAAGGAAGATAAGGCTTTGCCCCTATCGCACCTACTTGAGAAGAAGGGGGGGTTGGTAGAAATTCATGAGAGAAATGAGTTGTAATTTTGGGGCACACGTGCCGAAAATGTTTGCCATTTATTTCCTCCGTTTTCCAAGTGAAAAAAATGTAGTTAGCAAATAAAAAAAAAAACTCTTTTTGAAAACCTACCACACTAGGTTACTATACCAGCGTTGGCAGGATTTGAACCACCATCCTGTGAGAGCCTTCAGCACCAGAGGTGCAAGACTTACCGTTGAGCTACAGCTCCTCGGCTATAATGGTCATTGCAGTAGTAACTATAAGCAACATACAGGCCCGGGAGGTGTTGCCTGTGGCTTCTGTTGCATATAAAAAGGGTGACCATGATGTGGGGATGATTTGATAGGCTATGAATATGGAAACCAGTGTGGTCCAGTGGGTAAGTTCCTGACTTCCATCCAGGCAATCATGGTTCAAATCCCGCTTTCGGCAGCAGATGATCAATGGTGGCACAACAGAGGTAAGTTAGAGGTTGACCAATTGGTAAGTAAAGTGTGTGTGTGTGTATGTGTGTTTGTGTTGAAAAAGAGTGGAGTGATTCCTGCCAAATAGTGGATTGCAGAGTTGGTGGGTGTGTCCAGAGCGAGGGTAGCAGGTGTTGAGTGAGGTGGAGGGTAGAGTGAGGAAGGGGTGGTGTAGGCAGCGAGGAAAAAGAGAGGTGTTAGGGGGAGCATAGACGGATGGGTGGGGTCCCAGTGACTAAAGAGGTGTTCCTAGATGGAGTAGCAGCCTGGGGCACTCATCAAGAGGACGATTAGTGAGCACACGGTCAGTGGGCACCTCCACAGATGGCTCAATTACATAGAATGGGCCTTATGGTGGGGTACTCAATTTATTTTTCGCTGCACCCCTTATATTCCTTTATTGGGGTGGGGCAGTCAAATTTGAGGGGGCAGTATTAACAGGGGCTTGGGGTGCATTATGAAGTGTGTATAGGGCACAGAAGGACATGGCTTCTGTGTAATTTTGTGGGGGGGGGCTAAACACAGTTTTTATTGCTCCCTTCCTCCATTATGGGGTGCACCCCAAAAGAATAGGGCAAACAAGGGGGCTAGGGGATGAACGGGTTAGTGACAGTATCTATTACCAGCCACAGGGTGGGCACTATAGTATCCTACTGCGGTTATGGTATTGGAAGGTACAACAAAGGAGCATGTGGTGGTATTTTTGCAGGGGAGGGGGCTTCCCATGATTTTACTGCCTGTGTAGAATTTCTTAGGAACCATTGGGAAATTTAGATCGAAAACAGATGGTGTAGAGATTCCTGTTATGAAATCTGTGAGCACTAACATTTTTCTAAATGAAGGGTGGCAGTAGAGCAGATGAATGGACAGAGAAAAAGATACCTGTGGCAATTGGTTGTATGGGCCATATTGAATAATATTAGCATGCAAATACTGCCCCCTCAAATTTGACTTCCCCCCCCAATCAAGGAATATAGGGGATGCAGTGAAAACAAATTGGGTTCCCCACCATGAGGCCCATTCTATGTAAGTGAGCCATCTGTGGAGGTGACCACTGACCGTGTGCTCACTAATCCTCCTCTTGATGAGTGCCGCAAGCTTCTACTCCATCTAGGAACACCTCTTTAGTCACTGGGACCCCACCCATCCGTCTATGCTCTCCCTAACACCTCTCTTCTTCCTCAGCTCCTACACCACCACTTCCTCACTCTACCCTCCACCTCACTCAACACCTGTTACCCTCTTTCCTACCCTTGCTCTGGACACACCCACCAACTCTAAACCACTCTGCAATCTACTATTTTGCAGGCATCACTCCACTCTTTCTCAACACAAACACACATACACACACACTTTACTTACCAATTGGTCAACCTCTAACTTACCTCTGTTGTGCCACCATCGATCACCTGCTGCCGAACCCGGGATTTGAACCCTGGTTGCCGGGATGGAAGTCAGGAACTTACCCACTGGACCACACTGGTTTCCATATTCATAGCCTATCAAATCATCCCTATATCATGGTCACCCTTTTTATGTGCAACACAAGCCACAGGCAACAACTCCCGGGCCTGTATGTTGCTTATAGTTACTACTGCAATGACCCTAATAGCCGAGGAGCTGTAGCTCAACGGTACGTCTTGTGCCTCTGGTGCTGAAGGCTCTCACAGGACGGCGGTTCGAATCCTGCCAAAGCTGTTATAGTATCCTAGTGTGGTAGGTATTCAAACAGAGGTGTTTTTTTAATTTGCTAACTACTTTTTTTTCACTTGGAAAACTGAGGAAATAAATGGCAAACATTTTCGGCACGTGTGCCCCAAAATTACAACTCATTTCTCTCATGAATTTCTACCAACCCCCCCTTCTTCTCAAGTAGGTGCGATAGGGGCAAAGCCTTATCTTCATTTATCAATGTATAATTATTTTGCCTTTAAATTCGGTATATTGTAGAGCCAAATGGGGCCTCCAGGGGTATAACTGAGCGCAAGAATGCGAGGAAAGTGCTGCACTGATAGTAAAATAGGTTTTATGGTGATAATTTGTCATTTTGGTGTGAGCTGATCTCTCAAATCAGGGGTTTGGTGCCTGTGAGGTTGGTTAGGAATAAAGGTCAAGTATGAGCTCTTGCTCATGAAATGATGGGCAAAGATTGAGGCATGTGAAAGTCTCTTTATTAGGTACAATAAGAAGCTAGAAAGGTTGTTTTCTTCAAGAGGCAAAAAAGGGCAGAGACAGGCCTTTACTTCTGCAGGTCTGCATTATGCCGTTGCAGCAGTAGGTGAAGAAATGTAGAATCACATTGCTGCGCTGGGGCTTTAAACAACCCCTTCCTTCCTTTGAAGAACACCCACGAACGCCCTCAAACGCCCGTGTTCTGTATAGAGGACGACTGCTGGCAATTTAGGACCCAGCTAAATAAGGGTGACATCACCATGTGCAGTCTTCGAGTGGCAAACCGTTAGCCTAAGATAAATAGGCTGCTTTTGAATTTGGATGACGAACCATGTGTTGAAGGCAGTATCAAGGCGCAAAGCCGGCGACCATCTCAGCAGAAAGTAAGCCTGGGAGGACATTATTTGCATAGGACAACCCTCTTTCCAATCCAATAATTATGCTGCAGTTCCCATGTGGCGTTACTAGAGGGCAGCAGCATGAGCATAATAGCACACCAAGGCTTTTGACTAAGTGAATGAGTAATGAAGAATGGCTTGCCTGTATTTGTGCTACAGGGGGACTTTTTTGGCAGGTAAACAGCACGATAAAAGTGTCAATGTGTAAATGATGGGTAATCAGTAAGGAGAGAAAGGGTATTCGCCTAAAAGGCAGGAGAGGGACTCCCTGTCCCCTTAGATATATCAATAAACAACAAAAAGGGAGTTACACCTGGGAAGGTATACTCAGCCTCAGTAGAGGCGAGTCTGTGTGTTAGCCACAATCCAAAATGAGGACATCCTTTGTCCTTAAGAAGACCCCTCACTCACCAACCTAGTTGGTGACATGCTTCATCATCGGGGTCCCATCCGGACAGCCGAATGCCATCCAGGTGTGCTGCGACACCTGATTACAGTGGAGCGGGTTTGGTTTTTTTTATATGTGAAAGGGAAGAACTAAGTGTTATTAAAAAATATCCGGAACTGCCCACTTACGTGATTTATTCTGGGGTGCTGCGGATATAATTAAAAGAAGGAAAGCACCTGTTGCCCAATTAGGAGAGCTGTCGGTGAAAAACTAATGGTCGTGTAGGATAAAAGATATGGTCTACATGTTTCTACCTATGTGTCAGATTTAACGGGTATTCGTCAGGACCTTGATGTGCTTACGGGACGGTATGCGCACGCTAAGGCGCACCCTATCCTCGTAAGTTTCAGTGGGAGAAACAAAATGATTCTCCGGATTAAAAAGTTTCTTCTTTAATTGTGGAAAAAACCTGTGGGAAAAAAAGGGGGGAAAAGGGTTGTGGATAACGAACAATAACATATACAAGTTGCCACAAACATAACACATAATAGTTCAATGGTGATGTGCAGCATACATCATACCTTCGATGTGAATGGCGAGTGAGACGAGTCCCTATAATGCCATATACCACGTGGAGGCACACCCACTGTATCAAAAGATACTCAAATCACTGAGTGTCAGTGCCATAAGTGAAGGAGGCACTAGACATAAAACGGCGAAGTGCTGGGTGTTTGTGTCTCAAAGGCTGAGAAGTAGCGCAGTCGTCGTGCAAGTGAAGGCGACTGCGTAGGACTAAAAATAACCACTACGTGAATAAGGGGCTGAAATAAAAACTGTATCTGGACCTAACACACCGACCACACATAATGCGACATTGTCCAGTAGTGGTAAGCATGCACGGTTATTGTGAATGAAGAATCGGAATGGCCGTGTTACTAGGAATTTTTGTATTCAATGCTCCATGAGCCACTCCGTGATCGGTTTGTATTCCCGTTACGATCTAGGTAAAGAATACAAGGAGTTGGAAAAGTAATACTATTGTTTTGTCAAGTGGGTACAAGTGTACACTTAACCGGAACAATCTTACTTGTACCAAGAGGATGAGGCGCCGTTCACACCTAAACCGTCACCGCGAGTGCTCCGATGATTACTGGGCTACCGGATCGGCGTGGTAAAACAGTGTGCCGGTTCCGGGTTGGGCGTGGTTTGGTGAGTAGGGCGTGGTCGGCGTGTGGGCGGCTGAATAACCAATAGCAAGTGTTGCTATACAGCCGGGCTAAACTACGCGTCATGGTGACTGAAGTAGCGTTAAAGGGATATCCTTTATTTTGAAAGTAGTGACTACTTAGACGTGAAAAGTTAGAGACCATGCAGGCAAACCGGGGATGTGATGAATCCCCTGCTAGACGCATTTGATTTGCAACCAGTGACTATTTGGACAAGTAAGATTGTTCCGGTTAAGTGTACACTTGTACCCACTTGACAAAACGATAGTATTACTTTTCCAACTCCTTGTATTCTTTACCTAGATCGTAACGGGAATACAAACCGATCACGGAGTGGCTCATGGAGCATTGAATACAAAAGCTCCTAGTAAGACGGCCATTCCGATTCTTCATTCACAATAACCGTGCATGCTTACCACTACTGGACAATGTCGCATTATGTGTGGTCGGTGTGTTAGGTCCAGATACAGTTTTTATTTCAGCCCCTTATTCACGTAGTGGTTATTTTTAGTCCTACGCGGTCGCCTTCACTTGCACGATGACTGCGCTACTTCTCAGCCTTTGAGACACAAACACCCAGCACTTCGCCGTTTTATGTCTAGTGCCTCCTTCACTTATGGCACTGACACTCAGTGATTTGAGTATCTTTTGATACAGTGGGTGTGCCTCCACGTGGTATATGGCATTATAGGGACTCGTCTCACTCGCCATTCACATCGAAGGTATGATGTATGCTGCACATCACCATTGAACTATTATGTGTTATGTTTGCGGCAACTTGTATATGTTATTGTTCGTTATCCACAACCCTTTTCCCCCCTTTTTTTCCCACAGGTTTTTTCCACAATTAAAGAAGAAACTTTTTAATCCGGAGAATCATTTTGTTTCTCCCACTGAAACTTACGAGGATAGGGTGCGCCTTAGCGTGCGCATACCGTCCCGTAAGCACATCAAGGTAATGACGAATACCTGTTAAATCTGACACATAGGTAGAAACATGTAGACCATATCTTTTATCCTACACGACCATTAGTTTTTCACCGACAGCTCTCCTAATTGGGCAACAGGTGCTTTCCTTCTTTTAATTATATCCGCAGCACCCCAGAATAAATCACGTAAGTGGGCAGTTCCGGATATTTTTTAATAACACTTAGTTCTTCCCTTTCGCATATAAAAAAAACCAAACTCGCTCCACTGTAATCAGGTGTCGCAGCACACCTGGATGGCATTCGGCTGCCCGGGTGGGACCCCGATGATGAAGCATGTCACCAACTAGGTTGGTGAGTGAGGGGTCTTCTTAAGGACAAAGGATGTCCTCATTTTGGATTGTGGCTAACACACAGACTCGCCTCTACTGAGGCTGAGTATACCTTCCCAGGTGTAACTCCCTTTTTGTTGTAAATGTGTAAATGATTGCAGAGTAATTGAGTGAGTGTGTCATCTGTCTCTTTGAAGGGACTTGTGAGAGAGGAACAGCACTTCCATAGTCCTCAGATGGGAGAGGAAGCATAGATCAATATTTCACTCAAATAAAAACACTTACACCACTTTAAAGCTGACAAGTTTTATATGAGGCTTTGCAGGTGTAAGGATTTGCAATGTTTGGTGCATAAATATGCATGGTTAGTGAAGTTTTTCCTAGAATATAAACAGCGCACCCTCTGGAAGTATCCTGAGGTCGGAAATGTTATCCACTCCTTTGGGGGAATGAGGCCAGGAAAAGCTTTGGGAAGATTGCTCCAGCCAACTGCAGGATAGAAAGATACTGGGCAAAGGTTACAGAGGGAGCCAGGCTGCACAACATTTGGTCACCGTTGGACAGAAATCTTTAGCAGGAACTTTTGACCACCCCCTCACTGTGGGAGCAGGATCCCCTTACCTCTGTGTCTCTGAGACCTTTTTTTACCTCTGGTTAGCACCATCTCATTACCACACAAATGTAGCCTCCTGGTTCCCCAGGTTTGGCAGAGCACCGACCACGTTTCCATCCTTTGAGTGACAACAAACACCCTTCCTATGTGCCCTCCATTTACATACCATCAGTAACCCAGCTGCTTCTCTCACATTTCAGTCTCAAGTATCCTGTTGGATGCACATTGCTTGGGTGTACAGGCATTTACCCTCTATACAGTCCCTCACAGCTCACTCAGACTATATTTCTCTAAATCATATATACATATTCTGCCTTACAGTTAGACCTGGTCTTTCCTCTGAGGATCATACCAAACGGAAGGAGGCCAAATAAATTGAAGAACATGCCAAACTCTCAGCAGACATTGCCAGTCCATAGACTGTTGCCTATTTGCATGCTATGATTATTCTCTATGGCCCATACAACCAATTGCAACAGGTATCTTTTTTCCTGTCCATTCATCTGCTCTACTGCCACCCTTCATTTCGAAAAATGTTAGTGCTCACAGATTTCATAACAGGAATCTCTATACCATCTGTTTTCGATCTAAATTTCCCAATGGTACCTAAGATATTCTACACAGGCAGTAAAATCTTGGGAAGCCCCCTACCCTGCAAAAATACCACCACATGCTCCTTGTTGTACCTTCCAATACCATAACCGCAGTAGGATACTATGGTGCCCACCCTGTGGCTGGTAATAGATACTGTCACTAACCCGTTCATCCCCTAGCCCCCTTGTTTGCCCTATTCTTTTGGGGTGCACCCCATAATGGAGGAAGGGAGCAATAAAAACTGTTTAGCCCCCCCACAAAATTACACAGAAGCCATGTCCTCCTGTGCCCAATACACACTTCATAATGCACCCCAAGCCCCTTTTAATACTGCCCCCTCAAATTTGACTGCTCCCCCCAATCAAGGAATATAGGGGGTGCAGCGAAATAAAATTGGGTTCCCCACAATAAGGCCGATTCTATGTAATTGAGCCATCTGTGGAGGTGAACACTGACCGTGTGCTCACTAATCCTCCTCTTGATGAGTGCCCCAGGCTCCTACTCCATCTAGGAACACCTCTTTAGTCACTGGGACCCCACCCATCCGTCTATGCTCCCCCTAACACCTCTCTTTTTCCTCGCTGCCTCAGCTCCTACACCACCCCTTCCTCACTCTACCCTCCACCTCACTCAACACCTGTTACCCTCTTTCCTACCCTTGCTCTGGACACACCCACCAACTCTCAACCACTCTGCAATCCACTATTTGGCAGGCATCAATCCACTCTTTCTCAACACGAACACACATACACACACACACACACACACACACACTGTACTTACCAATTGGTCAACCTCTAATTTACCTCTGTTGTGCCACCATTGATCACCTGCTGCCGAACCCGGGATTTCAACCCCGGTTGCCTGGGTGGAAGTCAGGAACTTACCCACTGGACCACACTGGTTTCTATATTCATAGCCTATCAAATCATCCCTATATCATGGTCACCCTTATGCACACAGAATACCCGAGCACACCAGTATCATTATTTCCACAATCTATAGTGTAGATATTGTTCCAAACAGTTCTGCAATATCTCAATGTCGTATATTATTGATGTCCAAAAGATATAAAAAAACGAGTGAGTGAATGGTCCAAACAAATCTTCATGGGTCGAGGTCTGCTTTTAATTTCACAGTTCACAAGAAGAAGACAGCAGCCGACGCGCGTTTCGCCCACAGGGCTTTTTCAAGGCTCGTTCTTGGTTTCTCCAAGCGTCTATAATTGAGCGTATTCCCTTGAAGGTATATCTTGCATGGGACAACCCTCTTTCCAATCCAATAATTATGCTGCAGTTGCCATGTGGTGTTACTAGAGGGCAGCAGCATGAACATAATAGCACACCAAGGCTTTTGACTAAGTGAATGAGTAATGAAGAATGGCTTGCCTGTATTTGTGCTACAGGGGGACTTTTTTGGCAGGTAAACAGCACGATGAAAGTGTCAATGTGTAAATGATTGCAGAGTAATTGAGTGAGTGTGTCATCTGTCTCTTTGAAGGGACTTGTGAGAGAGGAACAGCACTTCCATAGTCCTCAGATGGGAGAGGAAGCACAGATTAATATTTCCCTCAAATAAAAACACTTACACCACTTTAAAGCTGACAAGTTTTATATGAGGCTTTGCAGGTGTAAGGATTTGCAATGTTTGGTGCATAAATATGCATGGTTAGTGAAGTTTTTCCTAGAATGTAAACAGTGCACCCTCTGGAAGTATCCTGAGGCCGGAAATGTTATCCACTCCTTTGGGGGAATGAGGCCAGGAAAAGCTTTGGGAAGATTGTTCCAGCCAACTACAGGATAGAAAGATACTGGGGAAAGGTTACAGAGGGAGCCAGGCTGCACAACATTTGGTCACCGTTGGACAGAAATCTTTAGCAGGAACTTTTGACCACCCCCCTCACTGTGGGAGCAGGATCCCCATACCTCTGTGTCTTTGAGAGTGACCACTGCGCCTACCTGCAGGCGAGGTCGCCCCCACTCTCCGCTGCTCCTGCCTACTGCCACCCGCTGCCTCCTCGGACGCCCCAGCCGCCGCTGGGCCGCCACTTTTCCCGCCGCTGCTGACTCCCGTCGGACACGCCCCCCAGCTGACCCGCCCTCCCGGCTCCTCTCTTATGGGGCCCTCGCTCGAGGTGCAGGGAGTGACCACTGCGCCTACCTGCAGGCGAGGTCGCCCCCACTCTCCGCTGCTCCTGCCTACTGCCACCCGCTGCCTCCTCGGACGCCCCAGCCGCCGCTGGGCCGCCACTTTTCCCACCACCGCTGACTCCCGGCGGACACGCCCCCCAGCAGACCTGCCCACCCGGCTCCTCTCTTAAGGGGCCCGCGCTCGAGGTGCAGGGAGTGACCACTGCGCCTACCTGCAGGCGAGGTCGCCCCCACTCTCCGCTGCTCCTGCCTACTGCCACCCGCTGCCTCCTCGGATGCCCCAGCCGCCTCTGGGCCGCCACTTTTCCCGCCGCCGCTGACTCCCGGCAGACACGCCCCCCAGCTGACCCGCCCTCCCGGCTCCTCTCTTATGATGCCCACTCCCACGCGCAGCATTGACGCGCAGCATTGACGCGCAGCGGGTGCGCCGATTGTGCGCCGAAGGCGCGCCAAAGGTAAGCCCGTCTGCGCCCGTCCGCGCCTGGACCGCGCCCAGTGCCAGGACCCCTGGCCCCCACCGACGGAAGACGACCCGACTGACCTACGATGCCGCCGCCCTCAACGCACTCAACACCGGCCGGATCCCTGGCTGCTACTGAGCCACCCCGAGATGCTCACACGGACCCTTCAGCTGCCACTCCTGCATCCGGACCCGCACGGCACCCGCACCCGCCAACCCGAAATCCAGCAGCAACCACCTCAAGTGCATCCTCCTCAACACCCGATCCGTCCACAGACACGCCGTGGAACTCTGGAACCTGCTCGACACAACATCACCAGACATCGCCTTCCTCACAGAAACATGAATGAACGCCTCCTCAGCACCCGACATCGCCATCGCCATCCCGGACGGATACAAGATCACCCGGAGGGACCGCGTCAATCAGACCGGAGGAGGCATCGCCATCATCCACAGGAACACCATCCGTGTCACGACCATCATCGACGACACCTTCAGAGCCGCCGAACACCTGCACTTCCAGATCCACACCGACCCCAAGACCACCCTCAGAGGCACCCTCATCTACAGACCCCCGGGACCACGTACACAATTCAGGGAAGACATCGCCGACTTCATCAGCCCGCATGCCCTCCCCTCCGTTGACTACGTCCTCCTCGGGGACCTCAACTTCCACCTGGAGAACAACAACGACCACCACACCACCACCTTACTGGACAACCTCGCCAACCTCGGTCTCAAGCAGCTGGTGACCACCCCCACCCACTACGCTGGACACACGCTCGACCCCGTCTTCTCCTCCAGCAAGGACATCGCCTTCAGCCACGCCACCGGACTCCACTGGACGGACCACAGCTGCGTCCACTTCAGCTTCAAAAAGAACACGATCCACCACCACCAGCAACAGGTTGCACGCAGAAGCTGGAACAAGATCACAGCCGACCAGCTTTTTGCATCCCTGAGCCAGGACCCCCCCGCCAGCTCAGCGAACCCCAGCCAGGCCGCCAACAACCTCACGAAGTGGATCAGCAACTGCGCAGATGACCTCGCCCCACTGAGGACCCCGCCCAGCAGACCCGGCAGTAAGAAAGCACCATGGTTCACCGACGAACTCAAGAGCTCCAAGAAGAACTGCCAAGCCCTCGAGAGAGCCTGGCGCAGAGACCCAACACCAGACAACATGACCACCCTCAAGCTCGCCACCCGAAAACACCACCAACTGATCCACACCACCAAGAAAACCGCATTCAAGGAATGACTAGACAACAACGCACACAACAGCAAAGAACTCTTCAAAATCGTCAAAGAGCTCTCCAACCCCAGCGCCGGAAACAACGACATCACCCCATCGCAAGACCTCTGCAACTCCCTCGCCTCCTACTTCCACAACAAGATCGCAGATATACACAACAGCTTCAGCACACAGTCAACGCTCCCCACGACCGCACCTGCTCTCTCCACCACCACCCTCCGCGCCTGGACCCCGATCAACACCGAAGAAACCCTTCGCACGATGAACTCCATCCACTCCGGATCTCCAGCCGACCCCTGCCCTCACCACGTCTTCAACAAGGCCGACTCCATCATCGCACCCCACCTATGGGACATCATCAACATCTCCTTCGCCACCGCAACCTTCCCGGAGAGCTGGAAGCACGCCGAACTCAGCGCTCTACTGAAGAAACCATCAGCGGACCCCACCGTACTCAAAAACTACCGCCCCATCTCGCTTCTCCCATTTCCGACCAAAGTCATCGAGAAGACCGTCAACAAGCAGCTGGCAGCCTTCCTCGAGATAAATGGATCCCTCGCAGTCTGGCTTCCGGGCCAACCACAGCACCGAGACCGCCCTCATTGCCGCCACTGAAGACATCCGAGCCCTGCTCGACAACGGGGAAACAGCGGCCCTCATCCTCCTGGACCTCTCAGCGGCATTCGACACCGTCTGCCACCGCACCCTAATACAGCGCCTCAGCAACGTCGGAATCCAAGAGAAGGCACTAGAATGGGTCACCTCCTTCCTCGCAGGAAGGACACAGAGAGTCCGCCTCCCCCCGTTCAAATCAGAGGCCACCAAAGTCATCTGCGGAGTCCCCCAGGGTTCATCGCTCAGCCCCACCCTCTTCAATGTCTACATGAGCCCCCTTGCGGCCATCGCACGCCAGCACAACCTCAACATCATCTCTTACGCCGACGACACCCAGCTGATCCTCTCCCTCACCAACGACCCCGACACCGCCAGAGCCAACCTACACGAAGGGATGAAAGACGTAGCCGAGTGGATGATGAACAGCCGCCTGAAACTGAACTCAGACAAGACGGAAGTCCTTATCCTGGGATCTTCGCCCTCTGCCTGGGATGACTCCTGGTGGCCCCCCGCCCTGGGCAGCGCACCCAAACCAACGGACCACGCACGAAACCTGGGCTTCATCCTCGACTCCTCCCTCTCCATGACCAGACAAGTCAACGCCGTCTCCTCGTCATGCTTCAACACCCTGCGCATGCTACGCAAGATCTACCGGTGGATCCCCACCGAGACTAGGAAGACGGTCACCCAGGCCCTCGTCACCAGCCGACTGGACTACGGCAACTCCCCCTACCCCGGAACAACTGCCAAACTCCAGAAGAGACTCCAGCGGATCCAGAACGCCTCAGCAAGACTCATCCTGGACATCTCCCGACACAGCCACATCTCCGAACACCTGAGAGACCTGCACTGGCTCCCGATCAACAAGAGAATCACGTTCCGACTCCTCACCCACGCACACAAAGCCCTGCACAACCAAGGCCCAGGATACCTCAACAACCGACTCAACTTCTACACTCCCACCCGCCAGCTTCGATCGACCAACCACGCCCTCGCCGCAGTCCCCCGCATCCGAAGAGCCACCACGGGAGGAAGGTCTTTCTCCTACCTGGCAGCCAAGACATGGAACTCCCTCCCCACCCACCTTCGCCTCACCCAGGACCACCTCGCCTTCAGGAAGCAGCTCAAGACCTGGCTGTTCGAACAGTAGCCGACACCCCCCCAAGCGCCTTGAGATCCTCTGGGTGAGTAGTGCGCTATATAAATGCCTTGATTGATTGATTGATTGATTGATTGATTGAGACCTTTTTTGACCTCTGGTTAGCACCATCTCGTTACCACACAAATGTAGCCTCCTGGTAACCCAGCTTTGGCAGAGCACCGACCACGTTTCCATCCTTTGAGTGACAACAAACACCCTTCCTATGTGCCCTCCATTTGCATACCGTCAGTAACCCAGCTGCTTCTCTCACATTTCAGTCTCAAGTATCCTGTTGGATGCACAGTGCTTGGGTGTAGAGGCATTTAACCTCTGTACAGGCCCTCACAGCTCACTCAGACTATATTTCTCTAAATCATATATTCATATTCTGCCTTACAGTTAGACCTGGTCTTTCCTCTGAGGATCATACCAAACAGAAGGAGGACAAATAAATTGAAGAACATGCCAAACTCTCTGCAGACATTGCCAGTCCATAGACTGCTGCCTATTTGCATGCTATGATTATTCTCTATGGCCCATACAACCAATTGCCACAGGTATCTTTTTCTCTGTCCAATCATCTTCTCTACTGCCACCCTTCATTTAGAAAAATGTTAGTGCTCACAGATTTCATAACAGGAATCTCTATACCATCTGTTTTCGATCTAAATTTCCCAATGGTACCTAAGATATTCTACACAGGCAGTAAAATCTTGGGAAGCCCCCTCCCCTGCAAAAATACCACCACATGCTCCTTGTTGTGCTGGAAAAGTAAATTTTGCCATGTTATATGTGCCTACGTGTTCCCCATCTTATGTTATATGTGCATGATCGATATGCATGTATTCCCCTCTGATCGATTAAAGACGCAATTACAGTTGTGTCCATCTCTAGTATGCCAGTTTCCAGTTTTCATGAAAGCAACGAATATTAGGCCCATGTAAACCTACGTTGCCACATTTTACAGTGTGCACGTTAATTCATTGAATTGTCCCCGTTTCTAGGCCTCAAAAGGGCCCGGACTCAGATTCAGCTCCAGTCTCCTGAACCCTCTCTGAGGAGCGATACAGCCCCCACCTGTATCCCTGACCCTTCACTTACTTTTATGCCTCGCAGTGCCCGGCTCGGCCTGGCTCTGCCTCCCAGTCTGCCAAGAGTATGTTATGTTTCTAGTTATCAGTCCAGCCCTCCTTCTCTGCATTCCTAAGCTACTGAATCGCATCAATAGTTTCCGTCATGGTCTAGCCTTTATGTCTCCATATAAGAGAAATACTGTATTGATATTCATAGAATATTCCTCGCACATGCAATACATTTAGAATAATGCATGCACCAGTCTTAATGTCTGTTAGCCTTTGCCCTGATAACTTTTGGATTCTATCAACATGTACTCTAAACACCAGATACTAGATATGCCTGGGTACATGTCGCTCTGACCCTCCAGACTTTCGTCTCCTCTTCTAGTGCAGAAGTCATAGCCCCCAGTTCTCCCTGGTAACACGTCACTGCCAGTTTACGCGCACCACTAGGTTAGAGGTCCCAGCTGCTCAGGTAGCCCCCTCCATGTTTCCGCCCCATTTATGACATATTCTGTTACGTTTGCATCACATGTCTATGTATACGCCCTGTACACACCTCTTGTTACACCCACTTTATGCCTTATCTTTCGCGACTGCTACAAACTCCGCCTACTGCTACGCCTACTGTATTGAATGCAATGTATTTTGTTTAACTATATATACTAATGTTCTGTTATTAAAAGTTATGCGCATCATTCCCAGATCCTGCCCGGCAGCTGTCGGGCCCTGCCATCCCATTCCCATGCAGGCTGTCCTGTTCCTGTCCTTTTATGCCTGATTAAAGCCTGTACACTCCAGCTACCTCGAATCTTGACTCTTATTTATTGAGCTATCTGTTTATATGAGTATCCCGAAAAATAGATCCGGTAATTAATTATTTATTTACCACATAATGGCGCCCGAACAGGGACTTGCCCTTTCCCCACGCGCCGGAGAAGCCACGCAGGCCCCCTGATCCTCTGCAGCCGTGACGGAACCATACCGTGCACGTGCAGATATTTCTGCTTCAAGTATCCCTCAGGCCCACGGAGGAGACGGAGGTTGCGGTCCAGCGTCCAGACGAGGCGGTGGAGGAACGCGGCGAGTCCCGACCAGAGCCCAAGCCGAGAGTCCAAGGTCCGAGGTATCCGGAGGCCCACCTGTAACTGAAGTCCGAAGTTCGTAGTCCGTCGTCGTAGCAGTCCAGTCCAGTCCGAGGCCTTCCGTTCTTGCTGCCCGGTGAGTACCGTTGCTGGGGTAGTATCTAGACAGGGTCAATTAATTTGTCTCTGGTCCGTGGGTTTGGGTACACAGATCCAACACGAAGTGTTCACCTAGGTGGACGCGGGTCCTGACGTGTCTCTTTATGGGATCGGTAAGTTTCGTACTGTTTTAGCAGTGCATCTAGTCACTCTAGTAAGTTTCTGTTCCAGTAAGTTCTGTTCTCGAGAAATTCATGTGTTCTGTTTTCAGTATTCCAGGTAATATTCTGTCCGAACTGTTATTTTAAATGTTATTTCATGTGTTTTCAATGTCGTGGTATGAGTGATTTGTTTTCTTAAAGTTATTATTGTGTTTATCGTGTATTGTATTGTGTCCAGATTCCAGTCTTAGTTATGCCTCTGTTCACGAAGTTACGCCAGTTAAGAACTAGAAAAGGTCTGCTCGAAGAAGCAGTTCCTGTCCCGCCTAGGGACAGTCCAGGTCATTTTATGTATCATAAGCATGGCATAAGTGCCATATTATATCTAGACTTATGGGTGGAGTACACCAAAGAATTAGAAGAGAAATATAGATGGCCCATGTCAGGTACATGGGATGCCGAGTGTATCATGCGAGTAGAAGAAGCATTATGGAAAAAGAAATCCAGACAGTCCCAGAAAGATGCCATCGAGTTATGGCGCAAAGAATCTCATAGAAGAACAGAAAAAGAAATCAGAAAGACAGAATTAAGTAGAGAATCCTCAGAAAGAGCCCAAGAAAGGGAATTAATCGAAATAGGTGAACGAGTTAAAGCCGAACAGTCAGACAGACAGAGAAATGCCCTTATTAAGGGTATGTATCCTCTTCTTGCCGAGGGCTTGCCAAAAGCAACCCCGGAAGCACCATGTAATTTTCCGCCGCCATTGGTTCCGATTAAGCTACGTCACAAACCGACTGCAGCTGATATTTTTCTCTCGTCCTATTTGGACGACACAGTCCCAGAATATGCAAATCCTGTTCCGCCAGCTCCTGTAAATAATGTAATTCCTGTTCCTCCAGCCACCGGGGCACCTGTTGCAGCACCTGTTACGGTACCCCCGGTCCAGCCTACAGTACAAGTACCCGCTACATCAGTCACTCTGCCAGCCCGTACGATACCCGTCGATGATTCCAGTTTAGGGGCCTCGGGAGGAAGTCCTCCTGGAACCCCGCCTCAGCACAGACGTCTGACATTAATCGAGTTACATGCACAAGCGTTACAGCGTTCGCCCAAACATCAGTCCGTTGCCGATATCAAGCGAGCCCTTACCGAATGCCGTTATGATCCAGTCCCAGGCGATAATGATATGGTCCTGTATTCATTGCGTGTAAGACGGGTGACCGAATATTTGGACACCCTACCGAATATGAAAGAATATCTAGACAGAATATATCGTTTCATCCGTACAGGAGTAGATCCAGAAAGTATTGGCGAAGCCATGTCTCAAAGAAAAGTCGAGATCCAGCTCATGCTATTAAAGTTTCTAATTAATTGTTTAATAAGAGAACAAGATTGTCCGGATAAAGATCCGGAAGAAATGAAAGTCCTGACCAGGTGGAGTGACCACATAGCCGAGGGAAGACACAAGACACTCAGTAGTATAGAGAGTATGTACAAGAAAATTCGTAAGGAAATAATAAGGTTACATGAGAAACGTAAAACAGCACAAGTGTCCGAGAAAGAAGACAACTCTGATACTGAAGAGGTAGAAGACGAGAATACCACCAGAATAGCGTATGTAGGTAAATCTAGACTTCCCGACCGACATTCACGTCCAGAACACAAGAAAGTTTTTCCTCTTCCAGCACCAGAACAAGGTTCTCTAGAACAAGTATTTCAAGCTACCGATCATATTCTGAAATCACGAATCGGTTATAGTGAACTTAGCACCATGCATGAACAAGAACTAGCCCGATCAGCAGTCCGATGGATTACTGATTCTACCACTTTTCCAGACGAAATAGTGGCACAGATGTTTCTGAAACTGCCCCCAGCCGAACAGCGACTGGTGGGTATGTATATGATCCAGCACCTCATTACACTGTATGAGGGACAACATTCTGATCCAGGTCCGTTACATGATGTTCTAAATGAGTTGCTCCAGTATAGATGGAAAGGTTTAGGTACCGATTTAATTAGTGTCATTCTAGAACAGCGCCACAAATATAGAACGTTTCTGAATCCGCATTTTGTCCACGTCTCACCTCCAGAAAGTAAATCATTTTACATAGATAGACAGCATCCGTTACGAGAAGTACACCCAGTTAGGACAGCGGGTGGTGAAATGCAACGAGTATTTGTTTACACCCCTATCACAAAGATGGAACTCTTAGAGATGAAGAAATTAATTCCTTGTCACGACAAAGATCCAGCAGGGTTCCATCGCGAATTAAAAGACATGCTCCGTATGGGAGAATACACGTATCCTGATATCATTAAAATGTTAAAGGTTCTGTTGCCCGCAGGGGTATATGAGAAACTCAAGGAAAAAGAATGGGAGGTGGGAGAGAAAAAGATTGATTGGACAGCCCTAGAAGCTGAAGATAAAATACGAGTACCAGGTACCGGTCTTGGGGACAAATGTAAAGAATTGCCCGAGTTATTGATACAAGTCTTGCCAAGGTTATTAGCCACGAAAAAGGAAGATTGGGATGCAATCTCAGCATGTAAACAGAAACTAGACGAAGACACTAGTGATTTTTATTCTAGATTTGAAAAATGTTTTATAATTAACAGTGGTCTGAAGACAGGTAGTGAGTCGTACCCTCATCTTTTTGTTACCAAACTAGTCGAGAATTCAAGTCCACAAGTTAAAAATCGAGTTTTGATAGTCGAAAGTACCTGGCAAGCTAATACCCCGTCACAAATGCTCCAAATGCTCCAGTATCACCAGAACAGAATCAGGGAAGAGCAAGAACACGAAAGGAGACGTATGAAAGACACGAAAATGAAAGTATTAGTTGCACAATCTGTTCCACAAGACAGTCAGAAGAGGGGTCCGAATCAAGCCAGTCATCCTGCAGCTCCCGTTAAAGGGACTTGCAATTATTGTAAACAGCCAGGTCATTTTATAAACGAGTGTGCAGTTCTGAAACACAACATAGCAACTGGTAAAACTAAAGAAAGACCACGTCCGCCTAGACAAGAACAAGTTTCACAGACTTCACAGTCACCACAGAATGCACAACAGACAGTTCCAGCACCGCAGCCTATCGCTGCAACACAGCATGTTACACAGCAAATGTACCAGTATGCTCAGTCAGAGTATCCAGAGTATCAACAGTATTCATGAAACAGCCTAGAGAGGGAGGTAGGCTTGCCTCTCATCGAGATACCTGTAGATCAAGAGGGTCCCTATGTATACAGTCAAGTATTAGGGAAAGACAGAAAGTTTCTGATTGATACAGGGGCAAGTAGGACTACTATCAGTCATGACGAGGTTCCAGGGGCTCCGCTCTCAGGCTCTAGAAATATTTCCCTTGGATTTTCAGGAAAGCCTATTGTTAACGAGATTTCAAAACCAGTTTCCCTAGAAGTTGGTCCATTGTCCCGAACTACTGATTTGTTACTTACGAAGTCATGTCCAGAAAATTTGTTAGGCATTAAAACATTGAAAGAATTAGGTGCAGTAATTTGCTGCTCCCCAGAAGGAGTCCGATTGTTTTTACGAGACTTTAAAGGTCACTATGTATTACGTGATTTTGATCCCAGATTACTGAATGTTCCGCAGCATCTATGGGCGCAAGGTCCAACTGATGTAGGTTTTATGCACATCACACCCCATCGTGTGACTCTCAAGCAAGGTATAGTCCTGCCACGAATCAGACAGTACAGATTGCCACCTGAGGCTGTAACAGCCTTATCCAAAATTATTGACGAGCTTATTGCTCAAGGAGTGGTTGTAGAAACTGACTCCAATGTATGTAATTCTCCTATCATTCCAGTCATGAAACGTACTGATCCAAATGCACCTCCAGTATATCGATTAGTGATTGACCTTCGAGAACTTAATAAATGTATCATACCCCAGTATCCAGTAGTCCCAGATATTTCATCCCTATTGACAGCTATTGATTCTGAAGCTACATTTTTCACTGTTATAGACCTCAAGAATGCATTTTTCAGTGTCCCGATTCATCCAGACAGCCAGTACCTTTTCGGTTTTTGTTTAAATGGAAGGAGCTATAAATTCACACGAGCTCCTCAAGGTTTCACAGAAAGTCCTAGTATTTACAGTCAAGCACTTAAGAGACAACTAGACAATATTCACATGCCAACTGACACTGCCCTGCTCCAGTATGTCGATGATCTACTGATCACAGCCCGTTCTGACCGTGACTGCGAGCGTGCGTCACTTACAGTTCTGTATTTCCTAGCCGAGATGGGGCACAAGGTGTCCCCTTCGAAGCTCCAGTTCTGTGTCCAGCAAGTGATCTACTTAGGCCACTTACTGTCCAAGTGGGGTAGGCAGTTGACACCAGACCGTATCCAGTTAATAGCGAGTCTTCCACAGCCCAAGACACAGAAGGAGGTACGAGCTTTTATTGGCCTCACTTCTTACTGCAGACAATGGATTCCTCAGTATGCATTTCTGGCAAAGCCACTGATACAGTTAACGACACAGGAGGCAGCCGTATCGACTGTCCTCCCTTGGACATCTGAACATACACTTGTTTTTAATGAATTAAAGAAAGCCTTATGCCAAGCACCTGTTCTAGCAACACCGAACTACAGTAAGCCTTTTACACTTTTTGTCACAGAACGTGATGGTACTGCATTATCTGTTCTCACACAAGATCAAGCAGGACAGTACAAGCCTTGTGCTTATTTCTCGAGCACATTAGATCCAGTAGCCCAGGCTCTGCCTGCGTGCCTCAAGTCAGTTGCAGCCACAGCTCTAGCAATCAGACAAAGTGATTCCATAGTGTTAGGACACTCCCTGACAGTACAAGTTCCACATTCCGTGGAAGTTCTTTTAAATCGAACACAGACTCAACACTTGACTATTGCACGTTTAAAAGGTTATGAACTGACACTGTTCCAGCCACACATAGAAATCAGACGCTGCAACGTTCTAAATCCAGCTACACTGTTACCGTCAGTTACTTCAAATCCTGCCACACATGACTGTGTGGAAGTTGTTAACACTATGACAAAGCCAAGACAAGACCTGACAGACATTGCATTACCTAATCCCGACCTGACACTTTATGTGGATGGTTCATGTATGAGAACTAGTACAGGAGAACTAGTAGCCGCGTATGCAGTGACTACTGAAACCGAAGTTATTGAAACACACCGTATTGACATCCTGTCTGCTCAAGCAGCAGAGCTAGTAGCTCTGACCCAAGCCTGCATACGTGCCAAGAACCTGAAAGTAAACATATATACAGATTCACGTTACGCATTCGGAGTTGTACACGACTTCGTAGTGCTCTGGCAGGAGAGAGGTTTCATGACTTCTCATGGAACCAAGATTCAGCATGGTCTCCTCATTCAAGCTCTGTTAGATGCAATACATTTACCAACAGCTATCGCTATCATGAAGTGCAAGGCACATACGAAAGTTACTGACATCATTTCCCAAGGTAACGATCTAGCAGATCGAACAGCCAAGCTTACAGCTCAGACACCAGACATTCCAGTTAACAAGACACAGACATCCACTCCAGAACAGACTACATGTATGACAGTTAAGGACCCTACACAAGATGTCATAGACATACAGTTACATGCTACTCCTGAAGAAATCAAGAAATGGCCCGAACAAGGAGGGGTCCAGACAGATCAAGGATGGGTGACGAAGGGAAAAGCCACATGGTTTCTCCCCGACTCTATGGTTCAAGTCATTATTAATACCGCACATAGTCCAGCACACCTAGGAGAAAAAGCCATGTTAGACAGTATTCAGAACCTTTGGTTCAACAAGCACTTACGAGCTGCAGCCAAGCAGAAAGTCCGTACTTGTATGATATGTTGCCAGTTCAATCCAGGTAAAAGTGTCCCGGTGGAACAAGGTGGATTCCAACCTCCTGACCACCCTTTTGAAGTCCTCCAGATGGATTATATTCAGATGGAGCGATGTCGAGGTTTCAAGTATGTCCTCGTAGTTGTATGCGCTTTGTCCAGGTGGACAGAAGCATATCCAGTTCCAGATTACACAGCAGCGACCACTGCCAAGCAGTTGGTTCGTGAATTCTTCCCCCGTTATGGACTCCCTAGGGTCGTGTATTCAGATAACGGCCAGCCATTCTCATCTGAGTTAATGAAACATGTTTCCCTTTTGTTAGGGTACCAGTGGAAGTTCCATTGTGTGCGCCATCCTGAAGCAGCCGGTCTCGTAGAGAGACATAATCAGACCCTGAAAATTCGCATTGCCAAAGTATGCAAAGAGAAAGGTGTGGACTGGCTAGTTGCCCTGCCAGTAGCCTTATTCTATATGCGCATGGTCGCACATTCCAGATCAGGTCTGTCCCCGTATGAGGTCGTATTCGGCCGCCCCCCAAACATGTGGGGTACACCTAGACCCCGCAGTATTACAGATGTTTCCAGTAATATGTTGACAGATTACCTAGCTTCCTTGAGGTCTGCCCTACACTCTTGTCGTTCACAGGTTGCCGCTGCATTTCCAGACAATACCGAGGTGAAACCGCATGAAATCGTTCCAGGAAGCCTCGTATTGGTCAGGAACTTTGATCGTTCAAGTCCGCTGGAGCCTCGTTGGAAGGAGCCGAGACTTGTCCTTCTGACCACCCGCACGGCCGTGAAGTTGGAAGGCCGCAAGGGTTGGGTCCATCTGTCTCATGTAAAGAAATTCCATGGAGTCCGATCCAAGACATTTTTAAAGGACACTTCTAAGGACTGTTCCATTTCTAAAGACTGCCTGAAACCAGACATTGATCTAAATCCTGAACTGAAAGTTCCTCTGTTAGAGAAAACTCCACAAGAGGAGTATAAATTAAAGCTCCGGTCTAGTAAAATAAGTCAGCCAGTTTAATTGTCTAAGTCCCCCTCGGGTGAAACGGTTAGACAGGTATCTGACATGTATGAGATAGACCCCCATAGTGAGAGAGTTAGTCAAAACTCTATAAGATGTATCGTTTTTCTAAGTTTCCTATTGTTTCTAAGTTTGATGGTTACCTGCACAAGTTATGCATTGCATTTATGTTTCCCAATTCCTCATGTAAATAAGTCTTCTAATGCTACAGTAGAGCACACATTTAGTGATCTGCCTCCTCACGAGTTATCCTATCGTCTTGCTATGAGAAATAACACATTCATTAGAATGTTACACTATTCACACCAGACCAGCAATGCTACTAATTGTTGGGTGTGTGGTCGACTCCCCCCTTTCCAGACACCGAAGGGAGTTCTGCCACTCTTTCCTTATCCGTTTTCACATAATGGTTCGTGTGGAGCATGGTCCATGTTAACGTCATCCTCCAATGATATGTCCCTTCTGAATAGAACATGTTTTCCAGACAAGCAAGGTCTCTCCCATAGAACAGGGTTAGATCTAGAAAATGAAGTATATAATTTAGGTAATTATTCTTCGAATCTTATGGTCCTGAATGTTCAGTCTGATACTACTCCAGACTTGCCTGCTATTTCAGTACTACCAGTCAAAGGCGAATTATGTGTCAGAAAGAATGGTTCCGCACATGTAGGACATAGTGATTGTACTACTACTGTCGAGTATAGTGACAGTGGTAAATATATTTTCAAAGCCTCACGTCATTCCTATTTTGTTTGTGGTCAGACCGCATATGTTCGTCTGCCCCTCGATTGGGATGGAACATGTTACATTGCCTTCCTACTGCCACCAGTTTTTCTAGCCCCATCCGATTATCACAGAAACACACATCTAGTACACGTCAGACATAGAAGGGAGATTGAGTCCCCAATTGTCGATCAAACTGAAACTACTCTAGAACAGTATACAGATTTCAATAGAGGTTTCTTCTTCTTTATAGGCCCTATCCAGAATAGTAAGTTAATCCGTAGGTTAACCAGAACCCTTGAAGCAGTAGTGAATGAGACTACTTCTGCTCTAGGTAACTTAACCGAAGAACAATCTGCTATGAGATTTGTCGTGCTCCAAAATCGTCTCGTTCTTGACGTCATACTGGCCGATAGAGGAGGAGCATGTAGAGTCATCGGATCTAGTTGCTGCATTTTCATTCCTAATAACGCGCCGTCTGTTTATTCAGCTATAACCAGACTTCATAAAATTGCCCATCAGTTACACCAGAATCCAGGCACCTGGACATGGTCCGGTTGGCTCTGGAGTATTATATCTGCCTGGGGATGGAAAGTATTGTCATTCCTAGGTATTGCAGTAATGATCATATTCAGTTGCTGCCTCTGTATACAATGTGGCCCTGCGATTTGCGGCATGTGGTCTACCTCTTGTATTCCTAGTCCTAGATCCCGTTCCAAGACAATTCGAGACGAGCAAATGATGCTATATGAAATGATAGATGGTATCATGAATATAGATGTTTCCTGATGGAAACGTAGGGCACAAGGAGGGAATGTGGAAAAGTAAATTTTGCCATGTTATATGTGCCTACGTGTTCCCCATCTTATGTTATATGTGCATGATCGATATGCATGTATTCCCCTCTGATCGATTAAAGACGCAATTACAGTTGTGTCCATCTCTAGTATGCCAGTTTCCAGTTTTCATGAAAGCAACGAATATTAGGCCCATGTAAACCTACGTTGCCACATTTTACAGTGTGCACGTTAATTCATTGAATTGTCCCCGTTTCTAGGCCTCAAAAGGGCTCGGACTCAGATTCAGCTCCAGTCTCCTGAACCCTCTCTGAGGAGCGATACAGCCCCCACCTGTATCCCTGACCCTTCACTTACTTTTATGCCTCGCAGTGCCCGGCTCGGCCTGGCTCTGCCTCCCAGTCTGCCAAGAGTATGTTATGTTTCTAGTTATCAGTCCAGCCCTCCTTCTCTGCATTCCTAAGCTACTGAATCGCATCAATAGTTTCCGTCATGGTCTAGCCTTTATGTCTCCATATAAGAGAAATACTGTATTGATATTCATAGAATATTCCTCGCACATGCAATACATTTAGAATAATGCATGCACCAGTCTTAATGTCTGTTAGCCTTTGCCCTGATAACTTTTGGATTCTATCAACATGTACTCTAAACACCAGATACTAGATATGCCTGGGTACATGTCGCTCTGACCCTCCAGACTTTCGTCTCCTCTTCTAGTGCAGAAGTCATAGCCCCCAGTTCTCCCTGGTAACACGTCACTGCCAGTTTACGCGCACCACTAGGTTAGAGGTCCCAGCTGCTCAGGTAGCCCCCTCCATGTTTCCGCCCCATTTATGACATATTCTGTTACGTTTGCATCACATGTCTATGTATACGCCCTGTACACACCTCTTGTTACACCCACTGTATGCCTTATCTTTCGCGACTGCTACAAACTCCGCCTACTGCTACGCCTACTGTATTGAATGCAATGTATTTTGTTTAACTATATATACTAATGTTCTGTTATTAAAAGTTATGCGCATCATTCCCAGATCCTGCCCGGCAGCTGTCGGGCCCTGCCATCCCATTCCCATGCAGGCTGTCCTGTTCCTGTCCTTTTATGCCTGATTAAAGCCTGTACACTCCAGCTACCTCGAATCTTGACTCTTATTTATTGAGCTATCTGTTTATATGAGTATCCCGAAAAATAGATCCGGTAATTAATTATTTATTTACCACAAATACCATAACCGCAGTAGGATACTATGGTGTCCACCCTGTGGCTGGTAATAGATACTGTCACTAACCAGTTCATCCCCTAGCCCCCTTGTTTGCCTTATTCTTTTGGGGTGCACCCCATAATGGAGGAAGGGAGCAATAAAAACTGTGTTTAGCCCCCCCACAAAATTACACAGAAGCCATGTCCTCCTGTGCCCAATACACACTTCATAATGCACCCCAAGCCCCTTTTAATACTGCTCCCTCAAAATTTACTGCCCCCCCCCCCCAATCAAGGAATATAGGGGGTGCAGCGAAAAAAATTGGGTTCCCCACCATAAGGCCCATTCTATGTAATTGAGCCATCTGTGGAGGTGACCACTGACTGTGTGCTCACTAATCCTCCTCTTGATGAGTGCCCCAGGCTCCTACTCCATCTAGGAACACCTCTTTAGTCACTGGGACCCCACCCATCTGTCTATGCTCCCCCTAACACCTCTCTTTTTCCTCGCTGCCTCAGCTCCTACACCACCCCTTCCTCACTCTACCCTCCACCTCACTCAACACCTGTTACCCTCTTTCCTAACCCTGCTCTGGACACACCCACCAACTCTCAACCACTCTGCAATCCACTATTTGGCAGGCATCACTCCACTCTTTCTCAACACAAACACACATACACACACACACACTTTACTTACCAATTGGTCAACCTCTAACTTACCTCTGTTGTGCCACCATTGATCACCTGCTGCCGAAACCAGGATTTGAACCCCGGTTGCCTGGGTGGAAGTCAGGAACTTACCCACTGGACCACACTGGTTTCTATATTCATAGCCTATCAAATCATCCCTATATCATGGTCACCCTTTTTATGTGCAACAGAAGCCACAGGCAACAACTCCCGGGCCTGTATGTTGCTTATAGTAACTACTGCAATGATCCTAATAGCCGAGGAGCTGTAGCTCAACGGTAAGTCTTGTGCCTCTGGTGCTGAAGGCTCTCACAGAACGGGGGTTCGAATCCTGCCAAAGCTGTTATAGTATCCTAGTGTGGTAGGTTTTCAAACAGAGGTTTTTTTTTAATTCCCTAACTACTTTTTTTTTCACTTGGAAAACTGAGGAAATAAATGGCAAACATTTTCGGCACGTGTGCCCCAAAATTACAACTCATTTCTCTCATGAATTTCTACCAACCCCCCCTTCTTATCAAGTAGGTGCGATAGGGGCAAAGCCTTATCTTCCTTTATCAATGTATAATTATTTTGCCTTTAAATTCGGTATATTGTAGAGCCAAATGGGGCCTCCAGGGGTATAACTGAGCGCAAGGATGCAAGGAAAGTGCTGCACTGATAGTAAAATAGGTTTTATGGTGACAATTTGTCATTTTGGTGTGAGCTGATCTCTCAAATCAGGGGTTTGGTGCCTGTGAGGTTGGTTAGGAATAAAGGTCAAGTATGAGCTCTAGCTCATGAAATGATGGGCAAAGATTGAGGCAAGTGAAAGTCTCTTTATTAGGTACAATAAGAAGCTAGAAAGGTTGTTTTCTTCAAGAGGCAATAAAGGGCAGAGACAGTCCTTTACTTCTGCAGGTCTGCATCTTGCCGTTGCAGCAGCAGATGTAGAAATGTAGCATCACATTGCTGCGCTGGGGCTTTAAACAACCCCTTCCTTCCTTTGGAGAACGCCCACGAACGCCTGGGTTCTGTATAGAGGAAGACTGCTGGCAATTTAGGACCCAGCTTAATGAGGGTGACATCACCATGTGCAGTCTTCGAGTGGCAAACCGTTAGCCTAAGATAAATAGGCTGCTTTTGAATTTGGATGATGAACCATGTGTTCAAGGCAGTATCACGGCGTAAAGCCGGCGACCATCTCAGAAGAAAGTAAGCCTGGGAGGACATTATTTGCATAGAACAACCCTCTTTCCAATCCAATAATTATGCTACAGTTGCCATGTGGCGTTACTAGAGGGCAGCAGCATGAACATAATAGCACACCAAGGCTTTTGACTAAGTGAATGAGTAATGAAGAATGGCTTGCCTGTATTTGTGCTACAGGGGGACTTTTTGGGCAGGTAAACAGCACGATGAAAGTGTCAATGTGTAAATGATTGCAGAGTAATTGAGTGAGTGTGTCATCTGTCTCTTTGAAGGGACTTGTGAGAGAGGAACAGCACTTCCATAGTCCTCAGATGGGAGAGGAAGCACAGATTAATATTTCCCTCAAATAAAAACACGTACACCACTTTAAAGCTGACAAGTTTTATATGAGGCTTTGCAGGTGTAAGGATTTGCAATGTTTGGTGCATAAATATGCATGGTTAGTGAAGTTTTTCCTAGAATGTAAACAGCGCACCCTCGGAAAGTATCCTGAGGCCGGAAATGTTATCCACTCCTTTGGGGGAATGAGGCCAGGAAAAGCTTTGGGAAGATTGCTCCAGCCAACTGCAGGATAGAAAGATACTGGGGAAAGGTTACAGAGGGAGCCAGGCGGCACAACATTTGGTCACCGTTAGACAGAAATCTTTAGCAGGAACGTTTGACCACCCCCTCACTGTGGGAGCAGGATCCCCATACCTCTGTGTCTCTGAGACCTTTTTTGACCTCTGGTTAGCACCATCTCGTTACCACACAAATGTAGCCTCCTGGTAACCCAGCTTTGGCAGAGCACCGACCACGTTTCCATCCTTTGAGTGACAACAAACACCCTTCCTATGTGCCCTCCATTTACATACCGTCAGTAACCCAGCTGCTTCTCTCACATTTCAGTCTCAAGTATCCTGTTGGATGCACATTGCTTGGGTGTACAGTCATTTAACCTCTGTACAGTCCCTCACAGCTCACTCAGACTATATTTCTCTAAATCATATATACATATTCCGCCTCACAGTTAGACCTGGTCTTTCCTCTGAGGATCATACCAAACAGAAGGAGGACAAATAAATTGAAGAACATGCCAAACTCTCCGCAGACATTGCCAGTCCATAGACTGCTGCCTATTTGCGTGCTATGATTATTCTCTATGGCCCATACAACCAATTGCCACAGGTATCTTTTTCTCTGTCCATTCATCTGCTCTACTGCCACCCTTCATTTAGAAAAATGTTAGTGCTCACAGATTTCATAACAGGAATCTCTATACCATCTGTTTTCGATCTAAATTTCCCAATGGTACCTAAGATATTCTACACAGGCAGTAAAATCTTGGGAAGCCCCCTCCCCTGCAAAAATACCACCACATGCTCCTTGTTGTACCTTCCAATACCATAACCGCAGTAGGATAGTATGGTGCCCACCCTGTGGCTGGTAATATATACTGTCACTAACCCGTTCATCCCCTAGCCCCCTTGTTTGCCCTATTCTTTTGGGGTGCACCCCATAATGGAGGAAGGGAGCAATAAAAACTGTGTTTAGCCCCCCCCCCCACAAAATTACACAGAAGCCATGTCCTCCTGTGCCCAATACACACTTCATAATGAACCACAAGCCCCTTTTAATACTGCCCCCTCTAATTTGACAGCCCCCCCAATCAAGGAATATAGGGGGTGCAGCGAAAAAAAGATTGGGTTCCCCACCATAAGGCCCATTCTATGTAATTGAGCCATCTGTGGAGGTGATCACTGACCGTGTGCTCACTAATCCTCCTCTTGATGAGTGCTCCAGGCTCCTACTCGATCTAGGAACACCCTTTAGTCACTGGGACCCCACCCATCCATGCTCCCCCTAACACCTCTCTTACGCAACCCTATCTGCCTCAGCTCCTACACCTCCCCTTCCTCAACACCTGTTACCCTCTTTCCTACCCTTGCTCTGGACACACCCACCAACTCTCAACCACTCTGCAATCCACTATTTGGCAGGCATCACTCCACTCTTGCTCAACCTAAACACATACACACACACACACACACACACACTCTGTGTCAACCTCTAACTTACCTCTGTTGTGCAACCATTGATCACCTGCTGCCGAACCCAGGTTGCCTGGATGGAAGTCAGGAACTTACCCACTGGACCACACTGGTTTCCATATTCATAGCCTATCAAATCATCCCTATATCATGGTCACCCTTTTTATGTGCAACAGAAGCCACAGGCAACAACTCCCGGGCCTGTATGTTGCTTATTGTTACTACTGCAATTCCCGTGATAGCCGCGGAGCTGTAGCTCAACAGTAAGTCTTGTGCCTCTGGTGCTAAAGGCTTTCAGAGGACGGGGGTTCGAATCCTGGCAAAGCTGTTATAGTATACTAATGAGGTAGGTTTTCAAACAAAGTTTTTTTTAAATTTGCTAACTACATTTTTTTCACTTGGAAAACTGAGGAAATAAATGGCAAACATTTACGGCACGTGTGCCCCAAAATTACAACTCATTTCTCTCATGAATTTCTACCAACCCCCCCCTTCTTCTCAAGTAGGTGCGATGGGGGCAAAGCCTTATCTTCCTTTATCAATGTATAATTATTTTTCCTTTAAATTCGGTATATTGTAGAGCCAAATGGGGCCTCCAGGGGTATAACTGAGCACAAGAATGCGAGGAAAGTGCTGCACTGATAGTAAAATAGGTTGTATGGTGATAATTTGTCATTTTTGTGTGAGCTGATCTCTCAAATCAGGAGTTTGGTGCCTGTGAGGTTAGTTAGGAATAAAGGTCAAGTATGAGCTTTTGCTCATGAAATGATTTGCAAAGATTGAGGCAAGTGAAAGTCTCTTTATTAGGTACAATAAGAAGCTAGAAAGGTTATTTTCTTCAAGAGGCAAAAAAGGGCAGGGACAGGCCTTTACTTCTGCAGGTCTGCATCATGCCTTTGCAGCAGCAGGTGAAGAAATGTAGCGTCACATTGCTGCACTGGGGCTTTAAACAACCCCTTCCTTCCTTTGAAGAACACCCACGAACGCCCGGGTTCTGTATAGAGGAAGACTGCTGGCAATTTAGGACCCAGCTAAATGAGGGTGACATCACCATGTGCAGTCTTTGAGTGGCAAACCGCTAGCCTAAGATAAATAGGCTGCTTTTGAATTTGGATGACGAACCATGTGTTGAAGGCAGTATCATGGCGCAAAGCCGGCGACCATCTCAGAAGAAAGTAAGCCTGGTAGGACAATATTTGCATAGGACAACCCTCTTTCCAATCCAATAAATATGCTGCAGTTGCCATGTGGCGTTACTAGAGGGCAGCAGCATGAACATAATAGCACACCAAGGCTTTTGGCTAAGTGAATGAGTAATGAAGAATGGCTTGCCTGTATTTGTGCTACAGGGGGACATGTTTGGCAGGTAAACAGCACGATGAAAGCGTCAATGTGTAAATGATTGCAGAGTAATTGAGTGAGTGTGTCATCTGTCTCTTTGAAGGGACTTGTGAGAGAGGAACAGCACTTCCATAGTCCTCAGATGGGAGAGGAAGCACAGATTAATATTTCCCTCAAATAAAAACACTTACACCACTTTAAAGCTGACAAGTTTTACATGAGGCTTTGCAGGTGTAAGTATTTGCAATGTTTGATGCATAAATATGCATGGTTAGTGAAGTTTTTCCCAGAATGTAAACAACGCACCCTCTGGAAGTATCCTGAGGCCGGAAATGTCATCCACTCCTTTGGGGGAATGAGGCCAGGAAAAGCTTTGGGAAGATTGCTCCAGCCAACTGCAGGATAGAAAGATACTGGGGAAAGGTTACAGAGGGATCCAGGCTGCACAACATCTGGTTACCGTTGGACAGAAATCTTTAGCAGGAACTTTTGACCACCCCCTTACTGTGGGAGCAGGATCCTCATACCTCTGTGTCTCTGAGACCTTTTTTGACCTCTGGTTAGCACCATCTCATTACCACACAAATGTAGCCTCCTGGTTCCCCAGCTTTGGCAGAGCACCGACCACGTTTCCATCCTTTGAGTGACAACAAACACCCTTCCTATGTGCCCTCAATTTACATACCGTCAGTAACCCAGCTGCTTCTCTTACATTTCAGTCTCAAGTATCCTGTTGGATGCACATTGCTTGGGTGTACAGTCATTTAACCTCTGTACAGTCCCTCACAGCTCACTCAGACTATATTTCTCTAAATCATATATACATATTCCGCCTCACAGTTAGACCTGGTCTTTCCTCTGAGGATCATACCAAACAGAAGGAGGACAAATAAATTGAAGAACATGCCAAACTCTCCGCAGACATTGCCAGTCCATAGACTGCTGCCTATTTGCGTGCTATGATTATTCTCTATGGCCCATACAACCAATTGCCACAGGTATCTTTTTCTCTGTCCATTCATCTGCTCTACTGCCACCCTTCATTTAGAAAAATGTTAGTGCTCACAGATTTCATAACAGGAATCTCTATACCATCTGTTTTCGATCTAAATTTCCCAATGGTACCTAAGATATTCTACACAGGCAGTAAAATCTTGGGAAGCCCCCTCCCCTGCAAAAATACCACCACATGCTCCTTGTTGTACCTTCCAATACCATAACCGCAGTAGAATAGTATGGTGCCCACCCTGTGGCTGGTAATATATACTGTCACTAACCCGTTCATCCCCTAGCCCCCTTGTTTGCCCTATTCTTTTGGGGTGCACCCCATAATGGAGGAAGGGAACAATAAAAACTGTGTTTAGCCCCCCCCCCACAAAATTACACAGAAGCCATGTCCTCCTGTGCCCAATACACACTTCATAATGAACCACAAGCCCCTTTTAATACTGCCCCCTCTAATTTGACAGCCCCCCCAATCAAGGAATATAGGGGGTGCAGCGAAAAAAAGATTGGGTTCCCCACCATAAGGCCCATTCTATGTAATTGAGCCATCTGTGGAGGTGATCACTGACCGTGTGCTCACTAATCCTCCTCTTGATGAGTGCTCCAGGCTCCTACTCGATCTAGGAACACCTCTTTAGTCACTGGGACCCCACCCATCCATGCTCCCCCTAACACCTCTCTTACGCAACCCTATCTGCCTCAGCTCCTACACCTCCCCTTCCTCAACACCTGTTACCCTCTTTCCTACCCTTGCTCTGGACACACCCACCAACTCTCAACCACTCTGCAATCCACTATTTGGCAGGCATCACTCCACTCTTGCTCAACCTAAACACATACACACACACACACACACACACACACACTCTGTGTCAACCTCTAACTTACCTCTGTTGTGCAACCATTGATCACCTGCTGCCGAACCCAGGTTGCCTGGATGGAAGTCAGGAACTTACCCACTGGACCACACTGGTTTCCATATTCATAGCCTATCAAATCATCCCTATATCATGGTCACCCTTTTTATGTGCAACAGAAGCCACAGGCAACAACTCCCGGGCCTGTATGTTGCTTATTGTTACTACTGCAATTCCCGTGATAGCCGCGGAGCTGTAGCTCAACAGTAAGTCTTGTGCCTCTGGTGCTAAAGGCTTTCAGAGGACAGGGGTTCGAATCCTGGCAAAGCTGTTATAGTATACTAATGAGGTAGGTTTTCAAACAAAGTTTTTTTTAAATTTGCTAACTACATTTTTTTCACTTGGAAAACTGAGGAAATAAATGGCAAACATTTACGGCACGTGTGCCCCAAAATTACAACTCATTTCTCTCATGAATTTCTACCAACCCCCCCCTTCTTCTCAAGTAGGTGCGATGGGGGCAAAGCCTTATCTTCCTTTATCAATGTATAATTATTTTTCCTTTAAATTCGGTATATTGTAGAGCCAAATGGGGCCTCCAGGGGTATAACTGAGCACAAGAATGCGAGGAAAGTGCTGCACTGATAGTAAAATAGGTTGTATGGTGATAATTTGTCATTTTTGTGTGAGCTGATCTCTCAAATCAGGGGTTTGGTGCCTGTGAGGTTAGTTAGGAATAAAGGTCAAGTATGAGCTTTTGCTCATGAAATGATTTGCAAAGATTGAGGCAAGTGAAAGTCTCTTTATTAGGTACAATAAGAAGCTAGAAAGGTTATTTTCTTCAAGAGGCAAAAAAGGGCAGGGACAGGCCTTTACTTCTGCAGGTCTGCATCATGCCTTTGCAGCAGCAGGTGAAGAAATGTAGCGTCACATTGCTGCACTGGGGCTTTAAACAACCCCTTCCTTCCTTTGAAGAACACCCACGAACGCCCGGGTTCTGTATAGAGGAAGACTGCTGGCAATTTAGGACCCAGCTAAATGAGGGTGACATCACCATGTGCAGTCTTTGAGTGGCAAACCGCTAGCCTAAGATAAATAGGCTGCTTTTGAATTTGGATGACGAACCATGTGTTGAAGGCAGTATCATGGCGCAAAGCCGGCGACCATCTCAGAAGAAAGTAAGCCTGGTAGGACAATATTTGCATAGGACAACCCTCTTTCCAATCCAATAAATATGCTGCAGTTGCCATGTGGCGTTACTAGAGGGCAGCAGCATGAACATAATAGCACACCAAGGCTTTTGGCTAAGTGAATGAGTAATGAAGAATGGCTTGCCTGTATTTGTGCTACAGGGGGACATGTTTGGCAGGTAAACAGCACGATGAAAGCGTCAATGTGTAAATGATTGCAGAGTAATTGAGTGAGTGTGTCATCTGTCTCTTTGAAGGGACTTGTGAGAGAGGAACAGCACTTCCATAGTCCTCAGATGGGAGAGGAAGCACAGATTAATATTTCCCTCAAATAAAAACACTTACACCACTTTAAAGCTGACAAGTTTTACATGAGGCTTTGCAGGTGTAAGTATTTGCAATGTTTGATGCATAAATATGCATGGTTAGTGAAGTTTTTCCCAGAATGTAAACAACGCACCCTCTGGAAGTATCCTGAGGCCGGAAATGTCATCCACTCCTTTGGGGGAATGAGGCCAGGAAAAGCTTTGGGAAGATTGCTCCAGCCAACTGCAGGATAGAAAGATACTGGGGAAAGGTTACAGAGGGATCCAGGCTGCACAACATCTGGTTACCGTTGGACAGAAATCTTTAGCAGGAACTTTTGACCACCCCCTTACTGTGGGAGCAGGATCCTCATACCTCTGTGTCTCTGAGACCTTTTTTGACCTCTGGTTAGCACCATCTCATTACCACACAAATGTAGCCTCCTGGTTCCCCAGCTTTGGCAGAGCACCGACCACGTTTCCATCCTTTGAGTGACAACAAACACCCTTCCTATGTGCCCTCAATTTACATACCGTCAGTAACCCAGCTGCTTCTCTTACATTTCAGTCTCAAGTATCCTGTTGGATGCACATTGCTTGGGTGTACAGGCATTTACTCTCTGTACAGTCTCTCACAGCTCACTCAGACTATATTTCTCTAAACCATATATACATATTCTGCCTTACAGTTAGACCTGGTCTTTTCTCTGAGGATCATACCAAACAGAAGGAGGACAAATAAATTGAAGAACATGCCAAACTCTCCGCAGACATTGCCAGTCCATAGACTGCTGCCTATTTGCATGCTATGATTATTCTCTATGGCCCATACAACCAATTGCCACAGGTATATTTTTCCCTGTCCATTCATCTGCTCTACTGCCACCCTTCATTTAGCAAAATGTTAGTGCTCACAGATTTCATAACAGGAATCTCTATACCATCTGTTTTCGATCTAAATTTCCCAATGGTACCTATGACATTCTACACAGGCAGTAAAATCTTGGGAGGCCTCCTCCCCTGCAAAAATACCACCACATGCTCCGTGTTATACCTTCCAATACCATAACCGCAGTAGGATACTATGGTGGCCACCCTGTGGCTGGTAATAGATAATGTCACTAACCTGTTCATCCCCTAGCCCCCTCGTTTGCCCTATTCATTTGGGGTGCACCCCATAATGGAGGAAGGGAGCAATAAAAACTGTGTTTAGCCCCCCCACAAAATTACACAGAAGCCATGTCCTCCTGTGCCCCGTACACACTTCATAATGCACCCCAAGCCCATTTTAATACTGCCCCCTCAAATTTGACTTCCTCCCCCATCAAGGAATATAGGGGGTGCGGCGAAAAAAATTGGGTTCCCCAACATAAGGCCCATTCTATGTAATTGAGCCATCTGTGGAGGTGACCATTGACCGTGTGCTCACTAATCCACCTCTTGATGAGTGCCCCAGGCTCCATCTAGGAACACCTCTTTAGTCACTGGTACCCCACCCATCTATCTATGCTCCCCCTAACACCTCTCTTTTTTCTCGCTGCCTCAGCTCCTCCACCACCCCTTCCTCACTCTACCCTCCACCTCACTCAACACCTGTTACCCTGTCACACTCTTTCCTACCCTTGCTCTGGACACACCCACCAACTCTCAACCACTCTGCAATCCAGTATTTGGCAGGCATCACTCCACTCTTTCTCAACACAAACACACATACACACACACTTTACTTACCAATTGGTCAACCTCTAACTTACCTCTGTTGTGCCACCATTGATCACCTGCTGCCGAACCCGGGATTTGAACCCTGGTTGCCTGGATGGAAGTCAGGAACTTACCCACTGGACCACACTGGTTTCCATATTCATAGCCTATCAAATCATCCCTATATCATGGTCACCCTTTTTATGTGCAACACAAGCCACAGGCAACAACTCCCGGGCCTGTATGTTACTTATAGTTACTACTGCAATGATCCTAATAGCCGAGGAGCTGTAGCTCAACGGTACGTCTTGTGCCTCTGGTGCTGAAGGCTCTCACAGGACGGGGGTTCGAATCCTGCCAAAGCTGTTATAGTATCCTAGTGTGGTAGATTTTCAAACAGAGGTTTTTTTAATTTGCTAACTACTTTTTTTTCACTTGGAAAACTGAGGAAATAAATGGCAAACATTTTCGGCACGTGTGCCCCAAAATTACAACTCATTTCTCTCATGAATTTCTACCAACCCCCCCTTCTTCTCAAGTAGGTGCGATAGGGGCAAAGCCTTATCTTCCTTTATCAATGTATAATTATTTTGCCTTTAAATTCGGTATATTGTAGAGCCAAATGGGGCCTCCAGGGGTATAACTGAGCGCAAGAATGCGAGGAAAGTGCTGCACTGATAGTAAAATAGGTTTTATGGTGATAATTTGTCATTTTGGTGTGAGCTGATCTCTCAAATCAGGGGTTTGGTGCCTGTGAGGTTGGTTAGGAATAACGGTCAAGTATGAGCTCTTGCTCATGAAATGATGGGCAAAGATTGAGGCAAGTGAAACTCTACTCTTTCTCAACACAAACACACATAACACACAGGGACCCCGCCCGCCCCGACGTTGTCCGTGGTCCCCCGGAGCCTTCCTCCATATATTGCAGTATTATACCTCTATGTTTAGTTTGTACGCTTTTGTAACCTGCACACGTAACTTTTTCCTCTGTAATGCACGGTTTGGCTCACTTTTGTAATGCTCCGTTTGCTTCCTCTTGCTCACGATGTACGCTTTTGTAACCTGCACACGTAACTTTTTCCTCCTGTAATGCACCGTTTGGCTCACTTTTGTAATGCTCCGTTTGCTTCCTCTTGCTCCCGATTTTCATTTTTGCTTCCTTTTTCTGGCGCTCACTGCTCCTAAATAAATAAATAAATAACCTACCTCATCCGCCGCTCACCCCTCCTCACCGCCTGTCCGCCCCACCGCCCTTCCGCCGCTCCTCGCCGCTCCTCCCTGCGCCATGTCCGCCGGTCCTCCTCGCGCTCCTGTACGCCGCTCCTCCCCGCGCTCCTCACATCGGGCACGCACGTCACGGCCGGCGCTTCTTCCAAGGGCCTACTTTTTTTGGGGTAAATTTTTTAAATAACGTATATTTATTACGTTTATATAGCCTATGTCCATCTGCACACCCTGACGATTACAACAATGTATCGGGTGTGTGGATTGGCGCTGTGGTTCCCGAGTTTACCCGCCTCAAAGCTTCAAAGTTCTTCCTTTATAATAGTAGTATAGATAATTATTTTTCCTTTAAATTCGGTATATTGTAGAGCCAAATGGGGCCTCCAGGGGTATAACTGAGCACAAGAATGCGAGGAAAGTGCTGCACTGATAGCAAAATAGGTTGTATGGTAAAAATTTGCCATTTTGGTGTGAGCTGATCTCTCAAATAAGGGGTTTGGTGCCTGTGAGGTTAGTTAGGAATAAAGGTCAAGTATGAGCTCTTGCTCATGAAATGATGGGCAAAGATTGAGGCAAGTGAAAGTCTCTTTATTAGATACAATAAGAAGCTAGAAAGGTTATTTTCTTCAAGAGGCAAAAAAGGGCAGAGACAGGCACGTCAGGTCTGCATCATGCCGTTGCAGCAGCAGGTGAAGAAATGTAGCATCACATTGCTGCGCTGGGGCTTTAAACAACCCTTCCCTCCTTTGAAGAACGACCACGAACTCCCAGGTTCTGTATAGAGGAAGACTGCTGGCAATTTAGGACCCAGCTAAATGAGGGTGACATCACCATGTGCAGTCTTCGAGTGGCAAACCGCTAGCCTAAGATAAATGGGCTGCTTTTGAATTTGGATGACGAACCATGTGTTGAAGGCAGTATCATGGCGCAAAGCCGGCGACCATCTCAGAAGAAAGTAAGCCTGGGAGGACAATATTTGCATAGGACAACCCTCTTTCCAATCCAATATTTATGCTACAGTTGCCACGTGGCGTTACTAGAGGGCAGCAGCATGAACATAATAGCACACCAAGGCTTTTGACTAAGTGAATGAGTAATGAAGAATGGCTTCCCTGTATTAGTGCTACAGGGGGACATTTTTGGCAGGTAAACAGCACGATGAAAGCGTCAATGTGTAAATGATTGCAGAGTAATTGAGTGAGTGTGTCATCTGTCTCTTTGAAGGGACTTGTGAGAGAGAAACAACACTTCCATAGTCCTCAGATGGGAGAGGAAGCACAGATTAATATTTCCCTCAAATAAAAACACTTACACCACTTTAAAGCTGACTAGTTTTACATGAGGCTTTGCAGGTGTAAGTATTTGCAATGTTTGGTGCATAAATATGCATGGTTAGTGAAGTTTTTCCCAGAATGTAAACAACGCACCCTCTGGAAGTATCCTGAGGCCGGAAATGTCATCCACTCCTTTGGGGGAATGAGGCCAGGAAAAGCTTTGGGAAGATTGCTCCAGCCAACTGCAGGATAGAAAGATACTGGGGAAAGGTTACAGAGGGAGCCAGGCTGCACAACGTCTGGTAACCGTTGGACAGAAATCTTTAGCAGGAACTTTTGACCACCCCCTTACTGTGGGAGCAGGATCCTCATACCTCTGTGTCTCTGAGACCTTTTTTGACCTCTGGTTAGCACCATCTCATTACCACACAAATGTAGCCTCCTTGTTCCCCAGCTTTGGCAGAGCACCGACCACGTTTCAATCCTTTGAGTGACAACAAACACCCTTCCTATGTGCCCTCAATTTACATACCGTCAGTAACCCAGCTGCTTCTCTTACATTTCAGTCTCAAGTATCCTGTTGAATGCACATTGCTTGAGTGTACAGGCATTTACCCTCTGTACAGTCCCTCACAGCTCACTCAGACTATATTTCTCTAAACCATATATACATATTCTGCCTTACAGTTAGACCTGGTCTTTCCTCTGAGGATCATACCAAACAGAAGGAGGACAAATAAATTGAAGAACATGCCAAACTCTCCGCAGACATTGCCAGTCCATAGACTGCTGCCTATTGCATGCTATGATTATTCTCTATGGCCCATACAACCAATTGCCACAGGTATATTTTTCCCTGTCCATTCATCTGCTCTACTGCCACCCTTCATTTAGAAAAATGTTAGTGCTCACAGATTTCATAACAGGAATCTCTATACCATCTGTTTTCGATCTAAATTTCCCAATGGTACCTATGACATTCTACACAGGCAGTAAAATCTTGGGAAGCCCCCTCCCCTGCAAAAATACCACCACATGCTCCGTGGTGTACCTTCCAATACCATAACCGCAGTAGGATACTATGGTGCCCACCCTGTGGCTGGTAAGAGATACTGTCACTAACCTGTTCATCCCCTAGCCCCCTTGTTTGCCCTATTGTTTTGGAGTGCACCCCATAATGGAGGAAGGGAGCAATAAAAACTGTGTTTAGCCCACCCACAAAATTACACAGAAGCCATGTCCTTCTGTGCCCCGTACACACTTCATAATGCACCCCAAGCCCCTTTTAATACTGCCCCCTCAAATTTGACCCCCCCCCCCCCCAATCAAGGAATATAGGGGGTGCAGCGAAAAAAATTGGGTTCCCCACCATAAGGCCCATTCTATGTAATTGAGCCATCTGTGGAGGTGACCATTGACCGTGTGCTTACTAATCCACCTCTTGATGAGTGCCCCAGGCTCCATCTAGGAACACCTCTTTAGTCACTGGTACCCCACCCATCTATCTATGCTCCCCCTAACACCTCTCTTTTTTCTCGCTGCCTCAGCTCCTCCACCACCCCTTCCTCACTCTACCCTCCACCTCACTCAACACCTGTTACCCTGTCACACTCTTTCCAACCCTTGCTCTGGACACACCCACCAACTCTCAACCACTCTGCAATCCACTATTTGGCAGGCATCACTCCACTCTTTCTCAACACAAACACACATACACACACACTTTTTGTCAACCTCTAACTTACCTCTGTTGTGCCACCATTGATCACCTGCTGCCGAAACCGGGATTTGAACCCTGGTTGCCTGGATGGAAGTTAAGAACTTACCCACTGGACCACACTGGTTTCCATATTCATAGCCTATCAAATCATCCCTATATCATGGTCACCCTTTTTATGTGCAACAGAAGCCATAGGCAACAACTCCCGGGCCTGTATGTTGCTTATAGTTACTACTGCAATGTCCGTAATAGCCGCGGAGCTGTAGCTCAACGGTAAGTCTTGTGCCTCTGGTGCTGAAGGCTCTCACAGGACGGGGGTTCGAATCCTGCCAAAGCTGTTATAGTATCCTAATGAGGTAGGTTTTCAAACTGAGGTCTTTTTTTTAATTTGCTGACTAAATTTTTTTCACTTGGACAACTGAGGAAATAAATGGCAAACATTTTCGGCACGTGTGCCCCAAAATTACAACTCATTTCTCTCATGAATTTCTACCAACACCCCCTTCTTCTCAAGTAGGTGCGATAGGGGCAAAGCCTTATCTTCCTTTATCAATGTATAATTATTTTTCCTTTAAATTCAGTATATTGTAGAGCCAAATGGAGCCTCCACGGGTATAACTGAGCACAAAAATGCGAGGAAAGTGCTGCACTGATAGTAAAATAGGTTGTATGGTGATAATTTGTCATTTTTGTGTGAGCTGATCTCTCAAATCAGGGGTTTGGTGCCTGTGAGGTTAGTTAGGAATAAAGGTCCAGTATGAGCTCTTGCTCATGAAATGATGGGCAAAGATTGAGGCAAGTGAAAGTCTCTTTATTAGGTACAATAAGAAGCTAGAAAGGTTATTTTCTTCAAGAGGCAAAAAAGGGCAGAGACAGGCCTTTACTTCTGCAGGTCTGCATCATGCCGTTGCAGCAGCAGGTGAAGAAATGTAGCATCACATTGCTGCACTGGGGCTTTAAATAAACCCTTCCTTCCTTTGAAGAACGCCCACGAACGCCCGGGTTCTGTATAGAGGAAGACTGCTGGCAATTTAGGACCCAGCTAAATGAGGGTGACATCAGCATGTGCAGTCTTCGAGTGGCAAACCGCTAGCCTAAGATAAATAGGCAGCTTTTAAATTTGGATGACGAACCATGTGTTGAAGGCAGTATCATGGCGCAAAGCTGGCGACCATCTCAGAAGAAAGTAAGCCTGGGTGGACAATATTTGCATAAGACAACCCTCTTTCCAATCCAATTATTATGCTGCAGTTGCCATGTGGCATTACTAGAGGGCAGCAGCATGAACATAATAGCACACCAAGGCTTTTGGCTAAGTGAATGAGTAATGAAGAATGGCTTGCCTGTATTTGTGCTACAGGGGGACATGTTTGGCAGGTAAACAGCACGATGAAAGCGGCAATGTGTAAATGATTGCAGAGTAATTGAGTGAGTGTGTCATCTGTCTCTTTGAAGGGACTTGTGAGAGAGGAACAGCACTTCCATAGTCCTCAAATGGGAGAGGAAGCACAGATTAATATTTCCCTCAAATAAAAACACTTACACCACTTTAAAGCTGACAAGTTTTACATGAGGCTTTGCAGTTGTAAGTATTTGCAATGTTTGATGCATAAATATGCATGGTTAGTGAAGTTTTTCCCAGAATGTAACCAACCCACCCTCTGGAAGTATCCTGAGGCTGGAAATGTCATCCACTCCTTTGGGGGAATGAGGCCAGGAAAAGCTTTGGGAAGATTGCTCCAGCCAACTGCAGGATAGAAAGATACTGGGGAAAGGTTACAGAGGGAGCCAGGCTGCACAACATCTGGTAACCGTTGGACAGAAATCTTTAGCAGGAACTTTTGACCACCCCCTTACTGTGGGAGCAGGATCCTCATACCTCTGTGTCTCTGAGACCTTTTTTGACCTCTGGTTAGCACCATCTCATTACCACACAAATGTAGCCTCCTTGTTCCCCAGCTTTGGCAGAGCACCGACCACGTTTCAATCCTTTGAGTGACAACAAACACCCTTCCTATGTGCCCTCAATTTACATACCGTCAGTAACCCAGCTGCTTCTCTTACATTTCAGTCTCAAGTATCCTGTTGGATGCACATTGCTTGAGTGTACAGGCATTTACCCTCTGTACAGTCCCTCACAGCTCACTCAGACTATATTTCTCTAAACCATATATACATATTCTGCCTTACAGTTAGACCTGGTCTTTCCTCTGAGGATCATACCAAACAGAAGGAGGACAAATAAATTGAAGAACATGCCAAACTCTCCGCAGACATTGCCAGTCCATAGACTGCTGCCTATTTGCATGCTATGATTATTCTCTATGGCCCACACAACCAATTGCCACAGGTATATTTTTCCTTGTCCATTCATCTGCTCTACTGCCACCCTTCATTTAGAAAGGCAGTAAAATCTTGGGAAGCCCCCTCCCCTGCAAAAATACCACCACATGCTCCGTGTTGTACCTTCCAATACCATAACCGCAGTAGGATACTATGGTGCCCACCCTGTGGCTGGTAATAGATACTGTCACTAACCTGTTCATCCCCTAGCCCCCTTGTTTGCCCTATTCTTTTGGGGTGCACCCCATAATGGAGGAAGGGAGCAATAAAAACTGCGTTTAGCGCCCCCCCCCCCAAAATGACACCAAAGCCATGTCCTTCTGTGCCCCGTACACACTTCATAATGCACCCCAAGCCCCTTTTAATACTGCCCCCTCAAATTTGACTTCCCCCCCCAATCAAGGAATATAGGGGGTGCAGCCCAAAAAATTGGGTTCCCCACCATAAGGACCATTCTATGTAATTGAGCCATCTGTGGAGGTGACCATTGACCGTGTGCTCACTAATCCACCTCTTGATGAGTGCCCCAGGCTCCTACTCCATCTAGGAACACCTCTTTAGTCACTGGGACCCCACCCATCTATCTATGCTCCCCCTAACACCTCTCTTTTTTCTCGCTGCCTCAGCTCCTCCACCACCCCTTCCTCACTTTAACCTCCACCTCACTCAACACCTGTTACCCTGTCACACTCTTTCCTACCCTTGCTCTGGACACACCCACCAACTCTCAACCACTCTGCAATCCACTATTTGGCAGGCATCACTCCACTCTTTCTCAACACAAACACACAAACACACAAACACACATACACACACACACACACACACACAGAGCCCCCCACACACACACAGCCCCAGACACACACACAGCCCCACACACACACACAGAGCCCCACACACACACAGCCACACACAGAGCCCCACACACAGAGCCCACACACACACAGAGCCACACACACACAGAGCCACACACACACACACAGAGCCACACCGACAGAGAGCCACACACACACAGAGCCACACACACAGAGAGCCACACACACAGAGAGCCACACACACACACAGAGACACACACACAGAGCCACACCCACAGAGAGGCACACCCACAGAGAGCCACACCCACAGAGAGCCACACCCACAGAGCCACACACACACACAGAGCCACACACACACACACACAGAGCCACACACAAAGAGCCCACACACACAGAGCCACACACACACAGAGCCACACACACACACAGAGCCACACACACACACAGAGCCACACACATACACAGCCACACACACAGAGGGCCACACACACACATAGAGCCACATACACACACAGCCACACACACACACAGAGCCACACACACACACAGAGCCACACACACACACAGAGCCACACACACACAGAGCCACACACACACAGAGCCACACACACACAAACTCTGACACTCCAAGCCCACTCAAATAAGGAGCATTGACAATCACCTCCAGTACTAAGGGGCATTAAAATGGCTCTTCCCGCCATTCTAAACAGAAGATGGGGACTATAAAGCATACAAATGTAGTAGATAAATGTTGCTAGGCCTATTCGCTCACAAACTCTGCAACAGTATTCGTAGACGTCCAGATGAGAGACATGACAGTCAGGCCCAACAATAAATACATCGCACCACAATAGTCAATAAAGCGCAATGTTTAGCTCATACAACAGATCAAAACACAGCATAAGACTACACAAAGCACACCACAAAGTATTGTGTCATACAAACTAAGGTAACGCAGTAGAATATAACATATAACGGAGCCGCAGAGGGAAAACACCACATCACATCACATATAACATACGATAAAACATGACATCATATCGCGAGAGCGGCAAGCAGTTTCACAGATACTGACTCGTAGCAGATGTCCAATAAAATGTGATTGAATTTGTATACTCTCCGCGAACAACCCCACGCACTGAAGAAAGGCCCCGTCCTCTCCCTTCCGTCCCCACTTTTATCATATTCTTCCTGGTTCTCACCTCCTCTCCTTCCCCTGCCCCCACCCCCCACCCTTTGTCGCCGACCCCTGTTGCTCCTCCTCAATTTTCATCACTGGCCCCTCTTTTTCGACCCCCTTCTGCCACTCCTTTCATTGCAGACTCCTTGGTTGACTTCCATCTCGCCAGCTCGACTGCGCAAGCGCAGCCATAGCAGGCCTAGACCTAAAAAGCAGAGAGGATAATCACGCAATGAATGCCGATCTTTAAAGCCACTTTAGGACAGTGTTCAAATGAGCCTCTTTCTGATGGTAAAAACAAAAAAGAAGATGAAACTACGGCAGTCTTCAGGAATCATCGGTAAGTATGGCGGTTTTTGACTATGCGGGAATGGTAAAAGGAGTAAACAAGAAAGGAAAAAATGGCAGAAGTATTAGAAGTGAACAGTGGCGCTCAATCGATGTCCCTCTTGTGCACGCAGGTGTACATTTTTACATTCAAGTGACAACCAAAGCAGGGCTGTGTTTCCGCCCGGGTTTAGGAGAGGCAAGATGTCCAACTTAATAGAAAGGGGGATGGTTACTTCATACATGCTTGTACTCCGACTACTCTGATACTCCACACAAAGTGATATATGACATGTTAACATCAAATAGTACAGGGCAGTGGTTACACAGCAGTATCTTGCCAACAACCCAACGACAATGACTAATTCAATAAAGAAGAGGACAGAACATGTAATTTAAATGCTAATACGAGTCAGGCACCTTCCACTGTGAGTGCCAGTCAGCATGTTCACTTGTCGGTTGTGTTTTATCTATTGCACTATTGCTGCACACACAGGAAGTGAAAAAGTTTCACGCAAACACAGGAACAAAGAAAAAAGATAGTATGTTCTATGGAAGCAGAGTCGCACTCTTGTGTTAAACTACGGCCAAACTGTTTGGTTTTGGGACACAGCTGGATCCTGTTTCTGTCGAGGCTTATCCCTCGGGCATCATCGCCGCTCAAGAGGCAGGGATGTTTTGTACATTACTGCAACTCCGCCCTCGCGCTAAAAGGCACGGAATCCCTTTAGCCCGGCAGACTCAAGGCAGCCCGGCAGCTGCCGGCTTCACTGAATAAATAACACGTAGAGATAACACTGCTGCGGTCCTGCGGTCCTGGGAAACTGCGTCAGGGAGGGAGGGAGCCGCAAAACACAGGTACACGCTCTCGGACGAACGCGCCCTCCCAGTGCATGCGCGCAAACAGGCAGTTCTGTTAAATAACTATGGTTAGGTTAAGGTAAGCGTAGCTAGTTTGCTTGTGATTGTTTAGTGAGACACCAAAGCGATAGTTGGTGCAATAAAGTACTTAAAGAATGACACGACTGTGAAGAGGCAACAATGGGACATTTCAATCGACCGAATTGTAATCCTTAATTATTGGTTGATGAGCAAACGCCGTTTTGTAAAAGTAAAAAAAAACAACTTCAGATTTATGGCCATAATATGACGACACGTGAGCTCCAAGTTTACTTTTGCAGTCAAAAACAGCGCAGAGGCAGTACAAACAAGCGCTCGCCATTTGTCTCTAAGCCCCGTCCTTTTCAGACTGGGGGTTTACAGCCCAGAAAGAAAGTAAAAAAACACGCCCCTAGAAAGAAAGTAAAAAAACACGCCCCCCAATCGGAAAAGGACGGGGCTTAGAGCAAAAGAAGAACTTCACTAGAACCTCTTCTCCAATGGCTGGCCACCGTTTAGGAGGCCAGCCAATGGAGAAGAGGGGCGGGGCTTAACCCTAGCTAGTGAAAGTACCCTATAGTCATTAAATCTCGCAAGCTCGAGTGCGCATGTGCGCACTCGACACCACGCAAGACCTAAAAACGAATAGTGCGATCCTCCAATAAAGCAGCCATAATGGAAAGTCGCAACCCGATATATACAATCACATTAAAAAATACATCCCTCCCCACAAAACGAGCAAGCTCGTTATCAACAGCAAATGTCACATTTGAAAAACAACACGAGTGCACATAACATGTCACACTCGTGTCAACCTCAAACTGGCGCTACATTTACAAAAAAAAAACAAAGAAGCAAGCGTACATGAAATTGCGCTCGCGCGCATGCAACAATCTCTACAAAATTTAAAAGCGAAGTGTATTTTTAAAACCTGGAATTCTCAACATTAATATGTTACATTATAGCCTGCACGGAATGCTGAGAAGTATTTATGAAAAGTGATTATTTAAAAAAATTAACTTCAAGCAATTCCTGCCCCCATCCTACCGCTGGCAACAGTGCCATTAGTGGCGCTAGAGGGCGCACGAGCAGCATGGCCGCACTTGCGTGAGGCTCCTGCAGCCTGTGCCAATCTCCTACATTTATCCTTATTAAATCACCTCCGATGCCGCTGAAAATTGGTGCGATTGTAGAGGACCCATGCTCTGCCACTCGCTGAACATTTGAGAGGAATCGGACCCGAGGTTACGGAGATATCACAGTGGGAGTGCCCGGCCGACTGCTACGACGGAGCCTGCATGGAGTGAGATGGGGCACCATGACTACGCGACACCGGTGAGCCCACGTGGTCAGTAGGCCCCGACTGGAGGACGTTCGTACTCCCGCACCTACTCGGTGATCAGGACGTTGAGACGGGGTGCTGCACTCACCGGAGCTAGAGGTGGCCGCCGAGCACAGGTCGGTGGTGCAGCTAAGCGGACAAGCGGCGCTCCGGCGTATGCACGGAGGGAACTGCGGTAAGGAGAGATTACAGCCTGAACGAGACCGATGCAGGTGGCGGGTCTCGATATATGCGATAGCTGCCTACGGCCCCGCTCCTGCCCCCCATCCCCCCACTGGACTGGGCGAAGCGAGCGGCTGAACGGAGACCTGTGAGAGACGGTGCGGGTGTGAGCGCTTTGGCGCCAAGAGTGAGGCTGAGCGCGAAGAGGGAGGTAGAAACTGTTGGCTTCCCTGTCGCTGCTGGAGAGATGTGGCCGTGATCTGGGCAGTGGCTGGCTGTGCCTGGGTGCGGAAGGCGCCTGTTGGACTGAGGGTACGTGCAGGATCTGCGTATAGCGACAACAGGCTCTAGGGGGTAGAGGCCTGGCTCCTGCGGCTGCTTAGAGTGGATATATTGAATATACGGATACTCCGGTAGAGGCAGTGCCATTTTGCAGTGTGACGCACAGTAACTATGCTGGTGCTGTCCTGACAGAGAAGATTGGCGTCAAGGAAATGAGCTTTGGGTATCCCTGGTAACTCAATGAATGTTGCACTTCGCTGGGGCTGATACAGGGCAACTGAGTGAATCCGAAAGACTGGCACTTGACCCTTCACACTGTAGCTATACTGGACTTGGCCTGTACTGTCACGAGTGCTGTCTACATCATAGCGGAACGGCGACTAAATGGGTGCGCGGTGATCTACCGTGCATACGTGCTGGAGACAGTTAACGCAGTTGTTCAGGGCCACAGATACAAACAACGGAATCGACGGTGGCTTGGAGGACTGCTCACTGAGTGCGTTCCATTTCATGTCTGAGGCCTCAGGGTCGCCCTGAGGTGAAGGAGGTAGGGGGACATCTTCAGCCAGAGTGAAGTCAGCTAAAGGTGCTAACATGGGACGGCAGGATACTAGGCAGCCGAAAATATCCTTTGATTCTACCCAGCCATTGAAGAAAACTGTGCGGTTGGGGTCTGACTCTGGGGGGCCTCAAAGTTCATCAACAGCCGGGACTAGCTGCGACACGGCTGCACCGGATATGCACATCCTGCTGCAGGAGATGAAACAGAGGTTCGCAACGGTGGTGGACAAGGTGGATCGGTTATCCTCCAGAATGGATGCTATTGTGCAAAAGATGGACGTTCACGAGGAACGCATTACAGAGGCGGAGAGGAGGATTTCGGACCATGACGATACCACGGCGTCCCATGCTACTAGACTGTCTAGAATGGACAATATCCTCAGGGTAATAGCTGCAAAGAACGAAGAGTTAGAAGCGCGCAGCCGACGCAATAATATACGCGTGGTTGGTGTGCCGGAATCAACAAATACAGGGCGGATGGAGGACTATGTGGAGCGGATTCTGAAGACAGCGGTAGGAGCGGATGCCTTCTCACAGCAGTTTATTGTTGAGAGGGCGCATCGTTCTCTTGGTCCTCAGCCCAAACCAGGAGCTCCGCCACGACCAATAATAGCAAGGCTCCTAAATTATCGGGACTGGGATACTGCACTGCGTGCTGCACGAAACACTAACCAAATGACCTGTGATGGGGTGAATTTTTCTTTGTACCCGGACTTCACACCTCTTGTGCAAGACCAAAGACGGAAGTTTCTGGAAGTGAAGAAAAAATTGAGGGCTCTACAAATTGACTATGCTTTACTATATCCGGCGAAGCTCAGAGTCACGCATCAGGCGAAACAACACTTCTTTTTGAACCCACAACAGGTTGAGGATTTCCTAAAAACACTGCGGCGCGATCGTGGAAAACGGCCGGCAGAGGAAGACGCGGAGGATGAAGGGGACTGAACTGTAATTGGCCGCTGTTGAGTTTTATTGATGACTGAAGTGTACTAAGTTTGGGTTCGAGTTGAATACCTTTTGCTTTGGAACTGAAATGGGGACTCTGTAAGAGCACTGCTCATATGGATACGGGAGAATGATGAGGATGGCGTTGGGATTACAGGTGGTAATGTATGCCAGGTGACGCCCCCTTCCCTCGACGGGCCCTGAATAGGGAGGCTCAGGTCGGAGGGCGAGGTGAAGGGGGTTGTAAAGTGCGTACCTTAGATGACCCTACTAGGGTGTACCCCACTGACATTGTTTGTTACACTGCAGCTATTTGGGGGTTTGCTAGCGGTGGTAGGGGGGGAGGGAATGGGATGCTGGAGAGTTGGGGTTGCTTCAGTGGGAGGAGGGTGGGATGTGTGAGAATGCGGTAGTGCTGCATAGAGATCATTTGGGTAGGTTGGGGCAAGGGTAGCTGGGTAAATGCTTCACACAGATCCTGGTAGGGCAGGGCTGCTGCTGACTGAAGTGTGGTGGTACCGCTGGACAGACTGGGGGGGAAATGGTTGGCGATGGGTTTCAATGGGCGGGATTATTCAGTTTACGGGCATCGACTTGAGGTATGGTTGTGTGAACGGTTGGGGGAGGGGTGTGATCGGAGAGGCGTTTGAAATGGTTGAGGGGTGGCGATGGGGGAGGGGAGGGGGTGGGGTCTTTGGTTGCAACAGGCAAGAGTTACACAGGAAATTGCATATCCATTGGAAAGATTGCTATGGTATAGCTGGGCGGCGGTTGATGCGGTGGGAGTATGTCTTATTACGGATATCACATGTGATAATGGCTGATGGAAACAGGAATAAACTGTTGATATTGTCATGGAATGTACGGGGCATCAATGATGCTAGGAAGGGTAGGAATGTACTCGCTTATTTAGACCGGCACAATGTGCACATAGCATTGTTACAGGAGACGCATTTCCGGCCGCGATCGGATCCCAAATTTGCTAGTAAATGGGCCTCGATCAGGAAATTTTCATCGTATTCCTCGTACTCAAGAGGTACTGCTGTGTTGATCAAAAAATCAATTGCATTTCAGCTGCTGGGTGAGATCCTTGACCTTAATGGACGCTTTGTGCTATTGTGGGGAAGGTTGGGCATAGACACCGTTGCGATAGTAAGTTGCTATGCTCCTAACACCGACACTCCGGAATTCTTCACGACACTGTGGGGGCATATATTGGGTGTGGATGCTACTCATGTCATCTGGGGAGGTGATTTTAACGTGGCATTGGTTCCTGGTATGGATAGGTCAGACGGCTGTGGGCAATATAACAGGCAAGCGTGGGATGTGCTGTTGGGTATCATTGAGGAAGCTGGGCTGGTGGATAGTTGGAGGCACACTCATCATGCACACAGGGAGGGCACGCATTTTACATCACATACTAATACCTGGGCTAGACTAGACTATTGCTTTGTGACGAGAGGACTCTGTGAGGGAATAGGCACGGTGACACATTTGCCCAGAACCTACTCTGATCATTGTCCAGTATCGATGTCACTCACTATACCAGGACATAATCGAATAAGACCCCCATGGAGAATGCTCCCCTCCATGCTACTGGATACAGTTTTTAAGACGGAGTTGGGAGTGGAAATTGAAGAGTTTTTCCCCAGGAACAAGGATTCGGTTGATAGTGTTGAAATGGTGTGGGAGGCGTTCAAGGTCATGATCAGAGGGATTTGCATATCCAAGGGTGGGGGAGTGTTGAGAGATATCCAAAGAACACTGAGTAGATTGGAACGCGAGCTGAAAGAACTAAAAATTGGTATGACGAGCAGAAGGGACGCGGGTCGCACAAGACATTTAGAGATAAGCTCTCTGAGTATGAGGAGGAAGCAGCGAGGGAAGTTAAGTTCAGAGGGAAGCATTGGTCTGCACGTAGATATTGCGAAGGGGAACGACCAGGCAAAGTGTTGGCTGCAATAACGAGGAAACCGCGCTTTAGTGCCAATATATTAGAGATTGTCACGCCGGAGGGGGTAAGGTATCAGGATACTGAGAGGATTCAGGGGGAATTTCTGGTACATTATGGACGCCTCTATAAATCACAACAGACTACTGAGGTGGACATGCGTAGCTTCCTTGATGACATCGCGCTGTGCTGGCTCAGTGATGTACATAGAGCATTCCTTGGCGCGCCACTGGAGCTCGACGAGATACGCGACGCGATTTTGTCATTGGCTAATGGCAAGGCGGCGGGACTAGATGGACTCCCTGCGGAGTTCTATAAATGTTACATTGATATAATGGCGCCGGTCCTTAAGGAAGTCTATGAAGAATCGTTGGAAGTTGGGGAACTGCCGGGATCGATGAGGGAGGTGGTCATTACCTCCCTGTTGAAACCGAGTAAGGACCCGACAGACGCTGATTCGTATCGGCCACTGTCGCTCATCAATTGCGATGCGAAAATCCTTGCTAAAGTCCTTGCAACCCGCCTCTCGTTGATCATGACTAAGTTGGTATTACCAGATCAAGCTGGTTTTGTACCGGGTCGTACCACCACACATAATCTCCGAACATTGTTCTCTCTAATACAGACGATTGCCCCGGAACTCCCAGTTGCAGCCGTTTTTTTGGATGCAACAAAGGCGTTCGATTCGGTTGAATGGACGTACCTATTTACTATATTACATAGAATGGGGTTTCCGAAACTGTTTGTTAGCTGGGTAGAGCTGCTATATACCAAACCAACGGCCAGAGTGGTTGCTAATGGATTTTTGTCGACCCCCATATCAATAACCAGAGGCACCAGACAGGGATGTCCTCTCTCCCCTCTACTTTTTGCTATAGCTATAGAGCCACTGGCATGTCGAGTTTGTCAACTGCACAGAGACAGTGCCTTTCATTGCTTCCAACGTCAGATCGGGGTATCATTGTATGCGGACGATATCACGCTATATGTGAGAGAACCGCAATCTAATCTTAACCCTATTCTACGTGAATTTCTAGTGTTTGGAAGGATGTCGGGGGTGCAAATAAATTGGAAGAAATCTCAATTCTTCCCGCTCACGAGCGCAGTTCAGAAATTTCAGTTGGATTACCCACTTGAATGGTGCGATTCGGATCTTAGATATCTGGGAATAGTGATATCCCTGAGTAGGGATGAGACGCTGAGGATGAATTACGGGGTGGCCATCTCGAAACTGGCAGATAACGTTACACGCTGGAAGACGCTGCCGTTGTCAATGGCAGGAAGGGCATCGCTTATAAAGATGGTGGTATTGCCACAGTTTTTGTACCTATTTCAGAACGTGCCTTACTACCCTGGCGCTTTTTTCTTTAAACAGTTGAGATCGGAACTCATTCGCCTTTTTTGGGGGGGAAAACAACCTCGGCTGCGGTGGGCCATTCCAACCCAGCCTTATGATAAAGGAGGTTTTGATGTGCCGGATTTCGAAACTTATTATGTTGCTGCCCAGGCACAGTACGCATATCACTGGCTCAATCCCACGCCTTTTATGCCACAGATCGCGGCGGAGGACTGGATTGCACGTCCTCTCCCACTTAATGGCCTACTACAGGGCACGGTGCGGGACATAGACACACCATTTACCACGGTGACTTGCACCATAGACGCTTGGAATAGAATTGCGAGGATTCTTAAAGCCCCGCAGTTGTATTCACCTGTATTGCCCCTCACGTATCACCCTCGTATATCGCTCCTGCAGGAGACAGGGTTTCATTTGATGAGTAAACGCATGAAGATTGACACATGGGGAGCTCTGTTCCTCAATGGACAGTTCCGTACCAGGGAACAACTGTTTCAGGATGTCACGCCTACTCCTCTAGAGGTCTTCTATTACCTCAGACTTAGACAGGGCTTGAGAGAAGTCTTGACCGATTTTCCATGCTGCTGTCAGACGGCCGCCATCTTGTTTCCCGGTTGTATAACAATATTAGGTTGCAGCGCCAGGGGCCTGAGAGTTCGGCACGACAGCACTGGGGTGAGGAACTAGGCAGAGACATTACTGACGATCAATGGAACTATTGTTGTGCCATTACAGCTAATATTTTGTCTAGTAGCAGGTTGAAGATTATTCATTTTAAGTTCTCAACGTTTTTAATTTACACCTGTTAGAAAACTACGCTTTCGCTTGGCAGATAACGATAGATGTGACCGCTGTAAGGTGGAGGGGGCGGGATTCCTCCACTTGGCGTGGGAGTGTCCTGGTGTATACGAGTATTGGTCACAGGTGCAGGAAGCCTTACAGGCTATGACTGAAGGGGTGATCGATAGAGATCCGTTAATGATGCTACTGGTGCACACACAGAATATGCCTAAGACTGTTCGAAGGTTTATAGATGTTGTACTTTTACTGGCTAAGAGGCGGGTTGCATGCCGTTGGGGTACAGGGAGAGCCCCAAAGTTTAAGGAGTGGATTGATGATATGGTTTATTGCCAAGATCAAAACAAAGTCTATGCTGATTTGTTACCTGTACGGAGCAGACCAAAAGGTATCTGGGGTCCACTGCAGGTCTATTTATTAAAAGAGGCGGCTGCATATACAGACTCAGATAATGAAAGCCGAGAGTGCGGACAATAGCTGCCGCCTCACTATGACCCGTTTTTACTAACACATCAGGAGGTACACCAGCAGATTCCTGTACGGGGCACTATATATACCTAGTCAGGAGTAGGGGACGAGCCCCTACCAGATTGTCGATAGCCTGAGATGACGTTCAGGGATATTTACGTGACAGGATATTACTGGCTTGTACTGGCCCGGAATCTGTCTTTACAGCATTGCATGAGTGATGGTATATAAAGACATCCTGCCTGCCTGGATCGCCTGCTAGCGACAATTGCCTATGATAATGTCAATTACTGTTTGATATTGTGCAGAATCTATGCTACTGTACTGTTTAAGGGATGATGTCTGCATGCTTCCAACCTGCTTGGACTAGCCGATTGGAATATTCGCTTACCTGTATGCCTAGGGATTGCAATGTGAACCTGTGTAACCTACCTGGATGTTTTTACCTCTTGCCGTTTGTCAAGAAAAAATTTATAAATAAAGTTTAAAAAAACAACAACAAAAAACAGTGCCATTAGTGAACGGAGAGGTAAGACAGTTGTCATGTGAACCATATATGTGGCCCAGATTGTTATAGAGCAACATTAGTCTATTCAATCAAACACAATAGGTTTTTGTGCAACTTGTATTCTGAACTCACGTATTTGAATGTACCTTCATCTGCGAATATGAGGAGGAGTTTTGATGAAATAAAATATTTGTCTAAGATCATACAATTTTAGCAAGGTAGCAGCGATTTAGCCAAGCAGGGAAGCGAAAATTCACATTTGCATAATTAATGTATTTAAGAGGAAAATGTGATGTACATAGTTAAAAAACGCATGTGCTTATTAGCCATATAATTTATAGTAGGTAACTTCATTTAGCCATTATGAGCAGCATCTGAGTTAACACACTATGTAATCAGTACAGTATTGCTATTGCCATCTTGAATGTCGACTTACAGGTATAAGGCTGAGAGGCGTGAACATTTAATTCTCACTTGTCATGCAAGATGTGTGTTTTTCCATTGCAAATCGTATGTGTTTTCCCAGATGGCTATTACTAGATAGTGAATAGTTTATTGTTCTCAATACACCTAATAATAGGTTCAGGGAGAAGAAACACTGAAATTAAAATACTTCCAACAATTCAAAGGAAGAAACAAACAAAAAAGAAGGAGATGAAAGAAGTGGTTAAAGAGGCCCTTTAGAACAAAGTACTAGTATCAAAAATCACATTTATTTTGTCATATATCAACAGTTTCTTAAAAACAATTAGTTAAAGTACAAATGTGCTCAAGACAAAAAATGCTGGTATACAAAAAAGGGGAAACATACAAACCAGACAAGTGGCATACATAAACATTACATATCAGGATAAAGGAACAACATAAACATAGGTATTGTGTCCTTAATTCAAATTGATACACAAAGACGCGTCGACGGCGTTTCGACCGATATATTATTGTACGGTGGTCTTCAGGACTTGAAATTATTCTTGAGCAATATTTATCTTCAGCTTAAAACAGAGGAAGACCAATCTTTAATTGAGGTCATCCAAGGATACTTTTAGTGGCACATATAGCGGATACAGACAACCTTCATTGAACTGACATCACAATGTCAAGGCAGTGGCCACAAAATTTCAACCAACTGCTCGCCTCATAGTTTGGCTATTCTCGCAATTCAGGCAGCCCAGGGTTTGTTCCGCGTTCGTACCAATAGTTTATTGTTCTGGCGCAGCCCGTGCATGTAAGAGCGGTGGAGCCATGGTTTTCTTTTTTTAATTTAAGTTTCCCTCGTCGTCGTATGTCGAATCCCCCCCACCCCGCCTCACCACTCTTGCCTGCATGTGCCATGCCTGTTATTGTTATGTATTAGACGAGTGACAGTGAGGTTATCATTGAAAAAAGAAGGTGCCAATATAGGAGAGCGACTCGTGGTAAGAGCTGACTGTATAATGACAGTTTGTCCAGTTTAATGATCCATGGACATCTTCATGTATGGACCATTCTGCTGCCTGAGAAAGAGGGGAGTTTACCTGCTCCCAGAGTCTGGAGTACTATGATTTGCTCTTGAAGGTGGGAACAAACTTTAATCTTGCAAACTAGACCTTGTTGAATAGTAATAGTGTGTGTTCCTTAGGTGAGGGAGAAGATGCTTGCCGACGTCAAACTGAGAACACCCTTCTCACTCTCTGCTAATATCCTAGCCTGAGTGCAAAGGCTTTATGCCAAAGCATTCATATTCTCTTGTCAGAGACCATTATTTGGTTTTCTGAAGCTGAAGCTTTAATTTTACTGGCCAAACCAAATGTCCTTTTATCATCCTAGTTCTACATAAATTAAATACATTCTACATATGATGTATTTTTTGTTTGTTACTAATAATGTTCTATTCTATCTCATGCTGAAATATCGGCTTCTTGATCGTTTGATTTTGTAATAATAATACTTAACATTTGAATACTTAATGATTAGTGACTTTAACCTGACTAAAGTTTGTTAATAAATCTTTTAAAAATCATTACAATACTCTTTGCTATTTCTTCTGAAGTTCTATTACTCTTCATTGTTTATAGAAATGTTAGAACATTTTTGCTCCTAAAACTTTCTCCTACTAGAAGAAGAAAATGTCCATATGAGTGGGGTTGCTATGATGATTACACTCCACGTTTGGTATTCAGAAATCACCACGCCATCTAATGGTAGCAGAGTGATGGTTATGTTACTGGAAAGAAGGAGCTAGAAAGGTCCAGAAAAATCCAGCCCAAATTGCCTATGTTCCTAAAGTCTATGGCCCAATTTTAAAGATCAACGGTTTCGGCAGTTTCAAAGACATCTACAGTGGAGGACTGAGTATTAATAGGGTTTGTGCGTTGCAATTCTTTGTGTCGAACTTACGGTGTTGTGTTGAAGTTGTGTGTTTTGCGTTGTGGTGATACCTATGGTCTAATTGTGTAAATGTGCACATGCACGTGATGCTGAGCACTTTGAGTAGTTATTGGGCTCATCACAGTCCAAGATTCCAGGACAGATAAGAGTACATTGTGGTGCAACTTGTCAGCTAGGTTTTGTGGTGTCGGTTCGCGAGGTCCCATCACTGCACAATTGAGATAGGGAGCTATAATTGATTGTTTTGAGTATTTTCATTGTGATTGGTGCTAGTACAACCTATTGTGAAGAGGGGAAGCTGCATTAGTTAGGGTGATTTCCAGCTGGTCGAACTTTCTTCTGTGTGTGTGGAAGTTGGAAAGTGTTATTTCCAGGTGTTTCTTGTGTGAGTGATTACTCTGAATTCTTTAGTGGTTCAAACCAGTCATTTGTTTATTGTCCTTGCTTTAAAGTTTGACCATAAGGTTTTGAACGACCAGCTCAGGGCTGTCGGTATCAAGGAGTCCGCTCTAAAACCTTTAGGATCTTTTCTTTTAGAAAGGAAACAGATGGTGGCTCTTGAAGCCATTGTATCAGAACCCTTTAGTCTGCCATGTGGAGTTCCACAAGGGTCCTCCCTCAGTCCCACATTATTTAACTATTATGTTAAACCACTGGCGGCTTTGATCAGATCTTTTGGCTTTTAACCCGACTTCATATGCAGATGACACTCAAATAGTGGTTGCTATGTCCACAATTAACAATCCTACTGGCCAAAATGTTAACAATTGCATGGTAGCAGTAGACCAATGGATGAGTGTTGTATAACATTTTAGGACCCCATTGTAATTTTCCCGATTCATGCCCTTATATAGGTATAAATCATCATATCCTTATATAGGCATAGAAATCATAACCATATTTAAACATAGCTCCTACAGTCCAAACACAACAGGGCTACTTCCACTAGTTCCGAAAATCTACAAGGATTTCTTGGAAAACTCGACTTCAGCAGCTAGGGACTTCCCCTTGCTTGAATACTGACTTATCCAAGAACTCATGGAGTTTTGAAAGAACTGAGACTCTTTGATGACGTTATTATGTCCACCTTTACATCAATCTTGGCACCTTCAAGGTATAAATATGCCCACACTTGCCATAGCAAACACACGGTGGTTTGGAGCAGTTCGACGATCTACTTGCCCGACGCGCCCTGCTACTGCAAGTGCTGAAGGAAGCCAACCGTCCAGCAGACGCACTGAGAGAGACGCTGTCTTTTCTCCTGCCAAAAAATCCAGCTCCAGTGTTTCCAAGCTACCCTTACGGGTTGTTGGGAAATCGAGTCCTGAGCCTGACCTTCTTCATTCCAAATCAAGGTACGGAGCTGATTAGACCCTAGGAGAAATCTTGGACAGATTCTTGGCAAACAATACTACATTTATGCTACACCTCACTCTTTCCCTCGTACTAGGCTTAGGTTAGGTACACCGGGGTAGGCGTATTTTAGAAGCACCAGTTGAGTACTTTTTAGCCTCTGTTATTTATGTATGTATTTACCTATGGTCTAGGAACCATACAATGCTCTTACAGTATTATTTTATTCTGCTCTTTTTACTGTATGCATTATATTTTGCAACCAGTTTTACGATTGTAGTAGTTCATTTCTTATGCTTGAGAAAGAAGACTGTTCAATAAATCCTTTTATTGAAAACGCCCGTCTCTCTATTTTTCTGCACCTCTGATGAAACGAAGCATGCACGATTGACTGAGTAAAATATCTATCTATTGTTTCCACGACTCTGAAGATCAGTTTTATCTTGGGGAAACAAAGTTGTCATGTTTATGCGGTTGTCAGAAACTAAATACCTTCTTGTGAACTCGAGAACGTTTCTAGTGACCTCTGATCTAGGTGGCACTCACAATTAAGTCTAATATATTCTGATAGAGACCTAGTAGACCCAAGTCCTATGTCACATCTATTGGATATAATATTCCAATGCGCAGAACCTATTGGGAATATAGGAACTACACTACATGAACCATAATTGTCTAAAACTAAATTCAGTGAAAACTGAGGTCATTATATTCAGGAACAACCCAAACTTATGGGCCCCATTCTGGTGGCCTCAAGAAATGGAAGGAAGCCCATTTATCCTTTCCACTCCAGAGAACAAAGTCAGGAACTTAGGTGTGGTTTTAGACACTAAACTGACTCTTGGACCACAGGTAAAAGCAGTTACTTCCTCTGTTTTTTCATCCTGCATGTTCAGAAGAAGATCTTTCACTTCATCTCTGTTATTTCAGCTCTAGTACTTGCGAAAATAGACTATTGTAATGCCTTATACCTTAACATGCAGGAACAACATGTCAACAAACTCCAAGTGTTAATGCGGCAGCTAGAGCCTTAACTAGAATACCCAAACATAAACCTGCTGCCCCACCATTAAAGAGCTTCATTGGCTTTCCTGTTGTGTAGTTCCTATAAACCTATATCGGATCTGCACGTTTAGACATCATAGACTGTGGGATTAGGGTCCAGACTGATTCCAGACACCCCCACCGGGTACGTTAGTCTGTATACCAGTTAGCTCAGAAAGCCACTGTAAACTCCTCTTGCCAAGGAGAGAATATTTCCTGGCAACTATTGAACATGACAATTCTGTTCCATCAGGGATCGTGGAAACAGTACGGTTCTTTTTGCTCAGTCACGCATGCTCACTTTGTTTCAGACAGATACATAGAATAAACGGTGGGGATGTTTTCAATAAGCATTTATTGAACCAGCATCATTCTAGTGTAAAATAGGTGTGCTAAAACAACCACATATAAATTACTATAGAGTAAAAGGATGGTAGATTCCTACCATAGTGCTAAACAATGAATACAGGCAGGTATAAAAATACATGACAGTAATAATGCGTACTCCTACGATGCAACCCTAACTAGATGTACCCAAGTGTACCTATCATGTATGTAGGTGTAGAGCCAAGAATCCCTCTAGGATAAAGTCAACCCCGTTACCTGAAGTGAGAGACTGTGGGACCGCGTCTTGGTCTCGAGTTGGACACCCCGTGAGGGATGTCAGGCCACTGCGAGCTTGAATGTCTGCGTGCAGGAACCTCAGCGTCATGTGTCAGCATGGAAGTCTTTTTTCTCCTCTCCCTGCCTCAGCAAAGATATGGTGTTTATATACCCAAAGTGGTACCCTCGGGGCTCTACCTTGCTGTGTCATGTTGGACTTAGGATGACGGAAGGAATGACCCTTACACATAGTTATTATACTCAGATATCAACGCCCTCCTCAAGAAGGCCAAGGCGGACCCCAAGGACCTCAAGAACTTCCGGCCCATCTCCCTGCTCCCGTTCCCGGCAAAGGTCATCGAGAAAATCGTCAGCATGCAACTGGCCTGCCACCTGGAAGACAACAACATCTTGGACCCGTCCCAGTCCGGGTTCAGACGAAACCACAGCACCGAGACAGCCCTAATTGCCGCCACAGACGACATCAGGCGCCAACTAGACAATGGCGAAACATCAGCCCTCCTCCTCCTAGACCTGTCAGCCGTCTTCGACACGGTCTGCCATCACACTCTAAAGACACGCCTCCTAGAAGCCGGAATCCAAGAGAAGGCCCTTGACTGGACCACGTCCTTCCTCTCCGGCAGAACCCAGAGCATCCGCCTCCCGCCCTTCCGATCCGATGCCACCGACATCATCTGCGGCATCCCCCAGGGCTCATTCCTCAGCCCGACGCTGGTTAACGTCTACATTGCCCCCTCGCACAAGTGGCCCGCCAACACGACCTCAATATCATCTCCTACGCCGACGACACCCAGCTCATCCTCTCCCTCACCAAGGACCCGCACACCTCCAAAACCAACCTCCACGAGGGAATGGGTGCCGTCACCGACTGGATGAGGAACAGCCGTCTGAAGCTGAACTCGGACAAGACGGAGGTACTCATCCTCGGACCCACCCCCTCAGCCTGGGACGACTCCTGGTGGCTGACCACACTGGGAACAGCACTGACACCCACCGACCATGCACGCAACCTAGGATTCATCCTCGACTCCTCCCTCTCCATGTCTAAACAGGTCAACGCCGTCTCCTCCTCCTGCTACAACACCCTCCGCATGCTCCCCAGGCTCTACAAGTGGATCCCGACCAAAACAAGAAGGACAGTGACACAGGCCCTCGTCAGCAGCAGACTGGACTAAGGCAGTGCACTGTATGCAGGAATCCCAGCAAAAAACATATGACGACTACAACGCATCCAAAACGCCTCCGCCCGACTGATCATCAACGTCCCCCGCCACAGCCACATCACCTCCCACCTGAGAGACCTACACTGGCTCCCCGTCGACAAGAGGATCACCTTCAAACTCCTCACCCACGCACACAAAGCACTCCACAACACCGGACCAGCCTACCTGAACAGCAGTCTCAGCTTCAACACCCCCACCCGCCAGCTCCGCTCCGCCAGCCTCGCCCTCGCCGCTGTCCCCCGCATCCAACGAACAACCTCCGGCGGCAGATCCTTCTCATACCTCGCTGCCAAGACCTGGAACACCCTCCCTACCCACCTACGGCATACCCAAGAACTACTCCCCTTCAGAATACTCCTCAAGACCTGGCTCTTCGAGCAGTAGCGGCACCCCCTCCCCTCAGCGCCTTGAGATCCTCACGGGTAAGTAGCGTGCCTTACAAGTACTCTGATTGATTGATTGATTGATTATGCAGGAGATGGTAGTCCTGCTGAGTTTCCAAGAATACTCATGCATAATGAATGAGGCTAGTCTTCAGGGAAAACCCCACGTCCTGTAAGCAGTACCATAACTAGGTAAAAGGTCGATCCCAAGAACCAGTATGTAGTGTAATGGCAGGGGAAATACAGTGGAAAGGTTTGGTTGCTACCTGAGCCTTTATTGGAGTACCTATATGAAACATAACACCCACTCCTCATCAGACTGGACGACCTACTAACATTTTAATGTACTTCTAGGCATTGTACACAAACAGCGAATTAGTCCATAAAATAGTGCGTAAAAAATGTAAAAAAATGTAAAATGCCAAAATTGTATTTTAAGCTGTAGAAGTCTTACTAAAATATGTTTGTATATATAGTTCGAACAACTATGAGTGTCTGAAAGCCATGCTGTTCAGTAAAAAGAATAATGTTAGTTGTTTAAAATTCCAAATTTGGTTGTTTTGATGAAGGCCAAATTTTTCCCAGCACACGATGAGTCAAATGTTTATGTGTCCTGGCTGGGAGACGCAACATCGCCGTCGCTTGCCATCGCAGACAACGGTCCCTGCAACACCTCACAGATCAGATCAATCGAGCACAGATGATCTTCTGTATTGCTAACAGCCTATGCTGGGGAAGCTTGTATGACATCCATGGCCTGAGTGTTTGTAGAGGAGCCGGTATCCGTTCCAACAATATCTGAAGCATCCTCTGGTGGCTCTAAGAATGCAGACATCAACATGGGAATACGCTGAGGACACAGCAGTACATGAGGCGTTATCGGGTTCAGTAAAGCATCCACGTCCGATGGCGCAACCGATGGAAGTGTTAGACAGAGATCCAACAAACATTCTTGTCCGCAGAACAGGCATCGGAGAACATGTAGAACAAAGTCAATCCAGACTGGTCAAAACAATAGGAACCAAGACTCGCTTATTTCTCGAAGGCGAGGTGTGCCCAGATGGAGTACCATGCGATTGCGGTAGCAGCACTCCAAGCGCGTTTTACCATCTCCTTGGTGACTGGATGTCCATTGCATAGCAGAAAAATTACAATTAGGATTCCTGCTATTAGTAACAGGATTAGCGGAAGTCCTCTAAAAATGCTTCTGAATACGGAGTGTATGAAGGCTGGAATCACTCAGAGGCCGTCTGAAAGGTGCTTAGCAGTCCAGAACCTCTTTAATAGGTGTACTATACCCGTCGTATCAGACATGTTAAAGATACGTTGTATCATTTCTGTGAAATGGAAAAGCCAGTTTGTTCGTACAAGTGCCTGTATCTCAGCTGAAGACCTTGCGACCTGATGATCACGGTTTTCTGTATAAGCATTGCTTTCATTCGGCTCAGAGTATCAAACAGTATAAAGGAAACATTAAACAAAGGCCATAACTGTGCCTCCCTGAGTGTGTGGATTAGTGGAAACAATACTTGCATGCAACAAGTAACCCTGGAGTTTACAGTTACAAGATATGCGATGCCTGAAAGCATCCCACAACAACCATGATCATTCAGCATTAAGGAACTCCCATTTGAGAACAACCTGAACACCGGATTAATCACAGCAGCCAGGGACCCTTTCAAATGACAGGATACATTTGCAACTGAACCATTACAGGCCTGTGAAGCATATTATCCTAGCATATGAGAGATCTGCTTAAAGAGTTTTTGCAGTTTGTACTGCTTAAAAACACTTCCATGTCCCCACTACTGCATTGAAATATGTATGGCAATCCCCAAGATTCCTTGATGAATTCCCTACCCATCGCTTCATATCTGCCTGCCTGTTGTGGTTCTAGGAAATACTGAAACTGGAAAGTTGTGACCTGTAATGTTATATGGACTTGGATTAACCAGTCTGTTGATGGTGACTCTGCCACAATGAAAGGTAACTGGTCCAGTTTTTCAATACCAGAATTGTATATTTTGCTCCCCTTTGTGCCATTGTTATCTGTTTTTTAGTTAGATTTAATGCAAAGAACAAGACATACTGTTGATAGATCGCCAAGGCACATAACCATTGCGCAATGATTGCAGCGTCCAGCCTAATAAAATAATAGAACGTAGCTGGGAATGTTCGTGCTGTAGTATGGATAAATCCTGTTCTAGTGTGTCTATAACTAGGAGAAGTGTGGCTCAATGGTTAGAGCAAATGTGAAAAGGCTGTGGATCCACCACAACCTGAGAAACGGAGCACAGCATTTGTGGACGACTTAAGTCGTCTCAAAAACTCGTTTTATCAAAGTTAATACACTTGACATATGAGCTCGAAGGCACGTAAATTTAATTCAGCCTTTTTTTATCTCATTTAGAATAAAAATTTGTGGCACGAATCAAAAGTTCATAATTCATTATGAATAAAACACAAAAATATATGATTTTTTTGACGATTCACAATGAATTAACTAAATCAAATGTACACTCTTATTCTGAAATCTTAGATTCAAGAACAATTTCAAGAGCGAATCCCAATGCATTTCGGGTTCTACAATGCACAAACCCTTCTTCAGGGGATATTACAGATGTTCAAATAGTGCTGACAATATCCAAATGTTCTTGCCACAGGAACCTACAAATACAATTAATAACATGAAGCTGAAATTGATGTTGATGTCCACATGACCAATATATACATTTCTTTCATTTAATGCGATTAGAATTTGCACTCAGGAGGAAAAAGAGGAACTACAAGTAAAAGAAAGTGGATAACCAGTGTAAAAAACCAGTGTAAAAATGTGGCAGAAATAGTGATAGTCCCTACATGAACAAGAATATTCTTGCCCTGGTGCTCAAAAATGACTCTATGTGATTAGATTCAAATGAAAATATGTCACCTAAAATTATAAGTGCGTGAATTACAAGGAATTGTTGAGAAATGCCTCAAGTGGGTAATGAATTAGGCTTACCACTCGATAGAAATCCAGGGAGTGAGTCTACCTCATGGACGTTAATAGAAGTAATTCGAGCGACCGCTGTAACAAATGTACATTTGCCAAAAATGATGTTAAAACGACTGAAATTATGCTGAAGTTTGCCAAATATATGCCCTTTTGATATAAGCGCTTACCTAACCCTGCGCCCGGGGCCGCTGAAATCGATGTTATATTCCCGATAGTTGTCCAGAACCTTCTGAAACAGTCTGCGGGATATAGGATACAGAACATACTATGTAATACTTATTGTCAAAAACGTATTGACACCTTATGAGCCTTGCTCTGATACGCAGTGTCTCACCTGAGTAACGGTGTTTGGAAACGCTGTGAAAGGATTCCGCGTGTGATGCTCTTCCGTGTTAGTCAGTAGCTATCCCAGCATGCTCTAGTATTTAAAGAGATAACGTGCCGCCTAAGCGTTTAACTGCCTGCAGTATGTATAGTGGCCAGAAGTTCATTAACGAAATGGGAGACTAAAGCATCCTCGTGCAACGAGAAATGCCGTTTTTCGGAAAAATGATGATAACACTAAATCGTATGAAATAAAGTGAAAATAGGCAGGTTAAATAACTGCCAGATATATCTAGTGATTTAAGCCTCGTACTGATGAGGCTAATGCGATTACCCTTTTTATTCTACGATGCAGGGCCGGACTGGGAACCAAAACCGGCCCTGGCAAAGTGCTCGGCCGGCCCCCCGCCTCCCCCTGGGGGAGGGGGGGATGCCACCAAGCTCTTTACTAGGGCCGCTTTTCCGCCGAATTTGTTACAGGGCCGATTTTTCAGCTTTGCTGCAAAAACGGCCCTGTCACAAAAACGGCCCCCAGGGGCCCAAAAACGGCCCCCAACCTTGCGGCCGACCGGGGAATTGCCCGGTGCCAGCAACGGCCAGTCCGGGCCTGCTACGATGTAACTTTATTGTCCAGAAATATCACCAAAGAAAACTTGCCGGTGGGAATTGATACATGATTAAACACCCTCCTAATGCTAAAAGAGTGTGCAAATAAAGTGAGTTGGGTGTAATCTATGTAAATAGAATGTTTATAAATTTCTAAAATTATATACATTAGTTAGTCCTGGCACTGAATTGGATTGAGTGCTTTAATTATGTGAGGGCCAAGTGCGCCTAATGAGTTATTAGAGGTTTATACATGAATGAAAGTGGTGCATGAAAATGAAAAATTATATATTTTAGAAAGTTTCACAGGGGAAAGTGCAAATTCTTTGCAAAATGATAATGTGACAGAGCGCTCTTGTGCAGTAAACTTCAAATTACAAAAAACAAATCATTTCATAATGATCATTAAGTCCTGCCGGTGTCACAGTTCCTAAAGTTTTGATCCAATATGTTTTTCTGCGAGCTAACACTGTGTTAATGTCAACACCTGCCATTGGACTAATGTGCTCTAATACAGTAAAGCGCAGTTGTGGTATAGTATGTGATGCCTGCAACCAATGGGCAGCTAGTGGTGAAGTTGTGTTGCGGTTGCGAATTCTACTCTTGTGTTCCACTATTCTGGTTTTAATTTTACGGCTTGTTCTGCCTATGTAAACTAAGCCGCACGGGCATTTGATTGCATATATCACTTGCTCTGTGTTGCAATCTGAAGTATGTCACAATTTGAGCTGTTTTCCTGTGTGTGGATGTGTGAACACGTTACCCACAATAACATTACCGCATTGTCCACAATTAAAGCATTTCCGCATGCCCTTATGTGTATCTGGTGTTTTTTGTTTAGGTTTCAACAGTTCACGTAAATTTCTAGATCTTTTGTGTGCAAATAGAGGTGGACCATGGAAGTTATTTCTAAAGTCTTGTTCTTGGTCTATTATATCCCACCTATTTCTGATGATTCTTTTGACATGAAATGCTTGAATGGAGTTTTTCAGTACAAACACTTCTCATTTCTGTAGTTCTGGAGGACGAGAAGTTAATAATTCATCTCTAGGTTTGGTGGCAATGCATGCAATGGCTGTCTCAACCATCTCTGAGGGATAACCTCTAGCTTTGAATCTAGTGGATTGTTCCTGTATTAGATTTTCACATTGTTGTGTATGCGAAGTAATTCTTTTGATTCTCATAAATTGCGAGAAAGGTAGATGTTGTTTAAGTGTCATGGGATGCGCACTTTGGAAATGTAAAGCATTGTTTACATCTGTGGGCTTTCGGTAAACTGATGTGGTTAATCCCTTGGATGATTTGTTGATCTCTACGTCCAGGAAGTGGATTGTCTCCCTTTTGTATATCGTGTGTAAATTGTATCCTGGGATTTTGAAGGTTCAAATTCGCAATACATTCTTCCAATTCAGTTTGGGTTCCTCTCCAAATTACTAAAATGTCATCAATATATCGCAGAAAAGCAGCTGTTTGTCTTTGCCACCGTCGATTGGTCAAAATGTGTGTATGTTCAAAAAAGGCCATGAATATATTGGCATAGGAAAGGGCCCCTGGAAAACCCATTGAGGTTCCGGTGCGCTGTAAATAAAAATTGTCTTGCCAACTGAAGTAACTGTGAAATAAAGAAACATGTAAAAGTTCAAGTAGAAAAGTAGATTGGTCTGTGCTCAAAGTTGAATTGAGTAGTCTCCACTCGACTGCCTCAATGCCCTCATTATGGGCTATAGATGTATATAGAGCAGTTACATCAATTGTACACAGTAAAATGTCTTCAAGAAATACTGCTCTTAACTTCTCCAGTTTTAATAAACAGTCGGTAGTGTCTTTGACATAGGTGGTCCAAGATTGGACCAAAGGCTGTAAAAAATGATCCAGATAATATCCAACTGCCTGATGAATTGAATCACACCCGGCCACAATGGGCCTAAATGGAGGTTGTGTCTTGTTTTTATGCATCTTTGGGATCATATAGATCTTGGGAATCTTGGGTGTCTGATTGATTAGAAATTTAGCAGTTTTATCATCTATTGTGCCTGCTTCAACAGCCTTTGTAACTATATTGGTTAATACAGCCATTAGCTCTCTTGTGGGGTCTTGTTCCAAAAGAATGTAACTATCTGGATCAGAGACATGTGAATTCACATTTCGTTCGTAAAAATCTCTGTCGAGGACTACCATAGCCCCACCCTTATCAGAAATAGGTGGGCTATAATAGACCAAGAACAAGACTTTAGAAATATCTTCCATGGTCCACCTCTATTTGCACACACAAGATCTAGAAATGTACGTGAACTGTTGAAACCTAAACAAAAAACACCAGATACACATAAGGGCATGCGGAAATGCTTTAATTGTGGACAATGCGGTAATGTTATTGTGGGTAACGTGTTCACACATCCACACACAGGCAAACAGCTCAAATTGCGACATACTTCAGAGCAAGTGATATATGCAATCAAATGCCGGTGCGGCTTAGTTTACATAGGCAGAACCAGCCGTAAAATTAAAACCAGAATAGTGGAACACAAGAGTAGAATTCGCAACCGCAACACAACTTCACCACTAGCTGCCCATTGGTTGCAGGCATCACATACTATACCACAACTGCGCTTTACTGTATTAGAGCACATTAGTCCAATGGCAGGTGTTGACATTAACACAGTGTTAGCTCGCAGAGAAACATATTTGATCAAAACTTTAGGAACTGTGACACCGGCAGGACTTAATGATCATTATGAAATGATTTGTTTTTTGTAATTTGAAGTTTACTGCACAAGAGCGCTCTGTCACATTATCATTTTGTAAAGAATGTGCACTCTCCCCTGTGAATCTTTCTAAAATATAAAATTTTTCATTTTCATGCACCACTTTATTTCATGTATAAACCTCTAATAACTCATCAGGCGCACTTGGCCCTCACATAATTAAAGCACTCAATCCAATTCAGTGCCAGGACTAACTAATGTAGATAATTTTAGAAATTTATAAACGTTCTATTTACATAGATTACACCCAACTCACTGTATTTGCACACTCTTTTAGCATTAGGAGAGTGTTTAATCATGTATCAATTCCCACCGGCAAGTTTTCTTTGGTGATATTTTTGGACAATAAAGTTACATCGTAGAATAAAAAGGGTAATCGCATTAGCCTCATCAGTACGAGGCTTAAATCACTAGATATATCTGGCCGTTTTTTAACCTGCCTATTTTCACTTTATTTCATACGATTTAGTGTTATCATCATTTTTCCGAAAAACGGCATTTCTCGTTGCACGAGGATGCTTTAGTCTCACATTTCGTTAATGAACTTCTGGCCACTATACATACTGCAGGCAGTTAAACGCTTAGGCGGCACGTTATCTCTTTAAATACTAGAGCATGCTGGGATAGCTACTGACTAACACGGAAGAGCATCACACGCGGAATTCTTTCACAGCGTTTCCAAACACCGTTACTCAGGTGAGAAACTGCATATCAGAGCAAGGCTCATAAGGTGTCAATACGTTTTTCACAATACGTATTACATAGTATGTTCTGTATCCTATATCCCGCAGACTGTTTCAGAAAGTTCTGGACAACTATTGGGAATATATCATCGCATTCAGCGGCCCGGGCGCAGGGTTAGGTAAGCGCTTATATCAAAGGGGCGTATATTTGGCAAACTTCAGCATAATTTCAGTCGTTTAACATCATTTTTGGCATATGTACACTTGTTACAGCGGTCGCTCGACTGTAGAATTACTTCTATTAACGTCCATGAGGTAGACTTACTCCCTGGATTTCTATCGAGTGTTAAGCCTAATTCATTACCCACTTGAGGCATTTCTCAACAATTCCTTGTAATTCACGCACTTATAATTTTAGGTGACATATTTTCATTTGAATCTAATCACATAGAGTCATTTTTGAGCACCAGGGCAAGAATATTCTTGTTCATGTAGGGACTAGCACTCTTTCTGGCACATTTTTACACTGGTTTTTTCCACTGGTTATCCACTTTCTTTTACTTGTAGTTCCTCTTTTTCCTCCTGAGTGCAAATTCTAATCGCATTAAATGTAAGAAATGTATATATTGGTCATGTGTATATCAACATCAATTTCAGCTTCATGTTATTAATTGTATTTGTAGGTTCCTGTGGCAAGAACATTTGGTTATTGTCAGTACTATTTGAACATTTGTAACATCCCCTGAAGAAGGGTTCGTGCATTGTAGAACCCAAAATGCATTGGGATTCGCTCTTGAAATTGTTCATGAATCTAAGATTTCAGAATAAGAGTGTACATTTGATTTAGTTAATTCATCATTGTGAATCGGCAAAAAAATTCATATATTTTTGTGTTTTATTCATAATGAATTATGAACTTTTGATTCGTGCCACAAATTTGTTATTCAAAAGGAGATAAAAAAAGGCTGAATTAAATTTACGTGCCTTCGAGCTCATATGTCAAGTGTATTAACTTTGATAAAACGAGTTTTTGAGACGACTTAAGTCGTCCACAAATGCTGTGCTCCGTTTCTCAGGTTGTGGTGGATCCAGAGCCTTTTCACATTTGTTTCAATAGTCAGAGAGAATTAGGGGTCTGATTCTTCTCTTCATAGCGGTAGCACGCACACAGTCCTAAGTCTATTGAATATTGTATTGACTACATGATTATTTAGACAACATTTAGGTGTGCAAACACAACTCTTACATTTGTATACATTTCAATGGTTAGAGCGGCAGACCCTGCTGCAGAGGTCTAGCCCGGGACCAGGGTTCAATTCCCCGCCTCGGCGGGTCTTGGGCTCAAAATTCCACGGACCTGATAATTCTCGCCTCGGTGCCTATTCCAATCATGGAGTCCCACTCTGCAACTCTGGGCAATAGCTTGCTTAATCTCCACAACGGCCCCCCCCAACGCTAAGGATGCCTGGCCTCCACCTTGGGGGTGCCCAGGAGTGGACACCTAACAGGGAAAAGCCAGGATGGGTTCCACAGCGGTATTCGTACAAGCGCCTCGAGACCCTTGTGGGTGAGTAGTGCGCTATACAAGTATCAATTTACATTTACATTTACAATTTAAGGCTAACGTATACAGCCTACCGAATTCCCGACAGACCGCGTCCTCAGGGTAAAGTAAAGGAATACAATCCACTATTATCAAAGGCGGAGCTAGGAGGCACGCACACATTTTACTTCAAAGCAATTCTTGAGGGGCATCTTTTAGCGCAAATAGGGTCTTGTAGCGCAAATGGAGTAAAGAATTATATAATACCCAGGGCATTCCACACCATACCCCACCCAGCACGAGTATCCTCATTACTCGGTCGGATTCAGGCAGAGAGGAGAGTTTCGGATATCCTTAAGCAAAAGCTCATGAGTGTGGCGGGGTATGGCGCGATTCAGAGGACGGCTCAGTGGAGCTTCCTAGGGCAGTTTTTTAAAGCATTTTCTTGCGCCAACATGGCATAATAGTTATAAACAACTAATTAGAGCGCACACAGTGATTCATCAACGCGTCCCCGTTGGCATCCATTTAGATGCAACATTCCCCTGCTCAATAGGGCCAACGAAAACACTTATCTAAGATCCCCCAGCACAGGTGAGGCAAAAGGATACACGCGGCTCAAAAAAATCCACGCGGACTCATACCTGTGTTCTCGGTGGAGTCAGTCGAAACGGGGGTGTCCAGCTCCTCACAGCGTGGCGAGGGATTTTTCTACTCATGGGTTCGCGTTTGCGACTCAATCAATTTAAATTTCTCGTATTCCCCATGGGTCCTCCCATATCGGGCAGAGGCTCATGGGAGATAAGTAATAGGGAAAGAACCACGAGGAGACGGTCCGATGTTAATGAACCAGAGGGTGACAGTGATGATCCAGAGGGTGGCAGTGGCAAACCAGAGGGTGGCAGTGATGAACCAGAGGGTGGCAGTGATGATCCAGAGGGTGGCAGTGGCGAACCAGAGGGTGGCAGTGATGAACCAGAGGGTGGCAGTGGTGAACCAGAGGGTGCTGGGATGAACCAGAGGGTGGCAGTGATGAACCAGAGGGTGACAGTGATGAACCAGAGGGTGGCAGTGGTAAACCAGAGGGTGGCAGTGGTGAACCAGAGGGTGGCAGTGATGAACCAGAGGGTGGCAGTGATGAACCAGAGGCGGACAGTGGTGAACCAGTGGGTGGCAGGGATGAACCAGAGGGTGGCAGGGATGAACCAGAGGGTGGCAGTGGTGAACCAGAGGGTGGCAGTGATGAACCAGAGGGTGACAGTGATGAACCAGAGGGTGGCAGTGGTGAACCAGAGGGTGACAGTGATGAACCAGAGGGTGGCAGTGGTGAACCAGAGGGTGGCAGTGGTGAACCAGAGGGTGGCAGTGATGAACCAGAGGGTGACAGTGATGAACCAGAGGGTGACAGTGATGAACCAGAGGATGGCAGTGATGAACCAGAGGGTGGCAGTGGTGAACCAGAGGGTGCTGTGATGAACCAGAGGGTGGCAGTGATGAACCAGAGGGTGGCAGTGATGAACCAGAGGGTGGCAGTGGTGAACCAGAGGGTGCTGTGATGAACCTGAGGGTGGCAGTGGTGAACCAGAGGGTGGCAGTGATGAACCAGAGGGTGGCAGTTGTGAACCAGAGGATGGCAGTGGTGAACCAGAGGGTGGCAGTGGTGAACCAGAGGGTGGCAGTGGTGAACCAGAGGGTGGCAGTGGTGAACCAGAGGGTGGCAGTGATGAACCAGAGGGTGGCAGTGATGAACCAGAGGGTGGCAGTGATGATCCAGAGGGTGGCAGTGGCGAACCAGAGGGTGGCAGTGATGAACCAGAGGGTGGCAGTGATGAACCAGAGGCTGACAGTGATGAACCAGAGGGTGGCAGTGATGAACCAGAGGGTGGCAGTGGTGAACCAGAGGGTGGCAGTGGTGAACCAGAGGGTGGCAGTGATGAACCAGAGGGTGACAGTGATGAACCAGAGGGTGGCAGTGATGAACCAGAGGGTGGCAGTGATGATCCAGAGGGTGGCAGTGGCGAACCAGAGGGTGACAGTGATGAACCAGAGGGTGGCAGTGGTGAACCAGAGGGTGACAGTGATGAACCAGAGGGTGGCAGTGGTGAACCAGAGGGTGGCAGTGGTGAACCAGAGGGTGGCAGTGATGAACCAGAGGGTGACAGTGATGAACCAGAGGGTGACAGTGATGAACCAGAGGATGGCAGTGATGAACCAGAGGATGGCAGTGATGAACCAGAGGGTGGCAGTGGTGAACCAGAGGGTGCTGTGATGAACCAGAGGGTGGCAGTGATGAACCAGAGGGTGGCAGTGATGAACCAGAGGGTGGCAGTGATGAACCAGAGGGTGGCAGTGGTGAACCAGAGGGTGCTGTGATGAACCAGAGGGTGGCAGTGGTGAACCAGAGGGTGGCAGTGATGAACCAGAGGGTGGCAGTGATGAACCAGAGGGTGGCAGTTGTGAACCAGAGGACGGCAGTGGTGAACCAGAGGGTGGCAGTGATGAACCAGAGGGTGGCAGTGGTGAACCAGAGGGTGGCAGTGGTGAACCAGAGGGTGGCAGTGATGAACCAGAGGGTGGCAGTGATGAACCAGAGGGTGGCGCTGCTAAACTGCCCAGGAGCCCTGTGGGTGTGAGCCGGTGTTGCTGAGCTACCCAGGGGTTGTGAGCCCACACGCTACTGAACTGCCCCGGGGCCCAGTGGGTGTGAGCCCCCGTGCTGCTGAACTGCCCCGGAGCCCTCTCAGTGTGAAAATCATTTGTGCTCAATTGACTGGGGGCCCTCTGGGTATGAGCACACATTGTGCTAAGTGTCCCCCTGCCCCCAGTACATATACCCGTACCGCACAGCACCATTATGCTCTTGCACCATGAAGTCTGGTGCCTGGATGCTCCTGATCTGTGTAGGTGGTACCACCGTCTGGTGCAGTCAAAATGTAAAGTCATAAGTTGCTACACAGCACCAATAAACACGTGTCCCACTGGCACCGGTATGCGCATGTACCAGGCGTGGAGCACCCGCATGCCACTGCACCTTACTGCCCAGCACCAGCATATGCCTGTACGGGGCAGTTTAGTATGAGATGGGACATTGTCCAGCAGCAGCAGCTGCATGTGCCTGAACCCACTGAGCAGGATCAGAATGGCTTTGTACCAACACGCGCAGCAGAGCTATCTTGGACATCTGAAGGATTCTGGGGTCCTGTGCCAAACGTATTTTTGCATCCATGAGTTTCCAGAACGCCATCCCCGTGTAGCTCCTGTGACCAGGAGGCTGCTTTCTCCTCATCTGCTGGTCTGCTCGGTCTCTGACCCTTTATAAACAAGATGCATGTGAACTCGCATAGAAGCCCCGCCCATTTGGCCCCATCCACCACACACTAGCGGTATGAAACGTCTTCCCGCCCGTCCCCACTATAATGGCCAGCTCACTCAAGGGACCTCGGCGCCTTTTTGGCATGCTGGCAAAGTTACAGGCACACGTGATCACATATTTGTGCAAATGGCACAAAAAAACGCGAGTTCGCGGGAAAATTCGCGAACTCGCTGACTTTTTTTGCAATTTCGCACGAATTCGCGGACCGCGAATTCGCAAATTTCACCCATACTTATTCGACAGCCAGGACAGGTACAGGCTCACTGTATGGTAACCCAGTTTCGTTCTTGTCCACAATCTTTTCTCTGACCTGATCCCCGACTTTTGGGATCCAGGCAGGTCTTGCTGTGACTGGTTTGACTTCCCCAGTGGTGGTGTGTTTTACGTGAATATTGCTTTGTAGTGCCCGGAATTCAATGAGTTCCTGTAAAACAGCCAAACGTTTATTGATGTCAAATGGTTTCTCATCCGCCACTGTGCTTTCACAATCGAGATCAGTTACCAACATTCTCGTTCCAAATAGGACTTCGTAAGGAGTGACACCCCCTAGGGAACATCTTGGCATATTGTTGAGAGCCCTCTGTACTCCATACAAGTGGTTGACCCAACTACCACCCAAACCTAATACCCTTGCTTTTAAAGATTCCTTTAAGTCTCAGTTTTTCCTCTCCGTGACCAAATTTCCCTCTAGATGTTACAGAGAGGAGTACCGCAATACAACACCCAAACTTCCCATGGCTTCCTTGTAAGCCCTAGAGCAGAATGCGGGGCGGCGGTCAGAATGTAATGTGCCAACTGCATATGTCCCTATAAAGACTAGCAAATCTTTTATAACAGTTCGAGCGTCAGCCGAGCACTGAGGCCAAACCCACAGAAATCTAGAGCATGAATCCACTGCCACTAAGATATACTTGTAAGCCCCATCTGATTGTAAGGGGTCGCAGTGGTCCAAATAGACACAAGCAAGTGGTCTGTCTGATATCACTAATGCTGTCTGAACTGGCGGTGCTATGGTGGAACCCTTCATCTACCGGTAGATGTCCCAATTTAAGACAAAATTGTTCCGCTGTTTTGTTAATCCTGGCCACTGATAGCGTTGTTTCAGTAAAGAAACCGTTGCGGTAACTCCTGCATGTGCGAAACCTAGACCCTCGTGTACAGCTAGAATCAAGCTAATCTGAGATCCCCATTACTCTATCCCCCACTCCTAGAATCTGAGCATATACAGAATACAGAATATTTTTTTGCATCTAACTTGTAGGAGTACTTGAGTGAAAAACCTTTCGGTAAGGCTGTGCTGTGAAGAAATGACAGCTACCATTATCTGTCTGTCTATTCTCGTACTAGAGCGAGTGATTGCAGCTACGGCAGCAGTTCGTACTACCCCTTTTGCTGCTTCATCAGTAAAATGAATTCCTTTCAACGCGAACGCAAACGAGGATGACTCCGCGTTTGTAACACGTGAGTTCTCGGTAGTTCGTTTTTCAACTCAGATACCTGTTGCCTTAGCAATTTATGCTTAATTGTGCTACCTTTTGAGTCTTTAAACCCATTTTGACCCCAGTAGGGAAGATATTCAGTGTATGACTGGACACAGCAAAAAGAATCACATACAATCAGTAGGGAATTGTCGATCCGTATTTATTAGTTCAGCCAGCTGCACTGTGCAGTCTCCTAGAGACTGTGTCTTCGTACTGCTAGGATGGAACTTGCCTTCCTGCATATGACTCTTCACAATCGCACATGCGGCGCTGCATTGCTGTTGCTGTTTACTAACTATGGCCGACTGAGCATAACCACCGGTGTAAATAATGTATTCATACTGATCTAGAGGCATTATTTCATTCTGGAGAGGATATTTTTGTTCATATTGCAGGAATCTTTGTGTTTTCAGTGTAGAGTCAAATGTGTAATCTATATCTGTTGTAGTGAGAGAATTAGCCCATTGTATCCATCTTGAATGTAAAGCTTTAGTATTCGGAACGCTTGTTTTTGTAACATCCTCCAAGGTTGGTACTGGAGTTATAACAATTTCCCCTGAGCCATCGCTCTTTCTCTCACTACAGCAGTCTGTACTGCGGTCTAATTTTTTTTTGTTGAAGCAAAACGCATTTCAGCGTTTGTATACAAGTGTGATTTGTATGCTATGTGTACTGTTTCGCCTTCATTGAAGGTTAGGTAAGTATACCCTGATTGACCCAATATGACACGGTTCACCAAATTTGTGGTGTTTACACATGTGTGTAGGTGTTTGGAAGCTATCATGTCAGCTTGTAAGGAACAAAGGATATCTGTGTGCTCCTGTGTCTAATGCCTAACTGAAAAATCAATCAGTTATTATTAGGTTGTAGAAAGGTTTCACTTTTACTGTGTAATCTAAAATGTATGTTCTGCCAAAATTTTGGAATCCCAATATGGATTGTAAGTTTTTCAACAATTTAGGAGGTTGGAGCAGCGCACACGTTTCTAAAAAGTTAGCTGCCAGGCTTTTCCCTTCACTTGAAAGCTCATATCCCAAAAATGGGCTATTTTTGATTTTTTTAAATTGAATTTGTAGCCCTCATAGGCGAGTATGTTGCTCACCATGGTCTAGTGATCCTTTAAATCATGGGTACTCATAGTATGGTCCGGCAAGCCTTCCTTCGCGGCCCGCGGACCTTGCAGACATCGTACCTGTGTTTTTTTTAAAGAGTGTCAGCAAACACCGCTGGTTGCAGCAGTGCGGCATCCGAGAGACTCTGGTCTATGGGGGCCGGTCAATTCCAGCGGTAGTCAGAGTGGAGATGCAGGGGTGCTAAGAAGAGGTGAAATACAACAAAGCCTCATTAACAAGTAATTGGTATTTTAAAGACCTGTGAAGTACTAGGGTGTGGCTGCGTGTGTGCCTGGGAAGCTGTCTCAGCCCAGGCTGCCACCCACGCAGGGTGGGGTGACAGAGGACAGCAGGGTGTGAGAGCCAGGTGAGGTGACGGAGGGCAGCAGGGAGTGAGAGCCGGGTGAGGTGACGGAGGGCAGCTGGGAGTGAGAGCCGGGTGAGGTGTGTGTTAAGAGCCTGTGATGTGATGTTTCCTGCCAGCCTGTAGTCAGTGGGTTGAGCCAAGACCAGGGAGCTCAGGCCTATTCTCCGCTCTAGCAACACAGCGCACAAATGCTCGCCACCAGGTTGGCACTATATATAATTGATGCATGCATACCTACACGGACGGGTGACTGGCGCCAAAGGGGGGCTTTGATCTGACAGCTCGGGGTGAGAGTCAGAATTAAAGCCAGCGACAGATGTGACCCCAGGCCCAGTGATGGGACACAAAGCCCACGAAGCAGCAAAGTAAGAGCGAAAATGAGCTGGCTTTTACATTACACAGGGAGAGGGAGGAGTGGGGGGGGCTGTCTCTGGGCTGGTGACGAAGACGTGCAGACACAGTACGTTTGCACTGCCCGAGGCACAGGCACAGATAGAGACAGAAACAGACAGAGTCAGATAGAGATAGACAGAGACAGACAGAGACAGGGACAGACTGACAGATAGAGACAGAGACAGAGACAGATAGAGGCAGAGACATATAGCGATAAAGATAGAGAGAGAGAGAGAGACAGAGTTAGAGACAGAAATAGAGGCAGGGACAGATCGAGGCAGAGACAGACAGTGGCAGAGACAGACAGAGATAGAGATAGAGACAGGGACAGACAGAGACAGATAGAGGCAGGGACAGGGGCAGACAGATAGAGTCAGACAGAGACAGAGACAGAGAGACGAAGAGGGAGACAGAGGGAGGGAGACAGGGACAGACAGAGACAGGGACAGACAGAGACAGATAGATGCAGAGACAGGGACAGACAGATAGAGGAAGAGACAGGGAGACGGAGGGAGAGATAGGGAGGGAGAGGGAGACAGAGGGAGGGAGACAGAGGGTAACAGAGTGAGGGAGAGGTAGGGAGACAGAGAGAGAGTGAGAAAGAGAGAGGGAGACAGAGAGAGGGAGACAGGCAGATAGAGACAGAGGAAGGGAGAGAGGGAGACAGAGGGGGACAGACAGAGAGGGCGGCAGAGAGAGAGGGAGACCAATGGAGACAGACAGAGGGAGACAGACAAAGGGAGACAGAGGGAGAGAGAGAGGGAAACAGAGGAAGGGAGACAGGGGGACGGACAGAGAGCAGGAGACAGAGGGTGACAGACAGAGGGAGACAGAGCGAGAAGGGCGACAGAGGGAGGGAGACAGACAGAGGGACAGAGACAGAGAGAGAGAGAGAGAGAGGGAGGGAGACAGAGACAGGGAGACAGACAGAGTGAGTGAGACAGAGGGAAACAGAGAGAGAGGGAGAGAGAGAGGGAGGGAGACAGAGAGAGAGGGAGGAAGACAGAGAGAGGGTTGGAGAGATAGAGAGAGTGAGGGAGACAGAGAGAGATATAGGGAGAGAGAGAGATGTGTGTGCCGGGTCTGGTGGCTCAGTGGACGAAGGCATCCACTGCAGGGGCCTGTGTTCAACCTCATGGTCACAGTTATTTTTTTTGCTCTAGTCCCGCCCCCTCCCCCACTGACCCTGCCCCCACCGGTGCGGCCACAAACCACACTGCTGAACGTTCAAAGAAACGGGTGCGGCCGTGTCGGCCGTTGGACGTGCGCAGCACCAGGGAGGTAGCTCACGTGACGTCCAACGGCCGACGGCAGCAGCGAACGGGTTAAATCATCATCCATCAGATAAATATCATCTATATTGGACAATGCCTTTTCATCCAAATTCTGAAGTAACTCTGTTACCCTAGGAAAGAACACCCCAAGGCTGTTCTTATACCCTTGGGGGAGTCGATAGAATTGACCCTGAGAATGCTGTTAAATATCTGTTTTTCAGGTGCTGTATTTTGGCAGAAAAATCCATTTGAGATATCTAATCTTGTTTAATATTTCTTCCGTACAATGTTATTAATTAATTTCGGCACTGTGTGCATTCTCTACTGCAAATTTTTTAGTGCATGTGTTCAGATGTCGGTAGTCTAAAACTAGACAGAATGAATTGTCGGGTTTCCTTACAGGAAACAAAGGATTATTCATTGAAGAGATGAAACTTTCAATTACACCCTGGTATTCAAGTTGATCTAAGATCTCCCTTACCTGTTTTTTCGCTTCTTGTTTTTTGGGTACTGTCTCTGTGGAGTTGGAGTAGTTTTTACTGGGATTTCATGGTTAGGTGACTCAGCATACCACCCAATATGGTTGCGATTTAATGCTGGAGCTAGTGCTCCCACCCACTCCTGCACGTATGTATATTTTAAGTATTTTGGAGCGAGGTCAGAAAAAGCCAGTAAAATTAACTTTTCTCCCTTTGGGCAATTCATAACAATGTCAGACGGCCAATCTTTTTTAGCCAAAAGGATATCATATCCATTAGTCAGGTTTTCCCAAAAGAGACCTCTAATTGTCCTGGGTTTGTCCCCTCCATTTGGAGTGTTATTTCATATAATTTATGCAGGACACTTCCCCTCGTATCAGGTGTCTCCATCGTGATATGGTCATTCAACTCTGCTGTCACCGCAAATTCCATCAGGTACTGGCGAGCTATTGTTACTTCTGCTGCGCTGTCTAGCACCGCCAGAGCCCATTCCCCGTTCAGAAGGTGAGTCCTCAGAATTCTGGACATGTCTAACTTTAAGGCCTGCTACATTCTTCTTTTCAAATTGAGGTTTTGATTTTGGTTTCTCTTCTTTTTTGGAAGTATAGTCTGAAGCGCATTGCGTGTCTACGGACTTTGTACGCTCTTCTTGACTGTTTTCTGACCGTGTAAGAAGCTGGCTCAGTATATACTATACCAAAGTGAGGTATAGTGTGCACAGAGTCCAGTGGAACCCCAAAGGTAGGCAAAAGTAAAGTTAGATCACACCTTACTCTCTATTTGTGGTAGTGTGGTCAAGCAGTAATGCTTTATCAGAGGTGTTAAGCATTTGTTGTACACACTCAGTCAGCAAATGAAATCACACACTGAAAGACTAAACTTCCGACCAATTGTTTTATGTATGAAAAATATTCTTTTAGTTTCTTAGAACCAAGCAAACCTGGCACAGGTAAGTGATACATACTTTGCAGTAAATATTCAGCTGTAATACAGTTTGGATTGCAATTGTAAATGTAATTTGAATACAGTTGTGTTAATGATAATGCAATGCGTTTCAGAATACAGTACATATACTTTGTATAGGAGTTTTAGTATAATTACAGGTAAGTTACTTTTGAGATTACTTTTCTTACACAGTGTTGTATACCTGGATACTACACTGGAACATTTCCTGGAAACAGGTAAGTAAAGTTGTCTTTGTTATTCGGTACAATATTAAAAGGATTTCTCAGGTTTTCCAGCTTCCACACTAGAAAAACAGTCAAAGTTATCCTATGGAGAAAAATAGTATTAACGGTTCAAAGGTAAGTACTTTATTGTGGGAGTTGGTATTCTGGGGTTAGACTTAGGGGTCCCCCAGGGTCAAGAATGCACTTGTTACACCCTCAGCGGCACTAGGTCGGCCGGGTGCAGAGTGCTGAGGCCCAAGGTTATCCAATGGGGGATAGGGGGCCTCCGGTTGGTGGCTGCTGACGAGTAGGCCACTGGGTTGTGGGAACAAAGCTTCTTGACTTAAGCTCATGGCAAATGGGGGTTTAGGCCAGCAATAAAGTTGCACCCTCAGCGGCCCTGGGGGCAGCCGGGTGCAGAGCGCTGTTTTGGCGTCTGAAGCCCTGTAGCTTTAAATAGGGAGTCTCCGGTTTGCAAAAGCAGCAGGTGCAGAGTGGTGCTGATTCGCGGTTTCTGGCCAGAGGTTGTTGATGAACAAATCCGGTGTTCACAGGAGACACAGTGTTTGTGGTTGAAGGCAGGCAGGTCCTTCTGGGTTTTCGAGGTTGTTGGTTGCAGGACACACCGGGATTTCGCAGGAGTAGGTTTGAAGTGAAGATAGGCCGGTAGGGCTTTTCTTGTAGTTGGTTCTTGTCTGAGGAAGCAAGGTTCACGGGTGCCCCTAAATACTAGATTTAGGGTGTTACAGGTAGGTAAAAGGTTGGGACCAATGCGTCTCTTCCCTGGGGTAGGTACCCCCACTATCATGCCAACATCCAGTGGGTGGGGGGCATAAGCCTGTCCCTGGTTGGCTGAGTCCCCCATCTGTAAGATGGCGGAGACTGAGAGTTGTGCTTCACCCCGTTTCCCACACCTGAGGAGTGGGCTTCGTAGAGGTGGGCACACCTCTCTTCCTCACTTGTTTTTCCCACCCAAAGTGGGGGTCAGAACCACTAGGGACCAGTTGCTGAAAGCAGCATGTGGCCTGGGGAAGCTCACAAAGGCGGCACAAACCTTTGAAGCTTCCCCTTCGTGAACCCTGCCCATCCTGGGGGAGGAGGCTTGGCGCTTCTTTCCAGGATGTGCATTGTTTCAGGCCCCCAAGAGCAGCAGGCTCTCGACCCAGAGGTCCAGAAACATGTCTGGTGCTGGCAGCTGAAAGAAGCCACTCAGCCTGGACACTAGTTGTTGGTCGTTTTTCAGGGGGCATCTCTAAGATACCCTCTGTGTGCATTTTTCATTAGATCCCACACTGGCATCAGTGTGGGTCTAATGTGATGAAGTTTGATACTAAACTTCTTCGTTTTCAGTGCAGCCATTATGGTGCTTAGTTCATAATGACACTCCCAGTACCATATACTCTTAAGGGCAGCACTGCCCTTACATTGTCTAAGAATTGACTTAGACACTGTAAGGGTTCAGGGCTCATGCACCAGTACCCTCACCACTGGTAATGTGCACCCAGCCAGAGGGGTGACTGATCTATGCCAGGGCAGTGGGTTGTAGGCATGACACACACAGATGTGTGCCATGTTGACTCTTCACTTTGTTCTGCACCAAGACACGCAGCTTGCAAAGGCAGTGTGTGAGTGTAATGGTACAGGGCCTCAAAGGGCGACACAATATGTGCTGCAGCCCTTAGAGGTCTTCCCTGGTCACAGAGCCCTGTGTGCCTGTGGTGCCATTTACAGAGGGCTGACCTGTGGCCAGAGATGCTAATTAGGTTTTGTTTTAATGAAGATTTAGGGAAAGAACAAAGTGGGGGTTACCATGTAGAAAGAGGGCACTTTATCACACCAACTACAACTACATAACTCCATCTCTCTACGCTTCCTCTCACCTTGCCTGCACCTCTCAGCGGTTGCACTGCAGATATCTCACTGGTGGGCCCCACATCTTCTTCCCTGCTGGAACTTTTTGCTGTTCCTCCGTTCTCCAAACATGCTGCCATCACTGTTTTGCCAACACACAAAGAGAAGTAGGAGCAAACAATGTCTCGCTCCAAGAGCAAGCAACAAAGCTAATATGTTTGAAAAACTGCCCTCACCCACAATATTGTGGCATGCTTCATCATTGGGCTGTAAAACAACACCCGTGCGCATACCAACCCCTGGCATGGAGTCATAGGGAGGGGGAGAAAACAATAGAAACAAAGAAGAGTAGGGATCAATCAAAGAGAATTATATGTGCAGATAGTAGACTCTAAAACTGGCTCAGGAATATCCACTTCCCTATTTTATTCCCTGGCCAGGATTAAAACTTAAAGTGGAGGATGGTGGTGATAGGGCTGTTTATAAACCATTCACCCCTTCTCTCTGCATGTAAGTCGACATGTTTCTCCGGTTATCGTGTCTTGCATCCTCCTTTCATCCTCCAGTTCAGAGAGCCGTTGGCTCCCGCTCTGGTACAAAACTGGATAAGGGACATTGGAGTATTCTCCCCATGGCCCAGCCCCTCCCCTGGTGGGACCCCTGAATCATCACAACCCTTTCCTAGGGGTATTTGAGGGCTTACTTGTGGGTAGGTCCCTAGATTCAACTCTGCGTCATCTTCAACCGTTTGGACATTCTGACCGCGTCGTGCTGAACGGGTCAGACTGACTGCATCGAACTTCGCTTTGGAAAACAAAGACTGAAAAAGGGAAGACTCCTTCTGCTTCGAGTCTCATAGTCCTGCAAGTCCGCTGCATCATCCGTGTCCGTGCTCAATACAGGTCCCTCACCGGGCTTGTGGACATCCAAGATATACGAAGGAATCTCCCTTGGAGTGGAGGAGTCACTCCCCTGAATCTTCAGGCACTGCAACATAGCTGATCGGTTTGCTGATCCTGGGCTCCTAAAGACTCCAACAGGTCTGAGGCCGGTATCCCTCATCGACAGCACCAGAACCGAGCCCCTGTGCACCGTGTCGGCTGGCCGATTCCAGGCTGGGCGACTCTGGCCTCCAGAGATCTTTGGGTCCTCTCGAGGGACTTCTTTGATACCAGTGGGCTCCCCTGTTTGCTTGGGGCCTGCTCCGACTCACCTGCACGTGGCGAGTCCCTTGGACCTTGCTGGTTCCAACTTTGCACCATATTCGCTTGCCACATTGTTTGCAGTTGCCAAGGCTTGTTGGTGCTCCTGACGGACACTGACCCCCCAACTCTCGCCATCCAACATGGGACAGCTCGTGATCGGTTCCTGATCTTCCACGCTGACGCCTGGTCCGCACAACTGCAGCTCCAAGGTCATCATCAACTTTCCTGCATCTCCTGACATCGGTGGGCCTTTGTCTCCCGTACCTCCTGGCCACTCCTGGGTGGCATAGATTCTGTCCCCTCTGCTTGCAGGTACTTCTCCTCCTGAATACACCTTTGGGTTCCACCAATTTCACCTTCAACAGCAGCATCTTCCTGAAGTCCTCCATTAAGTTCGACAGCGGTTTCTGATGCCGCTTCACACCTGTGCACCCAGCTTCCCTGGTGTAGGTACCCTTTTTCCTAGGGTATCCATGGGTGGGGTTGCTCTCCAAACTTCTGTCTTCCATGGGGTCTCTTCAGTGTCCACTTCTTTAAAATCACAACCGCAACTTCATGGCCTCCTTGGGGTACTCTGGGTAGGAGAGATATGTATGTGTTAGTGAGTACTTTGTAATAAATACAGATTTTTATAAATACTGTGTTATTCTTTTTCCCTTAATCTAAATCAATAAAATGACGTTCTGGTAAAAGAAACTGCTTTCCTTCTGGGCTAAGCCTGAAGGCTGCTCTCCACAACTACCACTTAGAGAGCTTTCTAAGGTTGTCTAAGACCACTAAAATCACCGTAAGGGTTGTCTAGATTACTGCAGGGTGCTACACTTACATAAGCGAGAACCTTATACTAAGCCAGCCTTCTACATACATCTTCAGTAAGGAGAGACAAAGATTTATTTTATTTATTTAGATCAGGGACCTGGTAATGAACCACAGTAAATTCATTTCTCCTAGGGTGTAACATAGTTCCTGTAACATTCAGCAAAAAAAAGCAAAAGTGCACTTGACACAACATAGTAAAATAATTGACAAAACTGTAGGGTGAGGCATCGGGTAAAATAATTAACCATCAAACATGAAATAAATGTAGAACACTAAGTTGGGAAAAAAAATGTCAGGTCTGTAAACAAGGTTACATGCAAAAGCGAACACGATGATGCAGTTAATGATCATTCAGAAAGATAAATTTGGCCTGTTTCTTGAAATAGGCAGTGGAAGGAATGGCTCTAATCTCAGTAGGAAGAGCGTTCCAAATTCTAGGTGCAAGGCCGGAGAAAGATCGTTTGTACGTACTTTGCATCTTAAATTTGGGAGGTTTCAAGAGAAATATGGACGTACTTCTCAAGTTCTGACTCGAGCCAGAAAGAATGAGCTTGTTCACCAGATAGGCAGGAGTATTATAATGCAAGGCTATATGCGTGAGGCAAGCTATTTTAAACGAATCCTTGCTTCAATAGACAGCCAGTTAAGCTGCACAAGGTCCGGTGAAATGTGATTGTGATTTTTGGAGCCTGTGATGAGCGTGGCCGATGCGTTGAGAGTGGCTTTGAGGGGGGCCAAGCTCGCTTTATGCAGCCCCGCAAGGGTCACCAGCCCATGTTCAAGACGCGAGATCACCGGGATTGTACTGCAGGTTGTATGTCTTCGGTCGGAAGGGAAGGTTTGATTTTCTTGAGGGTAATAGGCTGATAGTTGACACCCCTAATAGTGGCACTGATGTGAGCTTGCATATTAAGTAATTTGTCCAAGGTAATGCTTAATGATTTAGCAGAATCAACCACGGGCGGGTGCAGGTAAGGGCTGTGAGTTACTTTAGCCAGTCCAGGGTAGGTGCAGAGTGATTGTGGGGGGCAAACAGCAGGAATCCAGTTTTGAGGGGATTCAATAAAAGATGGTTCTGGGCTAACCATTGAGTTTGCGAAAGAGACTCATTTAAAGTTTTAATGACATCTAAAGAGGAGATCTTCAAGTAAAGTTGCGGGTCATCCACATACATGTTGTAATGAATGTGAGACTGGTTTAGAATGACAGTGAGTGGCTCCATAAAAAGGTTGAAGAGCGTGGGTGAGAGTGCGGATCTTTGTGGAATTCCAATCCTGACTTGGGTACTAGAAGCAAGGGACTGGTTGAGTTTAATATTTTGAGTGCGGTTGTGTAAGGAGGAGGTAAACTACTTTAGGACCGCGGTCCCGTTAAACCAATCCTATGTTGTAGAAGATTAATCAAGGTTTCATCGGATGACTGTCCCGCACTTTCGCAGAGTTCGCTTGGGTGGCCAGTCGCTTTCGGTTAAAGCCGCTCCTGCCTGGAACTTGCTTCCCCCTGAGCTTCAACTTACCCAAGAGTTTCAACTCTCTAAAAGGCATTTGAAAACGCATCTGTTTAGTCAGGCCATCTAACGTGTTCTCTTGCTTCTGACCCAGCTAACTTCCGCGCCAGGACACTCGAGAGTATCAGTGCGCGTTATAAATGTGCTATAACATAACATAACATGTTTGATGGTGTCGAAAGCAGAGGACAGGTCTAGGAGCATCAGAAGACAAGGAACATTATGATCAAGGGATTTCAGAGCGTCATCCACAATGTGCGTTAGTGCAGTTTTGGTACTATGCCATGCTCTGACACCGGATTGATAGATGTCCAATAATTGAAATTTTTCTATATGGTTGCAGAGCTGCTTGCGGACACATTTCTCGAGATGTTTGGCGAACGACATGATGTTTGTGATAGGTGTGAAGTTGTTGGGATCAGATAAATCAGAGTTAGGCTTCTTAGGGATGAGAGTGACTTGCCCGATCTTGAGGCAATCAGGGATGTTCCCCTGCTGTAGAGATTCATGAATAATCAGCGACCAAAGAGGTAGAATGGCCAAGTTGAGGTCTTTAAAAAATTTTGCGGGAAGAGGATCATTGAACTGATTGGCCATTTTTAGAGTTGCCATCTCGTGGAGTAATTCTGTGTAATGTGGCATCGCCTAAATGCCTTATAATTACCTACCTCATATTTGTTTGCTTTTAAATCGTCTTCTATATATGCTAACATTTAACCTATCTCATAATGTAAACACTCATGTTATGTATATATATATATATATATATATATATATATATATATATATATATATATATATATATATATATATATATATATACTCTCCTCCTAAAGCCATATAATTATCTACCTCATATCTGTTTGCTCTTAAATTGTTACTATATATGTTAATCTTTAACCGACCACTTATTGTAAAGCACTCTGATACCCACGGGTCTTGTTCGCGCTATACAAAACACTATATTAAATAAATAAATAATAATAAGAAGCATAATTTTTGGGAGAACAGCTGAGGAAAAAGTAGAAGGAACCACCAGCTCCTCTGGAGATGTGGAGAGGTTTAGAGGCTGCACCAAGGGAGTGGCAGGTTGGAGCTCCAGTTCAATTTTCCAAGCTTTTTCAGACAGGTGCACTGTGAAGTCCTCCCCGCTAGGAAGTGGATTCACGGAGGACAGGTTTATGGTGGAACAGTATTTCGATTGTTGTTTTAATATTTCAAATAGCATCTTGGGTCCGTATTTGGCGCCGTCCAATTGCGCCCTGAAATGGTCAGTTTTCACAATGCGGATTTTTTTTATTGTAAGCACTTCTCATTTTACTAAGCTGATAGAGGCTGTCGGTGGACGGCTCGTTTCTCCTGGACCTCTCTAAAAGCCTACGTTTGCGGCGTTCGTCATTTAGGGCACCATTAAATTAAGGTTTAGATTGTTTGAGAGGAATCTTTTTTAAATGTTTCGGTGTCAAAGATATTAGTCCCAGTGCTAATGTAAAGGTCAGAAAGATCATCCAGGTTAGTCATGTTAGGGGGAGGCTGAAGTCTATTCATGGTGATGGCAGTAAGAGCATTGATGTAGACGTCTCTCATGTTGCGAGACCATTGTTTCGCTTTAAGAGGTTGTCCCTTTCTGCTAGTGGTCTTTTTCAGTATGTGGAAGGTAATTTGATGATGATCCGACCGGTCACAAGGTAGTATGTCCTTCATTTGAATGAAATTGTCTCTAGCAATAATGAGGTCAAGGGTGGCGCCTTTGTTGTGGGTGGGTCCCTTACAGAACTGAGAGAAGTTGAGATCAGAAAGGAAAGTATTAAAGGAGCTGACTAAGGGCTCATTGGTGTCATTCCAATGGAGGTTAAAGTTATATGGTATGGTTGATCAGAACATGAGCTTATGAGCTCCATGATTTGCTCCATGAAGTGGAGCACACAGATAATCTTGCCCTTATTCCAAATTTCTGTCATTAGTAGCTCACAGGAAGATGGTGGAGCCTTCTGAGATTGCTTTATGGTTAGGCTGGCGTGATGAATGCGCGATGAATGCAGGCAATGCCACCCCTCATTTTCCCTGGCCGGTCACACCTGGTAATGTCGTAGTCAGGAGGAACTAAAATGTCAAGAACAGGGGCGGAGACATTGTTGAGCCATATTTCCGTGAGAATCAGTCGGTCCAAATCTTGTGCTAAGATGAGTGCAGAAATGTCAGCAACATGTTTCACAGACGATCTGTAATTGAGAAGCGTAGAATTAATGTGCAGGGAAGTGTTAGTCTCTTCAATGTGAGCAGTAGTTATTTGGAATAGGTTTTCCTTAATAACCAGTCTGGAGTTAACCATGGGTTACCTGTAAGGGTCTGGGCAAATAGTGGGGATGTTAATAACAGAGTTAGAGGAGGTGAAAGATCCCGGACTACTATACGAGAATACAAGAGCACGGATGTCTTCCACTGACATCTGGGGCTTAAACCTACGAGGTCTGTATTGATGGTTAGGCAGAGGCTTAGAGATCTACCTGTAACTAATGGGGATCTAGCAAAGGGTTCTTCGTCCCCACCACAGCAGACTTCGGGTGTGTTGCAATGCACCTTCACAAGTGGCAGGTATATATTCCATATGCTCTCCATCTCCGTGGACAGTTCTAGAAAGGACTACATGATCTCTTTGACACTCAGGAGATCCTGCTTGAGGTCAGCGAACTTTTCCGCCAGGTAATGCCCATTAAAGCACTCCTCTGCAGCCCCCTTAAAAAGAGTTTGTAGGGACCTGGAAGGTATAGTAGGACCCTTACCGCAGTTACAAGGGGCGGGGTGGGCTATGGTTCTGCTCCAGCGTGGATTTGTCATCATCCAAGGCTAGGCAATCAGCAAGAAAATATGCGAGAGGGAGCTGCGCCGAACCATGGTACAGCTTGGTAGTCTTTCAAAGCAGACAATAGGAGAAGCACAGGAGGCAAAAACAGGTGGTGTAAGTGATGGATTAATTTGTTTAAAGACTTGAAATGCTCAAACACTGTAAGTTCAACAAATTTAATGATGAATAAGCCATACATCACAGAGTCACAGATAGTTGCCTGCCCGATTCCTTCAGGCGCCAAACGCTGAGAGAAACGCTCAGTCTGGAGAGTGTGCTTATGTTGCCAGAGAGGAGGAACGTGCCAACAAACAAGCTGCTGACATGGAGACTAGAGAAGCCCAGAGTGAATCAGCGTAGAGAATGAAAAACTAGAAAAAACACAAGGTAGAAGACCGCAAAGTGATGTCTGAAGAAGGTGAAGCTCTGTATTCAATGTGGATTTTCAATTTCTACATGAAAGTAAATGTCCCCCCCCCCATTGAGCAAATATGTTAAAACTGTAGTAAACTGTTGTAACAGTTTGCAATGCCAGAGAAAAAGTGAGTGTGTCACGCCGTGAAGACAAGCTGGTTGGCAAAAGGTTCTAGAAGCATTGCAGGCATAGCCATTGAAATAAACGGCAATATTAGTTGAGGCATGTAGAAACTGAAAGAGGCTGATTGTCCCCTAATTTCTTGTCAAAAAGTTCTTTGACGTTACCGTTGTGCGATAGTGAAGAATATGGGAGTGCAATGTCGATGCAGATTACTGAAAGATGTGCCTATGTAGGTCTGATTTCTTGCAAGAAAGAATACAAATCAGAAAAGCATCAACAAGTGAAATCCTGAGATTCATTTGGACATTGTCCCCAAATAAAATAGAGAAGGTTAATGGTTGGTATAAACTGTTTATCATAGACAGTGGTGTGTCGATAAATATCATGTTAGTTGAAAAGTACCATGAACTGTCTCCGGTGCCCTGTCTCACCCCATCAAAAACCAAAGTATACACTTGGGCAGCCTGGACACCATTGCAAAGTCAAGGTTCCTTTATTGCGACTATGAAACATAAGAAGACTAAGGTACAAGCTCAATCCATATCCTAAGGGCACTTTGTCGAGTGCATATTTGCGCAGCTTCTGCACAGCTGCTGACATGGGACTAAATCCTGTGAATTAAAATATCAATGCTCATCATGACATAGTGAATCTGTTTCCATCAGTGCTCAACAAAATCTGCAAATTGTATTCAATCTACAAGCGGCTGTTGAAAAAGAAATTTAGACTTTACTATACCATGATATAAGATCTAATTGAGCACTCTACTGGTCCAATGCCATGGGTGTCGCCGATAGTGATGGTACCTAAAAAGGGCAGTGGCAGGTCTGTGCAAATCTGTTTTGACATACGTCAAGCAAACAAGGCAATCGAAAGAGAATGACACCCAGGCCCGCACATTGCTGATATGATTAGCCAGTTGAATGATACCAAAGTCTTTTTGCACCTGTCATATAGCTACTGTATATCTTTATAATGCGTTAAGTTAGCATAGGCACATTACATGTTTAAACACCATTTTTCCTTTTGCTGCTTCTGCACACGACACTTAATTGTTGATTTAGCTTTCAACCTAGTAGTTCGTTGTGGTTTACATGAGAATAATATGTTATTACTCTGATATCAGCTTTGCTTAATAAACTCTGTCTGTACAGAGAGTGCTGAAGCTTCAGGAACAACACGATACTGAATTGTTATGAGGTCTGATCTTTGCGCCTTCATAGACATAACATACGTGCAGCTTCTGCCAACTTTGGGCTTTAGGCGGGTTTTATATTGCTTTGCTTGAAGCACAAAAACACACTTGATGCTGTTCGCATGCAGAGAGAGCTGGTGTATGCTGATGTGATCTCTTCATTCTAGGATCCTAAGGTATGGGCCCGCCCTGTTAAAACCCAAAGAGACCTTCTTAGCTATTAATATAATATGTGTGTTAGGGAGGGTGAGAAATAAGTGTTGTTAACCCTTATTCATTACAGCATGTTAGCATGCTGTCACCATTTGCTTTCTATGGACTAGTAACTATGCTGATAACTTTGCCTCTGATAATATGTCTCCTTGTATTATCTAAGATACTGCGCCTGAGAAGACGGCATTAGTAAATAAATATTTCAAATGTGCACGTGTCCTCATTTACTCCAAGTCCTGGTTTGAAATGATTGTATAACTAAAGAGTGCTCATGTGTTCCACGTAACCTGAGGTATTGTAAGCTCATGTTCTGGTTTGTCTAAACATTGGGAGTTTGTTATGACCAATGAGACACTGTAGCTAGCTCGGTAAGGGGTTTGTTGGGTACTAAGGTGAGTTTTGGGTCACCCTAATTCGCTGAGGTTCCAATCCTCTGTGCACAGTTCTGTGGGAGAACAGAAACCCTGCTACATGGCGCCCATACGTTGGTGGACTTATATCATGACACTCGAGTAGTATATCGTTCAAACCTTAACCCCTTCACTGTCGTTTCCGGAAAACGGTGGTGTCGGTGAAACCTACCTATTTTTTGAAATAGGTCTTTTCAAGCTTGATTCTATCTAAAACGGTTTCTTTTGAATTACTACCCAGTTGTGCTACAAAGTTTCCTTTGTTTTTTCAGTTATTCCGGTGCAATCATGGCGCAGGCTGTGGCCATCCCGCAGCATAGTCGCATTGCAGTACGCAACCATTTGCAGGCTTTCCAAGTCCCGTTAGAGGGCTTGGCTGTGATTTTGGTGGTGTGTGCAGATCCGGCGTACCCTTTCGAACTGTTTTATTCGTGGGTAACGTTTCTGGGAGTGGACGCAAATTCTGGTGTGTTCCACACCTACACACCCTCACCTGTACCGGCTGAGTATACACCGTACAGGGCACTGGAAATACCTATTGATCATTGGAAGCATCGCGTTTGGTTTGATGGCGCCCTACCCCACCCTTTGTCCGCTGCGAGGTTGGGTCCATTGTCCATTCCAGGCACAAATTGGCCTGCATTGGGTGGATTCACCCCGCACCCGAATCACGGCGCTTGTCCCTTAGCGGATATTCGCAGACTACATGTTGTCTCGATTGCCGTGATTCAAGCATTAGTGCAATACATAGGTCGTCATCTCCCGGGTGGTCCCCCGGGGGGTCTGGCCGTTCAAAAGGAACATGGCGGTTTAAGACTTAATCCGGTTATGGTCAATTCGGTTTTTGGTAAGCGTCCCGATGATAAAGATGATTTCCCTTTCTGGCTTGCCGAGAAATTTGACCAACTGGAGGCTGTGTTTCCGAATTCTACTCCTGCTGATAAACATAGAATGTTGACGATTACTTTGCCTAAGGATTTAACTCCTGAACTCGTTGACTGTGAGAGTTGGGGGAAAACTTTTGCGGCCGTTTATACGAGGTGCTTCGGCACCCCGTCTATGTCCGTACTGCCTACGATCGTTAAACGTGTTCAGGATGATCACGGACCGGAAGCAGCGGTTGAATTGGGTATGCGCCTGTGTGGTTCTTTTGAGATTGTTAGCGATCTCATCCTCTCCAATATAAAGGGAGATGCGGTGAACTTTCAGGTGTCGAATGCTTTGGCTGCTCTACCCGATGCCGAAAAACCCCGACAGTTAGCGAAGATTGTTGTGGCCGCATATAAAACTATAGGTCGCACAAGTAAAGGTCTGAAATATTTTCCTATCAAGGAGAAAAAACAACCACGGGGGCAGTCTGCTACAGCAGATGTCCAGCACAAGTCCCAAAAACAAAATTGGCCTCAAAAACAGAAACAGGGGAAGCAACAACAGCAGACTCAGGATTCTTATCCTGCGCCGCAAGTTCCTGCGCCGACAGAGAGAGTTTATGATTTGCGCGATCGCGCGATGATTAAATCACCTGATCGATTTCAGGTTTCTGATCAACGCTCTCCTCGTTCCTTTCAGGACTCATCGGCTCCGAAGACCGGTGGAGGAGGAGGCGGTAGGGGACGTGGTGGCCAACAAGGACGTGGCCAGTCCCGCCAGACAGACGGGTCAGCGAAGCAGGAGGATTCTACGCCAAAGAGACCGCAGTTTGCAAAAAAGAAAGTCGCGGCCTTAACAGCGCATCGATATGCCACAGATAGTGAGAACGCGGCTTCGGAATCTGACTTGGGCTCTGACCTTGCTGGACAGCGCGGCGGAGATTACCATAGTGAGAGAGGCGCTGCGTCCACTACTGAGGGTGACAGCGACTGATGTCTACGTTGTAATTGAAACAGCCGATACGAGACTTGCTCCCCCTGAAAGACTTTATGAAATAGTCCTTTTAATTGAAGGTGACATACAGCGTACCATCAGAGGGGTATTTTGGGAAAATCTTTCTTCTACGTATGATATTTTGCTTTCGGAGGCTGACTGGCCCCCACCTTTTGTGCTCGCGGCGCCGCGAGGGGAGGAGGTAATCCTGCCCAGTTTCGCGAACACTGTCTCGAAAGAGCATGCGCAACATTTTGCAGAAGAGTGGGCTCGGGCTCTCGGACCGGCTCTGTACCGTAACCAATGTGGTTGGGATAAATTGTCCCCGTGCCACGAAATTCCATTGCGGTCTCAGCCACAGCCTCAACCTCAATATCCCATTCGGCGTGAAGCCAAGGCTTCCGTCGCGGAAATCCTTGAACAATTAGAATATCAGGGAGTTAATTGAAACGTGTGTGTCACCGATGAATAATCCTCTTTTCACTGTGACCAAGCCTGACGGATCGTATCGTTTGGTATTGGATTACCGGCATTTGAACTCGCATTGCCGTAACTGTGCAGTACAGAATACTCACGGCTCTGCCCTAGTGGATGGTCTTGTGCGTAAGCGTTTTAAAACAACGCTTGACATATCCAACGGTTTCTATACCCACAGATTGGACAGCTTTAGCTCCAAATGGACCAGTTTTACATGCGCTGGGGTCCAAAAACAATTCCGGCGTCACCCAATGGGCTATAAGAATAGTCCTGGTATTTTTACCGCTCGCATTGTCTCTCTTTTGGAGAGTATCGACCCGGATGCTTGTTCGTATGTGGATGACATATATCTCACAGACGACGAAATTTAGGAGCATCTGTGTCGTGTGAATTCAATAATTTGTAACTTCGCAGATATGGGTTACAAATTTAACCTTGCAAAATCGCACATTGCTGAGTACACAGTGTTGTTCCTGGGCTATGAGCTCAACAATGAAGGTAGAGGTTTGGCACCTCACTTCTTGGAGAAATGCGCACAGTTGCGCGCTCCTACAACACTGAAAAAATTACAGTCTTTACTGGGCTTTTTAAATTTCGGGAGGACATACATTCCGGAATATGCCCAGCATATCAGGCCTTTGTATGCTTTGATACAACCAAAATTTTCCAAATCATGCTGGCTGCCTGAGCACTCAGCCGTCTTGCAGTCCTTGCAGGCTGATCTGCTCGCTTCTAAGTTCTTACTGACTCGTGATAACCATACCAACCTGGTGATAATAATACCGGGGAAAGTGGGTTTCACGTACCTCACTTTTAATGAAGGAGACACAGTACCTATTGCTTACAAGTCACACTTGTACACTTCGGCTGAGATGCGGTTTCCCACTGTGGAAAAGGTTTTAACAGCTGTGCAGATGGCTATTCTTAAGGAACGAGCTCTGTCACAGGGGAAACGCATGTTGGTTGTTACACCCTGTCCTCATTTGGAGGCGGTCACGAAAGCCAGTGTACCAAATTCGAAAGCTTTGCACCCTCGGTGGATTCAGTGGGCTGCGTCCTTGACGTCCACGGATGTCACGTTTATTTTTGACGCCTCATTACGGTCGCAAGAGTACTTGCAGTATGAATTTGTTCATCATGCTCCTCTAGCTATGCGACCTTTGGAGGACTTCCATTGTATCATTTACACTGATGGTTCGGCGCAGGTTGCACATAGCTCTAAACATGCCTACGTTTCCGCATGCGCCATTGTGGTCGGTGCTATGTTGAACGATGAGTTCATATCCAGGGAAGTGCACACGTTGCCACTGGGAGATTGCACCGCACAATTGGCAGAGCTTCGTGCTCTCTTACTAGCGTTGGAGTACGCTGATCCTAGTGTTACTACTCTTATTGTAAGTGATTCTTTCTACTGTGTCCAGTCTTACAATGAAAACTTGTTCTTTTGGATTCAGAATGATTTTCGTGATTCCAAGGGTAGCACAATAAAACATAAGATGATCTGGGTTCGAGTGGCGGAGCTTAAGGCTACGTTGCCGCTCGTTTTTGTAATTCATACTCTTGGCCACCAGCGTGTTGGAGTCCACGCTGTCGGTAACTCGCTTGCTGATGAAGCAGCGAAATCAGCGGTGTCTACATACTTAGTTGCAGCAGTTACACGGTCCAAAAGTAAGATTGATAGTGACATCTTGGCGGCTGTTGCTGCCACCGAGAAGGGAGGTAAACATCCTACGGGGTTCCCTTTGAAGTACACATACCACTTAAGTCCCGAAAAGGTTCCTTTTGTGAAAATTCCTGATGTTGGGGAACGTTTGATTCCCAACTCGGATCGCAGGGCTGACTTGATTACAGCGGCTCATGAAGGTGTGGCGTTTGCGCATGCGGGCGTCTCAGCCACTGTAACTCAATTACAACAACGTTTCTGGTGGCGGGGACTGTACAAACAGACGCGTGATTATGTCCTTCTTTGTGACATTTGTCAGCAGATTAAACCTTCGACTGCTGCGCGTCCGCCACAGACACAGTTGTACATTTCTAATAAACCGCTCGGTTGTGTTTATTTAGATCACTGTGATCCTTTTTCCTCTGATACTGCTTATAAGTACATCTTAGTAGCAGTTGATTCATGCACACGCTTTGTGTGGGTCTGGCCCCATCGCAGCGCTGATTCACGGACTGTCATTAGAGATTTGTGTATCTTTGTAGGGATTTTTGCCTGTGGTACCTTCCATTCGGATCAGGGTCCGGCTTTCGCCTCTAAGGCGTATAAGGATGCCATGATTTCGATGGGGGTCCAAGTCAAGTTTTCGTCTCCCTACAGACCTGAGGGTAATAGTGTAGTGGAGCGAATGAACCGTGATTTAAAGCAATCTTTGACAGCTCGAGTTATAGGCACTGGCAGAAACTGGCTAACCCACCTCTATGGCGTGCAGCGTGCTCTTAATAATCTCCCTAGAAGGTCTCTGGGTGGGCGGACCCCATACGAAATGCTCTTTGGCATCAAGATGTACGTCCCTGACCTTGACGGTCTAGACTGCGTGGCTCGCGCCACATTCTTTGACGTAGATGAACATTGTAATGTATTACAGGATCTACAAAAGACCAGAGACAGTCTTGCAAAGGAACATTTGCCCTCCACGTCGGATGTTGCGTTGCAGATCCCGGTAGTCGGTTGGCTACCCCAAGTTGGAGAACTGGTTCGAGAGAAGATCAAGACAACAAGAAAGAATTTGGTCCTTCCTATCGAGCTCCGGTTTCAGTACTTGGAGTGAAGGGCACAAGAACAGTCATTTTACCTCCGCTTCCAGGTCGTAAGGAAAACAGGTTTATCTCAATTGACAATGTCAAGATACACAGAGTGGCCGATTCTTCTTAGCATGACACCGGCTGTTTCCTGTCCTTCCATTGTGAGAAATTCAGTTTTGCCCACTGCTTCTAATCATGAAACTGAAGTGGCAATCGAGTTGCCTGCTATTTCCAGTCCTTTATTAAGTACTTTGCCCGGTACAGACCTTGCTGAAATAGACTATACTTACCCCACTGACTTGTCCATGCCTGACCTGCAAGCCCGTTTGGCCACAGAATCCAGATTTTCATTTGACACTGTTTCCAATGCCTCGATGAAACCCTCACGTTTTGCAGTTTATGCCAGCTTATTTAAAAAACATTTTTTAATTCCCCCTTGGACATATATTTGGCTGGTGCTTTTTTCAATTTACCTTTTTATGTCAATTGGGTTTGTGTTTTATTTTTTCCGACTTATGAATGGACACTATGTCGAAGAAAGAACATGCATTCGACATCTAAATGGAACTTTGGCCCCCCTTTCCTCATCGCATTCTGCACACAGATTGAAAAGAGACTTGCCGTTTGTTAACATCACTGCTTGGCCTGTCCTTGATGGGATAGTGTGGGATGCCGTTAGGTTTCAAATTCATGGCCCTACCGAGGTTGTTAATGTCCCCAATGTGCTTAGAGTTAACATGGGGGATTTAGTGAAACAAAACATACGTTCTGATGATTGGGATGTTAGGGCCGTAGAATCTTTGTTTTCTGATTTGAAATACTATGCTGCCTTTGATGCGGAAGATTTGTACTTAGAATCTGCTAATTATGGTGATTTGTTTTGCTTTCAACATTTTGGCAATCACTTCTTACATAAAACAGCGTCCAGAAGGAATACTGTAAATTATACACAGTGGGAGCATTGCCCAGCTCCTAAACAAGGCAGTTCAAGTACTTTTTTGAAAAAGTACACTTATTTTACTGACTTCAATCAGTCTAATTCCGAGTCCTTTTATTTCAAAATGACACAGAAGCCTATGTCCAAGGTTAGACTTACCGATACCAAATTATTGTATTCGAAGTCCTTTCTTGATCAGCTGGCTGTTGGCGGCTATGAATTATGGAAGGAAACTATTGACTTAAAATCAGTTTGGGGTTCTAAAAACTGGCAGGTACAAGGCACTGAGGCTTTGCACCGTGCTTGTCTCATCCCGAATCTATTGTTGTTTTTGAATTCTTCTATTTCACAAACGACGTGCTTTGGATTGGCTACTTCTAAAAAATTAAATTCTCCGACCATCCCAGAGTTAGAAGAATATTCTGGCTGGAGTAATTATACTCAGTTTTCGATTAGGGACTTGCAAACCCTATTGCTGAATTCATCATTTAACATATCCAGTATGGATCCAAAGGGTTGGCTAGTGTGGCACAGAAGTGCGGATTCATGCCAGCACCGTTTTCTGGGTTTATCTGGTGGCTTTACACAGGTCAGACCTGATCCACGTTTTGAAACTGAGCATTCTGTCATGACTTACTCTGTGGGCAAATTGTGTCAGAATTGGTTGAAACATTCAACATTGTCTGCAGTTAAATTACCTCTTGCAAAGCTGAATGATGATGTAGATTTGAATGATTTCATAAAGGGCCCAGCTAGTGGTAAATCGAAAAGATGGATATATGCTGTTTACAATGAAATCTGGAAGACGTCACAGATTGAGGCTGCGACACGCCTTAGAGCTATAGATCAAGCCAATCTAGAAAAAGTGCTTGCTGTGGTAGATAATAGTATTAACATGCTTTCTTCCCGCATTTACACTTTAGATAATATTGTGTCTTCTGTAGTGGATATTGTGCATGATGAAGTGTCTGTGTTATACCATGGTCAGAATCAATTACGTTCTATCATGCAATTTGCATGGACCCTTCAAACGTTGAAAGCTGGCAAGGTGCCATGGACCTACATGAATGTTTCTTCTCTCTTTGCTCCCTTTAATTTGACTGACAAGCAGCGCTTGCTTTCCATGCGAGATGCTTCATTTTCTATGTTACATATTGAGAAATTGGAGTCCTTGCCTTTCTCTGTGGCAGAGGCCAACGATGCAACGTGGCTTATCCACGGTTTAATAAGTTTGCCTTTTGCTTTGTATAAATTTACAAATTGTATGAGATATGTTGCCATAGGTCGATATGAACCCTTAGGTAGTGCATTTCTCCATGAAGTCTGGTCCCTTCCTTTCACTTATAGATGTTTGAAAGACGGCCAGGAGGTTTATCTGAATGGCGAGGAGTGTACAGAAACACCAGACCATTCGCTAATGTGTAGGCATATACAATTGCACGGTTCTTGTAACCAAGACCGGCCTAACTTAGCCTGTGTTTTAAAAGGGACTCCAGTGCCTGCAATCACCCCGACTTTTACCTTATTGGGAAACGGAAGTTATTTACTTTTGAATAATGAAGATTGTTGCGGCTTAATTAGAGGTGTAGCTTATGTGGTCACCGTAACTGAACGTGTAGTTTGCTGCAGAAATGTTCTGTACCCACCCACACATGAAAATAGGGATGTTTCCATCTGGCCACGCATCCCAACCTTGAAAGCAGAATTCAGTGGCATGAGCAGAATAAGGGCTCTATTGTCCCAGAAAGAAGTGGCCTTGAGTTCGGCTAGGGAAACTTTCGTTCTTCACATAGCTAATACCCGTACTGAGGTTCAGGCTCTTTTAAATACTGATTTACCGTTGCATTTCAGCGAGATGGTACATTCTATCTTTAACGCGCCCTCCACAACTGGCCTGGCGCATTTTTTTAAATCTGTTAGCAGTGGTCTTGTAACTTCATTTGAAAAAATCTTTGGAGTCATCCCTGCTTTCTTCCATTCCATTTTTTCGAGTTTGTTTGGTGGATTCCCGGTTATCCTGGCACTAGCGGCAGCCGTTCTAGTGATTATTTGTTTCCTTAAATATGGATGCCCCACATGTGGAAGGAGCAGACCAGCCCCTCCTGGCGCTGTTTCACAACCGGATGCTTGAATATTATGGCACGCTGCCGCTTGCGATTTTAAGCACGGCGTATGGATTATCGTTTCGATTTTCCTACTTCACCTGTGCCCAGCCTGTGTTTCATTGCCTAAGCTGTGATTTTGACTGGGCCATTGATTTGTGTCTCTGCGGACCGGTTTCTCCTGAAGTCGACTTTAATCAGCTGATGAGTCCCATCGTTACTCACGAGTTGGTTTGTACAGGCGACAGGATTATGGCCTTAGCAGCGATGCATGGACTAATGGGTCCTTGGAACATTCTTACAGCAGCGCAGGGTTTCTTGGCAATGAGCTTTCTTGAAAACCCTCCGTGTTGTCCTCTGATGGTAATAGAGGCTCCAGTGTTGGGAGAACACGTTTGCTCTTTTCCTCTTTTGAATTGGATGGCTGAACTGTTTTCGGATGAAGACGGTGATTTCCTGTTGAAGGCTGTTGCTGCATATTTTGCATATTCGGTCTTGCCTTGATGAACCTTATTGGTTTATGATGATGCCCCACTTTTTGCATTTTTTTTTCACCTCCCAGTCCTATTGGCTTGAGTGCTGTTGAATTCTGATATTGACATTTTTTATATTTCGATTTGATTATTGTAGTTTTTTATAATTATAAGGTTGTTCATTGTTCTTGAACTCTGCTTTCATGAAGTTGCCCTTATCTTATCTTATCTTATCCGTCCTCGGATCATGGGGGGGTGTCATATAGCTACTGTATATCTTTATAATGCGTTAAGTTAGCATAGGCACATTACATGTTTAAACGCCATTTTTCCTTTTGCTGCTTCTGCACACAACACTTAATTGTTGATTTAGCTTTAAACCTAGTAGTTCGTTGTGGTTTACATGAGAATAATATATTATTACTCTGATATCAGCTTTGCTTAATAAACTCTGTCTGTACAGAGAGTGCTGAAGCTTCAGGAACAACACGATACTGAATGGTTATGAGGTCTGATCTTTGCGCCTTCATAGACATAACATAAGTGCAGCTTCTGCCAACTTTGGGCTTTAGGCGGGTTTTATATTGCTTTGCTTGAAGCACAAAAACACACTTGATGCTGTTCGCATGCAGAGAGAGCTGGTGTATGCTGATGTGATCTCTTCATTCTAGGATCCTGAGGTATGGGCCCGCCCTGTTAAAACCCAAAGAGACCTTCTTAGCTATTAATATAATATGTGTGTTAGGGAGGGTGAGAAATAAGTGTTGTTAACCCTTATTCATTACAGCATGTTAGCATGCTGTCACCATTTGCTTTCTATGGACTAGTAACTATGCTGATAACTTTGCTTCTGATAATATGTCTCCTTGTATTATCTAAGATACTGCGCCTGAGAAGACGGCATTAGTAAATAAATATTTCAAATGTGCACGTGTCCTCATTTACTTCAAGTTCTGGTTTGAAATGATTGTATAACTAAAGAGTGCTCATGTGTTCCACGTAACCTGAGGTATTGTAAGCTCATGTTCTGGTTTGTCTAAACATTGGGAGTTTGTTATGACCAATGAGACACTGTAGCTAGCTCGGTAAGGGGTTTGTTGGGTACTAAGGTGAGTTTTGGGTCACCCTAATTCGCTGAGGTTCCAATCCTCTGTGCACAGTTCTGTGGGAGAACAGAAACCCTGCTACACACCTTGATCTGGACATAGCATCAGCTTGAACTGGAAGAAAATGGCAGGTACGTTACTACCTTTCCAACTCATGTTAATTTGTTCAGATAAGAAATATTGAGTTTCAGAGTGTCTTCAGCTGCTGATCTTTTCAAGATGTCATTCTTTGCATTCTACAGCCTGTCACGCATGCTTTCAACTACAGTGATGATATACTAGTAGTTGGGGCCACAAGAAAGGAACATGATAGTGCCCTTACACAAGTGTGCCGTATACTCGCTGATGCAGGTCTTAAGTTGAATGCTGAAAAATGTCACAAAACAAAACTTCTTTGGGCACATTTTCTGGGAAGGAGGAATGAGTCCAGATCCAGCCAAGGATTAGGCTTTGTCATCTACATCCCCTCCACAAGATATAACCATGCTGGGATCTTTTCTTGGTATATCAAGTTTCTGTTCCAGGTAAATCCATGACTTTGCCACTGTGAGTGCCCCAATGAGAGAGTTAACAAAAAGGAATGTTTGAGTAATTGGAAGAGAAGAGGCATATTTGCAGCCTAAGTTGTTCCGTCCATTCTAAAATCTGACTCTGGCTCATCATTCAACGGTAGGGAATTTAAAGACTTTCTTACTTATTTGAATATCAAGCCTCAATCAATCAATCAACCACATTTGTAAAGTGTGGCTCATTAACCATGATGGATTTCAGGCACTGAGGGTCTTGCTGCATAGGCTCAGTTGAACAGGCAGGTCTTGAGTTCTTTCCTGAATTCCAGCAGAGAGGGAGAGGTCTGCAGGTGAAGAGGGAGGAGGGAGGTTGTTCCAGGATCTGGCAGCCAGGTTGTAGAAGGAATGGCCTCTGCTGTAGCTAGGACATTATCCGAGGGGTGAGAGCGAGGTGAAAGGAGGTGGAGCAAGGTGTCTGGTGGGTTGGTGGAAGTTCAGGCAGTGGTTGATGTATGCTGGTACTGGGTTGTGCAGGGCCTTATATGAGTGGATCAGCATCTTGAAGGGACATCTCTTGTCGATGGGAAGCCAGTAGAGTTTTCTGAGGTGGATGGTGATGTAAGTCCACTTGGGGAGGTAGAAGATGAGTCTGGCTGCGAAATTCGGAAGGTTCTGTAGTTTCTTCAGGAGATGTGAGGTGATTCCTGCAGAGTGCGTTGCTATAGTCCAGTCTGCTGGTGATTAAGGCTTGGGTGACGGTTCATCTGATGTTGACTGGGAGCCATATGAAGATTTGTAGAGCATGCGAAGGGTGAGGAAACATGCGGAGGAGACCGTTTTGTTCTTTTTCATGGTGAGCTTGCTGTCTGGTATGATGCCAAGGTTGCAAGCATGGTCTATTGGTGAGGTGTAGCACGGTTACAACGAATTTTTTACAACGCACTACCATTACATCGCAACTTTTACCACGCAAACCATTACAACGCAATGCGCTGGGGGGCGCTCTAGGATAGGGAATGTATTTAATATACTATCCAACACCTTCCCTGCTATCCACGGGGACTGGAGTTGGAATAGTAAATTAAATAATTCACTAGCCAGCGCCTAAAAGCATTATGCGTTGTAATGGACTGCGTGGTAAAAACCGCGTTGTAAAGGCATGCGTGGTAAAAGCATGCGTTGTAGTGACACCAATCCATTGGTGAGGGTCCTAGTTCCAAAGGCCACCAGGAGTCGTTCAAAGGTGAAGTGTTGTTTACGAACATCAGAACTTTTGTTTTGTCAGTGCTGAGTTTCAGGCCGTTGTCTTTCTTCCAGACAGAGATGCTGGCCATGCATCTGTGGAAGTTGTCACTCGTCATGGTGGGCTCTTTTAAGAGCGAGAGGATGAGCTGGGTGTCATCAGCATAAGAAATTATGTTCAGTCCATGTGTTCGAATGATGTTGGCCATGGGTTCATGTAGGTGTGAAACAGGGTGGGGTTGAGGGAAGAGCTTAGAGGGATGCCTTAGATGATGCTCTTATGTTCGTAGGTGAACGGAGAAAGTCATTTTCTTAGTTATTGTGGTGAGGAAGGAGGCGAGCCATCGAAGGACATCTCCTTGAATTCCGATGTGGTGAAACCTTTTCATAAGGGTGAGTGGGATATGGTGTCGAACACTGCTGAGAGGTTGAGGATGATCATAGCCATAGTTTCTCTTCGGACAAGGAGGGAACTGATGTCGTTGGTGGCAATGATGAGGGCGTTTTTGATTCTGTGAGTTGGCGGTTGATGGCTTACTCAAGGACCTTGAGAGGGAAAGGGAGCAGAGAGATGTGCTGAAAATTCTTCAGTTCGCAGGGGGTCGGCAGGCGGTTTCTTAAGAAGGAGTTTGACTTCAGCGTGTTTCCATTCCTGAGGGGAAAGTGGCCATGGCAATGGATGCATGTAGGATTGTGCTGAGATCTTTGCTGATCGACTTGTTTCACAGGTTAAAAATGTGGTAGGTGCTCCTGAGTCGACCGAGTTTTAAGCAAGGAGCTGGTTACAGGTGGTTAACAGATGGCTGGGGTTTGCATCTGTAGGAGAGACAAGGCTGAGAATGTTGATAGAGGTGTGTTGGTGCTCCAAGTTTTTGTTGATGTCGCAGATGATTTCGTGGAAGAAGTCCGCCATGGTGTCAGTGTTCCTGGGAGGGAGCTGATGAGGTTTACGGAGGCCGAGGGGGTTGGAGAACTCTCTGAAAATGTTGAATAGCTCTTCACTGCCGTTGGAGCTGGTTTCAATGTGGGTTGAAAGTGTGTTCCTTTTACTCCTCTTCAGGAGTTGGTGGTATTGTTTGCATGAGGCTCGGTCTGTGATGTCCTTGGTGGTGCGACATCTTTTGAGTTGCTTGCATTTGCATTTTACAGCTCTTAGTTTCATAGTGTATCAGCTGGCCTGTTTGGAGTGTCTCTTTGGTTTGTTGGTGCATTTGGTGATACAGGCAGAGTTCTTGACAGCCTGTTCTAGGATGGTTGAGGCGCTCGGGTGGGTGGAGTCGAGGGAATCAGTCCATTGTCTCTCTGACACTTTGCTCCAGCTTCGGTGAGGGGTCTGACGATGGTGCTGGGGGGACCCGACAAGGTGAAGTGGACAATGGCATGATCTATCCAGTTGAGTTTGGTGACATGGCTGTACTTGACTCTTTCAATGGCTGTGAAGATGGGGGTTGAGTGTGTGTCCTGTGATGTGAGTGGGGTTGTTGACAGAGAGGGCGAGGGAGTTCAGGCTTTTGAGGAGGTTGGCGGTGTTGTCCAGGTCCTCGAGGTGGAATTTGAGACCTCTGAGGAAGGTACAGTGTTTGGAGTCCATGGGGAGCGGGGCTATGAAATTGGGATTGACGCTTCAGAAGCAGGGGCCCGGAGGTCTGCAGGCAAAGGTGCCTCTGATGGTGATTTTGTTGTTGGTGTGGAGTTGGAAGTTCAGATGTTCCATAATCGGGGTGGCATCATCAGTCATGGTGGTGGAGTGGATTGTGTCCTTGTGGATGACTACGATTCCATCTCCATGTTTGTTGATGCGGTCTCAGTGGGTTATCTTGTGCCTTTGGGTGTTGCTGAGGCAATGTCGGGCGCTGATGCAGGGTTGAGCCATGTCTCGGTGAGGAAGGCAACGTCAGGAGGGAGGTGATGGTGTACAGAATCTTGTTGTGTTGAGGAGGTGGCAGTGAAGATGTTCTGCGGTGATTGTGGTTGGTGTAACAGAGGAGACCATACATGAGGGCGATCCGGTGTTGCAGGTGAATAGGCAGTGCCAGCAGATAAAAGGTCCTATCGTGGATCGAGGCGAGATGCAGTAGCAGCTGCTGTTGCAAGTTCCGGGTTTGAGGTCTCTGTGGCGGTGTAGCGGCAGATGGCGGGAGAGCTAGGGTTTCTGCAGCTGGACGCAGTCCAAGCGCAGATAGCTGCAGACAGGCTTACCTTTGACGCGCCTGCTGTGACATCCATTAAGTAGTTCCTGGCCAGTGTGCGAAGCTTAGCTGGAGGTGGGAAGCACAGGTGAAAAAACAGCAGCAAGAGCAGAAGGCGAAGTGGGGATAAAAACAGAACAAAAAGTCCGGCTAGTGCAGACAGAGACAGACAAAAACAAAGTTTAATGACTGAGAAGCAAGGAATACGCAGTACAGGCAAAGGAGAGTATTACCCTTGTAAGGGGGGAGGTAGTCTTGGTGGACATGTTTTTAGAGCCACCTCTATAAAAGGAACAGTGAAAGGAACCCTTATTGTTGGGTGACTGTAAAGCCCCCTTGGACTTTTCGACCTATGTATCTTTTTTTATTTTTTCCAGCGAGGTATCCACTGCTGGTCCAAAGAGATGTTCCTTATCAAAGGGTTGGTTGAGGATGGAGGTTTGCACTTCAGGATTGAAACCTGAAATTCTCAACCAAGCATGCTTTCGTAAGAGTACACTGGTGTTAATTGTACGGGCTGCTGTGTCTGCCGCATCTAGGGCACACCTGATAGCTGTATTTGTAATGACCTTATCCTCTTGAATAAGATCGTTAGCCTTAGTCTTGTGTTCGTCCGGTAAGAACTGCATGAGTTTTGCTAACTCATCGCAGTGAGCCATGTCATAACGAGCGAACAAAGCTTGAGCATTGGCAATACACCAATGGTTAGCTGCTTGTGAAACTACTCTTTTGCCTGAGGCGTCAATAGGCTTGGACTCCTTGTCTGGAGGAGGAGCTTCACCTGTTTGAGAGTTGGCTCTCTTGCGAGCATTAGAAACTACAAGACTCTAAAGGTAACTGACCCTTGCTGTATGTAGGGTTGGTGGGTGCGGGCTTATATTTTTTCTCGACCCTAGGAGTGATAATTCTTGCCCTGACAGGATCTTTGAAATGTCCTCAGTATGTTTTAACATGCCTTTGAGCATAGGTGATGTATGAGTGACTCTGTGAGAGGAGCTAAGGGTCTCAAAGAGGAAATCCTGGTCTAGTGGTTCTGAATGCAACTCCACAATATTGAGCAGTCCTATTAAGGAGCTCAACGTACCCAATGTTATCATCTGGTGGGGAGGGTCTGGAGGGGTACAAATCTGGATCATTATCTGGATCAGTGTGATAGTCCTGACAAGGATCAGTGTCCTGTGGGGGGTCTTGATTGTCATTCCCATCTCCATCCCCATCATCTTGTGGGTAAGGGGAAGTTGGTGGTGGTGGTGAATTTCCAGGTGAAATAAGTAAATTAGGATTAACAGGTGAAGTAGGTGTGATGTAAGGAGGAGAAGGGTTAGTACCCACACTTAACTTTTTAAAAAAAGAATGTGGTAGTCCTCTGGTAGGTCTTATTTCCTTTTTTGGTAGAGTAGCCTGAATATGCCCTGTATCAGGGTGAATCACCAACTTTTTCTGTTTCGGATCCGAAATGGAGTGATTGGACTAAGGTTCTTTGGACGGAGTGTCTTTATCCTTGGTTGCCTGTTTCGGCATTGAAGATTCCGGCTACGAGCCTTTGGACGCCGGTGGTGTTGGCTTGGACTTCGGTGCCAAAGGAGTTGGGGTGGCACCGAGATGTGGTCAGTTTGAGCCCGAACCAGAAGGCTTTTATTTATGTTTCAAGGGCGGGGGTGTCAAGTTTTTGTCGGTGCCAACCTTGGCCTGAAGGCAGAGGAGGGACCGGAGCCTCTGTCTTGAGCTGTTGGGGGGACAAGTGGTTTCTACTCATGATACGCTGACGTGAAGTAGCTTGCTCCCCTTCTTCAATGTCTGAGTCGTCCTCGGACACGAAGAATTGTTCTTCTTCGGCTCCTTGGGCATGCTGTTCGGAGTCGGACTCTTCGGTGAAGATGTCCAGAACAGAGCCGCTTTGCTGTTGCATCTCGTGACGTAGAGCCTGACGATCACAAAGTCTTTTTTGATCGGACTGATCGGCATGCGTCGCAGTTTTTCTCATCTTGTTCCGGGGACAGACAGAGGTTGCACACTTCGTGCAAGTCGGTGTGTGGAAATTTAGCACAACACCCGGGACATAACTTGAAGAGAGTCCGTTCCATCAACTGCTAGAGCGGTCAGCGCGGGTAGGCCAGACGGCCTTCCACAAGTTTTCCGATAGAAGATTTTCAGGTTGAGAAGATACGCTGCAAAAGGTGAAACGCAATCTATAACAACACCGTGGAGGGTATAGATTGCGCTTTGAACGGGTCAGAGAAATGGTGCCGAACCTTAGCGCAGCAATCCAAATCCAAACCCGAAGGCGGTAAAAAACTATTTAACAATGAAGTCGATGCCCAGGCGCACTATACCCGAAAGGAGGAGGCACCTACCTTGTGACAAGAAAGACTTCTTCGAAGAAAAACTAAGTGCAAACATCCAGACCCAACACTAGCTAGCAATCTATAAACAAGCACAGGAACTACAGTTCAGATGCCTCAAACAAACGGTTACAGAGGGAGCTGACTGAACAAAGTTCAGTTACAGAAGAAACACTGTTGCAGAACAAGTTCAGTTACAATGTTATATTCCAATGAAAGGAATCAAGCAGCTGGGAGCGTGGCACACAGCTGTGTTATGAGGCTAATGTCATTGTTGAATGTTTTATGAGCACTATTAAGAAGGTTGTCCAGCGTGCTGAGCTAGAAGGTCTTGAGCTCAAGTCCTTTTTCATTCTACTCTTTATGCCTACAGCTCTACCCCCCCCTCCATTCTACAGCCAGCAAAAGCCCGGCCACTCTGATGTTCAGGAGAACCAGGGGTACCAAGTTGCCCCAGTGGACTACTGAAAGAACAAATGATACTCAAAGTTCGACTCACTATTTCCTCTCACAAGTCCAGAATGAACATTTATGCAGACAAGCGTCGATGTACCCAGGACATTACGTTTCAGAAAGGAGACAGTGTCCTTGTCAAGCAGAGGAAATCCGATGCTCCATCCGATGCCAATCTATTGCAAGTTGTGACTAGTAAGGTACATATGGTGACTGCTCACCATCCTGGAAAGTCCATTATGAGCTATTCCTCACATTTCAAGAACCTGCCTCGGAGTCTATCGGCTCCAGACATCTGGAGTGAGACTGCCATCAGAGGGCCAGGAGAGCCCCAGAAGTGCATCAGTCTCTAGAAAACCAGTGCCTGCTGCCGTTGTTTCTCCTGTATTTCCTCAGCCTCACACCACAAGACCTGGAAGAGTGGTTTGCGCTCCTAGACGACTCATCAAGGATCTATGTGTAAATGTATATATACATGCTTTAAAAAAAATCTTTTTATTTAACGAAGGGGGAGATGTAGTGTCTCGTGAACTATAGAGTGTGGGGTCCCTAACAGACTCCGTAGTTTAGTGATTTAAGGGATTGAGTGTGGTTAATAAAATTCACAAGAATAAAGATGTGTAATAACAAGCTCTGTGTGGAGTAATTTATTTACATGCTACCGTGTAGGGGAGGATGCTAAAATGACCTCCTGCCTTGCCCTCCCTTGGAGTCCACCAGCTGGCTCCCACACTATACTCAGCTTCGTCCTGGGAAACAAAATCTCGCAGGTCTCTTCTGAGAATGTTCACGTCTCACACCGCTCGACTCTCTGTGAGATTGTATTATGTGAAGTCCTTGCTCTATTTTTGGTCCCCCCCAGGTCTTTCCTTCCAATCCCTTCAACCTTTACCTGGATTTTCACCCATTTTTGCCTTAAAATACAGTCTATGGTTTACCACATTTCTTAATAATTATGTGATTATGGTACTATTTTGTTCTTTTTAACTTTTAGTGCATGTACAGAAGGCATGTGACTGGCGAAAACATGCCCAGCAGGACAAACAAAATTGCCAATATTTATTTTCTATAGTTAACTTTCTTTTATTTTACCAAGTCTTCTTTTTTCACTTTACACACATGTTCTTTTGTTTTTGCTCGTGGCCGCGGTTACACTAACATTAACACACTAACACTTTCACAGTAACATCAGTTAGGCAACCAAATACATCTAAAAGACATTCACATTGACAACGTCAATAGTTTGGAGCTCGGGAATTGCCAAGACCTATTGGCTTTGCCAGTGCTTGTTTGCTCTGTTTTTGTACCTGATCTATCTTTTGTGACTTTTTGCTTTGTGCCTCTTTGCCCCATTTCTTCGTAGTTTTTTTGCCTTCTCTCAGCTCTGTGACCTTTGCTTTGTGACCGTTTTCACTATGTTTTTGCCCCATTTCTATTTTTTGAGCTTTGCTTTGTGCCTTCTCTGTTTTGTGGCATTTGCTTTGTGCCTCTCAGCCTTAAGTGTGATCTTCTGTTGTGTGCCATTTTTCCTTAGCTGTACCCTTGTTTTTCCACTCATCCCACCGCCTGCACTCTTCAACTGTTCCCGCACCTCGCACCCTGCATGCCTCCCCCTCAGACCTACTTAATAGCAGCCAAACGTGCCTGGACTGCGCCCAGCACCAGGAACTCTGGCTTCCCCCATCCCATGCTATCCGGCTGCACTCCTCCACACACTCGACTCCAGCACTCCCGCCACACTGCACAGCACAGGAGCATTCTCCTGCAGCTCCGAAACGTTTTCCTGCTCACCTCCACAGCACGCACTTCTTTCGCTCACACAGACAGCACCCAAGATTACTTTCTCTCACACTCACAGATCAGCCACTTCCAACAAACCTCTCTGCACTCTCATGCATGCTTAACATCGTGTTGCTCACCAAACACACCACGGAAATCTGGGAAGTGCTACACGACCACAGCCCGGACCTGCTCTTCCTCACATAAACATGGCTAAACCCAGCATTGGCATCGGTCATCGCCACATACATTCCCTCCGATTAGAAGACTTCTAGGCAGGACGGGCAACACAAACCAGGAAGAGTTACCACCATCACATTCAAGGACACTATCTGGTGCACCACCTCCACAGACATCCACCAGCAGCATGGACACCTCATGTTCAAACTGCACATCACAGCAAACTTGCACACCACCAGGACCTTGCACCAACTTCACTAGCAATATCACTGACCTTGTTGCACTCCTCATCACCACTTTCACCTCAGAGAATTGAACTTTTTTTTAATGCAATTCTTTAAGAAGATTTGAATCTGTACAAACCATCGGTGACAATACTTTCTAGTAAGGCAGTCTGGTGCCAGTTGGAGGAACATTAATTATGTACTCCTATAGATCAAACCTCTATAAAAAAAAAATATTCCAACATGTCTACGTCGGTGAACACCCTAAATATCGATTCCAAAATATAGACAGCCCAAAATATCGATACAAAAATATAGACAGCCCAAAATATCGAATTACTAAAATATAAACAGCCCAGAATATCGAATTTAGGGTATGTAATATCGAATTCCATAATATCTAATTTAAAATATGGATTTCCATAATATCGATTTTTTTAGTGTTATGTATGGTAGTATATGTATTAAAATTATGCATTACTTTTGTAATGTATGTTTAATTTTTTTTAAGTAATGAATGTTATGTAATTTAATTTTTGCGTAATTTAATTCCGTAGCGGGTTGTGGGTTTATAGGGGAATAGGGTGGGAAGTAATTTAATTATAGTAAATTAAATATTAATTTGTATTTATATGTATTGATAATTAATTGATTGATAATTAATTTTGAATTTGTAATACATTTGTATTAATTGGTAATTACATTTTATTAATAGGTAAATAATTTTTATTAATTGATAATTATGTTAATTGTATTTATTTGGAGCGGGTTGTGGATTTATAGGGGAATACGATGGGAAGTGATTTCATTGTAATAAAGTTAAAAATTATTTTTATTTATATGCATTGATAATTATTGTTAATTAATTTTTATTAATTAGTAATCCATTTGTATTAATTAGTAATGAATTTTTATTAATTAGTAATTAATTATTTGAATTGGTATTTAATGTTTTTAATTGGTAATTCATGTTTTTAATTAGTAATTAATTTTATTAATTGGTAATTATTTGTAATTATTTTTTTTATTGGTATCGACAATTTAATTTTGATATTAAATCATTACTTACCCTACTGTTGCACTCTCTGGAGTGGGAATAGTAATTTTTACCCCTACGCTATCCAACATTTTCCCTACTGTTGCACTCACTGGAGTGGGATTAGTAATTTTTACCCCTACGCTATCCAACGCTTTCCCTACTGTTGCACTCTCTGGAGTCGGAATAGTAATTTTTACCCCTACGCTATCCAACGACTTCCCTACTATTGCACTCACTGGAGTGGGAATAGTAATTTTTACCCTCTCGCTATCCAACAAATTCTCTACTTTTTTTTACATTACATTTATTTTTATATTTTAAGATGTTTTACATTATTTTAAGTATGTTTTATTTAATAGTATTTAATATTTAATTAAATAATATTTTTAATAGATTTAAAAAATTCGATATTTTAGTTAACTATATTTTTAACAATCTATATTTTGGATTCAATATTTTAGTACTTAACTGTTTGAATATAGGGATTCTATATTTTGTCCTTCGATATTTTGGAGTCGATATTTTGGGCATTCTATATTATGTCCCTTGATATTAAGTCACTGAACCGTCTACATCACGTAAGGGTTTATAACGAATAAGATATTTTCTCCGAGCCAAGGATAGAGACCTGAACTTTCACCTGGAAGACTGCACCAACTTGAACATGGTTGCCCTTCTAAAACACCTCGGCCTCACCCAACACGTCACCTGACACACCCACACCACTGGTCAACAGTTGAGCCTGACATTCATCTCCTTCAGCGCCATCAGTCAACAAAACTACCACCAATTACCAGGAAAGACCACGCCCTCATTAAGTTCAGCATCCGCCATCCCCGCAAACTTACCACTACAGGACTTGTCTCCAGTATCGAGAAGAATATCCCAGAGGAGGACTGGATGCCCATTCTCTGTGACCAACCCGAGCAAATCAGAAGTCTGCCGGAAACCACTGAGAACTTTAACAGCTGGATCACTGAATGCCTTGACAGCCTGACCCCCCTCTAGCACCACAAAACAACAAGCCAGCTGGTACACACAGGAACACAGAGTGATGAAACTCCACTGCAAGCAGCTGGAGCGCAAGTGGAGAGTGAGCCCAGGCACAACGGATCAAGACATCTGCATATCTGCTCCGAAACGCTCCCAACAGATCTGGAACACCAAGCGAATAACACTCATAGACCGAATTGAAACAACAACACTAACAGCAGCAAAGAAATCTTCCCCATCGTTAAAGATGGCTGATACTGCCTCCAAAAACATCATCCCCTCGCAAGACCTCAGCATAAAGGTCTTGGAGTTTTACTACATCAAGAGCAGATCCATATATTACAACTTCAACCCTCAACCAGGTCCTGTCGCCCTCGCTACTTCTCTTCCCATCTTGGCCCAAGAACTGACCCTGACCATGTGGTCTACCATAACCACAAATGAGACCCCCTCTACCAGGAACCCATCCACTCTGGGGCCCTGTCTGACCCCTGGCTCTACCAAAAAGGTCTCATACCCATTAGGGAAGCTCTTACCTTAAACCTCAATGTCTCCATCGACTCAGCTACCTTTCCGGATGCATGGAAATGTGCCACAGTCTCTACTCTGCTCAAGAAACCCTCCGCGGACCCGCTCACCAATGGACCGATTTCCCTCCTACTGTACTCAGCAAAGGTCCCTCAAAATCTCAACAGATGCCTCACCAACCACCCCATTAAACACTAGCTTTCTGACACCACACACTCCAGCTGCAGGCTCACCCACAGTACAGAACAAACACTCTTCGCCGCCACAGATGACATCCGCTTGATCCTGGACAGAGGAGATACGGCAGCCCTCATCCTCCTGGACCTCTCTGCAGCCTACAACATCGTCTCACAACCCATCCTCATCAGACCCTGCATTAGATTGGCATCCAATGATCCACTCTCTCACCAATCTGCTCCTTCTTGACAGACAGAACACAAGCTGTCAGCTGAAGTCTAGCAGCAAACAAAAAGTATTGTACAGAGTTCCCCAGTGGGAGCTAGTGGTTTAGCTCGGTTAGTCTTTTCTCTCAATAGTTATGACAGGTAACGTGCATGGTGTAGACCCTTTTCAGAATGTAAGGATACCTCACACAGGTTATCGACAGGACAACAACTGTTGTCCCAGTCGATGACCGTCCAGCGTCATCATTGGTATCCTGCTCCTACGGCAGGCTGGCGGTGCAATGCCCGTCGGGCAGCAAGGGGAGCTGCACTTTAGTGGAGATCTTTTATTCTGAGCCAACGGGTGTGTGTGTGTGAGGGGCCTGAGGAGTGCAATAGTGAGCAAGGGGGTGTGTGTGTCTAAAAAAAGTCAGTGTTCTTCTTCGCTTTGAAATCATCTTTAAGGTAGGGGTATACCTTCTCCTTTGCGAATTTGGCTATGTCCTTCTCCAATTTGGTGGTTTTCTGTTTGAGTAAGAAGTCGTGGTGATCAAGCATCTCTTGGTTGATCTCAGAGAGTCCGTGGAACATCGATGGGCTCGACCTTTGCGCCGAGCCTGGCATGTATCTATATGGCATCATTTGAGGAGAAGTGCATCTACCCCCCCGAACACAATCCATACCGTGAAAATCTCACGTGTTGGCGTCGGTACATCGACGACATCCTGGTGTTCTGGAAGGGTGACCGTTTGACTTGTGAGGCCTTCTGTATGTGGATAAACCAACAAGACCCATTTCTAAAGTTCACGGGAACGATTTCCAACCTTTCCATACCCTTTCTGGACCTTACTATAGCATTGGAACCAACCACTATCAGTACCACTCTATACAGAAAGGACACTGACAGGAACAGTTTATTGCCTTATACCAGCCATCATACTAGATCGCTAAGGGACAACCTACCTTTCGGCCAATTTCTCCGCCTACGGAGAAATTGCAGTTCAATCACTGATTACAAACAACAAGCGCAGTCCTTACAAACCAAGCTTCTGGACCGGGGCTATCCCACCCGTCTTTTGAAAACCTCCACCAAAAGAGCACTTAACAATAACAGAGAGGCTCTGCTCGAAGTACATCCCAAGGAGCAAGAGGACACGATTACCTGCGTGACTTCGTTCACGAAACATTCTACATTTTTTAAAAAAACAATCAATTCACATTGGGGCATCCTCAACTCTGCAGGGATGGAGATACCGCGCCCCCGCTTTGCTTTTAAGAGGACGGCAAATCTTAAGGACACGCTGATTCACACCCGTCCTAAAAAAACCAACACTCAAGTTGTCAATACTCTCTGGGACCTTCCTCCAGTTACTGGACACTATCGCTGTGGGTCCTGCGTTGTATGCCCCCAGACCATCCAAGGCAAGACCATTGTACTCCAAGGCAACTACACATGGACAATGAACAAACATACCAACTGTAACAGTTCCAGATGTATTTATGTGCTGATTTGCCCATGCGATCTGTCGTACATTGGGATGACCATGCGCCCAGTTAAACATCGAATAATGGAGCACAACAGCAACATTCGATGTCACAAATCACACACCAAACTGTATGAACATTGCAAAGAAAATCATCATCTCCCAGAAAACATCAGGTGGACTGTCCTTGAGAGTCTACCAAACTTCAACCAACAAGCCCTCTTCAGACTCGAACAAAGATGGGTACATCGATTACAGTGCGATGAACTGGGATTGAATGATGGGGTGCCCTGGACTACCCTCGCCAGATAGTTATCAACTGGACGTTTGTCCACCCCCACACGATTACCAGTATGACAAACAGACCAGATTAATCTGCCCGTTCCAAGATGGCCCCCGCATTGCAACGCGTTAGCCTCGCTGGTTTGAGCTAACCCCTCTTTGCTCTCCAGTCCGGCGTGCCGGTGCCTAGCAACCGGAGGGACACGCCCCCCTGGTGCGCGCGCAACTCTCCCTTATCTGCACCGGACTTAGCCCAACTACTCTGCTGGCTGTCCGGACTTCGGTTCACCGTGGGATGGGTAGGTGCTGAGATGCCTGCCATCAGCGACCTTTGAGGTAAGGTGTCGAGTCGATCCTTGACAATCCGCGTGCTCCCTGCCAGCCGCGCGGCAAGTCACTTCTGAGCTGGCCCCCTACACGCGGGGCACTGCGTGGAGGCGCATATATATATATATTTGTCTAAAACGATCCCGCTGGGTTGCCTTACTCTCCCTGCAGGTACCCCTCTCTCGCTGCTGGCCCCACCTGGACAGCTCGTGAGGCCCCCAGGAGTAATCATAACGGGTAAGCGCATCATTGATTCTGACTCTGCCCTTGATCACGCGCACTTGTCGATCAGGGCATTCTGTTTGTTTTCAATACTTGCTGGTGATCACGACCATCACGCCAGCACCAACCTCACTTAGAGACAGAGTGTCAAACTCCACCCGAGCGGTTTTATACTTGCGGTTTCTTTGGGTTATGTGGCTAAACTTCTTAGTCGACATATACATATTTTTAAACATAGGCTCCTCACACCACCGGCCTGTATTAGGGTGTAACATTATCAATGGCCATGAATTTGGTGTCACACCCGACTCAGCACGCTGCATAGCCGTGAGCCCAGCCTTTTCACCTAGATGCATGCTATAATGGATAAGCATGACAGCCCAAACACAGAACGTGTCCTCCGCGCGCTCTGTATTGATTAACCACTTTTCTCTCATAGTACCACTCAACTTTGGTATGACATAGCAGTGTTTACTTCACTGGGCACTCATTTTAAATCACTTGGAATACAGGCACTTTTTGATGTAATTTGTTTACACCACACTTTAACATCATCAATGTCTGTTTATTTTTCTCTAGTTCCCAGGAGGTCCCGCGCATGGAACCAATTCTGTACGACACTAAACAGGTCGTATATTGGGGTCTTCTTAGCTAAGAGGATTCCAGCAATCATATGAGCACTAAGGTCCTGACGAATTGCCCTTATGGCAAGAAACATGTCGACCGCATTCACATCAAGGGTTGAATAAGGACTGGTCCCATTGTCCATCACTCCTTAATACCCCTTATTTTTACTAAAGCAGCGAGCCTGATCATTAAAATCATTCCCAAAGGACTCGACTGACTTTTTTTAGACACACACACCCCCTTGCTCACTATTGCACTCCTCAGGCCCCTCACACACACACACCCGTTGGCTCAGAATAAAAGATCTCCACTAAAGTGCAGCTCCCCTTGCTGCCCGACGGGCATTGCACCGCCAGCCTGCCGTAGGAGCAGGATACCAATGATGACGCTGGACGGTCATCGACTGGGACAACAGTTGTTGTCCTGTCGATAACCTGTGTGAGGTATCCTTACATTCTGAAAAGGGTCTACACCATGCACGTTACCTGTCATAACTATTGAGAGAAAAGACTAACTGAGCTAAACCACTAGCTCCCACTGGGGAACTCTGTACAATACTTTTTGTTTGCTGCTGCTTAGGACGAGTACATTGGACCCCATTAAAAATCGTCCACTTTTATTCCCCTTGTTTGATACCAGCTGAAGTCTAGCACCAGACTCCTTGGAAGGCTGCAAACTCATCTGTGGAGTGCCTTAAAGTTTGCTCCTTAGCCTGACCCTCTTCAACACTTACAAGACTCCTCTGGCCAAAGTCATTAGCACACACAATTCAAAATCCTCGCCTATAGTGGCAACATGCAGCTCATACTCGATCTCCTGGACAAGAGACCCAAAAAAAGGAACAAGTTCACCACCTGCATAACTGAAGTCACTATCTGGATGAAGGTCAACTGTCCCAAGCTTAACACTGACTGACAAGACAGATGTAGTGATCTACAGAAAAAACGTCATGTTCTGGGATTCCACCTGGTGGCCGTCCGACTTGGGATACACACCAACTCCCAGCCACCAAGCCAGGAACTCGGGATCATCAGGTCATCCATCATCAGCTGCGCCATTGATACTGCTAAAAATGCGTCCGGGGGATCAATACCAGTGTCCTCATCAGACAGGCAAAAGTTAGTTTCTTTTCCAAGGCAAAGTCTCCGAAGGTGTTGCTGAAGGGAGCTTTGTCAAGATGTTCCCTATTTGGTGATGGATGAAAAGTCGCTTCTGCCTTGCATCCAACTCCTCCTGCAATCTCTGGAGGATAGGTTGCTCTGAGCCGTTGGAGCCTGCAGTCAATAGAATCCTTGGTGCCAATGGTGGCCTTGGAGTCAACTGTGGCCTTGGTGCTGGCAAAAAAAGTGTCTTTGGCTTACGGAAGATCTGGAGGCTTGAGGGCTGAGGCGGGTCGGTGCCAGAGTTGGGAACAGCAGCAACTCCAAAGTCCTTGATTGGAGCTGTGATAAGCCCAGAGGCGGTGGAGGCCTGAATGCTGTCTGGTGGTCAAAGGAAATTGGAGGTACCCTGCCTCTGTGTCAGCCCTCCTCGGCAAACTGGAAGTGCTGAGATCCTACCGTGAAGTGTAAATACTTCCTGTGCAACTGGGATGAGGAAATAGGCATCCATTAAGTCGACTGACACCATCCAGTCTCCCATCTCCATCGCATGAAGAACCTGTGCTAGGGTCAGCATCTTGAACTTTTCCTGTTTGAGAAACCAGTTGAAAATCCTGAGATCCAGGATTAGACATATACGACCCTCCTTCTTGGGAGTCAGTTAATACTGTAAGTAGCATCCCATACCCCGTTCCTACTTTGCAACAAACTCTACTGCGCCAGTTAGGAGTAGGGATAAAACCGAGCCGAATATGGTCTGCGAGAACCAGAATATGTTTGGGGAGGAAAAGGTAGGGAAAGGTAGGGAAAATTCTTGAAAGGTTAGGGCACACCCCTTTTCCACAATACTTTGCACACAAAGGTCAGATGTTATGAACATCACTGATAGGCAAGTTACTTACCTTTGGTAACCACTTATCTGGTAAAGACATAATATAGCCGATGATTCCTTCCCTTAGAATATCTCAGGCGTCGGGCCAGATCTGGAAGACTTTTGCTTGAGCAATACTGTTGCACGCCTATAGGTGATGTCGGTCAGTTCCGTGTGGCATAGTTGGAAGTCATGCCCTTATCACCTATATAGGTACCACCTTGATGCACTGATGTCAGTTACTTTTGATGACTTTCCACATCAGGAGCGCAGAGATGAAGTACCCTGACAGTGGTGTGTTTAGAACAAGGGCACTGAAAGGGATCAGCCCTGACCCTAAAAACCTGTCTGCAGTGCGGGAGGATGGGTTGGTAGGTAAGGAATCTGCAGCTAGATTATGTCTCCACCAGGTAAGGCATTACCAAACGTAAGTAACTTGTCCATCTGATAGAGACCTCTGGCCGCAGATTCCTTACCTTAGAATATACCCAAGCAATAGCATCCCCGGAGCAGGTACTGTGGACAAGTTAAACCAGGAAGCCCTGCAGGACAGAGCGGCTATAAAGGCCAACACTGTGGACTTGACTGTCCAGGCAGTAGTGCTTAGTGAACGTGTGTAGTGACTCCCACATTGCTGCGCGACAAATATCAAGGCTGTTACACCACATAGCAACATTGTGGTCGCAGCTTTATCTCTGGTGGAATGACCCCATAAGTCTTCAGAATGGTGTTTCTTGGCCAGAGCGTAGCAAATTTTGATGTAGAGGATGACCCATCAGGAGACAGTTCTGTACAGCATCGCACAACTTTTCTTTGATCCAATATACCCCACCAAGAGTTGGTTGTCCACCTGAAACTCTTTAGTACGATCAAGGTAGAACGACAATGCTCTTTTAAGGGTCCAGATGGTGTAGTTGTTCCTCCTCTTTAGAGGGGTGCAGAGGAGCATAGACAGTTGGCAACATGAGTAATTGCCCCACATGGAATGGTGATGCCACTTTTGGTAAGAAAGAGGACCAAGTGCGAAGGAAATATGGTCAGGTAAAGGAGGCTTGGATTACGGAGCCTGCAATTCACTCACCCTTCTGGCAGAAGTTATTGCCACTAAAAAGGCTGTTTTGATGGAAAGCAGCCAGAGGGGGCAGTTGTGCAGTGGTTTGAACGGAGCGCAAACCAGGAAGGTTAGAACAAAATTAAGGTTCCACTGAGGCAGGCTGAATGGGGCAGGTGGGAACATATGTACAAGCCCCTTAAGAAACCTGTTCACAATAGGGGATTTAAACAAAGAGGGTGGGTCTGGCAGCCTCAAAAAGGCAGACAAGGTTGAAAGGTACCCTTTAAGAGTGCCCACAGCAGAGCCCTATTGGGCAAGGGTCAAAATAAAAAGGACCTCTGCGAGTGAAGCAGAAAGAGGGTCATCAGACCTTTCTGTATGATATGCTACAAATTTCTGCCACCAGCAGGTGTTCACAGTCTTGGTGGTGGGACACCTGGCTGCCAAAATCACTTCATTTTGTTGGGAGGACGATCGAATGCTATCAACTGCCACCACTCCATCTCCAAGCAAGGAGGCGTAAAGTCAACAGGTTTGTGTGGAGGACCCTCATCTGCTGCTGTGACAGAAGATCCTCCCAAAGGGACAGCCTGGTCAGAGGATTGATGATCAGTTGGAGAAGCTCTGGATACCAGACTCTCTGGACCCAGTCTGGAGCCGCAAGAATAACTTGGGCCCGGTCGCTCCTGATTGTCTTGAGCACTCTGGACAGGAGTGATATTGGCAGAAAGGCATACAGGAGGCCTGAACTACACTCAAGACAAAAAGCGTAGCGAGTGCTGCCTTGGAAACTTGGAAATGTCAATAATGGCAAAGGATTTAAAGCATAAGATGTTGGTGCAGATGTAGTTGGTATCGGCTGTGTCGACTGTGGAGCAGGTGAAACCTCTGGGAAAGGCATTACCAACAGAGACAATGTCCTATTCTGAGCACCGAAGACAGGCAGGGAATCTGGGGCATCAGCATGAATTTCATGGAGGGCGCCTGCTGGTAAGGTGTCGATAAGCCTCGTAGATAGTAAGCTTGAAGACCCATGGGGCCGGCAGGTTCACCAGTTGGGATCGTCGCCCTATTAAAATATATGAACATAGCTTTCAGGAAGTGACTGGGATCCGTACCCAGAGGTGAAAAGACTGGTTACATTCTTCCTGTTGAGGTCGAAGAACTGAATCTGAGGACTGTGTAGTGTCTGGTACTACAGGTCCAGAGTCGGAGGAGGCGCTGGGTTCAAAGGCAATGTCAGGTGTGGCGCTGGAGATGGGGCCGGTGTGAACTCCTGCCGATCTTGTTCCAAATCACATTGCGGAGAAATTGATCTCTGTGAATTATCTTTTCATGTTTTATGTCGAGACTCATGAGGTCGTTTTTTCTTACGTTTCTTCTTGGCCAACTTCGAAGAATGACGAAATTGCGACCTAGATCTTGGCCAAGACATACGACAAACTAATCTCATGTTTGTCCCTGGTCATTAACAATTTGCCATCTTGCTCTCTCAGGCCTCCAGGGCTGGAACAGGTGACATCATGGTCCGATCCTAAGCACCAAAGACAAAAGATTATGTTGGTTATTAATGGACATCTAATTGGCACATTCTTGTTATGGCTTGAAACAGGACTCCTTCAGTGTTGACATTCTGAGAAAAACAGCACCTAGTAGATTGCAAAGAAAAAGTAGAAAAACAACAAACCCTTATGAAGAGTTTGAAAAACAGTTATATATCTAAGGAGTATAAAAAAGGAAACAGATGGCAGAACGCTGATGTGGGTGCTTTATGGCTGTAGTGACGTAATGCAGTGCAATGTACGGAGCAGCGTTAGAGCCAACGCCCCCATCAGTGTGGGAGAGCTATTGAAAAGTTTCTGTTTGAAGTGGGCACATGAGATAGTCAAAAGGTGAGGAACACGCAAGGAGATGTAGCCATCATAAATTTGTGTACAATGGTCCTCACAAGGTTTTTTTAAATGATCAAACAGAAATCCGAAATATGTAGTTGCTACTCTATATCAATATAAAGAAGCAGGACATTCCAGTCGTTTTGTGAAATCTCGCACTTAATGGACAAGTTACTTACCTTCGGTAACGACTTATCTGGTAGAGACATGATCTAGCAGCAGATTCCTTACCTTTGAACTTCCAGGCGTCTGGCAGTATCTGAAAGATTTTTCTTCGCAGTACCCCTGCGCGCCGCTAGGTGGCGTTAGTCGACTTTGCGTGATGTTGTGACATCCTCGTCGGCAATATAACCGCCACTCCGGCGCGCTGACGTCAGTACCTTTCACGAGTTTCCGTGCAAGAAGCGCAAATCCATGAAGGGACTGACCATGGGGTGTTAAAAAATTAACAGTTAGGGCCCTGAAGGGGAACATCCCTGACACTAAACACAATTCTGCAGTGCATGGAGGATGGGTGGGTCGGTAATGAATCTGGGGCTGGATCATGTCTCTACCAGATAAGGCGTTACAAAAAGGTAAGTAACTTGTCCATCTAATAGAGGCATCAGATTCCTTACCTTTGAACAGATACCCAAGCAATATCATCCCCAGCAGATGGACTGCGGAAAGGTTTAGACCATAAAATCCTGCAAAACAGAGCTACCAAACAGTCCTTCTCAGCGAACCTGGGAATCCAGGCAGTAGTGTCTGGCGAACGTGTGCAGTGATGCCAGAGTGGCTGCTGGGCATACATCAGAAACGGGGACACCACGCTGGAGAGCCTTGGTAGCTGCCTTTGCCCTGGTGCAATGGGCCCTAAGCCCTTCAGATGGATCTTTCTTCGCTAAGGCGTAGCAAATTTTGATACAGAGGCTAATACAGCGGGATATAGTCCTCTTTTGGATAGCAAGCACTTTCTTTGCACCCACATACCCTATAAATAGTTGGTCAACCACTCAGAACTCTTTGGTTCGATCGAGGCAGAATGATAACGCTCTTTTTGGGTGCAGACGATGAAGACGCTCCTCTTCCTTGGCAGGGTGCGGTGGTGCATAGAAGGTGGGAAGAGCAACCGTCTGTCCCCATGTGAAAGTGTGCCACCAACTTAGGGAGAAAAGATGTCCTTGTGCAGGCACCACTTTATCTGGGAAAACTGTCAGGTAAGGAGGCTGAGATGACAGTGCCCCTGCAGTTCGCTCACCTTCCTGGCAGATGTTATTGCCACTAAAAAGGTTGTTTTGATGGTGAGCAATCGTAGAGGGCAGTTGTGCAGCAGCTCAAACGGTGCACACATCAGAAAAGTGAGAACCAAATTAAGGTCCCACTGTGGCATAATAAAGGGTAAAGGTGGAAATAAGTGCGTTAACCCCTTCAAAAATGTCTGCACCAGAAGTGATTTCAAAAGAGAAGGCTGATCAGGCAGCAGAAGAAACAAGCATTGGAAATGCAATAGGTCTCGGATTTATTTGAGTTAGAGTTAATGGCATTGTAAATGGCAATGTCTTTTAGCCATGTGTTATGGAGTGTATGCATGTGGTGTGTAATGGAATTATGTGGTTTGGATTGGAATTGTTCACCTTGCACACTCGCACACTGTTCACCCTGCACACTGTTCACCCTGCACGCTCACACACTGTTCACCCTGCACGCTCACACACTGATCACCCTGCACGCTCACACACTGATCACCCTGCACGCTCACTACTCTGCAATCATTACTCTGCACACCCACTCTGCACTCACTACTCTGCACTCTGCACTCACTACTCTGCACACCCACTCTGCACTCACTACTCTGCACTCACTACTCACTACTCTGCACTCACTACTCACTACTCTGCACACTGACTCTGCACTCACTACTCTGCACTCACTACTCACTACTCTGCACTCACTACTCTGCACTCACTACTCACTACTCTGCACACTCACTCTGCACTCACTACTCACTACTCTGCACACTCACTCTGCACACTCACTCTGCACTCACTACTCTGCCCTCACTACTCTGCACTCACTACTCTGCACTCACTACTCTGCACTCACTACTCTGCACTCACTACTCTCTACTCTGCACTCACTACTCTGCCCTCACTACTCTGCCCTCACTACTCACTACTCTGCCCTCACTACTCACTACTCTGCCCTCACTACTCACTACTCTGCCCTCACTACTCTGCCCTCACTACTTTGCACTCACTACTCTGCACTCACTACTCGCTACTCTGCACTCACTACTCACTACTCTGCACTCACTACTCTGCACTCACTACTCTGCACTCACTACTCTGCACTCACTACTCACTACTCTGCACTCACTACTCACTACTCTGCACTCACTACTCTGCACTCACTACTCTGCACTCACTACTCTGCACTCACTACTCACTACTCTGCACTCACTACTCACTACTCTGCACTCACTACTCTGCACTCACTACTCTGCACTCACTACTCTGCACTCACTACTCTGCACTCACTACTCTGCACTCACTACTCACTACTCTGCACTCACTACTCTGCACTCACTACTCACTACTCTGCACTCACTACTCTGCACTCACTACTCTGCACTCACTACTCTGCACTCACTACTCACTACTCACTGCTCTACACTCACTACTCTGTACTCACTACTCTGCCTACTCTGCACTCACTACTCTGCACTCACTACTCTGCACTCACTACTCACTACTCTGCACTCACTACTCACTACTCTGCACTCACTACTCTGCACTCACTACTCTGCACTCACTACTCTGCACTCACTACTCACTACTCTGCACTCACTACTCTGCAATCACTACTCTGCACTCACTACTCTGCACTCACTACTCTGCCCTCACTACTCTGCCCTCACTACTCTGCCCTCACTACTCTGCCCTCACTACTCTGCCCTCACTACTCACTACTCTGCACTCACTACTCACTACTCTGCACTCACTACTCACTACTCTGCACTCACTACTCTGCACTCACTACTCTGCACTCACTACTCTGCACTCACTACTCACTACTCTGCACTCACTACTCTGCACTCACTACTCACTACTCTGCACTCACTACTCACTACTCTGCACTCACTACTCTGCACTCACTACTCTGCACTCACTACTCACTACTCTGCACTCACTACTCTGCACTCACTACTCTGCACTCACTACTCTGCACTCTCTACTTACTACTCTGCACTCACTACTCTGCACGCAGCACTCACTACTCTGCACTCACTACTCTGCACTCACTACTCTGCACTCACTACTCTGCCCTCACTACTCACCACTCTGCCCTCACTACTCTGCCCTCACTACTCTGCCCTCACTACTCACTACTCTGCACTCACTACTCACTACTCTGCCCTCACTACTCACTACTCTGCCCTCACTACTCACTACTCTGCCCTCACTACTCTGCCCTCACTACTCTGCCCTCACTACTTTGCACTCACTACTCTGCACTCACTACTCGCTACTCTGCACTCACTACTCACTACTCTGCACTCACTACTCTGTACTCACTACTCTGCACTCACTACTCTGCACTCACTACTCTGCACTCACTACTCACTACTCTGCACTCACTACTCTGCACTCACTACTCTGCACTCACTACTCTGCACTCACTACTCACTACTCTGCACTCACTACTCTGCACTCACTACTCACTACTCTGCACTCACTACTCTGCACTCACTACTCTGCACTCACTACTCACTACTCTGCACTCACTACTCTGCACTCACTACTCTGCACTCACTACTCTGCACTCACTACTCACTACTCTGCACTCACTACTCACTACTCTGCACTCACTACTCTGCACTCACTACTCTGCACTCACTACTCACTACTCTGCACTCACTACTCTGCACTCACTACTCTGCACTCACTACTCTGCACTCACTACTCACTACTCTGCACTCACTACTCTGCACTCACTACTCACTACTCTGCACTCACTACTCTGCACTCACTACTCTGCACTCACTACTCACTACTCTGCACTCACTACTCTGCACTCACTACTCTGCACTCACTACTCTGCACTCACTACTCTGCACTCACTACTCACTACTCTGCACTCACTACTCTGCACTCACTACTCACTACTCTGCACTCACTACTCTGCACTCACTACTCTGCACTCACTACTCACTACTCTGCACTCACTACTCTGCACTCACTACTCTGCACTCACTACTCACTACTCACTGCTCTGCACTCACTACTCTGTACTCACTACTCTGCCTACTCTGCACTCACTACTCTGCACTCACTACTCACTACTCTGCACTCACTACTCTGCACTCACTACTCTGCACTCACTACTCTGCACTCACTACTCTGCACTCACTACTCACTACTCTGCACTCACTACTCTGCACTCACTACTCTGCACTCACTACTCACTACTCTGCACTCACTACTCTGCCCTCACTACTCTGCCCTCACTACTCTGCCCTCACTACTCTGCCCTCACTACTCTGCCCTCACTACTCTGCACTCACTACTCACTACTCACTACTCTGCACTCACTACTCTGCACTCACTACTCTGCACTCACTACTCTGCACTCACTACTCTGCACTCACTACTCACTACTCTGCACTCACTACTCACTACTCTGCACTCACTACTCTGCACTCACTACTCTGCACTCACTACTCTGCACTCACTACTCACTACTCTGCACTCACTACTCTGCCCTCACTACTCTGCCCTCACTACTCTGCCCTCACTACTCTGCCCTCACTACTCTGCCCTCACTACTCTGCACTCACTACTCACTACTCACTACTCTGCACTCACTACTCTGCACTCACTACTCTGCACTCACTACTCTGCACTCACTACTCACTACTCTGCACTCACTACTCTGCACTCACTACTCACTACTCTGCACTCACTACTCACTACTCTGCACTCACTACTCTGCACTCACTACTCACTACTCTGCACTCACTACTCTGCACTCACTACTCTGCACTCACTACTCTGCACTCACTACTTACTACTCTGCACTCACTACTCTGCACGCAGCACTCACTACTCTGCACTCACTACTCTGCACTCACTACTCTGCACTCACTACTCACTACTCTGCACTCACTACTCTGCACTCACTACTCTGCACTCACTACTCACTACTCTGCACTCACTACTCTGCACTCACTACTCACTACTCTGCCCTCACTACTCTGCCCTCACTACTCTGCACTCACTAGTCTGCACTCACTACTCTGCACTCACTACTCACTACTCTGCACTCACTACTCACTACTCTGCACTCACTACTCTGCACTCACTACTCTGCACTCACTACTCACTACTCTGCACTCACTACTCTGCACTCACTACTCTCTACTCTGCACTCACTACTCTGCCCTCACTACTCACCACTCTGCCCTCACTACTCTGCCCTCACTACTCTGCCCTCACTACTCTGCCCTCACTACTCTGCCCTCACTACTCACTACTCTGCCCTCACTACTCACTACTCTGCCCTCACTACTCTGCCCTCACTACTCTGCCCTCACTACTCTGCACTCACTACTCTGCACTCACTACTCTGCACTCACTACTCTGCACTCACTACTCACTACTCTGCACTCACTACTCACTACTCTGCACTCACTACTCTGCACTCACTACTCTCTACTCTGCCCTCACTACTCTGCACTCACTACTCTGCACTCACTACTCTGCACTCACTACTCTGCACTCACTACTCACTACTCTGCAGTCACTACTCACTACTCTGCACTCACTACTCTCTACTCTGCACTCACTACTCTGCCCTCACTACTCACCACTCTGCCCTCACTACTCTGCCCTCACTACTCACTACTCTGCACTCACTACTCACTACTCTGCACTCACTACTCTGCACTCATAAAGGGTAAAGGTGGAAATAAGTGCGTTAACCCCTTCAAAAATGTCTGCACCAGAAGTGATTTCAAAAGAGAAGGCTGATCAGGCAGCAGAAGAAACAAGCATTGGAAATGCAATAGGTCTCGGATTTATTTGAGTTAGAGTTAATGGCATTGTAAATGGCAATGTCTTTTAGCCATGTGTTATGGAGTGTATGCATGTGGTGTGTAATGGAATTATGTGGTTTGGATTGGAATTGTTCACCTTGCACACTCGCACACTGTTCACCCTGCACACTCGCACACTGTTCACCCTGCACGCTCACACACTGATCACCCTGCACGCTCACACACTGATCACCCTGCACGCTCACTACTCTGCAATCACTACTCTGCACACCCACTCTGCACTCACTACTCTGCACTCTGCACTCACTACTCTGCACACCCACTCTGCACTCACTACTCTGCACTCACTACTCACTACTCTGCACTCACTACTCTGCACTCACTACTCACTACTCTGCACACTGACTCTGCACTCACTACTCTGCACTCACTACTCACTACTCTGCACTCACTACTCTGCACTCACTACTCACTACTCTGCACACTCACTCTGCACTCACTACTCTGCACACTCACTCTGCACACTCACTCTGCACTCCCTACTCTGCACTCACTACTCTGCCCTCACTACTCTGCCCTCACTACTCTGCCCTCACTACTCTGCCCTCACTACTCTGCACTCACTAGTCTGCACTCACTACTCTGCACTCACTACTCGCTACTCTGCACTCACTACTCTGCACTCACTACTCACTACTCTGCACTCACTACTCTGCACTCACTACTCACTACTCTGCACTCACTACTCACTACTCTGCACTCACTACTCTGCACTCACTACTCTGCACTCACTACTCACTACTCTGCACTCACTACTCTGCACTCACTACTCTGCACTCACTAGTCTGCACTCACTACTCTGCACTCACTACTCACTACTCTGCACTCACTACTCTGCCCTCACTACTCTCTACTCTGCACTCACTACTCTGCCCTCACTACTCACCACTCTGCCCTCACTACTCTGCCCTCACTACTCTGCCCTCACTACTCTGCCCTCACTACTCACTACTCTGCCCTCACTACTCACTACTCTGCCCTCACTACTCTGCCCTCACTACTCTGCACTCACTACTCTGCACTCACTACTCTGCACTCACTACTCTGCACTCACTACTCACTACTCTGCACTCACTACTCTGCACTCACTACTCTGCACTCACTACTCTGCACTCACTACTCTGCACTCACTACTCTGCACTCACTACTCTGCACTCACTACTCACTACTCTGCACTCACTACTCTGCACTCACTACTCACTACTCTGCACTCACTACTCTGCACTCACTACTCTGCACTCACTACTCTGCACTCACTACTCACTACTCTGCACTCACTACTCACTACTCTGCACTCACTACTCTGCACTCACTACTCTGCACTCACTACTCACTACTCTGCACTCACTACTCTGCACTCACTACTCTGCACTCACTACTCTGCACTCACTACTCTGCACTCACTACTCACTACTCACTGCTCTGCACTCACTACTCTGTACTCACTACTCTGCCTACTCTGCACTCACTACTCTGCACTCACTACTCTGCACTCACTACTCACTACTCTGCACTCACTACTCACTACTCTGCACTCACTACTCTGCACTCACTACTCTGCACTCACTACTCTGCACTCACTACTCACTACTCTGCACTCACTACTCTGCACTCACTACTCACTACTCTGCACTCACTACTCACTACTCTGCACTCACTACTCTGCACTCACTACTCTGCCCTCACTACTCTGCCCTCACTACTCTGCCCTCACTACTCACTACTCTGCACTCACTACTCACTACTCTGCACTCACTACTCACTACTCTGCACTCACTACTCTGCACTCACTACTCTGCACTCACTACTCTGCACTCACTACTCTGCACTCACTACTCTGCACTCACTACTCTGCACTCACTACTCTGCACTCACTACTCACTACTCTGCACTCACTACTCACTGCTCTGCACTCATTACTCTGCACTCACTACTCTGCACTCACTACTCTGCACTCACTACTCTGCACTCACTACTCACTACTCTGCACTCACTACTCTGCACTCACTACTCACTACTCTGCACTCACTACTCTGCACTCACTACTCTGCACTCACTACTCTGCACTCACTACTCTGCACTCACTACTCTGCACTCACTACTTACTACTCTGCACTCACTACTTACTACTCTGCACTCACTACTCTGCACGCAGCACTCACTACTCTGCACTCACTACTCTGCACTCACTACTCACTACTCTGCACTCACTACTCTGCACTCACTACTCTGCACTCACTACTCTGCACTCACTACTCTGCACTCACTACTCACTACTCTGCACTCACTACTCTGCACTCACTACTCACTACTCTGCCCTCACTACTCTGCCCTCACTACTCTGCCCTCACTACCCTGCACTCACTAGTCTGCACTCACTACTCACTACTCTGCACTCACTACTCACTACTCTGCACTCACTACTCTGCACTCACTACTCTGCACTCACTACTCTGCACTCACTACTCACTACTCTGCACTCACTACTCTGCACTCACTACTCTGCACTCACTACTCACTACTCTGCACTCACTACTCACTACTCTGCACTCACTACTCTGCACTCACTACTCACTACTCTGCACTCACTACTCACTACTCTGCACTCACTACTCTGCACTCACTACTCTGCCCTCACTACTCTGCCCTCACTACTCTGCCCTCACTACTCACTACTCTGCACTCACTACTCACTACTCTGCACTCACTACTCTGCACTCACTACTCTGCACTCACTACTCTGCACTCACTACTCTGCACTCACTACTCACTACTCTGCACTCACTACTCACTGCTCTGCACTCATTACTCTGCACTCACTACTCTGCACTCACTACTCTGCACTCACTACTCACTACTCTGCACTCACTACTCTGCACTCACTACTCACTACTCTGCACTCACTACTCACTACTCTGCACTCACTACTCTGCACTCACTACTCACTACTCTGCACTCACTACTCTGCACTCACTACTCTGCACTCACTACTCTGCACTCACTACTCTGCACTCACTACTCTGCACTCACTACTTACTACTCTGCACTCACTACTCTGCACGCAGCACTCACTACTCTGCACTCACTACTCTGCACTCACTACTCACTACTCTGCACTCACTACTCTGCACTCACTACTCTGCACTCACTACTCACTACTCTGCACTCACTACTCTGCACTCACTACTCACTACTCTGCACTCACTACTCTGCCCTCACTACTCTGCCCTCACTACTCTGCACTCACTAGTCTGCACTCACTAGTCTGCACTCACTACTCACTACTCTGCACTCACTACTCACTACTCTGCACTCACTACTCTGCACTCACTACTCTGCACTCACTACTCTGCACTCACTACTCACTACTCTGCACTCACTACTCTGCACTCACTACTCTGCACTCACTACTCTGCACTCACTACTCTGCACTCACTACTCTGCACTCACTACTCACTACTCTGCACTCACTACTCAGCACTCACTACTCACTACTCTGCACTCACTACTCTGCACTCACTACTCTGCACTCACTACTCACTACTCTGCACTCACTACTCTGCACTCACTACTCACTACTCTGCACTCACTACTCACTACTCTGCACTCACTACTCTGCACTCACTACTCACTACTCTGCACTCACTACTGACTACTCTGCACTCACTACTCTGCACTCACTACTCACTACTTTGCACTCACTACTCACTACTCTGCACTCACTACTCTGCACTCACTACTCTGCACTCACTACTCTGTGGGATGTACAGACTACTTTACAGAGGGTGTTGTGGTTTCTCTCAGCAAGGATTTCTTTGCAAATTAATTGGCAAATAGTGAATTAGGAACCGCATTGTTACATTTTCAAACACTAATTAAAGACTACTTTGCAAAGAGGGCCGACATAAAGCAGTTTCGTCAGTCAGCTGCTGCCAATGCAGTTTGCAGAATGTTGCTGCAGTGTGCATCGGGAGCAATCAGCTGTTGAGCACGTTATGCAGGCTTCAACAATAGGCATATTGTGCATTCGTTGCTAGTAGGGAGGCAGACTGCTCATGTGCGCCCCCTAGCAGGTTGTCGATGCACGCTACATTTAGAGAGAGCACACTCAAATGGCATGATGTCCTCGATCATGACGACAGCAAACCGAGGCAAGCTGCCGAGGCGTTGTAAGGCATAGGCAAAATGGACACTTGCCCTGGGCCCCCAGTTATGAATCCCCCCTCTGGGATGGTGATCGATCTCTCTCTTTCTTTCTCTCTCTCTCTTGCTCTCTCTCTCTTGCTCTCTCGCTCTCTGTTTATTTCTCTCAACTTCTCTCCTGCTCTAGTGGAATCTTTAGGATTTTTGGGACATAAGGCAATGCATATAACATCAGTTTTTATGTGATTCCATTTCTGAAAGTTGAAAATAGTTGAATATTTTTTTATCATTCTGCTCATTTCAGTTTGCACCAAATGAGTCCTAAATTCAACATTGTTCCGAACAGAGCGCCTCAAAATATAACTTAGTTGCCCAGGGCTACAAAAATCCCGGAGATGACGCTGAGCAGCATACATATTAAACATATATATCGTGGACACCTACCACTGAATTGACGCTCTGGGACAGACAGTGTTATTGAGCTCTGCTGTGGGCGTTAACTCCCGATAATTGCTCCCTTGCACCCAGAACGAAAGGCGAAGGCGAGTGATGGGCGTGCAAGTCTATTAGCCTAGGCTGTTATGTCCAGCAGACTCTGAGCTGTGAGGGTCACAACAATCGTTCTGTTCATTGCCACACGGCACACATTCCCACTGCCTTGTCTGCATAATGTCCCTGCTCTGCACTTCCGCGCCCCAGGAATGCCCCTTATACATGCAGACAACAGTTAATGCACGCATTTCATAGGTCTTTGATTAACCCAGCCAGTCACGCAGTCCACCAGGGGTGCAAACGGATGTTTTCCGTTAGCTCAATAACAGCCTGGGGTAGGATTAAAGTCTAACACAGCCCTAACTCGAAGTCAGCCTCTAAACTACCGGCAGCACATTCCCCTGTTACTGCCCCCTACCCACTGAGCTATTACAGCTTAGTACAGTTGGATGTCTTTCTCTGGTGTGTGATTTCATTCTGCAGCTATAGATAAAGGGCAGTAGGCAGCATTCAGATTTTTATTAGGATCCTAACCTTTTTACTTCTGAAAATATGCAAATGAATGCAGATTTATGCTGGGGACGGAGGGGAATCTGGGTAGAAGCTGAACATGTACAATAGGGCCAAAAAAGACACACTGTGTCGTTTGAAGGTCAAACTATGTGAACTAGAGCATAAGGACCAGCGAGGAGGAATGGATTAAACACATTCATTTATTTCGAATGCAACATCTAGTAAAAATTTCTAAACGTAAACCTACTTGCAAGGACATGTTCACCTCTTTAATCATCTTGAGGTTGAATGTGGACTTTACTAGTTATACATTAATCGTTCCTTTTCAAAGCAGCACTTAAGAACAAGGTTACACGAAGCCCGCCCGGAGGCGGCATCTGCACTTCAGAATCGTGAACGCGCACACAGCATCTGGATTCCATTACAGCACCTCCCTGACAGCTCCTAATTGATATTTATGACGGCCGTGCGCGAAAACGCCGAGAATATGCCAACATGGCCGCCTAATGCCCTATGGCATCAAGACTACTGCAAAAACAGCACCGCGACGACCAATGAACATTCAGATAACAAAAAACTAAGGAATGTGTCTTTCCAGGACCCCTAAAGAAACTTTTTTTTTTTTATAACATAAGAGTTCGGAGCTCCGCCTCCCCTGCTGACGCAGGGTTTGACGTAGGCCGAGCCCTAAAAAGGAAAGGGCCGAAAGATAGCTCTTCAAGGTGCCCAGAGCAGAGCCGTGCTGGGCCACGGAAAGTATAAAAGAGGACATCAGATAAAGATGCAGCTAGAGGGTTAATACACTGCTTCTGTACAATATTTAAAAAATGTGGTCCATCTGCAGGCGTGTACCAATTTTGTGGTGGGGCACCCGGCTGCCAAAATAACCTCAGACTTCGGGAGGGAGGTCGGAAGCTGGCAACTGTCGCCGCTCAAACTCCACGCAAGGAGGCAGCGTGTGGACAGGTTCGGGTGGAGGACCCTGCCCTGCTGCTGCAACAGGAGATCCTCCCGAAGGGGAAACCTGACCGGAGGATTGATGTACTTGTCTAAAAGCTCGAGATACGGAACTCTCTGTGCCCAGTCTGGAGCCACAAGAATAACTTGTGCCCGGTCGCTCCTGATCTTCTTGAGCACTCTGGGCAGGAATGGTATGGGCAGAAAGGCATACAGAAGAGCTGAGCTCCACTCGTGACAAAAAGAGTTGACGAGCGCGAGCCACCTTGGAAACTCCAACGCACAAAACTGCTGACACTGCACGTTCTCTTCGGAGGCGAACAGATCTAACCAATAGTCTCCCCACAGCTGAAAGAGACCTTGTGCTATTTCTGGTTGGAGACGCCACTCGTGATCTGCAGGGCACCTTCGGCTGAGCTCGTATGCCCTGGCAGTCAGAGAACCGGCCAGGTGTTGAACCACCATGGAAATGCCCGGTTGGTCCAGCCAAGTCCAGAGAGGTATGGCCTCTTGACAGAGTCCACAACCCCACTCTGCCCTGTTTGTTGCAGAACCACATGGCGGGAGCGTTGTCTGTGAACACCTGCACAAGCCTTACCTTTATCGACAGCAAAAATGCTTTCAGGGCCAGTCGGATCGCCCGAAGCTCCAAAAAGTTGATATGGAGCTTGGCTTCCGCCAGAGACCAGATTCCTCTGATCTCCACCTACCCCAGATGGCCACCCCATCCCAGAAGGAACTCATCCATCACTACTGTGAAATCTGGGTGGGGAAAGGAGAGGGGTTTGTCCTTGAACCCACTGTGGTCTGTTAGTCACCACTGCAGGTTTCTCGCAGTGCCCTTTGAAATCTGAACCAGGTCCGTGAGATTTCCTTGATGTTGTGCCCACTGGAACTTCAGGCCCCACTGCAGAGCCCACGTGCCACCGTGCAAGGGTCACTAGCAGGATGCAGGAGACCATGAGGCCAAACAGCCTCAGTCATTCTCACCGAAATCCAGAATAGAGGCCAAAATATCGGTATCATAGCCTGAATATCCTGGACTCGCCATTCGGAGGATAGGCCCAAAATTGCACCGTGTTCAGAACCGCTCCAGTGAAAGGGTTCTCTGAGAGGGTGTCGGGTGTGACTTCGGCACGTTGATAGTGAAATCCAATGGGTGCAGGAAGTTCGCTGTAGTCTGGAGGTGGGAAACAACTGTTTGGGGCGAGCCTACCTTCAACAACCAGTCGTCGAGATAGTGGAAGACTGGAACCCCTGATCTCCGCAGATGGGCTGCGAACACCGCCATCACCTTTGTGAACAGCTGAGGGGGGCTGGTGAGGCCACAGGGAAGCACTGCAAATAGAAAGTGCTTGTGGCCCATTGTAAACCGCAGGTAGTGACGATGGGAAGGCAAGATGGGGATATGAAAATAAGCATCCTACAAATCGAGCGCTATCATCCAGTCTTCCGGGTCCAGGGTTGCCAGGACCTGAGCTAGGGTGAGCATCTTCAACTCCTCATTTTTAGGTTTAACTCTTTTTTATTAGCAGTTTCATTGTACATACATTTGTAGCTCTGCAGTCTAATGCACAGTAAACAAATAAACATTGAAATATCTTGGATACCTTCAGCTCTGTCATATCCCGCGTTTTAAATATACTTCACCCTGTGCATGCGAGTTGGTCCGTATGCTAAAGTATGAATAGGCATAACTTGAGGAGGGTGAGAACTTACCCCATAACACAAAACAATGAAACCCACCTCTCCCCCTTCCTCCCCTCTCCCCACAGGTATGCATATTTCCTCCTTCCCCGGTGACGCCATCGTGAAGAGATTGGGCTCTGCGCGTTAACTGTATCTCAGAACTGACCTCCGTTGTTGTTAGACGAAGGAGGCGAAGGACACGTAATTTCATTGAATTCGGTGGACAACAGGGTCAGAAGAGGTTTCCACACCTCCCTAAAGCCAGACCCAGAGCCTGTGAGAGAGACCTGAATGCGTTCCATTCCCAAAATGTACCATAGTTTATGGAGCCAACCTGTATGAGTGGGTACCGTTTGCGTGCCCCAGTGCATTAAAATATTTTGAAGCGCTGCCCCCAGTGCTAAGCCCATCTGTTTTCCTTTGCAGGATTTCAGTGGAAATGTAAGGGAATTGGACAATCCTAATACCACAGAGGCCAGGAATCTTGGAATTTGTGTCTCGAACTGCTCATCAATTTCATCTAAGATTTGAGGCCAATAATTAGACAGAACTGGGCAGTCTCCCCACAAAAAGTGAAGCAAAGTCCCTTCCTCCCCACACCTCTGCCTGCAGGTAGGGCTGCGGTCCGGATTCCCCTGATTTAGATGCACCGGTGTCATATACCAGTATGTAACTATCTTGAAGGCTGTTTCCTTACTGTTGGTGTTCCTCGCTTTATGTTTGGCCCTACAATAGATGGCCCTATTCCTTCTTGGAGAGTTCCCTACCTAGCTCCCTCGTCCACCGCCTCTGACTGGGGGGTAGGCTCTGTGGGGGCCGGCATGCAGAGCATGTAATATAGCTCAGATATCAACTTTTTGTCCGATGTCTTCGTGACAAGACATTTTTCGTATTTCGTCAGCTTTTTATTTACTTTAGGATGTGTGTCTGGGTGTAGAAGCCAGTGTCGCACCCGTATGTAGTGATACCTTCCTGTCTCCGGGAGTGTGTAATCTTGCCTCAATTGCGTGAAGGGAATAATCCAGTCTACATCAAACAGGTGGCCTGCTGCTTTACAAGGCGTGGCTTGCCTAACTCGAAAGGCCATGACATCCAATCCTGGGGAGAATGCCCTGTTCTCGAGCAAGGGCGTCATCGAGGAGGAAAATAACATGAGCTTCTTCCTCGTGGCCCCTCCTCCCACACGTCCATCACCGTCCTAGTGATTGGGGATTCTCGTAGGCCTTGCGGCCTATCAGCCTTATCAAAAAGGGAACCTCCCACAGAGAAATCTGAGCCAGTGCTCTATCTTGAAACAGCCACCGCTTCTCGGATTCCTCTCGGCTCTATTCAACCAAGTATCTCAGTTGAGTGGCTATATAATATTCCTCTAGGTTCGAAATCCCCAACCCTCCCTCTTTGGACCGGCGGAGCCAGGTCGATCCCTAAGTAAGGGATCAACTTTATTACTTGGATCCCTGAGAACCGATCCCCCTCCAATATTGAGCCTAGCTGTGCCCCGGCTAGATTTAAAATCTGCGGTTTCCTCACGTTGACTTTAAAACCGGATATACCACCAAAGTCCTCCAGCTCCCTCAGAAACACCGGAACCGACCTCTCAGGAGCCTCTAGGGAGGCCAATATGTCATCCGCATACAGGCTTATGGCATGTCTTCCCCCGCCAAACGGTATGCCCCTGATGTCCGGATTGTCCCGTACCCTCTGCCCCAGTGGCCTGATGTATAGAGCGAACAGGAGGGGCGACAATGGGCACCTCAGCCTGGTGTCCCGTTGAATGGGGAAGGGACAATACGAGATCCCGTTGACCCTAATGGAGCTCGCTTTCCACGCTCTAAAGCGTTCCTCTAGCCTGAATTGGACCAATGTGCACTGTAGGAACCCCTAGTCAACCCGATCAAATGCTTTCTCTGCGTCAACTTTCAACAACAGTGCATTCATATTCATGCCGTGGGCCTTGTCTATTAAGTGGAGGATCTGTTTCGTGTTGTCCCCTCCTTGGTGATTTTGGATAAATGCTGCTTGGTCTCAGTCTATTATTCTGGGCATCATCAGACCAAGTTTCGCTGCCAGAATGCCCGTGAGCAATTTGAGTGCCACATTCAGTAGGGACACCGGGTGGAAGGAGCTGCCCTTCTTCCTGTCCTTCCCTGGCTTAGGGAGGGCCACTATAGACGCTGCCAAAATAGTGGTGAGAATCAAGCCTGGCCTCTCAAATGAATTAATCAATTGTCAGGATCGGTGCTAGCAGATGGCAAAAGGACTTGTAAAACCCCCCTGAGAAGCCATCTGGCCCCAGCGACTTAAGAGGTTTGAGACGTGATATCGCCCCTCCTCAATCCGAATCGGGGCATCCAGCAACTCAGCCTGGTCTTTAACTAGCGCGGACGTATGTATCCCCTGCAAGTAGGATGTCTTAAGCCTATCCGACTTCTTGTTCTCCCTGGCGTATAAGTCTGTGTAGAAGTCCCTAAATGCTTGCAATATGTCTTCGTCGTCCGTGAGATCCTCCCCTTTGTCAGTCTCTATTGTCTGCACCCACATCTGTTGATTCCTTGCTCTAAGTTTACATGCTAGAATGCGTCCTGTTCTGTCCCACCGCTATAATGGGAGTGTTTTAGTTGCAGTGCCACGTACTCGGCTCTGTCGCGGTCCAGCCCCGCCAGTTGTGCCCTTGCCGCCTTCAGCTGCTGCCAGGCCCTAGGCGCTTTTGTCCGGCTTTGCACCCGTTCTAGCTCCAGTAACTGTGAAAGATCTGCTCTCTTTTCCTTACGCTCTTTATTCTCCACCGCAGAGATCGCAATTAATTCCCCTCTCACTACCGCTTTCAGGGCTCCCCATCATGAGGATATCGGTATATCCAGTTAGTCGTTTACTTCGAGGTACCCATTGATGCACTCTGTGAGCTGTGTTTTCACCGCTTCTTTGTGGAGCATAGGGTCCCTCTGTCGCTAGCCCCCCTGTGTTTTCTGTTGCAGTGGCAGCTGTGAAGAGACCGTTACCGCATCGTGATCTGACAGTGCCGCTGGGAAAATGCCCCCCTCCCCACCATCTTGCTGATCTTATCCGTACCCAGCATGTGATCCAGGCATGCTAATGTCTTATCTACATGAGAATAATATTAAAATTGCAGTGAGTGAGGATGTTCCACCAAACCCATGAATTGGAGCCACACTTTGCCTTCCTGTGATATCTTCCCCGCCTGTGAGTATTGATTACCTGACCTATCTTGTGTCTTATCCATAACTGTATTAAGATCCCCCTCTATGATCGTCTTATGTTCTTGTCTGTGCATGACCTCCATAAGGGCTGTTTTCAGAAATTTCTCCTAACCTGTGTTAGGTGCATAGGTGGAACCTATCACTAAGTTGTGTCCCCCGATCTGAAATATATGGGCCAATAGTTTTCCTTTGATCTCAGCCACCCTTTCCCCCACTGTCCCCTTGAACCGTTTAGCCACTAAGATAGCCACCCCACCTTTTTATCCAGGGTAGATGAGAAGAACTGTTGTGGGAAGACTCGGGATGTCAATCTACGCCAGTCTTTGGAGAGGAGATGCGTTTCGTGGAGGAGGCACACATCCGCATCCGAGTTTACCAGATAGGAAAGGATGGACCTCCGTTTAATGGGATTGTTAAGGCCTCTCACATTGAGAGTGAGAATTGTCCTCCTTTCCAATCCTTGAAGCATCAGACTCTCTCAGGGCTCTCTTTTGGTCCACCAGGTGCCCTTAACCCTCGTGTTACTTCTCTGCTTCTCGCCTGCGGAACTGTCTCTCTCCGCCCGCGAACACTGACCTCCGTACCGGGCTCCACACCCTGAGCCCTGGGTGTGAGAAAGTGGCATCTTTCTAGCATGTTATTCCCCCCACTTTTTGCTGAATTGCTGATGTACTTTGACTGAGTGTGCCCTGGGTTCCTGCCAATCAGGTACCCAAGGCCTGCGTTCCTTCCCTAAAAACTGCATTGAAGCCTAAACCCAATTGGCATCTCTGGTCACATGTCGGCCCCTGGTAAATGGTACCCAGGGCACTGTGACCAGAGAAGGCCCCTAAGGGCTGCAGCACTTATGGTGCCACCCTTAGAGGTCCCGTACCCTGACACCCACACACTGCCTTTGCAGGCTGAGTGTCTTGGTGCAGAACTAAACAGAGAGTCGACATGGCACACATCTCTGTGTGCCATGCCCACAAACACACTGCCCTGGCATACATCAGTCACCCCTCTAGCTGGGTGAACTATGCCAGTGGTGTGGGCACAGGTGCATGAGCCCTGTGCCCCTACAGTGCCCAGGTCCATTCCTGGGCCCTGAAAGTGCAGTGCTGCCATTAAGAGTATATGGTGCTGGGAGGTCGGCATCACAAACTCCACAGCACCATAATGGCTACACTGAAGACTGAAAAGTTTGGTATCAAACTTCTCAGCAAATTAAATCCACACTGATGCCAGTGTGCAATTTAATGTAAAATGCACGACAGAGGGCAACTTAGAGTTGCCCCCTGAACCTAACTAACATCCCGTGTCCTGACTGAGAGGCTGCCTAGGCTGCCACCCAGCAGACATGTTGCTGGACCCCTGGGTAGAGAGCCATCCGCTCTCATGGGCCTGCAACAATGCACATCCTGGGACGAGGTGCTAAGTCTCCTTCCCCAGGATGGGCAGGGGAAGCTTCAAAGGCATGCCGCCTTTGTGAGCTTCCCCAGGCCACTTTCTGTACTCAGCAACTGGCCCCCACCAGTTCTGACCCCCGACTCTGGCGGGAAGACAGGCAGGAAAAACACAGGAAGGAAAGGGGGTGTGCCAGCCTCTGCCAACCCCACCCCTCAGGTGGGGGAGGCGAGGTAAAGCACAACTCCGGACATGGAAAAGCATTGGACTGGATCATCTCGTTCCTCGCCGGGAGAACCCAGAGAGTCCGCCTCCCCCCATTCAAATCAGAGGCCACCGAAGTCATCTGCGGAGTACCACAAGGATCATCACTCAGTCCCACCCTCTTCAACGTCTACATGAGTCCCCTAGCATCCATCGCGCGACAACACAACCTCAACATCATTTCCTACGCAGACGACACCCAGCTGATCCGCTCCCTCACCAAAGACCCTAACACCGCCAAAACCAATCTATACGAAGGAATGAAAGAAGTAGCCGAATGGATGAAGAACAGCCACTTAAAACTAAACTCGGACAAAACGGAAGTCCTCATCTTAGGATCATCCCCATCTGCCTGGGACGACTCATGGTGGCCACCGGCCCTAGGTACAGCACCCATACCTACAGACCACGCACGTAACCTGGGCTTCATCCTAGATTCCTCCCTCTCGATGACCAAACAAGTCAACGCCGTCTCATCCTCATGCTTCAACGTACTTCGCATGCTCAAAAAAATCTTCCGTTGGATCCCCACCGAAACAAGAAAGACAGTCACCCACGCACTGGTCACTAGCCGACTGGACTACGGAAACACCCTCTACGCCGGAACCACAGCCAAACTACAGAAAAAACTCCAACGCATCCAAAACGCCTCAGCCAGACTCATACTAGACATCCCTCGTCAAGCTCACATTTCCGGCCACCTGAAAGACCTCCACTGGCTCCCCGTCAACAGAAGAATAACGTTCCGTCTCCTCACCCACGCACACAAGGCCCTCTACGACCCAGGACCCGAATGCCTCAACACACGTCTGTCCTTCTACACACCCACCCGCCAACTACGATCATCCAATCAAGCCCTCGCCGCAATTCCGCGCATCCACAGATCCACCATGGGAGGAAGATCCTTCTATTTGGCGGCCAAAACCTGGAATTCTCTCCCCACTCACCTCCGCCTTACACAGAACCACCTTTCCTTCAGAAAACAGCTTAAAACCTGGCTATTTGATAAGTAATGCACAACCCTCCCCAAGCGCCTTGAGACACTCTGGGTGAGTAGTGCGCTATACAAATTCCTGAACTTGAACTTGGACTTGAACTTGAACTCTCGCCATTTTGAGAATGGGGAGCCCTACCCAATCAGAGCTAGGCTCCTGCCCCCCTCCCACTGGATAGGGCAGGATAGGGGGTGTACTCACCCCAGACAGGGACCCATTGGTTCCTGCCCTTGCCCTACCTGTGACGCCCCTAAAGTTAGTATTTAGGGGCACCCTGAACCTTCCTTCCTCAGATCCCGATTTTGAAACAAGAAAGAAGACCTGCCATGCAGCTGCTAACAAGAGGACGAAACCAACTGACTTGGCACCAGCCCTACAGGCCTGTCGACCCTCAAACCTGCTCCTGCTAAACTCCGGCGTCTCCTGTGGTCAGCAACCTCGAAAACCCCGGAGGACCCGACTGCCTTGCTAATCTAAAGACTGGGACTGCCACGAGCAGGGGTTCTGCTCAAACAGCAACAACCCTTGGTGCCAGCCAGGAACCGCGAATCCAGAACACTCTGCATCCACCGAGCCTGGCCTGTGCCTGAGTGAACAGAGACCACGAGGACGTCCCCCTGGCGACTGTGACTATGAATCCAGCACCCAAGGACCCTCCTCGACACTCCTGGCGATGCCTGCAGCCTCACGACCAAGGACCCCTCCAACTGCGACCAGCTGAGGATAAGATTTCCCCACACCAAAAGACACCCCTGCACCCCACGGCCCCCTGTGCCCAACTCCTAGGTGCCTACCTATCCTACAACATCCCAACATACCTCTCAAAGTGGTGGTCGCACCTGAAGAATCTCCGTCCCCGAGCCTGCAGCCTTTGTTCACCTTTCAGCTTTTCCATTGAAATACATTGGGCGCCCAACGGCCCAAAAGCACCCTGCACCCAGCTGCCCGAGTGCTACTGGAAGTGCAGCATCTGTCCTATCCCGCTTCCCCACTTGCCCTGTGTAAGTGACCAGGAGCTCAGCTCCCACAGCCGCGTTGTCTGCCTGCTAGCAGCCACCAACCAAGGACCCCCTATCCTCCATAGGATAACATTGGGCCTACTCTTTCTGCACCCGGCTGCCCCTGTGCCGCTGAGGGTGTAACAACTGTACTTACCTGACCCTGGGAGACCCCTGAGTCTACCCCAAGAACCTTAACTCTGCCAGTCGAGTACTTACCCAAAGACCAATAACTTGATTTTCTCCATAGGGTAGCATTGGCTGGGTTTCACTCAGAAGTGTCAAGTTTTGCAACTTTAATATATTCCTTAAAAATCGTCCGATCAACAAAAACGAAATTACTCACCTGCAATCAAAAGAGATCCTAGTGCTGGATCTTTGAGCCCAGTACTGAACTTAAAAAGTAACTATAACTGTGACTTACTGTTAACTTGATTTTCCTCCATAGGATAACATTGCTTGGTTTTGACCAACATTTCTTGTCGATTTTCAAAACATACAAATATTCCTTAAAAATCGCCTGTGTAACAAAAGTGATTTCTTTCAACTGTTTACAGGAAATGCACCAGGACTGAATCCAGGATCCAGCCCGGAGTAAGAAAAAATGTGTTAAAGTGATTTTATTGCATTTACTTAAAACTTCCCATTGAGCTCAATGTTATTTTGTATTTAACTTGTGTTGCATATTGCAACAACTGTAGCTATTGCATTTAAAAGTCTATTGCTAATTGAAAGTATTCTATTGCAATATCTCATTCTGAGAAAGTATTTATGATACCTACTTGTGGTTCTAAAATAAACAACTATATATGTTTGTATACAAAACAATTGACCTATAGTTCAGTTTTTGAGTGTGTGAGACCATTTGAGTGTGTACAACAAATGCTTTACACTGTCCTCTGATACTGCCTTACTGCTCGACCAAGCTACCACTTTAGAAAGTAAGGTTATATCTAACTTTAGCCTATGCCATACCTCTGGGGACTGTGGACTCTGTGCACAATGTACCTTACTGTGGACTAGTATATACAGAGCCACTTTCTTACACCGGGAGATCGGGCGTCAGCTGCGCGGGTGTCGTGTGGCCGGCTGGTGTCTTCACTTTTGCCCTCTGCCTTGAAGGCTTGCAGACGGGTGCTCGCTGCTGGGCGCCTCTCTCCGTTATTGGGCCCTCTCCAGTTCTATGGCACCCGAATCTACTGTTCTCGCCTTCCCGCTCCCTGCCAGCTGATGCCTCTGGCTGCAGCTCTAAGGGGTGGGGTCGGCCACTGCCCTGCTCCCTGTTGCCGCTGTGCCCTCTTGAGCTCTCCCCTTCCTGCCTAGGCCTGCTTATGCTCCCCGGGCTCCGCCGCTGGCGTGGCCTCTGCGGTGTGTCTTGCGGGGCTTGGATGCTGGCCTGTGCCCGGGTACTTCGTTCCGCCCGTGGGGCCCGCTCTCCATGTGCCACTAACCGTCTCCCTCTGCGCGCCGCTGGTCTCCGTTCGGTGCGGCTGGGCTTTGACTTGCCTCAGATGGGATTCGGCTCGAAGAGTAGCCTTAGCAGGCTGACATTTACTTTCGCCGGCCTCGTGTCGTCTCGGAGCCCCCTCTCACCCAGCAGCGGGCCCCCACTCTGAATTTTGCAGGTGAAGTCGGGTCAAGGTGTCTGAGAATGATCCTGGGGGGAATCAGACTAGGAAGGTTTTGCAGTGGAGGAGGGTATCGTGGCTTGGCGCGACTTCTCGTTTCCTAACCCACAGGGCTGCAGTGTACTGCGTCCACGGCCAAGCAGAGGTTGCTAAACTTGACGGCCCACTTGCCAGAGTAGGGTTGGCGTGGTTGATAGCCTCTTCCTTAGCCACTAAAGGTGCGCAAAGCGGATGAGGCCCGAAAGGCTTGGCCATGGCCCACAAGTATTTGAAATGCTCAAGGGCAGCATCCGCTGCGTCTCTGAAGAGACGGTCCATGAGGTTAGCCTGGACATCCCCCAAAAACAAGATTTTCTCAGCCAGGCATGGCAACGAATGGCCTCTGTTGTGGAAATCGCTCTGCCCAGCGAGTCCATCGTGTCCAAGCCACATCTGATGGCTAACTTAGCTGCGTCTGAAATAGCGTGGAAGAGAGGAGCACGGACCTCCTCCGAGACTCTGGGCAGCACTTGCGCAACCGTGTCCCATATTGAATGGGAATAGTGGCCCAAAAGGCATGCGGTGTTCACCGACCACAATGCCAGACTGGCGGAAGAAAACATTTTATTTCTGAAACTCTCCAGTCTCTTGGATTCCCTGTCAGGGGGTGGGAGGGTACGCGCCACGGAAAGTGGAAGCCTGGACAACAAGCTTTGTGGGGTGGATGGTGAGGAAAAGTTGGTTGCCCGGTGCAGGGCGATGGCGGCAAGCAGTCGTCCTGTTCCCAGGAGCCCCTGTGCTGGGTTTGGACCAGGTATCCAGAAGGACGTCTGTTAAGGCCTCATTAAAGGGGTTCCGAACTGGAGACCGCAAGCTGCAGGACCTCTGTCTTGACCGCCACTGAAGGGAGCTGCAGGCCCAGGACCTCCGCAGCCATACGCACCACCAAGGCAAATGATGCTCCCTCCTCCATTGCCAGGGTAGGAGAGGAAAGCATGCCAGAGTCTGGCGAGGTGTCCAAGCCACTGGCATCACCCAACTCCTCATACCAGTATACATCTTGTTGGTGCAGGATTTCTAAGGGATCCGTCTCCCCCTCCTAATCCTCTTCCTCCATCCCTAACCCTTCAGTATAGGGCAGGGTGAACGGCATGAAGCCGTATAGCTCCGCCGGCATCGGTCTCGGCGTCGGGGGACACCCGACCGGCTCTGTCTCGTCGGAAAGGAGGATCGAGGCAGCGCCGCCGAGGACCTTGGCGTCGGATGTGACTCTTGGGATGGTTGCTGTGGAGGTGCAACCGGCATTGGTCCAGACACAGGAACGGGTCCAATCGAAGGCCGTGGCGCTGGAGTCGCAGGTGTGGGAACCACAGGGGCTCCTCCATCCTCTGAGCCTGCGGGGCCCGAAGGCACACCACCAGGGTCAGGCCACCCAAATATGGCACACATGGTGTCAGAACTCCTTCAGCTAGGCTGGGGTCTTTCCCAGAGCTGGAAAGGCAGGAAAACGCAGAGCTGACCAAAGCATCCGCCTTGCGGAGAGGGGCCTCGAATTCCGAGGTTCCTCTGCGCCGTCGCGAGACGGGTGGGGCAAAGTTCGAAGCCCGCTTCGACTAAGAGGACTTCGATTCAACAGAGAGGTGCTCGCATTTTCCTCTCGACTGAGACCTGGACCAAGACCGATGAGGCGACCTCTGCGGTGCCGAATGCCAGGCTGAGAGTAGCTTTAGGGATCGTTCCCTCAAAGCCTTCGGTGTCATGGCTCGGCAGTCGGAGCAGGACTCTGAATCGTGGTCGCGCTCCAGGCAACAGAGACACACTAAATGGGGGTTTGTAACCGACATGGTGCAGTGAGAGGCGCCACACAGTTTGAACGCCGAAGTCTTCTTGCTCAACATACCTAAACACACAGAGTTGGCAAAAGGGTCGAAAAAAGTCTGTAAAAAATTGACAGGAGGTAGCTCTCTTCAATGGATCAGTGCTGGCTGGCACGGAATAAAAAGAACTGATGTCAGCGCGCCGGAGTGGCATTTATATTTATATTGACGACGTGGATGTCACGATGACGACGAACACAACGCCGAAAACATCACGCGGAGTTGACCAACACCCCTTACCGGCGCGCAGGGGTACTGCTAAGAAAAATCTTCCGGATCCAGCCCAACGCCTGGAAGTTCAAAGGTAAGGAATCTGCGGCTAGATGTCTCTATCAGATTTTTCTTTTTCCAGCAAGTTATGGTTTTAGATTTCGGAAATCTGTTCAGGTTCCGTTTAAAACACATCTCTATATATTTGCTGAATGCAGGCAGAAGGAACACATTTGGAAACTGAATGCTGGTTCTTAATGTAAACAGATTAACACAGCTAAACCCTTTTCCACGATTTATTGCCAAGACAGAATTAATTCTTTTCAAGAAATGTGCAATGATCGGAACACAACCATTTTACTTTTTTCTACTGGTCTTCCAACAGGAAAGGCTTTGAACAAAGCCATAAATAAAAGTGGTGCAACACTGGACCGGTTTATAGACTGCAATACAGTAGGAAGAGCAGTAAAAAGCTGGCTGCCGTCAGAAAATTCATCCTAAAAGGAAGTGTGTGAACAGACCTCTGTATCAGCACTTTGGAAACTTATTTAGCTGAAATGGTTATGCCTTGCGTGCACGGACATCTATTTGGGAAGTTACTAGAGGTAGCCAAACTGAAATCGCCACCTCTGCTACCTTTAGCCCCTCCACAATCTCCTATTTGCTGAGGAAGTACTAGGAAAAAGAGTAAAACTACAGAAAGTAAATGGTGCTATTTACATTCTTTTCCTTCATGACCCCAGAGAGGAGGGCTAGCAAAATCTGCACCAAATGCCAAACCAGGGATAGCAGCTGCTACAACATGTATGCGTCTGTGTACTCTTGTGTGCGCTGAAATACACTTGTCACAACAACATATGACATCATACTTTGCTATGTGAAATTGCACAACGTTGTACAATCTGGGAAGAAATCCTAGTAGCTTGCTGGAATGTTCAACCTTTAGCTTTTTTACGTTGCCTATAAACTCTAAAACTTGGCACTAATGGCATTGTCTTCGTGGACAGATCAAAGAAATTAGAATAGCGGGAGATAAGGAGTGGGTGTCTCTGCATATGTGCCTTGGGAAAAAATGTGTGCAGGCCCCGCTCCCAAGTTGGACATGGATTTTATTACCCTGCAGGCCCCCCTCCCAAGTTGGACATGGATTTTATTACCCTACGCTCCACAAGACAAAATAAAGACCAAGGCTTCATAATAGCCAACAAACGTCAGGAAATAAACTGGTCCTGTATGAAATGATTGTAAACTCGTAACAAAAAAGTCCCCTAAAAACAGGTTGCTCTTCTACTCCGAAAGTAGTGAAAACACAGGAATATTGTGTGTCCGACTTCAAAAAACATCCCTAAAGGAAAGTTTGCTGCCAGCAGCACACAGACCAGGACACTGCTTTGTGGATTACTACAGTAAACATACCTGGTTCTGGCCGTTTTCTTGAAGTTTTCACAATTTACGTTTGTAATTTACAGACAGCAAGTATACGACATAGTGTACAACTTTTAACAGGCCACCTTTTGCTTCTATGTACATTATGCAGGCTAGTACATTTGCAACAGAAGATAATGGATTGTTTTAACAGTTTTGTGAAACAAAACTTCCAAAAAGGCTTAAATGTGAACATTATTAACACACAAACACTCATTTTCTTTTTTACACATTCAGGTTCTCTGAGGTGGGAGGTTGCCCAACTAGATCACAGCATTCAAAGTCTCTCCAGTTAGGGTTGATAATTTCATATTTCAGGCTCAGATAGAGGACTCGGAAGCAACACGAGTCAGTGCAAAAAAAGCTCTGCCCTCTTTGGGCCCACTGCCTGGAATTATTTTAACGGACTGCTTTCATACACGTCCACATCGGGAGCGAGATACGTGCAATTGAAGAACTATGCCCAGGGCGGTGGCACAGAGGTACCCAGATTTTGGCAAGTGCCTGTTGAGGGCTCATGCATCATCAAAAAATAAAGGCTGGTCCTGGGGCTACTTCATTTTTCACGCAGGACACAGACGCCGGCATCACAACGCTGGGTTCCCATTGATGTCACCACCTCCCAGCTGTCGATAATGGGATCGTAGCACTCGATGCTGCTCAGCAGAGAGTTTCCATCATACCTGCAATTCCCAAACAGAAACAGAAGGGCGGATGTTAGGGACGTCAGACCTCTTCACCATGAACAGTTGTATATATTCACTTCAGACTCAAGGATGGCAGATTACAAAACAGATACATTTTTACTCAGCACACATTTTTTGTGTCCCTTTGCGGTCCAGTTACGTTTGTTCAGGCACCGCTTCATGTAATGTAATGTAATGGGATTTTATAGAGCGCACTTCTGCCCTGAGGCCTCGTAGCGCTTAGGACGGGTGGGTGAAAGCAACTGTCAGAATGTGCACGTTTAATGGAAAAGAAGGGTCTTCAGCCGTTTGCGGAACTGGAGTAGATCTGGTTGACTGCGTAGGGTGAGGGGCAAGGAGTTCCAGCGGGAGGCGGCGTTCCAAGAGAACAAGCGCCCCCCACCTTGCTCGTTTGATTTTGCGAGTAACCGCCAGGCAGGTACTCCCGGATCGTAGGGTTCTTGGCGGATAGTAGGGGGAGACTAGGGAGCAGACTAATGCTGGACCAGTGCGCCACATGGCTTTATGGGCTATGCACATCGCCTTGAACTGGATCCGAGCCTGCACCGGCAGCCAGTGGAGTGTTCTCAAGGCGGCCGACCCTGAATGTCTGCGGGATAGTCCGAGCAATAGGCCCATATTATAGACCGGACACACTGTCGCCACATGAGCGTCCGCACTATTAATATTGCAGTAGGGGCCGAACAACCGTCTGCGGCCCTCTTCTGCAATACCACAGGGCTAAAGGGACATGCATAGCAGGCGCACACTCCTGTTGCGCCCCGGGGGCACTATGCGTAATATGGCCCATTCTTGTTTTTTATTGCCTGTCCCGTAAATGTTAAAATGAGGCAAATGGCATTCAGAAAGAAAGGGGTGGACAGGTGGGTCATATAAGAGGTAAAGGACCTTTGGCTACCAGTAGAAGAGAAACAGCAGCAATTTGAATGTATTGCATTTATATAGCGCTTACAACCTCGGATGAGGCGTCATAGTGCTTTTTCGGCGATTAGCACGCTACTACGGAACCCATAAAGAATTAGTCTAGAAAATTAGTATAGTGAAATATGAAAGTAATTTGAGTGGTGGACATGTTATTCGGTTATTTGGATAGAGAAGGGTAGCGGAGGGATAGAAGAGGGAAAAAGGTTTTCATTTATATAGTGCTTGCTACCCCTAATGAGGTGTTGAAGCACCTTTTTTTGGCGAGTAGCACACTACTCTGGAACCCATAAAGGATTAGAGGTGCATGAGATTAGTGAAGCATGAAATTTGAGAAGTGGACATGTTAGTCTGTTATTTTGATTGAAAAGGATAGTGGAGGGATAGAAGAGTGAAGGATTTAGACTGTTTTTTGTTTTGGAGGTCATAACAGTAGGAGGAGGCTTGGGATGAGTAAAAAGGGAAGAGTTTAGGAAGGCTTGTTTTGGGGGATAGGTTTAGTAAAATAGGTGTCAGATGATGCAAGGAGGGGTAGAGTAGGGGAGAGTCTAGAAAGGGTTATTTTGGGGATCATAGTAGTGGTATGGGGTTTGGGATAAATGAGAGAGTGGATGTAGAGGATATTTTGATAGAGGTATAGGGTGAGAAATAGGGTAGTGCATTGGAAAGAGTAGTAGAAAGAAGTTTGAGATGAGCCAGGAAGTTGGGGTAGAAGATATATTTAGAGAGGTTTGGGTGAGAAATAGGCTAGTGCATTGGATATGCTGAATTAGAAGAAAGTGATAAATATATAGATCCATAAGTACATGGAAAGTATATAGATGCAGTGTTTTCTGAAGATAAGGTGGTTGTCCATGGATCTTATGTTGGGGGTTAAAGAGTTTCATAGTGTGGTTTCTTGAACAGAGAAGGATGTGCCACCCATGGTTAATTTCTAACTGTGATCGATAGTCAATAATCATTTTTTTATTAATTCTCTTTTAGCTAACATTGTACTGAACTGCTTTCAGACAAATGCAATATATTTTTTAAATCTTTTTATCGACTAAGAAATACAAACATATGGATATTGTTTTAATAATCAAACTTTATTGATTTTATGTAACTCATGACAATAACATTAAATACGGTGCAATCAAGATGATGAAAAATCCTCCAATTGGCGCAGACAGTCCATTACATCAATCGTAGTCCCACAGTTTCCCTCAAATTTGTGATGTTATGAGAACAACCTCTTGCAGAGTAAATGAACTCTTCTTGCTTCGCACAGTGGTCCACTGCAGTGTGTAATTCAACATGGGGACAGGAGGAAATCAGCAGAATTACAGTGGAGTGCACAATTCCTCAAAGCTATCATGCTGCCAGACCTGGCTTGGCAGTTCCGTCTGGACTGTTCCCATGAGGCACAGGGTCAATACTGATTTGCATATGGCTGGGTTCAAACTGGGGTGGCGTAGTGGGCAAAAGAACAATGGATTTAACCCAGATCTCTTGACTGGGGAGAATGTTTGAATCATTCAGCATTTCGCCCATCATTTGTTGCAGTTACACTTTTCGCCCTAAGTGGGATGGGTATGCCCAGACGTGGTGCTTTTGCTCACAGTGCCACTGGATTCAAGCTATCCTGGCTGATGAAGGGTTAAATACCCCGAAACCGGTCCCAGGATGCTTGTTTCCAGTTCAGGGAGGACCTGGCTTGGCAGTTCCGTCTGGACTGTTCCCATGATGCACAGGGTCAAGCCTGATTTGCATATGACTGGGTCCAAACTGGGGTGATGTAGTGGGCAAAAGAACAATGGATTTAACCCAGATCTCTTGACTGGGGAGAATGTTTGAATCATACAGCATTCCGTCCATCATTTGTTGCAGTTACACCAATTCCAACCAAGGCACGATGTCCCCGACAACCTCCCAGGTCTTCCAAGAAACCCAGCAGAGTAATTCAGGGTGGGAACTCCACAGGTCTCTCAAGTACATGGGACAGGGTTGTGAAAATGACAACCAGTATTTCACAATAAAGGTGGGACACTCCCAGACAACATGAAAAAATAGCCATTTTCATCTTGGAGGCAAAGGCATGTGGGTGAAGGGAGCGTCTGTGCTCCCCAGAGGTTCTTTGGCATGAGGGGAGTAGTATGTAAATAATTAAACTTTATGTGTTAAAGTAATGAGGATATGGTGAGTTCACATTGAGCCATTCTCGTGTTCATCCACTCGCTGTCATACAAAGTGACCACCAATGTCTCTTTCACCCCCCCCCCCTCCCCCCCCCCCCTCCGAAGTAGGTCTGAGTAGTGGATGACCAAGGATTTGCAAATACAGGATATTCCCTCTTCCCCCATAGGACCCGTAAGGATTTTGGCTTCAATCGGTTTTATTTGGATCTTGTTGCATTACATTGCATGACCGTATAATAACATTCGTTTGAGACAACAGCTTGCCACAGCGCATATACACATGTTTCCCACTGTACCAATTCAGCATGTGTCCAAGGGCACAGCCTCCAATAAATCCCTCATTGCCTAAGTGGGCGGTCCCTTCAGGGAAGGGGATAAGAAGGCAGAAGATAGTTCTAGAATCAATGTGATACAACTAAGCCCTAGGTATGGAGCAATCGAGGTGCAACATGAAACAGTAGAAACGTCAACAATTCTATTACAATGCAGCCGGTCTTTCTATCTATCATAGCAGTGGGCGATGCAAAATCGTAGGAATGACCCCGGGTATGTTTCCCCAGCAATCCACATTATTTAGCAGAGACAAGTCGGATCCTTGGCAATATGCAGCAGTGGCAATCAAGAAAAGGCGTCATATAAAATATGCACATTTCGATATTCATAACAGTATAACCGTCATCCCAACTATACAACTGTGGGACACAAAACCAGTAAAGAGAAGATAAATTAAAATACAAAATAAAAAGTGGGTCAATAATCAGAAAAATCCAATCATGTGTTACCGCTAGTACAATACATCGCACGAGACATGTAGTGTGTGGGGGCCAGAGGGTATGCAGCCGTCGCGTCGGTGGGGTCAGCGCAGGTGGTGGGAGGGTCAACAGTATGTGCACCATCCGTGCCATACCTGTGATGAAGTGGGAGCAGAGCTTCCGGCATTCGGGTTAGTGTCTCTCCATTATGGCCCCACAAAGGCACGCCTGTGTGCGTGTGGCATGTAGGGGTCACCCGGGGCCCCCGCCCCCAGTGTCGTCACGCCCCCAGGCAGGGTTAGCTAGGGTGTCTCTCACGGAACGCCATGTCGTATGCATGTCTCATGAAAAACCCTCAGAGTGTCATCCCAGGACTGTGCTATGGGGTATTTCCGCAATCCCGCTGTCTCCTCCCTGTGTAGGGTCGTGCTTTCTACCCTCGCCCAATTGTCAAAGGAGCTGCGCCAGTGTGCCACTTTGGGGGGTTCGCTATTCTTCCAACGCTTGGTGACTAATCTCTTTGCCGTAATGAGCCCTAGGTCCCAAAATCTAGAATGTACTCTCGTCTGTTTCGTCCTTTTGTAAATGCCTAATATGTATGCCTCCCAAGTGTGTTGCAACACTTCCCCGACACTCTCCGCCAGGGAATCCGTCACTTTGTGCCAGTATGAGCGTAGCATGGGGCATGACCATATCATGTGTAACAGGTCCGCTGCTACAAGCGCACATCGTGGACATGCTGATGTTGTGAGATTAAAATAACGATTAATTTTATTGGGCGACAAATAAGCGCGATGGATGATATAAAACTGTATAAGCTTAAAGCGGGAGTTGCGCTGGCTATTCGTGGCTCCGGCCATTGCCATCGGCCACGCCCCATCCGTCCACACTCTCCCTCTGTCTTTCGCCCATTTGTCCCGTAGACTGTGGGAGGAAAATTGTGTGTGGGTGAGAAGCGCTTGTGTGAGCCAGTGCACCACATGAGAGCCATGACATGTAAATACTGTACCAGCGGATGTGTTGGCGGTTCCTCAGAGAGGTCTCCCCAGGCCCGTGTTAGCGTACGCACAAGTGCTGCATGAATAAGAAATTGCCCTGCTGGGAGGCCCGTGTCAGTAGCCAGTGTTTCAAAGGGGACTAGCGACCCCTCCGCATACAAATCTCCCACAGTGTCCACCCCCGCCTGCATCCAGTGTGCTAGTGCCGCCTCTGGGATTATTTCTCGCTCTTTGGGTGTGCCTAGCAGCAGGAGCACCGGGGCATATGGTATCACTGCGCTAGTGAGTTTCAAGCCTCTCACATAGCATCGACGCGCGACCACTAAATGTAGCTGCGTCGGACAAGGAGTTTTAGTCAGAGGTTGGAACAGATTATGAACCTGTGTGAGTGTCAAGGTCGTGGTGTCTGTCGCAGTATCCCCCAATTGCTTCCCACTGAGCCAGATGGCCACCCCCTGTAACTGTGATGCCAAATAGTAGAGTTCTTGATTAGGTACTGCCAGGCCTCCTGCGTCAGGGGTTGCATAAAGCGTCTTCACGCCACGCGGCGTCGCCCCTTATTCCAGATGAGACACCTAATGGAGGTTTCCAGCTCACGAAATATACGTGTGGGGACGTATACCGGGAGATTGGCATAATAATACAATAGCCTAGGCAATACTATCATTTTTATTAACGTAATCCGACTGGGCACATTCAGGGTGAGGGTCTTCCAAAAGGTCAATTGCGCTTGTAGGGAGGAGATCGCCCGCACCAGGTTGCCCTCCAGCACATCTGTGAGCGTTCTATATATGTATATTCCAAGATATCGGAACATGGTGGAGTGCCAGGTGAGTCGCCCGCCATTAACAGTAATGTCGCACTCGGGCGTATCTGCGTTACAGGAATACACCCAAGATTTGGCCCAATTGACTGTAAGCCCTGACATGGACTCAAAGGTGCGGAATATGTCAGACAGGGCCAATGGTAGATGTGTCAGGTCTCTTACATATAGCCGATCATCGGCATACAAAGACACCGTATGTAGACCATCCGCAAGGGGGATCCCCCAATCCGTGCCTCGCTCCCGCAGTGTGGCTGCCAGTGGCTCCATCACCAATGAAAAAAGTAGGGGGACAGCGGGCACCCCTGCCTGGTCCCCCGCCAGACCCGAATGGCATCCGACATCAACCTGCCGGTGCGAACCTGCACTGTGGGCTTCCGATATAGCAGCTCCACCATTTGAATATAGTCGTCCCCAAGATCATATTTCTGTAACACTGCTACAAGGTAGGGCCATTCTACAGAATCAAAACCCTTCTCTAGGTCAAGCACCAAGCATCCCGAGTTGGGCCATTGTGTCGCAGCAAATCTCTGTACCCTAAACAAGCGCCAAATATTTAGTGAAGTGCTACGAGTTGGAACAAAGCCATTTTGGTCGCCATGAACGAGGCTGGGCACCAAGGGAGCCAAGCGTTGTACTAGTGCAGAAGCTAGTATTTTATAATCCGTGTTTAGGAGGGCTAGTGGGCAATAAGAGCCCAATTGCGTGCCATCTCTGCCAGGCTTCGGGAGAGAAATTAGTGTGGCTTCATTGAGCGAGGGCGGAAGGGAGGAATCAGCCACGGCCGCCTCATACACCCGTAGAAGCTCCGGAATCAACATTGTAGAGTAGGCTTTATAGAACTCTGCGGGCAGTCCATCAGGGCCCGGGGACTTGCCGTTAGAGAGGAAGAAAATGGCTGTGCGTAATTCGTCAGGTGCGAGTGGGATCCCTAATTCGTCGCGCTGCGCGTCGGTGATTGTGGGCAGGGCTATGCCTGAAAGGTAGTCATGTATGCTACAAGCAGGAACCTGTAGTTTGGAACGATACAGAGCACCGTAGTGTTTCACAAAGGCCTCGTGAATGGCGTGCTGCGTATATACTGTGGCACCCTTTGCAGTAACTATGGACGTCACCGGTGTTGTCATACTGTCTTGCTTGATCAATCGCGCCAATAATTTACCTGGCTTGTCTCCAAGATGGTGAGTACGTGCGGAGTGGGCCGCATAGTTTAAATGCTTCAGTCTATCTAGTAAACACGTATGCTCTGCTCGGGCTTCCAACAGCGACTCATCATCGCCTCCCTCCCGCCCATATTTTAGCCTCATTATGTAAATTACAATTATGGAAAACTCAGAACGGAAGTCAGAATCTTGCCACTCTCCATGTAGCCAGTCATTCAGCTCCCAAATCTGTGATGCCTAGTAATACAGGTGTAAGACTGTCATTGCCATTCTGCCATCATATGTGGATTAAAGTGTACATTTGCTAAATGCAATGTGGGGGGTTTGAGTTGCCCATAGGAAGGCATGCACCCTGGCCAATAGCTTGCAAAACCAACTTTGGGTGATAGCCAATGGGAAGTTTTATAGGATATATAGGAAACATGGCAGAACCATCATCTTGATCAGAGTCACTCTGCCTAGGATGGTAAGCAGGAGCCTAGCTCTACTAATGAGGTCTTTTTTTATTTGAACCAGCAGGGGGACTAGATGTGAAACTAGGCATCAAAGTACTTGACGGTAAGCCTACAGATTGGAAGGCGAGATTTCCAGTCCTTTGTCTCTCCATCTCCTTTATGCAGGAGAGATTTGGGCCAATGAACTTTAAGTCTAGATAACTCCCCGTAAAGGTCTAGAATTTGGATTGACCTGGGACCTGTGTCATAGGGACGCAAGAGGAACTAAGAGACATTTTCTGTATATAGGGCAATTCAATCTTCAATGCCTTCTCCCCAATGAATCCCCAGACTTGATAATGGTATCTGCTCGACGTTGCAAGTGGTTCTCTGCTGAGAGGAAATAGGAGACGAGACAAAGGGCACTCCTGCCTGGTGCCCCTTCGAATTATGAATGGGTGGATAGGGGCATATAGGGCACACATTTAAGACGCACATTTAGGGCCAAATCCAAAATGCTCCAGCACTCCATTAAGGAAACCCAATCTAAGACCAATGTAATATCTGAGTAAATTGGAACTAGGAAGTAGTCACAGTTATAAAACCTAATTTATAATGAAAACGTTTGATTATAGGAAGAGTCTTTAGCCACCAGCCCTCACAAACAACCTTTTTGTGACAGTTTGTCAGCTCTGCTGTAACACTGAAATACTGAGTGTTCATTTAAAGGCAATAGAGTGCAAAGGGCCAATAATGACTGATATAGACCTTCTGCTCTAACATTGTATGGTTTTTCTTTCTCCCAGTTTAATTGGAAAGATTAAATACTCAGTTGGTGGAATTTTCTAAGAGTCTTACAGCCTTTCTGTCTTGGGCTATACCAATTATTAAATGCCCTCTACCTCTCTAAGACCTCATCTGTGACTTGGGTCTATAATTCAGAGGGTCTTTAACAAAATCGGTACACCCCTTGGCAGTGGGCTATAATGCTATAGTACTTGTATAAAATGCTAAACTTGCTACAATCTAATCACTGGTGGATAGCACATTGGTTTTTGCCACATTGTTTTGCTAAATCCATGATCATGGATTTCCGTGAAGTTCCCTGAAAATGGTTTCAGATATTCTTTGCTCTATCCTCTCATGTCTTCCATCACAATTTCCAGCATAAAGTATACGTCTTGCAGCACAGATGCAACTATTATATTGTAACAAATTAATTACTTTTCTTTAATAACCCCTGCCACAAAAAAATGAATGAATTAGTAAGTGAAGTTCCCCTTCCATCACAGTTATGATAGGATGTTAAAGAAAATCAAACAGACAATGAGGTGGGTAGGGATAACACCCAAGAGTAAGAAACATTAGCAATTTAATTACAAGACAAAGTTACCCCAGTGCAAGAGGAGCCACTAGACTACGAACAGCTTCACGGAAGGAAGAATCCTACAGGCTGCTGTACAACCTCAAACGAGGCAAGGAGGGAACAACTATCAAACAAACTCTCAGTTCAAACACTACAGTTCAGAAAGCAGGGTTCTTGAACTAGTGGGCACCAGGTGGGGTGGTAACAAGGACAAACAGAAAGGGAAGACGTAGCAGAGAGATTCTACACATAAATGAAGGGGCTGCAGTCAATAATGAAGGAGATACAGCTTTGATAACAAGGGTGGTGGGGATAGGTTCCACATTATACCAGTTGTGCATTAGTACAGAGACCAGAATAAAAGAACACACGATAGAAGGAGCCAAATCAACTCGAAGAAACATCTACTTTTTTAAAAACCTGCAATGTAGTCTACCACAGGTAATCAGTTAACCTAAAACTACAGTCACTGATGTACCAGCACAACAGCAAAACGCTACTCCCTGCACCAAACACTGTATTTAAACCCTTCAACATCAGGCAGTGAAAGGTGAATTGATGAAAGCTAAACCATAGCCACATAGTCCCCTTTGGTCTTTCTAACAGAAGATATATGAAAGTCATTGTTGAGTTCCAGAACCTCTGCCATAATGACTGTTTTGTGTAAACAAGTCAAGCAGGTGCCAATGGAATGACAATCATTGCCATAGCCCATAGGTCTTGCCTTTGGGGCCTTATAAGTTTCTAGCCACGCAGCACATTATCTTGGGTGCTACGTGCTAGCGCACCAAAAACCACTTGATCCGCTCTCTGCTCAGCAAGGAGTGGCCCCTCCCCAGAAGATAGTCAACTTCAGAGAGTGCAAGTCAAGCAGTGGCCGCTGAGAGACATGCAGTGTGCCCGCCTCTCACCTTAGAACAAGCTGTACTGCAGCAAAGGCAGTGCAAAGCAGCCTGGAGACACAACAGAGGAGAATTTACACCCCGCCCAAGCACACTTGGGTGCCTCAAAAGTAACAAGCAACAGGAAGGGTATGGATGAGGGGGAACAATGGCACGTTTGTTTTTACTCACAGCCCCAATCAGCACAGCACCTAAAGTAAAAAGTGAGCAGTATGTATGCCAATGCATGACGGCTTACACAAGGAAAATTATTCTTATGGAGGAAGACAGAGAGGGAGGGACCCACATGGCATGGGACAATCTCTGGCACTTACCTCGGCATTCAGCACAATTATTCTTTTAAACTTTTATACAAGTCGTACTAGAGGGCCCTTGTGGTACCCGCTCAGACCCTCCCCGAATAGTGTTACCTTGCTGACGTTGGCTGCAGTAAGCAGCTCCTTTACTTTTACCAGGCGGTCCACTGTCAGGTTTGTCATTTCGGGATCTGGGTTAGCGGTTAAGGCACATATTAACAAGCACTAAAGTTTGTAAAAACAAGTCTAAAATAAGCCCAGCCCAGAAAAGAAACCCGAAACTTGCCCATTCCCAAAACGACTTTATCATCACACTAAAGCCAATTTTCATTAAAACAATACGTTTACTTTTCAAGTTAGCAGCCTGAGAGGATGTGGCGCAATATACAGAGCTGCTGATTTTGGGACTGGGGAACCAGGTTCGAGTCTCAGCTCTCACTGAGCCTACAAAAAAAATGCGGATTGTAACAAAATTAAATAACGGCAGGCTCGAAATAAGAACGGAAGCCGGCAATGGTTAAACTCCCTTCCAATAAACAAAAAAACCTGTGAATAATAAACAAGACCAGGTAAGCGCAAAGCACGTTGTTTTCGGGGACTGAAAACGAGCAGCTGGCAAGCCACCAAAAAAAAAGTGCTCACAGAATATCAAGTAACATAACAATATCAAGAGCACACGTAAGTCCTCATGGGAGGTAACAAAAGTCAACAAGGAGGGACTAGTAAGCGTATTCACCAAACAAAATCTGGAATTTACGAAGAACAGTAAGAGGAACCCATACAAATGATGAGCGGTGCTCGAAGCCCATATTGTACAGATAGTGTGTATGCGCTGCCTAGGTAAGACCTAAAATGGACCGTGCAATCAAATGTGAGCCCCTACATCAGCCCTCCTGATCTTTCTTGACCACTCTATCCTGCCTCTGCTGGAATTTAATTGTAATAGATACACTACCCTCTTTTGCATGGGGAAACCTCTGATGCGTTCCCCTCAGCCATAGCATTCAGAGTGTCATTTGTGAACAAAAGGACAACAGAATGACACTATATAGCCATTACATATTATTCCTCATTACATCCTAACTATATGATGATCCATAATATTTAAATGTAAGGAACTTAATCTGTACATTAAATTAAAGTGTTATAAATGTGAATTCTAATCAAACTCTAAAAATAGAAGGGAATGATCCAGTGGTTAAAGTGCTTAACTTTCTTCAGGACCAATTAAATTATTAAAAAACAGAAGACCCAGTCGGTGATCTCCTGTTAAGGTCAGCACTTACAAAGAGTGTCTCCAAAAGATTGGCTGTTTCAGGAATAAACAGCGATTGACTAGGATCATAGATGCTGACTGCAGAAGTGCTGAAAAAAGAGGTCTGACAAGAAATAAAAGATACAAAGTGACGAGTTTTGCAGCTTAAAGACTTTTCTGGATTTACATGCTGTGGACTCCCTGCCATGCGTTATTCCTCTATCTAATGGAGGGACCCAGAACTGTCCATATTCTTTTTCCGCTTTTGGCGTCGACCTTAGGTGGGTGATTTCAGGCCACTGTGATGTAAAGCTTAAAACCCACAATGCCCAAGTACATTATCACCATATTCAAATTCTTCTTTCCCCTCTTCGGTGTCCTAGATTACGTAGTGGTATTGGATGCTTCGCAGGAGGACGGTTGTACATGGTTGCATATGTGCCTCCCGATTTGTGAGGATTAGTGTTTTGTGTGAGTGTGGACTGTTCACTATGGGGCAGACCATGCATATGTCACTGATGGAGACATTAGCTAGGAAAACATGAGTAGCTAGACGGCAGCAAATCTGAATAGTTTTTATTATCCATCCTGCAGTGGTTCTTTTCGACAAAGGCAGAACCTTATTCCCCAGTGCATGAGTGACAAATAACTTCTCACTTTTCCTTCACACCTCTGTTTCTTGATGGGAGAACATGACTGCATTCCATAGTTTTAGCACATGCAGTAACTTTTTTCCTGTGTCTTTGGTTGTTGAAAGAAGATGGTAGCTGTACTGAGTGGTTCACATGGAATTGCAATACTACCCTTTTCGATGAAGTGAAGATTGTACTCAAGACTACCCTATCCTTGTAGTCAGGTATAGTTCTTGGATAGTCGGTGCTTCCAAACAGCTCCCTCTGAGCTGGGACTGCAATTAATAAGGTTGTTGTAATTGTCAGGAACTTGAGGTTATTTTGTGCATCGGTTCAAATACATATTTCATGTGCTGTGCCAGCAGCAGGTTGAGGCTCCACACTTGTGTGAGAGTCGATAATGGTGGTGAAATTTTCTTCATTACAGCTATAATTATTTTAATTACTGGTGTGGCAAAGAGATTCCTTCCTAATGTATATCTGATATATGCCAAAAGAGCAGAGAGATGTACTCTTCTAATAAGTGTATGAAAACCTTACATCCAAGAGATACATCAAGTATCTGATTGATGGTTGTGTTCCCTGTCAGATTCTGTAGCATGGTTTCTCTCTTGTATCAGTGTATACAACTCTGGTCCACTTAGACACAGAGCATTTGTGTGTGGTAGGAAGTCTTCCCCCCTTAGTACCACCATATACCTCTATGAAAGGCCGAGGTGACAAACACTAGGTCCTCAGGAGACCTGCTGCTAGGCTGACGCTGGCTGGTTCCCGATGACATTCTTTTACCCCTTGTTCCGTGAACAAGTTTTAAAATACTGGCATCTTTATCATCCTACCTTCTGTTGTATCTACTAGGTTTGAGTACCAGGTCAGTCACGCCCACTGTGGTGCTATTAGGATCACTGTGATGTATGTCTGTTTGCACCGGTTTATAACTACTGGTATCAAGGAGATTGGTGGAAAGACTTTGGCAAATATCTCTCAGCATTGAGTGGAAAAAGGCATTCCCCTAGGATAGGCAGTTAGGATACGTGGATGGGAAACTTTGGCATTTTGAATCTGGGTGTGTTGCAATCCGTTTTATTTTGCTTTTACCCAAGTTTGAAGATTATATAAACCATCCACTGGTCTCACCCACACCGAATGTGAAGCCTGTTCTTGTATGGTTCATCTTTCTGCTTGTATGTTTTGCTGCCTTGGCAGATACATTGCTGCAATAACCAGCTTTTTAATCGCCCACTTCCAAATGTACTGCACTAGTTTCGATAGGACATATGACCTTGAATTCCAATCCTTCTTGTGTTGCCAGTTTGTGATAAGCTGTCAGGGACTGGATTGGTTGTTTGAAAGGTAAGCCTATCTTGAGGTTTTGCAATTCCCACTACTGAATTTCCCAGTGCAAGTTTCTGTTTACAACCATCAGATCCTCTCAATCCCATCGACTGACCACTGACTTAACAGCCACTCTTAAATGGATCTGGCAAAGGGAATTAAGGGAATGCCCAAAGTCATCATGCCCAGTATTTTCCTCACAGATCTCACGGTCAAGTGAGTTTACCTACTGGGATAGGAGAACGTGCTCCAACAGTGGCATCACTCTTTTGGATAGAGAAGGTTTTGCCTTGTCTTAGTTCAACTCTGCGCACAGGAATGTCTTCCTTCATTGACTGGGGAGAGGATTGATTATATTCACTGAAAATCTCAGGCTGCGCAGTCTCTATTACTTGCTCTATGTCGATGTGGCATTGTTTTAGTGATTTCACCATTACCGACCAGTCATCTCGGTAGGGGTGAACCTGTTCCTCTGCCTTCGCAACTGCACAGTTCATCAAGTGCCTCACAGGAGTAACAACATCGGTACTGATTTCAACCAAATGCCAACATTTTGAATTCGTAATGAGAATTCCCTACCACAAACCAGAGTTACTTCTTGTGGTTGCTGTTCAATGTGATGTGGAAGGAGGCATCCTTGCAGTCAATGGCTGCCTTAGAGTCTCCCTTCTGCAGCAACAGGATAACTTCTTATATTGTGTTCATCTTAAACTATTGCCTTCTAATGAACATGCTCAGAAATCTCAAGCATAGGTTAAGTCTTAATGTCAGATCCTGTTTAGGAATCATGAAATAGACAGCATACACTGCCGACTGTGTTCTTGGTACTTCCTCTATTGTGCCCTTTTGAAGGAAGTCCGATACTTCCTGTTATAACCGTATTAGTTCTCCTTCTCAGCACACTTTGATTGCTTAATATTTGGAAGCACCTGTTCCCGTTCTATGCAATGTCCATGTTTTATGTTCAGGGACCCTGTCCCCCTTAAAAGTAATTTGTTTGAGGGGCCAGATACTCTTCTGAACTGGCTCATTCCTCTAGCTCTTCTTCAAAAGGAGTGTCTTCGTTGATCAGAGTGTTGCCACTGTGAGCTAGCTCCCTGAATGGTCTGGGTTTGCTGCTGCCTCTGTGAGTGAGTCCTGTGACCCTTTAATTGAGCCTCTCCCTTGTAGGGCACCCATCGCTTTAGCTGTACAGATGTACATTTTCATTTGTTCCAAGAAGGTATTCAGTGCTGCTCCAAGCATGCTCTTCCCCATAAAAATCACGTTGATAAGATATCAGGATTTTGTGTTTTAAACCAGAAACCATAATCAAGCATACCACGTTAGAGTAGGCACATTGGTCTACTGGTGGAATCAGTTGCATCCAGGGAGGACTTGAGATGTATTCAAGATGGCCTTGCATTCTTGTATTATTGCTTTTGACCATTTTTAGGTTGCTTCCTTAAATGTTTCTTTGCTCTAATCTACAATGTTTGGGGAAATGGGCAGGAACTGGTCCTTCAGTGATGGAAGAAGTGCTTTCTGTAGAAAACAAGCCTTTGCCTGTTCCATTTTCAAGCTACACTTCACATGTCTGATGCCCTCTGGATCACTGCATTGCATTGTACTGATTGTAGCATTTATATAGTGCTTACTATCCTATGTGGGGCACTGAAGTGCTTACCTACAAGTGCAGCAAGCTAAGCCAAGTAGGGTGTTGTCTTTTTTTGTGTGATCCTATGTGGGAAGTTTTTTCATGTCGTAAGTGAGGATCACCGAGAATTGGTTACTGTGTTATGGGTTGCAGCGCATAGCAGTGTGGTAGATGAGGTGTATGTGTGGGAGATGCACTGTTGGTTTTTCAGGGTGCTGGCAGTTTTGAACAGCTCTGCAGTTCCCTTTAAGGTATTTCTTATGATTATATTCTGCTTAGCTGGTTGGAATTGTCCAGCAGTGTGAGACAGATCTCTTCAGTTATTCCATGTCTGCTCATTTGGTGATGTATTTTGTTGTTTTTTTGCCTGCACAGTACATGTTGATGGACAACCATCGTAGAAGATATGTCTTACCTAAATGTAAGAGGTGTAAGTTACAATTGTCTGCTGGGGATTATGTGAAGGCTAGGCCCGATGGCTGGACAAGCCGTCTCCACCCATTTTCCAATAGATAAAACACACCCTGGTGTCTAGTGGGCTTTCTGACCCCCTCCTTCCCTCTCCCCCCCCCGGGCAGATTGGATGCAATAACCTCTAATCTCCCCCACGGGGCTAGGGGAGTAGTATGTGTCCATTACCAGGGTGGGCCGCTCCTACCTTCCAAATACATTCCCCTGGGGATCTAGTGGGCTTTATGCTCCACATCGGGGGCAGATTAGAGGAAAACACCTATCTGTCCCCAATGGGGCAGAAGGACTGCTCGGGCTGATTTTGGAGGGTGGGGGCTAGGCCCTATGCCTGGGTGGGCCACCTCCACCCACTGTTGCCTAATATAAACAAACCCTGGTGCCTACTGGGCATTTTGTACATTGTATTACTAGATAGTACAAGTGAGCCGGGAAGCCATCATAAGTACATGCACTGGGCACTGGTCATTATGAGTTCCTCAGCTACATGATGGCACTAATACCAATGAGGTTTGGTACCAAACATCTAGTGTTAATAAATCCATATTGATGCCAGTAGTGGATTTAATAAAATATGCACCCAGAGGGTACCTTAGAGGTGCTACCTGAAAACCTACCAAACTCTAGTGTACTGGCTGACTGATGTAGACCTGCGTGCCACCACACATAAGTTTCTGACCCCCTTGCAGGTGTGAGTCCACGCGCTGTGGCTGGTGGTTCTCTCACCTCCTTCAAGCAGGATGGCTAGTAATCAGCATATCAAGGCAAGAGGCTTCAAAGGCCGCTGCTGCCTTTGATATGCAACCCCGGCTTCCCCCGGACAGGGAAAATTCCACTTCCTGACCAGGGCCCATTTGGCACCACGACAGGCGGGACAATTAGCTAGTCAAGCGGCGTGTTCACTATCAAGCTAGTTACACCCCTAAGGTGGGCTACCGTAAGTGAACACGAACAGTAGAATTCTACCATCTTGGCTTTTGGTGAAATTAGGTCAGGGTTATGCCCATCATAGAGAGGGGGGAGGCACCCAAAAGGTAAGTAGTCCATTGGCTACTCCCTTACATTCCCCTTAACTCACTTAAATTTAGTATTTAGGTGGCACTCCTGACACCAGGAACTCAGATTTGATTGACACACGAAGAAGAGGACAAAGAAGAGCAAAGAAAGCGAGAACTGAGGACTTTTTGGAGCCAAACCCTGCCTGTCTGCAACTGTCACAACCAACAGACTAGTCCTGCTGCTGTGCACCTGCCAAGAACCCCGCTGGGCTGCCAGCACTTCACAAATTTCTCCATGAAACAATTGTGGTTCCTTGCTTCCAGGGCCCTCACAAACTGAGCCCCCTGTTTGGAGCTTCTAGACTTGTCCCCAAGGCTCACTCTGCAGTCTGTTTCTCGGCCCCCCCCTTTCCTATAGTGTAGTGTACACAGCTACCAACCTGACCAGCACCTCTGCACCAGGACATCGCAGGGCAGGTAAAGACTAACTGCTGGTGGTTCTTTGAACCTTGGTCCTTCTACCACCTCAAGTCCTGAAAGGGGCTCTGGAAACCTATTGCACGTAACAGCATATGCTTTTTTCCCATAGGAAAGCATTGCTGTGTACAAAAACATGTAAGTGAACATTTACTTACCTGTAAAAATTAATATCTCAAAAAGTACTTCCTTGAATCCAAAGTTCTTGGTGTTTAATTTTTTATAAAAATATGTGTTATTTTACTAAATTGGTCTTGGATGTATTCTTTAGTGTCTCTCTCATTTATTGCCTCTGTGAGTACAACAGATGCCTAGCACTACCCTCTGATAAGCCTTAACTGCTCGCCCACACTACCACAAAAGGGAGAATTTGGGTTTACTTGTGTCTCTGTAAACCAATAAGGATTGCCTGAACTATCTGTACAGTTTACCACATTTTGGTGCACTATATGGAAAGCCAGTTTCCTACAGAAAACTATTAAACCCACACATTTCTGAAAACTAGACATCCAGGGGAGTCCAGGGTGTTCTGTTTCGGATGGATCCCACACAATTTTCTTAATCACACTGCTGTGCAAATCTTAAACTTTGACTAAAATCACTAATATTTCTTTCATTTCTGTAGCGTAACCTTCTGGAAAGCTCAGGGATCCACAAACGTCCTACCACCAAGCATTCCCCCGCTTGTCTCCTGATAAAAATGCTACCCCACTTGTGTGGCTGTAACTAGTACCTCCGATAGCCACAAATCAAACCAGGGACAATGTGAGTTGCTCTGTGAGACTCCCATCGACCTTGATTTGATGTGTGCCTGGCACAGGGTCTATGCCCAGCCACACAAGCAGGGTAACATTTCTATTGGGGCAAGTGGAGGAACATTTGTGGATTCTTATTGATTCTGAAAGTTTAGGTCCCAGAAATGCAAGGAAAAGGTGCAATTTTAGGCAAAGTTTGAGGTTTGCAGGGCATTGTGGGTAAGAAAACCTTGTGAGATACATGAGGGAACACCACCCTTGAGTCCCATTGGTGTTTTGTTTTCAGAAATATCTGGGCTTGGTAGGTTTCCCTGGGTCTCAGTCGATCCCCGGGAAAAAGCAATGCTACCCTGTAGGAAGCTGGCTCTGAATATTCTATACCAAAGTAAGGTATAGTGTGCACAGAGTCCAGGGGATCCCCAAAAATGTACAGAGGTAAAAGGAGATTATACCTTACTCTGTACTTGTGGTAGTGTGGGCGAGCAGCAAGGCTTTATCAGAGAGTAGTGTTATGCATTTATTGTACATGCACATGATTTAAAACACACAAAGACTGAACGCTGACCAACTGTTTTGTATAAAAATGTTTTTGTTGTATTTTAACTTTAGAACCAAGCAGGACTTGGTGCAGGTAAGTAAATATAATACTTTTCAACAATAATATAGTTGTATGCAGTTGGCTTTGTTACAGGTAGGTCAAATATTCAGAAATAGTTGAAATTACCTTGCAGATACTTTAAAATTACTTTTTAGATTACTTTTCAGGTTACTTTTTTACGCAGTGTGATATGCCTAAATATCACACTGGGACATTTCCTAGATAAAAGGTAACCATGCAAAAAGGGGCACTTTCCTACATACCCCCATTGCTAAAGCAGATCAATTTTGTTACAGGAAATGTTGATGTCTCCCCATTGTATTTTGAGGCCTAGGCCTACCCACACAAGTGAAGTACCATTTTTATTGGACGACTTGGGGGAATGGTAGATGGTAGCAAATGTGTTGCTTTCTGCAGAACCCAGAACTTTCCATCACAGAAATGTGGAGAAAATGTGTTTTTCTTAGACTAAATTTGAGGTTTGCAAGGGCTTCTGGGTAGGAAAACCTTGTAGAAGCCATGCAAGTAACCCCACCCAGGATTCCCCCGATTGTCTAGCTTTAAAAAATGTGTAGGTTTGTTAGGTTTCCCTAGGTACCGACTGAGCTAGGGCACAAAATCCACAGCCAGCCACATTCCCCCAAAAAAGTGTCAGTGGGTTTTGGGGCTTTTCCTGTCGCAGACACTACCCCTACCCACACAAGTGAGGTACCATTTTTTTAAGGAGACTTGGGTGAATGCTGGGTGGCAGGAAATTCATAGCTCCACACAGATTTCAGAAGTTTTCCTCTAAGAAATGTGAGGAAAAAGTGTGTTTTTAAGTCTAAGTTTGAGGTTTGCAAAGTATTCTGTGTAAACAAACGCTGGTGGGAACCATGAAAGTCACTCCAAGCTGGCTTCCCCTAGGTGTCTAATTTGAAAGAATTTACAGGTGCCCGCTGACCTAGAGCCCAAAATCGACAACTACCCAAACTAAACAAACGGGACAGTTTTCTGTGGAAAGAAAAAAATGTGATGTGTCCAATTTGTGTTTTGGGTACTTTCCTGTTACAGGCACTAACTAGGGCTACCCACACAAGTGAGGTGCCATTTTTATTGGGATACATTTGGGAATTCATAATAGTAGAACATTTGTTATTATCAATTGTATTTCTCTATATTTGAGCCTTTCAAATGGAAGCCAGTGTGTAAGAAAGAAGAAATTTTGAAAGGAGCAGTGAGGTACTAGGTGAGGGTGCCCCTTATCCAAGTTACTATTCTCGCGCACTGTGGAGCCGCTGGCAGCAAAGTTTCAGGTGAGAGGTTTAGAATGGGGATCCCTCTGGGGGATGGCACGCACATCATCTCCCTGCATGCGGACGACCTCCTCCTGTACCATAGAGATGTCAATTCAATTCCGAATGAGGTGGAACGCATTTATGGAGAGTTCGCAGCTTTATCTGGATTTGCAATAAATGCAGCAAAATCTTGCCTTTATCCGTTTGCAGACACATTCCTCAATCCACATTATGCGCTCAATAACACCAGCATTGAGTGGCAGACACACACTTTCCGATATTTGAGGATCTGTATATACCACCAACCAAATAATCCGCTCGAATGGAACCTGGGCAGGGCAGTGCCTTTGATCCGCTCACAAATCACGCTCTGAAGCACACTTCCTCTAGCAACTATGGGCTGCATAGCCGTGGTTAAAATGATTGTCTTAGCGCGACTCCTGCACTTCTTCACTAACCTCCCTCTGTACATCCCACCCGCAGAGGGAACGGTGAGAGGACTCATCTAGGGGTCATCCCGAAACAGAGTCGCTCTCAAGAAACTTAACCTACTGACAGACCAGGGCGGACTTGCTCTCCCTAATCTAGAAAAATACTACCTTGCAGCCAAACTTCAGTGGCTGGCCCAATGGCTCTCTGAACGCCAACTGACAGACACAGCAGCACACCTGCCGCCCCTGTCCCATCAAGCCCGCTTTTCATTATTTCACCCAATAAACTGAAAATAAGCGTAAAAACCCATCAGAGCTGCAACTAAACGTAGCACACAGATGCTATCGCAGAAGCATATTCATCACTCGAACCACAAAACCATATGCTCCCGCTGTTAGGCACACCCAGGGGTCGCACACCCATCACAGCTTGTGAAAAACGACACCTGACAGTGGGCGGAATTCAGGACGTCGGGGATCTGTACCACACAGGCAGCTTGATGTAATTTGCCTTTCTAGCAGAAAGTAATGGGATCCAACTGGGGCAATTCCTTATACACCGTACGATCATAGCTGCATTACATAAACACTGGTGCGACATGACGAGAGCTACCAATGCACTTAACAGTTCAATCCTTCGTGGGAAGTGGGCGTCACCTGATCAAATGGTTCACTGCCTCTTTAAGGCACCACACAGCGAGCACGCCATTTACCCTACGAATGAGGTGAGGGTGCTCTGCAGCACCCCTTCGGAGATGCTGAATGGAGCAGGGTGCTCGCGGGACCCAACAATATTCTGCGAAACATGAGTTTTCACCTAATACAATACTTCATTACCCAAAGGGCATATCTCGCCCCAGCGAAGATCAATACATTTTACAATAATGCAGACACTACCTGCCCACGCTACCGCTTAACTGATGCAGATTTACTGCACATGGTGTGGAGCTGCTCCTGCCTGGAAGCGTTCTGGGAATCAGTAGTGTCCTTACTTAGTCGCTACACAGATCGTTTGATACCCCTGAGTTGGGGGACCTGTATACAGCATCTCTACACTAATACCAAACGCCTACGAGTCACCTCCCGGGTTATAGCACTGGGGTTAATTGTTGCGAAGCGACGGATAACTAAAAGATGGCGCTCTCCTCAACCCCCAGCCATACTCGACTGGAAACGCTCACTGCAAGTGTGGGCCAAAGCAGCGAGTGTGGCGTTGCGTAGGAGAGACACGTTGGGATTGCACAAAGTTCCAATTAGGGCACACTGGGTCTTGAATTTTATTCGATTTTGTTTAACGACTAGGGCTAAATAAACAGTTTCTCTCTCACACTGGGACGCATTCTTATACGAACTGCTAGAAAGAGATGTGATAGCGACAGACTCACCCTGACACGATATCTGGGCATGCACCAAGATGACTTCTCACGCACACAGCATCTAAAAAACTGTATCCAGACACATAGCTATCGAGCATGCCACAAGCAGATCCTATTCGCTGCAAAGCAGCCAAATACTTACGCCAACCATGATCGCGGTTCAGGGAATAATACAGTAATTAGTTAAGAGGAGCTGTGCCAAGTTTTACACCACCCCTGGTTGTCCTCAACCTTTACTTCCCAAACCCCAAAGTTAGCTACACTAGAGGCGGTACACACACAGCCCCCCAATAGGCAAAGATCCCACTAGGGACTGATAATGTGCAAAACGTCAAATTTCAATAATCGATGGGGCATGAATCACCTCCTCATCACCCATAGATTCTGAGCCACTTAGGCTGTAACACTATATCCTGTGCCATATGTGTGTAGTGTCTGTATTTCAGTGACGTGATGCACTGTACCATACCATGTACTTCTATTATGTTCAGTGTTGATACAATGAAAACAATAAAAACAGATTAAAACAAAAACAACAGAAAAAGACATTTCAAAAAATGCTTTCTGAATCACATGCTAATACAGGTACACATGAAGAACTAATGGATTTAATATTGTATTGATATGTTCAGGAAATAAATGTAATTATTTTTTAATTCAAAAAGTGTCCTTATGTTTTCTTTTTTGGACTCTCCACTAATTTGTAAGATTTATCGTTACAGTGGTTTATGAAGTCATTATGTTCTGTAAAGTTTCACAGGTGAGTAAACACAGCTCTCTCAATTTGTTTTCCCAAGAATGGTGCATTTGATTTGCGCCTGTAGTTTGCTGTGTCGTGTTGGTTGCGTATTTAATTTTTTTTATTTTGAGGGGATATCTAATGTAAGGTTTCAGCTCTGGTGGGAAAGAATTTAGTTCCATGGACTTATTGAGTAGTAATCTGGCTACCGCCATGTTTGCAGTGCTGGGTCAGAAGGTGATCTAACTGGTATGGCTGATAATCAAGAAAATCTTTTTGTTCGAGGATATTATTGAAAGTATACACTAATGGAGAATTGTCTCCTCTTTCTATGGTGGTCAGGTCATGTGTTGTCTGATTTCTCCTTAAGGTAATTTTCAATCTTTTAAATTTTTTAGATCAATTCATGGGAGATTTTGTCACAGAAGGCTTGCGATTGTGGTGGTATTGTGTTTTGACACTCTGGATTGCAGAATTCTGTTAGAATATTATGGAGTTCTTTAGAAGGGAAGTCCGCTTCAGTAATGCATGTGGAGTAGTGGTGCCTTTTTGTGGTTCTGACTGCGCTACTGTAGACTTGTGGTTTAGCATGCTTATTATGTCTGTTTCATCTATCGATTTTCTTCACTTGTGTTGTATTATGTTGAGTTGTGTTTTCATTCTCTTGATTTTGCCATTAACCCATGTAGTATTCTTTTTGTGGGCAACTCTGGGTGTGTTTTTTTATTGGTATTTGTTTGTCCAGTGTAGTGGAGATCCAATTGTACAAGGTGTGCATGTCTTTCAGTTGCATGTTTATTGGGATTCTTTCAAGATCAGTGTTGATTTGGAAAATATCTAGTTTTTTCCACTGTCTGTACAAGTGCTTGCTGTTGCTGGTTTTTGGTATCTTTGAAGTGTTGTGATTAACGTGTGTGTTGATCTTGAATGTGTTGATGTTGTGGTCGCTCCAGATTGCTGACCTTCACAACACATTACAATCAGGCTGCAGGAGATACTGCAGCACTGAAACTGCTATGCTCAATATTTCTGATGACATTCACAAATCCTTAGATGAAGGTGACTCATGCCTCCTTATCCTACTTGACCTATTGACGGCTTTTGATACAGTAAACCATTCCGATTTACTTGAGACCCTCAAGAGTGGCACTGGTATCAACAGCACAGTCTTGAAATGGTTCACATCCTACCTGCAACATTTTTCTCCACAAATAAAAATAAACAGTTGTCTCTTGAAGCCTGTTCCAGTGCCACAAGGTTCATTCCTTTCTCCTGCCCTATTTTAATCTCTTCATGTAACCCCTCAAAATTATTCTGAAACATGCAGGCGTCTAATATCACCTATATGCTGACGACACACAACTCTACTACAAAATACGCTTCACCTAGAGACATCCGCCATTTGAATGCCACACTAAACAAGATACAAAACTGGTTAAGTTCCAACAACCTTAAACTAAACCCCAGCAAGAGTGAACTGCTATTCCTCTCTCCTAAAAACAATCCCTAACCAATTCAAGAATGGCACAAGAAAATGAACCCACTAGACTGCTCTCTTTCACTTTCCAACTCCGTAAAATCCTTGGGTATCAACTATGACAGAAACAACTCCGATAAAGGAGCCCTTTTCACACTAAAACAGGTAAACCTTTTATCCCTTCCAATGACTTTAAGACCATAGTGCAATCGCTTGTCCTCTCTAAACTGGACTATGGCAACACCATCATCACTGGAACTCCAAAAAATCACCTTGCATCCCTGAGAGCCACTCTCAATGCGGCGGCCAGACACCTCACAGGAATAACGAGGTTTGATCACATCTCACCTGCCCATAAGTGCCTCAACTGGCTTCCCATTGAAGGAAGATGCATCTTCAAGACCGCCTACATCACCCACAAATCCCTTCATACGAAAAAACCCAAATAGCTAGAAACCAAACTTTCCAGAGCAGGTAGACGCTGGGTACTGACAAGTTCCAACTCATTTCTTCTCATACCCCCTCAGCTGAAAAATAAACTCACCCAGGCACATGCCTTCTCAGGAAATGCCCCAAGTATATGGAAATCACTCCCCAAAGATCTCCGATGCAACCCCTCCTTTTTTTTGCTTTAAACGAGACTTCAAATCTTTGCTACTTAACTGATTCAACTTGCCTACAAGTTATCTACCTTTCCTAAAGCCCTTGCCCCACTCTACAGATTACCTCGTTGTAATCTCTTGACTCAGTCAGTCCCTACTTTGACACTAATGTCCTTACTTTTCTGCTGTATTGTGCAATGTGATTACCTTTTTGCTGTACTGTTATGTTCTTACTATTTTAACGATGATTTGTTCATACCTCCCGTTGACTGTATTTAATCTACATATATCCTCACATGTCTCTTGAAAGCTCACTACTTGTAAAGCACTCTGATACCTATGGATCTAGCTCCCGCTATATAAAACTCTGAATACAAAAAAAATCTGTAACTGTGGAGGCCCTAAAGGTGCAAATATGACATGTAACGTGTGCCCTGCATTGTGAGTAGGGGCAGAAATGATTTGATTTGTTTGAGATTGAAGGCTTCAAGGTTGGTGTGATAGCTGTAGTTGTTGTTAGATTCTGCTTGTCAAACTATATGTTGAGGTCACCTAGAATGTATGAGGCTGGTTAGGCAAGGGGTGCTGGCCACGGTACCAAGTACATCTTTAAAGTTGGCATTGCTACATGGTTGCCTATATAATAAGAGGAAGGGATAAGTTATCATTGGAATGGTGTGACATCTTATCATCAAGGATTCACAGCTGTGCATTTGAGGATTTCAATTTGTTTTATTTATGGATGATAACCAGGCCTCCTTCAATTTTGCAATATGATTTTTGTTTGTGAAGATGAAATCAGGTGGGATTGCTTTGTGGCATGTCGGTGCAAAGTCTTCGTTGAGCCTTGTTTGTACTGAAGGGGAAGTCTGGAGTTGTTTCTGAGAGTAGGTCTAAGATGTTAAAGCTATTTTTGTCCTTGATCTTGCGTTGAAGAGTAGGCATTTTAATTTTTGTGTTTCTTCTTCATTTCATGGTGCTTTTAGGGGGATGTAAGGAGTAGTATTGGTAGAGGTGTAGGGTATAGGGCATTTTGGTGTGACTGGGTTGGATGGGTATTCTGGTCGTGGTTTTAGTGGAGTTGAAAGGGAAGCTATTCAGTGATAGCCTAATGCAAAAACAACAGTTGATGGAGAGAATGCAGAACAATGTCATACATTCACCCCAGTACAGAGATCTGGCAATAAATCCATCGTTTTTTTTGCTCACCATGCCATTCCAGTTTGAACCCGGCAGATCCAGCTGCCTCGGAGGAGACTGGCTCCTCTGGGCGCGACTGAGGCTCGCGCTGCCCTCGGGAAGTCTCACCCGTCATCTCGTGATCGATCTTGGAGAGGGGACGCTCACAGGGAGCACCGCGCCTACCCCCCGGATGATCAAATCAGCTGGATCGAGCCGCGCGTCCCGCAGCGACAACAGTCACCACCCACGCCCTCTCGGCAGCCTCCAGGATCTAACATGAGCGGAGCTGCAGCATGTCCAGGGGTGCTACGAACGGCCGCCTGAATTTTCACAAGGAGTGTGCACAAAAGTTTACTTTCCTAACACTTTTGTTGGTTTTCTCTCCCTCTGCCCGGATTTCCTAAAGAGATATTTCCGTCCAAATAAAACTTTTTTCGTCGACTGGACAGTATCTCCATTGCCTCCATTGTCTAAAATGGCGGGGGCCATAACTGGAGCAATAAATCGCACCACTGCCCCCAGATGACCATGAGGCTGCATACCAACTAGATCAGGGGTCACCTAAACGGAGATAAGTCTCTCTCCTCCCCACCAAGCAGGAACAAATCAATCAATCAATCAATCATAGCATTTGTATAGCGCACTACTCACCCGGAGGGTCTCAAGGCGCTTGGGGGGGGGGGGGGGGGGTCCGCTACTGCTCGAACAGCCAGGTCTTGAGCTGCTTCCTGAAGGCGAGGTGGTCTTGGGTCAGGCGGAGGTGGGTCGGGAGGGAGTTCCAAGTCTTGGCGGCCAGGTGGGAGAAGGATCTTCCTCCTGTTGTGGCTCTTCGGATGCGGGGGACGGCGGCGAGGGCGTGGCTGGTCGATCGAAGGTGGCGTGTGGTAGCGTAGAAGTTGAGGCGGCTGTTGAGGTAACTCGGGCCTTGGTTGTGCAGGGCTTTGTGTGCGTGGGTGAGGAGGCAGAAGGTGATTCTCTTGTTGACCGGGAGCCAGTGCAGGTCTCTCAGGTGTCTGGAGATGTGGCTTCGTCTGGGGATGTCGAGGATGAGTCTTGCTGAGGCGTTCTGGATTCGCTGGAGTCTCTTCTGGAGCTTGGCGGTGGTTCCGGCGTAGAGGGCGTTGCCGTAGTCCAGACGGCTGGTGACGAGGGCCTGGGTGACCGTCTTCCTGGTCTCGGTGGGGATCCACCGGAAGATCTTACGTAGCATGCGCAGGATGTTGAAACAAGACGAGGAGACGGCGTTGACTTGTCTGGTCATGGAGAGGGAGGAGTCCAGGATGAAGCCCAGGTTGTGTGCGTGGTCTGTTGGTTTGGGTGCGGAGCCCAGGGCGGGTGGCCACCAGGAGTCGTCCCAGGCGGAGGGCGAGGAGCCCAGGATGAGAACTTCCGTCTTGTCTGAGTTCAGTTTCAGGCGGCTAGTCATCATCCATTCGGCTACGTGTTTCATCCCTTCGTGTAGGTCGGCTCTGGCGGTGGCGGGGTCGTTGGTCAGGGAGAGGATCAGCTGTGTGTCGTCGGCGTAGGAGATGATGTTGAGGTTGTGTTGGCGTGCGATGGCCGCAAGGGGGCTCATGTAGACATTGAAGAGGGTGGGGCTGAGCGAGGAGCCTTGAGGAACGCCGCAGATGACTTCGGTGGCCTCTGACCTGAACGGGGGTAGGCGGACTCTCTGTGTTCTTCCAGCGAGGAAGGAGATGATCCATTCCAGTGCCTTCTCCTGGATTCCGACGTTCCTGAGGCGTTGCACTAGGGTGCGGTGGCAGACAGTGTCGAATGCCGGGGAGAGGTCTAGGAGGATGAGGGCCGCTGTTTCTCCGTTGTCAAGCAGGGCACGGATGTCATCGGTGGCAGCGATGAGGGCGGTCTCGGTGCTGTGGTTGGCCCTGAAGCCCGACTGTGAGGGGTCGAGGGATCCATTCGTCTCGAGGAAGGCGGCCAGCTGCTTGTTGACTGTCTTCTCGAAGCACCAACATAGAACCAGGACCAACTCGACCTGCCCTCAGTAGAAAGGGAAACTGATCTCTCCAAATCCCGACAACAACAGACAAAGGACTAATTCTCCTGCCTTCTACACTCTATTTTGGCAGCCATCTTGACCATCTTGCTGAGCAGAAATTGCAAAAAGGTATTTACTTCACCCCACTCGATTGTTTCACATTTGTTAAACCTCCTTTGTTCAAAATGGCTGGGGGCATAAAACTGTAGCAATAAATCCCCTCCTGTACCTCCGATGCCCACGAGGCCCCTCAACCAAACCCCTCCACACAAGACCACCCTTCCAGCAAGCTACAAACTGGGCTTGCTCAAATAGAAAGTGAAACTACCCTTCCCCGTTCTTGAAGCAACAACAACAAACAGAGGACTACTGTCGCTATCTCCTCTATTTGGCTGCCATTTTAGACTGGTCTCTCTCTTTGGCGGCCATCATGGACCAGACATTATCACTTTAAAGTGACCTTACCCTAAGAACTGGACTTTTTTTAGACTAATCTCATCTACAGCGCACTTTACATAGCTCTGTATCTACACCTCCTGTGATAGAGTGTCTGCCTTTTACTGCAGTATTATACTTCTACTTGTACCTTGGATATTTTTCCTTTTTATAACCTTCACCCAATTCACTTTTGCACCGATCGCTACCTCATATATTTCTGGCTGCTCACTAGTGTCACTTTTGACGCATTAACTTGTTGTTGTCATCTGTATTTTGTTCCAGTATTTCATCAGTATTATACTTATATTTGGTTTCTGTACATTTGTGTAAGCTGCACCCATTTCACTTTTTATTCATGTAATGCACTTATTGCTACCACATATATTTTGATCACTCACTAGTGTCTCTTTTGACCCATGTAACTTATTGTCTGCATTTATCTGTGCTCTTGTATAGCTCTACTGTTCACTCTCCCACACCCACCTATACCGCCATCTCAACATGGATCACATTGGCAAGCACACATATAAAATCAACTACCCACCCGCACGCACCAAAAAAGCCGCTAAACGCTTTAAACACAACTTCCTGAGGTCCCACCCTGAAACACCCTTTGCCGACACCTACCTCTCACCGGTCAATGGATCCCTGAACACCGATATCATCTTCCACACCACACGCAGAGCTCAATGGAGAAAAGCGTTCCTCACCTTACTCAATGTCTCCACCACCAGGAAATCCGCTCCTGGCCTAACACTCTCCATCACACCATCCCAACTCTTCCCAGGCAGAACAGCCATTACTATCTACAATAACAGGAACCTGGAACTACTCGACAACCTGTTCCCCACTTTCAAAGAGCACCTCTCCAACCGTCGGACCTCCACACATACCCCACTCCAACTGAACCAGAACTCCACACTTCCAACTAACGTCTCAGAACAACCCGCCGCTTCTGACCCTCACAACACGACTCTCTCCCATCCCATCTCCCCCCCCACTTTCTCCACCCCCGCCACTCCCTGCACTCCTGGCCCCCACTCCTCCCTCAACATCTCCCCCCCACTCTTTGCACTCAAGCCACTCCTGACCTACACCCCTCCCTCAACATCTCCCCCCCACTCCCGGCACTCCCGCCACTCCTAGCCTTCACTCCTCCCTCAACCGTTCCCCCCCACTCTTTGCACTCCCGCCACTCCTGGCCCCCACTCCTCCCTCAACATCTCCCCCCCCACTCTCACTCCCTTTTACTACACTTTCACCCCCGCAACGACCAGCCTCCACACGTCTCGCAATTGCCTCACCCCTCCATTCACTGATTCCCTGTCCAATAACACCAACTCCTTACCCAACTGCACGCTGGACACAATCATGACCACCCTCCTCCAAGTCAAAGAAGAACTCCACACCCTCAAAGAGTTACTCCTCACGCACCCCAGACACCCCCCTCTCACCACCACTTCTCAACGAAACAACAACTCCCCCTCACATCCTATTCACCCCTTACATTTGACCTCTATCCCCTCTCGCAATACCTCCAACCGCCCCCAGCACACTATCAAGACACATCCTACTCACCCCTTACATTGGACCTCTATCCCCTCTCGCAATACCTCCAACCGCCCCCAGCGCGCTATCAAGACTCTTTCGGACCTCGACATACATACCCTACTCCGCACATATGTCCCGGCAACCCAAAACGTCTTAGCCACCACACACCTGTCAATTCCTACGATTCTTTCCAACCCTCTCAGGCACCCCACGCATAACAGAGGCTCCGTTCCCAACAACCTCACTAAAGTCCCTCTCACTATAGACCCCTCCACCTCCCCTTGCACCCCCGAACTCAAATGCACACTTCTTAACTGTAGATCGGCCCAAAAACACTCGTCAGAGGTCGCTGACCTCATCATGTCTATGAACCTTGACCTGGCCATTCTAACTGAAACATGGTTAACTGAATCCTCCACTCCTATCATGGATATCCTAGTCCCCCCCAACTACTGCATCACTAGACTTGACAGGTCAAACAAGACAGGTGGCGGAATCGCATGCATTTACAAGAGCAACCTCTCAATCAATAAAGTCACCGCCCCTTCTCTTACCTCCTGTGAATACTTCTGCCTTGATGTCATCAGTGAAAACAAACCGGTATGTTCAATACACATCATATACCACCCTCCTGGGGACAACCTCATCTTCTCCCAACAACTCATGGACACAATGTCAATCAACTCAGGACGGCAAAACACACAAATCTACCCTGGCGACTACAATCTTCACTGGAATGACTGCAGTGATGCAGTGGTTAATAGCCTCAAAAATTTCCTTAACGCTTCTGACCTCACACAAATATGCAACAGCCCGACACATGACAAAGGCTCTATCCTCGACCTTGTCATCTCCAAAGAAGGCACTATTCAACTTGACTCAATCCAACCTTGTGACTGGTCAGACCACCATATCATCACACTCTTCATCAAGGAAAAAGTTAAACGTATCCCGGTCCAATACTCCATGCCCAAAGTTTGGAAAAGAGACCTGAGGAAACTCAATCCAAACTCTCTACCCCCTAACAGCTGCAATCTCCTACTCCCCCCTACCGACGTTACTGACGTTCAGTACCTAACTGACCACTATCTCAACTCCATGGCCTCAATAATCAATGAGGCCACTCCAATGCAACTGAAAAGAGTATCCACCAAGATATCCAACCCCTGGTACAACGGGAGTCTCAATGAAGACAGACGGGCTATGCGAATGGCAGAGCGCACCTGGAGATCAGTTCCCTCGACACTGAACCTAAAAACTCTGAGGAAAAAGAGAAACGCATATTTCAGGAAAATAAAACACTCAAAATCAGAGTTCTTCAGACTCCAGCTCGACCAAGCAAAAAAACGTCCAAGTAAACTGTTCGAGCTAATCCGATCACAATCTAAGGAACAACCCTCAGCTGCTGACATTATGGGCAATGCTCCTTCCTGTGAAGATTTCTCGGCTTTCTTTAACAAAAAAACTGACAATATCTTCTCACTGACGCAAGCCTTTACTCAAAACCCAACTGCATAACACCCAATAAACTAAAAAACAATGCGACATGGTCATCCTTTGACACCTACTCTGAAGAAGAAATTGACAGAATACTCAGCACCCTGAAACCATTCAATCACCTCACTGACCCTCTTCCTGCTAACGCCGTAAAAGACTTCACCCCTTTGCTCCTCCCACTCTGGACTAAAATTATCAATAGCTCACTTCAACAAGGAACCATCCCTGACTCCCTCAAAGTTGGACTAGTTACACCCTTACTGAAGAAACCAACAGCCGACCCCACTGATCTAAACAACTACCGTCCGATTACCAACATTCCCACTCTCGCCAAACTGTTAGAAAAATGCGTCCAACTACAACTGACAAAGCACATAGAACAGTTTGATCTCCTCAACCCTCAATCAGGCTTCCGAGCAGGGCACAGCACTGAAACAGCTATGACTCACATAATTGACGACGCCCTCCAAATTTTAGATCAAAATGATACCTGCCTCCTCATCCTTCTTGACCTCTCTTCAGCATTCGACACGGTGAAGCATGAGAAATTACTCGAACTCTTAAATGCAAGAATGGGCTTCTCTGGGACTGTTCTTCAGTGGTTCACTTCCTTTCTACACAACCGGTCTCAAAAATTCAAGAGCAAAAACTTGATGTCCTCTCCAGTACCTGTTTCGTTAGGTGTCCCCCAAGGATCCTGCCTATCCCCTACTTTGTTCAACCTAGTTATGGAACCTCTCACCACCTTACTACAAGCTTCCAATGTACACTTTCACATGTACGCCGATGACACCCAACTATATCTCAAGCTACAATCCCCCAAAGACATCTTGCGTCTGAACTCAACGATCAGAAGCACCCAATCTTGGCTGGCCGATAACCACCTCAAACTCAATGCTATGAAAACTGAGTTCCTCCTGATCTCACCTCCCACGAAAATATCTTTCACACAAACATGGCTTAAGCACCTAACAGCACTCAATGTCCAACCGACCATCGTGGATTCAGCAAAATCTTTGGGCATAACACTTGACACCAACCTCAACATGCAGCAGCATATCAGCAAGGCAACTAAGGGGGCGAACTTCCAAATAAATACCTTGAGGAAACTTAAACCCTTCCTCCCAGCCAAAGACTTCCAAACTGCAGTACAAGCACTAGTCATCCCTCGCATAGACTACGGCAGCGTGGCCCTCTGCGGCCTCCCTCTAACTACAACTGCACCCCCTCAGAGCGTCACTAAACACGGCAGCAAGACTCATCACTGGATCTAAAAAACATTCGCATATATCCCCTGACCTTAAATCCTTGAACTGGCTGCCTCTTGAAGCCAGAATACAGCTGAAAATTGCCTGCATGACGCACAAGGCTATACACCTGAAATCACCCAGCTACCTCACTCATAAGTTGACAATTTCCGGCGGGTCCAGAACCACCAGAAGTACGAACAATCTTCTGCTGAAGCCTCGAAGATTCCGGAAGGAAAAAACCTACAAACGCTCCTTCTCAGGAATGGCGCCAAGGATCTGGAACTCACTCCCTCCTGAAACCAGACTCATCTCCTCCACTCTTCTTTTTAAGAAAGAAGTCAAAAATATCCTCATGGCTAAATACACCTGAACAACTACGTTTGATTTACTCTGCGTCGATCAGTATTACCGGTCTGATTCCTATGCATATGTGTTTTTACTTGTATTGGCCTAATTGTTCAGGCTCATGCTCCCTCATAGCTGTATTATTTTCTATATTTGTACTATTTACATTGTTTTGATGACCTACCTTCCAACTATGCCATGCTACCTCATACCTGTACTATATGTAATATTTTTACTATTTACATTAACTTGATGGCCTACCTTCCTACTATGCTCCCTCGTTTCCCTACCCTTCCACTTGCCTTTGTAAAGCGCTCTGTTATCTGCAAAGATCTTGTTCGCGCTATATAAAACTGTCAAAATAAATAAATAAATACAAATCAGTCTTAAAACAGAAATATACCCATAGATGACATTTGCAAATCAGTCTTGACCCTGTGCCCCATGGGAACAGTCCAGCCCGAACTGCCAAGCCAGGTCCTCCCTGGACTGGAAACAAGCATCCTAGGACCAGTTTCAGGCTTTCAGCCCCCATGAGCCAGGATAGCTTGATTCCAGTGGCATGGAGAGCACAGGACTCACATCCGAGCATACATGTCCCACTCGGGGTGACAAATGCAAAAACAGTTGATGGACAGAATGCAGAACAATGTCATACATTCACTCCAGTACAGAGATCTGGGCCTAAATCCATCGTTTTTTTTGCTCACCCTGCCATTCAAGTTAAGACCCAGCCATATACAAATCAGTCTTAAATCAGAAATATACCCATAGATGACATCTGCAAAGCTGCAACCTGGGCTACACCTCACACGTTCACAAAACACTATTGTGTATATGTGTTAGCAAGACAGCAAGCTAGTGTGGGCCAAGCAGTTTTCCGTACACTATTTCAAACGACTGCCACAGCTACAGGTTAGGCACCGCTTTGGGAGAGGTGTGGCGCCGCGGCCAGGGCGACTGACGCTGGAATCTGGGGACCACGGTTCGATCCCCGGCTCCGGCGGCAGGTTAACCCAGCACCATGTGACTCTGGGCAATAGCTCGCTTAATCTTCCCGACGGCCCCCAGCGCCTAGAGACCCTTACGGGTGATTGTGCGCTTTACAAATGTGGACTTTACTGTTATATAGTCTATGCAAAGCATGTGATCTACAGCTCACATGTCTCGAACGGAAAATGCTACTTACCCAGTATGCATCTGTTCTGGGCATGTAGCGATGTAGATTCACATGCGCCCACCCGCCTCCCCGGGTACCTATATCTGTTGCAGTGCCATCTTACTTAGATACATATATACATGGACATCTCTTTCTACTACTCTCACTAACTCCATTATCACCCTATGCGGGAAAACAATCTAACAATGGAGTCAATGCCCAATGCGCACTATAACCGAAAGGAGGAGTCACCATCTTTGTGACTGGAAGACACTTCTTCGAACAAACACAAGTGCAAATATCCGGACCCAACACTAGATGGCAGGCTATGCAAAGCATGTGATCGACAGCTCACATGCTTTGAACATAATAATACCTCTGGGATTGGTTGGCTTGCGACTTTCATTTTTAGCGTTTAATATGCGAGGCGGCGGTAGAAATCGTCCTCGAGGTATATTTTGGAAGACACGCTCCCTGGGGCGGTCTCGTCTTCATCAAGATGCGCTCGTGCAGTCACTTGAGTGGAGCGATGCACTCCTTCTGAGTGTCTTCAGGACCATGACAACTCGCTCTAGTCCAAACGGGGCTGCATATTGTTTTGGGAACAACTTGAGGAAAATGTTCGGAAATGACCGAACACGCTGGTCAAATCGTACGGTGATCGGTGCATCAGCCATTTTAAGAGATTGGGATAGCAGGTATTAATAGTATGTTGGCAGCCATTTTGAGAGTTTGAGATAAGACGAAGCAGCTAGGACTACACTGTTAGAGGTACATTTTGGCAGTTGTAGTCCAGTTTCAGGGAGGTGGGTTATACATTTTTAGAGAGAGGTCAGGAATTTTACAATTTTTCAATTGAAAAGCAAGGATTTCAGAAGAACAAATAGAGGGCAGATTAGAAGAGAATTTGGAAGGAATGGAAAATTAGTCCTAAGAATATTGATGGGGTCATTAACAGATACCATTGATAAAAAGTTTGAGTCATTACGTAAAGTAACAAGCGCTAAAGAAAGAAAAAGTGCTGAAGTAACAGAATGTTCAGGATGGGTAGGACATTTTCAAAGTAAAAGAACTTCAGTGGAGTAGTAGCATCGAAAGTGTAAGGGAGCTAAGGGAGGAGAGGAGAGGTTTAAATGAAGGCGCAAATGAAATGATTAGTGCGCCAGGCAGTGTGGATGGGCAAAATAAAGGCCCCGTGGATGTTCAGGAAACAACTGATTCTGGTGAGGCTTTGGAGCCTGAAATAGACTTATCATACTCATCGGAGTTTGACTCTGACCATAACAATTGAGGTCAAGAAAAAAGTAACATCAGATGAGGCAAGTAAGGTCTTAGGATTAAAAACAGCTATATTTGACTCATTAGGAGATTAAATGTTTGATCTTCCTTTAATAAAGCCTCCTCTATACCAAGAATGAGCACCATCCCAACATGTGGCTAATTATATTTCCTTTTGGTTGAGAAGGGAAATACCCATATAGGTTTGATCTTGTCTGAGATTGGAATCTCCACATCCAACTTTACCAGATAAGGCTGCTATGACTCCATATTTGGATGATAAGGTGGTGGCATTTACATGTAAACGTGGAAAGGACCCAAGGAAGGGTCTAGATAGGGGATTAAGGTCCTGCCAGGATTATCTTTTAGATGTGGTTGGACCCTTAACAAAAATATTTGAATGTCCAAGGGGGCATACCTCAATCAGAACCCTGCGGACCTGAGGGAATTATACCAGTGGCTCGAAAGAGCCATTTGTTTATGGGGAATTGTGAATACAGCATTATAAAATGAGCAGAAGAAAAGTATACTTTTAAAGATTGACCTGAAACTAATTGAATATGCAAATAAGGAAGGGGGTCCGTCCTCACAAGGTTATCTATTTGGAGATGATTTCATAAGAGTCATGGCAAAATATGTTGGGGCTTTCAGTTCAACACAAAAATCCTCAAAAGATATTAAGAAAGTATTCGCTGACCTAGGGCCTTATTTAGATCTCGGAGGATGGAATACTCCTGTCCATCATATTACGACCTCCATACGATATAATGGGATCGTAATACGGTGGACGGGATATCTGTCACATTTGTGACTGAGTATTTCCCTCCGCAATGATCGAAATCAGGCCCACAGGTTTTGGTAGTGCAGGAAGAACAAGTGATCAGTTCCCCGGCAGAGGGCAAGCTGGATCAAGACTCTATTTGGGACGTAGTGGAATATACACCCAGATAGGATATGGGACCAGCGGTTAATTTGTATAAAAAATAAGTCCCGGTGCTCTACATTTTTTCTTAGGAGGCAGCTGCCACTTCTTCCAGTTGTCCGCCCAACTACATCCAATTGCACCATTTGTCATGTCCATCGTACACACATGGGCCAAGCGAAAGCAACCAAAATCAACAGAATATTACTGCTTTAGAATTATGACATGGATTTTAGCAGTCCACTTATTTGACAGCAGCAATATACTTCAAAACAAAATGTCTGTGAACAAGGGAAAGGTGTAATACTTACCAAAAATGACAGAAACCCAATGCCTGTACTTTGAACTGAGGTCTACTTGACTATAGAGCGCTTGCAATAATGCCAGAGACCCAGTTGCCATGGAGAAACAGGCCTTGCACATCAAAACTAATGAAGATGTTTAAAAATACAAACAAAACTGGCAAAGAAGTTTACACAATCTGAAAGGCTCCATCAGCCGAGCATGTCCAGTCACATGGAGAGTAAAAGTTTGTACCCTGAGACCTTGTAACCCTGCACCTTCATTTTGCAAAGCTTAAACTGTACCGCAAACACAGCAATAATAGGCCTAACAGACTGATTTTCCTGGTTCTGACCTCAATGTTACTTGTGATTGACACATCTTTGACTGGTGAAGGTGAGATGAGACTCCTGCTTCTGTGCTACATACCTGCAGAACGCTAGTAGGACTAAAAGAGCACATCTTAAGGGAAACTACTGTTTGTAAATTAGGGTTGGACTAAACATTGACTTTATCTGCGAGGAGTGGGTACTGCATTAAAGGCTTTTGACGAGCTCCTCTGCTTTTTTAGGGTCACTTCACTGTAGAGCTTAACTTTCCTGGTGATTAGTATTTCAGTGATACAAATTGCATTTTCAGGACATCTCCTTAGCTAATGCTTTTATTCCTATTTGTTATGTGAATATACACTGGCACTCTTCCCAGCACATCTGCAGAACTCCTCCTGGTATATCTACACCTACCCATACCCATACCCAAGAGTCACTGGGGACATCTCACAAATGCCAACATGTACAGCAAACAACAGCATCTTAGAGTGTGTATTACACTACACAACATTTACGAACTTGTAATGCTGTTTTCATAATAGGAATCAACAGGCATACAAATACCGGAATGCCCACATAAAATCTGAACTGAATGCGCCACACACACATGAATTTGGGATTCTTAAGAGCTCTATATCACTCGTAGCCAAGTGGCCAACCCCCAAGTCATCTGACGCTGTAAGTGACCAGTGGCTTTTTGATTACCACTGGAAAATAATCTACTAACCCCTTCTCCTGGATTTGGCTCTCTGAATTGGTTGTAATGTCTATATGTCAAACGGCACTGTTTTCACACACTTCGCTGCCGCTCAAACAGTACAGAAATCACTTGACTGTGGAAGGTTCAGATTTGTAAGGCACACTGGAGACTCAGTGCCAACGATGGTCTCTTCTGCTCCCGCCCCATGAACAACCTTGGGGGAATGGCGGGTCATCCAGGCACTGGTGATGTAATTAATCAGTACGGGCCAGGCATCCGGATGGCCAATGTTTGTTACCCGTGCCCAGCTACCTTGCGTGCTGCACAGTAGCTGTTCCAGTAATGCTACCAGTATCATGCAGCTCAGCAATTTGAGTACGGCAGCTGCTTAACACTTAATTGATGGGCCAATTAATTGATGGGTCTCGCCGCCGGACGGCAGAATCTGCGACGAGAGCCACCAGGTCTCCCATATCTTACAGATTTTTCAGACTCCTACAGCTCAAAGGGGTGCCCCTAGAAGTTGTGCGGGTACAGGCAGGCACAATTCTAAGCACACTGCTAACAGGAGGAGTTGGGGTGCAGTGAGCGATGAGCACACCATATTGCTGGCAGTTTTGCTTCCCATAATGAGTACCGGGCTAGGCAGCGAAGCGAAAGCAAAGTTTGCGCTTTTATTTTATGCTCACATGCCCTTCCTGTTAAGTTTGCCTATGTTTTTATAGCCTGATTAACTTGCCTCAGTTTAGCGATGAGCCATCCCTCAGCTGAAATCGTCCAATATAGAAGGGCGAAGACAGGCTGCATCAAGCAAGGGCATGGAGGAGGATCCGGTAATACTGCACAGTTTGTTCAGTGATTGGCGAGGGCAGAGATAAGAAAACTGATGACATCACTTACGTAAGAACAATACACAATAAAAATGCCTGCACCAAGGTGGGCCAGTCTGTGTGAAGACAATTCAGGCATTCACCCAGGCTGGTTTATTTGGTAGGTATGTTTATTTTTACAGTTATCAAGAATTCTGACTGGAAGAGAAGGAATTTATAGTCCCGGCCCTCTGAAATAAGTGCCGGTGCTCAGCACCGGAAAGCACCGGCACAAATTAAGCACTGGGACCCATCAGGGGTTTTAGCCCCAAACACAGCGATTTAGAGAAAAATCAACCAGAGAAGGGAGGCAAAGAGACTTGTCATTAGGTAAAAGTTTTAAAAGAGCTTTCAGATATCCCACTAAAGTTGGTTGGCAGGCTAGCCCAGTTTTATGGAAATTAAAGGTTGGTAACTCAGAATAATAAACATTTATTGTGGCCCTCAGAGGACTCCCGCTATCCACAACAGCACCCTTAAGAGCCTCCCTGAACGCTGCCGCGAGACTCATTACTGGCTCAAGAAAACATTCTCACATATCCCCAGACTTAAAGTCTCTAAAATGGCTGCCTTTTGAAGCCAGAATACAGCTAAAAATTGCAGTTATGACACACTCGGCTGTGCACCACAATGCACCCAACTACCTCGCTCAAAAGTTGTCTATATCAGGAGGTTCGAGATCTAATAGAAGTACAAAAAATCTACTCCTGAAACCTCGTAGATTCCGGAAAGAGAAAACATACAAGCGCTCCTTCTCAGGAATGGCACCCAGGATCTGGAATGCGCTCCCTCCTGAAATCAGGCTTATCTCCTCCACTGCACTCTTCAAGAAAGAGGTGAAAACCATCCTTCTGGCCAAGATCTGAACCTTATAGGTGCTGGATCAGAGACTCTGCATTGCTTTGTATCACTCTTCACCTTGTCCTTTGGCACTATACTTATACTTGATGGGGACACTATTACGCTACTCTCTTACTACCGATCAATATATGATACACTTTGGTTTACTGATTCACTCCCCTGATGCCCCCACTCAATGTTCTCTCTATACTAAGACATTGGTATAAGCCATCCACACACCCAGGGTGTACCTGAACTCCTCTGTAGTGGGATCAATGACTTGTGCCGTCTTATATTACTTGTTTACCTGATTGTATATTGATATGTTTTATGTATGTTATTATTATTCTACCATGTTAAGTGACTATTATACTGCTCCCATTATCTCTGTTCATTCGCACTGCCCCTACCCTGTCTTTGTGAAGCGCTCTGATATCTGTAAGGATCTTGTTCGCGCTATATAAAACTTTGAATAAATAAATAAATAAATAAGCATGTGAATCTCAGGAACTGTTCTCACTGCAAAAACGAAGCACACAAATATCATGTGAGGTGAGGCACAATCACTTCTGGGCAAAAATTAGGAATGTAGATACTGATTTTCTGGGCATTAAGATAGTGGATTATAACATACATAAGCAACATTTAGAAAGGAAAGGCACTTGCAGGTATCAGCAAATACAATATTTATGTGAAGAAATGGATGCCTTTTGGGGGGATTCTGGACTGCAGTTTCAGGATTGTTGCATAGCATATTGGTTTCATCTGAAGTGACGGATGAATGAGGTAGGAGAACGTGCGACCATTAAATAGGGATGCATTAGCTGTAACCAGTACACAGGCCCTCAGAAACATTATACAATGCTGTGATGGTGCAACCCCTTCACCTGCTCCAAATGCCACCCTTCTCCTATAATTGGCTACTCCTAAAACACCATGCAAGATAATAGTGCCTCACCCTGCTATTGCATAAAGCCTCCCTCGCAGCACTGTTGCACCCACATAGCACCTTGGGGTGGTCATACTGGTCACTGTCGTCCAGGAATCCGTCCGGATGTTGTATGCCTCCACAGAAGAGAGATGTGCTGTTCCATCGAAGCCCCCAACCACATATATATGGTCATTTAAAAGAGAGACGCCAGCGCCTAAAACAGAAAAGAAGGCAATTGCTTGACTATTGTTTGTAAATGTTTTTTTAACCATGTATGCATGAGGTTATTACATGTATCATTCTATTGAATAGAAGTAAAAATCAGAATGAAAATAACTAAGCAACAAGACCTTTGCTATCTTAGTGTACCATCCCAAAAATGGTGGTTCATGTAAAACGATTTATGCCACATAAAAAACTAGGTTGGAAGCTAGTATGATCAAAACGGATTGTTGCAAAGACAGCTTGGCAGTTTTTTTTATAACAAGTCAGTAGGCATCAGCGCCTTTGAACTTATGTCTTTTTAGAAGACAAACGACCATACTCCAATGAGGGAAAACCACTTTCCGTTTAGGTTGCAGGACCAAGTAATGGTTTTGTGACCCGCTTAATATAACACTGAACGGAAAGGCCCATCTCTAATAGCAATCAATGATGTAGCCTTTTAGGTGAAACAGTGACACAATTCAAACATGCTCATGCATGGCCATTGTATGGCAACAACCTAAAGAAATGGAATTCCTCAAAAAGCAAGTAATTTGCACATGTATGTTCAGACGCTAGGAATAAGAACTGCACGGACTTCCACCCAGACCTGGTCTGCTTTATAGACATCGCTCTAATTAAAGCAGTGGCAGGTCAGTTTCATATTGTTTCAGATACACTGGTTCTGGATTCTTGAAATAACCATGACGTGCATGCTCAGGAAGACTTGTGTATTTGACAACATCCTTATTACGCACCAATACCAAGCACATTTTCCAGCAAACACTGAATAGGAGTACTGAAAGTTAAGACAATGCTGGATTTCTACATGTACTAACTCTCCAACTGTCCTCATACAAAAAGCAGTGAAAAGCATCGGTTTTGGATTGACTTTCTTGAAATAAACAAACCAGTCCCATTTTGACAGTCAATCAAAGCCATGAGTGGGCAACTTGATGGCGCATCTGACAGGAAGAAGACCGCGATCTGTCATGTCACACATTATTCAAAATATAAAATGTGTTTTAGTAAGCAATTTTGTACAGCGCCACAAAAGACCTTGCAGACGGAAGAGAGCGTACGAAAAAAAAAAAGTTGAACATACAATCGGCGGCAGAGAAAAGGACAAGAGAGGTTGAGCTCAACGGAACTTAGTCAGTTTTCCTCTACTGCTACCGCCATTGTCATGCACTTCCACCTTCACTGGGCATAGTGAACATCTACTGATCATGAATTACCTAATTGCATCTGGAGGCTTAATTTGGCGATATTATCAAATAAAGCGATCTGGACATCCAAAGCTGAAGTAGCATCAGAATAGTCTGGAGTCAGGGACAGTAAGCAGTGACGAACAAGTTATCTTTGGTAACGCTCTTTCTGGTAGAGACTATCTAACCGCATATTCCTCACCTTTGAATATTCCCCTAGGAATTTCAAGCAGTACTCTTGTATGCTGTTAGGTTGCATCATGCAGCTCAACGCAATGTCGCTGTGCTCCGGAAGTGACACACGGGGCCCAATGTAGGTGCCACCCATGCACGCTGACATCAGTTATTTTCTGAACTGTCCAAGCCCTCAGACGAGGAATCCCATCTTCAAATCGGTTGTGACCAGGGTGCAGATTTCCAATTGGGACCTTCTGATGTGGAAAGAGTCCAGTTCACAGAACAGATGAGAGGGGATGGTAGGGTCAGAGGGAATCTGCGGTTGCAGTCTGATGCTTAGGGAAATATTCAAAAGCTGAGGCATCTGCCGTTAGATGGTCTTTACTAGAAAGAGCATTATTGAAGGTAGACAATTTGTTCTTCTGATAGAAATGTCTACTGTAAATGCCTTACTTTTTGATGAGATACCATGGCAGTACCTACAAGGTGGTAGGTCTATGAAATGACTCAAACCAAAAAGTTCTGCAGGACCGAGTGGGCGAAAAGTCTCTCTCGATGCACTTGGCTGACTAGACAGCAATGCTTCATGTATGTAAGAAGGGACCCCCACAAAGCTACCTGTAAAATATCCAGTACAGGCATCCCCACATGCAAATGCGGTGTTAGCATCCTAAGTTCTGATGGAGTGAACTGTAAGCCCTTCAGAGGCTGCTTTTTGGCCAATGCATAGCAGGATCTGAATGTAGAGCACGCACCAGCAAGAGATAATCGTCCTCTGCACAACCTTTTTGGATCATTTAAAGGAATATCTCCTCCTCTTTAGAAGGTGAGGTAGAGCAAATAAGGCCAGAAGGGTTAGGTTCTGTCCTTAGGGAGGGGAAGCTCGAGTACATTGTGTAGGAAAGTGGGTTTCTGTTGCAGTAACCCCCCCACTTTTTGTCAGACTACTAATGCACTTTTCCTTGGTGTGCCCTGGGTCCCTGCCAATCAGGTTCCCAGGGCCTGTGTTCTACCCCCAAAAACTAACCCAATTGACATCTCTGGCCACAGGTCAGGCCCTGGAAAGTGGTACCACAAGTACCCAGGGCACTGTGACCAGGGAAGACCTCTAAGGGCTGCAGCATTTATTGCGCCACCATTAGAGGCCCTGTACCCTGACACTCACACACTGCCTTGGCAGGCTGCGTGTCTTAGCGCAAAACAAAGTGAAGAGTCGACATGGCACACATACCTGTGTGCCATGTCCACAAAACACTGCCCTGGCATACATCAGTCACTCCTCTAGCTGGGTGCCCTATGCCAGTGGTGAGGGTACAGGTGCATGAGCCCTGTACCCCTACAGTTCCCAGGTCCATTCCTGGGCACTGTAAGTGCAGTGCTGCCATTAAAAGCATATGGTGCTGGGAGTTTGTCATTACGAACTCCCCAGCACCATAATAGCTGCACTGAAGACTGGGAAGTTTGGTATCAAACTTCTCAGCACGTTAAACCCACACTGATGCCAGTGTGGGATGTAATGTAAAATGCACGACAGAGGGCATCTTATAGATGCCCCCTGAAACTCGACCAACTCCTAGTGACCTGACTGAGTGGCTGCCAGATATGTTTTTGGACCCCTGGTTTGAGAGCTTCCTGCTCTCGGGGGCTTGAAACAATGCACATCCTAGGACGAGGTGCCAAGTCTCCTCCCCCAGGATGGGCAGGGTTCGCGAAGGAGAAGCTTTGTGAGCCTCTACAGACCACTTGCTGTACTCAGCAACTGGTCCCCACTGGTTCTAACATCCACTTTGGGCGGGAGAACCAGCGGGAAAGTGAGGAAGAGAGGTGTGCCCACCTCTGCTAACTCCACCCCTACGGTGGGGGAGGCGAGGTGAAGCACAACAACAAGCCAACCAGGGACAGGCTCCTGCCTCCCTCCCACTGGAGAGTGGCAGAATAGGGGGTGTTCCCACACCAGGGAATGGACCCATTGGTCCCTGCCCTTTACCTACCTGTAACGCCCATAAATTTAGTATTTAGGAGCACCCTGAACCTTCCTTTCTCAGATCCAGCAAGGACAAGAAAAGAAGGACGAGAAGCCGTGCAGAGCTAACAAGAGGACGACACCCACTGACTTGGCACCAGCCCAACAGGCCTGCCTACCCTCGAACCTGCTCCTGCGAAATCCCGGCATGTCAAGCGGCCAGCAACCTCACAAACCCCGGAGGACCTGCCTGCATTCACTTCCCAAGCTGTTTTTCCCATGAACACCGGACATGTTTGAACTGCAGCTTCTGGTGCCAACCAGAAACCACGAATCCAGCACACTCTGCACCCGCCGAGTCCGGCCCGTGTTTGAGTGAACAAATACCACGAGGAGGTCCCCCCCGGCGATCCTGACCCGAGATCCGGCGACCCCTGACCTGCCTCAAAGCCTCCAGATGACGCCTGCAGCCTCAATCAAGAGAGCCCCCTCTACCACGACCAGAGCGGGTAGGAAAATCCGACGTCCAAAGGCACCCCTGCACCAGACGCTCCACGGCCTTGTGTGCCCAACCCAGCGGTGCCTAGCCATCCCTCTACACTTTAGAGAGTAAGATTCTATCTAACTTTAGCCTCTGCCAAACCTCGGGAGACCCTTGGACTCTATACACACTGTACCTCACTTTGGTGCAGTATATATAGAGCCAGTTTCTTACAGGGTCCCCTAATTGTGTTATTCCCACCGCGCCTAATGCTTTACGGGGAACCGGCTCTTGTGTAGCAGAGATATCCGGGTGCTCAGCGAGTGGTAACTTGGGGCGTAGAGATACTGCAATTGTGCACGCGCTGCAAGTACCTTCTACGCCCATGCCGTGCAAAGCGCGGGGTTAATTTCAGTTCTGGGTCCACCACCCCCACCAGACAAGGCGGTCGCAACAAGGGCCAACGGAAGGACAGTGTCAGCCTCAATAGCTACGTGCGGCTGGAATCGCTGTGGGAAGAACCAATAATGAGCAAACTGGGCCTGTGCACAGAGATAGTTTAAGCGCATATCCGGGGCTTCAAAGCCTCCCCAGCTGCATCTAGGCTTTATGCCACCCCACGCAAAGGAAAGCAGTGCTGAATGAAGTGAGTTAAATACCACAAGAGTGAGGCGGATGGGAATATTATTGAACAAGTAAAGAAGTTTGGGCAAACTTGTCATTTTAACTACTGCAATACGATATGCTAAGGAGAGCGGGTGTTTGGCCCATCGCGCAGCATCGGCAACAGGGGGCAGTCCTGTCTCGTGCCACGCCGAATAGGGAATGCAGTAGAAACCCACCCATTGACCCGAACACGCTCTGCAGGCGCCTCGTATAGTAGGTGTATCCACTTCAGAAAAAAGAGCAGTAGCCCCATTCTGAGTAGGACTGTGAACATAAACTCTCATTGCAGGGAATCAAATGCCTTTGCTGCGTCAAGCAACACAGCAACAACTTGAAAATCCGCCTCAAAATAATGCAGGGTGGAGAAGACCGTATGCAGATTGTCTACCGTTGACAGGGCAGGGACAAAACCCGACTGATCCGGGAGGACCAGGCTAGGAATGAGGGGTTGAAGCCTACTGGCAATAATTTTTGTCAAAATGTTGGCATCTATATTTATGATGGAGAGGGGGACGGTAGAAGTTGCACTGATTAGCAGGCTTGTCAGGCTTGAGAAGCATAACCAGGAGGGCCTCTATTAAAGTGGGGGGAGCGTACCACTGTCATATGCCTCCGCATAGACGTCCAAGAGTCTGGGCGCAAGGTCATCTGCTTAAGCCTTGTAAAACTCACTAGGGAGTCCATCCAGGCCCGCAGCCTTACTTGTGGGCAGCGACATAATGGCCAATTTTACATCTTCCACGTCAAAGGACTGCGTGAGGTATTCACATTGGTTGAGAGACAGCCACCCCAACGCGACATCATCCAGGTATGCATTTATGGCGGTAGCTGACACAAGCTCCCGATCCTCATAGAGACTGGAATAGAAGTCCAGCACCACCTCACTAATTTCAGGGGATGTATAGTGCGCTATTCTATGATGTATTCCTGGCTACGAGGTGCAGCCAGTTTCTGAGCAAGGGAGCGACTGGGGGGACCCCCCTCCCCATAATAATACACAGTGTAGCACTGTGACCTATGTGGTAGCTCCTGACCCACTGTATTGTTAGGTTCCATTACCAACTCCTGTATACTAGCTAGTATAGTTGAGGCTGGGTTTTGAGCATACTCGCGCTCTAAAGCAGAGATAGTGTCAGCCAGTTTATTTATTCCGACGACGGAGGTCCTTCAAAATCCCCACCTGCGCTCCCATGCAGACGCCTCTGATGGTTGCTTTAAATGCCTCCCACAGGACTGTCTACCGAGCTGGCATTTTCTTTAAAAAAGTTACTAATGGCCGCGCCTACTGTGCACCTGAACACCTGTTCTGTAAGTGAGGAGGGATGCAATCGCTATTGAAACAGGGGGCGCTCACAGGTGGGGGCTTGCATCTCTAATGCAATGTTTTGGCCAGGTGGCGAACGTCAACAACCCAAGTGCATGCTATCTCTGAAAGGAGCCAATATTCCAAGCGGGCGATGTGCCATGTACCGAGGATATGAAATGTACTTTCGCGGATTTCCGGGTGCCGCATGTGCCAAATATCTTGTACAGCCCCAGCATCTAGAAAACCCAATAACGCCTCAGTTGCCTATCTATGTCACCCCGCTTCCCTGTCTGTCTAGTTGCCCCTCCAGGCAGGCATTGAAGTCGCCACCCCAGAGCAATTCAGCCAGAGGAAATTTTGAGATGTGTTGCCAAACATCTGTGGGAAAAGGAAGGGTTATCAACATTTGGGCCGTAGACATTCACCAGAAGATCCCCCACACCTCCAAGGTGACCATGGACCAACGCCACCCTGCCTTGTGTATCCGTTTCTGTGTGAAGCACAGTGAATGGGACCCCTCTCTTCACCAATATCATCAGTCTCCGAGCATAAGAAGAGTAAGAGGAAGGAACCCTCAGCTCAGCCCAGCGGGTGCCAACATTCTTCTCCGAGTGCTGCGTAAGATGCATCTCTTGTAGGAACGCCACCTGGACATCCAGTCTGTCTAACTGAACTAGTACAGATCGTATCTTCCTGTGACTATTTAAGATGCGCATGTTCCATGTAAGGAACTTTATGTTACTGCCCTTGAACTTGTAAAATCAAATGTAATCAGTAGCGTGAGAGATAATGTTGAAGCCGGGCCGCAGAGGTACAATGAAATTGCAGTATGAAAGTGCCAACTAACCCACCCATCCCGCTCCCCACCCACTTCAGCAACCCAAACTTGCCAAAGCCATCCCGTCCCGATATTAACAATCCCCAACATGGAGAACAACATATGCAGAACTTTTTGGGGGGAGCCTCCATGGGGGGGGAGGGGAAACACCAGAGTGCTACTAGCCTCCCACATAGTAGGAGGTGGCTGATCGGGTAGAAGACATGTGCGAGGATATACAAACATACACATATAAATATTGCGTCATTCCAAAGTTTGGGGCTGTCCCTACAAGGCAGCTCGTTTGGGTGATTGTGGACCACGGTGAATGTGGGTAACGTGAATCTCCCCAGAGGGAGAGCGAGCAAGCAATTCAAAGCGTAACCATATAAGCAGCCAGAACTGGAGCTCGGGTACAGGAGAGGCACAGGAAGACGGCAACGACCATCCACATGCCCCTCAGTTCTCAATGCCAGATTAGAAGGGAGAAAGACAGATCACAGTACGTAAATTTGGGACCTGATCCACTAACAGGACTAGAGTCCATGGTGGAGTTCTCATCCCCCCCAGAATCGGATCCTGCAATAAAGAAGGGCGAGCATGAAGGGCACAGACATTGCAGATAAAAACAGCAGGTCACAGCTTGCATAGGTACGATCAGACAACAGTATGAGCAGAAGAACCCAGCGTGAAAAGTCAAAACATGTCACACATGCCGAACAGTAACCACAGCTATAGAGCATGCCCAGGTGCACAATCACTGCTCCCCATCGTCTTGATTCCGAGCAGTCTCAGATCTTCTTCGCTTCAACTTCTTGACGTGATATATTGCTGCCTTAGGAGATGTGAAAATTTTACAATTCCCATCCTGGCCCACCCGTAAACGGGCGGGGTACAGCATGGCATCTGCAAGAATTTTTTTTAACTGCGCCAAATTCCCGTCTTGTTGACTGGATGGCCACCATAAAGTCAGGGAAGAAAGACAGTGTGTTCCCGTGGTGGTTAACCGTGCACTTTTCTCCAGCGAGCCTCAAGATGACATCCTGGTCCCGATAGTTCAATAGGTGTGCTATTATAGGGCGCGGTAGGGCACCTGGAACTGGTCTCGCAGCCAGCAAACAATTGGTCCGCTCTACTATGAACATAGGAGAAAGGTTGTCGGGGCCAAATATGTCCTTGATCAGGGACTCAAAGGTCTCCACCCTGCCGGTGTTGGTGGACTCCAGTAGACCTGTAATATGAATATTATTGCAGTGCGACCGGGCCTCCAAATTTTCATTGTTTGCTTGAATGAGCGCTAAAACCTTTTCCTTGTGGAGCGCCTTGTCCGCCACCTTGCTAAGGTCATCTTCGTTTGTTGAGAGGTGCTGTTCTATTTACCCCTTCCTAGCATTCTGCTTCTCCAGTTGGGAGGACATATGGTCAAGTCTGTGATTCAACGCTGCCATAGTCCCTTCGATGGATTGGAGACTCTTCTGCATGGCAAGCAGAGTTGATTCCAGCGTGGAGGAGCCTTCTCCTTGGGCATCCGCCTCAGAGTCCGAGGCAGCCCTTTGCTGGACTTTCGCGCCTGAAATGTCAGGTGAGGCTGCGATTTGTCAGTTCTCCCCATGACTGCCAATAACAAGGCGAATGAGGGTCACTCTCCTCAGCAATCAGTCCCCAGAGGCGCAAGCACCGCAGCTAGAAGATGTAGGCCTAATACGCAGCAGCCCACAGTGCCAAGCGGAACCCTCTAAATCATGACCACTCTCTTGGAGAAGCAAATATGTCGGGGAAACAGCGGCAGGCCAGCCCTAGGTAAGTTCCAACAAGCACCAAGCACTTAAGTTCCAGGGCAGTAAGGGCTAATAATTTTTAACAGAGCGGCCCCAGTCACCAAAATGCCATTGAAGGGGTGCAGCCAAAGTGCGAGTTAGATCTGAGACACTACCAACAGTCCCGATGAGATGCACAAACTCGCTGCCAGCAGCGCAGAGGGCCCGGAAGCTCTAAGGTGTGGAGGATAGGAAAGCCAGAAAGGAGTCCAGCGGAGCCCACCTGAAGTCCTAATTTAGCAGCTATGCAGGACCGCTCAGGGTTCAGCAGTCGCTAAGCGCATTCTACCACACTCACAAGCTGCGGCTCGCAGAGCGCGGCCTACCGCTCCGGCCCTCATCTACCACCGCAGCTAAAGGCCAAGAGGCCGACCGCACCCCACTCACCGACGCCTGCAGTTGGTGTCGTCAGTCTCTCAGGGCGAGGGGCCGAATGCAGCGGAGTCCGTCGTGTCTCCAACCAGATAGCCGGGCAGAATCTGCACCAATGTGTGCAGCGAGTCAGGCCGTGGTTCACCAGACCTCTGGGAGCCCAGCAGCCCCAGGTAGGAAACCAAATGCCCACTGTGCCAGGCGAGGGCAGGGAGCGCAGCCGCCGCCTCAGGCACCGATGAAATCCTCAGCTATGGTGGCAGTAATTCTCATGCGTGGAGCGCATCCACAAGCCGCCGCGCGGCAGACCCTGGACAGCCAAAAATGGTGCGAGGGGGAGCCGCCTCCACCACCGCTCACAGGACGACCCAGGCACCCTCCGTCTGGCAGGATTTACACCGGCAGGTCTCGCCTACCCGCTAGCAGTCCTCCGCACACAGAACCGAGGCAATGGGGAGAATTCTTGTCAGGTCGCCATGTTGCCGCTCGCCGGTCGTTTCTCGGTCCCCAATTTACAGCCGCCGCAATGCCCCCAGAGAGCCGCAGTCCACTCCACCAGTTGCAGGATGTAAGCGCAATGTAGGACAGCCGTTTGCAGGCTTTGATGCAACAATATTGGGCGGATGTTGGGTTGATTAGGGATCAGCCAGGCAGAGCTGCACTAAAGTACAGCCATCTTGCCTCTAGCCCTAACCGGATTTATTATTATTTTTTACATGTTTTTTTCTTTTTTTTGTGTTCTTTCCATCATTGGCTCCATTATATGACGTCTCTTTCTCTGGTGATTTTCATTTTTAAATTTGTGGTAAACATGCGTCTATTTGGTCATCCTCTTGCAGAAGATGAACAGTTTCTTATTGCCCTGCACCCGGGACAGATTCGTTTTGAATGGTTGCTCAGGAAGAAAACATTTTGGGCTGCAGTTATATTGTTGTTTTTATTGCTGGGAGGGGGGCTGTTCTGGGCTTTCTACTGCTCTGGAGTTATCTTATCATGTGTCTTATATCAGGCTGGTTCCTCAGATTGTAGTAAAAGAGGCATGTATAACAATGTTTTCTTAGACACACACCGAAAAAGCTTTGGGAATAACCCTGTATTTTTCTTTACTGTTAGAATAGTAAAGACCCTTACCTGATAGCAAGAATAAAGATGTCAGTATTAGCTTATAATGCTAAAGGGGGTGGGGGGTCTGTTAGATTTAACATTGTCATATTACTCGTATTTTACTCAATATTATGTTAGCATTTATATAGCTAATACATTATATTTGCATATTGTGTGTAGATGCAACTAGCGGATGCAGATGTTGCGTTAGTTAGGTTGACATCTGTGGCATTATTTTAGCTCCCGAAGACGCCATTTTGTATTACAATCGAAACTGTTACTTGCTCATTCACGACAAATGGTCCTTGGTAAGTTTATTTTCTCCAATGTTGAAACTTGCTCATTAACGCATGCCTTTTCTGTTACATAGAGGCCTTCTCCCACCTGTCTAGAGGGTCGAAAAAGCCAGACGACCTTGGGCAGTAGATGACTTGTCCCAGGCTGCGGAATCGAAACTTATGTTCTGTACCCCCATTGAATAACGACAGTTACCAGTATTTTTCCATAGTAGGCCGGTCTTTGTGGGCTCTGCAACATACATACTGTAACCTTAAGCTTGTTCGAGTCAGTCCCTCGTCAGCCATCATAGGAGGCTTTGTCAGATTGGACTCCACTGCTTTGTACTTTGTGAATAAACTAGTTTGCTTGTATTCTCTACTGCGCCATCGACTTTTCATTATTGGAAGGCTAGAGGAGGTTGAGAGTGACCCTAGTTGGGTCACTTCCTTCATAGGTGCGACAGTTGGAGAGCATGTGTCCCACCGCCCGTTTTTGTATGTAATGCATTGCTGTCATGTTGTCTGTGCGAACTAAGACAGCTTTGCCTATTAGGTGAATTTGGAAGGCTTTGAGCGCTAAAAAGACCGCTAGTAGGCTTGATTGGTTTATGTGGAGATCTTTTTGCTGTTGACTTCACAAGCCCTGTGTTGTGTAATATTCTAGGTGAGCACCCCAACCAGTCATTGATGCGTCTGTCGTTAGTATTGTCTGTGGAACAGGGTCGACAAAACGCTGCCCTTTGGACAGATTTTGTGGGTTCCACCACTGCAGAGAGCGATGGGTACGGCCATCCACCAACACTAGATCGGTTAGACGACCAAGTGATTGGTTCCACTGACTCGCTAAACATTGTAGAATGGGATGCATCTGAAGCTTTGCATGAGGTACAATTGTTATGCAAGACTCCATAATTCCCAGCTGTTGCATGAAAACTTTGGCTGGTAATGAGTGGTTGGCCTGAAAATGATTGATAAGAAACTGAATGTTGCAAATTCTGGCTGTAAGTGGAGATGCTAGAGCTTTTTGAGTATCTATCGTGGCTCCCAGTTAGAATTGTGTGTTTGAAGGTTGAAGATGAGACTTCCACACATGCACCGTAAACCCAAGTTGATGGAGCAGGTGAATTGTAGTTTGAATGTGTTGGAGACACTTTTGGTAACTGTTGGCTTTGATGAGCCAATCATTCAGATAGGGAAAGACATGGATCTGCTGGCTTCTCAGATGGGCTGCAACTATTGCCAGGCATTTGGTAAATACTCTGAGAGCAGTGGTGACTTCAAACGGTAGTACTTTGAATTGGTAGTGCTCCTATCACAAACCTGAGATACTTGCGATGAGCGGGGTGAATTGGAATATGGAAATATGTGTCCTAAGATTAGCCATAAAGTAGCCTTGTTGTAGAAGTGGGAGGACTTGCTGAAGTATCACCATGTGGAAATGATCTGACAGTATGTACTGAATGAGTTCTCTGAGGTCTAGAATAGAGCAGTAGAGACTGTACTTACTGTTTGAGTAGGTGTATATGTTCTGGTGACATTTTGTGAACACGAGGTGGAATGTTTGAGGGATTGCAGATAAGCTCCAGGCAATAACCATTTTGGATCATTTCTAACACCCATTTGTCTGTTGTTATTGACTGTCAAATAGGAAGGAACTGTTGCAGACGTCCCCCAACATGTGTTGAATGATCGGGGGGGGGGGAGGGGATGGGTAAGTCACCGTTTACTGGGGGAGGGGGAGTTATGTGGAGCGGAACTTCTGCTTCTGCCTTTACCATTATATCCTCCTCTGAATAAACTTCTTGTGGTAAAAGGCGCGACGAAAAGAACCATGGTTAGAAGGAGACTGTAATGCTCCCATAGATTTGGCTACTCTGTATCTTTTTTCATATTTTCAAGCGCCTGATCTACTTTAGGTCCAAAAAGGTGTTGCTTATCAAATGGAGTATTTAGAATAAACTGTTGAACTTCTGGTTTGAAACCAGAAATTCTTAAGCAAGCGTGTCTCTGGAGTAATACCCTGGTATTAAATTCTCTGGCTGCAGTGTCAGCCGCATCTAAAGCGCATCTAGTTGATGAATTAGAGATGAACTGTCCTTGCACTAAATTATGTGCTTTATCCTTGTGTTCATCTGAGAGATATTGGAGCAATTGTTCCATTTCATCCCAGTGAGCTCTATCATGTCTGGATAAAAGGGATTTGGTGTTAGCAATATGCCAGTGATTTGCAGCTTGGGCTACTACTCTCTTACCAGAAGCATCTAACTTCTTAGATTCTTTGTCTGGAGGGGGAGCATCTCCAGAGGTTTGAGAAGAAGCTCTTTTATGAGCGTTAGAAACCACTAGGGAGTCTAAAGGCAACTGTCCTCAATGTATACTAGATCAGATGCAGCCGGTTTGTACATTTTGTCTATTCTCAGAGTGAGAATTCGAGATCTGACAGGGTCTTTATATAGGTCATCTAGATGGCTCATTAAGCATGGCTAGAGACTAGGTAGACCTGTGTGTGTTGCTTAATGTTTCAAAAGGAAATCCTCCTCAAGTGATTCTTTGTGTAATTGTACTCAATGATACTGTGCAGCTCTAGCCAACAGTTGTAAATACCCTACATTATCATCAGGAGGAGAAGGCTTTGCAGGGTAAAGATCTGGGTCATTGCATGCATGAAAGAATAAAATATCTTACAGTTTTTGATAAAATCATTATAAAAATTCCCAACTTTTTATCAGCAACGATTATTAGAATGATTTGTAAAAATGTACAACACGTTAAAGAAAGTGCACACATTAATAAAACATTCTGCACGTTAGTTTTGTTTCGACTGTGTCCGGTCGTGTAATGATTATGTCAGTTCTTGTAGTAAGTAGTCGTCGGGCCGCTCGGTCCGGTGTTTCAGTCTTTTTGGAGTTATGTCAAGGTATTTAATTAGCCGGCAATTTAGCTGGACCAGCTCAGGGTTAAAACACAACATTAGCGCTTGTCTGCAGGATCTGACTCCATACTGTTTGAACACTGGCTTTAGCAGGGTGACCCTTATATCTTTTAGCTTATTACAGGTGCATATGACGTAAATTGCGTCTTCGACACCGCTGCCGCATAAACGACAAGGCTGGACTCCTCCCTTTATCTCCCAAGGTGGCATAAATTGATTGAAGGGGCCAACCCCCAGCTGGAGTTTTATGAATTTTTCCTTGGTATTAATTTGTATTACCATTTTCAGGTAGAGCTGGGGTTTTAGCATTTTGTATGTGTTTAGGACCATCCAGACATGCGATCATTTGGCTAATGTTTTTTTTCCTCTATTGTGGATAGTAAGCGGGCTACCTTTGTTATGTTTTTTAAAATGTGGAATGATTCGCCGGGACGTCCCACAAGTCTGTTAGACCTAGATGTATAATAGATTCTTGGAGGTATAGACTTGCTGGTGATTTTCTTAGGTGGGAAAGTTCCATCCAAAGTTGGTCATTCAGGGTTCCTTTTTCATAGCCTTGGATTTTATGCCAACATTTCACATATGCTCCCATGCGTTCCAGTAACTGTTTTTGTAGCCCTAATTCCAATCGTATTTGGCCCGGGGAGACCATTCTGGGGAGTTGAAAGATCGCTCTGTATGAGTTGGATATTATAATGTCAAGGCTTATTGCATCTTTTCCCTTCAGTGCTTTGCTCCCCTAAGTTATTGTTGGCTGGAGTTTAGCTTGCAGAACCCTTAGCAAAGGGTCAAACGGCAAATCCGGTAAAAGCTTCTTTAGGGGCTTTATGGCTAGGTAGGTCATTACCCCCTTTCTCCGCAAGGATTCTATTTGTAGTTTTGATGAATTATTTTGGTCCAGTATTACCCCTAGGTATTTGTAGCTTACTGCTTGGTCCAAACGATGTCCGTCGAGAAACCAATTGAGATGTTTCTTGGTGTGTAATTGACTGCCATCATTTTTGTTTTATTGAAGTTTATATTTAGTGCGTTTTCTTGCCAAAATTTATATTTTACGTTCAGTAAGTGCTGGAGTCCAATTGGGGTCCTACTTATCAAGACTAGGTCATCCACGTATAGCAGGTTTGACAGAGTGGAATTCCCTAGTTTTGGTGCGTGGGCTACACAGCTGTTCAGCTCCCCCGGAAGGTCTGCTAAGAAAAGATTAAACAGCAGGGGGGCAAGAACGCACCCTTGTTTAAGCCCTTTTGTAGTAAAGATTTTTTTGATATATGTAGACCTTCACCGAGCTTTATCCTGACCCATGTGTTGGTGTGGAGGTTCCTTAGTTGGTGTAAGAGAGTTGAAGGGACCCCCCAGCCATCCAGTTTCTGCCAAAGTTTTGATCGGTCGACTTGGTCGAATGCTGCAACAAAATCTATGAAACAAAGAAAAAGCGGGTATTTTCCCTGCTTTGCTGCATCCATGAGCAAGGTCAGGGCCATTATGTTGGTTATTGTACCTTGCCCTTTCCGGAATCCTGTTTGTGTTGGCGGTATTATGTGATTCTCTTTGGCCCAAGTGGTTAGGTCATTTAGGAGGAGTCCTGCAAACTATTTGGCCTCGATGTCAATCAGGGTTACCAGGCGGTAATTTTTCAGCACAGACCTCGCTCCTTGTTTATAAATTGGGCTTATAATTGAGCTTCTCCATGACTTAGGAATTGTAGAGTTTCTGACTGCATACTTAAAGACAGGTTCAAGTGCATTGCTCCAGTAGTCCGGGTAATTTCTGAACAGCATTGGTGGAATACCATTGGGGCCGTGAGCTCCAGCCAGTCGGCCCCATGCTATTGTGTGCCCCTCCACTAGTCTCCGTGTATCATTTTGTGCAGAGGTTAAGGTTGTTGCCTATTGTTGTTGGTATGGCACTGTTCTTTCGCTATCCTCAGAAGAAGGTGGGCAATGTAATGTTGGCTTCTTTGCAATCCTACTGGGACTCTCAGATCCTAGGCGTTTGGGGTGTGTAGCTATTTGTTCTGTGTCGTTAAAATGATCAGAGAGGAAGTCTATCCAGGCCTCTTTAGCGATGTGAGAGTTGATTCCATGGTGATTTGGCCAATGTAATTTGTTTACGGATTGCCGAAATTTGGTTTCCCGGTGTTCTCCGGAGTTGTTGTAATAATTGGTTTATTGTTAGTTTCAGTTTCTTAGAGACTGGGCTCTTTACTATCGTCATTGGCGGATCGTTTACATTCTTTTGTTTTGGGAGGAAATTTTTGCCAAGGGTACAGATTAATTTTCCCCAACTTTCCAACGGTTGACTTAGGTTATCCTGTACTTGCTTCTTTAGCTGTAGCTGCTACTGTTTCTATATTTGTTGAGTTGCACCTTATACGTTTGAGGTTTGTTGTTCCTACTGAAATGATGGATTTGTCGGCCTCCAAGAATAATGTTGAGGCTGCCTGAAGTTTCATTTCTTGTAGCAAGTGATCACTAAGTGTGTTGTTGCCTATTTGCAATGAGGCTATCCTGTCAAACATGGATAAAGTAGTGAATGTAAAGTCGAGGTAGGAAGATGTTTTGACTGAGTGGTATGTAGGTGCCGGGGGGTTATCCCCCTTGAAACAGCCGTTTACTGCCCTCAAGTTCAGGTGCTCTAATTCAGAAAGAAGGTAGTTTGAACTCTTCGCTGGTTTGGTTTCCTTCGAGGGGCCTTGAATCGGGATTCCCCATGCACCAGTCAGGTCTTGCGTGAGATCGTCTTCCTGGCTATTCCCTAAAAGGTGCATATTAAAATCTCCTGCCAAGATAACATTGTCTGTGTCCTCTTCTCCCATTACTCTTGTAATTTCTTTGATCATTTCCATGGATGTTTGTAGATTGTGTTTGGGATGTAGGTAGATGTTTATGAGTATTACCTTCTGTTCTGTCTTGTTAAGAATCAGCTTAACCATTGAAGCCTGAATACAGCTTGGAGGGTTGATGTAAGTTTTTATGGGGTATATTTCTCCAATTTTTGTTATGGAAGAGAGGAGGAGTAAACCCTTCGAGCAGCGTCCGAAAATTGATCCCTTAGTGGCCACGATGAAGCTGGAAGTGTAGCCCTGTAAATCGAAGGGTTTCTCTTCCCAGGTCTCGTAGAGTAAAATGATGTTGAAAGTTTTAAGATAGTTCAAAAAGTCGTGGTCGCTTAGTTTGGAGTTTAAGCCATTGATGTTCCAGGTAAAGATTTTAACTTTGTTGGGGCCCACTCGAAGGTGAGATGGGGGGGCGTCCTATGTCAATTTGGTTGCGCTAAGAGGATTGTACGTAGTAGCCCATGCCTTTGCAAGGAATTGGCCGTCTGTTGGGGAGCGGCCCCTTAGGACTGAAGTTGACGATCTGGATTGACTGTCTGTGATTAGAAATGGAGCTGGGTATTGTGGTTTAGGCACTGGTTTTAGGGTGATCCCCCAGCTTTAAAATCTTTTGCTTTCTTGGATAATTCTACTAGCTATTTCCGGTGTTTTCCATCTACTTTTGGAGGCTTCGGAGTGTGGTAAAAACTCAAAGAACAATAGATCGGAAGTGTGAATATTGGCTAACTTTGGGATGGCTTGCAGGAGCTGTAGCATGTTCCCGCTATTTAAGATGTCTGCATGGCCTCGCGACTTGTATTGGGGGGCAAAAATGATCGTGTCGGACACCTCCTCTTGGGCGGATTCCTTGGTCAAGGGCTCAGGGTAGTGACTAGTAACGGTTGTAAACTGATGTAAGCAACAGATGTCAGGGACGTTAATTTTACTATCAATGCTGTCAACAATCGTTGGTAATTGACTTTGGCGATCCCACATTTTTTCTTCCGAGTCTCTAGTTAGCTCTGGGTTTTTCGTTAATGAGTGACGTGACTCTCTGCTCGTGGGCTCTGGTATTATTAGTCTCATCTTCCGTTTGTAGGTTGCGGACCTGGGAGCTTTGATCATGTATGTAAGCTCCTGGACTTTGGATTTTAGGGGTATTTCTAGTAGGCTGCTGGGATTATTTTTTGTTGTTACTTGAGCACTAGCCTCTATTTGTTTGGTTTTTGATAAAGAGTGTGAATCTCCTCGTGGTATTTTTTGCAGTTGTATAGAATCGTCTTTTGTGCCTTCTTCCGATAATGGAACCTGGGGAACGTTGATTGTTTGTATATTCGTGACTACTGGTCACCTTGGTAACCAATTGATCAGATGTTGGGCCGGAGCAGTGGTTTTCTTTTTCCTCCCCTTCCTTTTGTTGCTGCGACGGATATTCGCTGGTGTAATTTTATTAGTTGATTCGTATGATTCTATTATTACTTTTTCTGGAGTAGCTGTGTTGGGATATTGCGAGATCCCGCTAACTCCTGTTTCGTCAGTCCTGTTAAAAATTAACTTCTCAGTGCGTTGGGGCTCTGTTTTTGTTTCCCCCTTTGTAGGTAAGTCCGGGCTTTCCGCTCTGTGAGTTACAGTTTTTGCTGCGATAGATAGTAAGTCGCCCAGTAGTGTTGTTAACATGGATAGTTTGTCTACAATTGGGGCACAGGTACATTCTTGCAGAAGTAATTTGTTGTTGAGGGCTGCTTCTTGCCCTCTCTATCAATCCGTTTAGGTCAGCCAACTTCCTATCAATTGCAGAAGTGAAGTCTACTAAAGTTTGAAGCACTGTCAGTTGTAAATCCATTTTACGGGATTGATATTGTAGTGCTCCAGTTGAGCATTGCATCGTGCTTAGTACTGTTTCCCAAAATGTGTCTTTGGTCGATTTGCTTTTGTCACTAGGTTCTGTCATTACGCTATTTGTTTTGTTTTTTGAGTCATTGCTATATGAAGCCACTAGCTCCTCCCACTCGAGAGGCTAGAAAGTACATGTCACAATTGGAGTTACGGTGGGTGTTGTGGGGGGGTCGCCTGACTATGCCCCAGCGGGTGTTGCTTCAATTGTTATTGCTTCGTTCTCTTGAGTAATTTACCGGTGTTTGGGAGAGTAGCTGGTAATTTCCACGCTGAGTGCCTTGGGTTTTTGATCTACTCTTTGTACTGTGTTATTTAAACTCGCCTGGTAAGCACATGAGTGAACCGTAGAGATTGGTCCTAGTTGTTCCGAATTTGGAGTGTTAACCGGAAGGTAGAATTCCTCTGTCTTTAGGAGGTGCTGTTTAGATTTAATAGTTGTGTCTTTTTTTGGTGCTTCTTGCTGGCATGATTTTAGCGTGGCTCTCAGGTTCTCTTCTTGCCGTAATCTGGGGGAGTTAGGCAGATTTGTTGGAGGGGGACCTGGTGGGCCCTGTACCTGCCTGTGAGTATAAAAGTGTTGAGTATTGTGTTTGTACGTTATCAATATATTTGGCGGAATCCCCTAGTTCTGCTTTTTGATTAGTGGTACCAGGTTCCGCTACATTTTCTAGGTCTATGTCTCGTCTCTTCTAGTTTGTCATTTGGTTCTTGGTCTTTAGTGGACCTGATGTTGATTAAGTTCCTGTTGCTTGTTCCATTTGATTCTAGTTGTTGTTTTGTTTTATGGGTCCGTCTTATGGATTTGTATTACTGTTTGTTTTAAGTTTAGTTTTGTGGTGGACTGAGGGAGTAAATTAAAGTTGCTTGGTTGAAGAGGAGTTTGCAATCTTTTAATACCGCTAGTTTTTGAAAATATTACGGTGCCTGGATCTTTCAAAAATGCGAATTTGGTGTAAATCTTGGGCTGGAAGTAATGTGGAGTCTTCTGTTGGGAGGAGCCCTCTATTGTAATTAAATGTTTTGTTCCCGGACTCGCCCTTAAGTTGGCCACTAGGTCTGACTTAGCGCCTTTAGGCATTTCTTTAGATGATGTCTTGGTCTGGTTTGAAGAGGCATTGTGGGAGGTTCTGCGAGGGCTGTAGTATATTAAACTGTCAGTTGTTTTTTTTTTGAGGAGCTACAGCGCTCTTCAAGCGATGATTTGTCGCTATTGTCCTCAAGCTTCCCACATTTGACTTTTTGGGAGTCTGAATTAGAGCCAAGGGGGTCATCGACCTTGCTCCCATTGTTAAACACTTTTTTCCTTTTTATGGATTTTATTGCTTTTTGCTTTGACTTAGGGATAGTTGGGGTCTTTCTTACTCTACCGGACCTCATGTTTCCCCAGTTAATATGCTCGTGTTTTTTTTACTGGTATTGTTTGCTGGTTTTATTCGCCAATAACCTCGGTATCCGCTCAACGTCGGTTTTCCTTCGTTGTGATTTAACTAGGTTCTGTCTCGTTGCTGTTGGATTAAGTTGGTCACTTGGTAGCACACTTGGCACAAGCCTTCTATGGGCAGCAAGGATGAGGCAAGGACGGAGTGGGGTGGAAAGCTGGGCCCACTTAAGCCTCTTTGGTAAAAACTCGTATCAGCTCGTGACAGGAGGACTCCCAGGGGTACTCAAGGGAGGGGCTCGGACTCGGTCTTGATCAGGTGCCTGATGTTGGTCATAATTAGATGACTCACGGTAAGCCCCCACAACCCCCCCGCTGACAGAGCTGACGAGGCTGCCAAGTACACCTAGCTCTGTGTCACATACCCCCCCCGCTGCTCGCTGCTCTCACCTGCTCCGCGCCCTGCTCCACTCCCTCGCCACTGCCCAGTGGTCTCTCGCAAGACTGTTGCTCCGTTGTTCCTAAGTACGCTGTGGATGTTCTTAGGAGCTCTTAGGTAAATGTTCAATTCCGTTCTGTTCTGCTCTACAGAACGGTAAGAGTGGGGGAGGGAGGTAATACCAACAGCAGAGCAGGGCTGAGTAAGGCGAGGCACTGTAAGCGGTGAGAAACAATGATGAGGGTGATGAGAAGCAGTGGCGGCGGAGCGGAAAAACACCTAGCCGGCATCGCTCTGTTCTGCAGCTGCAGCGGGAGCGCGAGAGCGGAGAGTGGAGGAGAAGCCAGTCAGCCGGCCAACCTGCTAGAAGCCAAGAGCGGAGTTCCTGTCCAGTCTGATCCGGACGGGGAAGGGACGCTGCCAGCCCCCAGCGGGTGCAATAAGTTCTGGCTTTTACCAGCCTTTTCAGGCTTCAGCTGGATTTTCCGGACTTCCGCGGACCGGGTTCGTCACGGCAGCCCGCGACACGAGTGACGGGGATGGCGGCGGCGGGAATCAGGGTGCTGGACGAGGCATGCTAGGGCCTCGCAGGACGCTCGTAGCGCTCACAACGGCAACAGCAACAACCGGAGCCGGAACCTCTGCAGTGAATCTATGCCTCCAGTGTTGGTTGCACCACTGCACTCTCAGCTAGATCTACTGGCTGATCAAAATCGTAATCCCGCCAGGGGTCTACTGGCAATGGATGATTTTTTTAAACATTTATTTTTATTGAAACATAAAGAATCAACGTTTCACAGTACAGTTTCAAATGCGAATAAGATACATAGAGGTGAAAATGCAATCAAGTTCTGAATCATTAAACATGAGCTATTACATCAATTATGGGGACTGAGAATCTTCAAGCTGGGGAACGCTTGGGTGAGTACAGATATTTCCACGGTAAACATTCCAGTCAATCCAGATGGAGGACCATTTTAGGGGGCATTCCCGCGCCACATATACTGTCTTTTCCCTGAACATGCAATTTTTAGCAACAAAATATATCCAGGCATTGACAAAGTAGACAACTGGCACAAATTAAATATATCAAAAAACACAAGTAAAGAAGGCTAACAGGTAATCATGATTTCATAAAATTTAATAATAATGATAAAAATTTGATAAACACATTCAATTAAACATTCAAAAATGATGAAAGATACAAGGGATAATAAAAAGAGAATGCAATATTCGATTGTTATATTCTCTATAGGGTAATAAGGAAAAGGGGGGGGTTAAAATGATTTTCCCAGCTGATTATAAACGTTGATGTCTCTCTGCCAACGCGTTTCGACACCAAGGTGTCTTCGTCAGGGCAATATCAGCATATATCTATAATTTAAAAAATATAAACATTCACCAACCGAAATGAAATGGTGCATTCTGGAGAGAATACACTTATCGGACAGCAATGGAGGTGAGAAAGTAAGAAAGAAAAAAAGAGGTGTACTGGATCTTTACCCTGGGCACTTTTGACCGGGGGCTGAATCTGGAACTGCCCTGGGAAAATGCTATCACCTAAATAAATTATTGAGCAATACATTCATACATGGCTATCTAAATTATGAGAAATAATATAGGTTCAGTAAGCCCTACAATAATCTATTACACCTGCATGACTATTTAGGCCCTGCTGACAATCTCTGTCCCCATCTTTTTGATTTAAACCCCCTTTTTTCTCCAAACTTTCTTTTTCATCATGACTCTAGCTTGCGTGGAATCGAATTAGTGCCCCTAATATGTAAATGTGCTCTTGCACTTTAAATGAGGGTGGAGTTAGAACAATCCACCTATAAGAAATCCCTATAAAAGAACCTATCAAGCGGAACCTTACAATTCCTTATTCGTGTCTCCGGATACATCCGTCGCCATTATACACGTCGTGGTACATCTCTCATAGCAGGTAAGCGTCTTGCGAACGAGCTGTTAACATGTAGGATCCCCATAATTAGAATAATGCAGCGTCTCTTGGCTTTCGATAATTTTATGGGAGAGACTAGGATATAATTGCAAAAGCATCGGAAACAACTCGTGTGATGTATGCTTTAATATTTGTGCACCGGTAGGGATGCACTAGTGTTTAATGTGCAACGTGAGAAACTGAATCTTTAGTTTTACGAGTGCCGTCTCGCTTTACACATAAAGGGTTGAGGACGGGTACCTTTTGCCGTGACCTCTGCTACAACAGACGTTTTCCCGTGTCCCGGATGCCTCCCAAATAATGCGGACACTTACGAAATAATACGTAGCATTCTGAGGAGCGCATTTTAAGTAAGCACAATTTACTAATTTGACGGCTGCAGAGCAGTTTTTTGAACTAGTAGTTTAAACCACCTCACGCTGTAAATATCACGATGGGAACGAACATTCATTATTATGTTTGTTTCTTTGTTTTCTGCTAATTGTATAGAAAATAATTCCGACTATCTAACCAAGGAATCTCTCGAATACCGTCACAAACGACCCTGCTGTTAATTAAAGTAAGTGTAAAATGCGCGAGAATAGGGGGGTTTTTGTAACTGACTAGCAACAATTAAGTAGCTAAAAACATCATCCTCCCCTCTCTCTTTTTCTTTTAAAAGCATAGGAACACCTGAATATGTTTTAGAACAAGAAGTCCTTTTTTCCGCGACGGAAGCCAATTAGATGATAAATCAAAGGTAATATCTGAAAGCTCCCAGACAGATAAAAATAGGAATCTAAACCTTTAAAAGTTATTTCACAAACTTTACAATTTCTCCGTAGGTAGCGGAGTAATAGCAGTACAGAATCCGACATACTGTTCCAGTGTGTGTGTTTTTCAACAAATTGTAAAGAATGAATACATGAAGGTGCACAGAACCATTCCCTAGCGGTACGTTTTATACATATAGATCTGATGTATAGGAAGGTTATATAGTACATTTTCGAAGAGGCCTGCAAGGGCAGGTCTTATTCACTACCTCGAAATGGTTGAGAAAAGGGTTTATAGGAACATGTAGATATCTCTATCCACAGGTACCCTCATTAAGAACATGACAATATAGATTTTATCTATCCATCCCTTTGTGATGGTTAGCAAAGTGATGGGTAGGGAGAGAATTGGCACAAGTGATCTCTGTATTCCATTGCTCTCTAGATTAATTCATTATTTCTGAGGATGCTTAATAGATTGTTTAATGTGTTACATTTTCCATCTGTATTCCATTGCTCTCTAGATTAATTCATTAATTTTGAGGATGCTTTATAGATTGTCTAATGTGTTATATTTTTCATCTCTCTACCATCAGCCACTAGTAAAATCTTTAGGGATGTATATAATTATGGAACCCTATTATAGGCCCCTTCTTCGAGAGACTGATGGAGGGTTTTGTGGAAACTTGAACAGTAAAGATACTGATAAGTCGTTTAAAACATTTTGTGTGTTTTTCATCCCTATATGTTCGCATGTGTTCATGAATATTGTGGTTGTATTTGTCCTTGGTGTAAGACATAACTGGCTAAAAGAAAAGAAAATGAAAAAAAGAAATGTAAAAATATCGGTATATACACAAGTAAATATCTATTGTAATTTTGATTTTTTTAAATTATAGATATATGCTGATATTGCCCTGACGAAGACACCTTGGTGTCGAAACGCGTTGGCAGAGAGACATCAACGTTTATAATCAGCTGGGGAAATCATTGTAACCCCCCCCTTTTCCTTATTACCCTATAGAGAATATAACAATCGAATATTGCATTCTCTTTTTATTATCCCTTGTATCTTTCATCATTTTTGAATGTTTAATTGAATGTGTTTATCAAATTTTTATCATTATTATTAAATTTTATGAAATCATGATTACCTGTTAGTCTTCTTTACTTGTGTTTTTTGATATATTTAATTTGTGCCAGTTGTCTACTTTGTCAATGTCTGGATATATTTTGTTGCTAAAAATTGCTTTGCCCTGATCCAGGATTCTGATCTCATTCAGGGGGTCCCTGTTCTAATGCCATAATTTTCCCTGAACATGCACCAGTTCATGTCCGTTTTCCAGGCCTCCAATTTGCGTGGGTGTGTTGCCCTGCACAATTGTGCAATATTCCATTTTGCAATCATTAAACCCAGTGTGACCCAAAGTGTGCATTTGGTGTTAAGGTCTGTGGGCTCCCACACATTTAGGAGGCACCTCTTTGCTTCCGTGCCGATTGTAATCGGGAAAACCTCACTAAGGACTTTGTGTATCTTGCGCCAGTAGTGCTGAATCTGCTCACACTCCCACAGGATATGCATAAAGGTCCCCTTCCTGGCCACACTGTCTCCTACAACCCCCATTCTCCGCTCTGCCCATAAGCACCAGACACAGCCCCTTTATATACACTCTGTGCAGAATTTTAAGTTGCACGAGCCGCAATCTGGCTGAGATGGCCACCTCTCAGGGAGAGGCCACTGCTTCTTGCCAGTATTCATCATCCAGCACTATCCCATCTCTTTCCCAATGTTCACTAGTGCGCTGGAGAAGGTCAACAGAGTTATTAACTAGATTTTTATAGGTCAGCGAGATGGCTTTTGTTGGCAGATAGCCATCAGTTTCAATAGCAGGGCGTGTCGAATCTGGCGGTATAGGAAATGCTCAGAGTCTGCCAAGTCATATTCTTGTAGTAAAGTAGTGAAGGCTTTCACCTCCGCTTTCACCCAGAGGTCTTTTTTTTGGAGATGCTGATTAGGTCCCATTTATCAAACCCCCTTGACAGGTTCCCCAGGACTTCGGAGTCTCACAAAGGGGTAGCCAGGTTGAGTTTTTGCTCCAAGCCCAAGCTCCTATTAGCGGCGTACAGTATTTGAACCACATGGTTACGTTGGTCCTGTCAAGGAGAGTCACCCGGGTTTAGAGTATAGTATTCTGTTGTAATTTCCTCCCGGCAGGCGCCATCTGTCCATGGCATAGCCTGGGTCATCAGCGCGCCGATGTGTCCCATAGTTTATGGCCACAGGGTGTGCAGCCCAATAATATTTTTTAGGGTCTGGAAGGCCAATACCTCCATCATACCAGCTAAGATTTAGTTCCGCCAGCGCTATACAGGGTTTCCCGTTTCATAATAGAGCCCTCTGCAGACTCTCGATCTCTCTAAAGTAACTTGCGGGGACCAAGTTTCGAGTATTTTGCAATGAATACAAAAAGCAGGACAGGGACATCATTTTTAAGAGCAGCCCTGCCTAACAACGAGAGCGGTAGCGTCATCCAGTTTGTCGCATCTCGCTTCAATCTTTGCAGGGGAGGAAGCAGGTTTTGGTCGTATCGACACTTAGGGTCTGTGGTAACGAAAATTCCAAGATACTTAAAGCCCACAGTGGTGGTTTGCATGGAAAGGTTCCTTGGCAGGACCGGGGGGAGTCTCTTAAGGACATACAATATTGATGTATTCCAGTTAACTGAGTAGCCAGAGTACCGGCCAAAGATAGCCAAGATGCCCAGCAATGCACTGATTGAAGATTTCGGAGAGGCAAGGAAAAAGAGGATATCATACGCATACATAGAGATGCGGTCTTCCCAGGTTTCTGACCAGCGCGGTCCTCGTATCAGTGGATCCCTGCGAATCCAGGACGCCAATGGTTCCAGTACCAGAGCGAACAGGAGGGGGGACAGAGGTCAGCCCTGGCGAGTTCCGAGACTTAAATTAAATATTTCAGACTTTTTGTTATAGACTACAACTTGAGCCAGGGGTTCAGAGTAAAGGAGCCTGACCTATTGGATGAACTTGGGCCCAAACCCCATTTTAATGAGGACTGCAAAAAGGTACGGCCATACAACCTTGTCAAATGCCATTGTGGCATCTACAGACACTACTGTCGCTTTTTCTTGAATCGTTGCCACTCTTCTCATCACTCCATGCACTCTGCGCAGATTTAATGCAGTGTTACGATTAGGCGTGAAGCCCGACTGGTCAGGGTGTATCAGACTACTAATTATTTTGACAAGTCAAGTGGCTAGAAGCTTGGCCAGTATCTTGGGTTCTGCGTTCAACAAGGAGATTGGCCTGTAGGAGGCACACTCAGTTTTTGACTTCCCTTCCTTATGAATCGTAACCAGTGTCACAATCTTTTGGTCTCGTGGAAGCACCCCCATCTCCTTACTCTCTTTGAACATGGCACGCAAGTACGGGGCTAGTTTGTCAGGTCTAAGTTTGTACAGTTCTATCTGTGCAAAAATCAGCCGATGAGAATGCAATTTAATTGCTTTACCATAATCACACTGGGAGCACTTTCTCACTGCATAGAAAGCTCTCGTAGGGACATATTGTAACCATACTTTATTTCAGTTTAGTTTCAGACTGCTCACTATGTCCTAAAGATGATCTTAAATAATTAAAGATCGAAACGCCGTCGACCCTCACAACAGGAACCCCCTTCAATGTACATATTCATGTGGAGTTCCATTTCTGTTGTCATTGTGATGTTATGTTTTTAGTTCACCCTCACTTTGTCACATTACACACGTTACCACTTTATGTGAGCACCTGATAATAATTCAAATTACCAATTGAAAGTATCTATTAAATAACCTTTAATCTATATATGTTTCCCTACATCCTTGCTCCCTTGCTGATTAATTGTCTAGTCTAAAATTGAATTTGCATGGACCTCTCTGGGTCTTTCATTCTGGACCCACTAAGGCCAACCCTGAACCATTGTCCTCTTTAAATAAATCGGGTATCAGAGCACTTTACATGAGCACCAGTTTCGTTACAGATGGACACATTCATTTTTGTTAGGCACAGGGAGATTAAGGGATTTGCCCAGAATCACAGGATGTTGAGCGTCGTTGCCGAGATTCGAACCCAGTTCCCCAGCTTCGAGGTCGACCGCTCTAGCCGTAAGGCTACATCCTCTTTTAGGTCATCGCCCCAAAAGGTTGGAAGGGTTATGTCCCTGAGTAGTGCTAGAGCATCGCTTTCAGTAGAAGTCACCATAATGAGTCGCGAATGTATTTGCAACTTCTTGGGGATCGGTAATGAATTGGCCTGTCCGGTCTACGAGTTCCGGGACTAGCCTACTTGCGAGCTCTTTCTTGTCAAGCAAGGCGATCAATTTCCCTGACTTATCCCCGAGATCATATATCCTATCTTGGCTCTCTCTCCCAAACTCCCAGGCCCTATCTGTAACAAGTGCCTTATATGAGTCCCTCTTTAGCAGGAGGACATGGAGCTTCTCTCGAGTTACGACTTCAACTCACCAATGTGATGCTTTTATCCCAGCCTATACACTTCAGGACCTGTACGCAGTAGAGAATTCCCTAATACGGATCGGTTATACTGTGTCAATTCAGAAGAAGCAAACATACAAAAATCCAACCCCAACTATCCCCCTCCCTGCTGCCCTGCCCTCTGGGCTAAAAACTGCCCAGAAATACCCTGTGCAGAGTGCCTGTCGCCCAACGGTTTAACTAAAAGTAGAAAATTCGGGGAGTCGGTGCCTCTCTCCCTCACCTACTAGGTGCAATTAGTGTCCCGAAAAGGGCCGGGCCGATTGATCAGCATTAAAAAGTTAACAATAGTCCATCAGGTCCTCGATCGCCCATAAGGCGTTCTACCTGTGTGACTTAGTGAGCATATGGATCTCAGTGTCAGGTAGGCATTGTGTGATCCGTAGGGTGGCACGTTGAGAGCTGGACAGCCTCTGTCTCAATTGGCGTTATGATCCCCGGCTCTTCGCCACCCGTCCAACCACTCAGTCGCAGACTCAGAACAGTAAAAAAACAAGGCCTTGCCGTCCGCCTCGACATGGAGTCGGGCCAGAAATAACATTGCATACTTCAGTCCCTTGTTTCAGAGTCTTTTCTTTACAGCAATGAAGGAGCGCCACTGCTTCTGCACAGCTTCAGTAAAGTTTCAGCATTGTCATATCGAAGTGGTGGCGCCACTCTGGCAGTCTGTAGCACGACATCTCTATCCCTGTAGTTTAATAGCTTGGCCAATATCGGACGGGGGGGGCACCGGGCTTCTGGCGACCCCCCTAGTACTCTGCCCCTTTGCCTTTTCCTGCACCCCAAGAATAGGTATATTGTTGCGCTTGGAGCGTCCTTCGAAGGATTCCAGTTTCGCTTTTGTGAATTTTCTATTCGCTTGCCGCTCCTGGATCTCAATCTGCAACTGTGAAGTGTCACCCACCAAGCTTGCTGTAGTGATCTCAAGTTGTTTGACTTTTCCGTTTTTCGCGAGGTCTGCTCTTATCAGCATCACATCCGAAGAGATGGTGTTCATTCTCTGCTCCAGCGAGGTCCGGACTCCAGTGATTGCCGCCATGACGTCACGTAGTGCAGGTTCTGAGATGTCCCCCTCCGCATCCCCAGGCGACTTATCCTTCGATTGCTGTTGGTCCAGGAGCACCGTTTCGGGAGAGTGTATCGGTCCAGTTTGTTTTGCTGGACACTTTTGGTGCCCCTCGTGTTCGACATCCTGGCAGGCCGGATCCGATGTCGCGGCAGGTTCACCAAGTCACGGGCAGCCTCGCTGGTCACCACCCCTTAACTGTGGGAGAGGAGGGGGGGATTTGGTATGGCTTCGCCTCCACACTGTCTCTGCTCCACTGGGCACCCGTGCCTCCGCGAAAAGGGAAGTGATGAGAGCCTCAGGATTCACAGCGCGCCCTCCAAGAGCCCCTGATTGCAAGGGGGGGTGTTCTGGGGAGAGGAATATCACAATCCTCTATGGTTTAAGAGGCTTTGGCCCCTCCACCTCCTAGTGGCTCACCACGTCCAGTCCTCACCTCCGTCAAGCTGGCTGGTCCCACTTGCCCCCAGGCCTCAGAACCATCAACACCCGGGCCCCGCAGATCGAACCTCACCATGAGGCTCAACCTGTCTTTCCTGGCGAGGGTTGGGCACCGGTAGCAATTCGGGCGCAGCAGGGACTCGCTGTACCTCTCTGATGCCCCTGTCGATTGCTCAAAATTCCGCTGCATCACAGATCTCCAGGCCGTATCCCAGCATCACCTGCGCCCCTTCGCTGGGTCGGACACGTCTCCCACTGGCCTTCTGCTGCTGCAGTGGGCGCCGGTCGTCACGCAGTGCGGCCCACTCTAGTCTGCCGCTGCTGGCAAGAACCAAGTTCCGATCGATGGGAAAGCGCAGGACCAGTCCCCGGTCTCGCATTAGACTCAGCCCGCCTCCAATTCCCCCAATGCAGGTAAGGCCGCCACTCAAAGGTACCGGCTTTTGCACAAATGTAGGCCTCAGCCAGCGAGGTCTCCAATTCCGGTTGCCGAGGTGCTACTGGCTCAGGTTAGGGGTTGCTACGATCAGCGGAATGTCAGAAGGCTCATTCCCGACTCAGGTACAGGATACATGTGGCGGATCTGCAGGTGGGATAGGGATTCTGCGGAGCGACCCTAACTTGCGGCCATCTTGCTACGCCGCGTAGCCATGCCCCTGGCAATGGATTATTTCCCTCATCTACATCATCTAAATTATCTTCATGATAATCATCAGGCTGTGAGGGTGGAGAGTCCTGCGGAGTAGTAAGTAGGCAGTGGCTCTAGTGTAGGAGAAGGTGGTGGTGGTGATGTAGGGGAACGAAGAGGAAGAGGAGAAGGATTAGTCCCGGTATAATTCTTCTTCAGTGGAATTGTATATGGAATGTCCTCAGACTCTTGTTTATGCTTTTAAGGCAGTTTAGTGAGCAGACATCCTGTATCTGGATTAATGTACAGTTCTTTTTGACTAGGATCTGTTTGGGGAGGTGGAAAGTAAAAAATCAGATTCTGTGCTGTAGGAGGAACGTCTTTCAATTTCGACGACTTTGGTACCGGAATATATTGCCCTTTCGGTGCAGAAGGTTTTGGCTTCGAAGACACTTTGGATTTGACGTCGAATGTTTCAACTTCGATGAGAGTTTTGCCTTCGAGCTCCGTGGTTTCGGCTCCAACCCCGTTTTTGGTTGACTCAGTCCAGAGTTGGAAGGCTTGACTACTTGTTTTGGTGCCGGACCCAAAGGCAGGCGCTAGAAACATCGTCTCGGTGTCGACAGTGATCCGAAGGTAGGGATGGCATCAAAGCCTTATGACTGATAGGTTTTGGATTTCGGAGCAAGGTGTGTTCTTTACTCAAGCGACCTTGACCGTGGCCCAATGGTAAGTCCTCTCTATCTCAGAGTCAGTTTCAAGCACCAAGATGGACTGCTCCTCCATTTCCTCTTCGGCACCTTGTACGTAGAATTCCCCCTGCTCGGAACCTTCGCCAAAGATGTCCGACGTCTTTTCAAAATTTTGGATCTTCATTTCACGAAGTCAAGCCAGACTATTGTGGAGAGTCGTTTTGGATCGAAATGATCTGCACGCGTTTCAGTCCTGATTCTTTCAAACTGAAAGGCGGAAAAAAAAAAACAATCTTAACAATGGAGTTGATGCCCATGAGCTTTGTTACGGAAAGGAGGAGTCATCTTACCTAGTGACTGGAAGAACTTCTTCGAAGAAAAACAACTTGTAAACTTCCGGACTCAACACTAGATGGCAGGAGTATACAAAGCATGTGATCTACAGTACACATGCCTTGAACATTCCATTCAGAAAGCACCTAACCTGAAGGCACTGCTCTGGATGAACAGAGTGCTTGCTTAGACAACATGTACCTTCTCAAACAAATCGAGGAAACCAACTGATTTCTTTTTTTAATTCTTGCAGAGTAAGAAAATAGAAGAAAGAGCTTGGTGAAATCACATGAAATCTTTAAAATCATATTTGACTAAACAACGTAGCAAACAATGGCATTTCAGTAAACAAAAGCTCAACTTGTTTTGTGCCATTGCGCTTCGTCTGGAGCCTTTTCAGTTCGCTCTTTTGGCCAATCAATGGAAGATTTCAGTATTATTTCAAACCTACGCTGTGCGCAAATAACAGAGCATAGAAATAACATGAAGATTGTTAATTAAAATGTTATTTGTAAAGAACTCTTACAAAGACACAAGAACACCCTACACCTTGTCAATACGTGATAGTATTTCTAAATTAACCAAGAGTGAAGCATTAAGAAGACATTTCTTTTAGGGTTTGAGGTCTGTTACCCAGAGGTGTGTAAAGCAGAAACCAGACCTTGTTACTGGTGTTTGTAACTCTAAGGTTCAACATGTCACAGAATAGGTCTAAAGCCCATACTCACTTTTTTGAAGATCCACTGGAGGGAAAATGTTGATGATTTGGTTGCAATTATGTGTTTCTCTTCAGAACTATATGCTCTTTAGCATTTTAAACAATATATTCAGGAACGTGTTCTAGGACCTGAACAATTTGACCCCACTCTTTCAAGAATTTCTCCACACAAGCCCCTCTGGAAAGCCTGAAGTAGCCACCTTTACTCACTTGGTCAGTGATACCTGCATTGCCCGCACTCCTCTGATATTCTTGTAGAGTCACCAGAGGCCAGCACCCACTACACACCAGTTTTGTAGCAAAATTAAACGTTTCCCTTTGGATCACTAAACAAAATGTAAGAGGGCTGCAGTAACTAATACATGCTTACAAAACAAAATTAGTGTTTCATGGCTAGAAATCATTGGGAAACATCATTTACCACGAAGGCATTACCACTACTAACGTTTACCACGTGACACTTACCACGCAGGGTGCCTTCCACGCAGGGTGCCTTCCACGACGTCTTTACCACGGGCTGGGGGGGAGACGTGGTATTCCTTCGAGTCGTTCTGCGTGGGCTTGGGGGGCAGAGGGGGGCTGGGGGGGGTCTCCCCCCCCAAAAATAACAAGCGGGGGGCAGAGGGGGGCTGGGGGGGTCTCCCCCCCACAAAACAACAAGCAGTTTACTTTAAAAAAAAAAACGAACATAATTTTAAAAGAAAAAGGAAAGAGCCTCCCCCAAAGACGTGCCGTGTACGTCAAAAAAACAGTCCTTTTTTTATTTTGGTATACGTGTTTTGACGCTTGTTTCAATGGAGGATGGAAGTAAGGGCTCGTAGAGAAAGACGTGCAGGTAAGACGTTTCTAGGCGTAGTAAAATCCTACGTTGTTAATACCAGCGTGGTAAAGCCACTTGCGATGTAAAATTCGCGTGGTAAAGCCATGCGTGGTAATTGAAATCGTGGTATAATCATATATTCGAAATCATTAATACTTTTCTCCTAGTCTGATATTACACACTACCAAATTGAAGGAGACACTAACCTGAACGCTTTGTGGCCATTGGTGTGACATTTGTCCAGTGCCCTGTGTGAGGGTCATACTTTTCTACCGAGCTTAAAATGTTCAGGCCATCGTATCCTCCTGCAAATAGATGAAACAAAATAAATAAAGACAAAAATCCTCTATACTTTTTTAATGGTTCGAAATGACTTGAATATACCCTTTTTAAGAATGAAAAGTTGGATCACCCCAAATCCCACCAAACTCTTAATGACGGCTTCCAGGAAAGCTGTCTATCAAGACCACAAAGAAGCCAGAAGCCTTTTATAAGCCAGTAAAAAAGGCAGCAGGATTTGCTACAAACTGCTTTCACAGGTGTGATTGCACAAAGGAATCACCGTAATTAAGAGTCGTGAAGAGACTCGTTTTCATCTGGAGAAGCAGCTGTTATTCCTGTTTGCAGCTTCAGGAACTCGCCTATCAATTAACTAACAAAGATGGAAGACTACATTTTATAATTTATCTGTATTGCATATAACATACCAAAGTGCTATCTCAAAAAAGAACAGGACATTCATACAAATTACAGCCGCAGAGAATACAATGAGCCTTCCCCTCTGTGGCAAACACGGTCAACTAGTCAGAGATTAACGGACAAGTTACTTACCTTTGGTAATGCCTTATGTAGTGGGGATTCTCTCAAGCTGCAGATTCCTCATCTTAAGAGTTATCCCCAGGCATCAGACTGGATCTGGAAAAGTTAAATGAGCAGTACCCCTGCGTGCCGGTAGTTGGCGTTAATCTGCTTCGTCCGGCGTCATCCACGCTGGGAGTGATGTACGCTGTACCTAAATAGGCACCACCGAGAGCACAGACCTGTTACTTTTCACAACTTTCCACGCCAGGAGCCATGAAGAACGCTGACCACTGGTGTGGTAAACTAGGGCCCTAAAATGGGAAAGACCTGTCCCTAGAAATTTGTTCACAGGGTGGGTAGAGGATGGGTGGGTTAGTAAGGAATCAGAAGCTAGATAGAGCCTCTACCAGACAAGGGGTTACCAAAGGTAACTTGCCCGTCTGATAGAGACTTCTAGCTACAGATTCCTTACCTTAGAATAGATAACCAAGTAATACCTCCCAGGAGATGGGTCTGCGAAAAAATAACATACCAAAAAGTCCTGCAGGACTAAACAGGCAACGTACCCATCCTGACAGACCCGACTGACCAGGTAAAAGTGTTTTGTGAACGAGCGCAAGGAAGCTTACGTTGCTGCCAGGCAGACATCCAGGACTGGTCACAGCCTTTGGCTCTAGTGGAATGAGCACGCAAACCCTCAGAGGGTTGCTTCTTAAGCAATGCGTAACAGATTTCCATGCAGAGCATGATCCATTGGGAGATGGTCCATTTCTGCCCAGCCTTTTCCTTCTTTGCTCTAAGAAACCCCACACAGAGTTGGTTGTCGACCTGGAACTCGTTTGTGCGATGATGGCAGAACAACAACGCTCTTGTTGGATTCAGTCGGTGAAGTTGCTCCTCTTACTTCGAGGGATGTGGTGGAGTGTAAAAAGTAGGCAGAGTGATGGACTGGCCTACATGAAAGGGAGTGATGACTTTTACAAAGGAAGCTCTAGTTTGTAGTATCAGCTTGCCTGGAAGATGTTCAAGTATGGAGGCTTGAATGACAAAGCTTGAACCTCATTGACCCTCCGGGCAGATATCATTGCCACCGGAAAGGCTGTCTTGATGGTAAGGAGCCTGAGAAGACAGTTTTGCAAGGGCTCAAAGGGACCGCACATCAGGAACATCAGGAAGAGATTAAGGTCCAGCTGAGGCACAAGAAAGGAGGAGGAAACATATGTTGCTAACCTTTCAAGAGCCTATGTACAATAAGGTATTTAAAGAGAGATGTCTAGTCAGGCAACCACAGAAATGCTGAGATAGTAGAATGATAACCTTTTGAGGTGCCAAGAGCAGAGTACTGCAGGGTAAGGGAAAGTATAAAGAGAAGAACTTGAGAAAGGGGAGTAGAAAGGGGGTAAGGAATATGCTACTTACCAGTATGCATCTGTTCTTGGCATGTAGGGCTGCTGACATTTATATCTATGCATAGATCGCTGCCTAGTGTTGGGTCCGGATGATTGCACATTGTTGTCCTGGAAGAGTCTTGGAAGTATCACGAGATAGGTGGCTCCTCCCTTGGACTACAGTGCGCATGGGCATCCTCTCCATCTTCAGATTGTTTTTCGCCATTGTGGCAGAGATGGAGTGTAATGCAGTAAGTGATGACCATGCCTGAGAATGATTCTGAGTGCTACAGCTGCGACAGGCACCGGGGAGGAGGGCGGGCGATATAAATGTCAGCAGCCCTACATGCCAAGAACAGATGCATACTGGTAAGTAGGATATTCCGTTCGAGGCATGTGGGCTGCTGAATTTATATCTATGCATAGAATAAATAGCAGTATCCTCCTTAGCGGCGGTTGCCCGTGCCAGCTGCAGCAGTCTGAAAAAGAGTCCTGAGAACAGCCTGACCTACAGCAGCTTGCTGTTTGGAGTGTACATCCACGCAGTAGTGTTTGGTGAATGTGTGTATGGTGGTCCATGTGGCTGCTCTACATATATCCTCTAGAGGAATGTTACCTAGGAAAGCCATGGATGCCCCTAACTTGCGTGTGGAATGCGCTCTTGGGGGAACTGTTAATGGGCGTTTTGCTTTTTGATAACAGATTTGTATGCACTTAACGATCCATCTGGCTATACCTGACTTAGAAATGGGGTTGCCTTTGTGTTGTGGAGAGAAGGCAACAAACAGTTGCTTAGTCTTCCCGAAATCCTTTGTCCTGTCTATGTAATACAGGAGAGCTCTTTTGACATCTAACGTGTGCAGTGCTCTGTCTGCTGCCGAGTTTGGATTTGGGAAGAAAACGGGCAGTTCTATGGTTTGGTTAATGTGGAACTGCGACACCACCTTAGGCATGAATTTCGGGTTGGTACGCAGCACCACCCGATTAGCATGAATTTGTATGAAAGGCTCTTGAATAGTTAGGGCTTGAAGCTCACTAACTCTCCTGAGCGATGTTATTGCCACTAGAAAAGCCACTTTCCATGTCAGAAACTGTATCTCACAAGAGTGAAGAGGTTCAAAGGGTGGCCCCATTAGTCTGGTGAGAACTATGTTCAGATTCCAGACAGGTGAAGGAGGGTGTCTGGGAGGAATCACTCTTTTGAGTCCTTCCATAAAAGCTTTAATGGCTGGCACTTTAAAAAGAGAAAGATGCTGCCTGTTTTGAAGATAAGCTGCCATTGCGGCCAAATGTATCCTAATGGAACTATATGCCAGATTGCATCTGTATAGGTGTAACAAATAACATATAATATTTTGCGTGGATGCATCTAGGGGATTTATGTCATTATTAGAGCAAGGGTCTCCTACTGGACCACCAGGGATGGGGCGCAGGCAGGAGCGGGTGGAGGAGGGCCTCGAACACCTACCAGACTGAGGTGAACGGGGTCAGCAGCAGAGACATCAGCTGCAGGGGGAGAAAACAGGATTCAGTAAGTTAAGTTGCTCCTCTTACTTTGAGGAATGTAGCGGAGTGTAAAAAGTAGGCAGAGTGATGGCCTGGCCTACATGAAAGGGAGTGATGACTTTGGAAAAAGAAGCTCTAGTTCGTAATAACGGCTTGTTGGGAAGATGTTCAAGTATGGAGGCTTGGATGACAAAGCTTGAACCTCATTGACCCTCTGGGCAGGTATCATTGCCACCAGGAAGGCTGTCTTGATGGTAAGGAGCCTGAGAAGCCAGTTTTGCAAGGGCTCAAAGGGAACGCACGTCAGGAACGTTAGGAAGAGATTAAGGTCCCACTGAGGCACAAGAAAGAAGGAGGAAACATATTTAGCAAACGTTTCAAGAACCTATCTGCAATATTAGAAATAGACATCTTTGATCTAATTGAATGAACATGGTCAACTACACATGACACAAAAATAAGTGGTAGTTTCACACAGATGTTGTTAGCAAGAAACGCCTATCCACTGAAAAAGTCTGAAGTTTGGGAAGAGTAAGCCAACATTTTCATAAAGACATATCAGCCACGGTAGAAACAATTTATAAAGTCACAGGCTTTCAACATATCATTGCTTTGTGAAAACACGAATGTCATGAAAAGGATCTTCTTTTGGGACATATGCTGATGAACCTAAAGTCGTCCAAGCCAAGGAAAGTGCAATTTAATATAACCCCCATCCCACTTCATGGCGCTTAATCCCAGCCTATCCACTGAAAAAGTCAGAAGTCTGGAATGAGTAAACCAACATCTTCATAAAGACATATCTGCCACGGTAGAAAAAATTTAGAAAGTTATAGGGTTTCTCCATACCATTGCTTTGTTAAAACATGAATGTCATAAACCGGATCTTCTTTTGGGACATATCCCGATGAACCTAAAGTCATCCGAGCAAGAAAAGCGCAATTTAATACAACCCCCCTCCCACTTCATGGTGCTTAATCCCAGCCTATGTGTGCCAATTTAACCTATCATTTATCAAACAGATTGTAGCATACTCACTGATTCATTCAATGCCCCTTGACTAGATAATACTCCCCCACAACTGCAGTTCCTACTTGACTATAACATTCCTATCACAAAAGGTGCTATAAAGACCAAGACCAATTTCTTCCTCCTTTCCACTCCCCTCCCCCCTCCTGTTTGGCAGTCTAAACATGCTACCAATCTACACCAAAACGACCAGAAATAATCACAGGTCTCAAGATGATACTAATGCCGTTAGAGATCCAATGCATGTTGGCATAGGACCGGATCCCCAGCACCCACAGCGCCTTAATTCAAAAAGCCGCTTGGCTGTCATGCATTAACAAAAGAGGAAAAAAAATTGCAATTTAGTTTGTAAAAAAAATATATTTATATTCCCGATGAATAGTGCCCTTCTGCTGACGCATAGTTAATACTGTGAAATATTTGTAAATGGAATGACACGTCTAAATAGGATGGTAGAGTGATCAAACTTTACTTTTTTTTTTAAAATCATTTGACATGAATGAAGTGCATACATTGTTGATGTTAATTTGAAAGGCTCAATAAAGAAATTAAAAAGAAAATATACATATATATATATACACATATGTATGTATATATATATATATATATATATATATATATATATATATATATATATATATATATATATCCAATTCCTGCACCTCGGCCTTGGATGCCAACGTTATATATGTATATATATCTCAGCTCACAATCCTCTTCCCTTACAAGAAGATACCAGCACTCTAGGAGACGTTTTCCAGATTCAATTTATTCCAGATAGAACAGACGCGTTTCGGTGATGCCTTCCTCGGAACACCTCTATCTATCTATCTATCTATCTATCTATCTATCTATATATATATATATATATATATATATATATATATATATATATATATATATATATATATATATATATATATATATATATATATATATATATATATATAAAGACTCATTTTGAGTTAAGGGCAGCTGCTGTGAGCTATCATAGTTGTTCTATTTTGGTCAAATTCAGCACAGGGTTATTTTCATCGCAATTACAACAGAAGCTCACAATGCTGCAACTCAGAAAATGGCTGTCAAAAACAAGATGTCAATGACATTAGCTTCTCGCCTCCAGCTTGTAAAATTAAGTCCAGTGAATACCAGAAATCACAGGGAAACAACATAGGACACAAGCAATAGTGCAGACCGCCAAAATCATCTTGATGGACCTGTTAACAACCCCTGAGATTATTGTCCACCTTCCTTCACCCAAATTAGGAAAAGGGTCCACCTTAATATTTCAACAAGGCTAATTTGTTTGTATCCCATAAGTAACGGTATGACATTACATTTTGGCTGTGTCTTCAACCATGGGCTAGCTGGACAGTAATGTCACCTCATAGATAACTGTGATAATATTAGATCACCAGTCATAGAAATACTGTTGACAATTCATATATGGCGTGAAACAATCAATTGTTCAAAGAATAAATGGACTACAGTTTGGATCCGATTTTAAAGGTCATGCTTTGAAAGGGAATGTGAGAGAGGAGGATCTAGTGGAGTGTTAGGCTAGTGCTCCACATCTTATGGAAGGCTCAGCACAAGTATTTTACATTAAATCCTCAATCTGTTGCGAGAAGTAAAACTGCAATGATTAACAAAACATGCAGAGAAATATTGATTCAGGAGGAACCAGGAATTATATTCCATGCTCTCCTTATGATCACGGCTAGGACTGTGGTAACTCTCCACTCTGTGAAGCAGCCTTATTGTGATGAATGTATTGCAGAAACAGAACAAGAATAATAGACACCCTCTTGCTACTCATTAAAAGGCACCTACCCAGGCAGTAAATGACACCATTGGCGACCACCAGTCCAGCTCCTTCTCGTGCAGTCTGCATATCCCCCAGCATACTCCACTGGTCAATGTTGGGATCATATCGCTCCATGCTGGTATGACGTCTGCTCCCATCGAAGCCCCCCGAAACGTAGATCATCTCTTTAGAATGAAGGAAAAAGAATCACAACCATTTAAAATGCAGAAAAAGTAAAACAAATCCTAACAGCTTTCGAATTAAATATTAACTTCACAAATCCAACACTCAACAAGGGCAGCTTTATGTGTCACGTGGTCAGGAAAGGCCAAGAAGAACTACCATTTACATGCTCACGTTTCTTAAGTTGCCTTCTCTTTTACACACGACTTTTGACATACATTTGCATGTGTGTCAATGTAGGATAATATTCTCAGAATCTGCATTGCTTACATTTCTACTTCATCTGTAGATTATCACAACACCTTGCACTTTGGTTATTTGCCTGGTTGGCAACCCCTCTATCCAACTAGAATAAACAATTGCGGCCTAAACGCACAAGTTAGTTACCTTCCGGAAACAATATATCTGTAAGAAACAGTAGTTAGTGTTAGATTCCTTACCTTAGAATATCCCCAGGCATCAGACTGGATCCGGAAAGTTTTCGTCAGCAGTACCCCTGCACTTCAGTAGGCGTCGTCTGCAGCTCCGCGTCTGTCGGCGTCGTGATCGTCAGGATGACGTCGGAGTACTTAGACGCCGCCCTCCCGCGCTGACGTCCGTTCTGTACATAGCTTTCCGCGCCAGTAACGCAGAGCCATGATAGAAACTGACACTGGTGCCATGAAACTAGGGTCCTGAAAGGGATGTCCTTAACCCTAGATATCGTTTGCAGAACAGGGAGGATGGGTGGGGCGGTGAGGAATCTAACACTAACTACTGTTTCTTACAGATATATCGTTACCGAAGGTAAGTAACTTGTGCATCTGAAAGAAACAGGTTAGTGTTAGATTCCTTATCTTAGAATAGATACCCCAGCAATACCAACCCCGGTGGTGGGTCTGCGAACCAAGATCACACCAGAAAGTCCTTGAGAACGGAACGGCCGAAAAAGCCATCTCTCCGGACTTGGCTGTCCAGACAGTAATGCCTTGCAAACGTGTGCAGCGAGGCCCACGTAGCTGCCTGGCAGATGTCCTGCAAGGGGACTTCCCAACCCAAGGCAGTAGTAGCCGCCATGGCCCGAGTGGAATGGGCACGAAGCCCAATAGGAGGCTCCTTCTTTGCCAAAGAGAAGCAAACCTTGATGCACAAGACGACCCACCTAGAGATGGTTCGCTTGTGCATCGCCCGTCCCTTCTTTGCGCCCACGTAACCAACAAAGAGCTGGTCGTCCACCCGGAACTGGGGTGTGCGGTCCAGATAGAATGACAGCGCATGTTTTGGGTCCAGACGGTGGAGCCTCTCTTCCTCTTTTTAGGGATGTGGAGGCGGATATAAGGTGGGCAAGGTGATGGACTGCCCGATATGAAAGGCTGTGACCACCTTGGGCAGGAAAGAAGGACGAGTCCTGAGAACAACCTTGTCCGAATAGACAGAGAGGAAAGGAGGTTTAGAAGATAGAGCCTGGAGCTCACTCACTCTCCTGGCAGAGGTGATGGCAACCAGGAATGCAGTCTTAAGAGTCAGAAGACGAAAAGGACAGTTATGAAGTGGCTCAAAGGGAGCGCACATCAGATATGTTAGAACAAGATTCAAGTCCCACTGAGGCATCACGAAGGGAACAGGAGGAAACGTGTGTGATGCCTTTCAAGAATCTATTTACAACAGGCTGATCTGGAAGTCTTAAGAAGGCTGAAATGGCCGAGAGGTACCCCTTGATAGTGCACAGAGCAGAGCCCTGCTGGGCAAGAGAAAGAAGGAAGAGGAGAACCTCAGAAAGGGGCACAGAGAGTGGATCCACAGCCTTTGCTGTGCACCATGCCACAAATTTGTTCCACCTGCAGGCGTATACCGTTTTTATGGAGGGACGCCTGGCTGCCAGAATCACATCACAAACTTTAGGAGACAAGTCAAATAGCCTCAACTGCTGCCGCTCAATCTCCACGCATGTAGGTGGAGACTGGACAGGTTTGGGTGGAGGATCGTCCCCTGCTGCTGCAACAGAAGGTTCTCCTGAAGAGGCACACAAATCGGGGGACCGACTGACATGCTGAGTAGCTCAGGATACCAGTATCTTTGTGCCCAGTCCGGAGCCACAAGGATGACTTGGGCCCGGTCTCGGCTGATCTTTTTCAGCACTCTGGGCAGAAGTGGTATAGGCGGAAAGGCGTACAACAGACCGCAGCTCCACTCGCGACGAAAAGCGTCGCCGAGCGAGTGCTGCCTTGGAAACTCCAACACGCAGAACTGATGACATTGCACGCTCTCTTCGGTGGCGAATAGATCTAACCAAGCTCTCCCCACAGCTGAAAGAGACCTTGCGCCACGTCAGAGTTCAGACGCCATTCGTGATCCATCATGCACCGGCGGCTGAGTTTGTCCGCCCTGGCGTTCAGGGAACCTGCCAGGTGTTGAACCACCAGGGTGACGCCCTGGTGTTCCAGCCATTGCTAGAGGCGCAGAGCCTCCTGGCAAAGGGTGCACAATCCCATCCGCCCTGTTTGTTGCAGTACCACATGGCGGTGGTGTTGTCCGTGAACACCTGCACTATACTTCCCCGGACAGAGGGAAGGAATGCCTTCAGTGCAAGTCGGATCGCCCGCAGCTCCAGAAGGTTGGTATGGAGCCGGGACTCCGCTGGAGACCAGAGGCCTCTGATCTCCCTCTCTCCCATGTGGCCCCCCATCCCAGGAGGGACTCATCCGTCACCACTACGTGCTCCGGTTGGGGTAGGGAGAGAGATCTGTCGCTGACCCAATCGCGGTTTGTGAGCCACCACTGCAACTGACTCGCAGTGCCCTCTGAGATCAGGACATGGTCGGACAGGTTGCCCCGATGCTGTGCCCACTGAAACTTCAGGTCCCACTGCAGAGCCCGCATCCGCCACCTGGCGTGATGCACCAGAAGGATGCAGGAGGCCATCAGCCCCAGGAGCCGCAGCGTCAACCTGACCGAGACATGGGATAAAGGCTGAAAGATCGGAATCAGAGCCTGAATATCCTGAACCCGCTGCTCGGGGGGATAAACCCGAAACTGCGCAGAGTCCAGAACCGTTCCGATGAAAAGGAGCTTCTGAGAGGGGCACAGGTGTGTCTTCGGCACATTGATGGAGAACTCCAGAGAGTGCAGGAGGTCGGCCGTAGTCTGGAGGTGGGAGACGACTGTTTGGGGCGAGCCCGCCTTCAACAACAATCGTCGAGATAGGAAGACTGAAACCCCTGATCTGCGCAGATGAGCTGCGACCACCGCCATTCACTTCCGTGAACACCGAGGGGGGCTGGTAAGGCCAAAGGGGGGCACTGTAAACTGAAAGTGCTCCTGGCCTACCGTGAACCACAGGTGGAGCCGGTGGGCAGGCAGGACTGGGATGTGGAAATACGCGTCCTGCAAGTCCAACGCTACCATCCAGTCTCCTGGGTCCAGGGCAGCTAGGACCTGAGCCAAAGTCAGCATCTTGAACTTCTCCTTCCGTAGGAAGCCGTTGACGCTCCCTAGGTCCAAGATAGGGCATAGGCCTCCTTTGCCCTTCTTGGGTACCAGAAAGTAGTGGGAGTAGCAACCACGTCCTACTTCTGGCCCAGGAACACGCTCGATGGCCCCCTTGGCCAAGAGGGCCGTAACTTCCTCCTGCAGAAGTTGCAAGTGATCCCCCGACATGCGGTTGTACTGCATTGGCATGGCTGGAGGGGTCGCCTCGAAGGGGAGGGAGTAGCCCCTTCGGAGTCCGTGGTGTCAAGTCCACACCGGATCAAGTAGCGTGCTGCATCCCGCCCGGGCTTGGGCGAGCCATATCCGGGCCTCCTCCGGGCACTGTGGCAGCACCTCTGCAACCGTGTCCCACAGAGAGTGGGTGTAACAGCCCAAAAGGCAGGCGGTGTTGACAGACCGCAGCCCCAAACTCAGGGAGGAGAGCAGCTTCTTCCCAAACTGATCATACCTTTTGGATTCCCGATCCGGAAGAGCGGTCGGGAATGCGGCCTGGGACGTAGAGGCCTAGATCACCAGGCTCTCGGGGGTGGGGTGAACGGACAGAAAGCAGGGGTCGCCCGTAGCCGGGCGGTGGTGTCGTGCCACGTTCCGATCCACAGGGTGGCCTGTGGAGGGCTTGGACCAAGTGCCTATCAGAACGTCGGTGAGGGCTTCGTTAAACGGCAGTAGAGGCTCTGAGGAGCTTGCCTGGGGTTTGAGCACCTTTTTTTTTTAGTCCTCACGGCCGCGACAGGGAGCTCAAGAGCCGAGGCCTTGGTCCCCCTGTTCAACACCACGCTGTAAGCAGCCCCCTCCTCCGAAGCTACGGAGGGAGGAGAGACGAATTCAGTGTCGGGTGAAGTGTCCAGAACACTGGCCTCCCCCAGCTCTTCTGTCTAGTCCTGGCTCAACTGGCACTGCTGTGCCAGAGGGTCCTCAGACCCCTCCCAGTCCTCCTTGTAGTCTATCTCCTGGTAGACAGGCAAAAATGATGAAGTTGGGTTGTAGGTGAAGGCCTCACCTATCGACGCCGGAGACGGCGCTGGTCCGATGCCGGATCCGGACCGGGGCTAAAACTGGGGTCGATTTCGTCCGGGGACGGCGCCGGGAGCGACACCCCTTGGGTCGGCGCCAGCGGAGGAGTCGTAAGGTCGACTGGCGACGACCCGGATCCAGGCCTGGATCCTGCGGGGCCCTGCGGCGTCGGGACCGGAGTTGACGACGGCGCCGGAGCACCCGACAGGGCCGGAGCCGCCAGCCCGCTAGGGCCCCCAGACGAACCCTCGGGGCCCGAAGGCGCCTCGGCAAGTTCCGGCGGAGGGAAGTGCAACCTCCTGGCCGTTAGGAAAGCACTTGTCTCCTTCGGAGTTGCGTGCAGCCCAGGGACCGGCGGGTATGGAGCTGGACGCGGCGCCTGCGGCTCCGACGGAGCCGCGTGGTCGGTGTCGCCCAAACCCCTGTCCGCGTCGTGCGAGCATCGGGGGGAGTCAGAAGAGCGATGGCGCCTCTTCTACTTCTTTTTCGAATGTCTCGACTTACCGGAGGACTTGGAGCCCGACGAGTCTTGGTGACTCGTCGAGCGGCGATGACTGCAGCTCCGCGAACGGTCCCTCAACTTCCTCCTCGACTGGGACCTCGAACGGCACGGAGCCGACTGCCGGAGCTCGAGCAGCTTACAGGACCGCTCCAATCTAGCCTTCGAGTTCAAGGCCCGGCAGTCAGGGCACGACTTGTCATAATGGTCGGCCCCGAGGCAGTAAAAGCACCGACGGTGGGGGTCGGTCACCGACATCAGGGGGTGACAGGCCTCGCAAGGTTTAAAACCAGGCATCACTATCGGCACCGCGAGTCGAAGGTCGATTCGAAAAGGGATCAAAAAAGTTAGTAAAAAAATGACTAGAGTACTGCTCTTCCCAGGTATGCGCATGCTGGCGCTGAAAAAAGAAAACCTGAAATTAGCGCGCGATTGCGGCGTCTAAGTACTCCGACGACGTAATCCCGGCGATCACGACGCCGACGACGGGCGCGGAGACGCAGATGACGCCTACCGACGCGCAGGGGTACTGCAGTCGAAATCTTTCCGGATCCAGTCTGACCCTTGGGGATATTCTATGTTAAGGAATCTAACACTAACCAGTTTCTTTCAGATAGGGTCTGCAATATAACCACATGGGAACTGTTATTATAAATACACAAACACTTCCATGTTTAGTGAGAGGAGCACTCCGCTGACACAGGGAGGTCACTTTATGCAGGAAGTCCAGGTCAGCTGATTCCGGTTTACTGACATGAAGGATGTCCATCTTTACATCAAGACAGGCAGCCTGATGACTCCTACCCACAGGTAATGGGGAGTTAGTCCAGCGGACAGGAATTTGGCAGATAACTCACCCTAGGTTAGGGGGCGCTAGGTAGGAGTACACTATACACATGACTTATATGCTTGCATATATTGACTGTCGTAGCACAATGGTGGAAATGTTTATCTGTTTCACTATTCTAGTAACTCTAATGAATCTTTTTCATTCTATTGATTATCATAGTGCACATATTTGATACAAGAATCACCATGCTTCAATAAAAATTGAGGCACAAGCGTTTCCTTCCGTAGAAGTAACGACCCCAACTAGGCAACTCTTGTTTGAAAAGTTCAATAATCATTCATAAGCGTCTTGTTAACTGGTTTATCCATGGGCTAATTTTTTTAGACTAGATAGAACCTCCCAATTTAGGAGCTGCGAGTCTTCCTGCAGGTCTCCCCAATTTTTGATCCCCGCTATCCTGAGAGGCCGGGATAGTTGTTCTTCGAAACAAGCCGGCGTACCGGGAGATTCCCAGATCGGGGCCTGTTCTGCATAGTAGGGAATGTCAAGCCTCTGCCTAACGAACACCCAGTTTCTTAGGGCTGTCCCCAGAATCTTAAGTCTTACTTTTTTTAAAACTTCGGGTCTCCATATTTAAAAAGAAAGTGTGCTTGACCCTGTGGCACATCCTGCAGCAATGCTTGAAATAATAAGCCTAAAGATGATGCGTCAATTTCACCCGCAAGTACTCTGAAGTTTTTAAAATGGAAAGCGTGACAATAGACCAGTAGATCTGGGAAAGCCAGTCCCCCTGTCTTTAGTGTTCTCCTGAGCTTTTTCCAAGATATTCTTGGCGATTTTGAATTCCAAATAAAGGAGCCGGGCTTCCCTTGCAGCTTTTTAATAGATGGTGTATGAAAGGATAAAGGGATAGAGTTAAATAAGAAAGTGAGTTTAGGGAGGATGATACTTTCAGAATTAAAGTCCCCCGATGAAGGGCTTTTGCCCGAAATGCATTGGGCACAACATGGAATGAAAAAAACCTTTTGAATATGCACTATGAATGAAATAGTACAATCCACAAAGAATAAAATTAACCTATGGATAAACCATTTAACAAGACGCTTATGAGTGATTATTGAACTTTTCAAACAAGGAGTGCCTAGTTGAGGTCGTTCCTTCTACGGAAGGAAACGCTTGTGCTTCATTTAGAAATTGCCCTCATGCCCAGGAGGGTTTACCGACACGGCACCCACTACCTAGAGAAAAACTAACTAAATTACATTTACACGGAGTGCGAAAATCCACAGTCCATTTGGATTTCAATAAAAATTGAAACAGCTTGCTGAATATTTCTTGTGTACTTCTTTGGGTATGCATGAGAGTCCAAACTACAGGGTTCTAGATCGGTTACCATGATTTCCTTGGGGGATGAGGGTTATGTTCTGAGGTTGAACACACATTTTATACCCTGTAAGGTTAGGGGTTCGGATGGCGCACTGTGAGATAGCAGGACTATGTAGACCAACATATCCTGAGGGTGTGCATAAAATCAGTCCAGCACAATCCTGACGTTTATGTCGTCCAACGAACACGCAGTTTTATCTAAGGATGTACAAGCCGAATGACATATGGAGCAGTAAATAACACAAACACTTTTTCTTGTTTACAGCTAATGTGTTATCAGACTGAATGCTCTAGTTCTATTAACTCGTAACCTACACCTAAAAGTTGTAATTCCCACTGACAGCCAACAGAGCACAGCCTCAACACCTTCAAATCATTCTGAAAAATGTGCCTGTGGAAATTCACTCTATCTTATGTGAATCCTGCTACTAAGACTCTGATGAACCAAAAAACAATCAAGAATGTTTGTGCTTTGTTCCAAATAGCATGTTTAAGTGTGTAGCTGAATTAACTCCACATACTACACAAAAAGTAAATTTTCTTGGAAATGCCAACGCTTTTATATGGTCACCATTTTGATTTTATTTTTACATATTAATTGACCGCTCCTTTTTCAATCCAACTTTATCTTGAGAGGAGCCTGATGGGATCTAAATTCGATAAACACCATATTATTGGCCTAATATACACAATATAACCTCGTGTCTGTATAATTATATGATTGGAGTTCATCGTAGTAGCATAGTAACCAATGATTCACTTTTAGCACAAATGCTCCTATTGGTATGACCGGAGCCATTCTGTTTGGTTTCTCTGTTTGCGAGTACCGTTTCCCCGAAATCATGTGATCACGTTCTCTGCTCGAAACCATGATGGCCAGTCAAGCCGTCTACTCTATTCATTAGCTTGTAGCTCAAGGAAACCCAAGGTCACACCTGCCTTTCTTGTGGGATGCGCACTTTCTAGCAGAGCCCGTTCCTGTACTCCCCGGGCTACAGATAGACAGGGAGGCACCTTACTGACCTGCCCCCGGAATAGCTAAAGCCTAGGCTATTTGCAATCAATTGTGCCATATATGGGTATTCCTTTTGGCTCACTGACAAGTTGTATCCTTCCTTGTAAGGTGGCATTGTGGGATGTGTGAAACGTATATATGCTTTGTATCTTATGCATGTAGTCAATCTCCTCTGTGCACCTCTGAGGGTCGTGTAGACTGAGGCTCCCCTGTCAGGGCTTGTATTTGAAGAATAAACGATGAACCTTCTCCATTGCCGACTGAATTATTATTACTTATATTGGTATATGGGCTATTGGTGAGTATAGTCCATCGATAATTAATTTGATTCCTTCAAGCCCAGGGGAAATGAAGACTGGTAATGCTCTTCTTTGCAGACATTTTGCAGAAAATAATCTTGATAGATACAAATATGACGACTTATGGCCTTAATATTTTATAATCGTTTTAACAAGGCGCTCACACTGACTGTTAGCCATTTGAGTAATTTGCGGTGAGAGGGACTTGGATATGTTACAGTTTGAAATGAAACAACTGTTTCGGGGGAGGTGGTTCGGTGATTAGTCTAAGGTCTTAGGTGTAGGAAAGTGTTCCTTTTTGACATGGTCACCCCCGCTTTTAATCTGGTACATGATGTGATTTCAACTGAGAGTGCACCAGGTTCCTGCTAACCTAATCCCCAGTGCCAGAGCTCCTTCGCAAAAATGCCCAATTGTTCTCCCAACAGGAAATACGTTTAGCACCCTCTGTAAGTCCCTAGTAAAAGGCACCCTGGTACCTAGGGCCTGAGTTACTAAAGAGGGCCCCTAAGGGATGCAGCAAGAATTACGCCACCCTCGGGAATCACTCATCAAGCACATACAAGACTGTCATTGCAGGCTGCGTGTCTCTGTGCAGAAAAAAGTGAAAACACAACATGTCACACATCTGTGTGTGCCATGTCCCCTAATACTGCATATAATATTTGTAAGTCACCCCTACAACAGGCCTAACAGCCCTAAAGTAGTGTGCTGAATATGTTACAAGTGAGGGCATACCTGCATGAGCCGATATGCCCCTGTGCTGGTCAGTCTTCTTGCTTCCTGTACAAGAAACTACAAAATAGAAGACTGAGACCTCCAGAACCACCAAAACCCAACACCTGAAGCAATCACTGCACCCATTACCTCCGGCCCAAGTTGAAGTGAGCTACAGGTGTCAACAAGGTCCTTCAGAGCTCGAGTCCATCATAGTTTCACCCCTAGTGAACTCCCCAACATCGCCTGCAACCTCAGCACGCAGGGCCCTCAAGCACGACTGCTCCTGGTAAGAAAACCTGATGCCTTAAGACATCTCTCCGTCAGTCGTCTCTGGACGGTGAGAAGAGGACCCCAGGTGTCTCTACGTCCCTAGGCATCACAAACCTTGAATACCCCTGTCAGTTCACTCAGACTGACCCCTTGGCCAGAGCCTGCAGCCTCTTTCCGCAGTGACCAATCTCCATTGAAATACATTAGGCTCCCGACATGGTTTTGCACCCCGCACCCGGCCGCCCTTGTACCGCTGGTGCTGTCTTGGACCTTGCCCACCACTCATCCTAACTACTGGAGATTAGTCCTGTGGCAGTACTACACCTGTTTGCAGAACTTGTTCTTCCTTCCATAGGATAACATTGCAGATATTGCATGGTGTCCACTTTTTAAAAGGGAAAATAACTGATATTTTAAAATTTACAGACCAGAACAATTTTTCTCTGATGCTCAAACACACATAAAAATACTTGCTATTTTTATAAATTGGCGTGGATCTCCTTCTTGTGTGTGTCATTTATTAATCACTGGGTGAATTTCCAAATATCTTGTTCTCCTCTGTGTTAAGCCTAAGGCTGCTCGACCACACTACCCCCTAATAGAGCACTTTGTAATTGTATGCAAGCCCCTGTCCCCTAGAAAACAAACCCCTGGACTATTTACATGGTATATCAGATTTTTGATACATCACAAAAAGGAGCCAGCTTCCTACATTGGTGATGCAGCTGTGGGACAGAAGAACTCAACATTTGCTGTACCACTTGGTTGATAAGTGATTTCACTAAGGAATCCAAAATAGTGTTTAGGTAAAAACATTTTCTCCGACTTTTGTTTTTTCTAAATTGTTAAAATAGCTGTAGGGAGATTGGTTTAGTCCCCCATTAAAACCGTTTAGAATTTTGGTTAAAAAAAAAAAAGTATTTTTGAGTTAGTTAGGCATATTAGAGCGTACTTAGCATTTTTTGTACCCTTTTGAAAAAAGAGGTCCCAGCTAAATTAAAACCATGGCTGATGTAGCACGTTTTTCCCAGGAGCTCAACCTGAGACCATAGAAGAAACTTAAGCTGGACAGACCTAAGACACTCTACAAAGCCTGGAACTTTACCATGGGGCTTAGACCCAGAACAGCACATCTGCAGACGTTGCTTGCAGAAAATGCTAGGACCATGTCTGAGGGAGAAGCCCCTCTTGGAAAAGGGCGGCAGATGCTTAAGTGGATGAAGTAGATGATTATTCTAACAGCAATCAAAAAGAAAGCAATACCACTGAGATTACTCCTAGTAGTGTTTCAGAAGAAATAGATACTGAAGATGCAGATGTTCAGAAACTGGCCAAGAGGATAACAATAGAGGCTAAACTCCTGGCCATAGAAAAGGAAAGCACAGAGTGGCCTAGGACCCATCTCTTGTGGCAGCAAAAAAATGTGGGCTGCCACAAGGAAGTTTTTGACCCTTAAATTCCCAAAGGGATTGTCACAAACCACTCAGGAAGTGATGATATCACCAAATGGTTTACAGCCTTTAAGAGGGCCTGTAAATTAAGACAACTAAACAAGAAGTATTGGGGCTCTCTCCTTTGGGAGCTGTTCTCAGGAAAGTGTAGGGATAGGCTCCTGACACCGAATGAGGCAGATGCTAAGTCTTATGACCTTATGAAGGAGACCCTGATTGAGGGCTTTGGACTCACCACTGAAGAACACAGGATCAGGTTCAGGGAGACTGGAAAAATCCAGAGTTAGTCATGGGTAGATATTGTAGACTGTTCAGTAATAACATTAGGAGGCTGGTAGAAAGGTAACAATGTGCATGATTATGATGGGCTTTACAATTCATTGATGAAAGAGCATCTGTTAAGTAATTGTTATCGAGAGAAATAACATTAGTATCTGGTAGACTTAGCTTCACTTTGTCCTCAAGAGTTGGGGAGGAAGGTAGACCTCTGGGTCAAGATATGGGTGACCAAAACTATCAGTGGTGGTGGGGGGGGGGGGGGGTGACCAAAGTAAAGGGGTTGCTAAGCCCCCCACCCTCAATGGAAATATGGTGATCAAAACAAAGATAAAAGCAAAGAGCCTTCAAAAGGCCCCCAAAAACATGTTCAGGAGGGTGAGCCCAGAAACTGTACACAGTCTAAGGGTGGGTTGCAGTGAAAGAACTGAGTTCCCAAAAAGGCTTGGTGTCATGATAGTAAGGCTCTTGGACTCCGAACTGGAGACCATAGCTCTCCCTATAAAAATAATGTCTCTAAAGCACCTGCAGTAAATGCTTTGGTACGTCTCCAGATTGGATCACATGTGATCGCTGATCATGTTAGAGAGCTCATTGAGGCAACCCTTGTCTCAGACGGTGGGGTGGATGTAGCTGTCCTGGCTGTCTGTCCCAGTAAACTGGAAAGATACAGACATCAGCCACAAATGAATGGGATTAGAGTTGAAGCACTAAGAGACAATGGTGCTAGTGTCACCATAGTGGCTGACCAACTGGTGTCCTCGGAACAAAACCTGACTGGGGAGACACATACAGTCCTCAATGTTGATAATCAGGCTAAGGTACCTCCCATGGACATGCTATCCTTAGAATGGGGAGGGGTTACGGGCCACAAGACAGTGGTGGTACCTTCTGCAATTCCTGTACAGTGTCTGCTAGGCAATGATCTAGAAACCTCAGCATGGACTGAGTTCGAAAGAAAAACCCATGCAACAATGCTGGGTATACCAGAGTGGGTGTGTGTGCACACCAGAGCACAGTATACAGCCCAGGATGAAAAAGAAAAATTGGAGCCTGGGCTTATGGCCCAACCTTCCTAGAGAAAGGGAAAGAAGATAAACCGATACCAGAGTAAATCCCCTCTCCTCCGGGAGAAGACCTGTCAGTCCCAGGGGGAACTGAGCACCAGGCACTTGGGCCTTATACGGCAGGGCTCTTGGGCCTAGGGTAACCCTCAACGGAAGATCTGTGCCAGGGGCAGAGGACCTATCCCACTCTTGAAAGCCTGAAACAGCAAGCTGCTGATCAGGAATATGGAGATACCAGTGGCTCCCACAGGACATACTGAGAGGAGGGGATCCTTTACACTGAAGCCAGAAACCCCACACCTGGTGCCACTAGGAGAATGGAAGTACCTCAGAAGTTTAAAGACTTTCTCCTCACATTGGCATATGACATCCCCCTAGCTGGGCATCATGGCTGGACCAAAACTTGGAAGTAGGTTGGTGAACACCTTCTACTGACCAGGTATGACCCAGAAGGTAAACTAGTTTCGTAACTTCTGTGCCAACTGTCAAGCCAGTGGCAAGACAAATGGCCACCTTAAGGCCCTCTTAATTCCACTTCCAGTGGTTAGGACTCCCTTTGAAAGGGTAGAGATTGATATTGGCCCTCCAACAGTCTCAGGAAACAGTTTTATACTGGTAGTAGTGGATCCTACTACCAGGTATCCTGAAGCAATTCCTCTAAGGACTACTACTGTTCCTGCAGTAGCTAGGGCTCTCATTTGCATCTTTCCCATAGTGGGTTCTTCAAAGGAGGTGGTGTCATACAGAGGTAAAAACTTCATGTCTGGTTACCTTAAACATGTGGGCAGAATGTAGAGTGACTTACAAGTTTACTACCCCATATCACCCACAAACAAATGGCCTTGTTGAGAGATTCAACAAGACCATGAAAGGCATGAGTGGTGGACTCAGTGAAAAAGTCAGAAGGAGATGGGATTTCTTACTACCAACCCTGCATTTCACCTGCAGGGAAGTGCCACAAAAGGGAGTAGGGTTTTCATCCTTGAACTTCTGTTTGGTCATCCTGTAACTGACCATTATGTCTTTGGAAGGAAGGCTGGGAGAGGTCTCTCACAGAGCCCAAACAGCACATTGTGGATTATGAGCTTGGCCTTTGTTCCACAATGGCAGAGTACATGAAAAAAACCACTAAAAATCTTGAGGCCAGTCAAGAGCTCCTGAAGCTCTAGTATGACCAGAAGGCTGAACTGGCAGAGTTACAACCAGGGAAGAAGGTGTGAGTTTTGGAGCTTGTGACAGGAACCCCAAGAGGGTCATCCATGTTAACCGCCTGAACCCTCTCATAACAGGGCTGAAGTGACTATGCTGATGGTCACAGATGAGGATCAGGAAGCAGAGAGTGTACCTCTCCCTGACCTCTTCTCAAACAACCCTAACGATGGGTCAGTTGAAGGAGTGGACTTTTCAGATGACCTCATTGCTCAACAGCGGACTGGCAAGTTCTAAATCGTAAGCTGAGCTCTTTTCCTCGACCCAAGGTCAGACCAACTGGTGTACACATGATGTGGACACTAGGGACAACATACCTGTCAAAAAACAAACTTTACAGGCGGTCTGCTCACGGCAAAGACAGCATCAAAGCTGAAATAAGCAAGATGCAGCACTTTGCAGTCAATGAACACTCCGAGAGCCCCTGGGCCAGCCCAGTTGTCTTAGTCTCCAACCCTCAAACCCAAGGTGGAAAGATAGTTGAGGTTTTGTGTGGCTATATATGTAACTGATGCATACCCAATTTCTAGGGCGGATGTATTAATTGACAGGTTAGGGGCAGCCAAATATCTCAGTAGTTTTAAACTAACATCAGAGTACTGGCGAATAGGTCTGACACGTGGAGCAAAAGAGAAAGCTCGACCCCAGATAGGTATTAGCAGTTTACTGTTATGCCCTTTGGACAAAAGAATACCCCTGCCACATTCCAAAAGTTGGCAAATAAAGCCCTTGTTGGGTTGGAGTCCTTTAGTGCAACTTATCTTGGCTATATTGCAGCCCTGTGCTCCACCTAGCAGGATCACCTAACCCACCTTGGTAAGCTCCTTGAGGCTCTGAGAAGTGCAGGTCTCACTATCAAGGAAGGCAAGCAAGTGCCAGATAGGGCAGGGTTCAGTTGTATACTTGGACCACCTAGCAGATGGAGGACATGTTCAACCCCTACAACCTAAGAACCAGACAATTTTGGTCTGGGTAGCTCCAACCCCCCAAACTCAAGTCATGGCATTCCTTGGCTTGATTGGGTATTACCGATGGTTTGTGAAGGAGTATGGGTCCATTGTGCCCCCGTCACAGAAATGACATCCAAGAACATGCCAAAGAAAGTTAACTGAACAGTGAGCTGTCAAAAGATTTTTGACACTCTGAAGGAAGTAATGTGCCCAGCACCCATTCTAAAAGCTCCACTTTACACCAAGCAGTTCATAGTGCAGACAGATGCCTCTGAACATGGGATAGGAGCATAGGAGCAGTCCTATACCAAACCAATGATTATCATCATCATCATTGATAACTTTATTTCGACCACTGTGGGTCATAAAAGTACATGTTAAAAAGAACATAGCATAAAAATCCATTTACAAATGATACATAAAATTTGATAAAATTAAATTTCATATATATACACCTATTTGCAAACATCTAACGTTTAAAAATAGAATTAAACCATCCATTATTGTTATCAATGCAGTGCGGAACATTAAGCGCCGACCCGTAGTCTATTTCAAGTCGTTACATGGGTTCTGGGCTTAATCCACATACAGTTTAAGAAACGGGAGACAGCAAAAACTACTGGAGGGTGAGTATCATATTTTAAGATTCTAAGCGCTTGGTTGCACTTGCGAAAACCCAGGTTCTTGCAAATAGGTTTGACCCAACGACGGCGTGCCAGCCCATATGCCGGACAAAGAACACATGACTTTAATTTTCCAGAGTGTGTTCACACGCCGGGCACACAGAAAGTTTGTTTACGTCCCAACTGCTAGTATATGACCTTAATGGTAGTGTACCCAATCTAAACTGTAAGAACAGCTTTCTTGCTTGGGGGGGATGTATCATGTCTAGGAATTCCTCTTTTTTATATTCTACTTTAATATCGAGGAATTGGCTTGTTAGTGTTCCAACTGAGCCGCTAGTTTGTAGAGTCATCAAGTTAAGCGACCGATACCTTTTTATCACATCCGCCCTGGAACGCACAGGGCAATCTGATTCGGGGGATTTCCATAGCTCCAGGAGACCTAACCTAGCACACAAATCCTTAATATGGGATAACCATGGTATTTTCTTGGTTTTAAGAGAGACCCAAACCTCCTGGAACTCTGCACGATAGGGAGCTAGCTCTTGGACTGTCCACAGTCTTCGCAGTAGGTGAGTGGCCTCAAGGACACCTCTTCTCCCACGGGAAATAGCCCCAGGTCTAATCTTAGTGGAACCAGGGGGGTGCTAGCTGGCAAGGAAAACAGGTTTCTCATAAAGGTATGTTCCAACCTTGCCAAGCTTTTGGGGCGATGGTGTTCCCATAGTTCCGCCCCATATATGGCGGCTGTTCTGGCTTGAGCCTTATATATCTCTACAATAGGCGCAGCCTTGTTTCCAGGCTAGTGATCTATACATTTTCGAAATCCCACCCACAGTCTGAGTCAGTTTCAGGGTTGACTTAGCTATCTGTTCATTCCACCCCAGATGTTCCTCGAGAGTAATGCCAAGATATTCAAACATTTTTACTCTCTCAAGGGGTGTACCCTTCAGCTGGGTTTGGCCGCGTCTTCCTAGGGGGATTTAGAACCATAAACTTGGTTTTAGCCAAGTTAATCTCTAAGCCGCTTAGCTCACAGAAATCTGCGAAACCATCAAGGATACGTTGTATGCCGGTGGCTGTTCGCGACAACAATAAAGTGTCGTCCGCAAACATTAATGCGGGCACTCTTCCAGTGATCAACCTTGGGGCATCCGTATCCTTTATATTTAGAAGATATTTAATAAGCCCATTGATGTAGAGACAAAAGAGAGTGGGAGTCATCACACAACCCTGGTGCACCCCCCTCTGCACCTCAAATCTTCCGGACAGTTCTCCCCCCTTTCCGCATCTGACCTGAGCAAAATTACCTTGATGGAGTCTCCTCAGTACTTCCAACAAGTATGATGGGAGACCCAGGTCATAGAGGACTTTCCACAATTTGTCTCTGGGGACCAGATCGAACGCGGCACGCAGGTCCACAAATATGAGGTAGAGGCTGCCACCCTCTACACTCACTGTTTTCCAGTATAACACCTGGAGTCGAAAGATCTGGTCAATTGTGGATGTACCGGTTCTAAAACCTGCTTGGAATGGGCTCAAGATACTATTGTCCTCCTCCCAGGTCTGGATTCTTTCTAGAAGAACCCGCCCGAGTACTTTCTGTGGGATATCTATCAAGCTGATTGGCCTGTAGTTCGAGGGTAGGAGAGGGCAGCCTTTTTAGAATATTGGGACAATCTCCGCCCCGCCACGTCTCTGGCGGGTCTGCCCCCATCATGATTGAGTTGTAAAGGACACAGAGATATGGAGCCGAGCTGAACAAGTTACCAGGGATTTTATCAAGGCCAGGGGCTTTATTGGGCAGCAGCTTCATAAAAGCGGATTCCACTTCAAGTATTAATATCTCCTGGGCCCCCCCCAGTCTGCACTCGTAGGGGGGACTCAGGGATACCAGCTCGGAGTCACCAGTGTGCGGTCGAGTGTAGAGGCTACCAAAGTGTTCCTCCCAAACAACTGGGGCTATGTTTGGGCCAACTGCATTCTTTCCAGCCCCTCCATCATTAGTAACAATTGCCCAGAATGTTTTGAGATCTCTACACAGTAATGCCATCTTTAGATCATCCCACTGTTCTGCCTCCCAAGACTTTCTTTCGCTTTCTATGGTTCGCTTGTACTGTACCCTTAATAGCTTAATTGGGGGTCGGTTGTTTGCCTTGATTGCTCTAGTTAGTTCCCCTTTCAATTTGCGGCAATCAGCGGTGTACCATGGGTGTGTTTTCACCTGAGTTTCCCTATACGTCTGGATTGGAGAAAAGACCTCTAGCATTTTTTGTGATAGCTGGTTGTGAACTTCAACAGGCCTATTATTCCTCCCCTATAAAAGGCCCAGTTGTTCAGCCTCTGCCATGTCCATAAGATAAGGGAGAACCTGGTGATAGATTTGGGAATGTTTGATTGGACAGCTCCTTATGTGGGGCCATTTGATTCTCCGCCTATTATGGAGAAGGAGAGGCAGTGGGGCACAGTCTTGGTTAGTCAAGGGATTAGTCAATCCCCAACTCCCTGGTTTCAGTGACAGAACCAGGGCATTGTGGTCACTATCCGTCCGCTCATGGATCTTGAAATCATGGATCTTGTCCCATGCCCTTAATTCAACCAAGATATAATCAATGATTGATGATTTGCCCACTCTATTGAAAGTCACATTTCCTGGGCTGTCCGAAATAAACCGACCATTACAAGGCCTTACAGACAGAGACAAAGTAAGGGAACATATTTGGAGAACCAAAGGGGTCCATGCTGTCACCGGGGAGATATTAGATTCGGGAACATTCCAGTGAAGGTTCTCCTCATCAATATCCTCCGTGCCAGATTTCATGAGAGGGTCAAACTGGCAATTAAAGTCCCCACCGATGATCAAACCAGACCCAGGGTCAAGAGTCTGTACAAATTCCATCAGTTGTTTAAAGACTACTGACTCTTGTCCACTCTTGGTAGGTCTAGAGTATATATTAATAGCTAAAGACTTATTTCCTGGGAGGGATAACATCACGCATAGGATATCCGGGGAGTAGGTTTTTACCTCCTTAGCTGTGATGCCAAGATGGGTGGCTATGCAAGTGCTTAGCCCTCCTGAAGGTCTTCCTCTATCACCTTTCACAGCGGGGGTGTTAAAGGTAGCAAAGCCACTTCTTTGGAACGCGTCCATGGCCCACGTCTCTTGCAAAAAGCAGATATTGTGATTATCCATGAACGAGCCCCAATCCTCTGATGTTAGTTTATTTTTCAGGCCCGCCACGTTCCAGGAAAGTATGTTAATATTCCCGTTATCAATGCTATATGGTGTCCGCCCCAGACGCGTTTCGATCGCCACAGCGATCTTGATCACCTGACGCGCTGGTGACGGGTCACCACATTTAAACTTTGTATGGCCAATCAGGTTAAGGTATCGGTCATTCAGTGAACAAAGACACAGAAAAAATACCTACATGCACTTAATACTCAAGGAGCAAATGTTAAAAAAGCCAGCCTTAATATGCTACATTCTTACTGATTTGCAATAAAGTAACAGATCTTACAAGTGTAATTGTAATTGATAAAAGTCGGTTCAATTGAAAAAACAATGCTTGCAATTGTTCTAAAGAGAGGTATCAATCATTACTCTTGAAGCTATTAATGATGGTACTGGGTGAACCGAACAATGACAAAATGTACTGGCAAGTGCCAAAGAATCATACCACACATAGAATAACACTGAAACTATAGTGACTGTCATCCAAAATCCATCATAAATACATTTATTGAACTCTCATAAATAGATAAAAAACCTTGTATAAAAAAAGAATTTGCGTATTGCAAAAGTTATTAAAAATTAAGAATCACATAGAAGCTTGGCATAGATAAAAAACAATGCTTCTTAAAAACAGTGCAAAACAGTGCAAAAAGTGCTGATGTGCAAATTCAATAAGAAACCCTAAATAAACAACAATAACACACATACCCCCAGATGCATCAAGGACAGATTCTGTGAATTCCAAATTGCGAAAAATACCGAATCGCAATTTAGAATTCGCAGAATGGGATGCATCAAGAAAAGCAAATTAAAGAAGCGAATCGCAGTCGGCCGCAATTGCCAATTGTGATTTTTGTGAAATCGCACAAAATTCGCAGAAGCCCTTTCCCATGTTGAAATAGCGATTTCGCAATTACCGAAATCGCAAATTGCCATCTCGCTAATTGCGAGATCGCAAAAACTGGAAGTCGCATTTCGAGCACATTGATGACATCACAACCAGGAAGTAGGCAGTTCCCTCACTCATTCAGAACACAGAGCCTGAGAGTGGAAGAAGCAAAGCCCAGAGCTCCACAAGACACATCCTGCAGCACCACAACAGGACACACACCAAAACAGAATGTCACAGGAAGCAGCAGGAAGCAGTGCACCTGGCAGAAAACGAAAAATAAAATTCTCTGAACAGGAGTTGGAGTTCCTCATCGAGGCTGTAAGCAGGGACCATGACAGGCTGTTCGGCAAGGAATCCCGGAAGGTGCCTGAATCCGACAAGAGGCGCATTTGGAAGCGCATCCGGTCAGAGGTGAACTCGGTTGGAGTGACCCAGCGCTCCATTGATGAGCTGAAAAAGAGGTGATACGACCTCAGAGGTCGTGCCAAAGAACGCATTGCTGAGAGGCTGGGGGAGCAACATGCCACCGGAGGAGACCCCACAGTTGCGCCTAACACTCCACTAGAAGACCTGGTGGAGGACACACTCAACCCTGCAGCCTGCGTGGGGGTCACCCGGCTGGACACCTCCCGACCCACCCAACAATCCCAAGGTAAGTGCCATGGAACTGCGACCCCGTTCCCTAACAATGCCCATGCCTCCAGACCTAGCCATTTGATAACCCCAGTAATGCAGGCCATGCACACCTGAAATGCCATATTGCATTGAGGGACCTGTAGTGTGATAACATTTACCGGATAGCCACACACAGCCAGACCTGTCAAGTGAAACATATCCCTAAAGCCAGTCAGGGAATGCAAGCCTGCATGCATGTTGCAACATCCCATGTGCAAGATACATGTCATTAATCATGCACCCATTTACATCACAGGTGCGTCAGAACAACCCAGCACTGACAGCGAGGCACTCCAGATTGAGGAGAACCCTGAGGACACCGAGGAAGAGGGCCATCCTGCCCCATGACCTGGACCATCACAACCCCCAGCACCAGTACCACCACCTCCTCATGTGGACAGGGCCACCCCTGCAGCCACAGGACAGTAACCACCCCCTGTGACACCCATGGCAGTGGTACAGGCCACACCGCCACCACCCAGGAGGAAGACACGGCGCACAGCCACTGTGCGTTCGCAGTCCCGCGGACTGATGAGGCAGCAGTGCAACGTGTCAACACGCGCTGGCAGGGGGGAACATGTCCGAGGTCGTGGTCTGGGTATAGAACGCTGGATGCTTGCTGTCCACCAAAAGCAGGCACGGCACATGGCAGCCATGCAGCTGCAGCTTTATAAGACGGCGCGCAATGTGAGCCAGCTCACGGAAAGTGTGCAGATGCTGACGGCTGCTGTCAGGGAGAACAGCCAGATCATGGTGTCACAGCAGGACATCACCCGCCGCCGCCACGGTCCGCTGCTGACACGCCTGTCGGCATACACCAGATCCAACCATCTGATTGGTAATGCGACCTCCCAACTTTCGCGCCGGTCCCTGGCGATGCAAATTCAGATGGTACAATTCTGCCAGGACGTCGCCAGGGCCTTGGAACAGGTCACAACAGCTGTCCAGAACCAGCAGGCATCTGGCCATGGCCAAGCAAGGGGGGGGGGGTATGATACCAGTGAGGGCACCTCAAGTCTCAGCAGCCTGTCCGTGCCAGTGGTAACCGTACGCCGCCGCAGCAGCAGGCCCAGTGCTGCATCACGGGCCAATACTGGCGAGGAGGAGGTGGAGAGGCGACTGGGTGCGTCCGGCCGGAGGCGCCAGTGACTATGTACTCTAGCAGCAGTGCCATGCTGATAAGACAAGCACGCCTGCTCCGCTATCATGGGGCTGTATGAGGAAATACAGTTGTCATGTATTGTGAAAAAATAATTCTAAGAAATATTATTGTGCCAAAAACAATAAGAATTTATTTCAAACGTAAATCCGACTCATGTCATTATTTCATTTGGTATGCATGAGTGCAGTGTTGTATGAGGGGTATGGGTGCACTAGAAATAGTTCATTGTGATTTGGTTGCGGCGCCTGTGTCCTTCGGCAAGATTCTCCCCGCATGCATGATGCACATGTGCAGGTGGGCGGTTGTCCCCCTCCGATTCACTGCCAGAGATCTCAACAGGTATCCTCCGCTTGGTAGCAATATTGTGGGGTATGGCACACATGGCCACGATGCGGCAGCAGACCTCAGGCTGGTGTTTGAGGGCCCCACCAGTCTTATGTAGGATGCGGAATCGGCTCTTTAACAGCCCAAATGTCCGTTGAATTAAATTTCTGGTGCGAATGTGTGCAGCATTGAAGCGCCGTTGCTGTGGTGTGGCAGGGTTGAGGTATGGGGTGAGGAGGTACACATGGAGGCCGTAGGCGCTGTCACCTGAATGAAAGGAGTAGAGGGTCAGTGCCTTTTATGCACAGCAAATGGTCTTGACGTACTGTATGTGGGCATGTGTACTTACCTAGGAGGTGTCCTTCGCCTTAGTCACCCCTGGCCAAGCGGGTGTGTATGCCACTGTGCCGGAAGATGAAGGAATCATGCGTGCTCCCTAGGTATTGGGCCACTATGTCAGTGATGATTGTCTTTGCATTGCAGACCATCTGGATATTCAGTGAGTGGTAGGACTTGTGATTCCGGTACATGTACTCTGTCTCAGCGGGTGGGCAGATGTGCATGTGGGTACAGTCAATGCATCCAATTACATGGGGAAATTTTGCGCAATGTTGTAGAATTGAAGCTTTGTTTGACTTAAGTCCTTTTGGTTGTTACTGAAGGTTATGTATTGGTGTATCCGGGTCAGCATGGCGTCCAGGAAACTCTGTAGGCAGCGGGACAGTGTGCTCTGGGAGATCCCCCCCTGCATAAGCAACTATCCCCTGGAAGCTTCCAGAGGCCAGGAGGTGCAGGCAGCACAGGACTGGACATGGGTGGGCACGGCATTGGTCCTCCGTGTTGGGTGCTGCATCAGGGGGTCAAGGTCATCGATGAGCTTCTTAATCATTGCCCCATTCAGCCTGTATTTGGAGTAGATCTCCTCATCAGTCTGGCCCAGGAGTGTTATCCGCAGCCCGAAGATGTGCTCCTGAATCCTGCGTTGGTTCCGGGCTGCACGCTGGAGCCTCAGCCACCTTGCCACGATATATAGACCTGGCATTGTGAATGTCCTCATGCTCCTACTGTGCCTCCTTAAGTGTGTTTGTTTTGCCCTGCCCATTATTTCATTTTGATATATATATATATATATTTTTTTCCAATTGAACTTTATGGTTACCACCTGGTTTGACTTCTCCTTAAATTGCGCCTCGCTAATAGGGATTTAGTTTTTTTCCCGCTAATTGTGATTTTTGATTAATTGGATTTGCGAATATTTTGCGAGTTCGCTAACTATTTCGCAGATTCAGTGGAACATCGCTATTACGGAATCGCAAAGGGGGTTCCACGTTGATTCTGCGAATTTAATTGCGAATTCGCAATTTGGTTGGTTTTTCATTCATGAATTGCGAGTACATAAATTGCGATCGCAATAGCTGTTTATCAACGATTGCGATCGCAATTTTGGTTGATGAATCTATGCCTAAGTGGTGGGGCTGTGCAAGAGGTCGCAAAATTTATTGACTTCAATAATACTTGTAAATCTAGTATTAAAGTGCTAGTGCTAGGTTAAATCATTCAGTATCAATACAGTACATATGGTATCAGTGCAAAATTACAATAATCACATACGAGATCTCTTTTTTTTTTTTTTGTCTCTTATTTGCTCTCAAGATATAGAGGAATATAAGAAAGACAATAAGCACTGGTCTATTGCATGATCAACATGACAAGACAGCGAGTTATCCTATGAAGCTTATGCAAGATTGCACCGTAGGTACTGGAGGATCCTTCATCCAATTAGATTATAGAAAATTATGTAGGGCCTCACTGGTATTTAAACCATTCGGCATTAGAGTGTCAAGAGTTAGAATAAAAGAAGACTTCAACTGTCTCAATTTTCTTTCCTTGTTACCACCCCGAAAAGAGGGAGGGACTGCCCCAATCACATATTTAAGATCATTGACTCTGTTTCATGTATGGCTTTAAAGTGTCGGGCAACTAGGAAGTTTGAGTCCGAATTAAGAATTGCACGCCAGTGCTACAATGTCCGGGTAAATACTGGCAGTTTGGTACTGCCAATGTACTTAAGATGGCAAGTACAGTCTAACTGATACACAGCATACTCAGTCCGAAAAGTGTAGTGTTCTTTGATCGGGACTGGGATGTCACTGAAAGCTGTGCAATATTCAGATAAGTGGACTCCAAACTTACAGGCCCGACAAGAAGAGCATTTAAAAAAGCAAGATTTGGATAGCCAGGTTGTTTTAGTTGTTACTTCTGGACTCGTTTTGACCAGGGCATCCTTCATTGAGGGTGCCCGCCTAAATGTTATAGCAGGGAGAATTGGTAACAAGAATTTCAATGTCAAATCAGTGAAAACAATTGGCCAATGTTTATAAATTATTTTTCGAATACTCTTCTCCGGTTTACAGTAGGTGGTAATCCTATTGAACAAAAATAAGTTGTTATTCAGACATAGATCAATCATCTGAAGCAACATGCAATTGTGGTCATGAATATGAATTGCACGGTTGTTAAGAAAATGTTTCGCTGCTTCCAAGCCCTGTGTGCGGTGAATGCTCGTATAGAGGGAGGCTATATCCATGGTAATTAGCAAACAGCCACCATGCCACTCTACTTCATTCATTTTTGACAAAAAAATCATCTGTGTCTTTTAAGAAGGAGGGCAGATTGATCATATGTGGCTGAAGAAAATATTTACACATTTTGACATAGCCTCTTAGACATTGTTTCTGGCTGAGATAATGGGTCTGCCAGGGAGAGGGGAAACGCCCTTATGTACTTTAGGAATAAAGTACAAAATAGGTGTGGTAGGAAAATCATTTTTTTTCCAAATATATATTTTTAGAGAGTAAGCCCTATCTTTTCCATTGCTGTAAGTTTTTACTCAGTGTCTTTCACCTGATTCAGATGTTCACGACCCACTTTGGCATAGCAATTTGTGTCAGATAGGTGGCGCTGCGCTTCTAATAAATAGTCGTCCATAAGTCTATATTGCCACCCTTATCCGCACTCATAACAACAATTTAATTTTTTTCACTTGTTTTCATTAATGGCTAGTAACTTTTTACTCGGTAACTGCATTTTTTGGGGCGAGAATTCACAGAAATGTTGAGTCTCTTGAGGTCATCAATAACCATTTCACTAAACACATCCACAGAGCTCCCCGATCAGTTTTAATCAGATGCCTTGTGATGTGGAGGTGAGGCTCATGGCCAAGTTTGAAGAACTACTACAGGCAAAGTTTGATCCGTTGGCACTAAAATGGTCAGATATTGGTCAAAGATTAACTAACATTGAGCACCAATTATCGAGTAATACCCTAAGTTGTCCTACTGCTCCTAGTGAAGCATTGGCTCCAGTTCCCACTGCTCTTGCTGTTTTACCTACTAGCAACATGGCTTTGGCGGGTACAATTGTGGCCGAACCCCCCCCCCCCCATATTCAACGGGCAATAAATACATTGGTTCCCGACACAATAGTAACATGCAGAAGAGAAATACCAGGGAGCAGCATTTATAGCAGGGCCCTACAGGGAGGTTCGAACAGACATTACTGTAATGAAACTCTTAATCTACCCCCTCCCCCCCGAGGCAACGCCCTATACCATTGTCCTCACTAACGTACCCCATTTACAATCTGGTGCCGAGGAAAACTTGGTTTCTCTGAGGAACAAGGCCCTCCATTTAATAGATTCCAAAACAAGGTTGGGGGGGGGGGTTAGTTATTCGGGGGCTACAAAATGGCACGCAGAATCGCGTGGATAGGCAAATCAAAGAAAACAAGTAGAGGCGACTGTGTGGTGGTTAACTTTGGGTTTCCCCATTTAGTCAAGACAATTCTTGATAGGGCCGGCTCACGGTATTTGAGTAAGGAAGGTATAAACATCCTACCTCTGGGGTACTTTTATCAAGACACACGGTTCTTGCAAATGCCGAGGGTTGTTAGTAACTGTGTACCACCTGCTCAGGGGACATAGGAGTACTCCGTCCCAACTTTTAATAGATTTGAATTATTCAACAATTTGGAGGATATTGATTGACTAGGTCTAGCGTCCCAGCCAAGCAACGCCTCCTCATGACGGGTTCAGGAAAATAGGAGTAATCGATGTAGGAAGGTAGATCCCTGACTATGGTTGCCCCCAACTTTTTGCCTGGTGTTTTGCTGGTTTTCTGACTTAGTTGACCTGGGGCCCTGCTATTCAGGACCCCAGGCCTACTGCTCTCTCTGTAAAATGGATTCCATGTACCTTAGGTACATACCTAATTGGATACTGAGTCCCCTTATCAGTCCCTGTACAGTGTACCTTAGGTACCCAGGGCATAGGTGTGCCCAGGGCCTACCAGGGGCTGCAGCATGTATTATGCCACCCCTGGCTGGCCATCCAAATCTGACACAACTGGCTGCACGACAGCTGGGGCAAGGTGGTGTAATCACCCTTTGCTTTAGATATAGTATTCCTATATCTAACCCTAAAATGGACACATATATTCCTATCAGTCACTCCTGTGGCAGGCCTTAACAATCCTGAAGGCAGAGTGCTTGGAATAATGTGAAATGGTGCTCTGGCATGAGCTGAGCCCGTTTGCAGCTTGCGGAACCAAGTCCTAATAGCTGTACCATGATAACGCATACCATATACTCTTAAGTGCATTATAATCCTCGCGGTTATATGCCAACTCTGGTATCGCTTTATCAAAACATGTCCAGTAAGGTGTCATACGAATTGGAATACTAACCCCTCGCCAATTCTGGCGACAGGGTTAGCATTCCACCCTTCTAGAGGGACACGACATGTATGTAACCTGTAACCCCGGTTAAAGTCAGACATAGCCTCAGCTCCACAAGATGGATGCTGCCACCGAGACACAAGTCTGCCCTCCTGCTGCTGGGAGTCCTCCCAGCACAGGAGGCAAGGACAAAGGGTTTCCTGCCAGGGGCGGTGCCAGCACCGTCCCAGACAGGATTTTGTGTATCCTAGGTAGGCAGGGCTTTAGAGGAAGGTGGCTGCAAGTGGCACCCCGGTGCTCACTGTGCATAGGCCGGCTTGAACCAGTTCCAGGGGCACTCCAGCCCCTGATCTGGGGAGAGCCCGCCAAAGGAGAGGGGTGTAACCACCCCCCTCCTAGTCCCACCCATAGGGCAGGACTTAGTCGCGTGCCAGCCCCTTTTTGCAGGATAAAGGTAGGAACTGGCCCCCTTCCAAACTAGATCATCTTTGAATCCTGAACCAACTTTCCACTAAAGGACCTCAAGACTCTTCTCAAGATTTCTCCCTTGTGACTAAGGAGTAGTCACCCTGCAGCAGCAGGCACCAACCAAGCATCGCGGTCTGCTGTAAGTCTCTCCTCCGGATCAAGACTGCCCAGCACGACGAGAACCGGCTTCCCTGGCACCTCTGACCTCAACCTGCATCATCAGCCCAGCTGTGATCCGTGGGTGTGACGAGACCTCGAGGGACCGGCCATCTTTAAAGACTGCACGACGCTTGTCCAGCACGACCACCGAGCAACCCTCGACTGAGTGCTTTGGGGTAAGAGAAGCCCCGACCCTGAGCAGCTCCAGCACCGAAGTTCAGCCCCCCTGCATCCACGAGATCGGCGTGGGGCCCTTCTGCTCTTCGCTGCTCACCGCGTTGTCCAGATCACTTGCCCATTGGCTAGTGGCCCTCTCACGACGCTTCACAACGACAAACACCGCTGGTTTGGTTGCTCCAGACTAGCCCTTGCTCCCCTCCAAAAGAGGAGCACCCTGGACCCTCCTGGTCCACTCCAGACTCCATTTTAAGTCCACCGCGTGGGCTTGCATTTGCCAAGACTTGTTGCCCCAATCCTGGGTCCAGCGACGTCGACAGCAGAGACCTTCGTGGGACAGCTCGCACCTCCATCCTGGTCGCCAACAACGCCTCCTGGTCCGAGAGACTGAAGAGCCCAGCAGCGCCCACTACCCTGATAGAGGTGACTTCGTCCGGTGCCATCCTGGTGCCCACCTAAATCACTGGCTAAGTGATTCAGAACTTGGTCCCCTCTGCTTACAGGTTTTCTTCTTCCCTGATCCAGGCTTGGATCACCACGAACTTCTTCACTGGCCGCCTGCCAGCAACTTCTTTCTTCAGGCTCCTGGATCTTCAACGAGGGTTTCCGATGCAACTTGAACCCTATGCAGCCGCAGCCCCTGGGCTAGGTAAACCGAGTACTCCGGTGCTCCAGCATAGTCCAACACCCTAAGTGTTCGGATCCACTCTTGTTTTCGACCCACCTAGTCGGGTTCGCCCGAGAACAGTAACTTTGCAATTGCTAGTATCCATAGACTTGTTCCCGCATTACGCGTGAGAGTTCCCACTCTGCACATGGCGTCCCTAGGCCTCCTGCTTCTAATCCAAGGGTTCAGCATTGTAGGCCTAGCGTTTCTACAGTCTAGAAAAGTATTACTTACCTGCTACTAACTTCGCATTCCACTTCTTGTGTATATGGTTTTTCGTGCCCCTCGGGCATTTGTGTAAACTGTGCGATTTTTAGTATTTTCGTAATAGTTTTGTTGTGTGCTTAGCTCCCGGTCTCATAAAGAGCCAGGGTAGTCTTGTTATAAATAAATATACTTTATTTTTGATAACAACTTCTGTGGTGTCCTTTCACTTGGTGTTCAAGGGGTAATGTGATGGTAAAACAGCTGGCTTAACACGCCCTCTAGAGTCTTAGCCTTAGACTGCTCGTATCCATGCTACTAGGATAGCTGGTCTATAAGGTTGACTTACAACCAATCATCAATAAGGGTTGTTTGGACTGATACATAGTGATCACTAGAATAGTGAGCACTGCATATCAGGCCAACTTCTCACATTGGTGGCAGCGGTGGGATTTGAGCTTGCTGTTGTTTTACCACACATATCCTAAGAATATCATTTGAAAGATCACATAAGTACTAAGGTACATATAACTTAGCTTAGAATACTCTGAGTTCTACTGAACCAGCTGTTGTAGCTCCTAGGGCCTAGCACACCCTAAACTACAACTCTAGCAAGGGATCAGTAGGTAAACATATAGTGTAGGTAAGTGCACCACTTACACCTCACTAGAAAAGCATGTCTACCCATGGAGAGTCTACTGAGACTCCCCTTGTGGCTAGTGACCCTCCACAGGTCAAATCAAGATATGCAGCTCTCAGTTTCCAGGAGATGAGACAAGTGTGTACCTCCAGGAAACTGAAACAGGGGTCTAACCCCACCATTCCCTTTCTGATAGGTCTCTTAGAGACATATGATGCGAGAAAAATTTCTCAGTTAGATGGGAATATGCCAGCCCTAGAGGGTACCATTGGAGATCCAGACCTCCTTGACACTGAAGACAGAGTTTAGGAGGAGGATCTAGAGGAACTCTCTGAGGGTGAGGCAAACAAGGGTCCTGAGTTAGTCAGCAGACTCACTAGGGCCAACTTAGACCTACTTGGGCAAGGATCTGGGGGACCCCCAGTACTGACCCTAATGAGGCCTAACCTTGGAGTTAGAAGAGGTAGATCTCCTTCTAGGGACTCCAGTGTATCTCTGCACTCTAATGCCTCTTCTCAGAGGAGAAGGATTTCTCCCCAGAGGAGATTGACTTCCCCTCAGAGAAGAGAGCATGAAGCAAGGATGAAGCAGGCTAATCTGAGGATTGAAAGGGAAGAACTTGCCCTGGCCAAAGAAAAGCTTGCCTTTGCTAGAGAACAGCAGATGAGTGGGACAGTTCCCACTGGTGGCAGCAATCTCCCAAGAGATAAAGAGAAGGGTTTAGATACTAAACACCTGACTAAGATAGTGCCCCCCTTTAAACAAGGGGATGACATCCAGAAATGGATGGCTGCTTTGGAGAGGGCCTGCACTGTCCAGTGCATCCCCCAAAGTCAGTGGGCAGCTATACTGTGGCTCTCCTTTGATGGCAAAGGTAGAGATAAGCTCCTCACTACTAGAGTTGAGGATGCTAACAATTACCAAGTCCTGAAAAATACACTGGTTGATGGGTTTGGCTTAACCACTGAGCAGTACAGGTTGCTGTTCAGGGATACCCAGAAAATCAGTCTCAGGATTGGGCTGACTTTGTTGGTTGTGCCACTAAGGCTTTGGAAGGCTGGCTACTGGGTAGCAAAGTTACTGACTTCACAGGATTGTATAATCTTATTATGAGAGAGCAAGTCTTAAATAATTGTCAGAACCAGTTATTACACCAGCACCTGGTAGACTCTGATCTGACCTCTCCACAAGAATTGGGTAAGAGGGCAGACAAATGGGTCAGAACCAGGATTAGGCCTAAGAACCAAGGTGGTGACCAGAAAAAGGAATCAACCAAGCCTCAAGAGAAGGGTGGGAATAAATCTTCTGATCAAACCACATCAGGGCCCCAAAAATCCTCTGAGGGGGGTGGGTCCCAGAATCCTTCCAATGCCCAGAAGAAACCTTATTGTTATCCCTGTAAACAGGTGGGTCATTTGAAAACTGACAGCAGTTGCCCAAAGAACAACAATAAGGAGAACATACCCCCAAGTAACTTTCCCAAACCTCCTGTTACTACTAGTAGTAATCCCCCAGGTGGTGGGAGTGCCCCCAAGAATTTGGGTGCATTTACTTTGGGAGTTCCTGGGGACTCTGGCCTAACCAGGTCCCCTGACTTAGATACTCTTGTCTGTGAAAATGGCATGGGGTTTGCCAACTTCACTACTTGTCCCAAAACGTTGAGCAAGTACAGACAGGAGCCCCTCATCAATGGTATAAAAGTTGAGGCCTATAGAGATACAGGGGCTAGCATCACCATGGTGACTGAGAGTCTAGTCCCCTCAAGGCAACTTTTACCTGGTGCCACATACCAGGTGACCAATATTGATGGAGTACAGAGAAATCATCCCATGGCAGTGGTAAATCTCAGCTGGGGAGGTGTCACTGGCCACAAGAGAGTGGCAGTGTCACCAAACTTGCCTGTAGATTGCCTACTGGGGAATGATTTAGAGCTCTCAGCCTGGGCTGAGGTAGAGCAAGAAACCCATTTTAAAATGGTGAACCTCCATGGTAAGGTTAGTGGGGCAGTGATAGCCACAGCCCCAGCCCAAGATGTCCTCCCTGAACAGGTCAGGAGGGCTGTGCCAGTCACAGCCCAATCTCAGACAGCTTCCTTCCCAGAAAAGGTTAGCAGGGCTGTGATGGTCACAGCCCATACCCAAACTGAGTCCCTTCCTGAAAAGGTTGGTAGAGTTGTGATGGCCACAGCTCAAACTCAGACTGATAATAGTGTTGTGAAGCCTGAAACTATGGATCACTCCACTCAGACAGAGAGCATTGAGGAGGAAGAGAAATCTCCCTCCCACCAGACTTTAGGAAAGGATCAGCCTCCTCAGGGAACTGATCTGACCCCTTGTGAAGAAACTGCCCCAGAGGTAGTCAGGCCTAGCCTGGCAGACCCCCTGATGTCAGTGGACCCTTCCAAGGTGGGACCCAGTCTGGAGCAGGTAACCTGCCCCTCTCTACCCTGCCTCAGCCAGCCCAGGGCTGTAGAGGTCAGGGAGGCCAGTGGTGGACCCCAAAGGGCCCCCTGTCCAAAAGAACTTCCCAATCAGCAGATTAAGGGCACTGAAGCTAGTAATCTTAGCCAAGTAAAAATAAAACAAACTCCTGAGGGATCCCCCTTAAACCTAGTTAGGGAACTCCCACAGATGGACACTGTTGGGCACAGCCAAACCTGGGACCTGAGGGCCCCAAACCTGACCTGTCCCCCCAGTAAGCCAAACAGAGGGACTCAGCCTCCAGCTTTAGGTAGCCAGAGGTTGACCCTGAGAGCTCAACACAACTCAGTATTGGAAAGAAAGGCCTCTATGGTGGATAATGATTGGAGGAAGCTGAGCCCAAAATTAGTGGAGCCTCACTTCAGTACTCCATCTCAGCACCAGCCTTTTACTTTGCCAAAACACACCACAGGTAGAGATTCCCTATGGTGGAGACCCTCAGACACCCTTAAGGTGAGGGATTGCTTAGTGGACCATGAGATAGGGGGTAACCATGCCAGTGCTGGTACTTCCTTATATGGCCACTTAGGCAATATAGGCTTACCTGTCAAGGATATCCTTATCTCTTTTCGTTTGGGGGGGGGGTTATGTAGGAAGGTAGATCCCTGACTATGGTTGCCCCCAACTTTTTGCCTGGTGTTTTGCTGGTTTTCCGACTTAGTTGACCTGGGGCCCTGCTATTCAGGACCCCAGGCCTACTGCTCTCTCTGTAAAATGGATTCCATGTACCTTAGGTACATACCTAATTGGATACTGAGTCCCCCTTATCAGTCCCTGTACAGTGTACCTTAGGTACCCAGGGCATAGGTGTGCCCAGGGCCTACCAGGGGCTGCAGCATGTATTATGCCACCCCTGGCTGGCCATCCAAATCTGACACAACTGGCTGCACGACAGCTGGGGCAAGGTGGTGTAATCACCCTTTGCTTTAGATATAGTATTCCTATATCTAACCCTAAAATGGACACATATATTCCTATCAGTCACTCCTATGGCAGGCCTTAACAATCCTGAAGGCAGAGTGCTTGGAATAATGTGAAAGGGTGCTCTGGCATGAGCTGAGCCCGTTTGCAGCTTGCGGAACCAAGTCCTAATAGGTGTTCCATGATAACGCATACCATATACTCTTAAGTGCATTATAATCCTCGCGGTTATATGCCAACTCTGGTATCGCTTTATCAAAACATGTCGAGTAAGGTGTCATACGAATTGGAATACTAACCCCTCGCCAATTCTGGCGACGGGGTTAGCATTCCACCCTTCTAGAGGGACACGACATGTATGTAACCTGTAACCCCGGTTAAAGTCAGACATAGCCTCAGCTCCACAAGATGGATGCTGCCACCGAGACACAAGTCTGCCCTCCTGCTTCTGGGAGTCCTCCCAGCACAGGAGGCAAGGACAAAGGGTTTCCTGCCAGGGGCGGTGCCAGCACCGTCCCAGACAGGATTTTGTGTATCCTAGGTAGGCAGGGCTTTAGAGGAAGGTGACTGCAAGTGGCACCCCGGTGCTCACTGTGCATAGGCCGGCTTGAACCAGTTCCAGGGGCACTCCAGCCCCTGATCTGGGGAGAGCCCGCCAAAGGAGAGGGGTGTAACCACCCCCCTCCTAGTCCCACCCATAGGGCAGGACTTAGTCGCGTGCCAGCCCCTTTTTGCAGGATAAAGGTAGGAACTGGCCCCCTTCCAAACTAGATCATCTTTGAATCCTGAACCAACTTTCCACGAAAGGACCTCAAGACTCTTCTCAAGATTTCTCCCTTGTGACTAAGGAGTAGTCACCCTGCAGCAGCAGGCACCAACCAAGCATCGCGGTCTGCTGTAAGTTTCTCCTCCGGATCAAGACTGCCCAGCACGACGAGAACCGGCTTCCCTGGCACCTCTGACCTCAACCTGCATCATCAGCCCAGCTGTGATCCGTGGGTGTGACGAGACCTCGAGGGACCGGCCATCTTTAAAGACTGCACGACGCTTGTCCAGCACGACCACCGAGCAACCCTCGACTGAGTGCTTTGGGGTAAGAGAAGCCCCGACCCTGAGCAGCTCCAGCACCGAAGTTCAGCCCCCCTGCATCCACAAGATCGGCGTGGGGCCCTTCTGCTCTTCGCTGCTCACCGCGTTGTCCAGATAACTTGCCCGTTGGCTAGTGGCCCTCTCACGACGCTTCACAACGACAAACACCGCTGGTTTGGTTGCTCCAGACTAGCTCTTGCTCCCCTCCAAATGAGGAGCACCCTGGACCCTCCTGGTCCACTCCAGACTCCATTTTAAGTCCACCGCGTGGGCTTGCATTTGCCAAGACTTGTTGCCCCAATCCTGGGTCCAGCGACGTCGACAGCAGAGCCCTTCGTGGGACAGCTCGCACCTCCATCCTGGTCGCCAACAACGCCTCCTGGTCCGAGAGACTGCAGAGCCCAGCAGCGCCCACTCACCTGGTCGAGGTGACTTCGTCCGGTGCCATCCTGGTGCCCACCTAAATCACTGGCTAAGTGATTCAGAACTTGGTCCCCTCTGCTTACAGGTTTTCTTCTTCCCTGATCCAGGCTTGGATCACCACGAACTTCTTCACTGGCCGCCTGCCAGCAACTTCTTTCTTCAGGCTCCTGGATCATCAACGAGGGTTTCCGACGCAACTTGAACCCTATGCAGCCGCAGCCCCTGGGCTAGGTAAACCGAGTACTCCGGTGCTCCAGCATAGTCCAACACCCTAAGTGTTCGGATCCACTCTTGTTTTCGACCCACCTAGTCGGGTTCGCCCGAGAACAGTAACTTTGTGATTGCTAGTATCCATAGACTTGTTCCCGCATTACGCGTGAGAGTTCCCACTCTGCACACGGCGGCCCTAGGCCTCCTGCTTCTAATCCAAGGGTTCAGCATTGTAGGCCTAGCGTTTCTACAGTCTGGAAAAGTATTACTTACCTGCTAGTAACTTCGCATTCCACTTCTTGTGTATATGGTTTTTCGTGCCCCTCGGGCATTTGTGTAAACTGTGCGACTTTTAGTATTTTCGTAAGAGTTTTGTTGTGTGCTTAGCTCCCTGTCTCATAAAGAGCCAGGGTAGTCTTGTTATAAATAAATATACTTTATTTTTGATAACAACTTGTGTGGTGTCCTTTCACTTGGTGTTCAAGGGGTAATGTGATGGTAAAACAGCTGGCTTAACGCCCTCTAGAGTCTTAGCCTTAGACTGCTCGTATCGATGCTACTAGGATAGCTGGTCTATAAGGTTGACTTACAACCAATCATCAATAAGGGTTGTTTGGACTGATACATAGTGATCACTAGAATAGTGAGCACTGCATATCAGGCCAACTTCTCACAATCGAGTGCACTACACCTGTGGGAGGGGAAATCGAGTGTCATACACTAGTAGTTTGGGTAGTTTGGCCACACCGGGGTCTTACGCCAACGACATGGCTCGACCCTGTACTATCAGTGATAATGTTCCAACAATTCATGTGCCAATTTCTGATTCAGGCACACCACTAAGTACACCATTGGAGCCTCCTGCAGCTCTCAAAATAGCATCCTGGAACATTGCAGGGCTTGTAAGCAAATTAGCCTCTACGGAATGGACCTAATTTATTGAGGAACAGGATATCATATTTTTCCAAGAAACCTGGGCAGTGGACAAGATGTTCTTTGAGGGATACATTAACTTTTCTAAACCAGCGGTTCAGGGAGAAAGGGGTAGGCCGAAGGGCGGCTTGTCAAATCTGGATTAGGCAGTCCCACTCCTACAATTTAGAGGAAATTGTATTTATTAATGTTTATTCTATGGGTCAGCAAGTCGGAAAGGCGTTTGATAAAGTAGACCTTTTAGATGGTTTTTTTAACGCAACACAGAGGGAATAGCAACATTATAATCGCAGGGGATTTTAATTGCACTTATGAACCACTTGATTGTGAGGACATGAATTTTAGTTTTGCGGAGAACGATCAGTGGTTAATCCCACCACTGGATCTTTCTCCCATAAAAAAGTGGACCAGAGCAGCACTCCAGTTATAAGCTCTCTGCCTTGAACATGGGTTAAGAGCAGCTAACGGCCGCACGAAGTCCGACAAGCTTGGGGTCCCAACATTTAGCAACGGGTACCGCTCTAGTCGTATAGACTATTTTATTATCAATATGGAACTGTGGTCAGAATTGCTTGATATGATGGTGGTAACCCGGCCTGAGAGTGACCACAACCTACTCTTAGTTTCTATGCAGGCTATTGCCCCTAAAAATGTAGAAGGATCGCAAAACAGTCCGGATTACGTAGAAGGCCATCTAACTAATGATACCAGACGCCTTAAATGGTGCAAGGTTGCACTTGACCCAGAGAAGCTGCAAGCTATGAGTAATCGTGTAGCAAATTCCATTGTTACCCTTCAGGCAGAGGCCGAATTGGGGGTAGCTAGGGATAGAGTATCGCAGACACACAAGCATCTTTTTTTTTTCTTTCAATTTTTATTAAGAGAACAATCATGGCAGTGATACAGATCAGCAAAATAGCATACGTTATGTGGATCACAAGAACAAAGCAGCGCGGTCCATAAATAGTATTACATAAAATGATTTTGTAAGTTGACATCTTAACTTAGTATTATCCTTACATGGCTGATGCAGGTCATATTGAGGCACTATCATCGTTTTCGAGGTCTGGAGGTTCACAAATATTACCGCGAAACTGATTCCAGGCCCCCCATATTTTCTCCCATTTCCTAGGACACCCACGATGAATGAACACTGATTTTTCTGCCACCATTAGTTCGTCCATATCCCTGCACCACTTACGGAGGGTAGGTATCGCTTCGGAGCCCCACAATAAAGCAATATTGCGCTTTGCCACCATCATACCCAGCATTACCCAATCTTGTTGTCTGTGGTTTAAGCCGTTTGGTTCCCAAACATTTAGTAAACAGCGCCGGGGCTCTGGCGTTAGGGAAATGTTTGTAGTTTGGGATATCGTGCGCAAAACCGCTGTCCAGTACCTAGCTATGTGTACACAGTCCCATATGGTATGATAGAATGATCCTTCGTCCCCTCAGCCTCGCAAGCAAAATTTGTGGGGGGGGCAGACCCTATTGTAAATAAAGTCGTTCTTGTGTAATATGTGCGATGCAATATTTTGAGTTGAACCAGTTTCAACCTGGAGGATATTGCTGTTTCTCTGGGAGACGAAAGGGCCTCCTGCCATTCGGAGTCATCAAAGTCTCCCACTTCTCTGGACCATTTCTGTCACAGTGTGGACGTCACGTCAGAGAGATTGTTTATCAATTTCCGGTAGGTCAGTGAAGTGGCCCTATCTGGCATGTGTTCCATCAGGAGTCTGTCTTCTAAAGGGGAGGACTCCGGTAGGTCAGTACTTGGAGGTATGACCGATTGGAGTGCGTGTTTAATTTGAAGGTATCTGAACCTTTCCTTTTGTGCCATGTCATACTGTGTTTGGAGGTGGGAGAAATCTACTACCTTTCCCTTTTTCCAAAGGTCACCCACCACTGAAATGCCGATGGTATCCCAGTTCTGGAATCCTTTACTGTTGCGGAGGAGGCCTAATCTCTAGGAATCCCACAGTGGTGTCATCAGCGTAATCGTCCCAGTGCATTTTAGATGCCGATTCGCTTTATACCAAAGATGTACCGTGTGTTGCGTTAATCCGATAAGGTCCACGGGCATACGACGGCAGTATAGATTGCCAAGTAGGCCTCGGCTCTCCAAGTTTTGCCTGTCAGCGAGATATGCCGGCTCGGTCTGCGGCGCGTGCAACCAGTAGTTTATCTGCTTAAGATGGGCTGCCCAGTAATAGAGTTCTACGTTCGGAAGCGCTATACCTCCATCGTACCAACCCTTTATTAACTTATCTTGTGCAATACGCGGTGGTTTCCCATCCCACAAAAGAGTGGTAACGGTTGCAGCTACAGCTCGAAAGTAGGAGTCAGAGATCAGGAATGGCGCATTCTCGAGGACATACAAAAACCGTGGGAGAGCCATCATTTTGTACAAAGCCGCCTTACCCAAGAGCGTGAGAGGAAGCGTTCGCCAGATCTTAACGTCTCTTTGAAACCGCTCTATGTGGGGAGTGATATTTAAGTCAAAAAATTCGTCCGGGTCGGATGTGATATAGATACCGAGGTATTTGAACGCTGTCACAGTAGGTCGCAAGGGGCAACTCGAGGGCAAGATGGGAGGGGGACCGGTCAACACATGGAGGACGGACTTAGACCAATTGATATTATAACCTGACACCCTACCAAACTTTTCACAGACGTTCAGCAGTTCTAGGATGGATTTCGTAGGGGAGGTGAGGTATAGTAAAATGTCATCAGCATATATGGAAATGCAGTCCTCCCACATGTTGGTCCAGGAAAGTCCCTTAATAGAGGGTTCCCATCTAATCCAGATTGCGAGTGGCTCGAGGATCAGCGCGAAGAGCAGCGGGGATAAAGGACATCCCTGTCTTGTACCGCGTCCAAGCGGGAAATCTCGAGAGATGCGTCCATTGGCCGAGACATGGGCTAGAGGTTTGTTGTATAGGAGGCGAATCCATGCACAATATTTCGGGCCGAAGCCCATATGGCGGAGAACCGCGAAGAGATATGGCCACTCGATGGTATCAAACTCCATGGTGGCGTCTCGGGAGAGGATAACGGAGGGCTCCTGGATATATGACGTACATCTCAAGTAAAAAGGGTGTAGTCGTCTGTGCTGTCCTTTTGTACAGTTCAACTGGGAGACCATTGGGGTCAAGCGCCTTACCTGACGCAAGGGAATAGGTTGCAGTTTCCAGTTCTTCTAGGGTGATGTCTGCCTCCAACAGGAGTGCCGCTTCTGGGGAGAGTTGGGGGACTGTCAGGTCTTTGATAAAGTCATACGCCTCTTCCGACGTATAGGACGCCCGGGGAGCATACAGTTGTTCATAATGATCGGCCAAAACGTCCACTATTTCGTCCGGCTTATTGACCACTGCGCCCGTAGGGGACAACAGCTGTGCTATGACCCTACTTCCTCTTTCTTTCCTATCCAGCCAGGCTAGCATCTTCCCAGCCTTGTCACCTAGTTTGTATATCCTATGTCTAGTTGCTTGAAGGCCTTGTATCGCACTCTCCCGCTAGTACGCCACATACACTGTTTGTTTAAGCTGAACCGAAAGGGTGGCGCTGAGTGATGGGTGCATCGCCTGTTCAGTCAGTGCCGTGTTGAGCTCCTCCTCCAGGTTATCTAATTCCGCTCATTGCGACCGTCTGTGACCTGTAATGGAGGCCAGTGCTTGTCCACGCAGGACCACCTTATAGGCCTCCCATAGCATGCAAGGGGAGTCCACCGATCCAGCGTTGTCTTGGAAGAAATGACTAGTGGTGGCCGTGAGGCGCTTCATGATAGGGGCAACATGCAAGAAACCAGCGTGAAGCGGAAACATACGCCTCCTGGAGGTCTGGTGATGTGTGTATTTCAACAGCAGTGGGGAGTGATCAGATATGCCCCTAGGGCGGATAACTACTTCCTCTTTTCCGGGCAGGCCGCCTGCTGAAATTAGGAAGTGGTCAATGTGTGTATGACAGTCGTGGACTGCAGAGTAAAAAGTGTACCTCCGCTCGTTAGGGGGTGTGTGTCTCCAGCTATCTGTGAGCCCCAAAGCGTCCAAGAGACCAAGGAGGCGTCGCCCGCCCTGCATCCCTGGTCTAGCGGGAAATCTGTCTTGAGAACAGTCAAGTATATCATTGAAGTCGCCCCCTATGAGTAGTGTTGCAGTAGGTAGTGCTAGTAGAAAGTTTGTAAGAGCAGAATGGGCCTGTGAGTGGAGGGCCGATGGGACATAAACAGAGACCAAATTGAACAGTCAACCCTCCCATTGACATGTAAGCGCTGCGAATCTACCCTGATCATCAACTCGCGTCTGTTGTATCACCAGAGGGAACTTCTTCCTGATGAGTATTCCCGTACCTCTAGAACCTGAGGAGAATTCTGCGTGAGCGATCATGCGATGCCCCCATCTATCCATGGCCTTGATAGTCGAGCCCGTTAAATGCATTTCCTGCAATAGGACCACCGCGGGGCCACAGCGTTTTAAATATTGTAAAACCAGACCTCTCTTCACCTTATCCCCAAGACCACGGACATTCCAAGATAATACCGTCAGAGCTGTTTGGGGAGCCCTGGGTCCTGAGAATTACATTCAGCCATAAGTCAAAGTAACAATCATCAACATTTCAAAGTTACGTTTGTCCCACCCAGATCCCAAAGTAAAGAGGAGTGGTACCCCAATAGCATTGCATACTGCCAATACAAGAGCGTCAGAAGGACATTGGTTAAACATATGGATTTGTCCCAATACCACTGGCAAACTGTATCTGACTTCTTGTCGCGTACACAGTATACATATCTCGTCGCATCCTGCCATGACGTGTATAAACAAGAAACCAAAAACTACCCTGCTCCGCTGCATTGCATTGCTTTCTCCACCAGCAATATTCGAAAATAGAGCAAACAAAACAACAGAAACCCAACCATGGTGCCCACCCTCCCTTCCTGCCGCCCTGCTTAACGGACCTACAACTGCCCGCCTCCCCAACTCAGCAGAGTGCTTCTTTCCCTCCCAAACCATAGTACTTGCTTGTCCGGGGTGGAGGGACTTTCAGGCACATTAACCCTCCTTGCCCTCCAGGACCCGCCTAGTCCAGTGTCAATAGCCAACAGAATCACAGTCTTGAAAAACTGCAAGCATCGCCAGGGTGCAGTCAGCATTCTTCGTCGCCGCTAGCCCTTCTCCTCCGTCACCGGTTCTGCCGAGTGTCCATGATCGGGACTTCTTGCTCGCTGACTTCCTTGACCGTCTCGGTCACCACGTCGGCGGTTATTTCTATTCCCACGGGCATTGCCGCCCACTGTTCGCCATCCATCGAGCCAATCGAACGCCGCCTCGGGTGTATCAAAGAACCAAGTCCGATCGTCAGCTACCACTCTAAGCCTTGCTGGGAAGAGCATGGAGTACGGCAGTTCCTGTTCCCGCAACGCCTTCTTAACCTCTAGAAAGCTGCGCCTGCGTCTGGACACTGCCGCTGTGTAGTCCGGAAAGAAGGTAATCACGGAGTTTTGGACTTTAATTGGTGGAGAGACTCTAGCTGTTTGTAATATTGCGTCCTGGTCTCTGAAGTTGAATAGACGAGCAATTATTGGTCGAGGGGGTGCCCCGGGCTTAGGACGGCCTCCAGGTATCCTGTGGGCCCTCTCGACTGAAAAAAAGCTGGAGAGACCTTTAGGTTGTAGCCGGGTTTTGACTAAGTCTTCCACGTAGAGGTCCATGGCTTGTGTCCCCTCATTCTCCGGAACACCAAGGAAGCGTACATTGTTGCATCATGAGCGTCCTTCTTGGTCATCAAGCTTGTCTATGAGCAGTTTGTTTTCTGTCTCTAAGCGGGAGATGGCAGTCTGTAGCTCGGACGTGTCCGCCACCAGAGACTTGGTGACTATTTCCACCTCTTTGACCCTGTCGGCCATCTTGTGAAAGTCTGCCCGCAGCAGGGAAATGTCGGTGGAGATTGAGCCCACCGCGGTTTGGACACTCGACAGTGCCTTCATAATGTCCTCCAGCGTGACCTTCTTCGTCCCACCGTCGTTGTCCGCACTCTTGCCTGAGGAGGTACGACCCTCCGATAAGGGCGGTGAGTTTTTATCATAGGCGAACTTGTCCAATTTTACCTGCGTTGACGGATGTTTCGGGCCTCTGCCCGCCATGATGCCGGTCGAGAGGGCAGTAGAAGTAGGAAGGTTATTATCCCCGAGGTTGAGGCCTCCGAGTCCGTGCACACTGGCCCACTTTTGCGTCGCCGCTGGTCAGGTAAGTGGCTATGGGCGTAGGCCAATCCCTATTACAGGTTGTAGGAAGTGCCAAAGGTCCGATTTCAACTCAGTCCCTCGTTCTCAGGCGCCCCCAAGGGTTCTGGTCAGAGTCGGTATGTGGCAGCGATTTCCACACACCAGGACTGCCGCTGTCACGTTAAAAGGAGCCGGGTGTTGTGGGGATTAAGTGCCCAGCCCTCGACCCCCTCAGCTCTCCGCTTTGCCCCAGGTCGGCGTGGTTCCCAACGTCGCCGCAGTGCTCGACTCCGCCGATTGCGTAAGGTCGCACCCAGCAACCGGAGCAGGATGTTGGAGTTTACCCACTGCGCCTCACCTTGCCGCCCCTTCACAATTGTGGCTTTGTTCCCCGGTCGCAGCTCGGACTTTATACCACCAAGTGCCGGTCACCACCGTACACAACTCGGAAGACGGGGGGAAAGGGCGTCCTTCAGTATGTAACGTGTGAGGGGCAGCAGTAGGGCGGGGGGGGGATCATGACAGCAAACTACCCTCGTTCCACCGACAATGGCCCTTGTCCAGGATTGCAGCCCTGCGATTTGTTCTGGAGACAGGCGGGCTTCGGGCGGGTCAGTGTCCCAAGAGGGCGAGCGCCTTGATCAGCGGCACCGCCACAGACTTTCTGAGGAGGCGCTGATCACACGCCGATGCGGGCACTGCTGGGATCGCACCCGGGGCTGTCACAAGCATCTTTTTAATCAATTGAAAGGTTTTTTTATTACACGTCACAAAAAAGGCCCAGTATCATCCGTTAGCAAAGCTGCATCGTAGTATAACTCCAAATGTCGTGCTGCTTACAAATCTTTAGCAGCCGCAATTAGGAGTAAGGACCAGACCTCCATAAGAGAGAAGAGGCAGGTTTATAACGTAGCAAAATCTAATGCTAAACGGGAATGAGATGAAGCCCATTGGGCGGTACTTCTCCTTGCCTGTTCTGGGAGGGACATGACGCGATTTTGGCACTTGGTGAAATGGGGGAGTGGGGACCCCGGTAAAGTTCTCACTAATTATGTGGAACCCGATCAGTGGGTCCGCAACTTCAAAGGTCAATTCGCTAACAACTCGGGCGCTCAGGACACCTTTGATGTGCCATCGCCCTCTCTTCCCCTTAGCATCTCCAGTAAGGAAGTAGAAGGAGCCCTCCTCAAAGTCCCAAAAGGAAGGGCTCCGGGTCTAGACTGCATTCCTGCAGACCTTTTTGTACAAGATCTGGCATCCTGGTCAAAGTATATCCAACTGTTAATGAATGCCATCGATAAAGGGGGAGTAATTCCTAGTTCCTGGGCAGGTGCAGTTATCCTTCCCATTTTTAAAAAGGGGGATCGCTCACTACCAGGAAACTACAGCCCTATAAGCCTGATTGATTGCATTCAGAAAGTTGTGGCTAGAGTGATACTAGGTTGAACGCAGGCATGGATAACCGATTGTCACATCCTGTCAGACCTACAAGCTGGCTTCCGACGATGTATCAGTACAGTGGACCAGGTGTTAAGGTTCATTCTCATCAATTGGCGTACTGTTACTCTGGGGAGAGGTTCCATCTACGCAGCTTTTGTGGACCTCAGGTCTGCATTTGACCTAGTTCTGCGCTCCAAACTGCGGCATAGCCTTTTAAAGCTGGGTATGCCATTGAAAATCTTGTCTTTTATTGTTAAACATCATACAGACAACTTTGCCCAGGTTAGGTGGGATACGGTAGGTCACACCACTGATAAGTTTCCGGTCGAGAAGGGGGTCAGGCAGGGGTGCGTTCTCGCACCCACCCTATTTTCCATCTATATAAATGGGGTATTGAAATACTTTGAAAACTGCCCCAATGATGACCCCAGTCTAGGTGGAAAACAGATCCCACTCTTAATGTTCGCCGATGACACTCTTATCGTATCCAAAACAAGACAGGGTCTTCAACGTGCCCTGATGAGATTCGAAGAGTTCTGTGAAGATCATGACCTTGTTGTCAATGTTGACAAAACGAAGTTTATGGTCCTCCAGAACTCTTTTAAACACATCGGTGAAGTAAGGATGCAGGAAGGTGCTTTAGAGCAAACAGAGATTGTTTCATATCTAGGGATAACCCTAGACAAAAATATGAGCTGAAAGCCCCAAATTGACTGTCTCACGGTAAGACATGCCTAACTTTCGGTGTGATGCTCAGGGAGCATAGTCGCTCCTACAACAAACCCGTGGCCCCAGTACTCCAGATTTATTATTCTAAAATCAGTGCCGCAATTTTGTATGGTTCAGAGTTGTGGGCGCATGCGAATCGGGATGCGCTGGTGGTAGTACAAAACACATTTTTAAGATAACTAACGGGTTTGCCGCAATCAACCCCCCTTATTCCTCTTTATATGGATTTGGGGTGTCACTCCATCAAAGATGTTGCCCGTTACAGATCAGTATTATACTGGAGAAGACTCTGGATGACTCCTGAACTAGTCAACTATGCGTTGGCCGTGCGCGAAATTCGGGATATGGATGTGAACAATAAAATCGAGTGGTTTAGGGGTGTCAAAAACACTCTTAGTGAGTTGGGATTGAATCGGTTGTGGACCTTCCCAGAGGGAAGTGTCTTTCCCAGTAAATCAGAGTTAAAGACCGCTTATTGGCACTGGATCTATTCCCGACTGTTCACATCTTCCAGTAGTCTTACCTTGTCAAGCACCTTCTTACATATTAAATCCGAACCTAATTACGAACAGTACTGGGATCTAATCTCCTTGAGTCGTGATCGAAAATTATTCCACCAGTTCAGAGTGGAAACTTTACCCACCAAGGCCTTCACCTCAAAGTGGTCTAATTTGCATGCCAACCTTACTAAATGTCCTTTTTGCCCAGATAGGGATGAAACTGTGGCCCATATGCTATTTGCATGTCCAGCGAATAATAACCCGAAGAGATGTTGGCTAAAACCCCTGTGTCTTTGTATGGGACCAGGGCCCACAGCGAGGCATTCAGATTATTTAAAACCGCAGTGGATGGCCCATATGTGATTGCCCTAGCCAGGTTTTTGGGCTGGGTGTGGGTGATTCGCTGGTCTGTAGGGAGGCGCACGTAACCTTCCTCCCCCTTTCTTCTTTTTAATAACGTGTTACTTTCTCGTATGTGAATTTTATTCTACCTTTCGATGCTCTTTTTAAAGGTGAACTGTTCTTGGCCCACTACATAGGTGGGTTTTAGAGTTGTATCAAATTATTTATAGTTTTAACAAAGTGTATTATAGGATATAGTCACAATCACGTGTGTCGAGATAGTGTAACGTAATGTTTATTGATGATTTTTAGACCCTGTGCTTGTACTGTGTTGACTTTTGTGATTTCTTTTAAATCGAAATAAAGTTTATAAATGAAACGAGTAAGTTCTTATAGTGTGCCGAAATGCATTTGCTCTAAGCCGAGCCCTGAAAATAGTTGATATGTAGATAATGCAACAAACATCCCGTAAAAATATGTAAAGTCTTGTTAAAATAAAAAAAAGTGTACTTCTTTAGAACACGGAAGGAAGTGGTTCACTTTAGCACATCAGATTACACATGACATGAGCTTGAAAACATACCTGTTCCCAAGCGCTGAACAAGTCATTAGTCAGTTGAGAGGCGAGTTAGTGGTTATCTAAACAGTATATGTACGTTAGATTCTTTTTAATTATGGAGCAACATTATAGTCCATTAAAGCAAACTCACAATGCTTTTGTACATTGCACATCCTAAACGCACGCATTTAAAGGTGCTGTGATAAAGAACAAGATGCACATCAGAAATAAATAAAGGGTTGGAATAATGGTTTTTATTTGACCTCAGCGGAAAGCAGAGCCCGGATTAGGTGGGGAGGGAGGGAGAAGGCACAGTGAAAGCACTTGTGCATTTATAGCATCTGCCTTGCAGCACCACCTGTTTACAATTAACAAGCGCGCACGCGGGCGTGGAAACAGATGGCAAAGCTGCTCGCCCTCGCAAGGTGGATACCGGACATGCACGAGCGCCCAAAAAGTGCAGACCAATTCTAAAAGGTCACTCATAAGCAGCGCTTGTGCGCTGATTAGGTGAGTCCTAAAAAAGGACCAATACAACAATTCCGGACCCACCCACTAGATAGCGGAATAATGCACAGCATATGAATCCAGAAAAGATTAACGCGCAAAATTTCTTTTATAATATATATATATATATACACATATTGCCTTGACTACATGAGAGAATGGTATAGGGATGATTTCTCTGGATAGATGTTGAAATTTAGCATCAACTTCCCATGTAAGAATCTAATTTTGATTAACTTCTAGGTGTGAGTTCAGTAAGTAAGTGTGTGCACTGACAAAACAAAATCATGACTATCAGTGAACCAGGCCTCGGATGCGACCGAAACGTATTGAAGTGTGCAGTCCGCAGGCACAATTAAGGGCATTTTAAGAGTGCAACCCAGTTTTGTCCTGACTGGATGTACAGCTAAAATCATATAGATACATATGACAGAGACCGAAGGAGAGAGCGACCCCCAGCAAGTAATACTCTTAGGAAAGGGTTGTCCTGTAAAACCCACCTCAAAGTACGGAGGGCATAGTGCATGAACTCAAGAGAGACATCAAGCAAGGGTATGTCAAATAGGATTAAGTAGAAAAAATATATATATAGTTTGCACAAAAGAAAGTTAGTCATTCATATTTATGAGGCGGGACGCAAGTAAGTTGCAAAGTTGAGCCGTCTACACATAAATGGTTAAGACTTATCTGCCAGTCTTGGTGAAGCTTCTGCCAACCCTCACATATGAGTGTGAACCACTGTATGGCCATAAAGCAAAAGTGTTATAAACCCTTAAAGATCTACAGGTAGCTATTTCTGCTTCCTTGCAATGTCTTGAATGCCCAGATCAGGCTGGAGTTTGGCCTGGTCAAACATCAATTGCGAGAGAAGGAGCTTTCATCAAATGCTATTTCAAACTGAAACTGGCAAGATCCAACTCACTCTACCAGCTGCTCTTGCTAGAAGTTTCAAATCCTGCACGGAAAACCATTTTCAGAGACTACCTCTTAAGTTGTCTGAGGAAACTTCAAGGCCTGCACTTATAGTACAAACCCATTTCAGTTGCCTTTTCAAAAGGAATACCACTAATAATATCCGGAAGCTGTGCTTTCCGGAAGACAAAAATGCCTTTGGGACAGTTGCAACTGGAAGTACACAAAAATTAATTTCAAGAACCAGCACTTTGATGGCCTAATACACTGGATTTTTTGTCCCTAATGGGTGGCAACTAGTTCAGACAATCATGCAGATGGTGCCACCAAGAACAAGAAGCCATGCTGCACGTTATCTGCATTTGTCCTGCACTTCTTTTAGACCAGAGGCTTCTGCTACATCCCCTTTTTAACCATCTAGGTGTGCGCAGCTGCAGACACGCACTAATCGAGTGCCTCAAGGGCAACAAAACCAGACAACTCCCAAACTTTCACATTTTTAATCTTAGTGGCAAAAAAACCAAAAAGCCAGCAACTTCAACAAACATCGCACCTAACGAACAAGCACCCCGTAACGACCTCAGTTGCTGGGGTTGCACAGGAAAGTAGACCAGGAATGCCAAAACTGGGTTATAAACAAGCTTCACATATAAACCATCACATGCCCAGCCTCGAAAAAAATGTAACCTTTAATGCACAAGAAGATAATGCACTTTAACAGCAGTCTTTTTTTTCTCTTGGACATTAATGAAATACTTTAACTGTAATGCATTTTTAGGTTCTTTACGCTTATAAAAAAAATTCTGTTATTCTTTTGACACTAAAATTATCATGTAGTGCATGCACCATCTTTGTTGACAAGTGCAAAATCGTCTTTGAAGTTATTCGTGTACGCCCAGATATTGAGGAAAACAGAGCTAGAGCACATGGGATTAGTGCTGCTGCAGGACGACCGGTGCAATTATAGCTTGTACCCGATGAGTGAAATCAAGGAAAGCTACACCTGGGTAGCCGTGGAAGAAAATGAGAACTTTACTACAGAAATGACTGAAGGAACCAGAGAAAGATCAGATTCCAAAGTGACACCCAACAAAAGGGAACAAGGACTATGTATAGGACCTTACTCTACAGGTCAACCAGCAAACAGTAGTGCTATGCAAAATGTCTTGGAATTGTGATATTACTTGAATTGAGATTAATTAACATTAAGGTAGTTTCTAGTCATCTGCTGATTCACAAAAAAGGCATGGTCCAAGGACTGATAAGATGCAAGGCAGAAACAGTTAATTAGGCACAGAGGCCCCTTACGTTATTGAAGAGCAATGATGAAATTGTTAAAGAGAATGAAGGATGGAGTAAATTATATCAACACTGTCAGTGAAAGAAGAGAAAGTAATCCACCAAACTCTACCTAGTAACCATAAAAGGCAATAATATCACCCTGCTCAAATCTTGCCCTGCTACCACCCAGACCTAGAAAACCAAGTCATACTTACAGCTCAAACCCCTGTAGACAGAGTTCATGCTACAGACCAATGACAATCTACTGGAATGCATTCAGAAGTGTCTCTCAATAGGGATGAAGCTTGATGGCTTCACACCACAGCTGGTTCATTACATGAAATCGCTAGGAGTTCAAAATAACCCCTCCACCAGGTTTAGAGCACATATCTAAAAAAAAAAAAAAAAAAAAAAAGGTCTTCCACAAACTAATTATGTTGCATACCGTTAAAGTCCCTTAGTATAGCCCTTTCTACCTGTAAAGTTAGTAGAACTGTGGCAGCACAGCTCAGCGGAGATCAAGACTGCTGGTGGCCTAGTTGACAGTTGCCACATCATCACCAACTGGCTCACAACAAACAAATAAAGGAAGAGGGAGACAATACGCAAACCCTTCTCTTGCTACACTCTCACATCTAGAACTTCCTTTGGGAGCTCCATCACTCTTTCTTCAGGAAGAATTGGAATAGTCCCCACACCTACATATAATCCTCCAATTGATGGATTCAGTTGGTAAGCCACCCCTCTTCTTATACATGCATCTCCTTCTTCAGCCCTCTGCTACACTCCCTTATTTTCTCCACTTTGCAGCTAGTTCAAAATATATAAAAATCTAAATATAGACATATTTGCGGCCAGAGCAGGGGAGGCAATTGCTTGATTTAGGCTTGAAATAACATTGTCAAAAACATATGTCAGCAATTAATTTGGTGATGACAGGCATAGTCATATGCACAGAGTTGTAACAGAAGAATTGAAGTAGGAGATCAAACAAAGGAAACACTAGCCAACACTGGAAGAATTAACCAACTAGTTGCAAAGTCAATATTTCCTACAAATCAAATGATACCCATAATTTCTGAAACCATGAACATATTACAGGACATTCTAAAAATGCCAGTACGTGAGCAGGAAAATCTAAAGTGGTGATACCTCCAAGAGCGGTGGCCCCCGCTAATCCTCGACGCACATTCATGGGAGCCACAGGGTACCAAACGCCATCCTCTTCAGATGTGTAATCCAAGCATTCCACTGAACTGAGCCGGGAGCGGCCATCGTACCCACCAATCACATAGATGCGATCATTGAGCGACACTGTGGCAACATATCGCCTTTTACGGGTAATGCTCTGGGTAGAGAAATAAAGAAACAAATATACAGATTAACACAAAGTGGGGTAAAAAGTAACTACAAAATGATGAACAGTAAAATTCATAATGAAACTAATATTTGACACTCAATTTAAATATAATGAAATACAAGGTTCGAAGACTACAATGAGCACAGAAAGAGTGAATTTAATGAATTGTAGATGTGAATCGACTAAGAAAGTCAAACATCTGTCTTTTCAACACCTTAAAACACTCAGGAAGTTAGGTATTACTGTACAAAACCCGCAAAGTAATAGCATGAAATTACCACCACACAGCCACACAAAGAAATCATAAAAGCAATTCGGAAAGAACCCCTAACTACAAAGCACACTGTAGGATACTCAAGAGAACAGATACGACATCTATCCTTCTGTGCAAAATGTTCTCACTTTCAAATAATTCATGGTTTAAAGACACATTATCCCCTATCATTGTGAAAGCTCCAAACTTCACACAACCATGATTCAATGGGCATCTTCTAAAATGAACCACCTACTTTGCTGATTTAGAAAAATAAAAGCAATACAATTCCCAACGAAAGATAAAATTTTGAGCCTGGGGCTCCTCACCCTCTAATTTCCAGATGGCTCTCCATCGATACCAGATGCACAGTCAAACAAGCCCAGGTCACCAGCCGACTGGCTACAGCAACTCAGTCTAAGCAGGAATCACCTCGCACCCCCTCAAGAGACCTGCAGACAATACAGAACTCAGCAGTCAGACCTGTCCTAGATTTCCCCAAGCGGTCCCACATCAGCCCCACCTGAGGAAGCTCCATTGGCTCCCCATTCAGAAGAGATGCCATGTCAAGATGTGGACCCACACCTTGCCCTCCATGAGCACGGACCAGTACACATCAACCATCAGCTGAACTTTCACCATCTCTCCAGACACCTGCGCTCCGCATCCCTCTGATTCGCCCACACTCTTCGAATCCACTGCAGCAACAGTGGAGGAGGCTCCCTCTCTTACCTCATGGCGAAGGCCTGGAACTACCTCCCTCTTCACCTACGGACGTCATCATCTCTACTGGAATTCAAACAAGCATTTGCAATGCAATAGGTCTCGCATTTGCCAAAGTTTGAGCTTTTGCCATTGTAAATGACAATGCCTTTTATTTATGCGTTGGAAAACCTTTAAGCTGTGCGTAAACAAGCACTTTGTACTTATAGCCTATGCTTATGAGAAGCAAGGCTGGCAGTCTCTTTTACTGACAGCCTTGCTTCTCGTAAGCAAGGACTATACGTTGAAAGTGCGTGTTATGCACCGATTGCAGGTTTTAAAAATACATGAATAAAAGGTATTGTCATTTACAATGCCAATAGCTCCAACTCTTGCAAATGCGAGACCTATTGGATTGCAAATGCTTGTCTTATCCTCTGTGATGTGGATTGTCTGGCATGCAGGGTTTCTGTGGTTGTGAAGCATTCCCCTGCCTAAATTCTGAACCGCAAGACAATGCTAGCATAGCCCTGGGACTTCATTGAATAACACAGTCAGGCCTGGGCAAATGCAATGCACAAGCATGTGCCTATACATACTGGGACTAGTAACTTCTCCATGAGCCGCTTACAAGTATGTGCACTCCTTCTGAAAGGTGGAAAGAGATTACTTTTCACCGACTTATGATTTACAAACACCCAAGAAGCAGAACCATTTGTACAAGCAAATCTCGTATTCCTCTTCACTCACTCTACGCTTAATTGCAACTACACCACTGCAGCAACATAAGAGCTGGTCACTTAATGCCACACCAGCACAGTTCCTACAGAGGACATACTTCTAACCCTACACAATGATGCTACGTGTGGTTAAGAGTTTCCAAGTCTCAATCCTTGACGCTCCTTTACACGATCAAGCGCAGCAATTTCTGACACGATAGGAAGACCACTGGTCAGCATGCAAGACACCACACATTTGCCAACACCACAGGCCACACTACAGATCCACACCCTTCTTACCACGCATATTCTGTGCAGTAATGGGAGTCTTGTCCACCAAATGCACTTTAGCGCCTTGTCTTTTGCATGAAATTATACATAAATACTGCTTCATTACTAGACTAGTTCATGGTGCTGATAAACCTGTACAGAACTGTATACAAATGTGCTCAGTGTGCAGAGAACCCTCTATGGGGCTGTGTGCCGACATCTTCACAATATTATGCATGGCTCTGTGTAGCGCTGCGGGCAGATGTGTTCACATAGGCCTTTTTGGCGCTCTGCACAATACAGGACAGTAGAAATGCAGAAATAAGACTCACAGACCCGTGTAAAACTGTACAAATGTGTTGACAGAGTATACAGAGCCTGTATGTGGCTGTGTGCAGATGTGTTTACAATGTGTTCAGAGGCCATCATGGCGCTGTGTGCAGTTCTGTTTGCAATGTGTAGAGATCCCTGTGAAGCACTGCGTATAAATATCTTAAAGATGTATACACACCCCTACACAGCACAACACTAATCCATTACAGCACTGGGCTTGTGATTGTTGCAGCAGTAGTCCTCTATCTGTTATTGGATAGAGTTTGTCAAGGGTTGCATTGTATCTACAGCTACGCACATGCCCACTCCAGTAATTCCACTGAGGCGACTAAGGTTAATGTCAAAACCGCGAGGAATGCCAATCAAGGGGCTCACTTCCTTGTCCGCTTCTGTGACACCTGAAGCTACTGCCTGGAAAGGGGTCGTTGGACTTCCATCGCATGGGAATGTTCAGAAAGCGCGCCAATATTTAATTCATCTCTTTTCAGCAAATAAAAGGGTCTTGAACTTTCAAGGAAGCTGCAAATTGGCTAAAACGTGTCTATCATCTGATAAAAAGGTGGGACTTCTCGACTTAATTACTTGTGCCTCTGAAGGCCCCAGCTTGGATCTTCCGGAGAGTTTGGTGGGGGCAGTAAGTGAGGTGGAGCTTTTTCATATACAGACTTATTCACTGTGTGTACAAAGACCTACATGATGCCTATGAATTAGATAGCAATATGTACAGTGCCCTCTATGATAAACATTGGTCTCCAAGAACGTCCACAGAATGTACAGAGACTTGTGTCGGGCTGGGCAGAATGCATTTATTTATATATGTTCAGAACGTTGCTTGTAGAGCACACTTACACTCGTGGGTGGAGTCTCTTGGTTCTAATGGTACCTCAACCACAGTGCAGTGGCCAATACAAGGCACATGATGAGCGGACAGAAAACCAGGTTTTAAGGCAGCTTCCTGAATTTGTAAAGAATTGTTTCAGCTCTATTCGAAGATGGAAGTGGATTCCATAGGTAGGGTACCGGAACGGATCGTTCTCGTCATCTCTGAAGTCTATACTATGGGACACAGGACAGTGGACTGCTGAGATATCTCAGCTGGCGACGTGGGATGCGTTTTCTGACTTAATGAGAAAAGAATGCCGCAGAGTGGTTGTGCAGACTCGAAGCACGAGGCAAAGAACTTTAAAGCAAATAAGTTTGTTGATACATAGCTGATGGTGATGTTTTAGTCACACGGTCGAACTTTGCCAAATTGAGCAGCAGCCTGACAACCATATTTTGAAGTTTTTGTAGCCAGCTCAATAATTAATTTTTCTGGTAAGCCACAGTAAGCTGATTCGCCACAGTTCACTCTGGACAGTAAGAAAGCGTTGGCAACCATCACTTATAAGAGAGGACTAGGAACAGCCCATCCAAGCTGTTTAATATGAAGAAGATACTGCTTTGTCACGGCTGAAATCTGATACGTTTGAAATGAGAAGGGCGAGCTATATGATGCCATGTAGATGTATATGTATACCTCTTGTGTATCTATATATTGTTTTCCTCCCACTGCAGAAAAAAATACATAACCCCCCAAAACCACCACTCCATGACTCATTGCATTCTTCTTCAAAAATATTCCAACCTCCAATGTCTGACTCATCCCAAACCTATTTTACTACTATGAACTCACGAAAAATAATTTCTAAACTCTTCCCTCCTTTGTTCATCCTTTATCCAATTCACCCAACTAACAGACTCAGATGTGTTTATAAGGAGTACTGAGACCCACATGATGGTGAATTCACAAAGTGTAGAAAGTTACATGCAGGCCGTGTACATATGGATCCACAAAGTACAGAGAAAACGATATGGTACGTTGTACAGATGTATTCACGTTTACAAAGCCGAGGCTGTGTACAGATGTGCTCGCAGGGTGTACAGAGACCTTCATGGCGCTCTGTACAGACGAGTTCACAGTGCGTACAAATAATTACATGGCGTTTAATACAGATGTGTTCACCATGTGTACAGACCCGTATAACAGCCTGTGTATAGATGTGTTCAGTGTGTACAGAGACCTTCAGGACGCTATGTTGAGAACTGTTTATATTCTGTACAATTATTACGGGACGTTTTGTACAGATGTGTTCACCATGTGTAAAGAGCCCGCAGAGGGGCGGGGTAAAGATATGCTGACAATGTGTCCGTAGTTCCATGGCGCTGTGCACAGATGTGCTTACAATGTGCAGAGACCCGGGTGATACATTGTACAAATGTGCTGACCCTGTACACAGGGTCATCTACGGGGCCTTGTCAACTATGCAGACTCTCTGCCGATGACTCGCGTCGCCTTAAGTTCAAGCCTTGCACACTTTACACGTTTCCTCTTTAAAAGAAGGGTGTGGCCAATTCTCCTCGCGAAGCATCGTTAGACAAATCTCTGGCTCAACCATCCCCATCACCTTATGTTCCCCCTACAGGCCTCAGGGGGCGGGACTTCGAGGTACTGCTCACCTGGCCCTGCTGCTATTGTCATCCACCGGTGACAAGAGCTAAATTATTCATGGAAGGGACAGTCTGCCAGAGTTCACACAGATGGTGTATGTCCATCCTGTCCGCTTTCCTGTCCTCATTAGTTTTTTTGCGAAGGGCAATGACTGCGGCCTGCAGCTCCCCCACCCCCTTCGTTCTGAATTATCCAAAGGGCCTCCGGAAAACAGCGAACAGCCAAAACCAAGGTTTTGCTATTTGAACGGTTATCCACACTTTCTAGCTGGTTGACATCTGCTGCTGAACGGGCATGCACTTAATATTTTTTATGTAAAAAACTTGGTTTTACATTTGAAACCCACATGTTCGAAACAACTTATATAGGGTGAGCAAAAAAGTCAGCGGAAGTACAATAGTACGTACAATCGATGTTTTGTTTTAACCGAACAGCCGCATCTGAACAAATATTAAGTCCAATCAACATGCAAATGTACTCACCTTACCCTGCCCAGCCCCCCTTCCCCACAATAAATACCGGAACATATACAACGTCCCAAGATCGAGTCCTAGCAATGCCAAATTAGCCTTCCATCCTTCCAAGGCTGGTCAATTAAGTACTATGACATCGGGTAATACTGAACCTTTTTCAATCAATCAATATATAATTTATGCATCCAAACAATACCATAAAAGTGCAATTTTTTAAAAACATACAAATATTACAGGTAGCATAACAAAATGGGCCCAACACAGGATTCCCTATAAAAGACGTTCACTGAACCTTTTTATTTATTGTGTGTAGTAAAGTCATTAGTGCGGTATGACGCACTATATACAAATATTAAAGTTTATTAAAAATGTACAGTGATTTGCCAAAGCCCCCACAGGGTAAGCCAGTATGAATATATCTGCCAACTTGCTTCAAAAGTATGAAAACTCAACCACTCACTCATGCCCTCGTTTATATCCATGTTCAAATTCACATGCAAGCACTTTACAAAGTATCAACATAGCGAGCGTAGGACCCGGTAGTCCATCTTAAATGGCTGCTGTCAATCAGAAAAAGCCAGCCCTTTAAAAGTAACCTAGAAATCTCGTAGTTTGAAAGCTATTTGGTGTACTAGCAGGGCCGGGCTGGGGAGGCAGTTAATTAAATGGGCGCTATATAGCGTTATAGGCCCTATAACCTATAATTCATGTGGGAGAAGGAGGCAGGCCGCCAATATAAATGCAATCCGCGCGGGCCTTTCCCTCCAGCCAAGGCTGGCTAATTGGCAACAAAACAACACTCATGAATAGACCTCACAGCCGGTGGGCCCCCCTTGAAAGCCCCCGTCCGGTACCCGCGCCGCCTCTTCTTTTCCTAGCCTTTGTGTGGCACAGGGCCGGCCGGCAGCCACGCCTTGGAGCAGAACTTACCAGCACGGGAACTCTCTCGGTTCTTTGTCAGAGTTTACACGAGCTGCCCGAGTCCATTATTTCATTTTCGGCGGGGTCCCGTGCGCGCGCTCCCAGTGCAGACAGCTCTGTGCGTCCGGCGTGGGCCCCAGGCAGTGTAACAAGTCAAAATGAAATTGAAACCCACGAGCCGCGCGATGTGAGCTGTCTACGGTAGAAGCTCCCGCGCGCGACCCAAGGCGCCTGGCAGAGTCGGATTCCGACGCGCGCGACCCAATCCCAAGGCGCGCATCGGAATCAGACTCTGCCATGCATCTTAATGTGCGCGTGGCCATCTCCTGTCTCCAGTCGTTGTCGGCTGAACTGATTGCTATAGTCTCCCAGCGAGAGCGCGCTTTTGCGCGCTTTTCGCAGCGAGACCTAAAAAGGACTCAAGACCTGGATGTTCGACTAAGCTTAGGCAGCAGCGCTCTCAATGCCTGGATACCCTCACAGGTGATTAGCTGAGCTTTACAAATCCAGACTGAATGATTAAAACAGTACATCCCAATATACTGACTTGCTATACTCAAGGGAGATAAAATTGTACAAGCTCAAAGTGAGCAAAGAAGAATTGAAACAACCTTCGGGGTCAAGTTCGCGCTATATAAAACTTAATAAATAAATAAACACGCACCAAATCACAACATGGCCACTAAGAACCAGAAACACAACTGTTCAAATCAAATCAGGGACATTTGTATAGCGAACACATCACTCGAGAGTCTTTTTGCGCTTGCAGACAGCTCTGATTAGACGCAAGCTTAATTATCAAATAACCATGACTTCATCTGCTTACGAAAGCGGTTATGATCAGGGATGATACGTAGATGAGCAGGGATCTTGTTCCATGATGCCGGGGCGAGAAAGGAGAAAGATCTTCCTCCCTTTCTGGCGGTGCGAATTCAGAGAGGAGTAAGCAATGATGCATTGCACGATCTGAGCACCCGGCTAGGCTGGTACCAGTATAGTTTCTTGGACCAGTATTTTGGCCCTCTTCCATACATAGTCTTATGTATCAAACAAAGGATCTTAAAAAGAATTTGCTTTCTTACCGGAAACCAATGCAGTGATCTTAGACAACGAGCAGAGGAGGATCTGGGCGGAAGGTCAAGAACCAGCCTAGCTGCCGTGTTCTGCAAAATGTGAAGTCTATTCAAAAGGTTTTCATTGATTGAGAACAGTAGAGTATTTCTATAGTCCATTCGACTTATTATTAATCCCTGGACTAATGGTTTCCTGGCCTCAATAGGAATCCATTTGAAAAACTTTCGTAGGCTGCCCATCACTCCGAAACAAGTGCCAGTGATGTGGTTAATCTGACTTTTCATAGCCAATTGATTGTCCATGTAGACACCTAGATTTCGTACTGTTGGTTTGGGGGTTGGACAGGGGCCAAGATTGGAAGGCCACCAGTCGTGAGACCAGTGCTCCTGAGCCTTACCAAAAAGCATGATCTCAGACTTTCCTCCATTCAACTGGAGGCAATTAGAACGCATCCACCTGTCAATATGAGACATGCATTTTTTAAAACACTGCTTTGTTTCTGCGGGGTCTGGGCCAATGGTGATCAGAATCTGCGTGTCATTGGCGTAGAATATGACATCAAAACCGTAGGATCTGATCATCTTGGCCATTGGCGTCATATACAGATTAAAGAGGGTCGGGCTCAGAATAGAACCCTGTGGCACCCCCATCTCTCACATGAAATATTTTTGCCCATTTGGACTGAGGTTACTCGGTCAGCTAAGAAGCCCTTGAGCCACTTAAGGGCATTCCCCCTGACACCAATCTCCCATAGTCGATGTTCTAAAATGCTATGGGAGATGGTGTCAAAAGCGGCAGACTGGTCGAGCAGGACGAGAAAGGCTGACTGGTGTTTGTCCAAAGCCAGCCTGATGTTATCAGTTACCTCAACCAATGCTGTCTCTGTACTGTGTGCCGCCCTAAAACCAGACTGTGAAGGGTCGAGTAGTCCGTGGCTCTAGAGGTGGGCAACTAGCTGTTGATTTATGAGAGATTCCAACATTTTACCAAAATAGGGAAGTAGGGATATGGGACGGTAGTTTAGGAGTAATTTTGGGTCGGCTGCGTGTTTTTTTTTTAAGATAGGTCTGACCCTGGCTGTTTTCCACAATTTAGGAAAAACAGCCTCCGAAAGAGACTTGTTAAATAGACCTGTTAGACTTTCTAAAAGTCTGCTCTGTGACTGGTCAACCAAGATGAAACAGAATTGACAATCTTCTGATGACTAAAGGTGGACAGTTGGCACTAATCAGAGAGGTTGCAATTTTTTGAAGTCTTAAGTCTCCTCCAACCCTAGGGAATTCTTTTTACAGATGCTGTGGGCAAGATATAAGGGCATACTGCTCTAATGACCACATAGTTAGGCTGACCCAGGTGCAATGCGTTTCTACCCTCAGTTTAGAGACATGTTGCTAAAGAGATGGTCACAACACAGGAAACTGGCGAGGGCACATTTCACTCCAGTAAGTAGTGCTGTATATTAACATTCTGTATATAGTCCTGCCATCTAGTGTTGGGCTCAGACATTTGCATCTTGTTTTTCTTTGATGTCTTTCGAGTCAGAAGGTATTGTTGCTCCTCCTCTCTGTGGTGATGCACATGGACATCGGCTCCAGTGTCAGATTGTTTATCACACACCGGGTGTATATGTCCTGCTTTGATGTATTAGGTCTGGATGCATTCAACTATCCATCCAGGGATACCTACCTTCGATATAGCATGGACTTTCCTTGGTTTTGAGAAGGCGACAAACAATTGTGTTTTACAGAAAAAGTTTGTTCTGTCAATATAAACCATTAGTGCTCTTTTTACATCTAGGGTATGAAGAGCTCTTTCTGCTACAGTGTGGTTTTGGAAAGAAAACTGGTAGTTCAAAAGATTGATTCATGTGAAAAGAGGACAATACTTTTGGCAAGGATTTAGAGTTGATTCTAAGGACTACCCTATCTTGATGTAATTGAAAGAATGGTTCTTCTAAAGTTAGGGCATTTATTTCACTGACTCTTTTTAAGAAGTTATTGCTATTAAGAAGGCAACTATCCACAAGAGAAACTGAAGTGGGGTTGAGGGTTAAAAATCAGAAGAAGGGCCCATGAGTCTGGTTAGAACATTAAGGATCCACATCTGGCAGGTGGTAAGCTTGTAAGTGTTATCCTTTTTGACCCCCCACCATGAATGCTTTAAGAGGGACATGAAGAGAGATTGTTGTTCCCAATTTTGTTTATTTGCAGCAATGGCTGCTAAATGTAATCATGTAGATGTGTAAGCTAGTCCTACTTTTTGTTAGTGCAGGAGCTAGATTACGAGATTGTGTTCCATAGGTTTTAGGGGATTAATGTGTTGTGTATTACAGTAGGTGATAAGTCTCTTCCACTTAGCTGTATAACATGCTCTAGTGGTAGGATGTGTTGCTTTCTTGCGGATGTCCATCCATTCTGATGATAATGTTAGGTATCTGAACTCTAGAATCTCAGAAGCCAGACTGAACTGTCTGGGCTTTAGGCATCTGACTCTCCCTTTATCCTGCATGAGAAGACCCTGCCAGTTGTAGAGGGACTACAGATAGTTGCAATGTGTCAAGCTTAATGGAGTAGAAAACCAGTGCCGACCAAGTACAATATCCCTTATCTGTAAGTCATGGTTAAACCTATACATTTATACATTTGTAATACGTAATTTTTTTTTATTTGTAGTTACCCTTCATGAAGGGTGTTTCACACCCGAAATGCATTGGGTCACATGAACAATTTCTGTGGATATACCTGTTGTAATGATGTAGTAAACTTGCAAGCATATTGTTAACATTTGCGAAAGATATTATCTGCTACAAGTAACTGAATAAATTCTGGCTTTTGGAACAAGATTGACCACTAGTTGTTTTGGACCTTTGTCTCAACATTTTGTTTCATCATATTTAGTACTTCGGAAGGCATTGCTGTGCATGCTGTTTCTAGGACAGTTTTGACCTAGTGTTTTCTTTTAGTTTACCTTGGGCCAGGGCGAAGCCCTTCCTCAGTATTGCAGGCAAAGTTTGTTCAAATCCTGTTTAACATTGTCCAATTATTTGTTTAATTTTCCTAGATACTGTGTACCACTTTTATTCTGACACAGGGATGTGTGCCATGTTGTGCTTTCACTTACCTGCTGCAAGATGCCCAGCCTGCAATGGATACTTGCATGTTGGTGCTAAGGGGACCCTTAATGTGGCACAATACATGCTGCAACCCTTGGGGATACCCTTTAGCCTCCCTGTCCTAGGTACCTGGGGTTACATTAACTAGGTACTTACAGGGGATGTTAAAGGTCTTGCCAATTGGGGGAACAATTGCACAGTTTAGGGAAACAGACCTGGCACTTGGGACCTGTATAGCAGAACCCAGCACACTTCTGTCGACACTGCATCAGATACCAGGCAAAAAGTGGGGGTGATCATGTCAAAAAAGGGCACTTTCCTACACAGTCCACAACCCTTGCTCCGTCATGCCTTTCATGTACACCCCCCAACCTGTGAGTGATGTGCCTATAGTGATGGCCACTTGCGGTATAGGGTGCATAATGTGCCTGCCCAGAAACAGTTTGTTGTTCCACCATTGCAGACAGTGACAGATCCTGACTCAGTACTAGATCCTCTAAGCTATTCCCTTCGCTTGTGACCACTGTGATGCAAAGGACGCCTGTAATGGGTGCATTTGTAGTCCGGCATGTGGGACAAGACGACCCAGGATGCCATCATGCCTAGGAGACGCCTTACCGTCCTGCCTGGCAGTTAACAATGTGGTTGAAAAAGAAATAGTTGGATCTGAATCTACAGCACTACAAGCCATGAATAGATGCTTACTGGTTAAGTAAGTAAGTAGCAGTCTTCCCAGAAAGCGGTGCCTAGCCTGTGGAAGTTGCAGTAGATTGAAAAAGTGTACGGAATACTTCCTGGCCAACATTGGGTTGTTGGCGGGCTGGCACATCCAGACAATAATATTTTGCAAAAGTATGTGGTGTGGACCAGGTATCTGCTTCACAGATATCAGCTACAAGGATGTTCCACAGGAAGGCCATAGATGCTCCTTTGTTTAGAGTGGAGTAGGCTCTAGGAAGAAAGAGCAAGGTCCTTTTAAGCATGTCTGGATGCATTTTACAATAAATCTTGCAATGCCTGATTTGGAGAAAGCAACCGGGAGCTATTGCACCTTCCTTAAGGGTCTATTTCTATCAATATAGTGCATGGGGGCTCGTTTACCATCTTAAGTATTGACATTTTGCAACAGATCGAGGGAAATAAACAGGAGTTCAATGGAATGATTGAGGTGGAAGAAAACGAGTTACTTACCTATAACTTCAGTTAACCAGTATTGGTATCTTTCATAGATTCACATGCTTAGAATCATCCCCGCCGACGAGGTGGGAGTCTCGCGGTACAATAAAACATATATATTAGTCATAATAACAATATACTATAGGCTATTGTGGATAGCAAAGTCACTACATTAGCCTATCTTAGTCCTTTTGCAAAAAGAACCAAACTTGGAAACCAGCCAATCAGGTAGCAGCACCCTCTTAGAACCTTCCCCACAGAGAGGCAAACCCTCAGATTTTCATAGCACAAGTGACAGTAAGTATGCCATAATGATAAGGTAAGCCTCTCCGGGAGGAGGGTGGGTCGCATGTGAATCTATGAAAGATACCAATACTGGATAACTGAAGTTACAGGTAAGTAACTCGTTTTTTATCCAGTATTGGGGTGTCTTTCATAGATTCACATGCTTAGAATCAGAAGGCAGGGCTAGGTTATGGCTCCGTGTCCCATGTGTGTATGTGCACTATTCGCCATGGTGTTACCGTGTGTCCTTCCCCACCTGCATGCCTACGTGTTAGAAGGGAGTCGCCCAGTCTATGTTATGCCCTGCTCCTGACATGCCTTGCTGAAGGCCTGTAGGAGGTCGTCCCAGGTCTGCGCAATCGGTATGGCTCTCCGTCCCGCGGTCTCTTCTCTACGGAGAACCGTGCCTTCTGCTGTTGCCCAGTAGGTGAGAGAGGCGCACCAATGTTTCGTTTGCGGTGGATTCGCGTCTTTCCAATGTCGCGTTATGAGTCGTTTGGCGGTTATCAGTCCCAGGTCCCAGAACCTGGCAAGGGCTTTGTTTTGCTTCGTCCTCTTGACCAACCCCAGCACGCAAGTTTCCCATGTATATCTTAGGTCTGTCCCTGCACCTTTCGTTAACAGTGCAGCTACATCTTGCCAATACGTCTGCAGCCTGGGACATGCCCACAGCATGTGCAGCAGGTCAGCGTTTAGCAACGAACAGCGCGGGCAGCCGGAGGTGTCCAGTGCAAAGTAGCGGTTTATTTTATCGGGGGACAGATATGCTCTGTGTATGATGTAGAGTTGTATGATTTTAAACCTCGAGTTGCGTGGTACATGGCGTGGCCCTTCCAGGATTCTCTCCCATTCCTTGTCTGTCCAGTCCCTCCCTCTGTCAGCTGTCCATTTGTCTCTCAGCGGTTGGAGCGTGCACGTCGTGTGTGACTGTAATGCCTGTGCTAGCCAATGTATCACATGGGACCCATTCCCCATGATGTGGAGGTACTGCATCAACAGGTGCGTCTGGGGTTCCTCCGTCATGTCTCCCCAGCGTCTCGTGAATTCTCGGATCATGGAGGCATGTAGTAGGAACTGCCCCGTCGGCAAATCGGCGTCCTCCACCAGGCTCCCAAATGGGATCAGGGTGCCATCTTTGTACAAATCCGCCATTGTTTCTATCCCCGCACGTTCCCAGCTTTCTAACAAGGTCGCGGTGATCACTCCTCCGACTCTGGGCGTGCCTTGCAGTGGGAGTGCGGGGGCGTAGGGTGTGACCTCCCGCGTGAGGAGAGCTGTCTTCCATGAGAGATATTTTAAATCTTCTTTATGAATGGGTTCAAATGGATGTTTCATTAGTTGCTGTAGTACTAGATACAGTCTCCATTCCGGAGGAGGAGCCTTAATAGGTGGAAAAGTTCTGAAAAGCCCTTTCAGGAACTGTTTAATGAGATGATTGGAACAAAGGGATGCCGCTCCCAGAGGATCGTCTGTATGTAGAAATTGCGGCTAGATGCAATTTAACAGAAGCAAACATGAGACCAGATTTAGACAATGAAAATCAATAAGGTAGAACCTTGTCAGGAGAACATTTCAGCGGATGCAAATTCCTGTTGCTGCACCAGCAACAAAATTCCATTTTAAGGCATAGGTCATCAACGTAGAAGGAGCCCTCGCTCTATTCACAATATCTCTGCAGTCTTGAGGTAAATCTATCCCCTTGAATTCTGAGAATCCAGAAACCAAGCATGGAGTTGTAGTTGGGCTGGACGAGGATGAAGAATCTGGCCTTCGCTCATTGACCACAAGTTTGGTATTAATGGAAGGCGGAATGGCTTGCACTTGGAGAGGAGAAGTTCTGTGAACCAGTGCCGACGTGGCCATTTCGGTGCAATTAGAATCATGCCGCATGGTTGCATTTTGATCTTGCGCAGAAGTCTTGGGATCAGGGGAAAGGGAGGGAAAGCGTAAGCGAAAATCCCCGTCCATCTCATCATGAAAGCGTTTCCCAAAGAGCCCTTCTCCGGTTCCCAACTTGCAAAGAAAAGGCACTTCCGATTGTTCCTGGAGGCAAAGAGATCCAGATTTGGCTTGCCCCACTTCCGAAATCATTCTCCAGAATCATTTGATTCAGCTCCCATTCATGGCAGGATTTCGTCGTCTTGCTTAGAGTGTCTGCTAAGGTGTTCTGGACTCCTGGAAGATGTTCCACCTTGATCGCAATATCGTGCAAGAGAAGCCATTCCCAAATGCTTTGAGCTTCTTGGGACAGAATATGAGACCGGGTACCTTCCTTGCTGGTTTAAATAATGCATGCAAGTGGTGTTGTTGGTTCTGATGAGAACCGTAGAACCTTGAAGTCTTGGCAGAAAAGACTGTAGAGCCAGAAAAATGGCTCGAAGCTCCAGAAAGTTGATGTGCATCTTTGCCATTGCTGCAGACCATTTTCCTTTTATGCAGAGATCCTGAAGATGCGCACCCCAACCTTCTAGGGAAGCATCTGTTGTGAGGATGAAATCCGGTACAGAAGGTTGAAAGTTGAGCCCTACTGAGGCATTTTTGGAAAACCTCCACCAAGAAAGAGTTTCTCTCAGAACTGGAGTTATGTGGACTAGGTCGTCGAATGAAGCCGAGATTTGGAGCCACTGATTGTCCAGCTCCTCTTGAATTGGTCTCATTCTCAGCCGCGTATGAGGCACAAGCAGAATCGCTGATGACAATATCCCCAGAAAAGACTTGACCCTCCTCATTGAAGCGAACTTTCTTTTTAGGAAGTCTGATGCCAGAGAAATGAGGCGAGATTGTCTTTCTTGGGACAAGAACGCTTTGTCTTGAACGGTATCCAGTTTTGCCCCAAGAAATTGAATTGTTTGCGACGGATAGAGGATTGACTTTTGGACGTTCAGAGATAGTCCTAGAGAGTGAAAAACTTGCAGGCATTTTGATGTTGCGAGAGAAGCCTGAGGAAAGGACGGAGCCTTTATCAGCCAATCGTCCAAATACAGTAATAATTGGATGCCTTGTAGCCTGAGATGAGCTGCTACTGGAGCTATAAATTTGGTGAAGACTCTTGGAACTGAGCGTAGACCAAATGGGAGGACTTTAAATTGGAAATGTGCACCTGCCACAGTAAATCTTAGGAATTTTCGATGTTTGGGATGAATTGGGATGTGGAAATACGCATCTTGAAGATCCAACGTTGTCATGAAGTCCGCATGATCCAGAAGCTGAAGGATTTCTTGGAGTGGTACCATGCGGAAGGACTTTTTCTGAAGGTATTTTTTCAGCATTCTCAAATCCAAGATTGGTCTCCATTCCCCAGATTTTTTCTTTATTAGAAAAAAGCGAGAATAAATTCCCTTTCCTGTTTGAGAGCGCTGCACCTACTCTATCACTCCCTTTGACAGCATGGTTCTCACCACCTTTCTGAGCAGAGCAAGATGCGGTGGATTTTTTTTCAAAGGTGGATGAGGAGGGGGGAAATTGGTGAATTCTACGGTGTGACCAAATTTGATTATATCCAAAACCCACTTGTCTGTGCAGATTTTTCTCCAATTTTCGAGATGCTGGGATATTCTCGGAATTTTGTATACTTGTGGCATATCTGGTGCAGGTGCCATAACATTGTCACTGTTTCCTAGCAGAATCTCTGCCTTGAGGTTGTCGTCTTCTGCCCTGTTGCCTATAAGAGGCCGTTGGGGGATTGCTATAGGACTGCTGCTGCTGCTGTTGTTTATGGTATCCATATCGACCCTGACCACCTTGTTGCTGGTATTTTTGGTATCCTCCACGAAAGGAGTATGAGCCTCTGCCGCTTGCTCCTCGAGAAGGTGTTTTTCTGTACTGTAAGGTATCCAATGCCCTAGCGGTATCAGTGTCCTTTTTGATTTGCTGCAATGCCTCATCTATGTGTTTGCCAAATAACAAATCTCCGTCAAAGGGCATGTCCAGAATTTTCGTTTGGACCCCTGGGCGAAAGTTAGTGGATTTCAGCCAACTCTGACGTCTAAGGGTCGCTGCTCCGGCAAGCTGGCGAAACCCTGTGAGAAAGTGCCATCTTGCTTGCATTGGTATGCCGCACCTTTTTGCTGAACTGCTGATGTGCTTTGACTGAGTGTGCCCTGAGCTCCTGCCAACCAGGTGCCCAGGGCCTGTGTTCCTTCCCTAAAACTGTGTTGAACCTAAAACCTAATTGGCATCTCTGGCCACCTGTCAGCTCCTAGTAGATGGTACCCTAGGTACCAAGGACATGTTGACCAGAGAAGACCACTAAGGGCTGCAGCACTTATTGTGCCACCCTTAGGGGCCCTGTACCCTGACACCCACACACTGCCTTTGCAGGCTGAGTGCCTAAGTACAGTACTAAACAAAGAGTCAACATGGCACACATCCCTGTGTGTCATGCCCACAAGACCCACTGTCCTGGCCTACCTCAGTCACCCCTCTAGCTGGATGCCCTATGCCAGTGGTGTGGGCACAGGTGCATGAGCCCTGTGCCCATACAGTACCCAGGGCCATTCCTGGGCACTGTAAGTGCAGTGATGCCATTAAGAGTATATGGTGCTGGGAGGTCGTCATTACGAACTCCACAGCACCATAATGGCTACACTGAAGACTGACAAGTTTGATATCAAACTTCTCAGCACATTAAACCCGCACTGATGCCAGTGTGGGATTTAATGTAAAATGCACTAGAGGGCATCTTAGAGATGCCCCCTGAAAACCTAACCGACAATCGACATCTGGTCTGAAAGGCTGCCTAGGCTGCTACATAGCAGACATGTTTGCTGGACCCCTGGGTCGGATAGCCCCCACTCTCCTGGGCCTGCAACAATGCACATCCTGGGCGAGGTGCTAGGTCTCCTCCCCCAGGATGGGCAGGGGGAAGCTTCAAAGGCCTGCCGCCTTTGTGAGCTTCTCCAGTACACTTATTGTACTCAGCAACTGGCCCCCACCAGTTCTGACCCCCACTCTGGCGGGAAGACTGGCGGGAAACCCTACGTCAGGAAGGAGGGTGTGCCAGTCTGTGCCAACCCCACCCCTCAGGTGGGAGAGGCGAGGTGAAGCACGACCTCGGGATCCGGCCATCTTGAAGATGGGGAGCCCTGCCCAATCACAGCTCGGTCCCTGCCCCTCTCCCACAGGAGAGGAGCAGGTTAGGGGGTGTACCCACTCCAGGACAAGGACCTATTGGTCCCTGCCCTTGCCCTACCTGTAACACTTCTAAATTTAGTATTTAGGGGCACCCTGGAGCTTCCTTCCTCGGATCCCGATAAGAAAACAAGAAAGAAGATCAAGAAGAAGAAGATCCGCTGTGCAGCTGCTAACAACAGGACCACACCAACTGACTTGGCCCCCGCCCTACTGGCCTGTCGATCCTGGAACCTGCCTCTGCTAAATCCCAGTGACTCCCGCGGACAGCAACCTTGGACAACCCGGAGAACCTGCCTGCCTTGACCCTCTCAAAGACTGGGACTCCCCTGAGCAGAGGCTCTGCTCCACCAACCATACCCTTGGTGCCAGCCAGGAACCGCAAATCCAGCCCACTCTGCACCCGCCGACCCTGGCCTGTGCCAGAGTGACCCAAGACCACGAGGATGTTCGCCGGGCGACTGGGACCCAAAGTCCAGTGCCCAAATACCCTCCTCGACGACCCAGACGATGCCTGCAGCCTCAGAACCAGGGACCCCCCCAACCGTGACCAGCCTAGGGTAAGATTTCCTGACACCCAAAGACATCCCTGCACCCGGCGCCTCACGGGCCCCTGTGCCCTCCTTTGGGGTACTTACCTCTTCTTCAAGAACCCAACTTACCTCTCGAAGTGGTTGTCGCACCTGAAGAATCTACGTCCCGAGCCTGCAGCCTTTGTTCACTTTGTAACTTTTCCATTGGATAACACTGAGCGCCCGAAGGCTCTAAAGCACCCTGCTCCCAGCCGCCCGAGTGCAGCTAGAAGTGTCACTACTACCCTACTCTACTTCCCCACTTGCCCTGAGTAAGTGACCAGGAGCTCAGCTCTCACAGCTGCGTTGCCTGCCTGCTTGCAGCCACCAACCATAGGCCCCCTACCCTCCATTGGATTGCATTGGGACTACTCTCTCTGCTCCCGGTTGCCCCTGTGCCGCTGAGGGTGTAACAACTGTACCTTTCCGACCCTGGGAGACCCCATAGTCTATGCCCAGAACTTTAACCTCACCAGTCGAGTACTCACCTGAAAGCCGATAACTCACTTTCCTTCCATAGGCTAACATTGACTGGTTTTCACTGAAATTTCTTCTACGTGTCGATTTTTTAAACTTTTAAATATTCTTCTAAAATCAGCCGAATAACGATTTCCGAAATACTCACCTGGGATCAGGAGAGAAGGCAGTGCTGTACTTTTTAGCTCAGTATTGAACCGAAAAAGTAATCTTAACTGTACTTACCAGTTACCTGCATTTTCTCCCATAGGAAACTATTGACTGATTTTCACTGAAATTTCTTGTCGATTTTTGCAAATTACAAATATTCCTTAAAATCGTACCAACTACTGAAACGTAAATACTTACATGTCTTTGGTAGAGGTCCCAGTGCTGGACCTAGGAGCCCAGTACTGGATTACAAAAGTAACGAGAACCTACTTTACCTGTGACTTGAATTTCCTTTTTATAGGATAACATTGCTAGTTTTTTTTTTTAATGTTTCTAAGTGTCAACTTTGAAAATACCTTGATATCCTTTAAAAATTACAACTGTAACCAAAATGCTTTTACTTAACTGTTTACAGCTTAGGTCCTGGGACTGAATCCAGGATCCAGTCCTGTGGTTAGCAAAGTAATCCTGAAAGTAATCAATTGCTCTTTTTATAGAAAAACCCAGTGAGCTCAATGTTAAATTGTTTTTACAATTGTGTTGCCTATTGCAACCCCAGTAACTATTGTACTTACCAAGTCTATTGCCTCTCTGCAAAGTAATTACCAAAGTCACTCATATTGAGAAAAGTATGTTTTGATATCTGTTGGTTCTAAAATAAAACAGCTATATCTTTTGATATAAAAACGATTGGCCTAGAGTTCAGTTGAGTGTGTGAAACCTTTTGCTGACTAAGTGTGTGCGTACAACAAATGCTTTACACTGTCCTCTGATACTGCCTTACTGCTCGACCAATTTACCACTTTAGAGAGTAAGGTCAGATCTGACTTTAACCTCTGTTATTGAGATTGGGGACTCTATACACACTGTACCTTACTTTGGTCCAGTATATATAGAGCCACTTTCTTACAAACCCCAAAGAAGCCATATCCATAGGGATATCAATAAACTCAGAAGCAGCTCTTTCGCCCTCCAGAAGAATTTTCCTCGCTTCTTGTTTCTTACCCTCAGGCAGATACTCTAGATAAGGTGAAATGTCGGACCATAATGGTCGATCGTATCTGCCTAAAATCGCTAAACAATTCGTGGCACGAACTGTAGCGCCCGCCATGGTAGTAAAGCGTTTACCAATGTTGTCTAGGCACCTACCATCCTTGTCTGGTGGAGCTGTCTGGGACAGAAGGATTTCGATACTTCCTCTGAGCCGCCTGTGAGATGACGGAGTCTGGTCTAGGGTATCCTGAGAGGCAGGCAGGACATCATCTGGCAGCTTGTATTTCTTGTCGATCCTAGGAAGGATCGCAGGAATTGAGAACGGAGTCTTCATTATCTTTACCCCTTCTTCCCAGATATGATCAATAATTGGAATTGAACGAATCGACTTTCTGCCTTGGTCCTTAAAATCATACAGAAAACACTCTGTCTTCTGTACCGGCATTGACAGATGAAATCTAGTGGCTGCCCTTTCCATGATAGCATGAAAACCTCCTATTTCCTCAGGAGGGGAGTCAACAGCTTAGGGAACTGGTGAGGCTGGTGTTGGAATAATATACTCATCCCACTTGTCCACAGTTGTGAGCGAGTTTGGTATTTCTCCTTTTTCAACCACCGTGTCTCTGTCATCATCCTGAAGGAATTGTGAAGGAAGGGCTACCTGAGGTTCTGAGAAAGGGGTAGCAGGAGTCGCAAGCTGCACAGTTGCAGGCGCAGGGTCTCTTTCCGGGACTGTTACTGGAGGAAAACGAGCATTATAGTCTCTCAACACCGCTGTGAGGTCTTGCATTAAAGCAACAGGCATCTGAACCATAGGTTCTTGGTGAAAAGATTCTTGAGGTCCTCTTAAAGATTTGCAGGGTTCATATTATTCCTCCTCGTCATCATCCTCCTGATATTTTATGCAGAGCTGAGAAGGGTCATGCGCTGGACCAAAGGGGTCTTCATCATCAGACTCCTCCAAATAGTGGCTAGGAGGTAAAGGTGAAATATGTGACACACTGGTAAAATTGTCTTGAAGATGACAATTTAGAGCTTAAAACTGGCGTGATTTGTAGAAATGCAGGCCTTTTACGCTTCAGCGTTGATAAAATGTATACAGATGGCGAGTCCGTATCCGTTGAAATTGCCATAATCGAAGACACCATCGACGTTGAACTCAAGAAGGTCATAGATGGAAAAACCATCGTCGATGATGTTGTCGTCGACGTCGAAGATGTTGTCGTCGTTGACCGTGGGCTCGTCCTCGAGAGTAAAATCATCGTCGACGGTGGGCTTGTCGATGATAGCGTCTTAGACGGTGGGTTCAACGGGACTTGTAACATCGTCGATGGCGTACTCGTCGATGAAAAATACATTGGCGGCGGCGGCATGGTCGACGGGATCAGCGGCGACGACGAAGTAGGCATCGACGTGATAGGCATCGTCGACGGCGAAGAAACAGTCGCCGACGGCGCCGTCGACGGAGTTTTCGTCGAAGATGGGATTTTCTTCATCGACGCTAAAGATTCACTCACCTTCTGAGGAGATTTCATCGTCGACGTAGCCGTTTTCGACGGAGGCTCAGAAAGGGATTTTGAGGCAGTTTTTAAAGAAATCTTTACATTTCCTCCAGATTTTATCTCAGAAGAGAAACAGGATTTCTCTTTTTTTGAAGAAGAGTGACCAGTCTCAGAGTGAGATTTCTTCAGGGTCTTACTCTGTCTCTCAGGTGGATCTCCAGATCTATCCCTCTTCTCAGCCAGAGGGGTGGACACCTGAGGACTCACACTTCCTTCATCACCAGATACCACCCCAGATGAAGCCTTCAACTTCTCCAGCCAGACCAAAAATCTTCCCTCTCTGTCCTTCAAGGTCTTAGCTGGAAAGGTTCTACAGATTCTGCAATCCATGACCTTGTGGGCTGGGTAAAGGCAATAAATACATTCTTTAAGTGGATCCTCAAAGTGCAGTCTCTTCTTTCCACATGAAGAACAAGGTAAGAACAAACTTTTCTTTGAAGAATCATACACATTTTCTCTTCAAGAAGTGAAAGTAAGGAAAAAATACTGAGCAGAGCTCAGGGAGACTCCCTGTCACACAAGGTGCGGTCGAAAATCTGAGGGTTTGCCTCTCTGTGGGGAAGGTTCTAAGAGGGTGCAGCTACTTGATTGGCTGATTTCCAAGTATGGTTCTTTTTGCAAAGGGAATAAGCTAGGCTAATGTAGTGACTTTGCTATCCACAGTAGCCTAGAGTCTAAGGTTCTTATGACTGTAATATATATGTTTTATTGTACCGCAAGACTCCCACCTCATCGCAGGGATGATTCTAAGCATGTAAATCTATGATTGATAAGTGCGAGATTACCTGTAGGAAGCTGGATATGGAATACCACTAAGTGGTTATACAGTGCACAGAGTTCAGAGATTCCCCTAGCCCAAAGTGCTCTATTTGTGGGAGTGTGGGCAAGCAGCCTTAGCCCTTGCCCTAACTCAGAGGAGTTCAAGATATTTTTATGCACACTGTGATTGATAAATGATACACAACTAAAAAAAGAGATCCAGAACAATTTTAGAAAAATAAGCTTCTTTCAAGATTTATTTTAAGACCAAGATGTTCGCAAAAAGGTAAGTACGTTTGTCAAGAAATATACTTTATGCTTTAAAAAGTGGACACTTAGTGCAATTATAAAGCTTTGCAATGTTAACCTATGGAAGGAAAACAAGAATGCAGTATCAAAGGTAAGTGCAAAAGTTGTGAATCCAGTCTTCGGGGTTTAAGGTCAGCACCAGTCCAGTTGGGACCAAAGGTGCAAGACCAGTGGAACAGAGGCAGCCTAGTGCAGATGACACAGTCTAGTTCAGATGCCCAATATTAACCAATGGAGACTGGGGATGATTGACGATGCGATGCTCACAGATGAGTAAAGAGGTTCGTAGGGTTGATCTCCTGTATTTAAGGTAAGCAAGGGGCAACAAGGTAGCACCAGACTTACACCCACAGCGGCACAGAGGTGGCCGGGGGCAGAGTGCCAACACAGCGTTGAGCACCCAATGCTTTTCACAGGAGGGGATCTTGTTTCGAATAAAGGCTGCAGGCTCAGGCCGGACGCAGTAAACTCACAGGTGCCCAAGTACGTAGAAATGGTAGGGGATGTAGGGACACCGATGGTTTAGGTCCCCAAGGCCAGGGGCTTCGGATGCAGTGGTGTCCTGACGCGTTGGCAAAATCTTACCGGGCAGGTCACGGTCAGGGGGTGTCTTCAAGTTGAGTCTGCAGACATCGAGGAGGAGTCCAGCAAGGTCAGCACATGGTGGATTCGAGCTCAGAAGCGAAGGGGAACCTTTGCAGGACCAGTAGGCCACTTGCCTCCAGCACTTGAGGGGTGGAGTTGGCGATGGGGGGGGGGGGGGGGGGGACGGACCTCTTATTCTATCGCAAGTTTCCTGCCAAAAGTGGGGGTTTGTAACGGGGGCTGCCATCTGCTGCTAGCAGCAGAGCCTGGGGTCGCATTACAAAGGCAGCCAGGCCTTTGAAGCTCCCCTCTCGAGCTCTGTACTCATCCTGGGGGAGGAGGGGTGACATCTGGCCAGGATGTCACTTGTTCCAGCCTCAGAGAACAGAGGCTCTCGACTCAGGTGCCCAGGGACATGTCTGGTCGTGGAAGTCTGCCTAAAGCCAGTCAGAGACCACAACAGGGTTGGTAGGCTTTCAGGAGGCAACTCTGAAGTGCCCTCTGAGTACATGTTTTAAGAAATCCAACACTGGCATCAGTGTGGGTTTATTAAGAGGAGTTGTTTGGTACACAAAACACTTCTGAGTTCAGTTAAGCCATCAATGTGCTGGGGAACTCAGGTTGTCGAGTTTCAAGCCCATGCACTCTCTATGGCTTTCGTGGCACTCACAATATTAAGAAATAGACTTAGATATTGTAGGCGCATATCTGCTCATGCAGCTATGCCCACACCTGAGATCTAGTGCACCCTGCCTTAAGGTTTGTAAGGCTGGCTAGAGGTGTGACTTAGCTATACCTTGGGCAGTGCTGCTTGGACATGGTACACAGGCAGTGTGCCATGTCGACTATTGTCGTTTTGTCTGCACCAAGTCATGCAGGCTACAAAGGCAGTCAGTATGGCCCTGGTGAGTGGTTCCTAAGGGACTCTCTTCAGCTCCCATGCCCTAGGGATCAGGGTATCATTTACTAGGGACCTACAGGGGGTCTCAAGCGAACAATCCTGGTACAGTTTTAGGGGACGAACACTAGTAATGGGAACGTGGACAGTATGGATGTAGGAACCTGGCTCGGTATATACTATACCAAAGTAAGGTATAGTGTGCAAAGAGTCCAGTGGAACACCATAGGTAGGCAGAGGTAAAAGTAGATAATACCTTACTCTCTATTTGTGGTAGTGTGGGCGAGCATTAAGGCTTTATCAGAGGATAGAGTTAAGCATTTATTGTACACACTCAGGCAAGAAATTATGCCACACACTCAAAGACTGAACTCAGACCAATTTGTATGCATAAAAATATTAGTTATATTTATTTCCTAGAACCAAGCAAGCCTGGCACAGGTAAGTGTAAATGGAACTTTTCAAGGCAAGTTGAACAATACAAGCAAGCTGAATGAAAATGACTGTTACAGGTTTGTAAATGCTTTGAATTCAGTTGAAATTATTGTTCAATACTTTTGATTACTTTGCAGATTACGTTATAGATTACTTTTTCTACTACGTGTGATATGCCTAGGTATCACAGTGGGACATGTCCTAGAGAAAAGCTAATTAAGGCAGTTTTTATATTTTTTTCAGTTTCTTAAAGTTCTATACAAACCAACTTCACACTTAAAACATTTTTTTTTAAGCAGTCAATGCAATCCTGTGGGAGGAAATGGAGTTATAGGTTTACATGTAAGTACTTTGTTGCGGGAGTTGGGTTTCTGGGGTTAGAACCAGGGTTCCTCCAGGGTCAAGGATGCACACTCAAAGCATCTGTAGCGATTTTCCAGCCATCTGCAAGCAGACAGAAGACATATTGCTGCATATTCAGTCAAGCGCCTGGCCTTAAACTGAGAAAAACCCCTATAAACTACCTTTACCAGCAGGCAGTGGGGCTAGACAAGCGCAAGGCAAAGGCGGTTCCGTACTTAAGCACCTCCTCTTCCTGAGGAAGGTGCTTGACAATCTTCTATATCCGGAGTTATTGGATGGCGGATGGTACTCCCCGCCGGATTACCAGCGAGAAGACTTGACAGCGGCGTTCCGGTTTCGCTTCCAAGAGGCTATCTTCACCCCTGAGCCTTTATCGTGGGCGGGGCAGGTATTTCCGAAAGAACGGCGGTGTGCGTTCTTAACATTGCCCTACTTTCCTTTTGCGGATTCAGTTTTTTCTTGTTTCAGCCACGGACTGAATTTTCCAACAGAACGCAGGAGCGTTTCCTTCGGTACCGTGGCTCGTGTTCACTTTCTTTTTCCCCGCCGAGCGGTAGATGCGCTGGAGCGTTTCTACCGCCCGATTATTCTAGGCAACATTAATTGTGTATTGAAATGCCTAAAGATTCCTCAACCCGAAAGATGTGTATTATGGGTCTCTGAGGAAGGATTATTCAAAATTAATTATTTTTTAACTTTGCATTTGCGGGATATATATATTTACCTGCATGCATGTGTGTAGGAGAATAAGTGACTTATAATCTGCCAATTGTTTACAACTTTTTCCACTCACACAGGAAGACAGCTAAGGTAGTTTTGGGAAACAAGTGTACCCCGTAAAGCGAAACTGTGGTTAAGTATTAATGGGAAGTACAGTGGTTCAGAGTTGGCCACAGAAGGTCCAGTAACACAAGGTTAGGTATTATTTGGTCAAATAAACAAATCCGTTATGGGAGCAAGCTTCATAGGGCAACAGATAATTATTTAATCATAGTATGCAGATTCCTATTTACAGGTGCTCACATAAGTGACAAGGGTATGTAACGTGCCTGAGTGAGAGTGATTTTACACGAAATATCACACAAAACAGACATAGAAATCAACAATGGTACACCCCTCTTTTCCTTTAAACGGGGTCGCAACCTAAGGGATCACTTAGTGAAAGCTTTTAATCCAAGTAAAAAGAGCAATACAATAGAAGCCTGCTTCAATTTGTCTCCAGTTGTCGGCCAATATAAATGTAATAACTGCATTGCCTGCAACACTACGTATAACACAAAAGTATTTGAGTATGATAACTGTAAACATTTACTTAAATCATTTACGAATTGTAACTCAAAAAATGTGATCTATTGCATCAAGTGCCCGTGCCAATTACGATGCATTGGACAGACAACGCAACAGATCAAGACCCGGATTTCGCAACACAGGAGTCGAATCCGGTGCAAAGTACTGACAGCACCCATGGTGGAACATTTTTGGGAGAAAGGCCATTCAGAAACAGACTTTACATGGCAGGTGATAGATAACTTACTACCAAAAGCGCACGGGGAGGAAACCAACAGTCCATACTGAACCGCCTCGAGTGCAAATGGATATATAACTGCAAAACAATTGAAAGGGGTCTGAACACTCTTGATGAGTGGAACACTTGTTGCTAAATACAGACCCTTTTGTCCCTTTTTAGGTTTCGCCCTGGGCGTTGCAACTGCGTAGCAGTTGCTCCGCCCACGGCGAAATCTGATGATCCTACATATGGGCTTTGGTCCAGCCTCTGTCTCAGATTGGCTAGCTCCATAAATGGAGACTAGCCATTGGGAGACAGAGGCTGTCAATCACGCTTTCCCATGAAAACGCGATTCGGGAGCGTTTCTCTGTCTTTTTTTAAGCCCCGCCCCTTTGTCCTGGGCCGCGCTGTCATTGGCTGCCGGCCCGGGACACCCCCGTGACGTCATTCCCGGGCCGCGCTGTGATTGGCTGGCCGGCCCGGGACCTGACTTGTTTCCCATATGGCAGCAGACACCGTTAAGCCTACCGAAATCAAAGTATGTGATATTATCATACGTACTATAGATCTTTCTACTTTACGCGGATTTGCACTAATTGAGCATTAAAAAAAAATCCAAGTCTTGCCAACCGCCGCCTTAAGAATATCCACGTGACGTGACCGAGACAAATATCCACGTGACCGCGACATACTTAGCAGCAGCTCCTGGCTGCCTGAAAAGCGAGCATGATTACAGTAAATGTCAGACATGTGACGGGTTGCTTCGTAACATCTCTGAGTTACAATGGCTCCGGGATGAGGAGAATAAATTGCACCAGCGGTCTCCTTTCCCTGGAGGCTCCGCAGTGCCATGTGCCGGGCTGCGCTGGGAGATCAACAGCAAATGACACACATAATGTGCCATTATTTTGCTGGGCCGCTCCGGCACGGAGTCGTTTGACTGGCCTCGGCGCTGCTGCGTCTGCGGCCTGTGTCAGCGCTTCTGCGCCATCGATCACGGAGGCTTCCAGTCAGCTGCGCCAGCTGCACGCACACCCACCGCGAGGCCACGACAGAGAGCCCTACGCTGCAAAGATCCAGGGAAGGACAATAGATTCCCGATCGGTTATGAGCACAACTATTATGTAGAATGACAAAAATTGTGAGGGGGGTTCCCCGAAAGTGGTGGGGCCTATATAATTAAGGGAGTGGCTAAAACAAATAAACTAACCCTACCCACACATGTGCACAGAATCACAACTGCAAGTGGCACAGGTGACCAGCGCTTTGCAGAGTGGCCAAGGAAAGGATGACCACGTATTCTGAACACCCTTTGCCCACTGACAGGCACAGAGAGAAACTCAAACTGCCTTGCCACAACTCAAGTGTGCCCCGTAATAAACACCTGAATGCGACCCAATTAAAATTATGCACTAGGCAAGAGTAATATGCTGCCTGAACAAAAACCGTAACACAACATCCTGGAAAAAGCAAAGACTCATAGGGAATGCAAGATTAAGTAAAGAATGTGACATATAAGCAGAAGCTACTTTGTTACCATAACGTTTTTTTAATACTCACTGTTCAGAAATCAGTGTTTTGTTTGTAAAGTTAAGGGCATGAAGGGACCCAATTCAATGTCCGTTATTAATTACTACCGAGTCTGAGATCCGGGGCGACCCGGTCCACTTAAAAACCCCTGAACATAACTTCTCACATTGAGCAGATTGCGGGACTACGGCCCTGTATTTCATTCACAACATCGAGAGATAAAGCAGCAGTCCTAAATCATAAGTGATGGGCCTTTCTTGTACACCCATGCTTCACAACGATACAATGCAACCTGGAGTATCAAGCCATATGCAGCATTCTGGTGACTGCCCCTACCAAAATGCAGCGCCATTTCCGGGTTTACCAGTTGCACTCTATATTGCATTATAAAACCAGAACAGTTTCCGCATCTTTATAAAGGTTTTGACTGGCTTTTTAAAAAAAATTGATTCAATACAGCGGGAAAATAGAAGTAAAAAGACGATGTCAGGCACCCAGAAGTTGGCAGGTATGTAGAAGAGATCTGGCTAGCCCATGGCTAAGACCTGGAAACGTCACTTCCTGAAGCTGCTTAGAAAAGCAGACCAGAGCTAAAATAAACTCACCCATTGCATTTTCTCAGTCAGGCAAACTAGGAGTAGAGGGCACTTTTCAATGCATCCTCAGTAATGCCTCGGTCCAAATATAACCCATTTCAGAACAGAACGAGCTATTGCTGCTCTATGTAGGCAATGCTATCGGTTACAGGATGACCTTGAACGTCATGCACGATTTTACTTTGACTAAGAAATACAGTGAGAGCTCAGTATTGCACAGCCAGCTAAAACACAACTGCGACTCCTCGATCAGCGGTCAGGGACCTTGACCGTCAGTCAGTTGTTTACTATACTTCGGCTGCTATTCGGTCATGTGCAGAGACGATTGGCTGGTCAGCTGCAGCCTCATTTGGAAATGTATGCTTCAGCCAGGGAACATTCCTGAATACTCTCCACACGTTTTATAAAGTATCATTCCACGTGGCTTTTTAAGTTATATATATGACATCTGCAGTCCAGATTTTGTGGATATGTGAGCCTAATGAAATGCGTACTGCATCAGTCCGCTTTTTAGGCCTTGTCTACAGACATCTCTCTCTAGCTTTTGCATCACTCATGTAATTAAAGTTTACACACACGCGCGTTTGGCATTGTAAATGACAATGCCATTTATTTATCTGCTTTCAAAACCAACACATAAATACAAAATTTGTCATTTACAATGCCAATAGCTCAAACTTTTACAAAGGCGAAACCGTTGCATTGTAAATGCTTGTTGAACTTTGTTCTCACACTGACTATATACATTACTCTCATGGGAATACCCTTATAATTAAATGACAAGACATTCTGCTTCTTGTTTCACAGCTTGTCATAATTTGATTATCCATACTGGATATGTTTTGTACCAATGTAACGGAATATTGACCTAAAACGCCGTTGGGCACACATGTATTTCTGTATATAAGCTCTAACATGTAGGAGTCACGTGCCTTTTACTGATTGTTCTCTAAATGCTACAAACTAATAAGTGTAGAAGATTTTCCCTTTATGTTTACTGTATTAAGTAATTTATCATGCTCGCTGTACATCATTGATTGCTTATGCACTATCAAGATAATTTTTAGGTATTCCTTGCCCAAATACCATCAGAGGCATAATTTTCTTGTTTCATTCATGACACGCATGCGCAAGTAAGCCTACCTACTCACATAAGCATTGAGCATGCCCGCGGCCCCAACCACTACACACACCCAGTATACAGCCTTTACAACGAAACTTTTACAACGAACTACCGTTACAACGCAACTTTTACAACGCAAACCATTACAACGCATAGCGCTGGGGGGCGCTCTAGGATAGGGAATAGGTTTAATGTACTATCCAACACCTTCCCTACTATCCACGGGGACTGGAGTTGGAATAGTAAATTAAACTATTCACTATCCAGCGCCCAAAAGCATTATGCGTTGTAATGGTATGCGTTGTAAAACGTACGATGTAAAGGTAAGCGTGGTAAAAGTATGCGTTGTAACGTCATACATCCCACACACCCAAGCCGTTCTGCGCCTGCGCACAGCGAACGCCGCTACCCCCGGAAGTTCATAACCCCGTGGTCTCCCTACATGCCCCGCGCCCGCAGCTTCAGCACTGATAGCAGCCGTGAGGTCGATGAGATGTCAAGTCCAGGGATTCATGTAAGTACCGGCCCCGCTGACACTTATTCCAGATGGTTAAACCCCTGTTTTGCAGGCTGCGCACTGACACGCGCACCATTAATTATTTATTCCAAAATCTGACCCGAACTCTCCAACTCAACGAGGGTAACTATATGTACACCACGCGCCAGCTGCACTTAATTTAATTTTCCGTGCACATTCCTAATTTATAGATTCTACTTGTCGATTCACTTTTCCAGACACAGAGGCTCCATCGAGGCCCCTGAAAGATTAACCCTGTCCTTTCCTTCGGAACTCAGGTAAGCTTCCCCCTGTCTGACCCCGGCCATGGGTTGATGAAATATTTATAAATAACGGCTCCCTTATAATTTATTTATATTGATACATTATAAACTCATTTCTCTCAGTAACAACACGTTAAGATGCCGCCTTCTCCCTCGAACCAACCCTTGGGACTAGCTCAGTAGACCCTCTCTACATCTACTGATAAGTAAGACACCGCTATATATCTCTAATTATTTTGTTGATCAGCATGTCTAACACAGTGCAATTATGCCCATGCTCTGTTTTCACCACAGATCAGCACACACCAGAATATGATTGGTTCCCCTTCCAACTGCACTAATTTTGGAGCACTATCTAGGCTCTTTACCGTATTATACTAGTGAGTAAGTAATATCCAAAGCGCTCCTGCACCCCCCCTCGCTCACAAACCTAAGTAACTTCTAGTTATTCGCAATACAGTACAATTATACCCTTGTTTCTAACTGCAGATCTGAAACACCAGCCCTGATTGTTTTCCCTTCCAATCCTAAATCACTTGGAGCAGGACTGAGATTCCTCAATGTCCTGAACCAATTAGTAAGTAGTAACAGAAGCACCTTGGTGCTCTCCTTTACTTGCCATTCCAGTTACTACATGCGCCAGGTTTGTCAGTGCATTTACACCCTTCCATTGTCTTACTACAGACCTGGGAAGCCAACCCTGAATATTTCCTTCCCACTGTATGAAATTGATGCACGACTAAGGCTCCCCAATACCCCAGAATTAGTAAGTAATAACTGAAGCATCTTGACGCTCCCTTGCGCTAGCTAATCTAAGTCACGATCAATGCATGTGCTAGATAGATAATTATTTCTGATTCACCTAGTGGGAATCTAGTTTCTACACACCACGGCCCACCACGACTGCAATAGGCCATTGTGGCTAAATAAGCACACCAGCATCTCTGCATGTGATGCCCAGTCACTACCCTATGGGTAGTTGACCTCTCACCGGGAACACAAATGGTAAAGTACTTAATTAATTTACTGTCCATTAGGGCCGAGTCCTAAAGCAATTTCTTTATATTCAGTTTCAGAATGCTCACACAGTCCTGATGATGATCTAAAGTTACCAAAGATCGAAACGCCGTCGACCCCCTGTTGAAAATCCTTCCTCTTGTACATATTGCCCTGGATTTCTATGTCTGTTTTGTGTGATATTTCATGTATTATCACTCTCACTCAATCACGTTACACACCCTTGTCACTTATGTGATCACCTGTAAATATGAATCTGCATACTATGATTAAATAATTATCTGTTGCCCTATGAAGCTTTCTCCCATAACTGATTTGTTCATTTGACCAAATAATACCTAACCTTATGTTACGGGACCTTCTCTGGCCAACTCTGAACCACTGTACTTACCATTAATACTTAACCCCAGGTTCGCTTTACGGGGTACCCTTGTTTCCCAAAACTACCAGGGTTTCCAGATGGACACCAGTAAGGTTGAGGCTATTACTGAATGGAAAACACCACAGAACGTCAAAGCAGTAAAGAGCTTCCTTGGTTTTGCCAATTATTAACAACGCTTTATCAAAGATTTCTCCAAGATAATACATCCCATCTCCAGTCTGCTACGAAAGAATGTCCCTTTCCTGTGGGGAGATGAGGCGGCTCGGTCTTTTAAATTACTAAAAGACAAGTTCACACAAGCTCCCATCCTACGCCATCCGGATCCACAACTCCCTTTTGTGCTAGAAACCGATGCCTCGCAGTTGCAGTGGGAGGAGTATTGTCTCAGCGTCACCCTGACACCGGCCAACTGCACCCCGTGGCGTATTATTCAAGAAAACTCACCCCCAGCGAAGGCATCTACACCATAACGACAAAGAATTACTGGCGATCAAAAGAGCCTGTGAAGAATGGCGACACTACCTTCTGGGAGCATTACATACGGTGGAGATCTATACCGACCATAGGAACCTGTTGTTTCTGCAAACCGCAAAGGCTCTGACACGCTGTTACGCTGGACTCTGTTCTTCTCAGATTACGACTTCACCATCAAGTACCATCAAGTACCGACCAGGACCACAAAACGGGATGCCCTTTCCCGTATGAACGAACCAGACAATGAAAATTTCATAAACAAACCAGAGCCTTCTTTCATCCTTCCCGACGCAGCGTTTCCTAAGCAAACCATTGCATTACTCACTTCCCAGGACTTTCTGGAGGACGTATGTGTATCATTGGCTGATCTAGATCTACAAGCCTGGATTCAGGAAGACCCAGAACATCGAACAGAAACGGAGGATCTCGCGTACCATTATCATGCCCTGTACATTCCCAACGAGACACAGCAGGAGCAGGTACTGAAGTGGGCTCACGATTCGGTGCTGGGAGGACACATGGGTATATACAAAACTATCGCCTGTGTTGAACGCTATCGCCTGTGTTGAACGTTCCTTTTGGTGGCCAGGTTTACGCAAAGACATTCAAGAATACATTAAGAATTGTGCGGTATGCGCACAGGGAAAGGCCAGTCACGCTAAACCCACGGGTCTACTCCGATTCATACCAACCCCTCCACAACCATGGCATACTGTATCGATGGACTTTATCGTGGAAATGCCCCCTTGCGAAGGAAAGACTGTAGTATTGGTGATAGTTGATCATCTAACAAAAATGGGACACTTTATTCCTTTAGCACGTTTACCCACATCTGCAGAACTTCCACTGGTGTTCCTTCAACACGTAGTTAGAGCCCATGGAATCCCCTCTGTTTTAATCACTGATAGAGGTACACAGTTCACTTCACGTTTCTAGAATGCTCTCTGTACGATCATGTACATTGAGGCTAGACTCTCATCCACAAACAGATGGTAAAACAGAACGTCTGAATCAAACACTAGAACAGTATCTTTGCTGTTTTACAATGCAAAACACACTGATCTGGTCTACATTGTTATGGTTGGCAGAGTTTGCCTATAACAACGCTACACACGCTACATTGGGCTGTTCTTTTTTTTGTCTCTATGGTCACCACCCGAACATGCTCCCATTCGAATGGCCTATCCATTCTAAACTGCCCAGCATACATGAACATCACGCTCATCTTCGGGCAGTATTGATTGATGCCAAACAGAATCTAGAAACGGCTCAATCCGCACAGAAACATATTGCTGATTAAAAGAGAACTACGGAACCCGATTACCAGGTGGGAGACAAGGTATGGCTATCCACAAAGAATCTTCATCTCAAAGGTATTAACAAACTAAAACCTAAATATGTAGGCCTATATAACATTGAAGAAATCATCAACTCTGTTGCCATGAGGTTGTCACTGCCTCATTCCTGGCTAATACATCCTGTCTTCCATGTATCCTTGCTTAAACCATGTCCAGTTAGCGTGAGGCTACCCGAGAAACCCCTCCCTTTAGACATAGATGGTCAGGAAGAGTATGAGGTACATGAGATTCTCGATTCCAGGCAACTGCGAGGCAGAATTCAATACCTAGTAGACTGGAAAGGATTCGGGGTAGAGGACCGAACCTGGGAGCCTGAAGAGAATCTTCATTGTCCAGAGTTGGTATAACAGTTCCATGTAGAACATCAGAGGGGGGTACTGTAGCGATTTTCCAGCCGTCTGCAAGCAGACAGAAGACATATTGCCGCATATTCAGTCAAGCGCCTGGCCTTAAACTCAGAAAACCCCCTATAAATTACCTTTCCCAGCAGGCAGTGGGTCTAGACAAGCGCACAGCAAAGGCGGTTCCGTACTTAAGCACCTCCTCTTCCTGAGGAAGGTGCTTGACAATCTTCTATGTCCGGAACTATTGGATGGCGGATGGTGCTTCCTGCCGGATTACCAGCGAGAAGACTTGACAGCGTCGTTGCGGTTTCGCTTCCAAGAGGCTATCTTCGCCCCTGAGCCTTTATCGTGGGCGGTGCAGATATTTCCGAAAGAACGCCGGTGTGTTTTCTTGACATTGCCCTACTTTCCTTTTGCGGATTCAGTTTTTTCTTGTTTCAGCCATGGACTGAATTTTCCGATGGAACGCAGGAGCGTTTCCTGCGGTACCGCGGCTCGTGTTTACTTTCTTTTTCCCTACCGAGCAGTAGACGTGCTGGAGCGTTTCCACCACCCGATTATTCTAGGCAACAGTAATTGTGTATAGAACTGGCCAAAGATTCCTCAACCCAAAAGATGTCTATTTTGGGTCTCTGAGGAAGGATTATTCAAAATTAATTATTTTTGAACTTTGCATTTGCGGGATATATATATATATATATATATGCCACGAACTCCGCCAAGTCCCGAAGAATCACCCTCAGAACAACAACGAAACCGGACCCACACGGATAGTTTGCAAAAATTAAAGTTTATTCCATCCTTTGTGCAGAGAACACGCCGCCATGACGCGTTTCGGGACCTCCGCCCCTTGATCACATGATATATACGTGCATGCATGTGTGTAGGAGAATAAGTGACTTATAATCTGCCAATTGTTTACGACTTTTTCCACTCACACAGGAAGACAGTTTTTGTGCCATTAGAGATAAGTACATGCTCCTGCCAAACAATTGACTCGGAGTCCATCCAGTGTATAGACATTTTCGGGACTAGTACTAAGCTACTGTGCAGCAACAGTGGAAGAGTGTTCGTAGTCCTTTGTTTTTCTTTTGGACGTTTCTTTTGTCAGCTCCCAGATGTATACTATGTAGTGTACCATTCCTGTTTTCAGCAACAGCTTATAGTGAGATCGTTTGTTGCAAGACTTCTGAGACGCATACCAGAAGAGTGACAAGTTCCCTAGACCAGACCAGAGGGAAGAGATCTTGCAGCAAGTTTATTATTTTATCCCATTTCCTTTTTCCCCCGGGCACAACCTCACACAGCAGCGTTCTATTCCTCTGTTGGGGGTTGCGTTCCAGGGAATTATAGGAACTATCGTCCTCCATCGTCTGTGCTGGACATCACAGTAAGGTTAGTGGCGTTTTAGGTTTCCTTGAGCTGCTGACATCCTGACAGCACCCTCAGCTGCACTAGAGCGGCTGGATGCAGATGCCCAATGTTATCCAATAGGCGATAGGGGGCTTCCAGTTGGTGGCTGCTCACGATCAGGCCACAAGGTTGTGGGGGCAAACCAACTGGACTTAAGCTCAGGGCAAAGGGGGATCCAGTTCAGCACACAAGGTGCACCCACAGCGGAGGAGCGGCTGGGTTCAGGGTGCTGTTTTCATGTCGGGTGCCCTGTTGTTTTCGATGGGAGTTGCCGGTTATGGATTTTGGCTACAGGTTCGGTCCAGGAAGTCTTCTGAGAGGAGTCAACAGCTGGGCAGGTAAGTTGGAGGGCTCGGGGACGTAGGGTAGGTGCACCTGAGCAGGGCGAAGGGCAGCTGGATTCAGGGTTTTTGTTTTAGGTCGGATTTCACCTTAATGGGCCACTCGCGGTTGGGGTGGCCTACGTGCCAGGGCTGCAGGCGACGTTGGGAGTCCTGGAAGGGTCAACCCACGGTGGACTCGGAAGCACTGGGGGACCTCGTAGGACCGGTGGGCACCTGAATTCTGGCCGTAGGCATCGGGTGCAGGAGTCGTTCCAGGCGTCGGATTTCTTTGTCCTTAGTAGGCTCAGAGTCTGTCTTGGGAGTTTCTTTTGAACAGAGCTGTTCACAGGAGATGTGGTCTTTGTTGAAGGCAGTCAGTCCTCCCAGGGTTCTGGAGGTCGCTGGCTCCAGGACAAGGTGACTTTTAGCAAAGAATCTCTGCAAACTGCAGACGAGACGGTAGGGCTGGGGCCAAGTCAGTACTTCTCTGCAGTCTCCTCTGCTGGGCGTCTTCTTTCGTCCTTCTTCATAAGTGCGAGAATCTGTATTCTTGGTTCAGGGCTGCCCCTGTATACTGTGATTAGAGGGTGTTTTAGGGGACTCGAGGTCAGTAGCCAATGGGCTACTAACCTTAGGGTGACTACACCTTTGGTGTGCTCACCCCACGTGGGCGATTGGGCACAATCCCTAATCCTGATTGGAGAGGGCCTGCCATCTGCAAGATGGAGGCACTGAAGAGTGGGCTTCACCTCGCCTCCCCCACAAGAGGGTTGGGGTTGGCAGAGGTGGGCACACCTGGGCTGGCAAATTTTTCCTGCCTGTCTTCATGCCGAAAAGGAAGGAAGACAGGAAGGGGGCCTGCCCCTGATCGCAGGAGAGGCTGGGGGTCGCGTTACAAAGGTGGCAAGGCCTTTGAAGCTCCCCTGCCACAGATGGCTCTTCCTGGCCTGGGGCAGGTGTGACCACCTCCGCCCAGGAAAGGCTTTGTTTCTGGGCTCAGGCAACGATGGTTCCCACCCCAGGGGTCCAGAAACATGTCTCTCTGTGGCAGGGTGGTGTTTACTACTCAGGGTTGTTTTTCAGGGGACATCTCTAAGATGACCTTTGAGTGCATTGTATAATGAATCCTACAGTATTAAAAGGTTCCAGAATAGTAACACATGAAAGGCATGAGCCATCAACAATCTGCCTCTTTTAAATGTGGAGGAAAATAAGTTAATGAAACTTGAAACATCAAAACGATCTTCTGATGAACAGGATGAAGGAGAAGGAAGAACGAAAGTAAAACCAAAGGCCAGACGACACGCCGTTAAGGAGCATTACCTGAAAAGAGAAAGAAGTAAATATCTCTTGAATGTAAAAAATAGTGTAACGCTTATCAAGCTAAAAGAACAAGAGATGAAACAAGTACTGTTAATAAAAAGTACAGTAATAACCTGTAACAAACACAGCATTAAATCATTGTAAGACCACCAAGGGGTGGGATGGGAGGGATAATGTCAGCCTCCGTGTCATTAATGAAATCCAGATTCTCTAGTCATGGTAATATGAGAATCGCAAATTCATTACAAGCACGAAGGCTACATTATGCATGTTGGTAGCTTTGTAAAACAATATCAGACATACGTTCAATAGGCTTGCAATAATGACGTGCAAAGGTTCTAGCATTTGACCAGTCAGCAGCTTTGAGAATGTCTTCCAACTTTTCTCCAGACCAGAGAGATTTACTGGCCATTGCACCTCTAAGGGAGTGAGCTTGAAATTTCTTTAAGTCAATACCTGCTAAACTCATAACAGTCTTAACCCATCTAGCAATAGAGGTCGAGGTTATGCCTTTGTGGGATTTAACAAAGGATATATAATCATTTGGTTAACATCCTGAGGGTGAAGAGCAAACATTCTGCGAGCATACTCTCTCATGCAGTCCACAACGCAAAGTTTTGGGCATAAATCAAAACATGGGTAAAAGATTGAATCAGACATAGTCTTTATTCTTCTATAAGTCTCAAACTTGACTCCGAACATGTTATAAGATCTATTCGTAATCTCCAGGGGCTTTGACATCAGAGACCCTTCTGCATGAGATTAGGCATAGTAGAGTACCCAGCTTAATAGAAAGGTTTTTTCTATTGAGGAGAGTATTAACAGGCCGGTTATTGAAAAGAACAAGGATTACTTTGACATCCCTAAGACTTTCATATTTGGGCTTAGGAGGTCTTCTTAAACAAATGCTTTTTATCCCTCTACAAACAATGACATTTTTACCTACTGTTTTACCATTGACAAGGACATGACCAGCAGAAATAGCTGATCTATAGCAATTGATAGTTCTATAGCTGAGGTCTTTATCAAATTGTTCAACAAGGAAGTTAACTATGTCAACAATAGGTGCTTTCAAGGAATCCAGGTTCCTTTCCAGGCACCAACGTACCCAGATTCTCCATATGTTGTTATAGCTGTAGTGAGTGCCTGGGGCCCAAGACTCTCTGAGGAGAGTTGCAGCCGTCGCCGAAAATCCTGAGATTTCATTGGATCATCTCCAGGCAAGAAGGGTTAAACTCCCATTCTGAATTAGGGGCTGAACTCCTCCGTCTGCGTCTGCAAGAAGATTCTCTAAGGTAGGAATTAAGAAGGGGGGTTGCAAGGTAGTTTTAGAGTGGTGGGGAACCATGGTTGGGATGGCCAAAAGGGAGTTATAAGGACAAGGAAGCACTGATCCTGGCCCACTATCTGAAGAACTCTCTGAATCATGGCAAAGGGAGGGAATGCATACACCTTGGCTCCATTCCAAGATTGTAGTAAGGCATTGACTTCTAGAGCACCCCGGTCGGGCATCCAGCTGAAGTTGTTCTCTAATTGAAAGGTTAGTCTGCTCACAATTAAGTCTATCTCTAGAGGGCCCCAGATCTTGATTAGGGTACTGAACACGGAAACATTCAGTTTCCAATCGCTGTCATCTAACAGAAATCTTGAGTTCCAGTCTGCAGAGATGTTCGATTTCCCCGGAAGGTATTCCGCTTTGACAGCGTTCTTGTGTTCCAGACAGAACATCCAAAGTTTCTTTTCTAGATTCGAGAGGTCCGCAGATTTGGTGCCTCCCAGACGATTTATATAGGCTACCGCAGACATGTTGTCCATCTTTAGAATGACTGACCTCTCCTGGAGAGTGTTTGAAGTTTATGAGGGCGTAAAGCCCAGCTGTTAGTTCTAAATAATTTATGTGGTGAGATGATTCCTCTTGTGACCAGATACCACCAGTGTTCTGAATGAGAAGACAAGCTCCCCAGCCATGTAGGCTCCCATCGGATTCTAAAACAAACTCTGGTTTTGAACCAAAGATTGCTTTTTCGTTCCATGCGTCTAGGTTCTCGAGCCACCAGGCTAGTTCTGATTTGGTTTCTTGATCCAGACAGATCTGATCTCCATACCTGAGGCCAGATCTTAGGGTTCTCGCCTTTTCCCTTTGGAGGGCCCGATAGTTGAGGGGACCGGGAAAGATGGCTTGGATGGAGAGGAGACCCAGAAGTCTGGCTAGCTCTCTCAGAGAGATGTCTTGCTTTCAGGACATGTCTTACTTCCTTCATGATTTTGGTAATCTTTTTGGAAGGTAGTAAAAGGAGACATTTCAATGTGTCTACTGTAAAACCTAGGAACTCCACTCAAGAGATCTGGAAGGGGTCGAATTGATTTATTTTTGTTTATGATGAATCCTAAACTTTCTAGGAGCTCCTAGAAAGTTCCAGGTCTTGGGCTAGTTGTGAAGGATCTTGAGACATTATAAGATTGACGTCTAAGTAAATGATTAATCAAATGCCCTTTATTCTTAGAGATGAGGCAACAGCTCTCATGACCTTGGTGAAGCATCAAAGGGCAGAGGAGAGTCTGAAGGGGAGAGCCTGAAATTGGTAAAGGTGATTTTTCCAGACAAATTGAATAAAGGGTTGGTGGGATTTGGCCATAGGAATGGTGAAGTAAGCATCCTTTAGGTCCAGTTTGACTAGCCAGTCTCCTTCGAGAAGTAAATCCCGCAAGAGATGGATGCCCTCCATCTTGAAGTGTCTGTAAACCAAATATTTGTTTAGTTCTCTTAAGTTTAGGACAGGTCTCCAACCTTTGTCTTTCTTTTTTACAAGAAAGAGTGTCCTTATACATCTTAAAGTTTCCAATGGGACCTCTATTATGGCTCCTTTCAGAAGCATAGAGGAGATCTCCTCCTCTATTATTTTTTGTTGCTCTGGAGAGAGAGGCATGTCTCTCGGGAAAGAAGTTTGTAAAGGAATGTGAGTAAAATCTATCATAAATCCGTTGACAGTGTTTAAGACCCAAGGATCTTGAGAGATCAATCTCCAATTGTGAAGGAAGTATTTGAGTCTGCCACCCACGTTTTGGGGGAAAGAAGAAGGGAGAGGGGAGAGAGCACTCACTTGCAGGGTTGTTTGAGATGAAGGTTCCACAGGATCTAAATCCTCTGATGCGTTGGCCTCTAATTCTCTGGGGTAGAATTGAGGTACACTGTACTGCTGATACCCTCTTGCCGAAACCTCGGGATCTTGGAAATGGCCTTTGATTGAAAAAGCGGCCGGAAGAGAGGTCCAGTCTTCTGGCCCGCCCAAAAAGGACAGGATTGAAAACTCTGCGCATATTTTGCTGTGCCTTGTCCAGGGCAGTGAAAGTGGAGACGTATTTCCCCAAGGATTTAATGAGGTCTTCTCCAAAGAGTAAACCTTTTGGGTTTTGTGAGGGTTCTTTATACGCCATGTCAGTTCGTTTTGGATTTATTTAAGTCAAAAGGACCCTTCGTCTTTCTGCATTAAGCTAGCGTTGGCATTACCCAGTAGAATTAATGCTCTCTGGCTCCATCCTCTGATGAGATTGATGTTGAGAGGGGTGCCATTGATGTGGCTGTCTTCTGCAGAATCTAGGATTCTGGCTAATGGTCCCAGTACGTCGAGAAGACGGCGTTGCCACCCTTTCAGGGATTTTTCCGTCTCTTTTCTTGGATCATGTCCAAGTTTAAATAGGAATTTAATGAGTTCAGGGTCCAAATTGGGGGTATAGCAGCTTTTATCCTCGATAGAAGGTCTAGAGCATTAAGCTCCAAGGATTTTACGAGTGTCCCTTTCTAAGAGGTTTCTTATCTATTTTTTAATGAATTTTGCAGTGTGGTCCTGAGGGAAGCACTCAGAACTTCTTGGGGGTTTCAGATTTAATGGGGAAAACTTTTCTTCCCCTAAGGGGTCAAGGACAATGTCCTTAGAGGATGATGGGAGTTCCTCTTCTGGATTGTAAAATTCTTGATCGAAATCAAGGACATACTCATCAGGTGTGTCTGAGGATTCTATATCATTAGATTCGTTATCTCCCATATTGTAAAGAACGTTATGATATTTTGTGCCGCTAGGGACACCCAGATGTTTCGTGCCGTTAAGGGCACCCAGATAAGTCGTGCCGCTAGGGACACCTTGGGAGTTCGAGGTGCGAGGACCTCCATTATAGGTTGAGGTGCTAAGACCTCCCTGAATTGATGAGGTGCTTGGACCTCCTATATTGCTCTTATCAATGTTTTTACTTTTCTTATGTCTTTTACCCCTTATTTCAGTGATCTTGTCAGAGTAGGGGTTTGGAATTTCTGAGATTTTGTCCTCATCAGGAATGACCTTTTAGAGGACATATCTGACTTAAGGTCTCAAACTTGCAGGACCTCAATTCCTTATGAAGGATTTTTTGCAGGGCTTCGTGGTCTATGTTAGTAGTAGGGACAGAAGCCTCGTCTGAGTCAGAGTCAGACATGGTATATAGGAAATGCTAACTTGTAAAAAGTGGTAAATCCCTTTAATGACAGATAATTAGGGAGGATTTCCCTTAATAATGGTGACAAGGTTTATAGATGAAGGAATGTCAAGAGAATAATTCCTCTCTTATTAGAATTAATTTTGTTATAAAATGTTGAAAAGGCCAGTTTAACGAGGATTTCCTGCTAAAACCCCCTTTTTTTAATGAATAAGGTTGTAAAACAATAACTACTTGCGGTGATACGAAGAGCAGCAGCTGATCTCGTTAGCGTCGAGTAACTGACACTCTTGCGATCAGCTGCTGTTGCTAAGATGAAATCCAAAATAATAAAAGGTAGTGATGCAGAGCCGCGTTGGAGTGTGCGGCCTGCATCGTTGGAAAGAGGTGAAAACGGGACTTAAACAAAGACATTAGTTAAGCTCATTATGGCATGAGGAAGTAGAACAAGGATAAAATTGAATAATAATCGTTTACACAAAAAACAAAATATTAAGGTTCGAATAAACATCTAAAACTCTTTAAATATATTCAAACATTAGAAATAGTACATAAGCTGAAAGAAAAGGCAGGTTAATCTGGTCAGTCATGCAAGGATGGGACTAGGGAAGGGGCTGTAAGGAGATCTCCGTAAATTGGAGATCGGTATAGAGGCAGTAGGAAGAGGGGGTGGGGTTAAGCCACACACAAGGGAACATCAAAACAGAAATAAAAATGAGTAATGGTAATGAAGGAAAATGAACTTATCTGCTTGGTGCCGTATTGATACCAAACTTCCCAGAATTCAGTAAAGCCATTATGGTGCTGTGGAGTTCGTAATGTTTAACTCCCACACCATATACACTTGATGGCTTTACTGTACTTACAATGTCTAAGAATGGACTTAGATGCTGTAGGGGTACAGGGCTCTTGCAGCTGTACACTCAACAGTGGCATATTGCACCCAGCTAGAGGTGTGGCTGACCTATGCCCTAGGCAGTGGGTTGTAGGCATGGCACACCGGGATGCACCAAAACAAGCGGCCTGCAATGGCAGTGTGCGTGTGTTAAGTTGCAAGACCTCTAAGGGTGGCACAATATGTGCTGCAGTCCTTAGAGGCCAGCCTTGGTCACAGTGCACTTGGTACCCATGGTACCTCTTACAAGGAGCTTACATGTGGCAAGAGAGGTGATAATTGGGGGTAGAAAGGTAGAATTTTGGTAAAGAAAACAGGCCCTTGGAACCTGATTGGCAGGGACCCAGAGTACATCAAGTTAAAGTGCATCAGAAATCTGGCAAAAAGTGTGTGTGTGGTTACTGCAACAGAAGCCCAGCTTCCTACAATAGACCCAGTACTTTACAGTCAAAGTTGCATCAAAAGCTAGGCAGAAAGTGGAGGGTACTGCAACAGAAACCTACTTTCCCACACTACCATAGAGAGAAATCAGGGGTTGGTGCGGTCGACAGACCTATCCCTCTATATATGGAAGTAAGAATAGTTTAAGGTTCTGCCTGAAGCTCACTGACACGCCTGAATGAAGTGATGCTGACTTAAAGTGCTACCTTCCAAGAGAGAAACTAGAGGGGACAGGAGTGGAGGGGTTTGAACAGAGGGCCCTGAGTCTCGTTAATACAATGTTGAGATTCCACGTCGGGCTAGTAAAACCCAAGGAGGAATGACTCTTGAGACCCTCCATAGAAGCATTAATCACTGGAATTTCGAAGAGAGAAATGTATTGCTGTTCTGAAGGTAGGCGGCTACAGCAGCGAGATATAGTCCTATACATGTGAACGTTAAACCACAGGTTTGCAAGTTAAGTAGGTAGCAGGCATATCTCAAACTTTGACTGCTAAAGGGTCAGTGGATTTTGAATGAACATAGTAGACAAACCTCTTCCACTTTGCAGCATAACAGGCACGAGTAGTAGGCCCGTGGCCTCTTTCAGAATGCTCATCCATTCAGGTGATAGATTAACGTACCCAATTTCTAGGGCTTCAGGAGCCAGATCGCAAGATTGAGAGACCTGGTGTCTGGGTGACCAATTTCTCCATGGTTCTGCATGAGAAGGTCGAGCCAGTCAGGGAATCTTTTGTGCATAATCATTGAGAGTTCGAGGAGGGTGGTGAACCATGGTTGGCGTGCCAAGGTGGGAGTCAGAAGCACAAGGGTGAGAGAAGGTTGCCGAAGCCTCCTAACCACAACAGAAGTAGCCGGAGAGGAGGAAAAGTGTAGGCAAATATCTCTGACCAACTCATCCATAATGTATTACCCCTGGACTGTGGGTGTGTAAACCTGGAGGCAAAGCTTAGGCATTTGGCGTTTTCTGCGGTGGCAAAGTGGTCTATCTTCGGGAGTCCTCAACGGCGGAAGCACTGGAGGAGGATTTTGCGGGGGAGTTACCATTCATGGACTTGTTGCTGCATCCTGCTGAGGAGGTCGGCAAAGTCATTGTCCACTACCAGATGGTACTCCGCTATCAGATGGGTCTTGTGTTGGAAAGCCCACTGCCATATGCTCTGGGCTAGGTGAGAGAGCAGGGGAGACAATGTGTTCCCTAGCTTTTGAAGACAGTACATGGCTGTCACGCTGTCCGTCTTGATGAGGACTACTTTGCCAATCAAGTGGAGAAGGAAAGCCATCAACACAAGGTGAGCAACTAGTAGTCCCAGGTAATTGATGTGTAGACTCTGGTGGCTGGGTTCCCACTGGCCTTGGACAGTCAGGGAGGCATCCGTTGTAATGGTCTTCTGCAGAGCTAGGTCAAGAAAAGGGTGCCCCTGCACAGTTTGTTGGCGTCCCAACACTGCAGAGAGCGAGAAGTGCAGCAGCTGATCAACACTAGATCGCCTCAATGACCCTCAGCTTGGGGCCACTGGTGCGCCAAACACTTCTGCAACGGACGCATGTGTAACCTGACATGAAGCATTGTAGCAATATAGGAGGCCTTAATGCAAGGAAGCGCATGACTGTCTTGTCCATGATTTGGTGGCCTGGTTGAAAAGGAGGGATTAGTGCCTGGAAGGAATATATCCAGGCAGCGTTTGGATAAGCCTTGCCAATTTTTGAGGTTGAGGATTGTCCCCAAATTGGGCTGTATCTGGAGGGGTTAAAGGTGGGATTTTGTAGCATTGATGGAAAACCATAGTTGGTGAAGGAAGTTTATTATGATCTTCTGAGTATGTTCGCAGCAGTTTTGACATGCAGCACTCTTGATGACCCAGTCGTCCACATAAGACATGAATGCACTGTCTGCACAGAGGAGCCACCACCACCACAAGGCACTGGGTGAACACTCTGCGTACAGTGGTAACCCCAAAGGTGAGCACCTTTAACTGGTAATGCTTTCCGCTGACTAAAAACCTGAGATACCTGCGATTTGCCGGTTGGATTGGTATGTGGAACTAAGCGGCCTCAGGTCGAGAACGGCCAGGAAGTTTCCTTAATGCATCCTGAAGAGTAACCAGGTGGAAGCACTTTGAAATAATATTTTTGTTGAGTGGCCTGATGTCCAGAATGGGTCAAAGAAAACAATTATTTTTGGAGATGAGGAAGTATAGAAAGTATACTCCTGTGCCCTGCTGATGGTGGGGGACAGGTTCTATGACTCCTTTGAGAAGGAGCGCTGGGACCTCTTCTGTTCTGAAAAGAGTTTGTGTTTGCGAGGTGGAATGGTGGGAGGCACAGAAGTGAGCTCCAGACAATAACCATGTTGGATCATATCCAATACCCACTGGTCAGAGGTGACGTTCCACCAAGCGATGGCCCCAACAGGTGTTGTATGAACGGGGGAAGGAGAGGCAAGTCAGGGCGTAGAGTTAATGGCAGCTCCTTTGGGGGAGCCACCAAGTTACTTCCTCTGCAGGACACTCTAAAGAAGCCTCTCGGAGACAACTAAAGGGCCTGTGGACATTGGTACGAGGGGCAGGCCTCAAGGGAGGTGGTCTTTGAGCCTCCACAGTAGAGGATGCGGCAAAAGGAGTAGCGAGGAGTAGGTGTATGAAGGGTTACCCATCACCTTCTCCTTATTTATTTTTTACAACATCTGGTCAATCTGCAGTTTGGACAAATGTTGGCTATCGAAGGGCAGGTTGAGCAGGTTTTGCTGGACTACCGGCTTGAAGTCAGAGATACAGAGCCAGGCATGCTTGCGCAATAGGACAATGGAGTTGACCCCTCTAGCAGCAGTGTCCACAGCATTTAGTGAGCCGCTGATGGTGGTGTTCGAGATCTACTTTCCCTCAGAGACAATCTCGTAGTCCGTTTTCCTCTGCTCCTCTGGGAGATGTTGGTGGAACTCTTCCACCTTGTCCCAATGGGCACAATCATACCTAGAACGCAGCTCAGTGGAATAGGCTATCTGCCAAAGGGTTGCTGATTGCACAGCTACCCTTTTATCTGAAGCATCTATCCATTTGCTCTCATTAGCTGGTGGAATGGCATCACCAGTAGCCTGAGAGTTAACCCTCTGATGGGTGGTGGTGACCACTATAGAGTCAATCAGGAGCTGGGCACAAATTTACAGGGAGTCAGTAGGGGAAGATTTGCATTTCTTGTCAACCCGAGGTGTGACGATCCTGGTGCGGATGTGGTCGTGAAAAATATCCAGGGTGTAACAGCATACCTTTAGCATGAGGAGGTACTGAGCGGAGCAGTGGATGGAGGAGAGGGTCTCCAAAAAGAAGCTCTCCTCCCAAGGCTCAGTGCGGAGATCCACCATGTGGAAGGAGGCAGCCATACCAATCAGTTCATGGTAAGACGTAGAGTCGTCCGGAGAGGAGGGACGCGCAGGGTACAGGTCAGGATTTGTGTTCCTCGTGGATCTGCATCATAGGTATACCAGGGATCAGGAGTGTCAAAGGTATCCCCAAACCTCGCTCCCCATGATGGAGTGAGGTGACCCCTGAGGTGAATAGGGTCACCTGAAGAAGTGGCAGGGGAGGGTATGTGCTATAGAGCTGGATGAAGTGCAAGTGTGACAGGCAAAGGGATAGTAGCTGTGTCCACTTTCTTATGCTGCTTGGGTGGAGGGGACATGTCCAAGCTTCCTTGAAGAACAGCTGCCGTTTAGACGGCTGAGCAGCAGATCCCGGAGGGCAAGTGAGAATCCGGCCTGTGTGGGAATGGTCATCAAGTGATCCTGCAGGGTATTGATCTCCTCTTGGAGTTTATGGAGGATCAGCTTGATTGTTGCAAAGCCGTGGCTCATCTTGATGATCGACGCCAAGGGTTTCGGCTCTGATGCCACTTCGCCACTAATGTTTTCAACTCCGACGGTCAGGTCAGCGCCAAGGTAGAGGCGCCCTGAACATGGCCTGAAGGCAGTGGCAGCCTCTCTCTGGTGCTCAAGAATGGCTGGACGACCCTCAGAAAGGTGCTGCACAGCTTGTGAGTGGTGGTGAGGGGAAAGGAGTACCATACTCATGGCTGGCTGAGTTGGTGGAAGATCCTCCCTCTCCAGACCAAAGCCAGAGGCTCTCGTTGGGAGAGAAAGCCTCCTTATATGCACTGACGGATGTGGATTGTGTCCCTCCTTGATGTCCTGGGGCTGAAAAGGTCAGAGCTGTTGTCTCTGCTTATTTGTGATTTCGAGCCGGATGGTCACCCTGGAGACATGGTGGGGGTTGTGAGAAGGAAGGGGTCCTGGAGGCAAAGGCCCACATAGGCCTGAGAGCCGTAGGGTCGAAGCAGGAATCATCAACTCAAAACTAACAGAATCGCCATTGAAAGCAACATCGAAACCTGTGTAAATTGAACGGAGCACCACAACGTTGTAGAACTGGAGCACAGAAGCACATGTCCGAGCCAGACGGCGTAACAAACAACTTCCACACATCCTGGCCTAACACTAGATGGCAGGAGTGTGCACAGCATGTGTATCTACAGCAGGGGTCTTCAAAGTGTGGGGCGCGACCCCCAGGGGGGCCGTGGAGTGATGGAAAGGGGGTCGCGCATTCCCGATCACACTTCTGCCCGGGCCCATCGGACTACAGGGATTCAGACCCCCTCCTCCCCCGTAGTGTGTCTCAGCTCGAGCTGCTGTGAGCTCCGCTGGGCTGTGTCTGCAGTCTTATCTCCAGCACAGCCCGGCACCCCTGAGTTTTTCACAGGTCGTTAACGACCATTTGCATATTTACATACCTTTTGAAAACTGGTTACTGAGGCTTAGTTGTTTTTTTAATAGTTCCAGTACCCCCTGGCCCCCAACTCAGCCTTTTCCTTACATTTGTATTTTACATTTACTGCAATAGTGTGAGAATGCATTTCATGAAAAGAAATAAAAAGTAGGGTTGCCAGAAGAAAAAAATACCAGCCATTTCTCTTGTAACACACTGTTTGCTACCTCTCACATTTTGTTTGCTTTATACACTTGCACAAGTGCCACCATTGCCTACGTAACGTTTGTTCCTGTGTTTGAGTGTCTGCCATTTATTGCAGTATTATACCTCAACTTGTACTTTGTACGCTTTTGTAACCTGCACACATATCACTTTTTCCTCCTGTAATGTACCGTTTGCTACCTCTTGTATTTTGGTTGCTCACTAGTGTCACTTTTGCCTCATGTAACTTAATTTTTACTTTTGTAATTTGTTCACTTGTAATTTTCTCCTCATGTAACATTACTGTTCCTATTGTGAAGCGCTCTGACACCTTCGGGTACCGTCCGCGCTATATAAAAACGCATAAATAAATACATTCGTAATGTGACTTTTCTGTCTTTGTTCCCTTTAATTATCAGTCATGGATCATTGAGGCAGCCCTAGAACACAATTAAAAGTGCTTTCTATTTAGATTTGCTCTTCCAAGTATGCACAGATGAGTGCTGAAATATACAGCTTTAGGTGACTGCTTATTTTTGTACCGTATTGGACATCAACATAATGAGCAGGCAACCCTAATCATAGGACTGGGTGTATGTTTCAAGATCAGCATATTATTTATTTCCTCAACCCTCGATACCTGATTAATGTCATAATAGCAATAGTTTAACTTATATCTTAAACCCTACACCGCCGTCAATAATATGTTGAGTTACTTCAAGTGTCTGGAAATGCACCCTGTATTCAGAGAACTCGCTTCTCATTCTCGCACTTCACTTTTATGCTCACCCTGCACTCACAGCGATCACAATGCACTTACACTGATCACCATGCACTCACATCATTCACCCTCCAACCCTGCACTCACATTGATCACTCTGCAATCACAATGCACTTGCGTTGTTCACCTGTACCTCAGCCTGCAGTCACGCTACTCATCTGCACTCATCCTGCACTCATGTGACACCTCATTCACCTGCCCCCTCACTGCTCAATTTGCAACTCGCTCAAACAAGCCCATCATTGACCATGCATTCATTCATCCCACTCTGCACTTATATCCACACCCAAATTCATATGGCCACCTCACTCACCCTGCAGTCACTCCTCTTTCCCTACCGTGCACTCACATGGGCACTCTTCTCATCCACAGAGGGCAGAGGGTTAATGTGCCTGCTACAAAGAATATGTACTATGCAGATCACAGAACGGAGTGTGAGTAAACTATGCGTAGCACTATGAAAAAAATGTTTGTCAGAAAGGTGCTACAGAGAGATGAGGTGCATTGTTGTTGCCACTGCAACTTTAACCACCCACCCATTGCCTTGCCTGTGCGGACAATGACAATACCTATGCAACTACCAACCATAACACTGTACAAGTGTGACTATTTCAAGCCCCCAAAGCTATAAGAATGGCATGGATGTCAGGAGTTTATCGTTTTTAATGTATATTGAATTAATAAACAGCTGTTCTGCTCATCTCTAAATTACAGACAGTGGCAGACGGTCATAGTGCCTGTGTGCACAATTAGGTGCCAGTGCGGCGCACCAGAAACCACCTGCTCTAATTAAGCACTGGTGCGGAGGTAACAGGGGAGAGGGACATGTGTTCAAGAAGGTGTGAATGAACAAAGTAGAGATGAGAAAGATGAATAGGGGGACTGGAGAGGTGTAAGATACAAATAGACAACAATTTGAATGGAGAGACTTGAAGTGAATGAGAAGTGCAGATGGGCACGGGAGGTGACGGGGCCAGAGAGGCCATGAGATAAATGCGAGAAACTGTTAGAGATGAGGGCAGTGAAAAGACAGAATGGCAAGCGGTGATTAAGGGTGAAGTGAGAAATTGAATGGGGAGAGTTCAGAAGTTGTAAAAAGGGGTGAAATAAATAAAATGCCGGCAATATGAGAGAGGGATACGGGGTTGGGAGAGGCGAGAGGGATGGAAGGGAGGGGGTGAGAGGAAAGCGGCATGGGTAAATTGCTTAGCTCTGCACAAGACCGTCAGGGTTTTAGGGACCCCTGGTGCTCCCGGCCAGGGCCAGGTGAGTTTCTAATGTGGCAGCACGTATTCCTGTGGAGTGGAAGGCCCATCACAAAGGTTGACTAGACATCTTTGTTATAAACTGGTACTGTGTTATTGTGTGCAAAAAAATTCAAAATAATGAAGCAATTCTATCCCAAAATAACGTGGCATCACATAAAATTATTTACATTTTCCTCTCACACAATTTAGTCAAGCCTTTTTGTGTAATTTGGTCCTCACCTGCCTCGTAATTCCAGAAGCCCTGCCTACAGGTTTAGAAATGTTTGTCAGGAGAGGGTCCTTACGACTGAAAATGTTGACTGGGGGGTCTCGGCACCCAAAAGTTTGAAGACCTCTGATCTACAGCCACACATGCCTCAAACACATATTCTATAGAAAGGGATTAAAACATTTAAATGCACCCATGTGTTCCTTCTTTACTGGGTTAATTCAACTTGTTTTTTGTGTACTACTATATTTGTTAATATTTGTCAGCTCAATGGTACTCCTAGAAGCCAGTTCAAAAGGATGAAGGTTTCAAACCTCACTGTTGGGATTCAAACCTTTGAAATTGAATATTTTGGCTTTCGTGACCAGCATATCATGATGCAATATAGAAGGCTCCCACTGTGCAAGCTTATGTTCCATACCTCCAATTGTGCAATACTGTACCTCGGGTAAGCACTGCTGTGTGTAAATAGCACTAATAACTCCCTGTGGAATGCTGTTGTAGCATCAATTTATGGCCACAATCAGCACTGACATAATGCCGCTATTTTTGCTGTTCAGTTAATTTGAAGGGATGAACTAATAATGATTAAGTGATGCATTAATTACACATCACATAATGAATAAAACTGAAAATGGTTTTCGCCAGGAAAGGGCTGGTGAAAGCAAAATGCAGTTTTATTTTTTCCTTTTGGGGTGTGTGCTCTCTACTCCCCTACAAATCTCTATACTTCAAGATTACAAATGTCTGATTTGGGTTTGCTAACCTTTATACTGTACAATGGCTTTCACAGCAAACAGCCAACCAACCAGGTATATTTCAAAATCCAAATAGCAGTTTGCAAACTGAATGTTCAAGTTCTCTTAAAAAATTAAAACTTGAAACTCATTCAGCACCTTTTATGTATTTTTATTCTTCACATTTTTGCAGAGTCAAATGAGATTTACAGCACACCAAAGAATCTCTTCCTACTGAGGTATGCTGATCTTCATGCAATTTTAGAGCAATTCTGTATACCTGAACCTTTAGGTGAATGGGTTAACTTGCTCCAAAATGTCACATATTTGTGAAACTGGCCCAAAATTATGAGGAATACAATAAAATCGAATTTCACTTGAATAATCTCTTGGCTGAGTTGTGGAATTTTCTTGATGGAGCCTATAAGACTTTGGATCTTAAATGACAGCATTAGTGGGATTTTAAACAATATTCAATTGAGTAGCAATAAAGCACTGAGCTGTTAAGCTACATAAAAAACAGAATTGTTTCTTGGACACACAAGTAGCAGTAACCTTTCTGATGCGGCACCTTATTCAATAAAGGGTTCCTCATCTGAGCAAAGCAACCCCCCAAACATGTGCTTTTTTCTCGAATGTACATCTCCTACTCTTACCGGCAGAAAGCTCCATTCATGGGTTTTGGGGTCATACTTCTCTACAATGTCAATTGGAGACTGCTGGCTCCCAAAACCTCCAATTACAAGTAGCACTTCATTAGCCCCTGCAAGAAAAACAAGTGATAGCGATCAACACAAAGTCAATCAAACACGGTCTTTTAAAGAACAGCTGTTCTGCAAAAAAACGGTCTAAGAAGCATTTTGCTGTTTCCATGTTTCAGTAGCAAAAATACAACCTTTATTTTCCTTTAAACTAATTTGAGTTGAACTAGAATCACAAGGAATGAAACATTGGATACATTTCACAAAATTGCCAAAGGAGTGTGTGAAACACGAAAACTATCAAATTCCAAAATATATTAATAATGTAATGCCAAGAGAAGAAACCCCCCAAAACAACTACAACTGTAAAATGTATTCATCCAATAGCATTCAAATGGATTATAGACAAGGTCCAGATCCCACACCCGTTGGAATTGGTCTAGAACAGCATTTCATTTTCTTCAGAGCAATACAAGTCTACTGACCCCACCAGTGCTTTCGGGCCATTTGACTGAAATCCAATAGGCCAGTAGACAATAAAACTTGAAGCAAAGTTTTCCATGCTTAATTAGAATTACAAAAGGGAGAACCAGAGCAACGTAATTTTAAGTATTTAAGAATCAAAAGAAAAGGAAAGTCCAAGTTACTCAACTACGTGGCTCCGAAAGCCCAAACCACCCCCTTAAATAAATGAGTCATTACAGAGAGTTGAACAGTCTGAAAGGTGTAATTCTGGAATACATAGAGCGGGATGGCACCTCTAAAGAGCCCCCTGAGCACTTAGACAAAGATGTTTCACACATGGTAAAAGCAACCAGAGCATTTGCTCTTGAGAGCAAGTGTCGCGCCCGACATACCTGCGCTGCAGCCACACTAAATGGCAACAATCAAACACAGGTGAACTTACCTTTAAGATTAGCTCTTAATGACGAACATGACTTAATAGAACACTGCGTAAGCAGCACCAGGGGCTTGAGACTCATATCTATCGACACTCAAATGGCTGTCTTTGTTATCACCGGTGTCATGCTCTGGCAGTGAGGGGAGCAAATTGCTAATGGACCAGAATATATAGATACCTTCTCAAATCCCAATGTGGATGGAGTTTGAGAATGATGGATGTAGGTGGCTTAGATTAAATAAGGTTTTTCGACCATTTTATTTTGAAAAGAAAATCATAAAGGTTCCCTGTATGCACCAAGCACGTTGATAGGATTTGCAGGGATCCACTTGAATGTGAGAAACCGCTACATGTGAGAAAATAAACAGAACTAAGACTGCTCTAGACTTGATTAATTCACCTTCCAAACACTCAATAAACAAACATGAGCCACTTGCTCTCTTTATATTGCTACCTCGGACATTTTCCCGATTTCTCGATTGACTGCTAGTTTATTCTGTGACTACCTTCACCCAAAAAGGTACACAGATTGGAGTTGCCACAGATAGGCCTTGTGGTTCTGAAAACCAAACTATTTGGGGGCCATATGAATCATGAAATACATCATGCTGTCTTTGTGCATACAATAGAGGGAGAAACATATAGCAACATTCCCAAACCAGGGGTGTAGAATTTTATAAGAAGTCTACTTCCTTAAAAGACTAGATGCTTCAGACATCTGCTTGTTCTGTTAAAAAATATTGGTCTCAAACGGTATCTTCCAATAAGATGACACAATATAGCAAGATTTGCATTATATCAAAGATATTTTAACAGCCTTACTGATTAATCCAGTGCTCATGTTACGTCAGAGGTTGGATTCCAGGACGGCTCTGGTCAGACGGAAATCTAAACATATCAGGACTCGATTTACCTCGAAATTTTTAATGTTTACATGCTCTGCATACAGAGGCATAGCTTATGAATTAGCTCTGTTTAGACTAGTTGTCTGATAACAGTAGGGCTTTGAATACGCTAGTACTTTCATTATGATGAACTTATGAATACAGCAGAGTTCAGGTTGTATCACTGCCCTCTGTCTTACTTTTTCTCTGAGTAAACAGCTTGTGAATTACTCTCGCAAATTTAATTTTAAGCATTTACATTATTTCACAAATTGTTATTGTAAATAAATCCAGATTCAACTTGCAGCCAAATGCCTACGTTGCTGAGGATCAAGGAAATCTCCCCGGTTTTGCCATTTTTCACTTTTAAGTCTTGGGCTATTTACTTCGTCTCACTGTGCCACATGTCACTTGTTGTGCTGCCCATAACTGTGAGCACACAACCACATGTTGTATAAACACCCTGATATTTACAATATAAAGATATACTCTGCAAAATCTTGTTCCACTCACAAAGAAATGAGCTAGCTAAGGATGTACGTCTGGCTTTCACGGTGGTGTAGCAAGGCCACCATGGGCCCAATGCAAGGCAAATGGGCCCTCATCTGGCATTGGATTGTAAGCAGTAGCCACTGTTGGGATGCAGTAGTTGCCACAAACTACTGGGCCACTTCCTCGGAGTATTGGTTCAAACCTAACTGCCCAAATATATAAACGAGATGTGTACATTTGGGAGCGCACAATCAAATATATAAAAGCACTAATGGCATTAAAAGCCATTTTTTTCAAAAGCACTTTTCCCACAATTTTGCATTTATATTTAAATCGGCGACATCCATAGTGAAACTGCACCGTAAGCAAGAGCATACAGAATTATGGTGGTTATTCACATGGCACACAGCACTAACTGAATGCCATATTATATTTGTTAATATCAGTCAGCTCAATGGTACTCATTGAATCCAGTTAAAAAGAATGAAGGTTTGAAACCTCACTGTTGGGATTCAAACCTTTGAAATTGAATGTTTGGATGGGCTTTCTTAGCCAGCATAACATGGTGTAATATTGAAGCCACCTACTGTGCAATCTTATGTTCAATACCTCCAATTGTGCACTACTGTACCCCGGGCAAGCACTTCTGTATGTAAATATCACTAATAACTTCCTTTGGAATGCTGTTGTAGAATCTATTTATAGCCACAATCAGCACTAACATAATGCCACTATTTTTGCCGTCCTGTTAATTTGGAGGGATAAAGTAATACTGCATAAGTGATGCAATAATTACACATCATGTTAGGAATAAAACTGAATGGTTTTTGCCCGGATTTGGCTGGTGAAAGGGATGGTGAAAGCAACATGCAGTTTATTTGGTAAAATATGCAGTAACAACTGTACCACAAGCCATACATTTACATCCAAGTCTGAATCTGTGGGAACACAGAACCGTGATGCCAATACATTTGTGCGATACTATCTTCAGATTTGGCTCAGTCAAAATAAGCACAAAGGAGAGAGCTCTGTTGTCATGGCCGACTGCAAGGAGAAGTGCTATTTTGGCGACCCTCTAGATTTCCTGCCGGCTCTGCAGAAATAACTAAAAGCGTTTCATCCTCCTATCACGACCACTTCAGGACCTATACGTCAGACCACAGTCTCACACCAACCTTTCAGAACCCCTCACCCTGCTCCCTGGCTCCATCCTATGCCCTCAACTCACTATTAAAGACCATTATGTGCCTCCCCACTCAACTACACCAACATCCAGACACCATCAGAATTCCCCTGCTAGAATTCCCACTTCGTTCGATAGAGGAGCATCAGTCCCAAAATGCAGCTCATCAAAGCCCTCCGACACCCTCCATCTACAAAGAAACACAACATAGGCTGTCAGAGTTCCTTGTCCGAATTCAGAGGCTTCTGAGAGCCTGTAGGTAACTGCCCTTTCTGCATGGTTTCCCCCTAACCTTTTGCCAGATACCTGATTCAATTTGACAGCGTGTGCCCTGGGCCCCTGATAATCAGGTTCTCAAAGCATGTGCTCTTTCCCTAACCTGTACCATTGTTTCCACAATTGGCACAACTCTGGCCTACCTGCAAGTCTCTTATAAGGGATACTGTAGTCATCTGCTTGTTAAGTATTACATCTTCCCTGCCCTTGTTCTCTGCCTGATGCTCAGACAATATGATGTAATTTGGAACGTTAGGAATGTTTGTACTGGTGAGAGAGCAGTTGGAGAAGATGGGCTGAGCAGCCAGAAGGCTGCTCCTGGTGGGGCGTAAATTGGAACCTATTAAGCTGTAACTAGATGAATAAACTACCAACTACAAGAACTGTCTACAAGACTTCTTTGATTTCAACATTGGCGACGAGGATGGGATAAGGTACCAAGGGCATGGTAGCCAAGGAAAGGCCTCTGAGGACTGCAGCATGTATTATGCCACCCTCAGAGACCGGACTACAAACATGCACCACTGCCACCGCAGCCTGCATGTTTTGGTGCAGCTAAAAGTGAAGAGTCAACATGGCACACATCCCTGTGTCACATGTTTGCCCGGCACTGTATGAGGCCTCGGTAAGTCACCCTTAAGGCAGGCTGCCCTATACCTCATGTAACTGTCTGAACTGGGGTGGCAGAGTGGGCTAGAGAACGGTGATGGATCAAACCCAGATCTTTTGATTGGGTACGAGTGTTTGATTGGTTCATATGCTCCGTCCATCACCACCCCCTTTTGTACCGCTTTGGCCGCCATAAGTGTGGCAGGGTATGCCCAGACGTTGAGTCCCATGCTCACTTTGCCACTGGATTCAAGCAAGCCGGGCTGAAGACGGCTGTAATGCCAGAAACCAGTCCTCGGAAGCTTGTTTCCGGTCCAGGGAAGGCATGGCTTGGCAGTTCGGGCTTGACTGTTACCATGAGGCACAGGGTCAGACTGATTTGCATATGGCTATGTCTGAACTGGGGTGGCAGAGTGGGCTAAGGAACGGTGATGGATCAAACCCAGATCTTTTGACTGGGTGTGAGTGTTTGATTGGTTCAGATGCTCCGTCCATCACCACCCCCTTTTGTACCACTATACCTCATGTAAGGCCTCTCTTTATGAGCAGGAAGATCCCTATAATATCTAAGGCCATTCTTACATATTATAAGTGCCCAGCAAAGCCATCCTGAATATATGATCTAGAATCTGTTAAGTACGAGTTTTCTAGCACCATAATGACTTTACTGGAACCTGGGATATTTGGTATCAAACATTTCAGAATAATAAACGTGCACCATAATTATTTTCTCATTGCCAACATGTTTTGTTGCAAATTTTTCTCGCAACTTCATCAGGGCTAATGGGGGTTCTATATTCTCAATCTTCACTCTCACATATTCCCAAGACCTGATGGTTGCCAAGTTACTGCATACCTACAACCATCAATGCGTACACACCGGAAGGACTCGGCACGGGGGGCTAGACACTGAATAGCCACTCGGAGGACACGTGATCTTTCGACACGGGGTCCAGCGAAACATGTTGGCAATGAGAAAATAATTATGGTATATTGGTAACCATTTTTAATTGGGAGGTCTTGTAGCATTGGAATAAAATTGGATGGCCAGCAAGCCTTACCAGGTTTTAAAAAGTGCAAACTATTTTCACTGGGGTTCTCAGAGCACACACACATTTTGTAAATAGTGGGCACATTGGTTGCGTTCACTATCTCTTCACCACACGATTATTGTTTAGAAAAAGGGAAAGCAATTTTTCTTTTTTTTCACACACAACAAAGAGAGAGTGGGCGATGATGAGAAGTGGGTAAACTGGCAATCACCAGCCAGCCACCCCCTCGGGTGCAGCTACCGTGAGGTACTCTCTCTTTGTTCACTATATTTTACACTAGTGGAACTAGACCTGTTATGACGTTTTTAAAGTAAAAAGTGCACCGTTACCAATGATAGTAGTGTTAATTAACACACTAGGGGGATTAAGAGAGGTTTTTTTTTATAAAACCCTGAGATTGTGTCAATTTAGATAGGTGTAATCAAGGTGAGGCCTTCTTTTGTTGGTATTTGTCTGAGTGGGGGGCTCCTCACCTAATTCCCCCTGTAACTCCTATATATTGGTTGTTACCCTCCAATCAGGAACAGGGATTATGCCAACTCCTCCATGTGGGGTGAGCACACTAAGAGTGTAGTCACCATAAGGATAGTAGCCCATTGGCTACTGCCTCAAGACCCCTAAAACGCCGCTAAATACATTATTTAGGGGCAGGCCTGAAACCAGAATTTAGAATCGATGACCTAAGAAGATTGGAACCCGAAGACGTCACAGCAGTGAAGACTCCAGGCCCCACTGACTTGGCTTCAGCCCTACCGGCCTGTCTGCAGCTCTGAATCCCCTTGCAAAGAAAACAACGGTTCCTAAAAGGTAACCTCCAGACCTGGTGAGGACTCGTCCCCTGCTTCAACAAAGACTCAAGACTCCCGAGGACAGTGTCTCTGGCCACAAAAGATCAAGACCTTGTTCCTGGACTTACCTCTGCACTTGCTCTCCATGACCCATGGTCCAAAGGGTCCACCGATCCTGAAGGGTTTCACCAGCGGTCCTGACCTCCAAACCATCTAGGTGTGTCACCTTCAAGGTCCCGAGTCTAAGCCTGCAGTCTCTTCATGACGACCCCCCCTCCACTGTGACTGGACCTGTAAGCGTCTTCCCGACGTCGAAAGGCACCCCTACAGTTTCCGACACTGTTTCCTGGTGACCAGACCACGAAGTGCCCTGACTCAGAGGGACATCTCAACTTACCTACTCAGCTGTTGGTTCTTCCTGTAAGGCTTCCTGGACCGAGTCTGCAGCCAAAATCTAAAGATGACAACCTCCATAGGATAGCAATGGACTCCAGACACCGTCTAAGCACCCTGCACCTGGCCGCTGGTGGTGTGGTCTTGGTGCTGACTTGGGATCCCCTTTGCTCTAACCTTAACCCCAGAAGCATGCCTCCCAAAACAGAATGGCCCGCCTGTGATCAGCCACTAACCAAGGTGCCCCATTGGCTAACATTGGCACCCTGCAACCTGCACCCAGCCCACCTAGTGCCGCTGGTGGTGCACCAGGTGTTCAAACCTGAACCTTGGGGAACCTTGGTTCTACCCCCCAAAAATCAGTTACCAAAACAGTTTACTGACCTGCAAACTTAACACTGCTTTTTCCTCCAGAGGACTGCATTGTGGGTTTTTCTCTGAAATTTTTTCCAAGTGTTGAACCTGTCTTCAAATGAGTTAATCTGCTTAACGATGTATTGCAATGCCTAAACTGTGTGATTAATTTGTTTTGCAAAAACAGTAAAGTAATCTTAAGTAATTGCAAGTGTGTACAACACATATTCTCTACTGCAAAGTAACTTGTATGCTTCTGCAAAACCAATACACATCGTATTTTGAAAAAGTATTATTGTATTGCAAGTATCACTTACCTGCTACTAAGTAAATCTTGGCTCTAGTAATAAAAATAAAGTAACAACTTTTTGTACAAAGAATTGGTCTGGATTCAGCCGTTGAGTGTGTGGTGATATATCTTGCCCGAGTGTGTACAACAAATGCTTAACATAACCCTCTGATAAGCCTGACTGCTCAACCACACTACCACAAAAGAGAGTAAGGTATTATCTACTTTAGCCTCTGCTATACCTCTGGGGATCCACTGGACTCTGCACACTATACCTTACTTTGGTATAGTATATACAGAGCCAGCTTCCTACAGTGTCCCTAACTTGAACGTCTAAGCATCTCAGTCAGATGTTAGTCCACTAGGTTGGCCCACAGACACACTGGATACTCTCACAACCCCTTCACTACCCTCCAGCTGCTGTCTTTGAGCCTTGGCTCACTCTCAGAACTTTTACAGTACCAATTAACTTGCCCTCACAATACGTTAGCTGGCCCCAAAATCCCCTATATCAACATTCAGCTTGGAATTAGACACCATTACAAGCCATCAGACCCAATGTCCTGCTGCTATCTCTGAGATATCATCTGCTAGATTTTAGAAGCATTCATCCATCTTCAAGGCACTTTAATGCTCACTCATCCATTTGACACCAACAAAACTCCTTGCTAGCATATACCCACTCCTCCATCTGAACCAAGAGTTTGAGTCCTCACCCGAATAATAGCTATTATTCAATCAACATCTCTTTACTAGAGCCCCACTGCCAGAGGCAAGTAATATGCCCTTATACACCAAGAACCTTTCTAGCTCTCCAGGCCCTCAGTCTCCCTGAGAATCTGCACTTTGACACCCAGTCAAACTAACTCCCAAACACTTCCTCTTGTGCAGTGAGCTCAGCTCCCCAGTCATCTGAGTTTTCAGTCATCACCTGTCAATACAGTGACGGATCTGATTATATTGCCCATCTCTGGAGACTGAATGTTGTGCCCTTCACCTTGTAGGGTACTCCAACCTTTGACTCACTCACCTCTGGAATTCAGAGTAAATAAAGCTGCTGGTCAGTCAGTAGACTTCAGCCCCTCCCACTAAAGCTGTATATGTAGTCTGCACAGGATGCACACTGAGAATGTGACTTGATGGGCTAGTTACATAATTTAACTACTACGGCTATGAGTTGTTTCTTTATAGGGCATAGTCACTACCTTCTGCAGTGGTAGTCCATCCCAGCTATTATTACAGATGAGCATGCATAACAGCAGACTTAACAGCAAACATGGGACATGCTAAGGGTTGAGGCAGCACCACCCACCCCAAACCTGTGATGTTGTTAACAAGTATCTTGTTAGCTTAGTGGTTCCAGCAGTCCTGTTTGCTAATGAATTGCCACAATATGCACAAATTCTGCATGAAGTGCTTTTCAAGTTGAATTTATTCATGCAGGTGTAGACTCAGCTATGCCTTCATGGGCAAATGCCACTAATATCCAAAGTCAGGCAGAGGCACCCCTCTCTTACCATGTTTGACAGGTCACAGCAGGATAATACTGGTGCAATTGAAAACATTAGCAAGGTGGGGCAGGCACTGGCATGCTGTTTGTGGTGAAGGTGAATGCGTTGCAACCCCCCCACCCCGAGTGCAAAATGTTAATACCATGACCACCTTCCCTTACCCCTGGGTGCAATGCAGGTAGAAAATGTGGAAGGGGCGGGGGGATAGCAAACTGACTCCTTGTTGTGTGGAGTCACCACTAGTTTTTCATTTTGGGACTTACCTGCTGGTAATCTTTAACTCTTAACACTAGGATACTGCCTTCCAGTGCCCTGTGTATGTGCTCTGACAGCTTAAACATGTTAAAATTTATGTAAGACCTGACTGCCACATTTAACTTTCCTATTTCCAGGATGCAGAAGTACACCTAGGGCATGGAAAGAAATTCCCCTTGTGGAATGCAGCACCTATTGTGTCATCACACTACAGCAGCAGTGAAAACATGGCTTTAAGCCTACTCTGTGTAGGCTGACAGTAGCAGCTTCAACCCTGATGCCCAGACCTGTGAAAATCACCCACTGGACCGGTAGGAAAACATGACTTTAAATTATAAATAAGTCACCCCTAAGTGCACCTTGCTGAAGACATGGCACGACGCATAATACTGAAGTGTGGAACATGTATGACATCAGAAATGGCATGTTCCCACAGTAATTAGGCTTAAAAAAAAAACATTGTCACTGGTCCGGCTGCAGATGCAACATAGGAAAAATCAAAGTATAGATTATCCTCTTTAAGGTATACCTTTTGAACTGCACCAGCTACAGATTCCATTCAAATACTTATTTTTGCATTTAATAAAAATGCAATCCAATGTTGTAGCCTGATTATCATTAAATATACTGGAAAGGTAACCTTTAGAAAGATACTTTTACCCTGCACGAAGTTGTTGCATTGGCTCTCCAGCAACTGCTCAGCTTGAATTTAGCGTGAATTAGATATGAAAGACGTATAAAAACTGCCCCCAGAGACAATATGATGGCCTGGGAGTGGGGAGTTTTCTCCTCCCCTCCCCTCCCCCCATCACCATAAAGACGACAAGCTGGGTTGGGCCAAGGAACTTAATTAAATTCAAAGGGACCTGCCCAATCACAACCAAATGTTAGGTGACAATTGGAAAGGCCACCTAACTTTTGCCTTCCTAGTCAGGCTGGGACCAAATCCAGCAGGAGGAAAGCTACCCCCAGAATTTGTTTTGCATGACCCCAGAGGAGAGGACTGCTCATTCCCCTGGCCACAACTATGGATGGACACACGCTCTGCATAAAGGGGGTTAGGGATTGCCCATCGTGAATTTTGAGAGTGAGGTGCACTGTGGGATTTTTTGCAGTAGGGCAAACAGGAACTACAGAAAAAGTTAGCATAGTTGCCACCAGTAGCTTTCACCCCATTGATTAGGAGTGACCAGGGGTCACCCCCACCCACTAGCCGGTGACAGGCATAAATGTGGCACACTAAAGTCCATCCTCAGGACACTTACTGGGCCTGCAGACAATCAGAAGAGGACTGGACCTGCTGTCTGCAGTGAGGGAAGCCGTGAATAACTGAGCCCAAGGTGCCCAGGCCTTAGAAGTGTACTTCTGTGGTTGTTTGGGCACCAGAACAAAGTTTGGAATCTTTTTTAAAAAACTGTTCCTCCGGAACTCTACAACTTCAGGGTGATCTGCGGAAAAAATATCTGATCAGCTTTTTCACGGCAGTGGACTGTATTTCAGGAAGCTGGGATTTTCACAACTGGCTGGTGCTATGTCCTCCTCTGCCATCACCTTCTCATAGACAGCAAATCACTTTGTGGTGGAGGGAGACCACTCTGAAGTCTAAATTGATGCAGAATGGGCACTGTGATTTCCAATGTCTCTAAATCTCTAAATATGTACTGCTCTACGCAATCTATGCGGACTAATTAACTTTTTTGGCAAATATGTATACAGGATCTGGATTAGTGTAATTTTACACTAGGAAAATGCATTTGTCATGGCAAAAGTATAGACTGGGATTGGGTATGGAGGACCATCACCCATAGAGATATGGCTAGGAGAAAGAGCAGCTCTGTTTTTGTTTGAAGGGGTGGCCTTGTCGATTATATGTATATACTAGTAGGGGTTGTGTTTCCTGAAATGAATACTATTGATGTCCTTATGTCCACCCGGGAGCCAAAGGAGGTAAGAGTGAATTGTCAATTGGGTACAAATTACTGTAACTACTGTCATCTGTGGTCAATTGAGCAAACAGTTAAAAAAAAGATGATTAAAAAAAAGAAATGCATTTGTGAAAGCAGAAAATTCCGCCAACGTGGCAGCATTGCTGAATCTGGAGATTTAGACTTAAGGGTGGATTTTAGAGTTCATAGTGAGACATACTCATTCATTCAATTATCTTTATTTCGACATATGAATGTCATAAAAGAAGTACAGTAAAATACAGCTTTAAAAAGGTTAAAACATCAATTACTATGAAAAATTTAAAAAGGAAATAAGACACACATTTTCCAACATCCTGAAACGAGCGTGTCCCTTGAACTACCCCTTTAATACAACATAAACCCGTTACCCTCTACCAGGTTACACCGTTCGTAATAATTCATTATTCCAGACTTTTCCTCCTGATATTCCACATTGAAGCCAGGAATTTCGTAACCCTAAAAACAATACATGGCGACAGGTCAGTTTTTAATATTCGATATGATTGGTGGTGGTGCCTGATGCCCAGATTTTTGCAGATGGGAATTATCCACTTCTTCCTAGGAGTCATGTAGGAGGGGCAGAAGAAGACCATGTGTACATCCGACTCTATTTCAGCATCGCACACTGTGCAGTTTGCAGGGGCGTCACGGTACCATCGTGTTGTTAGACCTCTGAGCGGTAGGGAGTCATATCTCCATAGGAGGTATAGCTTCCTAGATGCGATCGGGCTAATTATGTCCAAGACAGGCTCAAATTTGTAGTTATCCTTTTGGTCGAGAAATGACGTAGTTAATGGCCCTGTTTTGGGGTTAGATTGGCAATCAGACAAATTTTTTGGGTAATATTTTTTCACCAATTCCCGCCGGGGTAACCCACTACACGCTTCTGCGGGGTTCCTCCAAACTTGGTGATAAGCCAATCTGTCAAACTCTTGCCTAATATGTTTGAACCATGGGATATTCCATATGTTTGGCAGCTGTAGGAGTTCAGTCAATTCACTCCTATAACTGGCCAATTCGGGAGTCGCCCATAGTCGTCTCCAAAAGGCACGAGGTTTTAGACCTAGTTCCTCCTTTATTGATCTAAGGCCCAAATCTAATCTAATGGGGAGAAGGGGCGTGCCAGGTGGTAGAGATAACAGCTGCCTAATAAACTTGTTTTCGGTGGTGATAATGTCTGGGTGGCAGCAGTGTCCCCATAACTCGCCCCCGTAGATCACCGCACCCCGTGCCTGCAGCTTAAAAATTTCAAGAGGAGGAGATACTGGTTTGAAGGTGGTTTGTTTGAGGAGTTTAAAAATCCCGCCTATTTTTTGGGAGAGCTTTAGTTGGGATTTGGTTTGGTGGTGTACCCAAGTCATTTCCTCGTTCAGAGTTAGGCCCAGTTAGGCCCAGGTACTCAAATGTTGAGACTCTCTCCAAGCGAACACCTTCTATGATACGGTTGGGACGAGACGTTCTCGGTGGGTTGAAAATCATGTACTTTGTTTTAGATTTGTTTATTTCCAGGCCCCTGTCCTGGCAGAAGGCAACAACGGCGTCCAGGACTCTCTGTATACCCGTTGGTGTCTTTGCGAGCAACAAGGTATCATCTGCGAACATGATCATGATCGCAGAGATACCTGTTCCCGCCAGCGTAGGAGCGTCCCTATTTGGGACCATGTTCAGACAGTCAATCACCCCGTTTACGAAGAGGCAAAACAGGGTCGGTGCTAACACACAACCTTGCCTTACCCCTTGCAAAGTTCTGTGAGTGGAGGCGAATTAGGATATTCAAGAGAGGCAAGGGTATGCCTAAATCCCTTAATACGCTCCAAAGTTTCCCCCGTGGGACCAGGTCGAAGGCCGCACGGAGGTCAACAACAACAGTATGCAGTGAGCCCCCCTTTATTTTGACCGTTTTCCAGAACAGCATCTTTAGTCTGAAGATCTGGTCGACGGTGGATACCTTCTTTCGGAAACCCGCCTGATTGACACTCAAAATTTTTGAATCTTCTACCCATTCTAAAAGGTGATCCAGGATCAGCCTTGAAAAGAGTTTCTGCGAAACATCTATAAGGCTGATAGGCCTGTAATTCAGTGGTAAGAGAGGTGAGCCCTTCTTAAATATTGGCACCAACTCGGCCCCCAGCCAAGTAATGGGAGGAGCCATTCCCCCTAGAATTGCATTAAAGATTTTCTGAAGGTAGGGGGCCCATATCTCGGGTTCCTGTTTGTATAAATCCCCCGGTACCTTATCCAGGCCTGCCGCCTTGCCCGTAGGGAGATTTACTATAGCTGTTCTTACCTCAATCAAGGAGAAGGTGAGCTCAGGCCGATCACATTCCAGGGAATGTGCCTTAGAAGGTAGAAGCCCCGAGTGATCGTTGGGTGCTTCCTTATAAAGGTTGGCAAAATGTTGTTCCCAAACCTCGGGTGAGATGTTCGGTGTCACTGCTTGATCAGGCTCCACCGAGCCTGTACTTACAATTTGCCAAAACTTACGGGCATCTTTGACCGCCAAAGCTAAAGTTAGATCGGCCCATTTGTCAGCTTCCCATTCCTCCCTGGCGTGTCGTGTAAGGTCCCTGTATATTTGCCTCCTTATTTTTATTAGGGGCCTGCTAGTGTTTTGTTTTAGTGCCTCTAGGAGCTCCCTTTTTGCCTGTCTGCACGCCTTATTGTACCAGGATGGCTTCCTGTAATGCCCAACCTTTGTTACACCAACGGGATTTAGGGTTTCTTTTATGGCACTAACTAATGCTTTATGTAAGTTGCCTAGTTTTAAATGGAAGTCACCCGGGGGGTGCTCCGGGGCCAGTGCGGCAACACCCTCAAGTACTGGTAATATTTGGGTATACATTTTGGCCATTTCGATTGAGTTTTTGGCCAGCTTGTCCCATCTAATCCTACGTCTGTTACTGGACAGTGTAGCTGTGTTTAAGTTGTCACATTCAGGTAGAAGCACCTCACCAGCACCGGGGATCCTGAGGACTAATGTCAGTGGGTCATGATCGCTCTCCTCCCTCTGTGTGATCTTAAAGTCTGCAATTCTTTTCCACTCCCTACATTCAATAAACATGTAGTCTAGGCGTGCCCTCCTTCCTAACTGGGAAAAAGTAAAGGCGGGTGCCACATCTGACTTCACGCGCCCATTTCATGCCCTTATCGAGTGGGTCAATGTTAAAGTTGTGATCTGTAGGGCTAATGGGGACCATACTCTCGCAACAGGTCCAGCTACTTGAGGGATTCCCCAGACATCATCCTCTTCCTGGTTTGCTGCGTCTAGCAAACCAGCCAGAGGTTCAAACTGGGAATTAAGGTCACCTCCCACCACATACATAACTCTCTCCTGGAAAGTGGGTTAGAAAGGTGGACAGTTCATCAATTGTTTTTGAATTAACCGAAACACTAACTGGCCTAGAATAAACATTAATAACTCCCAGTCTAAAACCATTCGGCCACTCTAAAACCAGGCACTGGACGTCTTCTGAAAGTGTCTCCAGGGATTTAACACTGCAACCCAAGTGCGTTGCCACCCAAATTGTTAACCCCCCCCCCCGAAGGGCGGCCTTTTCCTGCCCATTTAGCGGCAACTGAAAATGACGCAAATCCCATACGATGTTGCTCCTCCCGTGCCCATGTTTCTTGGAACATACATATGTCGGCCTGATCGATGAATGCGCCCCAGTCTGGGCAAACTAGTTTATTGCAGAGACCCGCTATGTTCCATGAAAGGATTTTAAGTAACTTACAGTCAGTTGACGCCCTACGTAGGGGCTTAGGGGAATGAAGTGTAAAAGTATTCTCCTGACTGTTAGGCACAGGGATGACTAGAGGGTCTATAGTGCTTATCACCTCCAGTTCAGACTCTAAAATTGTTTTAGAATTAGAATGGGCTGCCCCGGAGCTCCTCTCCTTTCCATGGTCTTGAATCAGTCAGTCTACCTCTTCAAGACAGGTGTACCTATTGGGGTGCATGTAATATATTTGCATTGGGAATTGGTGTCTTGGGGGCCTATACCTTGTCCCATCAATGGCAAAACCCACCCTAGTCCAACCTTCATCAACCCCCCAATGCCCATTATTGCTCTTTTTTGGCGGGTAGAAAAAGGAAAGCGGTAGCAGTTGGATACTAGTAGTTCCCGAGCCCCCTAGCCAATTGGTGATATGTTGGACGATCTAGGAGCTCTTAAAAGTAACCAAGATGCAATCCCCCTTAATCTCCTTGCTGACTTTCCCCACCCATGGGACCCGCCTGACCATTAAGATGTCCCCCCTCAGATTTGGTGGCAGTGGTCTATGAATGTTCAGCCAACTAATCACCTTATTTCTGAGGGAATCAAATGGTTCCGTCATGTTGGTGGTAAGTTCTGGAACTCCAGCCAGAATTGCAGTATAGGCAGCAACTTCAGGCGGGAGGTTAACTGTGTGTGATCTAATCGGGGGCGGAACATTTTGTACATTTGGGACATTTGCCTTACACGGAGTTCTTCCTTGCCCTGGGGAGGTGGTGGGTGGTGGCAATTTAGATTTCCGCACTTGTGGTACAGGGGGGGTTTGTCTTGGTAGTGGAATTGGTACAGTGGTAGGAGGAATAGGAATGGAGGGGCGATGGGCTGGGGGAGCAGTTAATGCTGTGGGTGCGATAGAAGTGCCTATTGATAGAGCAGCCCCAGGGTTTGCCACTGAAATTGCTAGGGGATCTGGTACACAGGAACTAGTCCCCTGAGCTTTTAGATCATCCTTCATATCCCCCATAATTATCTCAATTGCTAATAGCCGATTATCAATACAATCAAGTCTCCTGTTCAGAGGTTCTAAAAGTCTCTCCATTACATTAGTAATAAGTGATATAGAGGGATCTCCTTCTGCCCTTGAGTTTTCACCGAAGACAAATGGGACCCCTGTCCCTGATAGCGACACTTGGGTATGACATAGTGGGGACATAGAAACATTGGCAGTTAAATGAGGGGATCGTTCCATTGAATCAGGAGTTACTGCTAGATTATTAGGCGCTTTGTCAGTTCTTGCCCTTTTCACCCCCTTAGATTGTCTGAATATTTTCCGTTTTGGAACAGCTCCTTCTTTAGTACCCCTTACTTGTCTTGAAATCAAATCAGACCCTGAGACATACTGCAAAGGTATCAGTGATGTCATTTGAGATGTCATCAGTGATGTCACTGACCATGTCATGAATGATGTAATATGTGACATCATCAGCAGTGCATTGCGGGGGCGCGAGTTATAGTTAGCTGAACTAACTATAACGGGGGAATTTCTATGGTTTTGTATGACTGAAATGTCTAACTAACTATAACGTTACTGAAACCTATGGTTTTTTCAGTGAATTTCTAAGGTTTTTTAAATGCTAATTTCTAACATAACGTGCCTGAAACATATGGTTTTTTCAGTGAATTTCAATGTTTTTTTAAATGCTAATTTCTAACAATGCCTACAAAGGTAGGACATGTAAAGAAAGAGGAAGAAAAGTGCAGAAAGAAGCAAGAGATGTGCAGAAAGAACCAACAGAGGAGCAGATAGTCCTCCTGTGCCACCAACTTTTTACTGACGGGTACTGGTCGTAACTGACTGACTAACCAGGACCGGAGCCAGCGCTATATTAAAAGACACTTATAATACAGTGAAAACACCTACATACACTAGGGAACACTATGCGTTGGGGTACCCCTGTGATAAGCATGACCTCCTCTGTATTTGCCATGAGTTAGTGCCTGGGTCATTGCATGAGTACACGGTTACTGAGTGGATGATTACAGTACTGCAAAGAGAGTGCTTGGTGAATTTATAAGTGCTTGGGTTTTGGCGGAGTGATTGGATAAGTACATGGTGCTGGCTGGGTGATTGGAGGTGTGCATGGGTAGTGACAATGAGATTGCTGGACTGCATCAGTAGTGCTCAGGGGATTGTAGCAGTGCATGTGTCAGTGCATGGGTCATTGCATCAGTACATGGGTAGTGACTGGATGATTAGAGTGCTGCAAGGACAGTGCATGGTGAATTTATAAGTGCCTGGATTTTAGCGGAGTGATTGGATAAGTACACGGTGCTCGCTGGGTGATTGGAGGAGTGCATGGGTAGTGACAGGGCGATGGCTGGACTGCATGGGTACCGCTCAGGGTATTGTAGCAGAGCATGGGCCATTGCATGAGAGCATGGGTATGGCCTGGATGATTAGAGGGGGCGTGGCCTTGGACCACCTCTCTGTAACGCAGCTCCCTGGCGCTTAATGGAGGTGCCTGGTGGGCTAGTTGGCCCCCAGGGACCCTCAGGTTTCAAGGGAGCTTAATTCCCCAACTTAAAACGCGCCACAGGAACGGATTTACATCATTTAAAAAAAAGTTCGCTTTCTGAACCAAGCTCTACCTTTCTGCCAAATTTGGGGGAATTCCGTCCAGCAATTCGGGCTGTAGCTCGTTGCAAAATTTCCTATGGAAATTAACATGGGGAAAACGCGTTTTGGGACCCCTCTTTTTTCTCAGCCCCTGCTTGACGAATCACCCCCAAACTTTCAGGATAGGAGCTGTACTGTATAGACTTATTTTTGGAGAATTTCACAATGCATGTACTTAAATACAAGGATTGGAGACGCCTGTGTGGTGTTTGAGCTACCCATGAAGAAGAGGTTTGTCCTCGAAACGCGTCGTCATGAATTGTACCTGAAAGGAAGATGCCGGTTCTTCTGGAAATACACCCTTTGGTTTCAGCTGCCATGAGTGGCGTCCTTTGAAAGCTTTTGGGCATTTGGATAACAAAATAATTGACACGGCTGGGAACACTGGCTGCAAGATCTGCTGCCCCAGGGAACCTTGTCTGTACAGTTCGTGGTGAAACGGGCTCACCGTATCCCGGCTCAGAAGCCACAGCTCGGAGACAGACCGCGTCCCTTCATATTCAAACTACTTAACTACAGGGACGCGGTGCATCTTGAAACTCAGAAAATGGACCCTCTTCAGGTGAGCGGCAGTACAGTTATGTTTATCCCAGACTACACTGCTCTCGTACAGAGGCGTAGGAACAACTACATGGCTGTGAAACGTCAGCTCCGAGCCCTGGAGCTCCCCTATTCGCTACTGTTCCCTGCCCGGCTACGAGTGGTCTCAAAGGATGGGCCCCGCTTCTTTCACTTCCTGAGGAGGCATGGGACTGGTTAGAGGAGTCGGGATTGTGGACAGGCGTGCGGCCCTCAGGCCCGGATGGTGACAATATATCGAGCAGGAAACCGAGGCGACGGAAGGGGCAACTGAAGACGGCCAACCCAGGGGCCTCGGCTCCTACCCTAGACATCAAGAGGAAGGAACGACGAGAAGTGCTGGAGGCAGTTATGACCCTTGGATCCCCACAACCTCGTGAACAGACCGACTGTTACAGAGAAGCTATCTTGGTGTCCAGCGGCACCTCGTCACCATCCACAGAAATCTCGAAAGAGCTCGGTCTGCCAGTGATCACCCCGTAAAAAGCTAACGGCATTATAGGGTGAAATGACGAACTGATGTACTTTAATGGGAGCTACTCACGCAAGTAGAATGCTATTCACTGTACTGCATAATCTGGATGGCTGGTACACTGAAGGGGGTAGGCTCATTTGGGTTGCGCGTCACACGTCCCTCACATTGCGTCGATACCTTGGTGGGATACCTGTCGCCAAGCAACATGGCTCTACTAGAGTTCCCATACATAAATATCTGGGTTCACAGACTAACGAGCTGCTGGCCCCACGAGACATTTCTGAAGCTCAGATAGTTGGCGCACTAAACACATTGGCAATAAAGGGGAAGGCTATAACATAACATCACTGGCACATTGCCTTAGTTCAGGACTTGTCCGTGTTTCAGAAATTTGGATGGCCATCACGAAATGACTGCTCCAGATGTTCAGTTGCTTACGGTTAGTTTTCTGTTATATTCGATGCAGCAGTTCGACACACTCATACAGTCCCCGAGCCGCCGTACCCCGCGAGATGCCCCTTCCGATGCCTCGCCCCTGGTATCCCTATTGATCATTACAAGCAGGAATGGCGCAAGGTGATGTAATCCCATGGAATATACGTGGTATGTACACACCTGGGAGCCATTACTCCATATTTGCATATTTACAGCGACACTCGGCTGCAATCGCACTGCTGCAAGAAACGCACATGACTCAGCCAGAACTTGATAGGCTGCGTAGGCGCTGGAGGGCACATTTACGGGACGACATACTCGGCGCATGCGAGGGGCATGCTAATTTGGGGGAGGGCAGGTACCCCATTCGTTTGCGAGAACACTGTGACAGACCCAAATGGTCGATACACCTTAGTGAAAGGGGACACTTAACGGCCAGCGGGTACTTATAGACTCTACATATGCCCCAAACACAGACCAACCATTGTTCCTGCTGCGACTATCTGTAATACTGTCTCCCTACGCTGGTTTGCCCTGGCTGTTGGGAGGGGGCTTCAATGCGGTCCTTGATGTACACATGGACAGATCCTTCCCGCCCTTTCGGGCAACGACTGCAACCTCCAAAGCACAGGCGCTTGCGGACTGGTTGACACACTGGACAGTACGGGATATATGGCGTATATTGCATCCCACAGACTGCATTTGCTCCTATTTTACTGCAGCTCACGGTTTACACGTGAGGTTGGATCGGGTGGTGGGTTCACAGACTCGGGTCCCCTTGGTTGAGGTAGCGGAATACCTAGGTAGGACGCACTCTGATCATAATCCTTCACGGCTCCGACTGAACTGGGATTCTGGTCGCCCCCCCATCCCCACCTGGCGCCTCCAGCCTGCTGCACCGGAGGACCAAGAATTCCGTGCGTCGAGTAGGAGCTTCGCGGGCATCCAAGATGGTCGCGTGAGCACAGAGCTCCCCGGACCCGCGCCGCCCTTCACGAATATCCTGACAACATCCTGATTTCGAGGACGGGCTTTTGTTCGGACATCTTTGCTGATCTTCGCACACTTTGAAAAATCTAATTTGGACGCTGGGGTCCACTTTTGCATCGTCTCTACTTTTTGAGGCCCACTCCGAGGCGGACCGGGGGCTCGGTTGCTGTGCGTGCCGTGGAGTAGTTGATCAACAACGGCTGCTGGGGTCCCCTCTGGTCGACCCCTCCTGACTTTCGATTTCGGTTTCTGCTCCCGGCTCTGATTTGCAGAGTTGAAGCCTGGCACCACCTTCGGCTGGCCTGTTGTCTCCTTGCTATTTGGTACTGGCACGGCTAACTGCCTACAACCCGGCCCTTTTGTGTCTACAATCATCGGAACTAGTCTTATTGATTGTCTGGACACTCCGCCACCGGCCATTTTCACCAGGTCGCAAGGAACCCTTCGGGGTCCCTTTTCCAAAATGGTCACCGGACAGCCTCTAGAGAAGCGCAAGACTAAGGCACCTCTCCGTGGTGGCCAAAATCAGACTAACATCATGGATCACTTGCAAGTCAAGGGGTCGCCCGGCGCTGCGGGCCGTGCCTCGGATAATCCTAAGACCCTCTTTTCAGCGTCTTCGGACCCATCCTTGCAGGACGTCATGGGAGCCATAGCCAACATGCAGGCCTCTATGGGACAACAGTACGAGGCCTTAGCCTCCAAGATCGACACCGTGGCCGTTGACATTACGCTGATTAGAGCGGACCTGTCGAAGACCAATGAAAGGGTCGAGTCATTGGGCTTGAAGACTTCTAGTCTTACTGCGGATGTCACAGAGGCCCAGACTGAGATCGGCAATCTGCGTTCCTCGCATGACCTACTGGCTCGTCGTCTCGAGGACTACGAAAACAGGGCCCGTCGTAACAATGTGCGCCTTATTGGTGTCCTGGAGAATCCCGAGATTATGGGGGTTGACCTTTTGGTGGAGGACTTGATTGCCAACTATCTTTCTCCCGCTGGACTTAGCAAGTTCTTTGCGGTTGAGCACGCTCATCGTGTCCCCGGCGGGAAGGCTAAGCCGGGTGCCCCCCCGAGGCCCATTATTGCCAAGTTGTTTCACTTTCAGGACCGGGACGCTGTCCTTCAGGCCTCACGGGACAAGGGCCCAGTGAACTTTGAAAATGCCTCCGTTTCTTTTTAGCCTGACTTTTCGCCGCTTGTTCAAAAGCAAAGACTTGGATTTCAGGGAGTTAAGAAGCGACTGCGTGACGTGGGTCTCAAGTACTCCTTGTTGTTCCCTACTAGGCTCCGGATTGAATATCGGGAGCGTGTGTTCTTTTTTGATCGCCCTGAAAATTTCAGTGACTGGCTTGACTCTCTGCCTGCAAGAAAAGAACATACTGGGCACCCCGGAGGCGCCGACGGGGGTGTGGCGGAATGAGGACTTCACCTGTGGATCCCGGCGTCTGAACTTTTCTGCTGTTTCAGCTGAGTCTGGACTTGGGTCTTTTGTTAGGCCTAGATCAGCCTGGGGGTGGCGGGGGGTGAATGGGGACTCTTCCTCCTCCTGGGTTCTTTGCGTAGCTTAGTTTAGTAATGTGGTGACAGGCACACTGCAAGTTGGGGTGGCTTATTAGTCTTACGCAGGGGTGCAGGGTGGGGGGAGTAACTTGTTCAAGTTGGGGGGTGGTGGGGGGGTGTGTGTGTGTTTTTGTGTAGTCACGAGGCATCGTATTGTTTTTCTCATTCATACTGATCGTGGGGTTCTATGTAGGTCCTGCTCTTTCTCCTTTTCGGGGATGGGGGGTGGCGAGTTGAAACTGTTATCCTGGAATGTCAATGTATTAGGGGACCGAATTAAGTGAAGTATTGTTTTGCGATTCCTTAGGCGTCACTCCCCTGATATTGTTCTCCTACAGGAGACGCATTTAATAGGCAATGCTTGTCAGGCAATGAATAGGCGCGGTTATCGGTTGGTGGCCCATGCGGGGTTTACTTCTGGGTCCAGGGGGGCTGGTATTCTCATTCGGTCCTCTCTCCCTTTTGCAGTTGACGAGGTGAGACTTGACGACAGGGGGCGTTATGCGGTGCTCACTGGCAGGTGGGAGGGGAAGACACTGTCCATACTTTCAGTCTTTGTCCCCCCGGGTCTGCAGGCTTTAACCTATGCCGATCTGTGTAGAGCCCTTTTGGACCTTCCTGAGGGGCTCCTGATTCTGGGTGGGGATTTGAATTCGGTGGTTTCTGGCACCTTTGACCGTCATCCTCCCAGGGATCTACCCAGGGCGCAAAGGTGGTTAAGTGATTTGTTAGAGACCTTCGGGCTTGTAGACGCCTGGAGGCTACTACACCCTACACAGTTGCAGTACACTTTCCACTCGGGGGCACACGGTAGCCTGTCTAGATTAGACTACTTCTTAATGCCTGCATTTCAATCCTCCTCCATCAGAGAAATTAGTCAGCTCCCAAGGGGTATTTCCGATCACTCCCCCTTGTGATTCGGAATGCTTGGGACATCTGTGGAAAACGAAAAGCTTTGATAAATGGGATATGATTGGCATCAGCAAAGTGGGCGATCTGTGGTCGAAGGGTACTGTCAAGTCCTTTGATGTGCTTCGAGTGGAGTATGAGCTTGGTGACAATGAATTCTTTAGGTACGCCCAGATCCGTCATGCTCTGTTGTCTGTGTTTGCTGCGGGTGCTGATATTCCTGAGTCTTCCCCTCTGGAGGACCGCATTTTGGATGGTCATGTGCCCGACAGCACGATCTCATTGATTTATAAGAAACTCATCAATAACAGAGCTGATTTGCTGGTCCGCCTCCGAGCTGCGTGGTGTGCGCATGGACTTGAATTGGACGATGAGGACTGGCAATCTGCTTTGTCCTCACCCAAGGAAGTCGCCATTCCTGCTCGTTTGAGGTTTGTCCAGCTTAAGATACTTCACCGAGTGTATGTAACTGGGCCTTGTCTGGTTCAAATGGGTTTTTCTTTGGATGGATTATGTAAGCGTGGCTGTGGGATGTCTGGTTCCTTTCTCCACATATTGTGGGAATGCCAGGAGATTGTTCGGTTCTTGTCCCGTGTACATGTCATGGAAACTGTCACGAGTATGTCCCTGCTGCCCGAGGCCAGGCGTTGTTTGCTGAATGTTTGGGAACCTAATGACTACAGCTCAGCACAGGTCATATGGGCGACCCTCGGAAATATGGTTGAGAAGAGGGACATTGCCCAGCTCTGGGGTTCACATAGGCCACCTACCTTATCCAAGTGGAAAGAAAACATGGACTGGTGCATGTTCCGGGAGAAGACTGTATACCTCTCCCGGGGACGGCCCAGGAAATGGGGTAGAATATGGTCCCAATGGAACGCCTATCGTGGTAATATATGTACCCCCCACAAGATGTAACCGTTGATGTGTCTTCGTCCCCTTGATTGGCATTCCCTTGTCATATATGGTCAATAACTCCGCTTGTTTCCTTGTCCGCCCCTGTCCCCGTCCTATCCGATTGCTTTGTATTTATCTAGCATTTGAGCTCTGCCTGCACGGACCCACGACAATGTAATATTATGTTTCTGCCTTGTGAGATTTGGTTTGTTTTTCTGTATGTCTGTTTCTTTTCAATAAAATTTTTTTTTAAAAAAAGAATTCCGTGCGTCACTGGGATCAGCTGCCCTGGAATATTTTGAGCATAACAAGGGGACGGCGAGCTCCGCACTAGTGGAGTGGGATGCCCACAAAGTAGCTATTAGGGGGCATGGCTTGGGGCCATGTGGAATCTGCATAAGCAACTGTCCTTGGCGCTCACAAAGCTAGAAACGCAACTGATCCAATACGAAAGAGACAGAGAGGGTGGGGGTGGACAGTCAGGACGACTGGAAGATCTCAGGACACAGCATGCGGACCTTATGGAGAGACTGCGCTGCCATAATTACGCTGCCCACACAGCTCGCACACACGCCAAAGCCGGCAGGGCAGGCTGACTTCTGGTCTGGCTGTTGAAACAAGAGAGTAAACATGCACCAATCGGGGCACTAGGCATGCCAAAGGGCTCTCTGGTATACACGCAAAGGGAAATACACAGGGTGATGACGGAACATTACACACAACTGTACCAATCCAGGGGGCGCTGCTCCGAACCGGACCTGGAAAGATTTTTCGCATTGTTTCAGCTACCGACTGCCTCCAGGGCACATCAGGAGGTCCTTAATGGTCCCCTTACTTTGGAGGAAATCGGGGAGTCGATTGGGTCCATGGCATCCGGGAAGACACCAGGTTCGGATGGCCTGCCCGCTGAGTACTACAAAGCTTACAGGGACATTCTGACGCAGCGTCTACACACTATCTACTCCATGACCTTGACGGACAACGGGTTGCCACGGTCAATGCGGGAGGATTATCTGTTGTCCCGTCTCAGACCGGGCAGGGACCCCAAAAGCTTAGGGTCATACAGGCCCTTGGCCCTCCTGAATGCGGATTACAAAGTGTTTGCTAAGCTGCTGGCGGAACGCCTGGCGCCGTTGGTCCCAGAGTTGGTCCATACCGACCAAAATGGGTTTGTACCCAAGTGCAGTACGTCGTTGAACCTGCGGAGGTTCTTTTGAGTGGCGGCAGACAGCGGAAAGGAGTGGCCCAGGGCGGGGTGCCTGGTGTTGGATCTTGAGAAGGCATTTGACTGCTTGGAGTGGAGCTATCTTGCGGCGGTGTTGTCACGCTAGGGTGTCTACAAATGGTGGGCCTGTTATACCACAACCCCACAGGGAGGATGCGGTTAGGACCATACATTTCCGATAACATCCCGATATGTAGGGGAACCAGGCAGGGGTGCCCACTACTGCCCTTCCTGTTCACGCTGGCAATCGAGCCTTTAGCAGTGGCCCTGCGAACAGCATTGGGAGTGGGAATACCTCTGGGAGATGCAACACATCAGGTCTCGCTGTAAGCGGATGACATTTTAGTCTTTGTGAGGGATGCTGAGGCTATTCCGGCTCGTCTAGAGGATATCTTACGTGACTTTGCTGCTCTCTATGTACTACGGGTGAACGAAAATAAATCCTGTTTATATGCGTTCGGAGGGGACATTCAGGATCTGGGCTATGTTCTGGCTGGTGTGCAGGTGCAGTTGAAGGCTGACACGTTCCGCTATCTAGGAATCCAGATATACCGTCAACCGGCTGACCTACTAATTAGCACACGAGATCTGGCATTGGGCAATACGTCAAGGTATCAATCTACAAACAATACACCTACCAGGAGTATACAACACAACAGCAGGCCTGCTAAGCAGACAGAACAGCTGCTCTCACGAGTGAGAATTGAAGGACAAGACTGTCAAATACATCTTCCAAACATGAGGCACATCAGTGATAGACCTGTTTGCAACAGTACAGAACAAGAAATGCTGGTACTTTTCCTCGAGGTTTCCTCACCACTTGTCAATAGAGAATGTCCTGTCACTAAATTGTCAGGGACATTTGCATACGCTTTTCCTCCAATACCCCTAATCCAAAGAGTAGTAGAAAAAGGAAAGCAACTCCCAATATCTCGTGCTCTGGCCTGCTGGTATACCGGCCACCTAAATCCAGCACGTCATACCTACCCCGCCTCCTAGATTTCGTGTTTCAAGCCAGTTCCCGCTATGCAAATTTCACCCTGCTTGGAGATTTTAATCTCCACGTGGAGGATACATCTGATTTGTCTAGCAATAACTTTATATCGACCCTCACCGATTGTGGATTAAATCAGCTGATCACCCTCCGCACACATAAGGCTGGACACACGTTGGACCTCATTTGCTCAAACCTTTCGGATATCACAATCAGTGAGCCTAGCCCGGTGATCTGGTCTGATCACTATTTTATTCCTTTTTCGGTCATCATGCATCAACTAGATGGACCAAGGATACTGGCCAAGGAGTTTGGTAGAAATTGGAGCAAGTTCTCTCCGCATTGTGTAATTGACCACCTTCCCTCTGCTGCCCCCCCAGGAGCCGTAGACCTGGACACACGATTGGCCAATCTTAACGACTGGGTATCTCTGGCTATTGATTCCATCGCCCCTCTTCGGCCTATAAAGACTTATCGCTCAGCTCCCGCCGCGCCCTGGTATTCCGATGAACTTCGCAAATGTAAATCTGCCTGTAAGCTTCTTGAACGCTGTTGGAGACAGTCCTACTCCACTGACAGCAAATTCAAATACAGAGCCGCCATTAAAGATTATCAGAAAATGATCATAAGCCACAAACGATGTTACCTTGCGGAGAAGATCAACAAGGTGCATGGCTCCGCAAGGGAGATCTTCAATACGGTCAAAACTTTTACTGACCCCCAGGCCCTTAATCGCCAATCCCCAGTGTCGCAGTCTCTTTGCACACGACTTTCCGATTACTTCGAGGAGAAAATAGCAACTATCTATGATTCCTTCCCTACTTCCGATAGTCATGATACTAGGGAAAACTCACCAGTCCCTTACGTTCCATTGCCAGTCTTCTCAAAATTTGAGGAGATCACTGAAGACGGCTCTCTTCAAGAACTCCTCAAGTGCAAGTCAGGATCACCTAATGACCCCTGGCCGGCCAAGCAATATAAAGTTCTTGCACCATTCCTTAATATCCATCTTAATGGCATCTGGAATGACTCCCTATGTACTGGAGTATACCCAGTATCTTGGAAACACGCTTTATTGGTTCCCATCTTGAAAAAGGCCAATGCCGACCCTGAAAACCCGGCTAGCTATAGGCCTATTTCTTTATTTTCTGCCCCGGCCAAGATTCTTGAAAAACTGGCGCACCAGCAATTCGCCGGATTTATAGAATCTAACGGCCTATTCCACGATTCCCAACACGGGTTTCGATCCGGTCATAGTACTGAGTCGGCCCTGATAGAAATGGCCGACTCAGTGCGTTGGACGCTGGACAGGGGTTCGAGAACGGTGTTGGTGCTGCTGGATCTTTCCGCAGCATTCGACACCGTCTCTCACCCTGTCCTGCTCAACCGCCTCCGATCACTAGGCATCCACGGCATGGCACTCAAATGGATTTCTTCTTTTCTGTCCAATCGCACACAACAAGTGTTTACTCCACCTTACACCTCCACTAGCCGCCCGCTCCAATGGGGGGTGCCCCAGGGCTCCTCACTGTGTCCTCTTTTATTTAGTGTTTATTTTTCTCCCCTGGCCGAGTTAATCTCCCAGACAGGAATTAAGATGACATTTTACGCAGACGACATTCAGCTTCTGTTCTCATACGACAATTTCACCCTGACCACATTTGATCCTCTGAAAAACTGTCGCCGAGACATAGCTCAGTGGATGGATAATAACTTCCTGAGATTGAACGCAGGAAAGACAGAGGTTCTTTTTTTCATCAATCCTCCCCTCTGGACTCGAACATCTGGTGGCCGGCAGATCTGAGCCTTGCCCCCTCTCCTAGGGAATCAGTAAGAAACCTTGGGGTCAGATGGGACACTAGTCTCTCCTTCCACAGCCAAGTTCACTCAGTCTCCGCCGCCTGTTTTTCTAAAATCAGGATGATCAAAAAATTCATTAACTATTTACCTAGCAATACTAGAAAAACAATAGTCCAGGCATTAATTACATCTCATCTGGACTACGCCAATGGTCTTTATCTTGGATTAACCACAAGCTTGTGCCATAGGCTGCACATAGTTCAAAATGCCGCTGTTCGGCTAGTTTGTGGGATCTCTCTCCGAGAACATATAACACCTTATCGTCGTAAGTTACACTGGTTGCCTGTCCACAAAAGGGCCGAGTTTAAAGCTCTAACTTTGGCCTTTCGGGCCACAAAAGGACATGGATCTGCCTATTTATTATCATGCCTCCGTCCCTACAGCAACGTCAGAAATCTCTGTTCTAATTCCAAACTTCTACTGGTTTCTCCCAGATTTAAAAAAGCTCGTTCTGGGGGTAGAACTTTTCAAGTGTGTGCCTCCTCCCAATGGAACAAACTTCCCATTTCCCTGCGCAAGAGGAGGAACTTCTGTTCCGCAAAGCGCTCAAAACGTTTCTCTTCTGCTAACTGCGTCCCCTGACAGGATTTAGCACTTTCAGCACAAGCGCCGGGACACCCCGTTGGGGTAGCTGCGCGCTATATAAAAGACACAAATAAATAAATAAACCAGGAACAATGCTAATTCTCACTGCTCCACAATGGCCGAGACAGACATGGCATTCGACATTGCTAGAAATGTCCAAGGGACAAATCATGAGGATAAGAGCAGACACGGACATGTTGACAATGCAACAAGGCCAAATCTTTCATCCGGAACCAACAACGCTACACTTTGCAGATTTTGCACCTGAATACAAAGACTTTGGTCACCTCAACCTACCTCAGCGAACAATGGAAATTCTAAAAGAGGCAAGAAAGCAAAAAACAAGAAAATGCTATGCAGCTAAATGGAAGCGATACATCACTTGTTGCACAACTAACAATCAAATTAACTCTATCACATCACAGGAGACAGTAATCATATTTCTAACTCACCTATTAAGACAGCCACATCAACTACTCAAGCATAAAGGTACACCTTGCTGCCATTGTGGCATACACAAGGAGAGAAACATGCACAAGTTTCTTCAAAAGACCGGTCATAAAAAGATTAGTACAACAAAAGTCTTGTGCACCGTAAAGGTAGGTATATACAAATATAGTCAAAAGTTGAAGAACAGTTCGTATTCAATGAGACAAGGTAGACACACTTGAATGATTGTAAACTTAGAAATATATTTGAACCTTCCTTTCTGGAAGGATGACGTCAAAGAGAAACAATCAGCAGGCATGTGTTTCGTCAAGCAGGTGGTTAACCCGTGACTCAAATCAGGCGGGCGGATACATCCGTTTGGAAGCGATCTTATGATCCGGAGCAGGAGAGACGGGTGATGTCCTCCTCTATACTCTACGAGGAGGACATCACCCGTCTCTCCTGCTCCGGATCATAAGATCACTTCCAGATGGATGAACCCGCCCGCCTGATTTGTGCATTTACTGAGGCACAATACTGGTATTTTACCCATTACTCATTTCCGCCGGGTTGGAATTATCACCGGCTTTTCGACACACCACCCTATGACTTGAATACAGCCCTGAAGAGTCACTGATCATTCAAGTGTGTCTACCTTGTCTCATTGAATACGCACTGTTGTTCACCTTTTGACTACATTTGTATATACCTACCTTAACGTGTGCACAGGGGTTTTGTTGTATCTACCAGTGGGCCCTTGCCACTACTTGCAGAGGTTTTGGGGTCTCCTCTGACGTGTGGCATCGTACATTTATGTTGCTCTTGCTTAAATTCTTCACCGCTACCAGCTAGGCGCCAATCTTCCTGTTTACGTGAAAACCCTGCACAGAACCCTTTATAAAAAGACACATTGGATGTACCTGGCAACAAATGGTGGTCGACAACGCATAAACAGAGGAAAAAAAATACAACAAGAAAACAAGAACTATTCCGGACTCAACCGCTAGATGGCGGAATGATGCACAGCATGTGAATCCAGAAAAGGATTCACGCTGCAAAACTTATGCAATTATCTTGTATCAGTCTATCAATAGGGCACTCCTATGGACTGTGTGTGCCCTTCAGAGAAGCTTTGTCATTTGGTTTCTGGGGGTGGCAAATAGATCGATGGTTAGACTGCCCAACTTGCAAAAGAACCTGTGAAGGACTTGTGCATTCAGTTCCTATTCCCAGACGTGTTGATGCATCCTGCAAGTCTACAAAATAGATGTCCACATCTGGTAAGTATTCAGCTAACAGGTGTATGTTGTTGCGAGTTTCACAATGCCAAACCTTAGACAGCTGTGGACAGTGGGTTTCCCTCTGCATCTGGAATGTAGTACATGGCAGTCATCTTGCGGTTAGGATGACTCCCACCCCAGCAGATGTGTGTGAAGGTTTTTAGGGCTAGACGATGGCCAATAATTCCAGGAATTTTATATGATACACCTGGTGTGCAGATGCCCCGAACAATCATGTTGATAAGGTTTGCTCCCCACCCTACAAGTGAGGCCTCAATGGGAATGGCCACATGTGGTAGATGGTCAAGAAAAGGCCTCCAGAGCAACAGATTTTTGCTGTTTATCATAGAAGAGTACACTGAGGCTTGTCCTTTACCAACACTGGATTCTCCAAATTGCTCTTAGATTGTGACCATTACCTCAGAAAGCATTGCCTCGGATGCATAAACAGCATGGTATGTCACAATATGGCAATACACGATGCTATCATCGGTAGTAATTTCATTACTGTCCTAAAGAGGACAACATGTTTGACAGTCGGCAGTCTTTGGAATGCCATCATCCTCTCTTGGCCCTGGGCATGTTTTCTCTGTGATAGCACTGATAATGAAACCTAAGAAATATTGGACCTGTCTGGACAATCACACTGATGGTGAACGCCAGCCTGTAGAGTAAGGGAGTGTGTGTGCTAGGCATTGTTGTCTGCTGCTGCCCTTCATCAACCAAGCACAAGGCAAAGGAACCTGTGGTGTTTTAGATGGATGGTGATGAGGCATCTTTGAGGACCAACACAAATGTGAAGTTCCCCTGGAAGAGCAGTGGGATAACATTCTGAAGGGTATCAAAGAAATATTCAGAAAGAACATATGGGCTGAGGGGTCTAGAGTTGCACATTTGTCTGAAGGAACTGTCCTTTATTGGGATCGGAAGAAGAGGATATATACTCCTTTGCTGCACTGATGTGGAGCACCAGCTCATTGGCACCTTTAGCACTTCTTTCTTGAGCATTCAAAGGTATTTGTACCGGAGGAGGAGGCAAGGGGGTGGTATATGTGGTCTTTTTGTAAAGGCACCTGAACATCTCTGTACATAATGGCGTGGTGGAATGTTGGCAGGGGTTTTGCAAAGTTGAGGCAGCACCCCTAGTGAATGACAGATTACCCACTAGTCTGAGCTAATTTCTTGCCAATGAGGAAGGAAGAGACTCTGTCTTCAACCAACAGATTACATACAATCGAGAGGGGAGTAACTTGTTTGGGGTTGAGGTGACTCGATTGGAGCCACCTCTGTATTTGCCATGCCCGTTACTTGTGTAGCCAGCCTATGTGAAAGTCTTGTCCTGCTGCTAAGACTACATTTGGACTACATCTGGACTGCTTTCTCTGATAGGTGGCTCTACAGTTAGAAGTTTCAAAGGCAACCAAGGACTTTGGAATGTCTGTGTCCTTTTTCATTTTTGATTTTTTTGAGCCAGTCATCGACCCCTCACCCCACTTTGGGTGGGGGGGGAAGAGGGGTAAGGCAAGGGTCAAAGAATGCTCGCCATCAAAAGGCATGTTGAGGTGGTGCTGCTACACATCTAGCTAGAACCGGAGCCAAGTGTGCCAGGTTAGCAAAACGCTTGTATTACTGTGTATATATATATGTGTATATGTATGTATGTATGTATGTATGTATGTATGTATGTATGTATATATATATATATATATATATATATATATATATATATATATATATCCTGCCTTCTAGTAACTTAGTAACTCCATCCCCTTTTAATGAGCTTAATAAGCTCCTCCATGTCTGCTCAATGACAACTGTTGTAATGGGAGAGAAGGCCTATGGATGTAGCGATGCACCAGTGGCTGGAGACCCCCACCTCTATGAGCATTCAAACAGTGTCAAAGCACTTGCTCTTCTTCTTGGTTGGAAGCACATCAACCGTTGTCTGCACCAAAGCCAGTTTACGTGCAATATGCACAATCAGGGAATTGAGCGGCACTGGATCTAGACTGGGTCATCGGGGAGGGTTTAAATGTCATTTTTTTTAAGCTGTGTTGCACAGTAAGTCTTAACATGCCCCGCAACATAAATAAGTATTGCTTTGTCCTCTATATTTTGGACAGCTCTCCACCAGTAAAATGTCCTCATCTTGCACCACATGAATGCTTACGTTGTGGTGCTGGGCAGCTCTTTGGCTCACTGCAGGGTAAATGGTGATGCTGCTAGGTAGAGAAGATTTGCAAGGATAGGATTATGTCTGGCCCATAAGGAAGATCAACGTTGTTCTCCCACAGGTTGTCCCCTCTCCCAGGCGCTAAAGGCTCATCATATGGGTCCTGGGGTTATCCTGGACTGCTGGCATCTGACAGGAGTGTTCAGATTCCTGTGGGGAGTGTGGAGACGGAAGGTGGTGGACTAGTATTGCCCCTAACTCTTTTGGGGGGAGTGTAGAGAGTTTGAAAGGCACCTACTCCTCAAAAGCTAGTCCATTCAACACATGTAAGCTCTAAAGGCTTGGTAAGGATCTTCCCTATTCACAGACAAATGAAGATCTTCTGCCTCAAATCAAGGACTTTGGGCAGATGCAGAACGATGGATGCCTCTGTGGCGCCTTACGTTGGTGTCGAGAGTGCATCTGGAGATGACTTTGAAGCCATCTGGGGCTGTTCTTTCAGTGCTAAATCCAGCTATAAAAGTGGCTACTTAGTGCTCAGGTGGAGACAATGGTTGGTGCAGCTGGTTGTCCATGGGTGACGGGTTGCTGTGTCAAGGTGATTCCATCAGACTGAGATGAACCTGCAAACGGCACCAGGGGGTCGGTGCCTCTTGAGGCTTGACTCAGGGCTCCATGCCATACTCTAGCAGGAATGGTGCTCTGCCTTGGTCAAGGGACACTTCTTGGGGCAAGTTGGCACTTCTTGGGGCAAGTTGGCATCTTACGCCTGTGACACCAATTGCAGTGCATCAAGGACCATTCGCTGCAATGCTGTGGGAGAAGAGCTGAGGAGTCATGGACAAATTCTGTTGTGGGTGGCATATTTTGCAAGTCTGAAAGTCCGAAAGTCAAAGGGCTGGTCACGAGAGACCGGCGAGGCATGCCTTAATACCAGAGATGGCAGCGAACGTCCAAACCCGATGGCAGAAGAAAATCTTGGGTGGAAATGTTGTAATGGTGCATTATGGCCCAAGTAGTCAAAACACATACTGTGACTCAAGACTTCTTAGAGAAAAAACAAATTGCAAGTGTCAGCCCAGCACTATATTGCAGGAGTATGCATGCATATCTACAGCCATACAGCCATACATGCTACAAACATATAGTACATACCTACAGTAGCCACTATGGACTTATGGTTCAGTCACACTTTCCATTGAAAAGGCACTTTGATTTGCTTATAAATTTCGACCTGTATGTGGATTTGCACAAAACTTACTAATCAGTTAGTCAGCGAAGTTTCGGCATGCCGAGTTTCATGAAGATCCATAGGGAAAATAAGTTAATGGGTGAAAAAGTACGCCATTTATCATTTTAGATCCCATAGGAAATTATTCCAAAAGATGAGTGAAAAAACAGCTGAACCGATTTACACTAGACAGGACATGAAAGTAGCACTTTATTACGAAAGCATGTCATTTTAGATTTGGTGAAAATCTGGTAAGTAGTTTTTGAGATATTCACACTTAAAATGGTGCCGGTAGGGGTTAAATGGTTAACAGATTAATTTGTTTTGTCAGCTGAAAAGCATTCATTATTAAAACGTTGGCACCATTTGCCGAATGTGCCTGAAGTTTGACATACTTTGACACTGTCTGATCTATCTGAATGAAATGTAGCAGAGACTTAGCATGTTTAGCCTACTCTTGGTTTTCACAATTCCATGCAGGCCCTTCAAGGGATGGATGACGAGATTACACAAGGTAAATTTGGGGTAATTGACTTAGGAGATTCATCTGCCAATAAACTTGGTGCTGAAAGAAAAATCCATACAAAAGTTGCCAAACACTTAGAGGGTTTAGTTTACTGTTGGTTTGGTAAGGTTTTGAGCAGATCTATCAGGGGCCAAGATAAATGGGAGGGCAACTTAAGTTTTATTCACTAATAAAGTTGGCGCTGTTCAATTGATCTGCATGAAATTTGGCAACTTTGAAATTAAGTGAAACAACAAAGAGGGACCTAAAAAGGACAATATTTAAAGGGGTCCAGTGTACCTGTCCTAAGAGCATATAACCAAGTAATGTACAGAGTTCCCCAATTGAAATTAAGCCAAGTGCAAGGCCAAATAAAGCTGCACAAAGCCAAATGCGGTTGGGCACAAAGGCTGGCTAAAGGCTGTCCATAGCGCACAATGGGCACATGGCAGCCTGTGCACAGTTGGGGCTGGGCGGCAACGTCAGGTTGGTCACAGGGCCTGGTATGCAGCCAAACCATGCATGCTCAGCCGAAGGTGGTTGGGCACCGAACCTGGCCAAAGGCTGTGCATAGCGGAGCATGGGTACATGGCAAGCCTTGAGCAGTGTGGACTAGGCTACCACAGCTGATTTGGAGCAAAGCCTAGCTGGACATCATGTGCAGTGGGGGTTGAAAATTAAGTAAATCATACAAAATAAAAAAACCACTGGAAAAAACACAAGTTAAAAAGTAAATTATGATTCAGGCTCAAATTATTCAAACCACCGAAATTTGCTAGTTATGGTTGGCATTGCACATAGGACATGGAGTACATACGCGCTCTCTTGACAAACAAAGTGTGAAGGGACATTTCTGCTATAGGCTCTGGTTGTCAAAAGTGACTGGCAGCTCAATGGCCTGGTTAATTTGGAAAGGCAAAACAACCTCCAACACAAATTTGGGTTTGGGATGAAGAACTAGGTATCTAAATAAATGGATTTTGGACTGCAAGACCTTGGAGCAAATGTATCTGAGGGAGGTGATTGAGATTAAGAAGCAATCTTCCAGGACAAGAACTTTAACTGATATAAGTGCAGGGTCTAGAAAGGAGAACTGATGAGTCTTGTGAGCCCCATACCAAGATTCCAGACGGGTACAGGAGACTCCTTTGGGAGTACTGGCCACTTTAGATCCTCCAAAAATACTTTAATGAGTAGAATTTTAAACAGGGAATAGCGTTCTGTTTGAAGGTGTGCTACCATTGCAGGTAAGTGTAAGAGTACAGAAGTGTAGGCAAGGCCTGCCTTGTAAAGGTTATTAGGTAACTTTGAAAGGATCTTTCTGCTTTGAGATTAACGCATTAAGTTTTTCTACTTAGCAGCATAACAGGCGAAAGTAGTGAGCTTTCACGCCTCCCTTAGAACAACCTTGCATTCCTCTGGCAAACTGAGGTAACCAAACGCTAAAAACTCAGGTGCCAGACTGCTAAGTTCAGCAGTTTCAGATATTAGTGTCTGAGCTGACCGCGATACTGAGTGAGAAGTTCTGGTGTGTGCAGGAGTTTCTTGTGAGGACTGACTAACATCTCTAGGAGCTTTTAATAGCAGTATGAAATTTCCAAGTGCCACTAGGATGAGGTTCATGGACCCCTGCCTCATGACATACAAGATAAAGGGGGGAGATCAGGTGACAAGTACAAGCAAATATCCCTGACCAGTTCTTCCAGAGAGCACTGCCCATGGACTGTCTGTGCAGGTAATAGACATGAAAGTTTTGGCATTTGCAGAAATGGCTAAAACATTAAACGTTTGAGTTTTCTCACCGATGAAAATTCCTGTGGAGGACGTGTGGGTGGAGTTCTTACACGTGCACTTGGTTATGCTTACTGCGTCTCCTGAGCTGGGGAAATGGGAACAGCCCTGCTTCTGGATGTCGAACAGTTGTCATACTGTTCATCATTATTAGTACTATTTTATCCTGGCAGAAACGGGAGAAATGCTGTCCACGCTAGTCTGATGATTGGAAGCTCCAGGTAGTTTATGTGGTGCCCATGGTCCTGAGATATCTAACTGCCTCGGAGTCATGTTATGGAGGTGAGATCTGCACCCCACAAGGGAAGCATCATGATTAGGGTCACCAGAGGAAGGGCTTCTAGAAAGGGCCTGCTGAGCATAGGTTGTTGCTGTTCCACTAAAAGCATTGTGCTGGCCCTGGTTGTTACCAAGCCTAGATCCTCCCAATACCCCTCCATGTGTGTCCATTGCTAGAAAAGCATTCTCGTAGAGGGTGTATGGTGCATTTGTGATGCAAAAAGCTAGCATCTGAAACAGTTTCACAAAAGTCTGTGATGGTGTGTCTGACAAAGAGGACACAGCTGTTCAAATGGACTGACCTTTTGCCTGTTGGGATATGCTTTACATGCTACCGCATTTCCAAATGCACCAAGGGATGGATGAACCAGCTGCTGCTAAAACTCATTTGCTGATGCTCTTGATTAGCCAGTCATCTAAGTATGGAAAGATGTGAATACATGTATTTCTGCACATGTACTGCTGGGTACTTTGTACATACCCTTGAAGCTGTGGTGACACTGAAGGGTAATATCTTGGGCTGGTAGTGTTGTCCATATACCATGAACTAAAGGTACTGGTGATGCGCTGGGTGGATCAGGATATGATAATATACATCTTTCAGATCCCAACGTTGTAATGAAGTCACCTTGGCAGAGCAGCAGGATGATGTAAGTAGAGTAACCATGCCAAAATGTTTGCAAAGGACGTACTTGTTCAATGGCAGAAGGCTGGGGGTTGGCAGAGGGGAAGAGTCCTTTTTGGGGATTAAAAGTACTGGGGATCAACCCCCGTGCTGCGTTGGGTGTGCAGGCATTGGTTCTATAGGGCCTTTTTACAAAAATACCTGAGCCCCTTCCTCCTGCAAAGGTGAATGTGGCCTGAGCTCAGAACATGATGGTGGGGAGGACTGTTGAAAGGGGGTGTGAGGCAGTACCATTCGGGCCCAATGGAGAGGACCATTTCATTTGAGGTGGCATTATCCCACTTAGCTAGGATGTGCCCAAGCCTTCGCCCAACAGATGTGATCCCGTGGAAGAGATGGGAAGTCACAGTTATGCAGCAGAGCGACCCTTGTGGAGCCACCCCTGCTCTTCCCAAGACCATTTCCCCTACAGGCTCCTCTCTGAAAGGTTTTAGTTTGCTGGTAGTCCTAAAAGAACTGTTGGCACCGGGGACTCAGCATCTGAGCCAACCAGTTTTGCACATTCTTTCCTTTACTGCTTATGAAAGGCAGCTGGGGTGACTGTAGGATGCCTGTGGACTTAGCAATGACAGTGCTCTTTGGATTTTTGTAGCCGAGGTACACGTGAGGTACATGTCATAACTCTGTTTGATGGGACGGCTGGTATCTTCTGCAGGCTGTTCTGCAGCAGTGAGTTTGGATGCATTCACACTGCAGCTCTAGCTAGGTTGCCACTTCAACGGTGAGCAGAGCAGTAGTACGCACCAATCCCAAGAAAACTGCATCAATCTCAGGTATCATGTAATCGTAGATTGCCAAACCTGCTTCCACATGAAACAGATTACTGGATCGGCAATGCAAAGTCTCTGTTTTAAGTGACCCAACCAGCTCACATCTACAATACCAAATTACAAAAAACATTATTATTGAATTGATTGAACTGAAAGTTTAAATACTCCAATTGGCACAGGTGGCTTAAAGTTTTCTGCAACAAGTAAACGTTTATAACTGATATTTTAACACATGACCCAAGTGCGCAACACCAACAACTAAGTGCAAAACTTGCTCACAAACAGCCTTCCCTCATACATAAATCAGTATCGTTCAAATCTACTCTTGGCAAAACCGCCTAATGCTCTGCAGAAAATAACACTTCCCAATTCCCCAGGATTGGATACATGGGATCACAGATCAACATCGCAGGATTGCAAGCCTAATATGGACAGATACTCTTCATTAAACAAGTACCACCTTCTGCATGGACCAATCATATTTGAGAGAAACAGAGTGGTCAACGTAAAAAAGCCATGTTCACCGTAATAATGTTTTTTACCATGGTATATCTGGACCTTTTTTAAAATTCTAAAACATTCAGAAAATATCGGATGTGCACCCTCTTCCACATTTGTGAAAGGGCACTGTCTCTACCAAGTTCTTTGCCAAAACGATTGCTACCTCCTGTTGGGGGAAAGAAAAGGAAATCCATACCCTTCCAGTAGACACATTTTCTGCATATGATCTAATCTGCGGATTGGAAATGTATTGGCCCTCATTAGGAGGGATGTTGCTTCTACCCTCTTGTCCTCATGAAGACACAGCAGAAAACTCTCAATCCATTGCTCTAATCTAGCTCACTTGGTGTGCAGGTAGAATTGATAGCACATAGTGAAAAACCTCTATATGTTCACCCTTTCCAGGCATGTTTAGTCCCAAACTATCAAGCAGTGTGATCACACTTTGTTTTACTGCAAACATTTTAGAAAATCACAGACACACTAAGGAGTAAGACGAGAAGCAGTCTCAGAAAACATGGGTCTCAGGAACTTTACATTTATTCTTTGAGGGATACTGCCATGACCAAGGTTGGCGCAAAAAAAAACGCGGTCATTTGGTGTTCAAAAGCCCTTTTTGGGCCCGCTGGAGGCTACAAGGTCTAACAAACATCATTCCTGTCGCTAGGATTCTGTATTAGACTGTCAAAGTCTTGAGCTGTGCATTCACAAGGTGTGCAAAGGAAAATTAAACCTCTGAAGGAGATTCCTTAACAGGGAAGTGCCAAATACATTTTCCCAAATATCCTGTGCAAGATCATAAGGTAGAGGTGCTTATTTATGGTCACAGTGATCACCCTGAAGAAAGGAGTGGTGAGGGTCCAAGAGACTAATTCAGTGTCTAGAAGCCCAATCGTTCCTCAGCCCCACATCTCTCACAGCATTATTCACTCTTGGCGAGGGAGTGCGCTCAACTAGGACACACCCCATGGGGTAAACATCACTTACAACGAAACTTTTACAACGCACTACCATTACAACGTGGTCATTACAACGCAAACCATTACAACGCATTGCGCTGGGGGGCGCTCTAGGATAGGGAATAAGTTTAATTTACTATCCAACACCTTCCCTAGTGTCCACGGGGACTGGAGTTGGAATAGTAAATGAAACTATTCACTATCCAGCACCCAAAAGCGCTATGCGTTGTCATGGTATGCGATGTAAAAACCGCGTTGTAAAGGCAGGCGTTGTAATAGCCTGCGTTGTAACGTCATACATCCACCCCATGGTGCTGAAGTGGAAAGTACCAACAACTGTGTTGACACAGGGGTCTCAGTACCCAGGACAACCCACTAGCCAACTTGCTGAGAGGTGTACAGGCTGCATGCCAGGTAGCACAGCAGGAGAAGGTTCCTTCCTTGGCACCTTCTTTTAAGCTGAACCTCTTCTAAACCAAGTGTGTAGATGACCAACATACCGTGCTGAGAATGTCAAACTCTCTTCCTCTGATGGTTGTCTGCTCTCTAAGAAGTTATGGTCAGGAGGAAGACCATACTGATACCTGGAAATTGCTATCGCACTTTATCTTATACTTGAATGAGTCGATAAAGAAGATAAAAAAACGAATGCTATGTTTAGTTCAGAAGCACAAAGCAAAACGTTTTTGGAGGATAAAATGAGGTTTACTGTCCACCAGAAAAATAATACACATGGGATCGAAGTTTTAAGAAATAGTTTTTTTAAGACCAAGACGTGACAGCTCTTTATCCCAGTCAAGCTTCGTTAGAGGTGTGCTTATGGTGGGAAAGTCAATGTGGATGGTTATAAAAAAGATTTATGACCATTAAGTACAATGTTAGATTTTCATATAGCGCTTACAGCATAAGGCTTACTTAGTCAAATACATTAACTAACAATTGTAATTGTATTTATATAGCGCTTACTACCCCTATTAAAGCGCATTACGCCACACAGGACTGTGCTCAGGAACCCAAGGTTAATGATTAGTCCAGTAATATTGGTTATTGAAATTAGTTTTGTAATGTCATTATCCAAGGTACAAACCAGAATTTCAATCTGTGAATGAAAGCTATATGCAGATTTACAGTATGTAAATAGGACAGTAATTTTAAGGAAATCACATTAACCTTTTCAATGTGTTTTGTGATAAATAGATCCAATTAACATAGATCAATAGATACATTCGTCATCCCAGAAACGCACCTACACATCCCTCCTTAATCCCCACCACACATACCACCTGGGGTCCTAAGAGATGCTACCATCGAAGGTGTTCAACATTCACCAATGGAGCTTACCAAAACACAATTTCAATACAACAGAGGAGCTCAGTATCCATCAAGGTGCTCCCCACAACCTGTAACCAAAAATGCTCACCACAAGGACAGCTCAACACACAGTCTGCTACAAAAACATCACACACTACTTGCCACAGAGCAGCTCAACAAACCAAGACTTGCCAGGCGTTTCGACTAGTGAAAAGTCCTTCATCCTTGCACTCAGAAATCTTACTCTTTACGAGGCTGTTTCATCATGTTTGATACATATTTGGTGGTGGGTAGCTTCTGACTCTCTCCTTAAATATGGATTATTGGTTTACCACCACCAGGTTCTAGCAAATGTGCCATATAACAAACTTTCTTTATACCCGAAAGCTTTGAGAGGCCAACCAATGTGGTAATGGGCATTTACAAAGCTCCCAAATAGGATAAATAAAGTAACACAGATTGACAAATGTACACCAGAGTTGATCAAAACATTGGCTGCATCCAGTGCTGAGCAACATCAACCGTGTTAAAGGTACTCAACTTAATCTCCTCCCACAGTAGCTTCTAAAAAAAAACATCTTTGTACAGAAATGCTTCAGACACCCACCTGCCCAGAGGACTGCTTAAAAAAATCACCACAGTTACTGCACAAAAGAAATCCAAGTCCAAAACTGCTCAACACCCTACTTACCTTCATAGCCGTTTAACAAAACCATGTACCACCAGAGAAACTATTCTCATCACAGATGTGCACAAAGCAATCAGACTGAATGATTTTCCAAACAATAACCTGGAACAAGACCTGCCCAACACTCCACCAAACAGCAGAGCTGCTATGGTAGGCCCTCCATCATTAGGACTGTTCAGCTCAGCAATGGCAGCCTGTTAAAAAACATACAATAAACAACCACAGCTGCTCAAATACCTTAAGACAATTACAGCTTCGTATGACACCACCTGCCATCAGAGGAGCTCACTCGCCAGATTCTAAAAGCTGAAAAGCTCAACAAGTTACCATCTAAAGATGCCAAGCTTCAACTCCACAACTAAAGCAGCATACAACACAAACACCACCAGAACCACACAGATATCCACAACCCAAACTCAGAAAATGCAGACAGTCAACCAACCAGAAGCCCACTATTAAATTGGCTCAATACATTCATACACCCAAATGGAAAGGGGTCCTTTTTTAAGTGGAGTTTCAGCAATACTTTTGTGGAAGGTTACTTTTACCCCGCATGTTCTTAGTTAGTGACCGTTCTCTACTATAAGTGGGAGATTACCACTTTCACTAAACTTGACTTAAATCACAAACTGAAATAACCTCATGTGGTATTTCAAGTATTCCAGAACACAAATCTCATGGTGACCAAGCAAGGTTTATTTGGAAGGCCAGCTGGTTGCTCAAAAGGCATTCCCATGTAATAGAAATGCCAATTAAGCAGATGAAATAATGAAAATGATTGCATTAGGGCATCAGGTGTTGGGTACAGATCCTCCTCCTTCCATCCTTATAACTTCTTCTTCCATTGACAACTGTCTTCATGCATTGAAAGAGCTTTCCTGGTCTTGTTTCTTCTAAAGAACTAATGCAATCCTCTTCCGACTCCTACAAATAGACCAGAGTCTAATCTTAGTCACATAGCACTTATGCGGCACCCCTCCCAGAATCACTGTACTCTAACTGAGGCCATTGAAGGTGAAGCCCGACAAGGGAAAGGTTTGTCTAGCTATTCTACAATAATGTTGGTAGCATAAACATCTGAAATCCTGTTTTGAAATTCTGAAAGGCTGAAGCTTGAGTAGAGCCTGTGGATGAATGTGGACAGTGCCTTAGACAGGACCACCACATCAAAGCCATGATCAGCCCGGTTTCTCTCTTAGGACAATTTGCTTCTCTGATGCTCTCAGGATTTCCACATGGAGGTGCATGTGGTGGTACTCTCTGTGTTAAGCTTCTATGGTTAAGCATCCATAACACAGCCCGGGCAACAAAAATACCACTTTGATTATGCAAAAACTATATGTACCACCCAATGAATTATTGTGCGAACGCTGTTCCATTCTAACCTAGTTTGCACAGCGGTACTAAAGGTACTAAAATAATCTTGCATCTGCTAAAAAAAACACAAGTGACCTGCATTCATTTCCAGAGTCTAGGGAAATACTGCTTTTAGAGTTATATAAACAGGATGTAATCCTATGCCTGCTTTAGCAAATTTCTACATATTTTATTCCTATTTGATGGCACTTTTTTTCAGCCAATTCTGCATTGGTTAGAATCCAGAAGAGGCAAGGTTCATGTTTATAAACTATTATGCAGGCACATGATGTCCTTCTAAGGATGCATCACAAACCGCAGGTTTGTATCTTGAAAGTGAACATTCTAGAGGCAGGAGACTCCAATAGTCAGAGTCCCCAAGGGAGGCATACTCTAAAGGCAGACACATAGGTCAGAGCCCTGCTGGTCTGAATCATAAAGAAAGGATTTTGAGGTGTCCTCTGACCCCTTGTGGGTCAGCTTCCCCTACCTTCTAGATATAGTTTTGCTGCTTTCCTAGTAATAAGTGTATCACAAAAATGACTAAGCAGAACATCTAGAGCAACTAGCACAGTTCCACTAGTGGTTAGCAGTGAGACTAACCATACAGACAGTCGTAAGACTTTCTTTCCAAAAATAGAGCACCAAGCAGGTCTCTAATTCTAAAGTACCTCTGAATGTTTCTACTATAAATACCTGGCCATCACTTAGGCACTTGCCCCCAAGACGTCTTGCATCCGCATTAAAGGACTCAGTAATCTGGCATTGATGCCAGTGCATGTGTGGCATAGTTGACCAAACAACGGACACAGGCATTTGGAGGATCAACAAAACAGAGCGGACTCTGGAAGGGGGAAGACTGCTTGATGGCCAGCATGCTCTGAAATAGCCGGTGCCCTGTGAATGAAAACAGAAAATTAAGAGCATTAACAAAGACCCACCTCTACATAAAGACAAACCTGAGGCAGCCTTGTTCTCAGGCATGGAGGCACTCAAACAATTTCAGTGCAAGTTGTGTAGAGGTTTACATTTCCTGATGTAGAGTTGTGGGATGGAAGAGGATGTGGTTATGTTGGAAGGATGCTTTGGTGTCATCACCAAGCTTCACTGTTGCACTTTTGTTAATGCTGTATGTCCACATTCAACTCTACCGGAAGGGGGCCCAAGGTTTCGAGACACACTGGGAACAGAAACGAACCAGACATATTGGAGGAGGCCTTTCCTGGAGGAACAAGCATTGCAAAGCCAATAGGTCCATGTTGCATTTTGATTCGTAACATATTTAATAAGTCTGTAAAGGTGAAAATCGCAACAAAGTCTTCTGTATACAATGAATCTATTAAATAACAAACTACATTTGTTACGATTCAGTGTACACTTGAGATGTAAAACAGTCCAGCTTACACTTCAATGCTAGCATTCAACAGGAGGCAGTAATACACCAAACAACAAATAGCATGAGGTGAAACAGCAATAGGTCCCTGCCTACACAGTATATTGTTTAACTAATTGGTAAACATAGGTATACAGACAGCATCACTCTCAAGCCAGACCTAAAAAGGATTTGCACCAGTGATGTGCCATGAAATCCTAATGGCCTTTTCGACGCTCACTTACCGAGTCGTGCCCTAGTCCTTGGTCCCTGCATTTGACTCCGCAATTCAGGCCTCAGGTGGAATTTCTTTGCTTCATCTACTAAATCCCTGCAAGGCAAGCTGCAGCGAATCAGGGGCTGGTAAAAAAAAAAAAAAAGTATATGATATTGGGAGGAGGGGTTGCGATATGAAAACAGGTAATCAGAACAGTACTAGGAAGCAAAGTACAGCTTCTGAATTCACACATTGATATTACACTTTGACAACTTAAGGTACAGTCGAACAATGAGATTTGCCCAGAACCGATGCAGACTGACCAGTTTTCAAGGTTAGAAATGTACCTAAGTATATAATATAGTAGTCGGGAAACCACAAATAATATTACATGTAACTATGGATGCGGTAATAAGTGAGTAGCATTTTGAAACACAACCTAAATAGACAAGCAAATAAACATTTTAAAATCAATGTCAGATGGCACAGACTTTTGGAAAGACTCGAGAAGGGGAATTTTAAAGCAGAAAACGGGACACTTAAATTGCCCACTTATTTCCACTGGATGTACTTAAGAAGCAAAAATAAAGATTTACAATGCTTTTATGCTGGGTAGCAATCATTATCCCTCTTAAATACTAGGTTCTGACAAGGACAACTCCCACACACATTACTTTTCAGGGTAAAAAACAATGCCCCAATAATCGTATTTTGGACTGCAAAAACTGGGAGTGTTACTATCTGATATCCAATAAACACTGTCGATAGATCAAATAATTTGTAATAAAAGACCAATGACAATATAACTAACTTTTCACAGAGATGCATTGGAGGAGTTAATATTTACACGAGGGCCACAACATAGCTGCAGCTATTCATAGTAAAAAAAAAAAAAGGGACAAAGTACACCAATAATATGAACATTTGCTTTCCCTACCCTGATATATGTAGCATACTTATGAATGGTCACTAGCTACAGGAGTATTCCTTTGGAAGTTCAAAAGTTATTAAATCAAGAGATTGTGATATTTATTTATTTATTTAACTTTTAAGGCGCACAGCTACCCATACAGGGTTTCCCGGCGCCAAGGGATAGTCTAAAACGGTGAAAAGAGAACAAAATGCAGCTTATTGCAAAAAAAGCCATGTCTTGAGGCCCTTTCGAAAGTTGAAATAGATGGTTTTAGTTTTCAATGAGGTAGGCAAGGAATTCCAAATCTTGGGGCCTAAGTGGGAGAACGAGCGGCTGCCCATTCTCACCAACTTAAATCTAAGAATCACTAAGTCACCCTTGGAGGAAGACCGGAGAGAACATGTAGGGAAATAGGCATGAATGAGCTTCTGTAAATATAGAGGAGCAACACCCTGTTTGATCTTAAAAATATAGCAAAGAGCCTTAAACTTAACTCTACTTTCAATCCTGAGCCAATGAAGGTTCAGGATGGACTGGGATATGGAGACTTTGCGCGGGACATGGCATAGGAGGCGGGCAGCCGCATTCTGCACCATCTGAAGCTTTCTAAGAGCTTCATGACACCCCCCCAAATAAAGAACGTTGCCATAATCCAGGCGAGAGGTGACCAGGGCCTGGACAATCGTCCTTTTGGTGGAGTCTGGAAGCATCCAGAGGATTTTATGAAGCCATCTCAAAATGGTGAAGCATGTAGCGGCCACCCTCACCACCTGCTGCCACATAGAAAGGTTTTCATCAATGAGAAAGCTAAGGTTGCGGACCTGGGCAACGGGTTGGGGAGGAGGACCCATTTCTTGGGGCCAGTGTTGGGGGCCCCTTAGGTCCTTGCGTTTGCCCAGGATGACAACCTCTATTTGTCCCCATTCAGCTTCAAAAAGTTGTTACGCATCCATTCTGAGACTTTATACAATCCCTGTTTGAGGGCTGAGATGTTATCATCTTCAGTGGCGGAAAGAGAAAAGATGATTTGTGTGTCGTCAGCATATGAAAATATAGAAAGACCAGCATCCTCCACGATGGTGGCCAGGGGTCTAATATTGATAATAAAGAGTAAGGGACTCAAAATAGACCCCTGTGGCACTCTGTGCGCTGAAGAACAGATTTTAGAAGAGGCTTTAGAGGAAAAGACATGAAAGGTGCGGCCACTAAGGAAGGAGGCAAGCCAGGCCAAGGCGGGACCTTCCACTCCCAAGGACCGGAGAGAGGCAAGAAGAATGGAATGCGACAGTATCGAATGCGGCACTCAAATCAAGTAATATGAGTGCTGTTGTCCCTCCGCGGTCCATGCAATGACGCAATCTCTCAGTGACTCCAAGAAGAGTCGTTTCTGTGGAGTGGTTAGCCCTAAAGCTCGATTGGGACGGATGCAGGAAACCAAATCTCTCCACATGGTGAGTTAATTGATTGTTGACATGTCTTTCCAGGATCTTAGAGAGCACGGGAAGTAAAGAGATTGGCCTACAATTTGACAGTATCAAGGGGTCAGCTCCAACCTTTTTTAAGAGTGGCATAACCATTGCGTGTTTCCAATCAAGCGGGACAAAGGCATCTCTCAGTGAGGAATTAAGAAGCTCTTTTAGGACGTTAAGAGAGTCAGGAAGGAGTTGACGCAATATTTCAGTTGGCAAAGGGTCACATGGAGAGCCCGATGTAATGCTTAACAGACAGTCATAAAAAGACTTTTCATCAAATGGGAGCCAGGTACATAATTTGGCTCCGGAATCAAGCTCACTTTCGTGAGTAGGGTCAAAAGTCAATATGTTTCTGACGGGGAGGGAAGAGGAACCCAAAGAACCATAAATAAGTTCAACCTTCTCGATGAAGAAGTCAGCAGTTTTATCACATTGAACCTCATCGAGGATCGGGGGAGGCGGAGTATTGTCAGAGCATGTCAACTTCTTTACCACCGAGAAGAGGGTGCATGGGCTATTTTGGGCCTGCGTGACAGTGTCAGCAATGTGAGTGGCTCTAGCCATTTTGCATAGTTTATGATAATCTTTAAGGGTTTTTTTATAATCAACTTTGCGGGTAGGAGAGTAGGATTGCCTCCATTTCCTCTCAAGAGCTTTACACTTGGATTTGATGGCTTTGAGGTTATCCATGAACCACGGAGCCGGAGGACGATGGTGGAGGGTATGTTTAGACACAAGAGGCAAACATGTATTTACAGCTGCGGTGAGCCAATTCGATACAGACGGATCAAGCAAAGGCAGTGGCAAATTTATGTCTGGCAAGTTCTTGGATAATAAGATGTTAAAGGCCTCTACATTCGGTTTGCCCCAACGTCTAAAACTCACATAAGAATCTGGAGAGACCCGGCTCTCAGTCTCAGAGGTCACCAGATTAAATTGAACCACAAAATGGTCCGACCATTCCAAGGGAAAATCAGGAAGATTACAGTCAAAAGAGAGATTAGAGAGGACGGGGTCATGTAAATGTCCTGCCACATGTGTGGGCCCTGAATTACATAAGGAGATATTCAGGGCCTCCAAATCAGACAGGAAGACACTGCTGACATTGCATTGAGAATTTTCTAAATGTAAATTAAGATCCCCAAGAATGGTAAAATTAGCGGCTTTCAACAGGAGAGGGGCGATAAAATCAGAAAAGGAAGCTGCCCATAAACCTGGGTTCCCTGGGGGACGGTAGATCAAGAGGCCAGATAGGGTGAGCTGAGGGTTAACTGCTAGTTTGAACTGAGTGGCTTTGCAACCTTGGAGAGGCAGACCTTCAAGTTTGCAGCAATAAATAGCTTTACAAATCACTGCAATACCTCCACCTTTTCCTATATCTCTGTCCTTCCTGACAATAACAGTCAGGAGGGAGGGCGATAGCAACGTAGAGTCCTGAACTGGCATGCAGCCATGTTTCAGTGAGAAACAGAGCGTCAGGTTTCTCCACGTTGAGAAAATCAAAAATATTATCTTTATGTTTCGGGAGGGACCTACAGTTAATGCTCCAAAAACGAAGACAATGGCGAGCAGGAGTTGGTAACATTTTACAACTCATTCCGCCCTGAAGACCTGCTCCAAGAACTGTCTTATTTTTGAGCATCGTGCCTAGTGAAAACCCACAGTGAGGACATTTGAAGCCATGCATGGGAAAACCACATATCTTACACTTGAGAGAAAGAAATATGTCTAAGTAGCTTTAAATCAGTGGCAGTGTAGCTTATCATTTTAGTGTTACTCACAAGACTTTGAACAGGGTCTCTGGCCGCTGGGCTCGGAAAGGCGCAGACGGGCTTGCATCTGCACTCTTAAATAGCAGGACAGAACAACTAGCGCGTCAACAAAAATGGCGCTCACCTAGAGCCTTCAAAAAACGTAGGAGGACTACCGGTGAGACGCAAACCTCACAAGAGTAAAACAGTACAAGTACAAAGTAAGCAAATAGCAGCGAGATGGTTAAAAACACATTTATAACACTATTAAAAAAATTGTTAGAACAAAATATCTGGGTAGTGTGAAAAGGTAGATAAAGTACTCCCTATAATGTTAAAAGTGCGAGTATGCGGGCGAAAGGCAGAGCAACCTGAACACAGCAAAATCAACAAGAGCAGCAGTTAAAGTCTCTGATAGGAGTAGATACTGAGCAAAGACAAAAAAACAAGTTACTTACCTGTACACAGTGGTTCTCCAGTATTGATATCTTTTATAGATTCACATGCTTCAATCTTACCCATCGTCATGGTGGGAGTCTCACGGTAGCATAAGAAATAGCAGTAATACCACATCACCATAGACCTCTATAGAACAGAAAACTCACTTAAGTAACTTTTCAGCCTCATTTTAAAACATTTAAACTTCAGCCAATCACAGCTGAGACCTCAGAGTTTCCTTCACCACAGAGCCACCATACCTCAGGTAATTGGTGAGCCTAATCGGGGAGGAGGAAGGGTTGCATGTGACTTTATTAAAGATAAACACTGGAGAACCACAGTGTACAGGTAAGTAACTTGTTTTTCTCCATTATCGAATCTTATAAAGATTCACATGCTTGAATCAGTCTAGTAAGCAGTAAAAAAAGACAATAAGTGAAATAGAAAGGTGGTGGGCAGGCGAGCCATCCCATCATGACGTAAACTTGTAGCATCAGAAACCAAGAAGAGAATAATAAGCATACAAATTTACAAAGCTTGTAAAGAACATAAAAGGCTATAAACCGCCTACCGTAGGCAAAGAGACGTCAGAGTGTAGCTTGTCCAACAGTGATATCTGCCCTTTTCCAACCATCAAGGCAGTAATGCTTCATGAATGTGTGAGCGTTCGCCCACGTTGCCGCCCTGCAAATGTCCACGACAAACAGTACAGAGGAAGTCGCCACTTTCCTAGTAGAGTGACCTTGTGCTTTCGCAAGAAGCGGACGGCCAGCTTTTTCATGACAGAAGGAGATCGTGGAGGTGACCCGACAGCAATGCTGGCCCATGTCAAGGCTTGTCCTTTGCTGGGCGCCGAGAAAGATCAGTAGCTGAGAGGATTTACGGAAGGTCTCCGTTCTTTGCAGATAAAACTTCAAACATTGTTTAATGTCCAGAGAATGCAACGCCCTTTCCGCTGCTAAGGATGGATCACGAAAGAATGTTGGTAAAACAATCGGTTCATTGTGGTGGTAAGTTGAAGGCACCTTAGGTATCAAAGAAGGGCTAGTGCGTAGGGTGACTCTGTCCGGCAAAAACTGCAGATACAGCTCTTTTATAGTGAGAGGTTGGATTTCACTGATACGTCTGGCTGACGTAGTGGCCAAGAGGAAAGCGACTTTCCAAGAAAGGAACTTTAATTCACATTTGTGTATTGGCTCAAAGGAAGGACACATCAGTTTTGACATAACTGTATTTAATTCCCACAAAACTGTAGGAGGCTTAACAGACGGAAAAGCTCTAAAAAGTCCCTTCATAAATTCTTTGACGAGTTGGTTAGACCACAGAGAAGTTTGATTTGAGCGTTTTCAATACCTAGAAATTGAAGTAACGGGAACTCTTATGGAAGAGTGAGAAAGTCCTGTTTTTGCTAAGTGCAAGAGATAAGGTAGCACCTGCTCCAGAGATAAAGAGAATGGATGCAATGCTTGCGAGATACACCAAGCACAGAATCTCTTCCATTTAGTTGTGTAACATTTGAACGTAGATGGAGCTCGAGACTTCAGTAGTATTTTACTACACCCCTTGGAAAGCCTCACATCCCCAAATTCAGTGTGGTGAGGAGCCAAGGCGACAAATGGAGAGGGAATTTGTGGATTAACCACTTGGCCCAGATTCATGTAGAGAAGATCCTCCTTTGAAGTGAAGAGAATAAAAGCACAGTCTGATGGGAGATGCAGCTCAGTGTACCAGAACTGTCTTGCCCAACCTGGAGCAATGAGAATGATCCGACAAGTCTCTTGCTTCACTTTTTGAAGTACTCGAGGAATGAATGGAAATGGGGGAAAAGCATAGGCAAACATTCAGGTCCAAGGAAATTGGAAGGCATCTCCCCATGAATTTTGATGAGGATGTCTGCTTGCAAAAAGAGGACACTTTTAGTTGTGGAACGTAGCAAACAGATCTAATGTTGGGTAACCCAGGATTGAAATAAACCTCTTTCAAATGTTGGTTGTTAAGTTCCCATTCGTGGCACTGTTTGGAGGGCCTGCTGAGAGAGTCGCACTACTTGTTGTGTATCCCTAGGACGTGCTTCACTCCCAAGAACATGTGGTTGGCAAGGAGCCATTCCCAGATCTGCTGAGCAACAAGGGAAAGCGCTCGAGATGTCGTTCCGCCTTGCTTAAGGAGGTAAAACATTATCGTAGTGTTGTTCGTCCTGACTAGCACTGGCGCACCTTTAATCCGAGCCTTCAGACCTAAAAACACTGCTTTGAGCTCCAGAATGTTTATATGACCCTCCGATTCCTGTTTGGAACACTTGCGGAGAGCCTGTAATTCTTGAAGGTGAGCCCCTCATCCATCCATCAACGCATCCAAGGTCATCACCAGTTGTGGTGCAGAGTGAATGAAAGACAGATCTTGCAACAGGTTGTCCTTGTCCATCCCCCAGGCCATAGTAGCCGTCATTGTTGTTGAAATGCAAACCTTGTCATTGAAAGAGCCTTGAGACTGAACCCACTGCACATTGAGTTGTTCCTGCAGTGGTCGCATGCGAAGTCGGCAATTGGGAATGAGTGGGAAGCAAGAGGACATCATCCCCAGCATGGACTTGTACTGCCTAAAGAAACAAACCTTTTTTGTTTAAAGAAGCCTTGTTGTATCCATAATCCGTAGTATTCTTTCCTGAGTGGGAAATCCTTGCCTGGCTATTGTCAACACGTGCACCCATAATGGATGATTTTGAACTGAGAGGAGTCAGAGAAGCAGATGTAGGAGCAGAAGAGGCTTTTGAAGCCTATGACTGAAGTTTCTTGTGGTGTTTAGGCTCAGATCTGTCCTGGGACTTAGATCTCTTCAGGTCCCCATGATGTGAATAGGGACTCCCTCCTTTCTTTTCTTTGAGAAATTTCACTCTGGTGACTGCTGATGTAGTCCCTGTGGTAATAGAAGCTTTTGTACTGCTGTGGCTCTGTTGCTGCTGCCCATGCCAGGCTGACAGAGGTGGTCAAGGATCTGGTTAGAGCATTGTTTGCTGTTGTCCATGCTGTTCTGGAAGCGGTTTCTGTTGTTATTGTCTCTGCCATGGTGGCAGGTGAGGCTGTTTCTTTGGTCACTGTTTTTGCTCTGGTCATGCTTGTCACAACTGCTGTTGCTGCTGCAGTAATCCCTGATATGATGGGAGATGTGTGAGCTGAAGTACTTTCTGCTGTGGATGCGTGTCATTGGAGCAGGGACTTTAGGGACATCATGTCTGTCAGGGAAGCTCTACAGTATAATCGCAGAGGACGTACTGTTTAGCTCCCTCACCAATGCAGAAACAAAAAGAAAAGTGTATAATCGCTCACCTCAACACAAAGTGCATCCCAATATTATTTTTAGTTTCATACAAGTTATGGTATTCATCTGAAATACAATTAAGATAAACTGAAAAAAATGGTCATTGCCAATCATACCACTATATAAACAATAACCAGCAATCAATAAATTACTAACTTCCCTGTGGCGCATGCAAGATTATGGAATATTACTGTGTGCGAGCACTAATTTCTCGTACACGCCAGCAAACCAGACTTGTGTACCAGCTCCAAAATAGACGCCAAACCCTGCCTGGCTACTGCTGTCCCAACAATTGCAAAGACCCAACTTGTCAAGAAGCTGTGCATCCTCCTAAAGTTTAGGAAGACTGTCCATAGTTTCAAAAACGTTGCAGCATCTGCCTTGGGTAGAGGAGTCACTTTGCTGACCACCGGGTTCACTGAGGAAGCAGCTCACCAGGAAGACGGGGGTCAGTCCCATCTCTCCAGCTAGTTTCGAGATGCTAGAACCTCCAGGGGCATCCCAGCACCAACACCCTACCAGAGCATTTGCCACAACCAAGGCTTGCTGAGTGTCCAGCCGGACACGACCAAAGCCAACCTGCCGACTAGGGACGTGAGGATCAACGAGGCCCTGCTATTCTGTTTTCTTCTCCTCTCCAGGTGACCCAAGTAAAGTGAGAGCCTCCAACACTAGCGACATGCCAGACAAAACACCTCTGCACACCAGGGCCCCACAGCCAGAGTTCACGTAAACAGTGCCTCCTTGCCCCAGAGACTATCAAGAGCCGAGCCCCCATTTCGGTTCTGCTGGACTTGTCACTAAGCCTCAACTTGCAGCCTTTCTTTTACAAGTACCCTTCAATTGACTTCAACATATAGAGCTTGAGGCAACCAACGCTACCAGCACCACTGCCCCCATCTCACCAGGACAGGTTAAACCAAACTGCTAGTTGTTAGGAGAAGGGCCAACTTCCACGGGAGCGAAGAAGAATCCCCACACCTCCAAGACACAGCAGCAGGAATGCGTTAACAAGTTATACGACACTCCTATCTGCTGTCTCCTAAAAGTATGAGGGAATTTACCCAAGGAGTGTCCACCACTCTCCTCATACGAGGGGTAACAGAATAGTAGAAAAAGGCGTCTCCGGGGATGGTCCAGGCTAGGAAACAAAGAGCAGGTTATGAATAGACACAATCCCTATGCTTACTGTAGACACCATAAAACATTGACAAGTGTGATCAATCATGGATCTTACCCCAGGTGTAGATCGGGCAAGCGTCAACCATGAGTCCAGGAGTCAGGGAGGGTTCCAAGGAAGGACTCACGAAGGACACAACACCCTTCGGACGCAAACCAAAGGGCAAGGGTAGGTGAGGAGAACCGGCCGGCTGACTAAAGGGGGCCCAGACCAGCGGCGCAGTTCCACCAACACCAAACAAAACTAACAACAAACAGAAAAGGAGTGAGGGGCACCGACCGGCTGCACAGGGGGCGAGTACAGCGGAGCAGCACCCACTCAGGAGGTGAGACACCCGGCCCCTAGGAGGATAGGGCGGAGCGCTCACTCTCAAGAGGAAGCCCAGTAAAGAAAGGAATAAACAAAGGAGGTACCAGTGGCTGTAAAACCAGGTTATAGCAGAGAGTGAACCGAATACGCCCGCAAAATGCGTGAGGAATAGCAGGGCGTCGCGTTCACTGAAAAAAGAAGCGGCGAAGAATACCGCTTTACATTCAGACTCCACACGCACACTCACAGAGTAGAATTCAAGTGGCAGAGGGTCAGGAATCAGGTAACAGAGCGTCAAGAAGACAGAGCTCCAGCAGAGCCCTCAGACGCCAGCAAAACAACTCGAACAGGAACCAGGAAGTGGGAAGGGGGCGTGGTCACCGGAAAGTAAGCCAAGCAAAGATGGGAGGGCTCTGCTCCTCCTTATTCCACTTAGGGAGCGTCAGGAAAGTACGGGTTTTGACGCTAAGGGGTCACATTAAAGTGCAAGAACCAGAATGAAGCACACAAGTCAATGTTAATTCCTAACACTAGTGGTTTCTTGGACTTTGGCCCATAAGCACCTTAAGTCCCAAAAGGCACCCTCCAGAAACGCTTGCAAGTATATGTATACAGTGTATGTTTCTCCCATAGAACAACATTACTGCCTTCGAGGCTCATAACTAAAAAAAGGTTATTTGAGCATTTTACTGTTTTACTTTAAAAATCCTATCTCCAAAAGTACTTACCTGATTCCGACGATCTTGGCATCTAAAATTATATAAAAAGTAAAGTTTGTTTTCTAAATTGGTCTCAGATTTCCTTATTGAGTCTGCGTCTCATTAATAGACTGCGAGTACAACAAATGCTTAACACTACTCTCTGATAAGCCGAAGCTGCTCGACCACACTACCACAAATCGATCACTTGGGATCATTCATTTAAGCCCTGTAAACCAAGTGTTGGCTGTGCGTTTTGCATGGAGGGCCTCAACATTGGCAAAACCCCATAAAAAGCCAGCTTCCTACACTACTCAAATCAGTTTTCAAATATTTTGGCAATGCAATAATTTCATCACCATTTATCAGATTAGCATTTTATGAAAATATAGACCTTATACTCCGGACTACCTGCTTTTCAACTCAATCCACCAAAGAAAATCTAGTAATTTTCTATAAAAATACCGTATGTCCCTACATAGCAGAATTATTTTTTTTTAATAAATATGCATACTAACCAACATCTTCTCCTTTTCGATGAGTATTCTTGTGTACTAATACCCTGTACGAATGGTATTATACCGCACATGAGCATGTGCTACCATCACATGCCAGAGACACACACTACATGCTAGTGTGGTTATCGGATACAAGGGATGTCTATTTTGTTTTAGAGATACCTATCAGAAGTCATGTGTTAGATCCTGGATTATTAGTTTGAGGCAGGCTATTAAATTTGAAATTCCGGGCCTTGTAAGGAAAAAATAGTTTCAATGAGAAACTGTGGGCATAACCCCTGGTAGTGTCAGGCTTTGCAACGAAGGAATCAGTGTTCAGTATTTAATGACCACCAAATGAACATAAACAAAGTCACACAATTTCGAACCCAATTTCTTTTAAAGAAGAAAATTTAATAATAAAAATAACACGAAATGGTCAAAAATGAGTCGAGGGAAACAAAAATGTAGATTTTAACCTTGATTGTTCATGGGAACCATTTTTGTCTCTGCACAATGAGCTGAAATGATTCTCTCATTAGAGGTCATCTTCTTTTACTATCACATTACTGTTGCAGTGCAGTCTTTAGTCTTTGGTCAAATCCATATACTGTGGTTCCTTCCTGGCCCAAAGGTCACTTTGGCATAAAAACAAATTACTTACCAGCCAACTGCTCTGCCACACAAAGTTCAGGAAAGAAGGGACAGGGTAAATTACCCTGCAAGCTCGTACAGATAAATACTTCCAAACTTCCTACCGATCACTAACCCAGTTCCCAGACTTCCGAGGAGGCTTCTAGTGTACTATGCCACAGGATAAAGACGCGACAACTCACTCATGCAAGGACTCTAGCTTAGGTCTCAGTGCCAACAGTCAGATTCTTCTTCTTCCAAAAAATACCTGTCTTTTCTGTCCTTGAGGCTATGCTGGTTCGACATACTGATAATCATTTCCAGTCCTTGTATACAAATGTACTGATAATCATTTCCAGTCCTTGTATACAAATGTACAGCAGGCCAAGCCTCAGTCCTCCCCTCAGAAGACACAGTCAGCCCGACTTTCTTACGTTTTTCTCCAGGCCAAGGCACGTTTGGCGGAGCTGGTGATAGGACACTTTTTTTTATAACAGCCAATAGCAAGTAAATGGTGACAACTCCAAATCCAGTCCCTAAATGTTCTCACTGTCCACCCAGCCATATTTTACAGTAGTTCCCACTGGTGTACTGGAAATGTATCCCAAAATTTCAAAATCTAGAAGGCTAGGAGAACACAAGATGTAAGAATGTCTTTTCTCTCTGCCCTACCAGGATTTGACATATTGAAACGGGAAACCTCCCTTTAGCTCCCCTGGAAAACCTGCACTAAGTGGTTACGAGACTAGATCTCTTTCTGTTGCCTGGAGAGATTGCCAGGCAGTCAACAGGGTCGGCATGCCTTCTTGCCTGGCCCCTATGATATTGATACACTGTTTCTGTTCACTCACCTCCCTTTAAAATCCTAGATAAGTGGGGTAGTTGACCAATGATTAACTCCTTCCTGCCAGAAACAAAGGTGGCAAGCCCAAGCTTTTGTTCTTTCTCTATCTAGGTGTTTATGTCTCTTCAAAAACTAATCACTACTCAGAAAGGGACAGCCTGACCAAAAGAAAATACTCACTCTCTAGGCACTTAAGTAGAGAACTTGTTTCTTACAAAACCATCTAAACCATGTCTTAAACAAATTTTTTACTTTGGATAAATATTCTGATGGTGTTCGGCTAATGTCTACAGCTTCTTCCAAAACAAGCTTTTCGAATCATGACTCAATAGAAAACAGGCCTTTTAAACAGAAAGGCTTTGGAAGCTTATACAGGGAAAGGATACCTTTAATCTAGGGAGCTAACATGTCAATTTCATACTGGACATGCCCACTTTTACACATCCTGGTCAATTAGGCTTCAAGGAATGCCTTAGGAGTGACTTAGCAAATGTAAACAAGTAGGATTTTTTACTTTTACATTTACTGCTGCAGTTCTTAAAGTGCAGTCATCCAGTGCTGCAAGTCCAGGCCATGTGACATTTCACTTTTATGTCAAAGGACTATTTTCTGCACTGTATTGCTGTGTCCTTAAATAAAAGATAAGCATGCAAACTGGCAGTGACAATCTTTCATCAAGGGTCAGGGCACATGCACTGGGTGGCAGTTCAGCAGTCTTGTAGAATCTAAAATACCAGCAAAAACCAGCTAATCAATATGCTACTTACTCTGTAAGCCTCTATTCATAGCATAAAGTGCTGTAGATTCAAATGCTTAGCATTATCCTGCCTTCTAGAGTTGGGATCGGACGATTACAGGGTGTTTTTCTTCGAAGAAGTCTTCGAGTCACAAAGTTTAGTGACTCCTGTGCTGGGTGTGCATTGCGCATGTTGTTTGGCTCCTTTGTTAGATTGTTTTGTCTCGTCGGGTTAGCATTAGAAAATTAGCAATAAAGTGATGGAATAAAGAAACAAGCGTCAAATTGTGGATATGTAAATTACAGTACTAAATAAATTAAGAATGAATGCAATTGAAAGCTTCTATGGAGGAGGGTGGGCGCTTACGGCACTACACGCTACGAATAGAAACTTACAGGGTAAGTAACATATTCCAAGTGTAGCATGTGTTGGCTGTAGATACATACATTTAGCATCTAATGTAAAGCAGTGCCCCCTTTTGTGGTGCTAGTGGTCGGTTGAAGTACTCATTTGAAATAGTTTTTTAAGTACAGCTTGATCTACTCTTGCTTGTTGATGTGTGAATACATTAACACAAAAGTGTTTCATAAATGTAAGTTGGTTAATCCATGTTGCTGCTTTAGAAATATGTTCTATAGGGATAGTTCCTAGAAAATCCATAGTGGCTACTTGTTTACGTGTGGAATGAGACTGTGGTAGTACCGCAAGTACCCTTTTGGCTTTTTGATAACGTGTTTGAATGCATATACCTATCCATCAAGCAATTACTACTTTGGCTATAGGTAGCCCCTTGTAAGGTTTGTTAACAGCAACAAAAAGCAGTTTTGTTTTTCTACAAGATTTTGTTCTATCAATGTAGAACATGATTGCCCTTTTAACAACAATGTATGTAGGGCTTGCTCTATGGTCTGTCTTGTATGCAAAGCTGAGACCACTTTATGTAGACATTTTGGATTAGTCTGCAGAACTAATTTGTTTGGGACTATTTTAAAGAAAGGTTTTTGGAGAGCAAGTGCCTGTAGATTGCTACTAGAAAGGCAACTTTCCATGTTAGAAATTAGAGTCAACATGAATGAAGTTGTTCGAATGGTATCACTGTAAGCCTGGTAAAGACAATGTTTGGGTTCCAGCCTGGGGTAGGTGGAGTGGAAGGCGGGATGATTCTTTTCAGTTCTTCGATGAATGCTTAGATTACTGGTATTTTGCCTATTGTTGCATGTAGGCAACTAGTGTAATCTGATAGAAGTGTCAGCAAGCTTTGTTTGCTGTAGATGGAAGAGATAACATATAATGTCTTGCACTAAAGGTGCTAATGGCTGAATGTGCTTATTTGTACAGTAATGTACAAACCGCTTCCATTTTGCAGCGTAACATTCGCTAGTTGTACCCCTAAGAGCTTGTTTAAGGATGCCCATAAATACTTGTGGTAATTTTAAATGCACAAACTCTAGGATTTCAGGAGCAATATTGCTATATTTAGCTGCTTGGAATTAAGCTGCATTACTCTTCCTTGATCCTGAGTTAGTAGATGTGGCCAAAGAGGTGGTTTCTCTTGTGGCACTAAAGATAGTTGCAGTACGGTTGAGAACCATGCCTGCCGTGCCCATGTTGGTGCTATCAGGATTAGAGTTAGACACATTTGTATTAACATCTGTACAATATACAACTGCGCTTACAAAACATTACTGCATTATTGAAAAGTATTGCTACTTTCACAAAACTGTCAAACTTACCTGCACTAAGTGATTCTTGGTTCTAGAAAATAATAACAAAGTAACTACTTTTATACGAACAATTGGTCTGGATTCAGTCTTTGAGTGTGTGCTAACCTTTTTTGACTGAGTGTGTACAATGAATGCTTAACACTGCCCTAAGATATTCCTGTCTGCTCAGCCCAGCCACCACTAACTTGAAAGTAAGGTATTATCTAATTTAGCCTATGCTATACCTCTGGGGATCCACTGAACTCTGTGCACAGTATACCTTACTTTGGTACATACTGAGCCAGTTTCCTGCAGTCTGTCTGTAGGTGACACAACTAGATGATGCGGTGGTGGAGTTGTTGGCTAGAAAGTGGAGGGGTCAGGCCTCCTGCTACTTTACGTACGCTAGGGGGGTACTGGTCTGGGTGGCACATTGTATACTGTTTCCCTTACTTTTGGGGAGGCTGATGTTGAGGGCAGGTAAGCTCTCATACTATGCATGCTGGATGGGAGGGCTGTGTCCCAGCTTACTACCCATGCCCCAAACGTGGATTACCTGCACTTCTTTTACAGAGTACAGTACTTCTGTCAGTCAATTTACTTTATTAGATGCTTACAATATAAGATCATAAAAGTACAGTAAAAAAAATACATCTATACACGATACATATGTACATAAAAGGTAAAAACATCATAACAAACACCATTAGGGAACAGTTAGTAAAAACCAGCTGGTGGGAGCAGTTTAAAATTAATTCTCAGATGTAGTGCAATGTCCTAATTCTTCGTGATTGGATTATAAAGGACGCCACAGAAAAACAAACCATAGGATTAGGCAAAGATTGTAGAAAACACATTGCGACACAACATTGTTTAAAATAATATTTACGCATCAGGGGCAGAATAAATCTTTTACATGGTTCTGCATATAATTTGCAAGAAAGGAAGATATGTAGATTTGATTGTGCAGAAACACCATCGCCAGAACAGAATGGCAATTCATTTATGGAATAAAATCCAGCTGGATGGGCCAGCATACATGGGATTTATCTCTCTTTTGGGGAACTTCACACATTCACTAGGCACAGCAAATAGGCGTTCTAATCCTAAAGATGAGAAAGTAGATTTAATATCGGAAATCCACGGGATCCTATGGGCATTTTCCAGGGATAGGCAGTCTTCAATTAGCTTTTGAGTAATATGGATAGATTCTTTTCTCCATTTAGAATGCCACAACATTATTGGAGCCAAGGCAATTGTATCGGTTACATAAGGGACATCCTATTGTGCATGAGCAATGAAATTGGAGCAGCTTACAGGACTTGATTAGTTAGGATGACGAGGCGCCCCTATTGTGGTTAGGTGACTTTAATTGTGTAACTGATGGGGACCTTGATAGACTGTCGCCTAAGGTGGAAACTAAATCCCACATAACTAAAGCTCTGAGAGCGACGATGCATAATTTGGGTTAGCCAACTCTTAGAGCACACTTGACCCATCGCTGGAGGCTTTTACATGCAGCTCCCTAACTCACGACACACTCAGCAGACTGGATAGGATGCTGGTGGCTGGTATCCACTTTGCTGAGCAGGGGACGGTTTCACATTTAGATAGGTTCTTGCCTGATCACTCCTGTTTGTTGTACGGTGAAGTGGGGAGGGGCTACGGCGCAGAGACCGGTGTGGAGATTCCTGGTGGGGTGCTGTTGAGCACGGAGGCTAAGGATGCGCTGTCACAGCCTTTAACCAGATATAAGGAGCATAATTGGGGTTTCATTGCTTGTAGGACCACTGAATGGGAGGCTATGAAGGCCATGATGCAGGGCAGTGCATGAGATTGATGTGCGGCATCAGCTGCAGAAGGAAGTTCATTTGACAGAGACTAGACTGGCTGGAATGCAGGTATGGGAGTTGACTGATCCAGTTTCATGCAGAGCAGAGACTGAGGTACGCTGGTGTATTGCGGATCCATGGAACAGAATGGACAAATATATGCTGAACTAGTATCGTCTGGGATTGCATAAGGAGGGGGATAAAATGGGAAGGCTGTTGGCCAGGAGTCCGCACAGGAGGTCAGTCGTTACCGCATAATCCCATCTAATCTTGACTGAGGGCGGGACAATGACCTCGAGGGAGGACATTGCGACCACATTTAGCTGTCACTCGGAGGGGGGATAACTTGGGGCATCTGCATATTACAACTGACTGGGGTTAGGCTTTCTTGGACCGCTCAGGCAGTGGTGACGAGGAGGAGATTGAATCCGAACTTTCACTGGAGGAGCTGTGTGCGGCACTGCTGATGCTTCCCAAGTCTAAGGCCCCTGGAGGGAACAGGTCCCTAGTGGAGTTCTATCAGTTCTCTGAAGCACCTGTGCAGGGTCCTCTTGAGGTCTTTCTGGAAGCCAGGAAGAAAGGGGTGCTGCTGCACATTATAAGGGAGGGGGCACCTGTAAGGTGCCCAAGTAAGGAGCAGACAGGGCGATCCCGGTGGCGTACAGGTCGCTTACAATGATAAACTTGGAGGTCAAAGTCTTATGTAAATTGTAGGATGGTAGGTTCCTTCTGCCCCCCCACTTTTTGCCTGGTGCTAAACGGTATTTTGACTAGTCTGACTGGGCTCCTGCTAATAAGGACCCCAGTCTATCTGCTTTCTCCCTAAACTGTTGAGCTCAGTACTTAGGTACACCCCATATTGGATACTGGGGTACCGTTATAAGTCCCTAGTGTATGGTACTAAGGTACCCAGGGCATAGGTACCCCATTGGGCTCCCATGGGCTGAAACATGTATTATGTCAACCATGAGAGACCATTCAAAATAAATCCACAGGCCTGCCATTGCAGCCTGTATAGGCTGGTGCTAGCACCACACACTGAAGGGAAAATGCTACTTACCAGTATGCATCTGTTCTTGGCATGTAGAGCTGCAGAGTTGTACACTTAGCATTAGATCACCAACTGGTGTTGGGCTCGGATGATTGCATGTTGTTGTCTTGGAAGACGTCTTTTGTAGTCACGAGATAGGTGACTCCTCCCTTGGACGATAGTGCACATGGGCATTGGCTCCATGCTTAGATTGTTTTTCGCCATGATGGGAAATGATGGAGTTAGTAGAAATAAAGAAGTGATGTCCATGTGTATATCTAAGTAAGATGAAACAGGAACAGATACAGGTCCCGGGGAGGCGGGAGGGCGTGTACAATTCTGCAGCTCTACATGCTAAGAACAGATGCATACTGGTAAGTAGCATTTTCCGTTCGAGGTATATGGGCTGCAGATTGTACACTTAGCATAGATTGTGCAGTAGTGTCTCCCCTAGCGGTGGTCGCCTGTATCTGTTGTAGTAGTTTGAGAGAGAGTTTTTAGAACAGCTTGGCCTACTGCAGCTTGCTGCTTGGCTTGCACATCAACACAGTAGTGTTTAGTGAAGGTGTGTGTTGTAGACCATGTTGCTGCCTTGCAGATGTCTTCTAGGGGAATGTTCCCTAAGAAAGCCATAGAGGCTCCTAGTTTGCGTGTGGAATACGCTCTAGGAGGAACTGTTAATGTACGTTTTGCTATTTGATAGCATATTTGTATACATTTTACAATCCACCTTGCAATTCCAGCTTTAGAGATGGGGTTGCCCTTATGGGGTCGAGAGAAAGCTACAAACAATTGCTTTGTTTTGCAAAAGGATTTGGTCCTCTCTATATAATAGAGAAGAGCTCTTTTAACGTCTAGTGTGTGTAGAGCTCTTTCTGCTACAGAGTCTGGGTTTTGGAAAAACACCGGTAACTCTACAGATTGCTTTAAATGAAACGGAGTAATGACTTTTGGAAGGAATTTAGAATTTGTTCTGAGAACCACTTTATTAGGGTGTAATTGTAAAAAATGGTTCTTGTATAGTCAAAGCTTGAATCTCACTAGGTAATAGCTAATAGAAAAGCTGTTTTCCATGTGAGGAATTGCAGTTCACATTTGTGTAGAGGTTCAAAAGGTGGTCCCATGAGCCTTGTAAGAACAATGTTTAGGTTCCACACTGGAGAGGGTGGTAACCTGGGAAGAATGATTCTTTTTAATCCTTCCATAAATGCTTTAATAGCAGGCACTCTAAATAAAGACAGATATTGTCTATTTTGTAAATATGCTGCAATTGCTGCCAGATGTAGGCGTATAGATGAATATGCCAAGTTACATCTTTGTAAATGCAGAAGGTAGCAAATGATATTTTGGATGGAAGCATCTAGGGGATCAATTTGGTTATTGTTGCAGTAAATGGCAAATCTTTTCCATTTAGTAGCATAGCAAGCTCTAGTAGTAGGTCTTCTAGCTGCTTTAATGATATTCATACAGTCTGGTGGTAGGTTAAGATAACCAAACTCTAAGACCTCAGGAGCCAGATCGCCAGATTCAGTTGGCTTGGGTCTGGAGGTCTGATGTCTCCATGGTTCTGCGTTAGCAGGGATGGTGTCAGACGTAGTTTTTGGTGTGGAACTAGGTATAGTTCTAGCAGTGTTGTAAACCACGGTTGGTGTGCCCATGTGGGAGCTACTAAAATCAGTTTTAGCGACTGTTGTCGTAGCTTGTGCACTATTAGTGGTATTAGTGGTAGTGGCGGAAAAGCGTACGCAAATCTGCCTGACCAGTTCATCCATATCGCATTGCCCTTGGACAGCGGGTGTGGACACCTGGCGGGGAAGGTTGGGCATTTTGTGTTTTCGTGTATGGTGAACAGATCTATGTCTGGATGACCCCACTTGTGAAAGAATGGTAGAAAAACTTGCGGATGTAGTTCCCATTTGTGAATTTGTTGTGTCTGTCGACTTAACAGATCTGCTATCTGATTGTGAACTCCTGGAAGGTGGTCTGCTAACAGATATATGTTTTGTGGAATGGCCCATCTCCAAATGTTCTGTGCAAGCTGGGACAGCTGTAGAGAGTGTGTGTCCCCTGTTTTTGTATATAGTACATGGCGGTCATGTTGTCCGTCCGGATTAAGACAGCTTTGTTTTGTACTTGGAATGTTTTGAGCGCTAAGAATATTGCTAGCAGCTGTAGGTGGTTGATATGGAACGATCTTTGTTGAATGGTCCATTGCCCTTGAGTTGTATGATGTAGGAGATGGGCTCCCCATCCTGTGAGAGATGTGTCTGCTATAAGTATTATTTGTGGAACAGGTTCGAGGAACGGCCGCCCTTTTGTCAAGTTTTTGGTGTTCCACCACTCCAAAGAGCTATGTGTGCGGCTGTCTACCAACACCAGGTCTATTAGTTGTCCTTGAGCCTAATTCCACTGTTGTGCTAGACATTCCTGTATCGGACGCATTTGCAGTCTTGCATATGGTACAATAAAGATGCAAGATGCCATAATGCCTATTAGTCTCATGAACACTCTGACTGTAGGAGAGTGTTGATGTTGAAACTTTGTGATTAAGGCTTGAATGCTCTGTATCCTTGCTGGACTGGGATACGCTAGAGCTGTAGACGTGTTTATTGTAGCCCCTAAATATTGATGTACATGAGAGAGCTGTAGGTGCGACTTGGTGTAGTTGATTGTGAACCCTAAGTCGTGCAATGTTTGAATTATCTGATGTGTGTGTTGGACACACTGATTGAACGACTTGGCTTTTATGAGCCAATCGTCTAGATATGGGAAGACATGTATCTGTTGTCTTCTGAGATGTGCTGCTACTACTGCTAGGCACTTTGTGAACACTCTTGGTGCAGTTGTTACCCAGAGTGGAAGGATTTTGAATTGCTAATGCTGTCCTTCCAGTACAAACCTCAGATACTTCCTGTGAGAAGGATGTATGGGAATGTGGAAGTAGGCGTCCTTTAGAACTAGTGTTGTAAGGAAGACGCCTTGTTGCAGCAATGGGAGCACTTGTTATAAAGTGATCATATGAAAATGATCTGAGTGTATATAGTGAAGTAGTGTGGCTCACTGGTTAGAGGCGGCAGACCCGAGAGCAGAGGACGGCCCGGGACCAGGGTTCGATTCCCGGCGCGGCAGGTTTCTGGACCAGGGTCAGCGGACTCGATAATTCTCTCGCCTCGGTGCCCACTCTGATCAGCGTTCACACTCGGCAACTCTGGGCATTAGCTTGCCTCATCTTCACTAACGGCCCCACCAGACCGCCGGGGATGCCTGGTCTCACCCTGGAGATACCCATTAAGGGACCATCTCTCAGGGAAGCCAGGAAGGGTTTCGCAGCGGTCGAAGCGCCTTGGGACCCTACGGGTAAGTAGTGCGCTATATAAATGCCTATACATTTACATACATTTACATTTATATTGATTGAGGGGCCTGAGGTCGAGAATTGGTCTCAGTGTCCCGTCCTTTTTGAGTATTAGAAAATACAGCGAATAAACCCCTGTTCCTTGATGTTGTAAAGGAACTATTTCTATTGTGTCCTTTTGAAGAAGTGATAGGACTTCTTGTTTGAGCAGTATAAGATGTTCTGCAGACATTGGACGCTGCCTGGGTGGTATGTGTGTAGGGGTAGCTGTAAGTTCGAGGCAGTAGCCATACTGGATAATTTGTCTTACCCACTTGTCTGTTGTGATGGAATTCCAGACAGTTGGGAAATGTGTTAGTCTGCCCCCCACAGGAGTGAAGTGCTGTTGGGGGAAGCAGAGGGAAGTCACTGTTTTGTGGTGGAAGAGGTTTGATTATTGTTGTTACCTCGACCTCTTCCATATGGTTGTTGCCTCTATAGCCTCCTCTAAAATATCCTTTACTGGAGGATGTCTGTGTATTGGATTTGAAGGAAGATGTATTGTCTGCTCCAGTATGTTTGGAGCCTCCTCTATAGAAGGAGCGACGAAACAAACCTCTAGCTTGTGTGGATTGCTCCCATAGATTTGGCTGTATCGGTGTCTTTCTTCATTTTCTCGCGTGCTGTGTCCACATCTGGTCCAAACAATTTATGTTGGTTTAATGGCTGATTAAAGAAGGTAGTTTGCACTTCCTGCTTAAATCCTCAAATGCGTAGCCACAAATAACGTCTAAGTAGGACATTAGTGTTTACAGCTCTAGATGCAGTGTCTGTCACATCAAGTGTGCACTTGATTGAGGCATTTGAACTTAACTTGCCTTCTTGTATAAGGTTGTTTGCCTGCGTCTTATATTGGTCAGGTAGATGTTGTAGTAATGTCTCTAACTGATCATAGTGAGCCCTGTCATATCTTGCAAGGAGGGCTTGTGTGTTAGCAATACGCCATGTATTGGTAGCTTGTGCAGCTATCCTTTTGCCTGAAGCATCTATAACCTTAGATTCTTTATCAGGGGATGGTGCTTCACCTGATGTCTGTGAGTTTGCTCTTTTTCTAGCATTTGACACGACTAGGGAATCTAAGGGTAGCTGTCCTTTAATGTAGGCAGGATCCCCAGGAGCAGGCCTGTACTTTTTCTCAATTCTAGGGTTTAGAATCCTAGCACGTACAGGATCTTTAAATACTTCTGGAGCATGTTTAATCATAGGAAGAATTTGAACAGACCTATTTGATTGTTCAAATGTATCTAATAAAAAGTCTTCCTCTGGCTCATCTGAATGCATAGTGACCCCACAATAGATGGCAGCCATATTAAGTAAGCGCCCAAAACCAATGTTGTCTTCTGGGGGAGAAGGTTTTGATGGATATGAATGTGGGTCAGGAATATCTGGCACATCTTGTGGGTTTGGGTACTCCCAATCTGGATCATCAACAGGGTAGGGAAAAGGCTCATCTGGGTCTACCCCTCCCCCTATGCTATACTCATCATCATTAGGAGGTGTATGTGTTGAAGAATGAGGAGGAGAGTTTTCAGGAGAATTTTGAGGTGAAATGTTAAGAGGAACAGGAGATGAAGGAGAAGTAAGTATGGGAGAAGAAGGGTGCATAGGAGATGTGGCAGACTCCTTCTTGACAGGCACCGCAGGTGTAGGTGCTGTCTGTTTTCCTCTTCCTGTGTGGTGTAGTGGATACATGACCTGTCTTTGGGTCAATGTAGATCTTCTTTTGTAGAGAATCAGGTTGGTAAAGGTCTTCTCCTTGCGGAACCTTTGCCGGTGCCGATTTTTTGGGTTCCGGGCGTGGTTGCGGCTTGTCTTTAGCCTTAGTAGTTGTTACTGTGTCCTTTGGCGTAGATTTCGGCACCAAAGGTATTGTTTTCGGAGTGGTAGGCTGTTTCGAAGGCTTCAGCGCATCGGAATCAGGCCTTGTAGGTTTCGGTACTGAAGAAATTGGCTTCGGAGTGGAAGCTGGTCTCGTCGGCCTCGAAGCGTCAGACGCTGGCTTCATAGTTTTAGTCGACGGTTTCGGAGCCGGGACTTCTTTCGGTGCCGAGGGAGCTGGTGGGATCGGCACGTGCGGCTTGCTCGGTAAAGAGCTACCGGAAGGCTTGAGGATTTTCTTCGGAGCAGGGCTCGATGGCGGAGCTTTCGAAGTGTTTTTTCGGTCGGAACTTCTTCTTCGAAGATATCCACCAGTTCTGGAGCCGATCTCTGCATGTCTTGTCGATGGGCCCTCCGATCTCGAATGGTCTTCTTGGATCGAAAGGATGCACAGGCTGTACAGCTGGATTCGTCGTGTTCTGGCGATAAGCACAGGTTACATACCTCGTGATGGTCACTGTGTGGAAACTTTACTCCACACTTGGGGCATCTTTTGAATGGCGTCCTTTCCATGAGGTGCAGGCCTCACGGCATGGATAGGCCCAACGGCCCGCGTCGACAGCCGGAATCGAGCTGATGGAGTCGAGACGACGTTTGTCAATATCGAAAGTAGTTTGGTGAAGTTTGAATACGTTTTTACGCGACAAAGTACTTGAAAAGTAGATTTCGAACCCGAGCGGAGCGGAAAAGTTTCATCCGAACCCAGTGGCGGAAAAAAACAATCTAAGAATGGAGCCGATGCCCATGCGCACTATTGTCCAAGGCAGGAGTCACCTATCTCGTGACTACAAAAGACTTCTTCCAAGACGACAACAATATGCACTCATCCGAGCCCAACACCAGGTTGCGATTTAATGCTAAGTGTACAATCTGCAGCTCATATGCCTCGAACATATAGGTTTCCTATATCTAGGGTCACTGCACTTAAAACCTATAAGTCACCCCAATAGCAGGCCTTTGCCATACTGAAAAACACAGAAGATGATGGACAGAATGTTGCACAATGGGAAAACATTCACCCCCAGTCACAGAACTGGGTTTAATCCATCGTTATTTTGCTCACCAAGCCACCCCAGTTCAGACATGGCCATATGCAAATCAGTCTTGACCCTGTGCCTCATGGGAACAGTCCAGACCAAACTGCCAAGCCAAGGCCATGTGATGACACAAGATGATGGACGGAAGCCAGGGTGCTTGGTTCTAAGTGAGAGGGAGCCCCTGAATGAGCAGGACACCCCTGCAGCCTACGGAGTCCATTCTTCCGGGCTGTCAGTGAAGCAGCCATATAATATATAGAGGGGCACCGTGTAATTACGCGATGACCATCTCGAAAATGGCCGCAACGAATCCTATCCTGTTTGGTATCAAACATGTTGGAACCATACCCCCACACCATAAACGATGTGGGAGTATGATTCCAAGGACTGGAAGAGCACTCCGTTGGGCTCTCAGTGTTCCCGGTACCAGCCTTCTTGACCCGGACAGCACAAAATGGTTGCTGCCGCCCAGAGACATGATTCTGCCTTCTTGCTGCTGAGCCAAGGTCGAGCAGGGGAATGCAGAACAAGAGGCATCCTGTCACAGCGAGGTGTGACCACCTCCCAGACAGGATTTAGTTTATGGGGTGGGTGTGCTTGCCAGCGCTACTCAGTCGGCATGAGGAGCACATTTGTTGTCCCTGTGCACAGTCCAGTTCAAACCACTTCTGGGAGCCGTTGGCTCTCGCTCTGGTGCAAAACTGGACAAAGGACATGGGAGTAACTTCCCCACTGTCCAGACCCTCACTGAATCTTCACAACCCTTTCACTAGAACTTAAGGGCTTACCTGGGTGTAGGTCCCTAGATTTGTTATGGGATAAGATTCAGATCAGACACCACTGCACTTCTACCGTCTTGGCACTCTGGACTTCGTTTGGGCCGGACTTCGAGTCCCTTCCAGTCTGCTGCATCGTCTGTGCCTGTGCATCATACAGGAACCTTCCAAGGCCTGTGAAGCATCAAAGACACTTGAAGAAATCTCCCTTGGAGTAAAGGAGTCACTCCCCTGCATTCGCAGACACCACAACCAAGTCGACCGGTCTGCTGATCCTGAGCTACTCTGGACTCTGAAAGGTTCTGCTACATAGGTGGTGGTTTTCCACTGCTCCCGAGGCCTGCCTTGCCACCAAGTTTTTTTTTGTTTTAACAAATTTTATTAGATTTTCATGGGACATAATGGGCTGGAGCCCACTGCATACATTATATAGACATATCTGTTCAAAGGTATCAATAAGTACATGCAACCATAAAGCCTGCAAAACCAGCAGGTAGAACAACTGGAACATGTCACAGCCAATCCCCGACCTCACTGAGCGCAGGATATCTAGGGATGTGTATGTGCGGACGATAGTGTTATGTAACTTGGGCAGCCTTGTAACCAAGTACATGTATAGGTCAAGTCCTGTAGAGGGTCTGATGATGGTAAGGAGGGTAAATCTATGCCCCAATAAGTCACCCAACAGGACCATATTTTTTTATGCTTCAGGGGGCAACCTCGGGCCTTGAAAACCGCAATCTCTACTCCAATGCATCTATCCATAGCCTTCTTCCACCCACCTATTACTAAGGAATTTGTCGCTTTCCACATTTGAGCAATGTCCCATTTAGCAAGTGTGATGGCTAGGAAGAGTAAGTGTTGCTTAAAGCGGTTCCCGACAATCCCTTCCGTACTATGGAGCAGGAGCAACTTAGGGTCAAATGGGAGATCCCAAGATAAATCCCAGCCCAGACAGGACGCAATTTTACGACAAAATGGCTGCAGTGCGCCACAGCTCCAAACTGTGTGCAAATAAGTTCCCTCCGCTTCCCCACACCTGAGGCACAGAGGCGACTGGATAACCCCAAACTTCCATTGGCGGGAGCGTGTGAAGTATATATGGTGGAGGTGTTTAAATAGGATGAGATGGTAGGGTGCAGAGACCGCCGCACATCGGAGACTGGCGAGGGCTTCTGACCAGTCGTCATCCATCATGTCAAGTAAGTCCTCTTTCCATGCCCCCCCCTAGTCTTATGCAATGTAGTGCGAGTGGTCAATGTCGGATAGATCTGGCGAATCTTGTGTGCTCCCAAGTCTCCCATTAGTAAACGACCTTCGAGGGGGTGAAACTCTGCCAGGGCGTTGATGGAGTGGATCAAAGGAGTCAGGGCGTGCCTAAGCTGGAGGTATTTATAAAACTGCGTCTGATGCAGCTGGAAGTCTGTCTGTAATTGCTGGAAAGACTTGAGAGTGACTCCCTGCATATCATCATCCAGGGTGGAGATGCCCAATAGGTCCCATTTGCGAAACTCAGACAGCGCCGCTATGGGACACAGATACATGCCATGCCAACCCATGTTTCTAACCGTGTATCTCCAGAGCTGAACCATTGTTCTTCTGGCCGGAGGCAAGAAGTCTAGATTAACATGGCCGTATAGGAGCCTCTTAAGGGGAGTACCCTCCATTGCCAAATGCTTAAGTGCAAAAGCGGGATCAATGGGCGAATTGTACCACCATTCATTAATAATCAAGAGATGGGATGCAGCATAGTATGCATACACATGTGCTGCTGCAATACCTCGAGTATGTTGACTATGTACACGTACGCAGCCCCACCCGGATGGCACCTCCGTTCCCCCAAAAATAATTTTGGATTGCATTGATTTGGGCGAACCATGTACGGGGTTTATTGTATGGGAAATGTTCTTGTTGATCTAATACTCAAGGTAGGGAAACCATTTTTAAAAATCGCTGATCACCCATATAGTGATAGCGGAAGATGGGACCATATTGCGGTCTTGTCACGAAAACTAGCGCGGATTGGGTTAATGTTGTGCGTCCATGAAATCCTGGGGCACGGTGAGATGAAGATGCCTAGTTTCTTAAACCCATCAATCACATGTAACAGCTGTGCAGTCCAAGTTCCACATCCCTGGTCACCGCATACAGGCAAGAGTACTGATTTTGAAGAATTAATACCAAGTCCCAAGGTCTCTTCGACTACCCGGAGAATCTGAAGAACTTGGGGTCCCGAAAACCACGGTCGATCATAAAAAACAGCACATCGTCCGCATATAGTGCGTTTCTGTCGGATTGTGTCCGTGACCACTCAAACCCTCGGATCAAAGGATCGTGCCACACCCAGGTTGCCAGAGGCTCTACGGCCAAGGCAAACAATAGCAGAGACAAGGGACAGCCCTGCCTTGTGCCACGGACTATAGGGAAGGACGCCAACCGGTGTCCTGCAATCTGGACTGAGGTCGAAAGGTCAGTGTAGAGTAGCCGAACATATGCCATGAATCGTGGGTCAAAGTTGATGGCTTCGAGAAGTTGGAACAAGTACGTCCAACTTAAGGAGGCAAACACCTTGTCTATGTCGGCCAGTAGAGTAGCTGCTGGGCGGCCCAGCTCTGGGGCCTTCGCTATGGCGTTGTGGACCCGCCGGATGTTATGTTGGGTGGACCGATGTGGCATGAAGCTGGACTGATCGGGATGGATCAGCTTGTGAATGCATGTACCGAGGAGGTCTGCAATGACTTTCCCCAGGAGTTTGGGCTCCAAATTGATGAGGGAGATAGGGCGATACGAGGATGGGTCTTTTGGAGGGCGACCGTGTTTCAGAAACAGGATAACTTCAGCGTGACACCAATCCAAGGGTACTATGTGTTGTTCAAGGAGGCCATGGAGAGCTTCCAGCAAATGTGGGGCCTACGTAACCATATGTGACCTAAGAAATTCACTTGGGAATCCGTTGGGGCCAGGAGCCTGGTCCGGGCGTATGCTGGCCAGTATGGCACGGAGTATGTTCACCATTAAGGGGGCATCTAACTGGGCACGTGTATGATCTGATAGTTTTTGAGGGGGAATGTCAGTTAAAAATTCCTCTGTCAGGGCACTTGAGATGTGTTCCCGTTGCATATAGAGAAAGGCATAGTACACTGCAAACACCCGAGCCACCGCCTCAGGAGACGAGCACAGGGCTCCATCTGCCTCCCGGAGCGTTGGGGCAGCGGCAGGAGACTTCGCGGCCTGGCATAGCCGATGGAGCATTTTGCTAGACTTTGGTAGATCCTTTGTTGTGATGCAAGCCAGATCTCTCACGCTTCATTAGTGAGGTGTTGTATTGGCTGTTGTGCCTGGAGTAGATTACGTTGTATGGATGGACTAAAATCTATGCCGAGCTGGGCTTCAAGGGACCTCTGATGGTTTTCTAGTTCAACAAGTTGTGCGATGCGTTTGCGCTTTTCACCCGCACGAAAGCTTATACCTACCCCGCGAATTGTGGGCTTAACGGCTTCCCACAGGATAACCTTGGACGGGGTTGAGGTTGTGTTGGACACGAGATAGTCTGAAACGGCCTGACTTAAGATCTCTTGATACTCTGGGTAACGTAGGTCCCAAGGGGACACACGCCACCTGAAAGGGGGCTTTTGAGGTCCAATGCGGAGTTTGAATAAGACTGGGGCATGATCAGACAGACCCCTGGGCAAGATAGAAATATGTGAAATTCTGTGTATGTAGCTATGTGGTACGAAGACAATTTAATCGTGATAGCAAGCCATGCACAGCGGATAAACAAGTAAACCCTGTCTCAGAGGGATGGTAGGCGCGCTACACATCAGACCACCCTAATGTAGTTAGGAGATGTAGCTTGGTTCTGCTTATCAGCGGTTCATGTCTCGGCTCACGCCACCACTCTAGGAGTGACATGATGTCGTTCCAGTCCCCGCCCAGCAGCATCGGACCCTCTGGGAGTTCCCCCCCAAAGTCGCGTGGTTCTAGCAATGAAAGTGTTTCCCAAAGGTGGTGTGGGGGCGTCATATATGCTACAGATGTTTACATGCTCACCATGCAGTGTCCCAGATATGATGGTGTAGCGCTTCCCAGTTCTAACCAATGTTTGGAGGGAATGAACGGGACGCCGCGGTGTATGAGGATAGCTGTTCCCAGGGTTTCCCCAGTGAACTCCGAATTATATATTGTATGGTACCTAAATCTAGTGAGGCAAGGAGTTTTATCACCAAGGAGATGGGTCTCCTGCAGAAGAAGAATGTCTGCCTCACAGCGCTTGGCTTGACAAAAAACACCGCCCCTCTTAATTTTATTGAGCAGCCCTCTTACATTCCAACTATGGTCAATTCGCCAGGTTGTGGAGTACATGCATGTGCCGTCATCTATTGTCTGTGTAAGAAACCTTTTCAGTTGTGTTTGTGAAGTCGTGGTGCATAGTTCAGCAGATTGGCAATTACCAGTCTCAGACTTTCTCCCGGGGTGGCTTCTTGGTCAGTGCCCGATGTGCCCTCTTGACAACAAAACAAGTGGACAGTGAGACCTCTGGCAGGAGGGCCTTCAACCATTGTGTAAGGACGCGGTCAATGGAGGGGCCCTCGCACCCCTCCGGGAAGCCAATAATGTGCAGATTATTGAGCCGGGATCGGCCCTCTGCGTCTTCCACATGAGGATGCCAGCTCCTGTGCAACCACCGCAAGTTTATTCACCTACTTTTGCAGGGCCGTTAATGTATCTTCGACTGAGATGTGCGTCTCCGCCTCCTTGATGTGATCCACAGCCTTCCGGAGGTCTTGAAGTAGGAATGATACCTCCGACCCTACGGTGCCGATCTTTACGTTGAAGGTATCTCGAGCTTCAGTAATTGCAGCCAAGAGTGCCGCACTGTCAGGAATCGGGCCATCGGCCTCTCCCCTAGTGGCGCATTTTGGAGTGGTAGTAAAGTGGTCCAGAGTGCTTTGCTTGGGGTTGGAGCCCCCTTGCTCATCTTTGCCCATACTCGCAGGGGAAAGTGGCATGTCAACCCAGTGGCAGCGATAACCCAATGCCAATGCAGTTGTGGCAGGACCAATCAATCATGGATGCTGTCTGAGGGCTACCCACCCAGGCGTCTCGTAGATTTCGCCGGGCACCGCAGGCCGGGCCTCACGGAATCTGGCCCACCAAGTCTGGCCTGGCCACTTCCATAGTCCTAGGCGGCCATTTAAGTAGACCCTTAATGGGATCAGACACGCCCGACCAGCAGCCTGCCCCAGCGGAGACCATGTGCCAAGGATGTGTTGCTGCCGCAGGTAAACCACCCCACCGTCCTCCTGGTTTCACCGTGCCCACACCCGCTTTATCCACTGCTGTAGCACCCTCAGGGAGAAAACAGTGAACCAGTCCACGAGGCAGTCGGCGCTGGCCACAGCAGCAGGGTCACTCTGGACGACTCCGGCAGGCCTTCATATGGGCCTGGCATGCATAGTTGTCAGGTGCTGCATGTGGGGCTAAGTCTTGCCCCCTACTCTTCCAGCGGGACCCGGTCTTCCTCCCAGTCCTGCAGTCGCTGACGGTACACTGGTGTGTGTTGTTTTCTTATTGTTGTCCATTTTAGGTCGAGTCTAGCGCAGCGCGCATGCGCAGTCTATGGAGAGGCCTCTTGGAATCGCTCTAGATTTTCTCTAAACTTGTGCGGGTGCTTTTTTATTTTCCACACTTTATATTGGCCTTTGCGTGTGGCTTTCAATGGGGGGTGCATGTCCCACCTTTTCTGTACATTTTTAACTCCCACGGCATCCAGCTGTCGAGAGGAAGCAGCGGCGCGCAGCGTGCCATCTGTTGTGTATCATGTTGCAATGGTTTTTTTGCAGTTTTATTTTACCGGAAATCGACTGGAAGGTATTGGAGTGCTTTACATAAGCACCAGTGACGTTACACAAGGACACATTCATTTTTAGGTTGGGATCTCCAATGTTGAGCGGACGCCAAGGCTCGAATCAGGTTCCCCAGCTCCAAAGTTGGCACCGCTGGCCATAAGGCAACATTCTCTCCCCTCGCCCTCTCTGCAGCAACAGAAACACGTGGATGTTTTCTTTAGACTTGTTTAAATTACCTTGGCGCCACGAGCAATCATTTAATGTACACAGGTGCCGCGCTTTGTTTCAGCACGGCACATACTTATTGTATTTTGCATTTATTATTTATGAATTCGGCTGTACTCTGCAAGATGCCGTCCCCAACCTGGGAAGTGCAAGAGTACATGTGGCTGGCGTGGCTTGTGTCAAATTAATTCAGCTGAGCCGTTTCTCTTCCCTAGTGCAGGCAGCTCGAGTCCAGGAGAGTAGTTAGTCAAAAGCGAAAACGGGCGACAGATGATATTCACCCGCACTCTCGTGCAGCCCAAGACAAACCGAACACCTTAGTGCTCAGTGTGTCGTTCAGCCGCTGGTGCATGGCTTTCAAAGCGCGAGCTTAGAGTGCAAAAGTATCAGCTGAGCTCAGTTAATTAATGCCTTTTCAGTGGGTGTGAGCAGGACACCAGTTTTGGTCTCCAAAGCTGAGGTGGGTGATTTACGGTTTATTTCGTTTTGCTGCTTCTTTTTTTAGCCGTCTTTCCTATGGCTGTTTCACCTCCCCCTCACATCCGAGCACAAAGCACGACGCTCGCTTTCATTTTTTTAAATCACCATAACACACGCTTTATGGGCTGCCATGAGCATAACTTTTCATATACACGGGCACTGTGATTTATGTTTCAGTGCGGCAACATTTTTATGTTTACCATCAAGACCTATTTCATTGCCGGCGCATGTTTTCAAGGGTGTTTCTTGATTTACAATGCATGTTTTCAAAGGTGTGTCAAGTTTTACATGCTCTCGAAAAATACTAGATTGGTTGAAGGAATCAGCGTATGGTTTTACTGTGACTGTTTCTTTATTGTTTCATTCACAGGTTTCTGAACCAGTCAGAGAAGTGCTTCGTTTCTGAACACTGCTGTAAAGATTGGCGGATGTGGCCAGTAGTCATTTGTAGGAGGCAGCCTCTATTTCTTCTGCAACCCCGCTGCCGTTGAATTATGGTGAGAGCTGCAGGGGTCTCTCACCATTATTCTACGGGCTGAAGGATGACCTGGGCCCAAAACTTTTGGCCTCAATGGGGTTCTTTTATGTGTTTCAGAGGGACCATGGCTTAGTTAATAGAAGCAGACTGCTTTTCAAAATCAGCGTATTTCTTGTTTATGTTACCTTCATCCTATGCCATTCAAATATAAGTCAGCGAGAAAGGAAAATTACCCAGATCTTGCTGCCAATCGAATTATTTACAACTCTTATGAGATTTACCTTTCTTTGGAACTGGGACACAGATAAGGTGTGGGATTTTGCAAGTTAAGATACTTTGGAGTGCGTGGAGTGTTTGCCTATTCCCCCAGTACTTTATAGCTGATAACGCAATCATCAGCTTTTGAGTATTTTCAAAATGTCTTGTATCCTACCACCTTTCTTGGGGCTCCTACAAGGCAGATGCTGCTGTTGGGGATATTCTTGATCACCTTTGCTTCTGTCACTTCACTACGTGCAGTAGATTGTGAGCCACGCAGGTCCTTTTTTAGCCGGTGATTCCCAAAGTCATTTATTTGGTCCCGGGTAGACAGTGTGAGCTGTATTCACTCTCTAGATTCACGGCCATGTGAAGTAACAATAGATGTTGTAGCACCCAATGCTAATGCTTGTTTAAATTAGGGAAGGGGGGCAGGCCCCTGCTCACCGGCCCGATGTCTTCAGTCCAAGGCACACTCATTCCGCCGGGCCCCAAAATCGCTTTGCAAGGGCCGACTCCGCGCAGCTAGAGGCCCCAGCCCCGCTCAGGATCTCACAGCCGGCCTCTCGCTGATGGTGTCCCGGCACGGGGTGGCCAGAACCGGCAGGAGAAGCCTCGGAGGTAGCCACTACGCAGCCCCAGACACCGGGGCGCTGCCGCACCAGCAACCCGACAGGCCCACACAGAGCCGCGGTTCGCCAGACATCAAGGATCGGCCCAAGCTCAGCAACAGTCCGTCGTAGCGCCGCCTCACCTCTGGGGAGTTCGATTAGCCCCCGCTTGCCTCCTGGGCGCACACAGCTCAAGGTGTACGGCACCGGGCAGGCGCCAGCCCACGGCGGTCCCTCGCGGCCAGAAATGCGCCAGCGGGCCGCCAATTCGCCTCAATAAGGGGCTCCTGATTGTTCCCAGCCGCTGGTATGGCCGATATGTCCCGTTGGAGAAGGATTATGCTGGGTTCTCACAGATTAATGGCTTGAACGCTCTGAGCCTCGTCAGGCAACGTCTGCCATATTTGCTATCCAAGCCACGCCCCACCTCCCACCAAGTTTGAGGACAGTATCTCGTGGGGGTTGAAATAACCGAACCCTTGTGCACTGCGTCCAACTTGCAGTAGCAAAGCCTTGTTGGCTTCTTTGCAAGAAGATCTTCAAACTCCAAGTAGCCCCAACCTCGAGCATCTCCAGTGACCAGAATCTTCAGCCACACCTCATAGTGTGCATCGTGACCTGCATCTTTTGGTGAGTTGCTTGAGGTCCTCTCGCGACTAAATCGCCTCCGGCCTGTGGGTCCACTTGAGGGTCACACTTGTTTATTTTGGGCTTTCCTGATTGCTCTGGCCTTCCCTGACTCTCCTGCCTTTGGTGAGTCCCCTGGACCTTGCTGGTCCAGACGTTGCTCCTTCTGTGATTCCTGTGTGGCTTGCCTTTGCCAAGGCTTGTTGGTGCTCCCGCCGGACACCGACCCCTCAGCACTCGACATCCTTCGTGGAACAGTTTGTGCATGTCTTCTTCAGGATCACCTGGTCCTCACAGATGAATGAATGAATGAATGGCATTTTTATACCGCGCAAACTTAGCCCCAAGGGGCATCAAGGTGCAATACAAACAAACATAAAAGTCCAAACTACCAGATAACTAGACCAAGAGGCCACTGGGAGAGCAAACCCTAATATACTTGAGAGAAAAGCCAGGTTTTCAGAAGTTTTTTAAAGATTGCTAAGGAAGATTGACTAGTGAGCATAGACAAGGTCATCATCATCCATCCTGCAGCACCAGACATCGGAGGGCATTCGTCTTCCAAGTCTCCTGGTAACCCCTGATTGACAGACTATGTCCGGTCTGCTTGCAGGTACCTTATCAAGAATCCATCCTTGTATTCCACTGGACACTTTTTCCTTCTTCAGCAGCGGCACTTTCCTGTAGTTCTCCATTGGGTTTGACAGCGGTTTCCCACACCACTTCAGATGTATGCACCCGGCTTCCCTGGATTAGGAAACGTGGGTACTAGGGTTTACACGGGTGGGGTGGCTCTCCAACCGTCTGTCTTCCACTTGTTGTCTGCAAGGTCCACTGGGAAGGGTCCCTAATCTTTAAAAATCCAACCGCGACTTACACATAGAGTTGCAAGGAGCCCACGGTCGTGCTCCCACACTGCACAAGCTCTCCGCGGTGTCCTTATCTACTAACCGTGGGTGGTTCCTTGGGGTCCCAGGAATTCTAGTCCTCTCAACATTGTCTGGACTCCAGTCGTGGTTCTTATATCACTTTCTTAGTACATGGTTTGGTCCCCTCACCCGCGGGCCACTGTGTATTTCCTGCTATTTACTGTGTTTCTTTGCTAGAGTATTGTGTGCATTTTGTTTATCTCCGTGTTGGAGATATTGGAACGTAGTTGAGAATATTGTATAATAAATACATATATTTATAAATGCTTGGTGTGGTTCTTTTTCACTCAATCTTAACTAGAACATTGCATTCTGGCAAACCAAGCTGCTTTACACTCCTCCTGGACTAAGCCTGAAGGCTGCTTCCTACAGCTACCACTTAAGAGAGCTTTCTAATGTTGTCCACGACCTCTTAAATCACCATAAGGGTTGTTTGGACTGGTGCATGGTTCCCACTCCCATAAGTGGACATCATATACCAGGCCAGCCTCTCGCATAAAATATAGGCCAACCGCCTGAACCCGATGAGTGGTCTGGTGCATTAGAACCAGTGCAGGTTATGCCAGGCAGGAGTATTGGAATGAACCTAGTGAGACGGAAACATGGGCTTCACAAAGTGAGGAAATCATGCTGGGATCTATTGATCTGGAAAAGGATTTTGACACTGTGGATTGGGTGTACCTGCCTGAGGTCCTGCGGCTCATGGGGTTCAGCCGCAGTTCAGGGCTTGGATCTGGCTACTCCCCCATACCAGCCCAAGCATCAGAGTACCAGTGGGGCAGTGTGAGAAAGTGCCATCTTTCTTGCATGGTCTGCCCCGACTTTTTGCTGAATGGCTGATGTACTTTGACTAAGTGTGCCCTGGGTTCCTGCTAACCAGGTACCCAGGGCCTGTGTTCCTTCCCTAAAACTGTGTTGAAACCTAAACCCAATTGGCATCTCTGGCCACAGGGCAACCCCTGGTAAATGGTACCCTAGGTACCCAGGGCACTGTAATCAGAGAAGACCCCTAAGGGCTGCAGCACTTATTGTGCCACCCTTAGGGGCCCTGTACCTTGAAACACACACACTGCCTTTGCAGGCTGAGTGACTTGGTGCAGAACTAAACAGAGGCGACATGGCACATATCCCTGTGTGCCATGCCCACAAATACACTGCCCTGGCATAGCTCAGTCACCCCTCTAGCTGGGTGCACTATGCCAGTAGTGTGGGCAAAGGTGCATGAGCCTAGTGCCCCTACAGTACCCAGGACCATTCCTGAGCCCTGTAAGTGCAGTGATGCCCGTAAGAGCGTATGGTGCTGGGAGATTGTCATTACGAACTCCACAGCACCATAATGGTTACACTGAAGACTGACAAGTTTGATATCAAACTTCTCAGCACATTAAACCAACACAGATGCCAGTGTGGGAATTAATGTAAAATGCACTACAGAGGGTATCTTAGAGATGCCCCTTGAAATCTAACCTACAATCCCTGTCTGGTCTGAGAGCCTGCCTAGGCTGTCACACAGCAGACATGTTGCTGGACCTCTGGGTGGAGAGCCCCCCACTCTCCTGGGCCTGCAACAATGCACATCCGGGGCGAGGTGCTAGGTCTCCTCCCCCAGGATGGGCAGGGGGAAGCTTCAAAGGCATGCCGCCTTTGTGAGCTTCTCCAGGCCACTTGCTGTACTCAGCAACTGGCCTCTACCAGTTCTGACCCCCACTCTGGCGGGAAGACTGGCAGGAAACCCTACGTAAGGGAGCTTGCCAGCCTGTGCCAACTCCACCCCTCAGGTGGGAGAGGCGAGGTGAAGCACAACTCCGGGCTCCGGCCATCTTGAGGATGGGGAGCCCTGCCCAATCAGAGATAGGCTTCTGCACCCCTCCCACAGGAGAGGAGCAGGATAGGGGGTGTACTCACCCCAGGACAGGGACCTGCCCTTCCCCTACCTGTAACGCCCCTACATTTAGTATTTCGGGGCACCCTGAACCTTCCTTCCTCAGATCCCGATTCAAAAACAAGAAAGAAGATTAAGGAGAAGAAGACTTGCTGTGCAGCTGCTAACAAGAGGACGACACAACTGACTTGGCCTCAGCCCTAAAGGCCTGTTGATCCTTGAACCTGCTCCTGCTAAATCACGGCGTCTCCTGTAGCCAGCAACCTTGAAAACTTCAGAGGACCGGCCTGCCTTGAACCTCTTAAAGACTAGGACTCCAACGAGCAGTGGTTCTGCTCAAACAGCAATACCCCTGGTGCCAGCCAGGAACCGTGAATCCAGCACACTCTGCACCTGCCGAGCCCGGCCTGTGCCTGAGTGGATCAAGACCCTAAGGACATCCCCCCCGGTGATTGTGACCTAGAATTCAGTGCCCTAGGACCCTCCTCGACGACCCAGATGACGCCTGCAGACTCTCAGCAAGGGAACCCTCCAACCGCGACCAGCAGAGGGAAAGATTTACCGACGTCAAAAGATACAGGTGGACACGGCGCCCCAAGGCCCCCTGTGCCCTACTCCTGGGTGTCTGTCTATCCTCCAAGATCCATACTTACCCCTCGAAGTGTTGGTCGCTCCTGAAGGATCCTCGTCCCCGAGCCTGCAGCCTTTGTTCACCTTACAAGTTCTCCATTGAATAACATTGAGCGCTCGACGGCTCAAAAGAACCCAGCACCCAGCCGCCCGAGTGGCCCTGGCAGTGCAACCTTGGGCCTAACCTACTTCCCCATTTGCCCTGAGCAAGTGACCAGGAGCCCAGCTCCCACAGCTGCGTGGCCTGCTTACCAGCACCCACCAACCAAAGGCCCCCTGCCTCTCATTGGATAACAATGGGCCTAACTACCTCTGCACCCGGCTGCCCCTTTGCTGCTGAGGGTGTACCAACTGTACCAACCCGACCCTGGGAGACCCCGGAGTCTATGCCCAGAACCTTAACTCTGCCAGTCGAGTACTTACTCAAAAGCCGATAACTCATGTCTCATGTTTCTTCCATAGTGTAACATTAACTGGTTTCACTTGAAAATTCTTCGAAATTTGGAGTTTTTAAACTTTAAAATATTCATCTAAAATCAGCCAAACAATGAATTCCGATTTACTCACCTGTTATCAGGAGAGAACCCAGTGCTGCATCTTTTAGCCCAGCACTGACCCTGAAAAGAAATGTTTACTGTATTTACCAGTAACTTGAAGTTCCTTCCATAGGAATCCATTGTTTGCTTTTCATCAGAAAAGTTTCTAAGTGTCGATTTTCACAAACTACAAACATTCCTTAAATATCACCTTATTGACTTAAAAGCATTATTTCTACTGTTTACAGGAGATGCACCAGTGCTGGATCTAGGATCCAACACTGAATAAGAAAAAGTAACGATAACACTACTTGCTAAGTGAATTTCCTCCCATAGGATAAAAATGGTGATTCTATGTGAAAAAGTTTCTAAGTGCCAACTTTTAAAATACAATAATATTCCTTAAAAATAACTACTGTAACCAAAACGTTTCTACTTAACTGTTTACAGGAGATGTCCCAGGACTGAATCTAGGATTCAGTCCTGTGGTTAGAAAAGTAATCTAAAAAGTAACTAATTGCATTTAACTAAAATTCCCATTGAGCTCAATGTTGCATTGTGTTTGAAATTGTGTTGCCTATTGCAACAACTGTAACTATTGTAATCAAAAAGTCTATTGCCTATTTGAAAAGTATTTAAATAAAGTAACTCATTCTGAGAAAGTATATTTTGATACCTTGTTGGTTCTAAAATAAAACTATATATTTTGATACTAAACAATTGGCCTAGAGTTCAGTTCTTTAGTGTGTGAGACCATGTGCTGACTGAGTGTGTACAACAAATGCTTTGCACTGTCCTCTGATACTGCCTTACTGCTCGACCAAGCTACCACTTTAGAGAGTAAGGTTATATCTAACTTTAACCTCTGCCAAACCTCTGGGGACTGTGGACTCTGTACACACTGTACCTTACTTTTGTCCAGTATATACAGAGCCACTTTATTTATTTATTTATTTAGCGATTTATAGAGCGCCTGGTGACCCGGAGGCATCCCCGCGCTGTAGCATTTGTGGAGACCAGAGGGGGGAGGGGACTTTATTTTTGGGAACAGCAGCGTTTTCAATTTTTTCCGGAAAAGGAGATGACTGGGTTCCAGCCTCAGGGGGCGAGGAAGTGAGTTCCATCCTGAGGATGCTTTTACAGAAAAGCGTCGACCGCCGGTGCGTGCCTTCCTGTATCTGGGGACGTTGGCCAGACGCTCATTGTCCGAGCGTAGGGACCTGGGGGCCTTGTAGGGGGTAACCAGGTCTCTCAGGATAGCAGGGCCGAGACCGTTGAGAAGTTTGTGTGCGGTGCACAGGGCCTTGAATTCTACCCTTTGTCGTATTGGAAGCCAGTGGAGGGCCTTGATCGCTGGTCTGGCTGAGACTCTGGAAGGGAGATTCATAAGGAGCCGGGCAGCTGCATTTTGCGTACGCTGAAGTTTAGCCATAGTGGCTTCAGGAGCTCCTAGATAGACCGTGTTACTGTAGTCTAGCCGCGCAAGGATCAGGCCTTGGACCAAGAGTTTCCTAGATAGGGGCAGAAGTAGTGGGAGGATCCTGCGGATGGAGCGCATGAGACCAAAACAGGTGCCTGCTGTTTTGGCTGCTTGGGTTTTCAGAGACAGCTCGGGTTCCAGCCAGACTCCTAAGGTCTTAATTACTTGTTTCGGGGTGGGTACTTCACCGAAGACGTCTGGCCAGACCGATGAGGGGATGGTGGTCCATTGCTTGCCCAAAAGCATGACTTCTGTCTTTGATCCGTTTAGCTTGAGCGATGACTCGCACATCCAGTGGTGAATTTGCTGGAGGCAGTTCGGCAGATTGTCTGGGTGATTGTCCAGATGTGAGAGTGAGACGACCAATTGCGTGTCGTCCGCATAGCTCACTATCTTAATCCCGAAGGGGGCGACGACATCCTCGAGGGGGGCCATGTAAGCGTTAAATAAAGTGGGGCTTAGTGATGACCCCTGGGGGACTCCGCTCGCAAGGGGGAGGGAGGCAGAGTGGGAGTTGCCATCCCATACCTGGAACGAGCGCCCTGAAAGGAAGGATTCTATCCATGTGAGCGCCGAACCTGCGAGCCCTGCCACGGCCAGCCGATGGAGTAGGACACGGTGGTTAACCGTGTCGAAGGCTGCGCTGAGGTCCAGGAGGATCACTGCCACTGACCCTCCTGAATCCAGGATGCACCTTGCCTCCTCGATGACAGCGAGAAGGGCGGTATCTGTGCCGTGGCCCGGGCGGAACCCAGTTTGTGACTGCCGCAGAAGGTTGTTTGATTCAAGGAACTGTGACAGTTGCCCATTGACCAGTTTCTCGGCCATTTTGCTGACGCATGGGAGGAGTGAGATTGGCCGGTAGTTCGCCATGTCGGCGGGGTCCAAATGAGTTTTTTTTAGGAGTGCCTTGACTACTGCACTCTTCCAGCTTGGGGGGACAGAGCCTTGAGATAGCGAGATGTTTATCAGCTCCGTGATCGTAGGCACGATGACAGGGGCTACTGTTTTCAGGAATCTAATGGGGGCAGGATCCAGAGGGGAGCCGCTTTTCATTTTGGCCATGGTTGTGCCTACTTCGTCCAGTGTTACTGCTCTGAAAGCGGTCAGCTGAGGATGCATGATGTTTCCTGAGAGGTTGGTAGATGCATCATTGTCCATGTGGTTCGGCAGGCAGAGATGGGGGAGGGAGACTAGAATACGTGCGATTTTGGAGTTGAAGTAGGTAGCCAATTCGTCACTTCTGTCCGCCGGGGGAGTGATGGATGAGGGGGGAGCTGGTATTTTCAATAGCTCTGGCGATGAGAAAGGATTCTCTTGCCGAGTTGGTGGAGTTTTTTATTCTAGTGTCGTAGTGTGAGGCTTTAGTGAGCTTCAGGGTTGATTTGTAGATTCTCACCGACCTCTGATAGGCTCCTTGCTGGCGTGCAGCCAGTCTTTCCTCCATAGTCGCTCTGCTTTTTTGCAGTCTTTGCGGAGAGTCCGGAGTTCCGGGGTGTACCATGGGGCAGATCCTAATTTCCCGTTTTTATCCTCACGGGTTTTTATGGGGAGGATAGAGTCGAGTGACATGGAGATCCACTCCCTGAATTTGCTATCTGCGGTGACCGGATCTTCCGAAGGGGTAGGGGTGGTAGAGTTCAGGGTTCTGGCCCATTCCTGTGCGGAGAGTCTGGCCCATGCCCTGTCCCTGGTATAGGTGGTGGGTTTGTGGAGTTTCTTGAAGGCTCCTGGTAGGCGGAGAGGGACCATGAAGTGGTCCGTCCACGGGAGGGGTAGGGACTCTTTGGCTTGAAGGGTGGGGATGTTGGTAAACACTGGATCGAGCAAATGACCTTTAGTGTGTGTGGCTCCAGAGTTGATGAGGTGGAGACCGTAGGCAGCCAGTTCTGCAATCAAGTCGACTGCCCCTGTATCTAGGGGGTCATCGAAGTGGATGTTGAGGTCTCCTAGTATCGCGAAGTTAGATGTGGAGTGGGCCTGAGACGCTATGGCTTCTAAGAGAGCGCTGGCAAAAGGGCCAGAGTGGCCAGGGGGACGATAAACTAGGAGGCCTGACAGTGAGCTAGTCGGCGCTAACTGGATGGTAAAATAGAGGCTTTCGGAGTCCAGGATATGAGCGTCGTTGGCTCTGCAGGAGAGGTAGTCCCGGTAGATGATGGCCAGTCCTCCTCCTCTGCCTGAAGGACGAGGTTGGGATTGGATAAGGAAGCCCGGAGGGAGGGCTCGAACAACGTCTGAGTCCGAGTGGTCGGTAAGCCATGTTTCAGAGAGGAACAAAATGTCGATCTCGTGGTCTTCTATTAGGTGATTAATGAACAGCGCGTGCATAGGGAGTGAGCGACAGTTCAGAGTGGCCAGTTTAAGAGCCGAAGGAATGGCGGGTCGACTGTGGAATTGTAGCTGAACTGGGCAGCAGAGTGTGCAGCTGGTAAATGGTCCGTCAAGATCATGGACATAGTTACATGAGCTATCATTGGTGGGTCTGAGACTGAGGAGGTCCCGACGCGAGTAGCTTACCCTAGGGGAAGCTAGGTCCGGCATGGGTTCTGGCCCCGAGCCCGGCCGGGCGCAGACGGGCTTGCCTTAGGCGCGCCTTCGGCGCGCAAACGGCGCTCCCGCTGCGCTGGTATGGCCGACACATTTGAGGCGTGGGACGTGGGCGTGGCCTCGTAGTGGGCGTGTCTACGCCTTCGAGCCGCGATGGCGGTTTGAGGGGTTTCCCTGTATCAGCGCTACGTTCCGCTGTGTCAGGGGGTGTCAGGAGGGCTGCTCGGCGCGTTAGGCAAGCGCGTCTGAAACAAGTGAGTAGGTTTTTAAAAGCAGTGCAAGTGACAAGTAAGTTTTAAAACACAGAGCAAAATACAGTCCTCCGGCTTTCCGCCTCAGAGGTCAACAAAAGAATAAAGTGCATCAAAACAAACAAATCACATCACCGCTACATATGGGGGGAGCAAAATTAAAGCAATGTTGAAATATCCCCAGCAAAGCAAACAATGAATCCCCGCAAAGCTACACAAGGTGAGGATCGCTGGGCTCAGGAACAAATTTACCGGGTCATCAAACTGCACATATTCTCAAGTTGGGTGCATTGTTAAAAACAGTCCAGCGAATCAAATAATCATAGCACAAATACACAAAGGGAGGTCATGGGCCATAGTGTAAAAAAAAAAAGGGGGCTAGGAAGGCAATTGAATAGGAGGTTGTATCGAGGTTGACACAAAAATCACTACAAGATTGGCAGTGAAAGATAACTATAGGGGGGAGGAAAAAACCACAAAACATAAGACATATTGTAACTGGCGCTTGTTAAAAGCATCAAAAGTAAAACCATAAAAAGCATATGAGGGGCAGATCGAAAAATTAACAGGACATGTAGGATAAAATAAATAAAGGGGGACGAAGTTCAGGATTAGGGCACAAGGTGGAAGCCCAGGCTAAAGGAAGGGAGCAGTTTAGAATTCAAAGGAAAAATAGATCAGGAGTGTTTCTGTTGAAAAAGTGGCGTTGTTATTCTAATGGTAACGCATCCATCTTGAGGGGCCTCGAAGTCGTCAGAATCTAGGTTTTGGCACCATTTTGTACGGCTAGATTGGATCACGCAATTTCGGTGTAGTTGTAACTAGTCCATTCAAGTCAGTGTTGTTTCGCTCCTGGAATTCCACCTGGCCTGTCACTATAAATATATATAAACCCTCAATTTAAAATCAGCGCTCCCAGAAAGTGTCTTCTCTTGATTTAAACAATTCGATTGCCAAAACAGCTAAGGCATTTCAGGGCTTGGCGAGGAAGACCTCGCTAGGTGCCGGTGCTGAGTTTCAAAGCTCAAACTTTCTTACAGGCAGGCATAATCTGACAGCTGGGAACTGGGTACCCATTGCCTCCTCTCTTATTCGCCTTGGTTATAGAGCCTTTGACAGTGTTGGCCCACTGGGAATTTTCTAGATTGGGAATAAAGTTGGGGGGTGACGCGGCACATCTTATCGCTATATACAGAAAATGCTCTGTTTTATCTCAGGGCCACAATGGAGTCATTCGTGATTCTGCTGCAACTACTGAAAGAATTTGATGCCATATTTGGTTTGTGTATCAGTCGCAATAAGTCATCACGGTTCCCCCTGGAAGAGTTGGCTTGTACCACGGTGGACCGTCTGCCTGATTTTGGGCTGAGGTGGGAACTAGAACACTTCCTCCATTTGGGTGTGATGGTCGGAAACAAAAAAGAAAAACAGCCGTGGATCAACACAAGAAGGCTGATAAACTTGCTATACTCATCTGGGACCTTTTCGAAAACCTAGCTGTTGTTGCTCAAGGGTAGGATAGCGGTCTCAAAGATGGAGGTCCTGTATACCATTCAGGACTATCTGTGCTTTCTGCCCTGTAGTGTGTTCCGACCACTGGATTCCTTGCTCACTTCACTTGTTATGGAGGGTAAACGCAGCAGGGTGGCTGGGGTCAACCAGATGAGGAGTTATGAGCATGGTGCTCTGGAACTGCCATTGGTGGAGTTTTAAAATTTTGCGGCCACTATGCAGCTTGTGGGCTGGTAGATGGCTGAAGTCAGCAACTGGGAAAAACAGCTCCTAGCAGGACTGGTGGACGTGCTGAGCTCCCGGTGTTGTTTCTGGAGGGGACAGCATGATCAAACACTTTACCATACAGGGTTAGGCAGCATCTTGTGTGTAGCAGAGGCTGGTGGCAGTTGTGCTTTGAAGGGCTCCCTTCAATTGGGAGCAGCTGGTATGGATTCTTGTTCTAGTCAGGCGCATTGAGGTCCGCATGCTATTTCAGTGTGGCGGGATGGGGATGTGAATTGCTGGGGGGCATGTACCCCAACGAGCATTTTATCATCTTTGGAGATGCTTAGATGCAAGTAAGCAGCTACTGCTGCAAGGTGCAAATGAATAGACGTATAAGCTAGTCATGTTTGCTGTAAATGTAACAGGTAACAGATAATGTTTTGTATGGAAGCATCTAAAGGATGTTGTTATTGCAGTATAAAGCAAATCTCTTCCATTTTGCTGCATAGCAAGCTCTGGTGGTAGGCCTTCTTGCTTCTTTTAGAATATTCATACAGTCTGCTGGTAAATTTAAATACCTAAACTATGACTTCAGGAGCCAGATCGCTAGGTTTAGTTCCTTGAAATTTAGATGTCTGATTTCTCCATGGTTCTGTGTGAGGAGACTAGAGGTGAGGTGTAGCTTTTGATGTGGAACTATTGACAGCTCCATGCACCATGGTTGACGGGCCCATGTGGGAGTTGCTAGAATTAGTGTGAGTTGTTTGCCTGAATTCCCGAACCACAGACGGAATGAACAGGAGAGGCGGAAAAGCGTAGGCAAATATCCCCGAACAGTTCATCCATAGGGCATTCCCCTTTGAGAGCGGGTATGGGAACCTGGAGCCGAAGCTTGGCCATTTTGCGTTTTCGACTGTGGTGAACAGGTCTATTTGTGGAAAACCCCATTGTTGAAAATAGGGAAGGAGAACTTGGGGATGAAGTTCCAACTCGTGAATTTGCTGTCTCCTTCTGCTGAGGAAGTCGGCAATTTGATTGTTTACTCCTGGGAGATGTTCTTCCAGAAGATAAATCTTGTGATGGATTGCCCATTTCCAAATAGCTTGAGCTATTGACAGTTGGAGAGTGCGTGTTCCCTCCCCGCTTGTTCACACAGTACTTGCTGTCATGTTGTCTGTTCAGACTAAGACCGTGTTGGTGATGAGGTGAGTTTGAAAAGCTTTGAGTGCCAGAAAAACTGCTAAAAGCTCTAGATAAATGATATGGAGAGCCTTGTGCCTGTTGCTCCACAGTCCTTGTATTGTGTAAACCCGGAGATGAGCCCCCCAACCTGTTAGAGAAGCGTCTGCTGTGAGCACGATCTGTGCAATATGGTTGATGAAAGGCCGCCCTGTTGATAAGTTTTGTGGGTTCCACCACTGCAGAAAGCGATGGGTATGGCGTCTACCAACACTAGATCAGTTAACTGACCCTGTGACTGATTCCACTGATGTGCTAAGAACTCTTGTAGGGGGAGCATGTGAAGTCTTGCATGGGGTACCATTGCATTGCAAGACGCCATCCTTCTCAGGAGCTGCATGAACACTCTGGCTGGTAAAGCTTGGTTGGGTTGAAATTGTGGAATTATAGCCTGAATATTGCGAATTCTGGTTACATTGGGATAAGCTAGAGCTTTGACGGTGTCTAGACAGGCTCCTAAGTAAAACTGCATCTGTGACAGATGTAGGTGAGATTTTTGAGCATTGGTGGTGAACCCGAGTGGACGAAGAAGATCTAATGTGATCTGTGTGTGTTGTAGACAGCTCTTGTGAGAGCTGGCTTTGATAATCCAGTCGTCTAGATAGAGGGAAGACGTGAATTTGTTGTCTTCTGAGATGCGCAGCAACTTCTGCCAGACATTTGGTTAAAACTCTAGGCGCTGTAGTCACTCTGAAGAGGAGCACCTTGAATTGGTAATGCTTGCCCGCTATCACAAATCTGAGGTATTTGAGATGAGCCGGATGAATTGGAATGTAAAAATATGTGCCCTTTAAATCTAGGGTAGACAAAGTCTGCTCTTTGTAAAAGTGGGAGTACCTGTTGATACTTTGCGTGGCACCAAGGACAAAATATGAACAGAGTCTGATCAATCGACTGAGAGCGGACCGGGCGCAGTTAGGTCTTGAAGGCCGTCCACAAAGCTTTTTGATGGAAGGTCGATTCCGTTGTCGATCGATACACGGAGAAGTGGAAACGCGTTTGGAAACAATACCGTCGAGGGTAGAGAGGATTGCGCATCGAGGGGAACCCGAGGAACGGCATCGAACCAGAGCACAGCAATACACGTCTGAACTCTATGGTGGAGGAAAATCTATCTAACAATGTCGTTGATGCCCACGCGCACAATAACCGAAAGGAGTTGTTACCTTACCTCATGACTAGGAAAGACTTCTTCGAAGAAAAACAACTTGCAAACATCCGGACCCAACACTAGATGGCAGGAGTATGCAAAGCATGTGTATCTACAGCACACATGCCTTGAACAGAGTGTAACCTCCCTCACCTTGTAAATAGATACCAAACCAGTACTGCTACAGGTTGTCTGTCTGTGGAAAGTCTCAGACCAGAAAATCATGCAGGACCGAATGGGCCAAATGCCCCTCTTCCACTGGATTCAGCTATCCAAGAGATAGTACCTCATAAACATGTGGATTAACGCCCATATACACTGTGAATATCAAGGGTCCCCTGCTAATAGAATAGATAGTTCTTAAGGCAGGGACAAAAACTGTGTGTGAATAGCAACTCAAAGTGAATACAAAACTATAGGTTACAATAAACAACTATAGGTCAACAGGGAAAGGTACATTCAAAGGAAACCAGCACAAGAGTAAGTTATTTATAAAATAAGTTTGATTCATTTAATAATAATCATATTAAAAGGTAGACATCAACTGTCATACTAACATAAACATACATTTAATAATTAAAAGCAAGAAACAGATTATTTTTTATTTATTTTATTTGCATGTTTTTTATGGCGCTGCGAATCGACTCCCGAAGGAGTATCTCCGCGCCTATTGGCAGCAACTAAAGAGCAGCAACTTGTCATGATCTAATTCAAGGCCCTGGACCAGCTAAAGATTAAACAGGAAAGTTTTAAGTTTCTTCCTAAAAGGGAGATGTTCCCTGCATACTCTGATTTCCTTAGGGAGTTGGTTCCACAACTTAGGGCCGGCTACAGAAAGGGCCCTGCCCCCCTTTCTAGCTTTCATGGCCCTAGGAACACATAACAATTCCTGATCTCCTGATCTCAAGGCTCTAGATGGGACATAAGGGATGAATTTTTCAGTGAGGTAGCCAGGGCCCTTACCTATAAGGCATTTGTGGATGACACAACAGATCTTAAACATCACCCTCTGCCTTACCGGAAGCCAGTGCAGTTTGGCCAATAATGGTTTTGAGGGAGTACGAGGCGGGGCGTTTAAAACTAGTCGTGCAGCAGTGTTTTGTACAACTTGTAATCTAGCCAAGATACCCTCATTGGCACCCAGCAACAGACCATTGCAGTAGTCCAGCCTACTTAACACTAGTGACTGGACCAACGTTCTCCTGGTGAAATCTGGTAGCAGAGGGAATACTTTCCTGAGAAGACCAATTACATGAAAACATGAACCCACCACTTGATTGGTTTGTTGTGTTAGGGTGAGCTCATGATCCAGTTTCACTCCTAGATCTTTAACCACCGTTTTGGGCTCTGGGACGGGGCCAAGATCTTGAGGCCACCAGTCAGGAGTCCATAGACGTTTGGCCTCTCCGAAGAGCATCACCTCGGTTTTGGAGACGTTGCACTGTAAAAAATTGGCTGTCATCCAGCGTGCCACCTCCTTCATCCATCGGGCAAAGGAGTCACGCACCTCAGGAGTCATGATTTTAAAAGGGAAGAGGAGTTGTGTATCATCTGCGTATGATACTGGAATGAACCCGTGGGATCTCATGATGTTTGCTAGGGGTGCCACGTAGATATTAAATAACGTAGGGCTCAAACACGAGCCCTGTGGCACCCCCTTTGAGATCACCACCTCCTCTGATTGGTACGGTCCCAAAATGACTCTCTGGGTGCGTTCACTAAAGAAACTCCTTAGCCAGGCCAGAGCCTTGCCTTCCAGACCGATGTCAACTAGTCTGGAGGTCATGATTTCATGTGACACAGTGTCAAACGCCGCTGACAAATCCAGAAGCACCAGGACGACGGAGTAACCCTTGTCCTGTAACATCTGGAGATTGTCAGCGACGGACAGCAAGGCGGTCTCCGTACTGTGCCTGGGCCTGAAACCCGACTGAGAGGGGTCGAGTCCACCCGTTTGTTCAATAAATTTTGACAAATACTGATTCACATATCTCTCAGCAAGCTTCCCTATAAAAGGGAGAAGAGAGATCGGTCTCAGATTTGACAAATCCGACCAGGGGATTGAATTGTTTTTACGAAGAGGTCTGACCTGAGCCTGTTTCCAGGCTGAAGGGACTTCCCTCGTACACAAAGATAAGTTGACTATATGTCGCATTCCAGCCCCCAGATCATCAAGCAGAAGTGGCATAATACGTGCTGGGATGATATCTGTCGGGCACCCACTCTTTGTTTGCATGACAAGAGCAATCAGCTCTTCAATGGAGATGGGTGGGAAAGCGGCAAGCTTTTTGGCCTCATTATCTGGGGTCATAGTATGCAGCCGGACTGCATTGTCAGTTGCAACTGGATTGTTGGAGATGGAATTGGACGCAAGTATTTTATTATATATGGCGTCGATTTTCCTGACAAAAAACTGTGAAATATTATCACAGAGTTCTTGGGATTCGATCCCCTCAGTGTCACAGGCAGTGGGTTTGGTGAACGTCTGTAGAATGTTATACAGAGTTTTTGCGTTAGAACCCGCAGCTGATAATTGAACTGCTATATGTTGTTTCCTAGCAGCGCGGATTGCTTTATGATAGATTTTAAACGACCTCATAAAGTCCTCTTTATCCTCTGCCTTATGTGTAGCTCTCCATTTTTTCTCCAACTTTCTCATGGTCTGTTTTAGTTGTCTGAGATCTCCAGTGTACCAAACTTCTTGTTTTGGGGCCGGGCGGGGTTTATAAGTTTTCAGCGGGACCACACGATTTATGGTTCTTGACGCAGCTTCACTAAAAGCGCTTAAGGCTAAGGTAGCGTTTTCTCCGCACTCTTCCCAATTGGGCTCAGAGTAATTGTCCCTAAAGTCTGCAGGGACTAGTTTGTTCCAGGGCCTTCTGACATTGGCCATTGGCCTATGAAAGGCTTTGACTTTATAGTTAGTACGAGTGTAAAATGTAATAACCGAGTGGTCTGTCCAATCAACTTGGTAGGGGTTAAGACAGTTAATGGCTGTTGAATTACATAGTACTAGATCAAGAGTATGGCCCGCAGAGTGAGTTGGCCCCTGATTCATTTTATTTAATCCCAGTGCGGCCAAATCTGTAAGCACAGTCCGTGCATCAATACATGTGGTGATCTCACTGTGGATATTGAAATCCCCCACCAAAATGAACTCAGAGTTAACTTGCATGTGAGCCGCCAAAATTTCCATTAATTTAATGGAAAAGGTCCCACATGGGCCAGGAGGTCGATACACAAGTGCACCCTTCCTGGTTTCCCTAGAAGTGGGATTGATCGTAAAAATCATAAGTTCCATTTCCGGGGTACACACAGTTTCAATGACAGCAACCTCCAACTCTTGTTTAAACACAATAGCCAATCCTCCTCCCGTTTTGATCGGGCGATCCAGCCTTACTATTTTGTACCCAGTCGGTACCCCCAGTGTTATGGCAGGGATTGTATGAGGCTTCAACCAGGTCTCCGTTAAGAAACACAGATGGGGTCTCTCCGTTGTAATGAGGTCCCAGACCTGTGTTGCATGAGAGACAAGGGAGCGAACATTGCACAGAAAGTTTTTACACGCTAGGGGCGGAACTTTAGGTGCGCTAGTAGGCTGAGTTACGGGATTAGGGCTCCGCACAGGACAGGCAGGCTTTAAGTGATGAGCAGTTATTACCGCAGTGCTGGTAAATTGCAAATGACAACCCAAACAAGAAAAAGGTCCCCCCACGCTGGAACGAGTCCAGTAGGGGCACAGTGTGGTAACATACCTGCCTATTTCCAATAGAGTCTGGCGTGAATAAACCTGAGTTGCGACATGACTCTTCTCCGTTAGGAGGGTACAGGATGCCATGGCCCCTTGCCCCTAGCCCCGTCCTGTCGCGGACGGGCGCAGACGGGCTGGTCTTTGGCTCGTCTTAGGCGCAGGATTAGGCGCCACACTGCGCGTCAACACTGCGCGTTGAGTCGCCGAGGTGCTTTATAGCCCTCGAGTTAGGGGAGAGCTGGAGCGCTAACCGCTTGCTTCCCAGGATGTTCCTGCCTCTGTCTCTGCCCCGCCTTCCCCACCCGTGATTGGCTGAGGGTCTGGGAGGGCGTGCAGGCACAGGACAAACAACAAGTGCGTGTGAGTATGCGGAACCAATTTTAAACTAATTATACAAGTGCAACACTACAACAGAGTGAGACACAGGCAACAAACTATTTTGCCCCTTTAAAAACACATAAATATAATTACACAGCTAAAATTCTGCACGAGCTCACGGAGCCGGTTTAGAGCAATATTAAAACACAACAGGAGCAGAATGCTCGCAGATGGCGCCAAAACGGAGTCAGGGAAAGCTGCCACCGTCCCCCTTACCGCAAAGTCGGCTTCCGCCTCGCTGACTTTATAGCCCTCGAGTTAGGGGAGAGCTGGAGCGCTAACCGCTCGCTTCCCAGGATGTTCCTGCCTCTGTCTCTGCCCCGCCTTCCCCACCCGTGATTGGCTGAGGGTCTGGGAGGGCGTGCAGGCACAGGACAAACAACAAGTGCGTGTGAGTATGCGGAACCAATTTTAAACTAATTATACAAGTGCAACACTACAACAGAGTGAGACACAGGCAACAAACTATTTTGCCCCTTTAAAAACACATAAATCAATTACACAGCTAAAATTCTGCACGAGCTCACGGAGCCGGTTTAGAGCAATATTAAAACACAACAGGAGCAGAATGCTCGCAGATGGCGCCAAAACGGAGTCAGGGAAAGCTGCCACCGTCCCCCTTACACAACATACTGTACTTCAATACAAGTAAGTTGACAAAAAATTAAAAATAATAATCAGTGGCAATGATTATTGTTCGACGCGCGTTTCGGCGTTGCAGTTATTTGAAATGACATCGAGTTTCAAAACGATTGTACTTGGAGTATTATATCTGTCCGCTTTCACGCCAAGAAAAGGTGCACCATTTAAAAAACGGCACGCAGACAGTGTATAACTATCCTGAATATACAGACAAGCTCACATCAGGAGCAGTCGATGTCATTTCAAATAACTGCAATACACAGCTGCCTCCAAGTGCATCGTTCATTTACTACAGAGGCAGTACTACCACATATTTTAGATTTAGAAATTGTTCGTGGGGAAAAACTCTTCGCAAAAGGTAGCTAGATCTTGGCCATTATTATACTAGAAGCTGGTATAAGTGATCAACAGAATCTTTCTGATGAGAAATTGTGGCTCCTGAAGAAGGCGTTGTCTGCAACGCCGAAACGCGCGTCGAACAATAATCATTGCCACTGATTATTATTTTTAATTTTTTGTCAACTTACTTGTATTGAAGTACAGTATGTTGTGTAATCTGTTTCTTGCTTTTAATTATTAAATGTATGTTTATGTTAGTATGACAGTTGATGTCTACTTTTTAATATGATTATTATTAAATGAATCAAACTTATTTTATAAATAACTTACTCTTGTGCTGGTTTCCTTTGAATGTACCTTTCCCTGTTAACTTAACGCCCATATAGCAGCCTGGCAGATGTCCAAGGTAGGTACTTCATGCGTCAGCATAGTGGTGACAACCTTGACCCTGGCAGATTAAGGCCACAGACCTTTTGGAGGCTGTATCGGCTGTTTCATACCAATCCATAGATCTTAATACAAAGGACAATCCATCTGGTGATGATCCATTTATTTACTGCCTTTGCTTTCTTTGTTTTAGAGAATCAATGTAGAGATGATCATCCATCCAATGGTCCCAAGTGTGATGAAAGTAGAAGATCAGAACTCGTTTAGTGTCTAAGTGATGGAGTGTGCATTCCTCTTTGGGTGGACGAGGAGGGAAAATAAAATGTAGGCATATTGATGATAGCTTTCAGGAAGAACGCCACCTTAGTCCATACCACTAGCTTGACTGGAAAGAATTGTTGGAGAGTGAATGCTTGTAGATCACTCTTACAACAAGCTGGAGTGATTACTTTAAGATACACTAGGTTCATGGTTAGTAGCCTTAGAGGACTGTGCTTTGGCTCTAATAGGGTGCACATTAGAAATCTGATAATCAAATTCAGATCCCATTGAGGCATCTGAAGAGAATTCAGTAGAAATATGTGAGTCAGCCCCTTTCAGAAACGGAAAAAAGTAGGTGATTTAAACAGAGGTGCTGATCAGGTAACCACAGAAACATCATAAGGCCTGCAAATAATATTTGACTTGTAACACAGCACGGCCTTGCTGGGCTAATGAAAGTGAGAAAAGAAGCACGTACTACAACTGGGATTGCAGGGGCTGGATATGCCTAGCCGAACACCACACAACAACATTCTGCCTGTGTCTCACATAGGTGGTTTGGATGGAGCTCTTGCAGCTAAATCTGCAAGCATGGAGGTGTAAGTTGTACAGGCTTTGGTGTAAGGCCCGGCTCTGCTGCTGCAACAGAATATCCTCCAGAAGAGGCAACCAGATCGGAGCACAGGTGCTCCCAGCCTGAATGTCTGGGTACCATACTCTCGTGGACTGATCCAGAGCTACTAGGATAATGTGGGCCCGGTGGTCAATGATCTTCTGAACATTTGGAAGGAAAGATCGGGAGAGGAAGGTGTACAGGAGTCACTAACTCCAATCCAACCGAAAAGTAGCTCTAAGGTAAAATTGCCTTCAGAACTCCAACACACTAAAACTGTGCATTATTGCCAGTGGGGAAAAGATAACAGGGTTCTCCCCTGTGCAGGAAGATGCCTTGTGCCACCTGTTAGAGTAACAATCATTTGTGATCCACTAGTTAATGCAGACTAATTTTGTTTGCACTGGCATTTAAAGATGCTGCCAGGTGATGCACGACCAGAAAGCTGCCTTAACGACTCAGCCAATTTCAGAGGCATAGAGTCTTTTGGCACAGGACCCATGACCTCCACCCTGCCCTGCTTGTTGCAGTACCTCAAGGCGGTGATGTTGTCCATAAGAACCTGCACCCAGTGCCCTCTTGGGCGGGAGGAAACCTTTTAGTACCAAGCGATTTGCCTGAAACTCCAAGTTGATGTGAAGGCTGTTTTCTGCCAGAGACCAGAGTTTCTGATCTCCAACTGGCTCAGATGGCCTCCCAAAACCAGGCACAATGCATACGTCAAGACTGTTAGCTCTGGGTGGGGCAGGGGAGGTGTCTGCCAACAGTCCAATTGCAGTCCCGCAATCACCACTGCAGATCTTTAGCAGTGTCCTTTGCTTCTTGAATGGAAACAGAGGTTCTCTTGGTGCTGAACCAACTAAGACTTAAGATCGTACTGCAGAGCCTGCATCCATTAGCAGGATGCAGGAGGCCAAGACGCCACAGAGCCGCTCTTACTGAGCCCCAAGTTAAGGTTTAAAACATTAGGATCATAGCCCAAATATCCTAGACACTTTCAGGCAGAGGGAAGGATCGAAATAGTAAAGTGTCCAGGATGGCTTCAATGAAAAAGGAACCTCAGTGAAGAAATCCGGTATCACTTCGGCACATTGTTGGCAAATCACAGGGATGTCAACGGGTCGCCTGTTCTCTGGATGTGTTTCACGACTGCTTGAGGTGAGCCTGCCTTCATCAACTAGTCGTTGAGGTATGTGAAGGCTGGTATCCCCAGCATTATTAAATGGGCAGCAACCCCCCACTATCACTGTGAGGAGCACTTGTAAGGTCAAAGGGAAGCATGGAGAACTGAAGTGCTAGTGGCCTACATGAAAGTGCAGGAGAGTTTCTATAGTATTGTAGGACACGGATGTCAAAATAGGCACCCTGCAATTACAATGCCACCATCCAGTCGCCTGGACACTGAGCAGATAGAACCTGTGAGTATTTTAAACTGTCAAGCATGAGGAAGCATTTTAGAGGGTCTAGCTCAAGGTCTAGAATAGGCCAAATTCCTCAGTCCTTATTTGGCATCAACAAAGCTAGCAAACCCACTGCATAAATCTAATGTCTGATCCAGTGTCTTTTGAGTCCTGAGACAGTTGTGCTGCCTTATCAATTTGAGGTTTGATAGTGAAGTATGACAAACCTGAGAATGTGATATGTAAACAGAAGTGTAAAGGGGTGACTGTAAGATGCACTGAATGACATAGAACCATGTCAAGGTCAACTTCTGTAAGACAGAGTTTCACAGGTGGATCCTGGTCCAGCTACGAGCCTACTCAGTCATTATTTTAGGACCTCCGATTGCTGACAACCCCCTTTCGCTTCCTCCGCTTCCTCCGCAAATCAAAAAAGTGGCCAAAAACTCCTATGAGAGCACAGCACTGTATTGTGTATTCTTTAGCATTGGGGTTTCTACACAGGATGCATATCGCCTCTGCAATAGTACACTTATAGGTATAATGCCAATGGCCTCTACATTGGGGAAGGGCTGGAGGCGGTGGTGAATCAATACCTACCTAATGGACTACAATGAACCCAAAACACTGGGGCCAGACACATTTTACATTCCACCTTCCAAACTCCACACAAACCAGCTGTCAATTGCAAGATCCATCTCAGACAAAGCCTATTGTTTTGCTCAGCAGGCTATTCAACAACGTTCTGACCAATATTTCTCAGTCTAAACTACAGACGTACAACCAGAACAGGAACCTCTGTTGCAGAATGACCTTCCTCTTGATTAACCCATTGTTCAGAATATCGAGCACTGACTGGAGCCCTTTTTTTTTTTTTTTTTTTTTTTTTTTTTTTTTTTTTTAGAGAACTCTAACCCTGCACAAACAAGGACTGTAACAGCAACTTAGAATTAAAAACAAAACGCGATTTCCCCAACAGCTAATAGGGAGAATCAATAATTTATACACAATTGGCTGCTCTATACCCTGGCATCACACTCTGGCATACACACTGCAATAAGCTAGCTGCAACGGGACTGAAGCACAATGACGAACCTCACGCACATCAAACATTCTACATCCCGCAAACCCACTCTTTCTCTCTCTACCCACTATATGTGATGAACCACGCATCCACTTACTCGACCATCCATTGAGGCTCAATATGGGCATGAAGTGATAAAATGCTATCCAAATGCGCCAACACAATACAGAATTTTGGTGAGGAAGAGAAAACATAATTCTTAAAGGGAAAGATCACATCTAATGTTTGCTATTAGAGCCTCACCAAAAGTGGTTGTTTAGCATATTACAACTAAAGAAAGAGTTACGCAGCAAAAGAGGTTTTCTTTCTACAGTGCTGTAAAGACCGCATCTACTCTTACTGATGCTTGGTAAGAGCAAAAACTATCTAAAACAAGCATTTGCAATGCAATAGGTCTCGCATTAGGACATTTTGAGCTATTGGTAATATCCTTGGTGCAACAATATTAACTGTTGCATGGCTAAACACTTATAAGGTCCCAAAGGCGAGACCTATTGGCTATGCCAATGCTTGTAATTGTATTTATATATAGCACTTACTACCCCTGAGGCGCTGTAACAATATCCATGTTTTATAAATTGGCGAGTAGAAAGGGGGTGGGGGCTCTCCCACATACTTGGCATCCATTTGTGGATGAGCTTGCCCTGCCCATGGGCTTCAGACCCCGCGAAGCGTACTTCGACTATTAGCAGCCAGGAACACTGCTGTAATAAACCAATCTAGAAGTGAACCCCACTGTCCTTACAGCTGTAGGCCCCAAGAAAAGAGCACTTGACCGCGTGTTCACTGGCATTACACATACACACCCTACATTAGCAACAGTCTGTCCCCAACTGACATTAAAACAGGGCCCTACACTAACAGTAGAGGATTTCATCTGTTGTTAAAACTAAGGCCTTAGACACTTGCAAAAGGCTAGACGCTCCTTCTCAATAAACTGAGCGTTGCAGCACACAATTCAATTGAAGTTAAAGATGAATGTATTACTACATAGTGTTTAAAGACACAACATTTGTCATTGTAGATGTTGTATGTACCGCCGCTATTACTCAGAAGGATACAAGCTTTGGCAAATGCTTGTCAAACTACTTGCTTTGCCAATACTGTAGAGCAGCAGCAAAAAAACAACAGCGTGATGAAGTGTAATCATCAAGATTGCTATGGTATGCCTTGCCTTTTTTTTTTACTTACGATTTGAAGATGTCGAATATCACCTGAAGCAGTCAATTTATTTTTGAAACATACATGTAATTTCTGATGATTCCCTCTTCTTTACGATTTGAAGATGTCGAATGTCACCTGAAGCAGTCAATTTATTTTTGAAAAATACATGTAATTTCTGATGTTTCCCTCTTCTTCATTTTGCTTGCAACAAAGTGTCACTCATAAGAATTAAAGTAAAGTTATGAAAATGTCACACACAAACAATCTGAAACCTTGGCAGCTATGACTCTCTGCTGATGCTGTCTGAAGGCAGTATGGTGCAGGAGAGGGTTGGGCTGTTGAGGCCCCTCTGCTGATGCTGCCCGAAGGCGGGGGGGAGGGGGGAGGCTGAGCTGCTAAGGCCTCTTTGCTGATGCTCTCTGTAGAATGGCAGGATGGGCCGAGCTACCAATGCCTCTCGGTCGATGCCATCTGGGAGGGTGATGCTGGCTCGGACAGTTGTGACCTCTCTACTCACGCGGTCCGAGGAGAGGTTGGAAACACAACAGCGTGCAACGAGTAATCATTTCTCAGCTGCTTTCCATGTCAGATGTGTATTATCGCCTGACACGTCATGCAGTGTCGGAAACAGAACACGGTGTATATTGACTGCGTCTTTACCTTTTGTCACAATAGCGTCTCGTTTGAACAAGCGCTTCCCTGTGCACACCAATGCTTGGCACACACGGCCCCAGAGACAAACTCTATTTATAATCCAGCACAGAGCACCCCACTCATGGACATTGATACACTTGATACTTGATGGCCGCACGGGGCGTCCGATCTGATACTAGGAAAAGGGGCGATAATTAGCTCCTGCTGTGTCTTGCAGCCGCCAGTAATTAGCGCTAACTAAGAAAACAAGAACATTAGTTAAGGACTAATAAGGCAGTTGAGAATAGAAAAAAAGGCAAATAAATGTTGAGGCACTTTGGCGTATGGGAGCGTGTGTTTGTTCCAAATAGTATGGGCTGCACGAGGGAGAGAGGCTCACTCAGGCGTCAGCAAATCCCTTACGCACGCAAGGTTATGCAGCATATCAATAGTGCCTTGTGGAGATAGGTTTAATTAAAGTGGGCAAATGTGGCTGGGAGTGGGCGCTCTACATTACAAGGGAGGAACAATGCTGCAGAAATCTCACATGTACAGGAGCGCATAAGTCATCCTGAATGCGAAGAGCAGAGCTACCTTCCGGCTTCTCTGGTGGACGGGCTGAGGCAAAGTGTTCTGTCAAAACCGGCTGCCTGAGAGCTTGTGCAGCGATTCAATGAGCCTCGGGGTATTTCCGATTAGCTACAGCTGATTAGCTAAGGCTGGGCCAAGCAGAGAGCGGTGGGCTTTTAACCCATTCGGAGCCTCGCAGAGTCAAGTGTATTCAAGGGCCGTAGAGCAAGCATGAAGAAAAAACAAGCATTGAAAATGCAATAGGTCTCGCAATAGAAGAGTTTAACTTTTTTCGTTTTGCAAATGGATGAGTGGCGTTGCGTGGATGAGTGGCGTTGCGTGGATGAGTGGCGTTGCGTGGATGAGTGGCGTGTGAGAGTGGCGTTGCGTGTGAGAGTGGCGTTGCGTGTGAGAGTGGCGTTGCGTGTGAGAGTGGCGTTGCGTGGGTGAGTGACGTTGCGTGGGTGAGTGGGGTTGGAATGCAATAGGTTTCGCATTAGAAAAGTTGTAGTTATTGGTCTTGTAAATGACAATTTATTTATTTTTTCGTTGTTAAAATTGCTAAATTGATGGCTTTGTCATTTACAATGCCAATAGTTATAACTTTTGCGAATGTGACACCTATAGCATTTGGAATGCAACATGTTTTGTATTTATGTGACTTATATGGCAGCTCTGGTCGTTAAAAATTGCTAAATTGATGGCTTTGTCATTTACAATGCCAATAGTTATAACTTTTGCGAATGTGACACCTATAGCATTTGGAATGCAACATGTTTTGTATTTATGTGACTTATATGGCAGCTCTGGTCGTTATGCTACATCTCTAGATAGTTTTATCTTTCGCAAATGTGACACCTATTGTAACACAATATGTGTTGTGAGTGAGGGTGAGGGGTTGAGGGTGAGTGAGGGTGAGGGGTTGAGGGTGAGTGAGGGTGAGGGGTTGAGGGTGAGTGAGGGTGAGGGTGAGTGAGGGTGAGGGTGGGTGAGGGTGGGTGAGGGTGAGTGAGGGTGAGTGAGGGTGAGGGGTTGAGGGTGAGTGAGGGTGAGGGGTTGAGGGTGAGGGGTTGAGGGTGAGTGAGGGTGAGTGAGGGTGAGTGAGGGTGAGGGTGAGTGTGGGTGAGGGTTTGAGGGTGAGTGAGGGTGAGTGAGGGTGAGTGTTATTAATTGTACATATGGGAACTATTTGGGGGAAAGTGCAGACGCCAACCTGCAGCAACCCAGCTCGGGTCACAAAGAAATATGCCAGGCTAAGAGAACATATTACAGTAAGCAAGCGGATACTTGCGCCCAATATGGAATGGCAGCTGTCAGTGAACGTGTAGTGTTGTTAGTGCCCATTATTAGTGTGTTATCACTGCGGTAGACACAGCTGTGCGGTTACAGTAGCACGCCACTCCTAGTTAGTGCTGTGATGGTACTGTTCACTGTTTATGTATTAATGGCAGCTGTTAGAGTGTTGGCAGTGTCCACTGTTGACCCCTGAGATAGAACGTAGAGCAGATAGGTAGGAGGCAGCAGGGCCAAGTGAGGTAGGTAAAAGTAGCTGCTGGCAGCATTACTTCCCTGGCTGTCCTGCTCTATGAATCGATCTACACTGGATCCCAGACTTGAAGCGCAAACTGGAGAGCTGCGGGGGGGCAGGCACCTCCTGGATTAGCAGTTGGAGCAGGACATTATATTTGGAAACGGGTGTGGAGCGACAGAAAGTGGGGGGGATGGGAGAGAAAACAGCCAGAGGAAAAAATTTGAAAAAGGCCTATGGAAACGCAGTGAAATGAAAGGGGGAAGCCACCTAGGAAGAGCCTGGGTAAGCGGAGTAGGAAAGCCCGTATTTTGCTTTGCGGTTTATTTTCGTATTATGTTTCGCTCTGGATTGTATATCTGTTGACAGCTTAATGTCCTTTTGGGCGTGTAATCAGTGTAATCAGTTATTTCCTGCAGCGCAGCATTTTGTTCTTTATGTAAGGGAGTGAGTTTTTTTTTCACAAAATGGGTGTAGTGGCACAATTACGAACAATCTTACTCTTAAATAACAAGCCGTGAGGGGCGGTAGGTGTTTGGGGAAGATATACGGGAGAGTAACTTAACTGCAAGCAGCGCCGTGTGCCAGTGAGTCGCTGTAAAGCCTTGAATACATAAACACCAAGACTAACCTTCCAAACACTTTTAGTTTGCTAAAACTGAATTTATTTTCACATAAAAAAGGAATTTTTGTTCTAAATAGGAACATAAAGCAGGTAATAATTTGCTAAAGCTATATTTTGCATATTTACAATACCTAAGAAGGAGTATGCTCCGACGTGTCAGGTGGGGGTCAACCAAAGAAAGGAAGGAATAATCCTTTTTTTTAATAAACCCCTCACTCACCACCTAGTGGTGACATGCTTCATCATCGGGGTCCACCCTGGTGGCCTAGCGTCACCAGGGTGTGCTTCAACACCTGTAATACAGTGGAGCGGGTTTGTGAAGTGTAAGTGCAAAAAAAGGGTGATGTTAAAAATGTCCTGGTTTGTCTTTCAAAAGTAATTTTTATTAAAAAGCAACTGGACAATATTAAAACAAAATGCGAGATACTGGAAGGGGGAAGTTACGACCTACGTATCTCTATATGTGTTGGTGGTGTTTTTAGGTCAACATGTTTCTACCTTATGGGATAGTTCCCGGTATTCTTCAGGACCAAAGGAGATGGACGGTATGAGCCTCCTAAAGGACTCACCCTATCCTAAATCCTTGTGAAACCTATGGCACAGATGTACCTAGGTAAAATGCTCACAACGTTGTGGAGCAAAAATTAGAAAAACAAAAACCTGTGGGGAAAGAGAAATGGATTGGCGTTAGGCGCAAAGCATTATTACTAGCCTGTAACGTCGTGCCGATTCTTAGTGCAGTCATTCTGCATGCCACAGTGGTGATTTGGGACCTCAAGTTATAGATGAGCATTGTGATATATCGTGGGTGACCGCTTATTATTAAGGCCAATAGGGGATATATCAATGTCTGTTAGGTGCGTGCTGAATCACATGCAGATTGTACCGTTTTATCTCTCAGGTTAAGGGAATAAAAGGAAAAAATGAAAACATACTATGCTAACAGCGCGTGGTTATTATGACGCGCAATGTGGTTTCTCACGAGTCAATCACCGGTTGCTGGGGGTGACTCTAAGTGAAATGACAGACAAGACTGACAATACACGAATAACACAGAAGGAGACAAAAATACAGGATGGCGGGGGTCAGGCTTACTATTTTCGTTATTGTTTGATGCTTCGTCGGGCAGGGGGTAGGTACATCACGCGGTACAACGTACTCTAAATAAAGAGGTGTTGTGTCCGTGATTAGAATCAAGAAGAATGAAAATATCGTGGTGGGGCGGTACACAATCCGCGCGTGTGAATGTACACGCCGGTGTAATGGATCAATTACTTACAGTTATCTGGCGTGGAACATGGCCCGTTACCTACAGCTACCGTCCGCTGCTCGGCTGCAATTGCCGGGCGGGTTTCCGCGGTAGATAATGGGCGACTGCTTCCGGGTGCGGTCACGTGGGTCCGCGTCACCGGTGGGGCGGGGTTGCAGTATGGCAAGCCGCCGGGGCCCTCGGTTGTCAAGGAGACGCAGTAAGCGTTAGAGATTAGATAGCAGATATCGCTGCCTACATGGGGGGAGCAGCTGGTGCTGGCAAGGAGGGGGTTGACTATCACGTAGAGATGGTATCTCGTACAGATAGTAGATACAGAAGATTAAACAACGGGAGTAAAGAAGGAGGTAAAAAACGGGAAGCAAAAAAAGAGTGAACTCACTCTTAGAGGATGGGTCTTAAATACAGACCGAGGGCTCTATGGTTGGTACCAATGGACATTGTTGTTAGGAATACGCTAAGTCCTGCGTGGGACTATTCGGTGGCAAATGGGAGCTATGTTCATAGGGATATTGGGGAGGGGTTTAACACGGTGCTAGTGGGCATGGTCAACGTGGTGGGCGGCCCAGAATGGTACAGGGGTATCTACAGATTATCGGAACAGGATGCTCATTTCATCACAGAGGTCCACGGAATATTATCGTTTAACCCCTGTTTGTGGGTCGAAAGTCTGTAGATCCAGCGTTGCTCTTTCTCGAAGAGGCGTGATTGCATGTTGGGGCCTGGTTGCAATTGTTCTATGACTGTCCATTTCATGTCATTGGGGGTGTGATTGGCTGTGAGGAAATGGTCGGTCAGTTTAGTAATGTTTTTCTTGCAGCGTATTGTGCTTCTATGTTCACAAATCCGTTGTTTGACTTTGCGGGTCGTCATTCCAACGTAAGGCTTCCCACAGGTACAGGTGATAAGATACACAACATTACTGCTGTTGCAATTCGTGTGGCTCCTTTGTTCCCAGATCCTGTCCGTTTCGAGGTTTAGCGTTTTGGTGTTTTCCGTAAGGTGGCAGACACTACAGTCGCCACACCGTGTGTGTCCTGTTACAGGTGGTAGCCCCCATAATTGTGTGAGCGTGGGGTTATTGTTGTCGGTGGTCTTTTTTGGTCTGGTATTCACCAGACTGTCCTTCAGGCTTTGCGCCCGTCTGTAAGAGAAAAGTGGCTTATCCCAATTGAGGTTGCCGGAATTGACCATGGACCAGTGTTTGTTTATACTTCGACTGACTTGGTTTGAGATTGCATTGTAAGTGGTCACGCATGTCAATGGAGTAGCTTGTTGATTCCTCACGGTTTCTTCCAGGAGGGTATCCCTCTGTTGGTTCCTCGCTCTCTTTTGACATTTGTTAATAATCTGGGTTGGGTAGCCACGATTTCTCAGCTTGGTTGTTAGTTCTTCTGCCTGGCTCTTGTAGTCGGTCAATTTGCTGCAGTTTCTGCGTAGGCGCAGATATTGGCCGTAGGGTAGATTCTCCCTTAATGGCCGTGGGTGGAAGCTCTCGTACCTTAGCAGGTTGTTTTTTGCTGTTGGTTTGAAGTGGGTCTTTGTTGTGAGCGTATCATTCTCCCTTTGGATTTCTATGTCCAGGAAAACCATTTTCTCTTTATCCATGCTGTGGGTAAAATGTAAATGGGGATCACAGTTGTTAAGCCAAGTAATGAACGCCAGTAGAGACTCTTGTGGGCCTTGCCAAATGGTTAGAACATCATCAATGTATCTCCGCCAAAATTTGATGTTGTCAAAGTAGGGATTATTGGGTGTTAAGATATATTTCTGTTCGAAATCATATACGTAGATCCCCGCTACGCTCGGCGCGAAGACACTGCCCATGGAAGTCCCCCCTGTCTGGAGGTATAGTGTTCCTTCGTGTTCGAAAAAGTTCCGTTTCAGGGCTAGTGTGGCACAGTTGATGATAAATTCTCTGGGTGTGCGGTGGTCCCAAAGGGTTTCTTCCAGTGTTTTTTTCAGTACCTCTATGGTTGCATCCTGGGGAATGTTAGTGTACAGGCTTTCGATGTCAAAGCTTACTAGGATGGTATCTTCCTCCAGTTTGATATTCTTTAGTAATGTTAGTAAGTTCTTGGTGTCCCTTAGGTATGTGGGTGTCTTCTGTACGATGGTCTTGAGAAAGAAGTCACAAAACCTCGAGAGAGGTTCCAACAGTGAACCTATGCCGGAAACGATTGGTCTTCCCGGGGGGGGCATTTTGTTCTTGTGCATTTTGGGGACCACGTAGAAGTAAGGTACTTTGGCTTCTGTCTTGCTGAGGTAGTCAGCCTCCTGTTTGGAGATGTGGCCCGCTGCTTCGGCTGTCTCCACAAGTTCTATTATTTCTGCCCGCAGCTCTTCCGTGGGATCACTTTGGAGTGGTAGATAGTTCTTTGTGTCGCCTAAGAGGCGTCTGCATTCCGTCTGGTAATCCATTGTATTCATCAGTACCAGACCTCCCCCCTTGTCTGCTGGCTTTATCACTATTTTGTCATCCTGTTTGAGATCCATCACGGCTTTTTTCTCTGCCCTGGTATTGTTGTGATAGAGTGTGGTAACTGACATTTTCTCTATGTCGTTGAACACGGCCTGCTCGAAGGTGTTGATTTCGACAGGAGTGGTATGCGGAGGTGGTACAAAAGTGGATTTCATTCTAAGACCTGTTTCATTGATAGTGGCCTCTGTGTTTTCAGTCTGATTTTTTTCGAAAAAAGCTTTGAGCTTCAATTTCCTAAAGAATGCTGCCAGTTCACAGTGTAACTTGAATTTATCAAGTGCGGCTGTTGGTACGAATCCAAGTCCTTTATTCAGGACTTGTGTCTCTGTCACTGACAGTACCCTTGATGATAAGTTGGTAACTAATTCCTCGCATTGCTGGGGCCTGCCTTGTTGGTCCCCGTTTTGCTCCTGGTGTTGTTTCCTATTGTGTCCTCTTCCTCCCAGTGAACGTTGTTGCCCCGTCTGTTGCGTCCTCTTCCGCGCCTGCCTCTGTTGGGAAAAGGAGGCCGGAATTGGTTGGGTGGAAAGGGGAACTGTTGGAATGGGGGTTGCCATCCATACATCGGGAACTGTTGTGGTGGTTGGTAGGGGTTCATGAAGGGAGGGTGGCTATATTGTGGCCATTGTTGGTGCCCTCTGTACGCTCCTCCTTGTCGTTGTCTTGGTGTACTACTGTTGGACCCTCCGCTGTTATTAGAGCTTTGAGAGGTGTTGCTTGACGCATCTGAGTCTTGGTCGGGTATCGGAGTAGCTTTATAATCCGGATCCGAGTACGGGTAAGCTTTGACAAATTTGAATTTTTTGAGGTCCTTTTGGAATTTTAGTACCTTCTGTTGGGTAAGGTTATCTCTGTATTCATTTATTTCTTTATTGAGATCGTCTAACTTTTTCTTATATCCCGTAATCGTGGCTTTGATTTGGCTCTCAGTCAATTGGATTTCTATTTGGATTTTCTCTGAGAGGCGTACTGCAGTTTTTAGTATCAAAATGATCCAATCATGGGTGCAGTGCCATGCTATTAGGGCCCAATCCTTCCTAAATTCAGGATCATCTAAGAAAATTCTCGGGGCGTTGGTAACCAGCAGGCCGTTTGGAGCAATGTTATTAGTTACGTATTCTTTTAATATGGTCCCGTGTAGTATAGTTCGTATACGGTTGCGTTTCATCTCCGTTAGTTTCTCCCATTCCGATGTCTGTGAGATAGTGTTACTGATATTCGCATCTGCAAATTCATTAAGATTGGTCATGATTGAGTCTATTTCTTCTGTAGAGAAAGATAAGCCTGGGTTTTCCGCCATGTTTGTATCGTGTCTCCTCAACTGTGACACCAGTGTTGGCAGTGTCTATGCTCTCGCAGCTGTGCGCTGCCACGATATCGGGAGGGGTTTATTAAAAAAAAGGATTATTCCTTCCTTTGGTTGACCCCCACCTGACACGTCGGAGCATACTCCTTCTTTTGTTTTGCATATCCTTGTCCAGGGGAACAGGAGTATCTCTTGTCCACTCGGAGTGGGCACAATCCCTTGCTCTCTCCTTTGTTTTCCCGATATTTACAATACCATCACACATTTACATGGACGCACGGGAACACACACTTAGGGTGCCTGTTGATTTTAGAAACTATAGCAACTTTTGTTTTGCAGGAATGTGGGATATGCACCTGGGGGAGGGGAAAGGAGCCGAGAAAAGCTAACACTGCTCACTGCATTTGTATTAATGCAGCGCATTATTTCCGGATCGTGGCGCTGAAGCAGATTAACGACGGAATTACTAGGATTTGCCCAAATGCATCCATGTGACACTGCCTTCTAGTCTCAGCAACGCACAAGCATTGTGGGACATGTAGTTTCAGGTTTTACATTAATCAGGACCTACAAGTCAGGCCGGTCTAGAATATAAATTACAGTTTGAAACAAAATATAGTTAAGGCGGGCTGAGGCGGTTATATACGACGCGGGTCATCTGTCTGTGACTGGATGAACTACGATGCTTAAATCCGCCCAGCTTTCTCTCGTTATTCAGTTACCCCCAATAGTGAAGTCGGCTCAATAACTACTAAGTGGAGCCCTGCAACGTGCTATTGTTATTTTGTACTTTTAACTGTGCAATGGCACCATCACCATGCTTTAAGAACAGGAGATTGCCTAGCGAGATGTATATGGCCTTATTTGTAATGGTAAAACCTGAAACTACTAGTCCCAGACTGCAAAGCGTCCTCTCCTAAAACATTAGAATCATTTTAAAGGTGGAAAACAAAACTGCATGGTCCAGTATGCACATTAGTTCCCCGGACTCATCACAGCTTTCCCCACCATGCATACAAGAAGCTAGGGCAAGATCTTTAATCCCAAAATCTTTTTTATTAAAACAAGCTCAAGTTGAATACATACTTTTCATTGTTAATCATGCATGCAATACAGTTGTCAATTTGTGTAACATTTGTTGGATGTCAAGTACATTCATCGACCCCCAAGAGCGACCCTAGGGTCGGCTACAAGAGTTTATGGCCAGAGCGGCAACTTTAGATGTATATGAAACAGGCAAGATCGATTATACATCCATACATTTAATACACACTTTTAGGCACCTCAACTCCCTCTGTATTTGCGCCACTGAGACCAGACCTTCTCCCACTTCTACTTGACGATTTCTGACTATTTAGGACAGTAAAGATTATGGGTGTGGTGCTGTTAAACAATCAAACAGAAAAAGGACTGGATCAGCTAAATCAATAATTGCTCAAGTTTACCATATTGAGGGCCAATATGTTCTGACTCATCCAAGTGAATGTTGATGAGGAATCATAATACGCCCACAATGCAAAAGTAAATGACAAGCTGCGAACAAAGCATCCGAAAGCAGCCTAAAGGGGAGAAAGGAGGGGTGAGTGTAAGCCGAGGTCACACGGCGGGCAGGGGAGGGGGCGGAGCGGGGAGAGCGAGAGCGGCATGTGGGTGTAAAGAAGCCGGGCCGGGCAGGGGAGGGGGCGGAGCGGGGAGAGCGAGAGCGGCATGTGGGTGTGAAGAAGCCGGCCGGGCAGGGGAGGGGGCGGAGCGGAGCGGGGAGAGCGAGAGCGGCATGTGGGTGTGAAGAAGCCGGGCCTTTGAAGTGAAGCTAAGCTTCACTTCAAAGGTGTCGGAGGAATGCGGGCGGCTGTGCACGCGCTTTTAAGCTCAATGCACATGCGCATTGAGCTTAAAAGTCACGGGCACTGCAAGGAATCGCCACGATTCCTTGCTTCGTAGTTAAACGTTGTTTGAGCCGCAATAGGCTCGCAAGCTCGATGCGCATGCGCATCGACAGGCGAGACCTAAAAAACTAGTCGGTGGGGGCGGGGGAGAGGGGGAGTGAGCGAGTGGGAGGGAAGCGCTGGTGAAGCGTCGCGCATCAAGAGCCTGGTGGGGGGCGGGAGAGCCAGCGAGTGGGAGGGAGGGAAGGAGCATATGGGGATGGGATGTGAGTAAGGGGGAGCAGAAGCCTTTGATGTGGTGTGGGAGGCCAAGCGCGCGCTGGAGAAGCGTCACGCTTCAAGAGTTAACATGCATTGTGAGAAATCCGCAGAGAAATCTGCTTGGTCAAGAGAGTTTGTTCCCCTGCTATAGGGTCGAGCTAATTAATCCCTGCGGGATTCAATAGCTCGACCTAAAAAATTAAGAACGACCCAAAACACAAGATTTATTCTTTTAAAGAAAACATATTCTACTATTCATGTTCTTGCCAATTACATGAGAGAAACACATTTTGTTCACAATAACGGATTAAAAGTGCTGAAGATAATATGCAAAACCTAAAACAAAATAACAGTACTGTACTAATTTCTTAAGGGAATGGTTCATATATTTTATTTCAGATATACTAATATTTCACAACGGCACACCCAAGCACTATATATGGATGGCAATGATACCAGTGAAAGCTTTTTTTTTTTTTATCAAAAATAATATTCTGGATTACGCAATAAATAAGTAACAAGAAAACATCTGCTACATTTTAGAGTTAAGGTGAAGAATCTCTCAACACCAGATTACATAAAAAGTGTGGTTCAATATGTGTTTATAAGAAAACGGTCGATGAAAAGAATGGCCAATGCAAGAACAGGAAAGAATCCAGTTTTCTGAAGCTGGTAATAGAAAAGTGCGTGCGTGAGCATTTCAACATTTTTAGAAAGGCACACCCTTCAAGTTAAGACTTCTTCCCACATTTCATACCAGTCTTTTCCCTGAATGCCATCACCTCCTACAGGACTGCTGCTATAACCACTCTTAACAAATCTACATATCGAAATGAAGGTGACAAGATCTAGTGCTCATTATTGCTTTGTAAACAATGATAACATTATTATTAACTACATAAAATCCGATCACCTTTCCCAGGAGGAGAAATGTTGTCACAACACGATAGTAACTAAGCACTTTTAACATAGCACAGCATTACATAGCACAACATGGAGAGCAAGAAGGAAACCAAGTGTCGAAACGCTGACTGAATATCTGCTAAAGAGGTTACGCAAAACTTCTTCCCACATTTCATACCAGTCTTTTCCCTGAATGCCATCACCTCCTACAGGACTGCTGCTATAACCACTCTTAACAAATCTACATATCGAAATGAAGGTGACAAGATCTAGTGCTTATTATTGCTTTGTAAACAATGATAACATTATTATTAACTACATAAAATCCGATCACCTTTCCCAGGAGGAGAAATGTTGTCACAACACTATAGTAACTAAGCACTTTTAACATTGCACAGCATTACATAGCACAACATGGAGAGCAAGAAGGAAACCAAGTGTCGAAACGCTGACTGAATATCTGCTAAAGAGGTTATGCAAAAGCTAGACTTGAGTTCATTCCTTAAAGCTATCAGCATGAAAATTAACATTATGGGTTCTTATATCATGATTGATGTATTATTCTTTAAGGTGTAAAGGCGATGACAGATCTTAGTCATTGATAAAAGCATATTGCAAGTAAACAGATAGGCTTTAAAGGCCATTTACAACAGAAGAGGATGGCTTACTGTAAAAATGCGCTTTAAAAGTGAATTCCAAATCCTGCATATTTGATAAGAAAAGAAGCGGCCTACATGCAGAGTACTTTTAAATGTAGGGCACAGTCAGAGCACATTACGTAGCACAGCGAAGCATCTAGGGTGGTCAACTGAGCTGAAAGAGTTCAAATAAAAGTCTTTCTCGCAAAGCAAACCCAGATCTTTTGACTGGGTGTGAGTGTTTGATTGGTTCAGATGGTCCGTCCATCACCACCCCCTTTTGTACCACTTTGGCCGCCATAAGTGTGGCAGGATATGCTCAGACGTGAGTCCCTTGCTCACTTTGCCACTGGATTCAAGCAAGCCGGGCTGAAGACGGCTGGAATGCCAGAAACCGGTCCTCGGAAGCTTGTTTCCGGTCCAGGGAAAGGCATGGCTTGGCAGTTCGGGCTGGACTGTTCCCATGAGGCACAGGGTCAGACTGATTTGCATATAGCCATGTATGAACTGGGGTGGCAGAGTGGGCTAAAGAACGGTGATGGATCAAACCAGGATCTTTTGACTGGGTGTGAGTGTTTGATTGATTCAGATGCTCCGTCCATCACCACCCCCTTTTGTACCACTTTGGCCGCCATAAGTGTGGCAGGGTATGCTCAGATGTGAGTCCCTTGCTCACTTTGCCACTGGATTCAAGCAAGCCGGGCTGAAGACGGTTGGAATGCCAGAAACCGGTTCTCGGAAGCTTGTTTCCGGTCCAGGGAAAGGCATGGCTTGGCAGTTCGGGCTGGACTGTTCCCATGAAGCACAGGGTCAGACTGATTTGCATATAGCCATGTATGAACTGGGGTGGCAGAGTGGGCTAAAGAACGGTGATGGATCAAACCCAGATCTTTTGACTGGGTGTGAGTGTTTGATTGGTTCAGATGCTCCGTCCATCACCACCCACTTTTGTACCACTTTGGCCGCCATAAGTGTGGCAGGGTATGCTCAGACGTGAGTCCCTTGCTCACTTTGCCACAGGATTCAAGCAAGCCGGGCTGAAGACGGCTGGAATGCCAGAAACCGATCCTCGGAAGCTTGTTTCCGGTCCAGGGAAAGGCATGGCTTGGCAGTTCGGGCTGGACTGTTCCCATGAGGCTCAGGGTCAGACTGATTTGCATATAGCCATGTATGAACTGGGGTGGAAGAGTGGACTAAAGAACGGTGATGGATCAAACCCAGATCTTTTGACTGGGTGTGAGTGTTTGATTCGTTCAGATGCTCCGTCCATCACCACCCCCTTTTGTACCACTTTGGCCGCCATAAGTGTGGCAGGGTATGCTCAGACGTGAGTCCCTTGCTCACTTTGCCACTGGTTTCAAGCAAGCCGGGCTGAAGACGGCTGGAATGCCAGAAACCGGTCCTCGGAAGCTTGTTTCCGGTCCAGGGAAAGGCATGGCTTGGCAGTTCGGGCTGGACTGTTCCCATGAGGCACAGGGTCAGACTGATTTGCATATAGCCATGTATGAACTGGGGTGGCAGAGTGGGCTAAAGAACGGTGATGGATCAAACCCAGATCTTTTGACTGGGTGTGAGTGTTTGATTGGTTCAGAGGCTCCGTCCATCACCACCCCCTTTTGTACCACTTTGGCCGCCATAAGTGTGGCAGGGTATGCTCAGACGTGAGTCCCTTGCTCACTTTGCCACTGGATTCAAGCAAGCCGGGCTGAAGACGGCTGGAATGCCAGAAACCGGTTCTCGGAAGCTTGTTTCCGGTCCAGGGAAAGGCATGGCTTGGCAGTTCGGGCTGGACTGTTCCCATGAGGCACAGGGTCAGACTGATTTGCATATAGCCATGTATGAACTGGGGTGGCAGAATGGGCTAAAGAACGGTGATGGATCAAACCCAGATCTTTTGACTGGGTGTAAGTGTTTGATTCGTTCAGATGCTCCGTCCATCACCACCCCCTTTTGTACCACTTTGGCCGCCATAAGTGTGGCAGGGTATGCTCAGACGTGAGTCCCTTGCTCACTTTGCCACTGGATTCAAGCAAGCCGGGCTGAAGACGGCTGGAATGCCAGAAACCGGTCCTCAGAAGCTTGTTTCCGGTCCAGGGAAAGGCATGGCTTGGCAGTTCGGGCTGGACTGTTCCCATGAGGCACAGGGTCAGACTGATTTGCATATAGCCATGTATGAACTGGGGTGGCAGAGTGGGCTAAAGAACAGTGATGGATCAAACCCAGATCTTTTGACTGGGTGTGAGTGTTTGATTGGTTCAGATGCTCCGTCCATCACCACCCCCTTGTGTACCACTTTGCACCGAAGTCACAGCACACCAGCACCGGCCCGACCAAGTAACTCTCCCCTGTCAATTACTCGTGCCCACATACAAAATCCCTCCGTGATGTCTGACGCCCCCACCCGTTCACCCGTCACCTGCGCAGTGATCCCGGCTGCCTCTCCGGTTCCACAGCTGCCGAGACAGGGCCTCCGCCCGTGGACAGCCCCTAGTAGCTGGAGCTAGCGGCAGCAAGCACGGCCAAGCGTCACTGCGCGAACTGTCTGACGTCACTGGCAGACATTGCTTGTGTTAATACGGTAAAGTCAATTTAGCCAAAATAAAAACCTAAAAAGAACTGGCTAAGTCTTCGCTTTGTATGTGCGCGTGCGAGCGACTCACTGGTGTCTGCAAATGAACCACTCTGTTGTGTCCGTTCCATTTCAAAGCTCTTTAGATTGCTTCCGGTTGCCTGCTAAATGTATTATAAGGCCGACAGCTGATAAACCATTTGCTATTGGGAAGCTCGCTATGGCACCGGATTTTGCACATTACAAGAATGTGTTTGATTCTGTCCCGCGCCACACAAACGCGACATGTCCATTCATCAGCCTCCTTGTGCCTACTGGAGCCTGTGAAAAGTAAAACTCACAAACTACGCAGTCCTCCCTGCACTTGTGAGAGGGCAATACGAATATTTAGGCCGAAAATATTCTGCTGCACACTTACACTGCAAGCTAGCGCTATCTAAAACTTTTTGAATAAATAAAATAAAAAATAAATGTACCCATTCCACCCAGACCAACATCAGCGAGCCTTGGTTCCAACGCAATTCTTCGGAATGACCTCTTGCTTTCCAAAGTGCTCAGAAATACTTTATGGCCTTTTATGATTCCATATCCAGCAGACAGCTGCAATGATACACTTTTAATAAACCGGTAACTTGAAGCATGACCGAAGTAAAGAGAAGCTTTTTGTTGTGTTGCCGTTTCCGGTGAGGCTTGGAGCGAGCCCTGCCTGCTGCCTGCTGCCCGCACCCCGGCTGGGCCCCTCCCTTCAAATGTCCACCTGCTGTGAAAAGTCAAGTGCCTCCCTTGCCCCACACCTCTTTCCGGCGGTATACTTGAACCCTGCCAGTGGTCACTTACCCTATGCCATGACAGGTGTGGGTTTCCTGTCTCTCCTGTAGTGGTCTTTCGTGTCCCACCTGTGTCAGGGGTCGCCCTTTTACTCTCCGGGGATGGCACTACTGGATGCTGCCCCTTCCTACCAGGGGTGGCATTTTAGCCCCACCCTCTTGTCACTTGTAAGGTTTCGCTTAACTCTGCCTGGCAGATGTGACCTTCCTGCCTCTACAGTGTGTAGCTTAATGTTCCAGGTTTGTTATGGGGCTTATTCGTGCCACATGCTGGGTTTTGCTTTACTCTGTGCTCCCTGACAGTTGTGGGCATATTGCCGTTTGATGAGAGATAAGTGCACCCCTTTCCCTCATGCTGTCTAGCAGGTGTGGCCCTCCGAGCCAAACCATTTTTTCTGTTACAATAGGTTGACGGGAGTGCCCACGAACACTTCCGGGCTAGGAACACAGTTCATTGTTACATCACAACAGCCTATCCCAGCATGCGACACCTGTTTTACCTTCTAGAGCTGGTCCACCCTCCTGTCACTAGCCACGACTCTTCAGAGCTCCCCACAACCCTCCAGTGTGAGAGAGTAGCCTATCTTTAAACTCTGTATGCTTCAGTGATGTCACCTAAAAAACTTCAGATATTGTACCACTGTCAATTATCTGTGTGTTGACAGGTGCAGCAAGACTACAAGAGCAGTGCTTCCTTATGAAAGGAGTTGGAAATGTATAAGCAAAACAAAAATTAAAATGCTTTTAAAGAATTACTTGGACTAATTTATCAGAATGGCGTGTTCATGTCTTTCTAATGCGGCAAGACCCTGCGGCAATTACTTGCTTAATAAAAAGTAGCTCCAAAACATAGCATGAAGATTCCCATATTGGCCCAGATTAAGTGCAAGACTGGTGTTTGTACACACTAGAGCATGAGGCTAAAAGAACGCCAAGTAAGTCAACATTCTGATACTGGTGCATTGTTTTGACTTAAACCACAACCCGTCACTATTTGGTAACAGAGGTGAAGTCCAGGCATTGAGTAATCATGTAAGATTTTTAGTAAATTTAAATTTAATCAGCGAGGCTAAAATTATGCCAGGGTCTGTACTTCCTGGTTTATTAGTCTCCAGAGACAAACTGTATTAGATTTTCTTTTCCAGCAGTGACCTGAACCTGATACCCCTTTTCCCTGCAAGTAGCTTCACAAGACAAAGGAAGCCTTTGTCCTGTCTCACACGGATGGCAGCAACCCTATACTCTGACTGGGCAGCACCTCTCTGGCACCCATCAAATGCGCAGTTAACACTTCAGCGTGTTTAATAAGCACTCTGAAGAAACTCCGCCATTTTGCTTGAGCACTGTAGGAATTACATTGTTTCCTCTCCTATGCTTGCATCATCTTGACGACTAGCTGCATCACCTTCAAAATCATCAGGAATGGCACCTCATACAAATAAATGTATCATGCAAAGCAGACTAGCACGTTGCCAGACTATATAAGTTAAAAGAGGAAGAAATAGTTCAAATCTTGTTTTACCTGTCGCCTGCCCAAGATCAGGAAGCAGGCACAACAAAGCGGCACCTCCTCACCACTTCTTGTCAGCCAATAGCAACCCCCAAGCCCAGCATACACAGAGAACTACACTGCTATGGCACAGCACTACCAACTACCTGCCCCTACACTGTTACCCCGCGATGCAGACACAGGACAGTGGCTACATTGCCCGTGTCTGCCACGCAACACGTTGTTCCTGCCATGGAGGTTTCCCACAGCCGGGTGCAGTTAATAAGTACAGGGACCCAAAGATATGTGGCATCACAGAATAAGAACGGACGTGGTACAGGTAGGCTTTTTTAAAATTTATTTATTTGTTTTCACTTTTATATAGCGCAAACTTTACCCGCAGGTATCAGAGCGCTTTAAATCAGCATACTTATAACAAGCAAGACTAGCACTCTATATTACTGCCAACTTTGCTTAGCATAAGCAACAGCTAACCATTCACAAACAATGTTTATATACCAATTGCAAATTAAAAAAAAATGAATGCAAAGCATTGTCATTTACAATGCCAGTAACTCAAACTTTAATGCTGCGAGACCTATTGCATTGTAAATGCTTGTTTTATGTGGTACTGCCAATGAAAGGACACACCATGCAAAAAGTCCACACAACCCTTATAGGTTTAATGGGATTACTTTAATATTCCCAAATGCTCTACTTGTGGCAGTGTGGTGGAGCAGCTTAGGCTGATCATAGAGGAGTGTTAACCATTTGTTGTACACACAAAAATCGAGACCAAATTAGAAAAATAACATTTTATATTATTTTAGACACCAAGATCATCGGAATCAGGTAACTACTTTCAAACTTATGATTTTACAAGAAAACTGTAAAATAGCCAAACAATGTTTTTTGAGGTATGAGCACTGAACATTGTAATGTTATCCATTGGGAGGAAAGACATACTGAAAATATATACTTGTAGTCAAAGTTAGGGGGTGCCCTTTGGAAATTAAGGTGCTAGGGTTCCAAGGTCCAAAGAACCACCCTCAGTTTTAGTTTACCTGCTCTGGCCTGCCTGGGTGCAAAGGTGCTGGATGGGTTAGTAGCCTCAAGCACAACAACGTTCAAGACAATGAGCACTTGAAAGGAAAGGCTGCAAGAGGAGACTTGGGGACAAGTCTGGTAGAACTCAAAAGGGGGGCAGAGGCCCGCGAAGATTTTTAGAGCAAGGGAGGGCAGTCAATTATTGTGAACCCGGGCTGTGGAGCACGGGTGCAGAGGTGTTTGGTTGGCTTGCCACTTGCTTTGGAGGTTCTCACAGTTCTCGTTCTGACCTGTAAAAAGGAGGAAAACAATATGACTGGGCCACTCTCAGTGTGAGCTATGTCAGTCCTGAAGACCCCCGTAGGACAGGTAGGCTTTGATGGTGGTGGTGTACTGGCTGGACACTAACAAGCCTTGGTCACTGAAAGTGCGCCGGTATCCAGGGTATTGGTGCCGGGGGGCCCTGGAGGGTCTAGCATCTCAAAACCCGGTGGAGAGACGGAGCTGACCCCCGAAAACCATGAAAACCTCCTCCTGGTGTGATGTTCCCTCAGTGGGCCTGATGGCCAGCAAAACGATATACCAGACAAGTGCTGTCGGGGGCCTGCAGATGCAGGGGGCTGGCTCCTCTACCCCAAGGGGGATGCTAGATGGTTGGTGAAGTGTTGGACAGTCCTCCAAATGTTGGGAAGGATGCACAGCTTTCAGACAAGTCGGATCTTTGCAATTGTCAAGGTACCTGCATCCAGACAGGGTTTTGTTCCAAGTTCAGAGTAGGTCCTCAGTTCTCACAGTGACGGCTCTTCCTTGTCCTTCTGTTCCCAGGCAGACTAATCTGTCGCTTTGGAGTTGGGGGTATCTCCAAGTATTCAATTTGAGGGTGTTTGGGGGAGTATATGATAGTAGCAAATGGGCTACTTACCACTGGGGTGACTACACCCTTTATATGACCACTTCCTGTGGGGAATGGCATAATCCTGACCCAGAATTCTCTAGTTTCACCAAAACCAAAATAGTAAAACCCTTCTCGCGCAGTCCACTTCAGCTGGCCCACCTTAGGGGTGTGACTAGCCTGTAAATAAAACAAGCCTCCTGCATATCCAATTCCCTGCCTGCTCTGGTCCTGGGGAACCCCAGTCCCCTCGGGCCAGGAGGCTGGGGTTCCCCAAGTCTTGGAGGAAGCCAGAGTCACATATCAAACGAGGCAGAGGATTTGAAGCCTCTGGACTGGATATGCTAAATTCACCAGCCATCCTGCTGGAGATGGTGTAATCAGCTTCCTCTGGACAGGCACTGTTCTTGCAGCGGGCTCTCATCTGCAGGGGGTTAAAATTGTGTCTGTGGTGGCAGGCTGGACGATATCAGTCAGCCAGCACACTAACACTAGTAGGGATAGAGGGGCCACCTCTAAAGGTCCCTCTTGATGCATGTCTGCATAAATCCGGTATTGACACCAGTATGGATTTATTAAGACAAAATGTTTGATATCAAACATCAGTATTTTCAGTGAAGCCATTATGTACCTGGGTGACTAGTAATGACCAGTACCCAGTAAATACCTTTGAAATGGCTTCCTGGTAATTTGTAATGTCTATCAATGGAACTAGACATCCCAGGGGCATATGTGCTCATGCATATGTGCCCTCACATATAATATACCACACCCTGCCATAGGACCCTAAGGCCTGCTGTAGGGCTGATGTACATATAGCACATGCAGTGTTCTGGGGCATTGCATACAGGGATTGGGCAATGTCGTGCTTTCAGAATGGCTTGCACCATTTCACACATCTTGCCATGGATGTCTTCTTGCAGTTCATGGGTGGGTCCTGTATGGTGGCATAATACATGCTACAACCCTTAGGTACCCTCTTTAGTACCAATTGCCCTGGGCACAAGGGGTACCCTTTACCAGGGACTTACGGAGGTGTTAAATTCCGTGCCAATTGAGCTACAATTAAGCATTTGTCTTGCTTTTAGGGAAAGAGCATTGGCACCGGGGCCGTGTTAGCAAGGACCCGGTGCACCCACAATCAACAGCATCAGTACCAGTGAGCAAAACGTCGGGGTGACCATGTCAAAAAGTGGCACTTTCCTACACATAAGCATTAAATGCTGCTCTTCAATGATGCAATTCATATCACATGGGATCTGTGTTCGTAAAGGTTGATTTAATAGATTTCTCATCAGATAATTTGATGATAAATGAGATACTTAGGAAGCCTAACATAAAAGCAGTTGCAAATCTTAAACCAACAATTGCTTGAATTACAGAAACATGAGAATCATTTTATAATTAAAGCAGACCTTTTCTGAAAATGGTTTGCAGTAAAAGGGATTCTGGACAAAATGATTTTAAAAAGTGTGATTCTTTTCAAATTAAATCCAAGACTGTAGACTGATGGACAGCGTGGCTTGCTGTACAAGACTGTGGATGGGAACAGAGTTAACTCCCAGCCCGCGCCCATAATTTCCAATACTATCTACAGCAGCGAGGCCCAATCTACATATGCAGATTAATGTAATGATACAGGGAGACCCCAGCAGACCTCATGGTGGACCCTGGCGACTTCAAAGCAGTGTGAGGAGTCTCTGTGGGCAGGTGTTGCTAACTGGCCCCAGAGGCCTGTGGCAGGAGGACTGTTGTAGTGACTGGCATGGCCATAGCAGTTTGCATCGCCATCATTGTTTGGGACTTCTCCTCACTAGTGAAAAGTCCCCCGGAGGCAGACTCGCTGCCAGCAGGGGTGTGCAGGAGTACCACATTGAATGGGGAAAGAGAGCTGCTGCTGCCGGCCTTAGCTGGGTTTATTGTTGTGGCCTTGCGTCGGGGCTGATGCTGCAAGGGCTCAGTGGATCCTTTTCAGACAAGCATACTCTCTAGGATTGAATCTACAGGTGGGGCTGAAGACTGATCGATGGACTGCACATAAATGGGCCCTTACACACCCTGCTCTAGCACTGACAAGTTGCAATTAAAGATACTTTATTATCATAACGTATTTTATTTTATATATTTACATATTTATACGTCTAATAAAGCGCAACAGCTACCAAAAAGGGTTTCCTGGCACGGTGCAAAAGAGGAGGAATACAGATTGAAGATTGAAACAACAATGTCTTTAGACCCTTGCGAAATGCAAGCAGCGAGGTGCATTGCCTCAGGGACGCAGGAAGAGAGTTCCACAGTTTTGGACCTAAGACTGCAAATGAATGACCTCCCATAAGAGCCAAGCGAAACCTAGGCACAGGTCTAATTCAGCAACCTCTGCGAAGGTGGAGCCAGGAAAAGCACCACTAATTCCTGGATAAAGGCCTAGCCTGGCTCTAGCCTTGAACATGTAGCACAGGGCCTTGAATGAAATATGCATCATAACTGCAAGCCAGTAAAGCTCTTGGGGGGCGGAGCTTGCCACGCTGCGAGATTGTGGCCGATTAGTAGAGCTCCTCGCAATCAGCCCGAAATAATGCATTAAAATCCTACAAATAGGACCAAAACTCACTCTACGGAGAGTGGAACATCTCGGGCTCATGTCCGATACCAGAATCTGAACAACTGACAGCGATGTAAGCCGAGAACAGCGAGCGCCCGCATCCTTCCATCTGAGGCCTGGTAGAACGTAAACACAACGTAAAGCCTGGGACCTGTGGTACTCGCCGGAGCCGGGACGTAGGGCACGCACGTCGGACCTCTCCAAGACTTGAGACCCGCGGTCGAGCCGGTGCGGAGGCAACAAGAATTTCAGCGGAGGTGAGGCAAGGTGGGGGCAGGAGGAAGACTTTTCACTGCGCGGCAGAGTGGCCCCCAGGGTGCCGAGTGCCGACTGCGGCCTTAGCGGGAGCCGCGAACACCGGGCGAAGGTAGCGACGATCTGCTGGGAAGGCGGGGAAGAGGCCCTAGTACACGGTCGGCAGAAGCATAGTCGAAAAGCAACCGGCACAGGAGAGGAGGACCAGATTAGACCCCCCCTCCCCAAAAAAAAACGAGCAGAGGTGTGGGCTCCCCATTACATCATTCCTAGGCCGCAAGACAGCGCCTGGGGCCCGACAAGGCCAGTCTGAGACACGCTAATAGAAAACACTTGGACCCAACCTAGCTGTGGAAAGAGTATTAGAGGGCCTGGAGGAGATAATTGGCATAATACCATCCCTGGAGCCCACAACTAGATCACTCCGCAAGGGAAGAAAACCTCTCCCAGCTGCTGCGTGCGAGGTGGGAGTACTGAAGGCACACATCACAAAAAGCTGGGCACACTAGCGCCAAGTGACCACGCTATTACCGAGCTGCTGGCCCATTGAAGGGGCAGAAATAGAGGGACCCTGACACGGAGCGCGAGTGATCGCCACTACTCCAAGCTGCACATACGTAAGGCCCTAAACCAGGAAAGAGTAGAAGGATCATTCACAGGAACCGGAGAATCCTGTGAAACGGACACCCTCCGTCACGCAACCAGCCTTATACCGGCACAGGTGGCGCTACACACGCTCCCCACAGGACAAGAACATATCAGCCAAAACAACAGTATACCATGGGGAAGCCGGACAGAAACCAACCCTAACTCAACTTTGACGCAAATAAAAAAAAACAGAACAGAACGTAGAAGACCAACACTCAGCACAGGGGGGCACGGGTGCAGCGGGCGGAGTTCCGACTGGAGATGTGCAGGCAATGTTTGCCACAATACAATCAGCGCTGACGAACATCGATGGAAAGATTGATTCTCTTACATACAGGGTGGACAGGATGTCGGAGCGCCTGGACAGACACACTGAGAGACTGGACATGGCGGAACGCCGCATCTCCGAAGCAGAGGACGCGAACGTACAAACAGACTCCAAACTAACGTGAATGGATAAACAGATGGCAGACCTCACGGCGAAAGCGGAGGATTTGGAAGCGCGCTCGCGAAGAAACAACATACGCCTGATGGGAATTGCCGAGACGACCAATACAGGACCCATGGAAAGATATGTTGAACAACTGATTGTATCGCTGCTTGGAAGAGACACATTCTCGGAGGTCTTCATAGTGGAAAGAGCGCATAGATCCCTTGCGCCGAAACCCCCAACTGGTTCGCGTCCGAGACCAATTATAGCCCGCATACTCAATTATAGGGACAGAGACGCCGCTCTCCGAAAGGCCCGAGAACTGGGGAAGCTAACTCATCAGGGAATAGACATCTCCCTATACCCGGACTTCACTGTAGCAGTACAAGAGGCCCGAAAAAAATTCCTAGCATCCAAACAGAAGTTAAGGGAACTGAACGTGCCGTACGCTATGCTCTAGCCAGCAAGGCTCAAGGTCACAGAGGATGGGAAAACAAAAATCTTCAACGTGCCTAAAGATGTGATGAAGTTTATTCCTCAAAGACATGGACGTGGCCCAAGACGGAAATCCCAGAGGCATGAACAAGACGAACAAGCTGCGGGATCAGACACGGCAGAATGATGGATGGAACCCTGAAGAATTGGCTCTATAATTCAGAAATACACCGTGAACATGTGTGAATGCATGTCTGAGATAACAAAAGTTACTGGAGGCAACACAGATCGCACTGGACAACGGTAGTAACGTAGGGGCTGGTCTCAGTCCTGTGCAAAGGAAACTACGCTGAGAAGGATCAGTTGCCTCCACTGCTGCGTGTAGAGAAAGATCCTGAAAGACTTCTGCACAGATGTACTCAGCTGCAGATGATCGCCTACAGATAAGTGCCATAATAACTGTTGACGGGCTGCCCCGACGTTTAGTGACCGAAGGGCTGAGGTCAGACTGTAAAGTTACTATCAATGTTTACTGTTATCAGGTCCGGTACAAAGCATAATTCCGCTCAAGTACTTTATGATTCCTAGATAAATTCTGTTTAAAAGGGCGTTAGCCTATGTGGTTGGTATCCACAGGAAATGGGCTGGCAGCTCCTGCCCCTAGGCGTGCACCGGATTAATGTATTTACTGTTATGTTGGTTGGGGCTGTTTTGATCAAAATGTCTGGGGGGGGTGGGGTGAGCGAGGGACACTGGTTATGGGGAGCCATGCTCGGGGAATGTCTCAGTTTTTAACGGAGTGGAAGGGGGGTAAGGTAGAAAATCGCAGGGCAGAGGCAGCAGAGATCACACATACATTACGGATTACTACACTGCTGAGAAGTTTGAACCATACAAGGCTGCACCACTTCATCGAGTTACAACATGACAGCTATGACGCAAACGGTTAGGACACTGACCCTCATGTCCTGGAACGTGAGGGGCTTACAGGACCCGAGGAAAATAAGGAAAGTGCTAGCATATTTGGATAGACACAGAGTAGACATCGCATGCATTCAGGAAACACATATGGCACCCCGGGGTGAGTGTCGAATTGGATATAGATGGGCACAAATTCGAGTGGCATCTTCTTATTCCAATTATGCAAGAGGAGTGTTAATATTAATTAAACGCAACATCCCATTTGCCTTACACACTACGATCACGGACGACCAGGGTAGATATATAATACTCAGAGGGGATTTTGGAGGCACAGATCTTACCTTCATCACGCCATACGGCCCAAACACAGATGACCCACTCTTTTACAAAACTATCTGGGCAAAGCTGCGGGAGGTGCAGCCAACAGCGATGATATGGGGCGGGGGCTTTAATACATGCCTGGATCCACTACTAGACAGGGCTTCTGGAGCTGATAGGCACGGGCGACGTGCAGCCCATGCAATCATAGACGGAATGAACGATTGGGCGATGATAGATGTGTGGCGAAGGAGACACCCAGGGAGGAGGGAGGGCACCTGCACCTCGCTCACTCATAACACATGGTCAAGACTAGATTACTGGTTGACCACACAAGAAGTGAGCACATGGACCACAACAGTGGAACACCTACCTAAAACTCTATCGGATCACTCCCCAGTCAGGCTTGTACTGGAAGTGCCTACACACACCCCGAGACACTTCACGTGGAGACTTAGGCCAGATGTACTAAAAGATCAGGTGTTCCGTGACGAATTGAGACACACCATTGTGGACTTTTTTCAGAGGAACGCTGGATCAATAGAGAGCTATAGGACACTGTGGGAGGCATTCAAAGTTACAATAAGGGGACACTGAATAAGTAAACACGCTGGAATCCTCAGGGAACAGGATATTCAGACCCTGGAAACAGAATATGCTAACACACTGCAGGAATCCCTTCTAGCGGATATTCGGAATAAAATAAACACGTACCATGAGTATGCTGACACAGAATGAATATGCTACTTACCAGTATGCATCTGTTCTTGGCATGTAGGGCTGCTAACATTCATATCTTATGCATAGATCGCCGCCTAGTGTTGGGTCCGGATGATTGCACATTGTTGTCCTGGACGAGTCTTCGAAGTATCACGAGATAGGTGGCTCCTCCCCTGGACTACAGTGCGCATGGGCATCGACTCCATCCCCAGATTGTTTTTAGCCATTGTGGCAGAGATGGAGTGAAATAGTGTAAAGGATGTCCATGCTAATGATGAATATAGAGAGTATCTGCAGCCGCTACGGGCACCAGGGAGGAGGGCGGGCGATATGAATGTTAGCAGCCCTACATGCAAAGAACAGATGCATACTGGTAAGTAGCATATTCAGTTCGAGGCATGTGGGCTGCTAAATTCATATCTTATGCATAGAATACACAGCAGTCCCTCCATTAAGGGCGGTTGCCCGTGCCAGCTGCAGAAGCTTGAAAAAGTGTCTTGAGAACAGCCTGTCCTACAGCTGCTTGCTGTTTTGAATGCACATCTACACAGTAATGTTTGGTAAATGTGTGTGGTGTAGACCATGTGGCTGCTCTACAAATGTCTTCTAAGGGAATGTTCCCCAGGAAAGCCATGGAGGCCCCCAATTTGCGTGTGGAGTGCGCCCTTGGGGGTATTGTTAAAGTACGTTTAGCCTTTTGATAACAGATTTGAATGCACTTAAAATTCCATCTGGCTATTCCTGCTTTGGAAATGGGGTTGCCTTTGTGCTGTGCTGAGAAGGCAACAAAAAGTTGTTGTGTCTTTCTAAAGTGTTGTGTTCTGTCAATGTAGTACATTAGCGCCCTCCTAACGTCTAATGTATGAAGCATTCTTTCTGCTACTGTTTGTGGGTTTTGGAAGAATGCAGGCAGGTCAATAGTTTGGTTGATATGAAACTGTGACACCACCTTAGGAAGGAATTTGGGGTTAGTGCGGAGCACTACCCTGTTGGAATGTATCTGGATGAATGGCTCTTGGATTGTGAGCGCCTGCAGCTCACTAACACGTCTGAGCGATGTGATAGCAATGAGAAAAGCCACTTTCCATGTGAGAAACTGAATTTCGCAGGAGTGCAGTGGCTCAAAAGGTGGGCCCATCAGCCTAGTGAGGACCACATTGAGGTTCCACACTGGAGCTGGTGGTGTTCTTGGAGGAATGACTCACTTCGTGTCCTTCTAGGAAGGCTTTAATGGCAGGCACCCTGAAAACAGAGAGGTGTTGCCTATTCTGGAGATAAGCCGCTATGGCGGATAAATGTATCCGAATGGAAGCGTACGCTAGATTGCATTTGTAAAGATGTAACAAATAGCAGATGATGTTAGGAATGGATGCATCTAGCGGGTTGATATTGTTGTCTGTACAGTACATGACAAACCGCTTCCATTTCGCTGCATAGCAAGCTCTGGTCGTGGGCTTTCTTGCCTCCCGGATGATGTCCATGCATTCTGGAGGCAGGTTGAGGTAGCCAAATTCTAAGACTTCAGGAGCCAGATCGCCAGATTGAGCTGTTGCGGATCTGGATGCTGAATGTCGCCATGGTTCTGCGTCAAGAGCCTGGATGTGAGATGCAGCCTTTGATGCGGTACCACGGAAAGTTCTAGAAACGTGGTGTACCATGGTTGGCGTGCCCATGTTGGAGCAACCAGGATGAGAGTCATCGAGTGTTGCTTTAGCTTTCTTGCCACCAGCGGAATGAGAGGCGCTGGGGGAAAAACGTACGCAAATTTGCCTGACCAGTTCATCCATATCGCATTCCCTTGCGATTCCGGGTGAGGGAACCTGACAGCAAAGCTTTGGCATTTTGCGTTTTCCCTTGTGGCAAACAGGTCTATCTCTGGATGACCCCACTGCTGGAAGTACGGGTGGAGTACTGATGGATGTATCTCCCACTCGTGCATTTGATGGCTGTATCTGCTGAGCAGATCCGCCATCTGATTGTCCTTTCCTGGGAGGTGATCCGCCATGAGGAAAATGTTCCTGTGAATGGCCCACTTCCACATGCTCTGAGCCAGATGAGACAGCTGTGGTGAGTGAGTACCTCCCTGCTTCTGGATGTAGTACATGGCTGTCATGTTGTCCGTCCGGATCAACACGACTTTGTTGCACAAATGTACTTTGAAGGACTTTATCGCCATGAAGATTGCCAGCAATTCCAGGTAGTTGATGTGCAACTTCTGCTGCTGGGTGGACCACAGTCCCTGCACAGTGTAGTGGAGCACATGAGCTCCCCACCCTTGGAGAGATGCGTCCGTTGTTAGGATTATCTGTGGCACTGGCTCTTGGAACGGTCGTCCCTTGCAAAGGTTGTGTGGATTCCACCAATGCAGAGAGTTGTATGCCCGACCGGTCACCAACACTAGGTCTGTCAGCTGTCCCCGAGCTTGTGTCCACTGATTTGCCAAGCATTCTTGGAGCGGGCGCATGTGCAACCTCGCGTGCGGGACTATGAAGATGCAGGAGGCCATCATGCCTATCAACTGCATGAACACTCTCGCTGGCAGAGAGTGTTGCGGTCTGAACTTTTGGATCAGCGACTGAATGCTGTTGATTCTGACTGGATTTGGCTGAGCCATAGCAGTTAGGGTGTTTATTGTCGCGCCCAGATACTGCCGCACATGGTTTGGTTGAAGGTGCGACTTCGGGTAGTTTAGCGAGAACCCCAGGCTGTGAAGGAGTTGAATAGTGTGGGACATGTCCGCGGCGCACTGTTGTTCCGACTTTGCTTGAACAAGCCAGTCGTCTAGGTACGGGTAGACATGTATGTTCCGTCTCCTGAGGTGCGCCGCCACTGTCGCCAGACACTTTGTAAACACTCTGGGGGCAGTAGTTACCCCGAAGGGTAGGACTTTGAACTGATAGTGCCTGTTTTGAATGGTAAACCTGAGGTATTTTCTGTGGGATGGGTGGAGTGGGATGTGGAAATAAGCATCCTTGAGGTCCAAGGTTGCTAGGAAGTCTCCTTAGTTGAGCAGGGGAAGGATTTGTTGCAGTGTCAGCATGTGAAAGTGTTCTGACAGTATGTACATGTTGAGGGGGCGTAGATCCAGAATAGGTCTGAGGGATCCGTCCTTTTTTGGGATGAGGAAGTACAGGGAATAGACCCCTGTGCCTTCCTCTTCCACCGGTACGAGCTCGATTGCGCCTTTTTGCAGCATCACCAGTACTTCCTGCTGCAATAAGTGCACATAGGACGGTGTCTTGGGGGAATGTTGGGAGGAGTGGATGTTAACTCCAAACAGTAACCGTACTGGATAAGTTTTCTCACCCACCTGTCTGTGGTGATGGACGTCCAGACTGGCAGGAACTGCTGGAGTCTCCCCCCGACAGGGGTTGTATGGTCGGGGGGCAGTGACAGAGAGTCACTGTTTGTTGGCGGCAGAGGAACGGGAGTTGTTGTTCCAACTGCCTCTGCCCTTGGCACTGTTACCTCTGTAACCCCCTCTACCTTGCTTGGGGTACGAGGATTGTGCACCACCCTTTGTGAATTGTGTTTGTTGACCCAAGTGTCCTCTGGTAACACCACGTGCTCCTGAGCGACGAAAAGTGCTTCCCCTGAATTGTTGTGACTGAAGCGCCCCCATGGACTTAGCAGTCTCGTTGTCCTTTTTAATCTTTTCAAGGGTGGTGTCTACATCTGGACCAAACAGTCTGTCAGGATTGATGGGCTGGTTGAGGAGTGTAGTTTGAATGTCAGGCTTAAATCCAGATATACGAAGCCAAGCTTGTCGCCTTAACATGACGCTAGTGTTAATCCCCCTAGCCGCTGTATCTGCCACATCAAGTGCACACTTTATTGCAGCGTTGGAGATAAGCTTTCCCTCTTGTATGAGCATTTCGGCTGCTTCCTTAAACTCATCAGGTAGGTGTTGAAGGAGCTGTTCTAGGGTGTCGTAATGCGCCCTATCGTATCGCGCCAATAGTGCCTGTGTGTTTGCTATACGCCATACATTGGCAGCTTGCGCAGCCACCCTTTTGCCGGATGCCTCAAGCACTTTCGACTCCTTGTCTGGGGGAGGAGCTTCACCCGTCGTTTGGGAGTTTGCCCTCTTGCGGGCATTGGCGACCACTAACGAGTCCAGAGGCAACTGTCCCCGAATATAGGCAGGATCTCCAGGTGCTGGCCTGTATTTTTTCTCGATACGTGGGTTCACCACTCTTGCCCTGGTAGGTTCCTTAAAGATCTCCGGGGCATGTTTAAGGGAACCTTTGAGCATAGGAAGAATTTTAACTGTTCTTTCAGAGACAGAGAAAGTGTCGAACAAAAAATCTTCCTCCACTGGGTCAGCATGCATGTCCACATCATGATTTGCTGCTGCCCGTTCTATTAAAGCATTAAATGCTGCAGAATCCTCTGTTGGAGACGTACGTGTCCCAAAACCTTGTGGATCTTGTACCACCTGATGTCCACCTTGGTCCCCAGTGTCGTCATATGAGTCCTGCAGAACATCAGGGTCATTGTCAACTGGGAAATTGTATTGGTCATCTTGTCCATCATCCTCTCCTCCTGATTGGGTAGGTGAAGGAGATGGACTTCTTCTTGGAGGTGGCAGAATAGGTTCAACAAGGGCAGGAATGTCCTGTTCTGGCCTCTTCTTCTTTAGTGGAATAACATAGGATTCCAGTGGTTGGGAAGTGATTTTCCTCTTGTAGAGGGTTAATTTCCCTGTTTGGGCATCGATGTAATGCTCAGAATGGTCTTCTGAGGCCTGATGTTGATCCAAGCGTCCTTTTTGCGTGGAAGGAGCCGACATGTTAGCGATTGTCAGCACCGATCTTGGTGCAAATGCTTTTGGTGCCACCTTAGGTGGCAGAGTGTAGAGAAGCTTGGACGAGGTCTTTGGAGGCGGCGCCGGTGATGACAAAGTCTTCTCCCGAATACGTTTGAGGGAGTCGGTCACCTGCTTTGTGAAGGAGGCAGAGGGTTTAGTAACCGACGGCCGATGTTCGGTGGCGTCGGACTCCCCCGGTGTGGTCGAGATTTCCCTCGACGAATCCTCGGCTGCAATGTGTCGCGGCTCCGTTGGAGTCTTTGGCGCCGACGCCGTTGCTGCCGTAGTGCCTGCGGCCTTCGGGCCGTGGCTCTTAGTCGACTTTGATTCGACTGCGCGTTTACCTGACGGCGCCGTAGGAGCGTCCGAAGGCGTGTCAACAGACTTAGACGTCCGTGCCGGAACAACTGTGCTTGACACTTGATGGACGGCCGTCTTAGAGGATGGTTCCTTCCGCACCTTTTACGACGCTGTCGACTCGACAGCCTTCTTCGACTTCTGCGGGCCTGAGGGCGACGGAGCCGATGAAGGAGCAGGCTTCGATACTTTTTGTGGGACGTCGGCCATTTTAGGTTTGGTCGATTCCGAAGGGTTCGGTTTCGATTTAGGCTGGACGTCGGCCATCTTTGGTGCCGTCGGATCCGAAGGTTTCGGTTTCGGTTTCGATATCTGTGATGGCGGCTCCGCTTGAGTGTCCGTGGCCGGGCCAGAAGGCGGGGCCGGGGATAGCGGTGCAGGGTCGTGGGTCAGGCCGAGTGGCGATCCCGTGACCTGAGCCTCAATAATGTAGACTTCGGGGCATAGCTCTTCCTCTGAGCTATCTTCCGCGGCCCCATAAACTTCTTCGTCGTCCCTTACCTCCTCGACGTATTCAAGGTCGTGGCCCTGTCCCTCGACATGTTCCTCGGGATCGTCTTGGACCTCCGTCGACGGTGGTGAAATCTGGAGATGATGGCTGCTGCCTTCTTCAGCGGGGTCGTCGAATATGTCGTCGGGCGCCGGCGCCGCTCGCTGGGCCTCGAGGCGCGCCGCGCGCCGATGCTTGAGCGTCTTCTTGGACCTGAACTTAGAGCAGGCCATGCAGTGTTCTTCATTGTGGTCCGGAGATAGGCATTTATTACAGACCGGATGCACATCGATGTGTGGATATTTGGTTCCACAGACGGGGCAGAACTTGAACGGGCACCGCTCCATGAGAAGTTCGTCGGGTCTTGCTGCGACGAGAGGGCCTCGATCGAAGAGTCACTTGACTCCGTAGATGTCCGGCTCAGAGAGTTGGACGACGCTCGAGACCGTACGCAAACAATACCGACGCAGGTAACGAAGGCCTTTTGGCCTTAAGAACAAAGTTGTTTACGGTTCCGACACGGAGACGTCGAAACCACATCCGAACCCAATGGCGGAAAAAAACAATCTGGGGATGGAGTCGATGCCCATGCGCACTGTAGTCCAGGGGAGGAGCCACCTATCTCGTGATACTTCGAAGACTCTTCCAGGACAACAATGTGCAATCATCCGGACCCAACACTAGGCGGCGATCTATGCATAAGATATGAATTTAGCAGCCCACATGCCTCGAACATAAAATACCTATCCAAAAAATACAGAGCTAGGGCATATGGAGAGGGAGGCCATCCGGGTAGAGCGCTGATGCAAAAAGTTAAACCAATGATGGGCGCCTCTTTAATAACACAAATTATGAATGCTCAAGATGTGCACATACACGACACCCCGTCCATTATGGAGGAATTCCGCTCATATTACTCAACACTGTATACCACGAAGGTAAAGATTCCACAAACTGAAATTCATGAATACCTTGATGACGTAGGGCTAGCCTGGCTATCTGACACTCATAGAGAGTTTTTGGGACACCACATTACAGAAGACGAGTTCAGGGAAGCAATCAACTCACTACCTAATAACAAAGCCCGGGTCTGGATGGACTGCCGAGGGAATTTCATAAAGAGTACAGGGACCTGTTGATTCCGCAGCTAGCGCAGATGTTTGAAGAGGCTTACGAGGAGGGAGCCCTCCCGCCAACGCTACGTGAGGCGCTGTTGATAGCTCTCCCAAAACCAGGAAAAGACCCCACATATTGTGACTCGTACCGTCCTCTATCCCTCATTAATATAGATGTGAAAATACTGGCAAAAATAATAGCAAACAGAATACAACCACTATTACAGCTCCTTGTGCTCCCAGACCAGGCGGGCTTTATACCCACGCGATCCACAACTCACAATATTCGCACTATATTCACGATGTATCACAGCTAAACCCCGAGCTGCCGGCAGCAGCCGCACTGCTTGATGCGGCGAAAGCCTTCGATTCGATAGAATGGGACTTCATGATGACCGTCCTCATTAGGATGGGTTTCCCGCCCGCCTTTATGAAGTGGATTGCATTGTTATATAATGAACCCAGAGCTAGAGTGCGAATTAATAGTCATACCTCGCAACCATTCGTAATAAGTCGCGGAACGAGACAGGGGTGCCCGAATAGACTGGCACCATACTTGTCAGATCCGGTGGGGGCTTACTCAAATGACGCTATCCAAACCGTCAAGTGTACCTCGCGAGCTTGGCATATGCTAGCAATGAGAGCACAGAAATTACCAACTTATGCACCAGCGCTACCATTGGCGCATCATCCCAAACTGTCGGTCACACAAGAACAAAATATGAGGAAGGTCATAGGGGAGATGGGCCTTACGACACTAGGATCATTATTCCCGCAGAACACATTCATTTCCTACCAGAACCCATCCCTGTACGCGCATCAAACACAGATGAAACACAGATGAAACGATTCGCATACTTTAGACTGAGGGCAGCAATGAAAGACCTATACGAAGACTTCCCGAACGAGCCACCAACTCTACAGGCATTACAAGTTCTGCTGACTGCGCCAACACGAGTGGCACTAGTAACAAAATTATATAAGACATCCCAAAGTGAACAACACACAGACACAGACAGAGCGCGAATGCGTTGGGAGGAGGCTATCGGGTCCCCTATCTCGGAAGAAGAATGGTATTACAGCTGTGCACAGCTACATTTACTGACACCGAATTGCAACCTACGAATTATACACTTCAGATTTCTGCATCAAACATACTACACCTCAGACAAAATGCATAGATATGGGCTCAGACCAGACGATAGGTGCAAAAGGTGCAGTACCCCTAAGGCAGACTTCCTCCATATGGCATGGGCTTGCCCCGCATTAGAAATGTACTGGAGGGAGGTGGTGGGAGCGCTAACGCATATGTTATCAGAGTCAATTCCTAATATACCATTGACATGTTTATTAGGAGCTTATAGGCTCAAAACGGTTAGACGGCGCAAATTGCTGGCTGTGGCGCTGCTACTAGCAAAGCGGCGCGTAGCCATCAAGTGGGGAAGTAAACCCCCCCCCGGTTTAAGGACTGGTTGTCGGACATGGTATACTGTAAAGAGACCTTGGGAATGTACGAGGAGGAACTGCCTCAGGCCTCTAGACCGAAAGACTTTTGGCAACCTCTTATGGACTACTTGCAACAAAACGCAGAAGACCAATCGCCAGAAACGGTTGAGGAGGTAGGCGAAGAAAGGGAATGTATAGGGCCTGGAACCTGAAAGTAGTGCTAAAGACCAAGGGGAAACTAATACTTAATGGAATAGTATGGTACTTAGAATGATATTACACATGTCACTCACCGAGCTGAAAGAGAAAGCTTTGCTTTAATGCGGAGTAGTCCGTGTTGGTTATAATAATGTGAAGAAATACTGTACTGATTGAACGTAACGCTATGAAAATGAGTCTTGTATAATGATACCAGAAGATGTGTATGTAACTCCGTGGATGTTGTCCTTTTCTGTGCTGCTGCCCTGTGAATCAAAAAAAAAAAAAAAAAGAAGCTCTTGAAAGAGGGTTAAAAAAAGGGGCGTACTTCGGGAGCCGTTACTGTCTAACAGTTCTGAACCATCTGCAGACGCCACATGAGATACCTGATCTAAAACCAAGTAAAGTACATTACCATAATCAAGTCTAGATAAGATTAGGGCTTGAATAAATGTCATTTGGGCTGACCAGGGAATCATCCAGATGATCTTTCTCTCCCACTTGAGCACCACAAAGCAGGTGGAGCTAACTTTGATCCCCTGGGGCTTCAAAGAAAGAAGAACCTCTGGCAAATTACATCCGTGCTGCCTCTCTCCTCCTGATTTCTCTGGCACGTGCCTATGTCGAGATCCACACTACAATATAATTCCCTCCGAAAATCCTGTTTTGTATGTTAATGTTCAGAGGGAAGGTTCTGTGGAGTTAATGCGTTCTCCCCCAGATAACCAGTACAGTTAACTGGTCACTTACTTACATCATGAATACTGAGGTCAGGCTGGATGTGGGGTGGGTGTTTGTGTGTAGGAGTGTGTGTTAGATTTATGGATGGCATGGTGAATATGGGCCTCATCTGCGAGCCGCAGAAGACTGTTGCTTTTCCCCTGGGAAAGCTGCCTATCCTAAATTTGGACAAGCTAGTCTGGACGTACTTCCTGTTATGTCCCCCTGTCCCACTGAATGCGTTTTGGTCCGAGAAAAGGTTTTATTGCAACTACTGGCAATGAAGCAGCTATACTTGCTTGTCAGCCTTCCAGTATGAAGGATGCATGAAATAGCAAGTAGAACTGGGGAAAGTATGAGCTGGTCCCCTTATATCAAATTCAAGAGATAAGGTGAAAGTGGAATATGTGTAAACCAGCACGGCCATGTTAGGTCTTCTCCAAATCAGAGAAACTTTAAAAGGCAATGCGTTTTAATGGCCAGTGAGTACCAACCAGCACACTGAGCAAAAGAACCAGTAAAGCAATCAGAAGTGGAAAGATGAGGGTTCAGCTTTTAAAACATAAATATTACACAGCTCAGTCATCTTGCACTTAACTCAATCAACATCCTAAAACAGTATCTAGAAGGCACTTCTCAACTGGTCACATCCTGTACCATTAGTTCTCTTTAAGTAACATTTGGTGCACCTAACCTCCATGAAAAAAGAAACGTACTCTGCTTGAAGGAGTCCTGATAACTCACTGACTTCAGGAGCAAAGGCAGCATAGCATGGTTTCTCTTTTTCTCACTGACTACAAAACATGGCCTCCATCTGTGATTGCAGAAACCAACCTTTGTGGTTTCTTACTGGTCGCATGACAGCAAGAAAAGACCATGTCTGTCACATCCTGCAAACAACCAATGTAAAACTCTCCAAAATACCATGCCTCAAGAGATAAATGTTTACTTATGTTAAATAGCACGGCAAGTTTTGAAATGTAACACAGGGATACTGTTTAACTGCTACAGAAACTGGGGCACTATTTTAGAACACTCAGAATGGGCTGTGGGTGGTTGGACATGGTGCTCATTGGCCATTCTACAAGATCTTTCCTTAGGCTACACCCAAGGTGGGGGGTTGGGGATTTCACACAAAGTTATTAATATAAGGAAATTGTCCTTTTGAGAGAAATGTTTTGTTGTTGTGTGAATAACATGCTGGGAAGTAAGCAAGGTTGGAACGGGAGTCGTATTCTCCCTCATCAGTAGCATTGCAGTGCTTGAAAAACAAACCGTGGGTTACTTGCATTGGGTGCTATAGATGTAGGAAAGAAAAGTTTTAAGATTATGTTCCTGAATGTCAGGATAGAAGTGGCCAGCCTCAGGTTGAAAAGGTAGAGAACTATTCCAGAGGGAGAAGAAGGGAAAGTTTTTTAATATTCTCTTTCTTGTCTTTAAGATCTCCTGTATAGACATGTTTAAGGATTCAGTGCAGTCATGCCATTGAGGTTTTTCAGCCAGGGCTTGTGAGAGTTAGAAGCTTTATGACTCATGCATAGACTGTCCTTATTGACAGCTGTAAAGGGAAGCTGGAAAAGATTTCAGAATATCAGAGTCATGTTGTCAAGCACAAATTAAGAGGCACAATGGTGATGTTGGATACCAGCGGGTATGAAATTGCTCTGAAAAACTTTGACTAGTATTATGATAATTCATGGGAGTACAAAGATTTTGGGGCTGAATGTCAATAAGGGACAGCTGTCACTTTTCCCCAGGACAAGCAGTACGCTACCAGGGGTTGTGTAGGATTTCACAGAAAAACAATTTCAAGTAATACCATTACTGTGAAACCATTTCATCTAAACGGTTTAATAGACATTTTTCAGAAAGAATGGCATTTAACTTTTCGCACAAACCAATTCATAAAATGTCTTTTTGGTCGAAATTGCCATTTGAATGCTTATTTTGTTAAGTGTTAATGCAATGGTTACGTCTCTTAATTTCAGAAACAGTTTTGTGGGAGAAATTAAATATCAGTGTTTTACGTCCGGAGTCATTATTTCATATTTTTTACATTGCCAAACAATTATCTCGGGTGCTTTTAATTTGCTGATAAACAACTATCCGTAAACACCTTCTATCGCTACTGTATGAAGCTGGCTTCTTCTTGCAGCCCCCACCCACACACACGCACACTTTTTGCCTAGTATTTGAGGCAACTTTACCTGAAGTGTCCTGGGTAACTGCTAACCAGGTTCCCAGTACCAGTGTTCTTTCCCTAAAAATATTCAATTGTTCCCCCAACTGGCAAAACCTTTAGCACCCTCTGTAAGTCTCTAGTAAATGGTACCCCTGGTACCTAGGGCCTGAGGTTCTAAAGAAGGTCCCTAATGGCAGCAGTATAATCGTGGCACCCTGGGGAACCCCACTATCACAAAGCGCATGCAAGGCTGCCAATGCAGGCTGTGTGTCTTGCTGCAGATAAAAGTGAAAACAAGACATGTCACTGTGTGGCATGTCCTCAAATACTGCATGTGATATTTCTAAGTCACCCCTACAGCAGGTCTGAAAGCCCAAAGGCAGGATGCTGAATATTACATATGAGGGCATACCTGCATGAGCAGATATGCACCAGTGCTGATCAGTCCTATTACTTTCAGTGCAAGTGAACAGGGAAGCCATTTTAAAACATGCTGGACACTGGTAAAAAGGGCCCAGCTACACGATGGCTTCACTGAAAATAGGGATGTTTGGTATCCAACATCTCGTATTGATAAACCCACACTGATTCCAATGATGGATTTACCAATACATGCACCCAGAGGGCACCTTAGAGGTGCCCTTGAAAACCTAATAACCACTGGTGTGCTCACTGGCTGGTTTCTGCCAGCCTGCCACCCAAAACACTGTTCTGAACTCCTAGACCAGGCTCGCAGGAGACCCCGAACAAAAGCTTGGCCAGGAAGAACGTGTAACACCGCCTCCTACAGGATGACCCGCTGATTAGCGTCTCCTATCTGGCAAGCTTCAAAGAGCTGTTGCCTTTGGAATGCGAGTCCGTATCTGGCTCCCCTCACAAGTGAGGAAGCCACTACCCTTTGTCCAGGACCCCTCTGGGCACCTGGACAGGCGAACAAATTAGCTAGTCAGATAGGTGTCCCACCTCCAGGCTAGTACCACCCCTAAGGTGGGCTGCACGGAGGACACCATTTTTCAGAAGAAGCCATCTTTGTGATAACCTACTGAGAAATTCTGGGACAGGGTTATGCCCACTTCCCACAGGAAGTGATATAGGGGGCATAGTGATCCCAAGGGTCAGTAGCCCATTGGCTGCTACCCTACACTCCCTTAACACCCCTAATTTTCAGTATTATGGGGGAATCGCTGGCAACAGAGATGCAGATCCTGATGACCTAAGGAGAGAGACAACACCGAAGAGCCACAAACACAGAAAGCAGAGAAGCAGAATTCTGAAGCCAAGACTCTGAGGCCTCACAAACCTGCAAATACCCGACACCTGAAGTAACCACTGCACCAGTCATCCCGGCCCGAGTTGTAGTGGGCCAACAGTCTCACCAAGGTACCCTAGGCCTTCAGAGCTCGAGTCCATCGTGGTTTCACCCCTTGTGGACATCCTGCTCCCGCCTATAGACCCCCTCAACATAACTGCTCCCGGTAAGAAAACCCAACGCCTAAAGTCACCTCTAAATTCATCGCACCCAGGCCGTGGACGCTTTACATAGTATACCAAATGTTTTATCTGTTCCATAAAGAGCCAGCTTCCTATAGCTAGCCCTTCACAACCACGAAAGACCATCAATACCAGCCCCTTACACCCCACACCACATCTAAACTACACTAATCCCTGAAGCCTAAAAAACCCTCCCACCCCAAAATACATGAACCATAACATCACTCCCTACCCCTAACTCCACCCATCCCTGAACCCTAAAAAAACCCTTTCTACATCTAAAGTACTGAACTGTTCAGAAGTTAAGAACTGAACTTTAAAAACCCTCACAGGCCTAAACTCTGCCCATCCATTAACTCTAAAACCTTTCAAAATCCTTACACTCCACCCATCCATCCATAAACCCTAAAACTCCTCACACACCTAAACACCACTCATCCGTGAATCTTAAAAACTCCTCACCACCTCTACCCTCCACCCATCTATGAACCCTCAAAATCCTTTTCGATGACGAGCGTCAATTATTCCTGCCCCTAGAACACCTAATCACCCTAAACCTTACCCATCCCTCCGCACAAAAAACGCAGTAGTCCTAAACTCCACCCAAGTTTAATGTAACTTTTTTTTATTTCCTTAAAACTGGCTTTCCTTTAAATTGGGTATCCATGATTTGGATTCCTCCAATGTGATTAATCAGTTTTTGTTTTCCATTAATTCACCCACATCATGATGCCATGTTTTATGCTTGGATATGGTATGGGAATAGGAGAGCGCATGGCGACCCGCAGGCATCCCAGCACTATGAGGAAGAGTATGCACAGCAAAACAGTGACCAGGTAAGGTCAAGCATTTGAAAGGTCAAAGCTGAAAGAGCTAGGTTTTAATGGCTTTGCGAAAGCACAGCTCAGAATCCAGACACCTAATGGCTAAGGGGGGAGCATTCCTCCCTGCACTACCTAGTTAAGTGTTGGAACATTATAAGGGCCTGGTGAAAAATACGGTTCTCCTTTGAGCATTCACTGGAGGCAGCTGGGACTGGACTATAACTGAAAATGAGAAGCAAAATTCAGATGTGTAATGCAATCAATCAATCAATCAATCAAATTAAGTTTATAAAGCGCCTGGTTGCACTAGCTAGTGCGTCCCCGCGCTGCGACAAGATCCGGTGCCAGGCAAACGTAACAGTGAATAAAGTCAGACAATGGAGTTATCAGATGGAAAAAGCCACGTCTTGAGCTTTTTCCTAAAGATCGTCTCCGATGATTCCAGCCAGAGCCCCATTGGGAGCTTGTTCCAGTAGGAGGCCGCTAAGAAACTAAAAGAGCGTCTGCCCATCCTGGCTCTTCTGATGATTGGTATGCGTACCGGACCGTTCTGCTAGATCTTAGATCTCGCGTGGGAGCTTACGAGGTAAGGAGATCATGCAGATAGGAGGGGCCCTTCTGCAAAATACGGTGACTGATACACATAGCTTTAAACAGAACATGTTTCTTCACCAAAAGCCAGTGCAGGGAAGCAAGAGCCTTCCTGGATGAAGCTCGCTTATGGATCATTAAAACAAGACGTGCAGCCGCATTCTGGATGTGCTGGAGTCTCTGAACACACTTGATGTTGGCGCCTAGATACAAAACATTCCCATAGTCCAAACGCGATGTCACAAGGGCGTGGACCATCATATTTCTTGCTGACACTGGGAATACATCTAGGGCAGGAGTCTCCAACCGGTCGATCGCGAGCTACCAGTAGCTCGCCAGGGCCCCATGAGTAGCTTGCGCCGGTAAGGACAGAATTTTGTAGCCTATCAACGTTGTTATAGCATTTAGGCCTTTTTTTAGGTGACGTTCCCCCTCACCAGTTGCGCAGATTGACGTAACTTAGCCAATCGGGGCTGTAGTGGTTTCTTCTGGTTCCTGCAGAGCAAAGGTGGTGCTAAACTTTATCTAGCACGTCACGTTTTTTGCATGTAGATTGCCATATTTCTGCAAGTCATTTATTACAAATGACCCAACTGCTCGTAATGAACCTAGTATGGCAGCCTTCAATAGGATACCGTTCAATAACGGTCCAAACACTGCGTTTCACTTAATCCTGCCTTAAAAAAAACCTATATGTGTTTTCAGAGGATTTCCTAACTTTTAATGGCCTGAAATAAGTGGTGCTCTGTGTGTTGCACAACTCAAAAGCAGCGATGGCAGGCCCGTGTGTACATTCTGGACGGAAAAGAAAATGTGTTGAGTGAAAAACTCCCTCATTGATGCCGATGTCTGGAGCACAGATTTAAGTAGGATAAAAATCCGAGTGACCTTGACCACAGGAAACAGAGCGCCAAGCAAAGTAAACGGTATGGCTATGTAAAAGAAAGTGTTTAGGCCCGGTTATTTCATTAATGTTCCACACTCTATGAGTAATATTTTGCTTTTCTGTCTGCAGTTAGAAATTCGATCATTCATGTTTTCTGAAAAGTTTCAGATTAGGAGCCTGCATAAAGTACAGTTTTGTGCTCATTTGGAAACATATTGAAGTCGAATCTGGTTTATGTCCCATCACTTGAACTTTAAGTTCATGATCATGAGAATAAGCCCTGTCTGTGCGCTGTTTGTACTACGGCAGCAGCCCATCTTTCAGCACCTATGAAATCAAAATGGCATTATGTGCTGACCTGGGCATTTGACATGTATGACCTGCAGTAAAAGCCTTATCATTGATACTTAGGCCTTGTTATTTCAGTAATGTTCTACACTTGACAACTGATATTTTGCTGCTCTGCTGTTTTAACAGCCTGCAGTAAAAACATTCTATCCTTCACGTTTTCTGAAAAGTTGATGTAAAAAACTTTCAGATTAGGAGCCTGAATGAAGTATGGTTTTGTGCTCATTTGGAAACGTATTCCCCCCCTCGAAATTGGTTTATGTCCCATCACTTGAACTTAGTTCTTGATAATGAGAATAAACCCGGTCTGTGCACTGGCTGTACTGTGGCAGCAGTCCATCTTTCAGCTCCAATGAAATCAAACTGGTGTCATGTGCTGGGGATTTGACATGGATGACATGCAATAAAAACCTTATTATCAAGAAGACTTTATGATGTGCTGACAACAGGGATGATTCTGAACACATCAGCAGCTAAAACACACAAGATAACAAGCACATTGATAAAAAAGCGATCAATGCGTGAGTTGCTTGTCCTTAAGTAGCTCACGACGATTTTCACAATATCACAAGTAGCTCTCACTACAGAAAAGGTTGGAGACCCCTGATCTAGGGTCTTCCGGAGCCTGCGTTTGACCCCACACAGTTCCCGGTCACTCGCCTCGTGTGAGTCTCAAAGGACAATTTGGTGTCCAGCCATATCCCCAAGTTCTTCACCTGGTCCTTAGGGGAAGGGGTCTGGCCCAATGTTTGGGGCCACCAAGCAGAGGACCAGATCAAGTGGGCATTGCCTATGACTAAAACCTCTGTTTTATTACCATTAAGTTTCAGGCAATTAGAGGCCATCCAGGACGCCAACTCTTCAAGACACATTGAACAATTCTGTGTTGCCTCTTCAGAATCTTGGGTCAGGGTCACTACAAGTTGTGTGCCATCAGCATATGACACCACACTAACTCCAAACCTCTCTACAATCTCTGCCAGAGTGGCAATGTACAGATTAAAGAGAGTGGGGCTAAGTATGGAGCCTTGTGGGACCCCTTGGTCCAGCCTGACACTTTGAGAGGAAAGGTTTCTGTGACACCGGAAAACAGCGGTCACGTAAAAAGGAACTTAACCATTCCATCGCTTTACCGTCTACTCCGCCTTCTCTGAGGCGCAGTAATAGCGTGTGATGGGCAACAGTGTCAAATCTGTACTTTTATCTTAAAATATCTAATAAAAAAATTTCAACACAAAAAAAAAAGCGGCACTAAGATCTAGGAGGACTAGAGCCGCCGTCTGTCCTGCATCTACCTGTCTACGAATAAGCTCAGTAGATAAAAGCAGAGCCGATTCTGTAGAATAGGTGGCATGGAAACCACATTGTTTAGGGTGGAGAAGGTTGTAATTATTAGTGTGCGCACTCAGTTGAGTGTTAACCACCTTCACTGCTACCTGTGCAAAGTAAGGCAGGAGGGAAATGGGGTGAAGATTATCCAGCTGACTTATGCTAATATTAGATTTCTTTTTTAAGGGAATGACAATAGCCTCTTTCCATCTTTTTTGGGACGACTCCTGATGAGAAAGAGAGCTCTAGAAGATGTCTGATGTAAGGTTCTAATACGGTGAGACTCCCACTCAAGATCTTAGGGGAGGCCGGATCTCTAGATGGGCCGGACTTAATACCGATGGCTACTGCTTTGAGTGTGTCCACACTGGGGACTACAATATCACAGAGGTAATCCGCCTCTGGAATCCTGGATACCCCTTTGCTACTGACGCATCCCTGTTGAGATGAGATAGGCAAAGTAGCATAAATCCTACCTACTTTCTCAGCAAAGAAATCCGCTATCCTGATGCAGGACTCAACTGAACTCCTGTCAGGAGCAGTGACTCTTGCTAACGACGTGATCTCTTTAAAAATAGAAAAAAGTTCTTTAGAAGAGTTCTCAGCTGTTTCAATCCTGTTGCTGTAATAAGTGGCCCGTGCCTTCCTAATCATAGTATGGTATTTTTTTAGGGTAGATCTTTATTCAGTTTTTGTCGGAACATCAAACTACCTCCTCCAGGCTCTCTCGAGACGCTTACAAGCTGATTTAGCCGTTCTAAGTTCATTGCTACTGAGCCTGCCTGATGCTCTCGAGGACCAGGGAGCCGTACTATCCAGTGCCTCCAGGATGCGTTTATCAAGTGCATCACATGTCGACACAATATCAATGCCCCCAGGCAGCCCGCCCTTCTGAAGGGCCATATTAAAGCTAAATGTAGAGAACTTAGCCCATCTCCTAATCGGTTTGGTGGTGCCCATTTTATGTAGTACGGCAAGCTGAGGCTGCATAATCTCAAAAGAGACAATAAAATGATCAGACCACAGAACCGGAGTCAGGGGTTTAATATATAAGGCTTCCCAGTTGGCAAAGATCGGATCCAATAGATGGCCAAGTTGGTGGGTAGGAGAGTCTGATTTGAGCATTAGGTGAAGATCTGCTAATGCCCGACGGACATCCTGTGCTTAATTGTTAGATGGATCATCCAAATGCAGATTCAAATGTCAAATCAACATCAATTTAGTATAGCGCCCGCTCAGGCATGTGCAATTTATGGCACTCCTCCCCAGACTAGACCGCTGCCCTACCCCACGAGGAAAGCAGAAGTGTGGCTTAGACCTTCCCCGCCCTCCGCGCAACGGCACTGGCTGCAGCGTTGGACCGGGGCGGGAAGGCAGAAAGACAGAGCACCTACACATGCAGGTAGGAACCAGACCTCAAACGCCCCCTAGTAAAACCACCAAGTAGTTAAAAGGTTAAAAAGTAGGTGCAAGTACAGAATCAAAAAAGGGAGTGACAGCGTCTCTCACAGGCCGCCCTTGATGCTGCGCGTCGTTCGCTCAGGCATGCACAATTTATGGCCCTCCTCCCCAGACTAGTCCGGTGACCTGCCCCACGAGGAAAGCGGAAGTGTGGCTCGGACCTTCCCCGCCCTCAGCGCAATGGCACTGGCTGCCGCTTCGGGGCGGGAAGGCAGAAAGACAGAGCACCAACACCCGCAGGTAGGAACCAGACCTCAAACGCCCCCTAGTATAATCACCAAGTAGTTAAAAGATTAAAAAGTAGGTGCAAATACAGAATCAATAGTTTTAAAATCACTGTAGCATTGGCAAAAAGGGGAGTGACAGCCTCTCTCACAGGCCGCCCTTGCCCTTGCAAATGCAGCACAGGCAACAAATTAAAGGGCAACACAGATTGATAGCGCCAGGGCAATACTAGTAATTAAGAAGGGACTCCGTTTGTGGCAAGAAGTAGTGAAATGTGCAATCTCGATGTACAAGACATCTCACTGTAAATATAAAGGATTGTATTTTTCAAACCTATTTTCTGTTTTTTTCAGTCCTCTGCTACACACTGCTCCCTTTTGGCCCACTATCTGCTACTAACATAAATCATCCAAAACAGCATGAACTCTACAAAACAACTACAAAAGAGACAAAAGGGTAATTATTAAGAGAAAGTTTGAGATTACTTAGAGCGATTCATTTCCCTTTGATATTTGCTAGTAAACATTTGGTAATTATATATTATTTTCTCAAATTTCATTGCTACCATAAGGTTCCTGCACAAAGAAACTGTGCATTGCTTTGTTAACTGCAGCTTGGAGTTTTCAGCAGGTTGTTTACAAAGAAACCTAGGAATATAGGAAAAGGTTGTGTTAGGTCGCTTCCTGTGATGCCATAATGTCATTTAGAGGATCAAAAAGTGTGGTGTGTAACTTCCTCTACTGCTTTGTTTGTGGCAACATACGAGCGTTGATGTATGAAAATGTAAGGTTACTTAACAGCTGTTTTGTATTTGGTTAGTTATTTAAATACTGAGAACCAAGTGTGCACAGATGAACGAGTTACTTACCTCCGGTAAAGGTGTATCTGGTAGAGACACAGTCTAGCCGCAGATTCCTTAATTTAGAATATCCCCAGGCGTCAGACTGGATCCGGAAATCTTTTTCCCCAGCAGTACCTCTGCACGCCGGGAAGCGGCAGCGTCTGGCTCCATCCTGACATCATCCACGTTAGTGACGTCAATGGAGCCATATAAACCCCCCTCGGCGTGCTGACATCAGTTTTCTACTGTGAAACTTTTCCACGCCACAACGCGGAGGCACTACAAAAACTGCAAGAGTATAGGATCAGTGTGCCGAAAAAGGAGCAAAAACCTTTGAAACACCAACAATAAGAAATCAGAGAACGAGAAACAACACCATGTTGAAAAAGTACTCAACACTTTAACGGACTGAAAGGAGCGAACAGAGCACCCGCTCCATGAAATGTCCCACCAAATCGAAGAGCCATGCCCCCTCTAAGAGGCAACGGCAGTGGAAATGAATGACATGACAAACAAAAGACAGTTTGCAACCACAGGATGGAACTGTATGAAAGATAGTCTGTTACCACAGGATGTAACTGAAAAGGACCACAGCACTGGAACAACATGATCATGGTAAGTGGCCAGAAGTGAACATCCACATAGAATGGTCACCACACCCCCCACAATGACCCATGAACTGTAGGATAGTCAAATAGTGTAGGAAAACATGAGAATCTCCATGCTGGAAGAACCCCGGTGGAGAAACACTGAAAAGCACGGAACCTAGCCACCCAAAAAAAGAGAATGGGTGGGGAGCCATTGTGCCCAAAACAGAATGACACACCTTGCCCCGGACGTAGGTGAACTAGAGCACCCCTCAGGAAGGCCAAGGCCACCTGTAAGGAGGCGAGGTGGCAGAACGTCACGTGGAAAGGTCTTCGAAGAGCGGAAAGAATGGGTGGGCGTAAAGGAATCTGCGGCTAGACCATGTCTCTATCAGATACATTGTTACCAAAGGTAAGTAACTTGTTCATCTGATAGAGACATCTAGCCGCAGAGTCCTTAGCCACACCCCAAAGCTATTCCACATTGGAGGAGGGTCTGCGACCGAAACCCACCAAGTTCCAAGAGAACTTATCCGTCAATAACATAGACTAATCACGGTCGGAACAGCAGTGGCAGCACGGCTGACACCAGGCCTATGAAGCCATGTAAGGGAGCATAAAGAAGGGGAGGCAAAGGCACCACAATCCGTCAGAGGATGGTATGAGACCACCCTCGTCCAGACAGGGACAAAAGGAGACAGAACCAGAAAGGGCAGTGCATAATGGAAGAAAGTTTAGAAACTTCTGCAAAAAGAAGTGAAACTGAGCACCAGATCCCATGGATCCGCTAGAGACAGACTCCCAGAAAAAGGGAAAAGATAGTATGACATCGTCAGAGCATACCCACTGAACATACACCACAGTGGATGCCAAAAAGTTAAATGGGAGTGGACAGATATCACCATACAGAGATATACAGAGTCATGACTACCAGGAGATACAGGCATGTGGATGATAGGATACACACAAGGAGATAGAGTGTACTGTGAAAACCACAGCTACCCAGAGGTACAAACGGCGAGAAGGGAAACCGGCAAAGGCCGGGGGAGAGAGAGAGGGGAAATATCTCCCCCCCCCCCCCCCCCCCCGAATACTAGGGCAAGGAAAGGGACCAGAGTCCCTGACAGGGAAGTGCACACAGAAATAGGGAACAAGATAACGCACAGCAGGGACGTGCCCTTAGGCAAACCAGAATAGAACACAGCCAATTTAGAGACGGAAGGAACACCGCCGGCACCCAGTGACAGCGAACATATCCTGTGTGTACACACGTCGAATCCACACAGAACAGAGCAATAAGCCCCCAAGGGACACGTGCCTACATCCAAAACAGGCAACACAGGCAGAAAAGCACAGCAAAAGCTGAAAGAACACGCCGGGGAGAGCTAGGCGTGGCAGAAACTCAACAATACTTTGGGGAGGTGTGCCTCCACAGAGGCAGAAGTAAGCTAGGGCAACCGTAGATGACAGCGCAGAAACCCTAGGAGAGAGCCGTACCAACCCCGTGGGTCTCACCAGAGGGGATGTCCTACAACAGTAGAGAAGTATTCAAAAGAGACTCCACAGGAGCCATCAAAACTTCCTGTGCAAGGCGGAATAGCTATACAATAGCCAAAGAGTACCCACATAGGGTATGGCACATCCCTATAAAAGCAAGGAACACCTCTTGAGATGAGCTCGTAGGCAGAGGACTCAAAAAGAAATGCAGAAACAGCTGGCCAGCTGCAGCAAAAGGCGGCCAAAAAAACGGCAAAATAGCTGTACAGTCCGTCCTGGAAATAACGTCTTGAACTCAGAGACGGATATCAGAAAAAGCAGTGACAATACTGCAACTAAAAGTCAAAGTCTGCAACAAGGACTAGAAACCACGGAAGTCATGGAAACCCAGACATGAGACGTTAAACTGCTGAGTCAGCATGTCTGTCGAACAGGGTGACCCCATCAAAGGGCAAATTCCTAGACGTTCCTGAACATTGGCAGGGAAACAGTCATCGCGCAACCAGGCATGGCGATGGAAAGCAACTGATCTGGCCATAGCCCGACCCACAGAATCAATGGTATCCATGGCCCACCGAATGGAAAACTGGGTCATGTCCGGGCCATCACGTACCAACCCATCCAGGTCAGTCCGAGGATCCTCTGGAAGAGAGGGAAGTAGGCGCTCGAACGAGTCCCAAAGGGCCGAAGTAGCCCATGCAAACACGCACGACGTGTTCAGGGATCTAAGGCCTGCACTTGTGGACGCAAAAATATAGCGTCCACACAACTCCAACCATCAAGACTCCCAAGTGGGACGGAGTAACGGAGGTTGGGCAGAAGGCAGTGAAACTGAGGCCACCTGGACTACCAGCCCTTGAGCCCGAGGATGGAGGGACACACAGACAGGGTCATCCAGAGCGGGACGATGGTGATGTGCAATAGCACAATTCACCGGCTCCCCCGAGGAGGGTATCGCCCAAGTCACAAGAAGAGTGTCGTACAACAGCTCACCAAAAGGCAACATAGGTTCCACTTCCATAACGCCGTGGTGTAGTAGATCCAACAAGGGATCAGAGGGCAGACTCGCAAACGCCGCACTAGCCACCATGGCCATCCTGGGTGGCGACAACAAGTCATCCATAGGGGACGGCAGGAGGCTAATCCGTCCTGCAAGCCGTGTGTGTTCCATAGCCCGAGGACAACCAAGGCCCTGCCAGGGCATGGGTTCTGGCCCCGAGGGACAGCAAAACAACCCTGGGGGTGGCAAACCCACAGGGCCTCCTCATTTCCGACCTCCTCATCCTCCACCAACCGAGGAACAGCCGGGGATGACAACAGTGGCGATCAACATCGAGACGGCGTTGACTCGACGTCGACGACCCCTGAAGGATCATCGTCTGCTCCGCGTCGACTGCCACCGCGATGGGAACCTGCAGAGAGGAACGGAGTCAACTCAGAGTCGAGACTGGCGCTGCGCCTCAGCCGGCGTTGGCGCAAGGAGCCTCACAGGGTTGTGCGAGGATGGCACAGCAGGATTGGACGTGCAAATACGTCGACCCCTCCTGGCCGTGTCCTGATGTCACACCGACGCTGGAGTCAGGGTACTCGACCAGCGCAGAGGGCGAACCTGCCGCCGTGGTCCCGATCTGAGTCCCTACCCCCTCTGTGGGGCCCGAAGGTGCGCCAGGGAGAGGGGGTGACCCAATGATGGCCAAAAAGGCAAGAGAATAGGCCTCCATCTGGATCCTAGTCGCCCCAGCCCCAGGAAATGGTGGGTAGGTCGACTCCTCAGGGTCCATGCCCGGTGGAGACCGGGAGCTGCGGTTGACGTCACGTTTATGTGGGGTCGACGACCTCCGTGACTTTTTCCTGTGTTTACCTGCGCCAGGTGAACGACTTCTGTGGGAATGTCTCCGTGACCGGTCCTGACCCAACGCACCAGCACCAGGGGAAGACCTGCGGCGTGAGGACTCCAAACGGGAAATGCAGGCGGACAACAACTTCATACAACATTCCTGCAGGGACTTCGGCTTCAGTTGCCGTCAGGCGTCGCACTCCTCAGAGTCGTGGTGCTCTCCCAAGCACCAGGTACAGATAGCGTGTGGATCCGTCGCCGACATCTGCCGCTTACAGGTCACACACGCCTTGCAGCCCAAGGGCATCGCACAATGTTCCCTAACGCCAAAAGGCATGGAGAAGGCCTGAAAACAAAAACAGGCCAGAGGTAACCGCTTCTCCAGATCCGTGTTGAGACACGGAAAAGAAGAAAACTGATGACAGCACGCCGAGGGGGGTTTATATGGCTCCGTTGACGTCACTTCCGTGGACGTCAGGACGGAGACCCTGCCCTCCCCCCATTGCTGGGGAAAAGGTTTTCTGGTTCCAGTCTGATGCATGGGGATATTCTAAGTTAAGGAATCTGCGGCTAGATGTCTCTATCTGATATAATAGTTTAACTTCATATCAGAACTCTGCCTCAGAGAGCCGTGACCTACTAGACAATCATTGATCTCAAAAGCAATCGTACTGGCTCTTACGACAGGACATCAATCATTTATTCCGTTCTATATCATATTTCCCACCAAAAACAGGGGAATGTTACAGTTTGCAACAGAAGCAGGATGCAGTTTGTATTGGAAGCTCAACTCTGGGTCGGCTTCTACTTCAAAGTGAAATAGGTTATGGCTACCCATATCGGTTGCCGATTCTTAAATATCAGCAGCCAAAGCAATTGCTGGTGTTGTGACAAGATCAACTGAATAATATGTCACAGAGGATGCATAATAGATCACAAATGACATACAGGAACTGGCCTACTGCAGGTAACCTCTGATGTCATGTTATGTAAATTTGTAAGAGCCTATTATCACTTGGGTGGGTATTCTAGCGCTGAGAAGTGTGTACCACTGATTATGGTGTGGGAAGGATGAGGGCTTTTCAAAGATCCAAGACTTCAGCTTCTTGCAGATCTCAGGAAGATAGGAGGAGAAGGCTCTGATGTGTAGCGGCAAGTTGTTGCAAACTTTAGGAGAAATGTTGATGAAAGGCTGACCCTCCGGATCAGATTCTGTGTGTGGGATGTGTGAAAGTAGGAGCCCTGCTGAGCAGAGATGTCTAGCATTTTAGAACGCAATCAGTTTTGCTAGAGGTTGAATGAGCCTTTTTATTGAAGTGTTAGAAAGTCATCATTAACCGCATGCGCGCTAGCGGTTTTCCCGCTGTGCGCTGACTTTTGCGGAAAACCGCGTTACATGACGAGCTCAGCTCGTCATGAGCGTACGAGAGGCGTAACTCATGACGAGCTGAGCTCGTCATGAGCGTAGAAGGGGTTAAGGCTTTAATTGCACCTTTGAAAGTCATCACAATTCTTATGAAGCCTACAAAAAAGCATTCACATGCAGAATTTGTTTAAGAAAGTACCTCCACATCAATGACATCAGTGATATATCTGGGAGTGAGAAGTGGTATGCGCACATACTGAAGGAGGTCCGGCAGAGACTCCTCCCTCTCCTTCTTTGAGTGCTTCACCCAGTTTATGACTGCTTCAAACACAGGCTCCTCAGAGTCCACCTTTTGCCCATGAAGAAAAAACAAATCAGATGTCATGACTACCTTTATTCTTAATCACAGTGGTGTTTATAAGCAGTCTCAAAAATAAATATCATTTGTTGAATATATACCCACCCAACCAATTTTACAGCATCAATAAAAATCGGCACACATTTTCATGAAGCATTCAAAACCTCTGCCTGCTCTAAATGAAGGCATTAGTTTTGCAAAACCTTCTAAAGCGATGTGTTCACTGCACACTTCAAGCAAGGATTAAACTTGAACCCTAATCTTAGGAAGGCTGGTAACAAATTGAATAAAAAAATGTAGTCTCATGATAGCAGCACTCCCTGACGTGGAAACCCTTAATAGAGCCTTAAGAAGAAGAGTGAGCATTTTTTAGTTTGTAGCGACAGGGAAATCGTGAAGGTATGCCAATTTCTGGTATTAAGGCACTTCAATTAAGAAAGCTGCAGGTGATGCTATCTATTGTTCTCATATACACAGTCAAGCTATTGAAGGATTCCCTAAATTGTTATTAAATAAAGGACCTTATGACAGTGGTCCCGAAAATACAAGAAATTGCATTTGTAAGAAATTGGGAAATACTTACTGCAACAGACAGGACGATGGGCTGTAGCGTGGGGACACACTAGTCAGTGTAACCATGCTCTTTATAAGCTTACTTTATTATTATTACTTGAGGGGAGGGGGGAAGCCTCACTCAGGCAAAAATCATAATCTTTATGAGGGTGAACCAAAAAGTCACTAAATTAACCTGTGCTTAACCCTCTGGCATCTTGGTACAGAAGTAATTTAGAAGCCCTGTGCAAAGTATTTATGCAGCACAGAAACAGTAATAAAATTAAAACACTATACACAAAACTCCGAAGCCATTATTGTACAATATTTTACATTTTTACAAATAACAAAATTAGACCAAAATGACACACAAAAAATCAATCTGTAGAACTGGAGATACGCAATTTCAATGTTATAGGTACGTATAGCAAATAAAATTGAACAAAGTGCCACTTGCAGTCATCTGGTAATGTTAGGCAGTGTAAAAGTTCAGGCTGGCCACAATAGAGCACAAGATACATATGGAGGATACAGGGACCAGGTTACCCCATGAAAAAGTTACCTTCTTAAAGCCCAGCATGAAGTGTCAAGTTCAGGGTGGAGGAGAACTTCAGGATTTCTCAATTCTTCACAGTAGGCGCTCTGCTAATGCCAGCCAAGGATCCTAGACCTGAGGGGATCAAGAACTCACTACAGCAGAGGACAGCCGGTCCCGCTGTAGGTTTAATCATAGCAGGTCAGCTGAGCAGTTGCAGGGAAGACTGAGCTTTTTGTGTCCCTGTAGCTCAGAACAAGGTCAGCCAACTGATCCTTGGCGTCATCCAGGTAGCCTGGGATGAGAGGAGCAGCTCCAGTCTCTAATCTTAGAAAGCAGGGCAGGCCTCAAGCAGCCAGGTAGTCCTCTGGGGATCAAGGAAGGCCTCAAGCAGCAAGGCCGTCTTCCTTCTGTAGTTTCCACAAGTCCAGGACTGTATTCATTTATTTATTTAGAGAGGTTTATAAATCACAAGCATGACCCAAATGTATCAGAGCGCTGTACAGAGCAAAGGCAGTTGCTGTAACATACATCTTACAAAAACAACATGAGTACCTTATTGATATGGAAGATAACTTTGTCCGCCCACACCTTATGGGGAGTATGTTGAATCAACACTACTAGGATCATTGCTCTCATGGTCTGATCATGGTTTACCTGCTATGACACTGCCGGCTTATGGTGTAGAGAACCAAGTGTTGCAGTTTGGTTACATTGCTGACTCCAGGTCAATTCAGCCCAGGCTGAATCTATCAAATAAAATCCCTTTGGTCTCACTTTTGAAAACCCTGGTTGATGGGTTCAGCAGAGTCTTTGGTGGTAGAGTTCTCCATAACTTGGGAGGCGAAACGGAGAAAGCTCAAGCTGGTGTCAGTGATTTCCTAAATCTCACTGGCTCTAGTATGAGGGAGTTTGTGCTTTTAAGACAGCGACTGCCTCCTAATAAAATTTCAGGATAGATACTCGGGAGTACCATAGTGCCAGGCTGTGTGTGTCAGGCAGGCTATCTTGAGGATGATCCTAGCTTTGACTGGAAGCCACTATAGGGACTTAACTGATGGTGTGATATAGTCAAAGCGCCTCATTCCTGTTAACAGTCTTGCTGCAGCATTGAGGGCTGCCTTTAGCAGTGAGTATTGTAATTAAGGCTTTTCTCCCTCCTCTCTCCTTTCTCTGCCTCAGTCCTCTCTCCTTCCACTACCTCAACCCCCTCTCTTTCTAAACAGAGCGGCGCCACCTGTTCAATGCCTAAATACTTTTAAAGTCTTAAAGGCGAGATCTATTGGCTATGCAAATGCTTGTTTACCTTTTACTGCGGGAGAGCCTAATAACCGGTGACTCATCCACAGTAAACTCATGGTAAAATGGACTGCTTTACTGTCTTGTCTGCAATGACACTTCATTATACAATAATGGGAAAGGCTGCCTTAGAGTGCAGCTCTGCATCCCCTTGGTCTGCAGACCCCAGAGTCGTACCACTGTACAGAGCAACCTGTATGAAAAGAACAATGCTGTAATGTCCAAAGTCATATCTGTACAGCTTATGGGTCATCCAGGAATGTCGTGTTTCTCTGGCTCAGCTCAGAATCAGAGCCCAGGCCTTTTGTCACCCTCCTGGGTTATTACTTTTCTCTCCAGCGGCTGGAACAAAGACCTCCCCACACAAAGGGAGCCATTACCATTGAATAGGTCAGCGCCTCAGAAGGAAGGGGTGGGGTGGACTACTCTGTATCAATCAGCCAGTCAGCTGTCAACCTCTGCCAGGAAAGGGGGGAAGGTTCAGGCCACTAAACAAAAGGGAGGGAGTCCAGATGCAGGAGCCAAATCAGGAGGGGGGCTCCTTTGAAGTTCTACTGTGGCACGCCCTGGCAGTGAAGTCAGCGAGTGGTGAAACTGAGACCGCTAGAGCACGTGGCAATTGACTCCTGGGTGACGCCATCTTAAAGTATCACAGAAGGCTGTGCAGGAAGGTTGAAACAGGGGTGAAGAGGTGATATGGCACCTCAGGATAGGCCCGAGGAGCAGCACCGCTGAACATCCCTACTTAAAAGGTCTGGCGCAGGGAGGAGAGCTTCTTGGTTATGCTTTTCTGCTGGACCCTGGGACCGGAGGACAACGGTATGGACAATTAAAAGAAAGAACGCACTGACTGCCACCTCGAATAAGGACTCTGCTCGGATTAACCATAGGACCAGTAGGGCACCCTCCCCCCTAGGACCAGGGACGCTGAGGACCATTGGGGGAAAGACTTGGCATCTTCACAAGGAAGGAACAGAGCTCAAAGGTGAAGCAAAGTAAAAGGAGGGCACAGGGATCCTGTGAAACTAGTTCCCTGCAAATCACTCTGCTTTGAGGCCAGGAGGCCAGAAGGAAGTGCTCCAGGTGGCTAGGGCTCACCACCAGGAACACAACAAGACCAAGATCCCCCAACTCAGCCCATGGGGGCCAGAGTTATGGCCAGTTGAAGTGATGCGACCTTTGACTCTCAGCGCGATCCCGGAGCGCGTGGACCTCCACTGCTGGAGGATTTCTGTCTCCCGGGGTGCTCAGGGGCCCGGGGTTCACCGCAAGGAGGATGGTGAATTTTATGGCTGGTAAGGAGCGAGTGTGGAACCCTCTCTTCAGCATCTGAAAACAGCCTGGGGAACCCATTCCTCAGGATAAGTTCATGTCAAGGGGGCCGGGACCCCATCCCTGGACCCCCGATGTTGGCAGCAGCTGGAGACCCCATCCCTGGGCCCGAGAAGATTGAGGAGCGGGAGGGGGGTGCTGCCGCAGTTACCTGTTGCATGGGAACTTTAAGATACAACTCATGATAGTGTGATAAACAGTACATGTCACACAGGGAGACTACGGACAACAGAACAATGTACTGCTAATGTATGATAAAATAAAAAGGAAATAGAGTTAACTGAGAATGGATCACAAGGGATTGATAGGCGCCGACTGGGCAAGCCTGATTGATATCAGCTGGTCGCAGGGATTTAGGAAAAAACTCTAAGCTGCACAGGAAAATTTAGGAGCACATGCCCACCTGCTCTAGGTTAAAATACGGTTTCCTAGGTCAATGAGGAGACTATCGCCCTGCACCATAGCACAAAGACATGCTAGCAGGGAAAATGAAGTACCCAATCTCAGACAGAGGATCACAGTGCCAGATTCTGCAGTCGAGCAAACAGCATCCCCTATAAATGAAACAAAATTATGTGGCAGACTACTGGAGAGGGGCATTCTACGTTGCTGGAATCTATGCGGGAGTGGAAGTCAAGGTGCTTGCTTACCCAATCCAAATAGAAGGAAATTTGGCCAGACCTCCAAGGATAGTCCCACATCAAGAAGCTGGAAATGGGAGTAGGAGCACCTGCCGGTTTAAATGTGCAGCGTCCATCACCTGCCACTGGGTGAAGGCGCAGAAAAATGAAAAAAGGATTAAGCATAACCCAGTAAAATGGTCAGATCGCTGCCACCATGATGAAAGAATAATACGGAACTAGCCAAACCTATGTTCTCGTTCTGACGGAATGTTACTATTCGTAACCGCTTAGTACATACCTACAGGGAAGAGGGGAACCTTAAACAAAACAGTATAAACAATGCCCCCTTTCCAGTAGGGAACTTTCCTTGTAATTCATGTAAAAATTGTAACACTATCATAAAAGGCAGTACAGTAACCTACAAAGGCTGCCAACATAATATCAGAAATGTTATTAACTGCATAACCAATAACATGATTTACGTGATAAAATGCACATGTAACATCGGTTATATAGGCGAGACCTCATGCGAAATTTGCATAAGAATTACTGAGCACAGATCCGCAATTAGAACAATGAAAAAAAAGCCCCTCTAGTAGATCTTTGGTGGAGGATAACCACACATAAGATGAGCTGAAATGGTGTGGCATTGAAGTAATCCAAACCAATACACGAGGAGGTGACATGATGATCAAAAGGAAAAAAAGAGAACAATTTTATATGTCCTATTTTAATACCTATTAAAACGGTCTTAACAATAAAGAAGAATGGGAAAGACTGATTGAGAAGTTACTGGTGGGGAAGGGTCAAGTCTACTGTATCTTGAAATATATAAAAAACTGATTGCATAAAGGTTCATGTAGAGTCCCTATTAAAATTATAACCATTAAAATAAGAATATAAACGGATATAACTGTCTAGCTGTTAACACCTTCTGCAAAGCTATCTAGCATATGCCTCTGAGGAGACTGTATTGATAGAGGAACCTTTAGAAGCTAAGAAATCAGTCAAGGATTATCCCTACCCATTTAATGATTAATGGTAAGAGACGGTCGACATAGTAGTCTGGCCTCAACAGATAGAGCCATAGTGAATAATGTGCATTTTAAGTTAAAATATGTGGGGCATCTACCAATTGGGCTTTTATATAACTTTGCTTAATAAGATACATCCTCCGCAAGAACAAGAACTGTTTAATGTATATAGAATAGCATCAAAGCACGAATCTTTATACTTATAGCACATATGTTGGGATTGTTTTTTTCCCCATAATAAAATGGCCGCCATATCGGCTAGTACCTTAAATCAAAGTGACCATATTCGAAAAGTAAAATTCTGGTTAAACAATGCACAAATGAATAGAAACGTGAGCAATGTATAATTAGCAAGCATTGTTTGTATACGTGGCATGTTAGGTTTTTTAAAATAATCTTTTAATGATAAACCTACTAAATATTATTAGTCGTAAAAATATTGCAGTTAAGAGAATAAAGAGATATTGGCCAAAAGAATGCCTATTCACCAAATAAATAACCGATGATAAACATTGAATATAGCGAAAATATCAAAAGACGAGACACCACCCATTGGGGTAGCCAGTCTTCTATTGGAATATAAGTTTGCCTCCTGTGACACATACCATACGTCACTTCCGGGATATTCGCAGGAGCAGGGAGGCCGACTTCGTGTTGAGCGGTAAATTTGGACGGTGAAATGTCTAAGCGTAACCGGGACTGTGAAGATGGGATTAGTGAAGTACATTTTGAATTGTGATATTAGGCACTACAACGGGGAAAATATTCTTTTAATTGGACAAACAGTAAATTAAAAATTGTCCATTTAAACGCAAACATAACAAGCATTTGCAATGCAATAGGTCTCGCATTCGTGAGAGTTTAAGCTATTGGCATTGTAAATGACAATGCCCTTTATTTATCTGTTTTGATAATTAACACGTAAATAAAAGGCATTGTCATTTACAATGTCAAAAGCTCAAACTCTTGTAAATGTGAGACCTCGACCGCCATGGGCTGCTGGGAACGGGACGGGATGCTTGGAAAGTGCAACTCTGCAAGTATACTCAGATGTGAGTCCCTTGCTCATTGCACCATCAGGATTCAAGCAAGCCGGGCCGAAGACGGCTGAAATGCCAGAAACCGGTCCCCGGAAGCTTGTTTCCTTCCCAGTGTAAGAATTGGCTTTTGTAGTCTGGTCTGCCCTGTTCCCATGATGCACTGGGCCAGGGACAGACTAATTTGCATACAGCCAGGTTCTGAAACTGGGATGGTGCAATGAGCTAAAAAACGGTGTTGGATCTAGCCCTGATCTCTTGACTGGGTGAGAGTACTCTGCTTAATTCAGAGACTCTGTCCATCACCACCCCTTGTTGTAAATAATTTTGTCCACCCTAAGCGTGGAAGGGTATACTCAGATGTGAGTCCCTTGCTCATTGCACCATCAGGATTCAAGCAAGCCGGGCCGAAGACGGCTGAAATGCCAGAAACTGGTCCCCGGAAGCTTGTTTCCTTCCCAGTGTAAGAATTGGCTTTTGTAGTCTGGTCTGCCCTGTTCCCATGATGCACTGGGCCAGGGACAGACTAATTTGCATACAGCCAGGTTCTGAAACTGGGATGGTGCAATGAGCTAACAAAACGGTGTTGGATCTAGCCCTGATCTCTTGACTGGGTGAGAGTACTCTGCTTAATTCAGAAACTCTGTCCATCACCACCCCTTGTTGTAAATAATTTTGTCCACCCTAAGCGTGGAAGGGTATACTCAGATGTGAGTCCCTTGCTCATTGCACCATCAGGATTCAAGCAAGCCGGGCCGAAGACGGCTGAAATGCCAGAAACCGGTCCCCGGAAGCTTGTTTCCTTCCCAGTGTAAGAATTGGCTTTTGTAGTCTGGTCTGCCCTGTTCCCATGATGCACTGGGCCAGGGACAGACTAATTTGCATACAGCCAGGTTCTGAAACTGGGATGGTGCAATGAGCTCAAAAACGGTGTTGGATCTAGCCCTGATCTCTTGACTGGGTGAGAGTACTCTGCTTAATTCAGAGACTCTGTCCATCACCACCCCTTGTTGTAAATAATTTTGTCCACCCTAAGCGTGGAAGGGTATACTCAGATGTGAGTCCCTTGCTCATTGCACCATCAGGATTCAAGCAAGCCAGGCCGAAGACGGCTGAAATGCCAGAAACCGGTCCCCGGAAGCTCGTTTCCTTCCCAGTGTAAGAATTGGCTTTTGTAGTCTGGTCTGCCCTGTTCCCATGATGCACTGGGCCAGGGACAGACTAATTTGCATACAGCCAGGTTCTGAAACTGGGATGGTGCAATGAGCTAAAAAACGGTGTTGGATCTAGCCCTGATCTCTTGACTGGGTGAGAGTACTCTGCTTAATTCAGAGACTCTGTCCATCACCACCCCTTGTTGTAAACAATTTTGTCCACCCTAAGCGTGGAAGGGTATACTCAGATGTGAGTCCCTTGCTCATTGCACCATCAGGATTCAAGCAAGCCGGGCCGAAGACGGCTGAAATGCCAGAAACCGGTCCCCGGAAGCTTGTTTCCTTCCCAGTGTAAGAATTGGCTTTTGTAGTCTGGTCTGCCCTGTTCCCATGATGCACTGGGCCAGGGACAGACTAATTTGCATACAGCCAGGTTCTGAAACTGGGATGGTGCAATGAGCTAAAAAACGGTGTTGGATCTAGCCCTGATCTCTTGACTGGGTGAGAGTACTCTGCTTAATTCAGAGACTCTGTCCATCACCACCCCTTGTTGTAAATAATTTTGTCCACCCTAAGCGTGGAAGGGTATACTCAGATGTGAGTCCCTTGCTCATTGCACCATCAGGATTCAAGCAAGCCGGGCCGAAGACGGCTGAAATGCCAGAAACCGGTCCCCGGAAGCTTGTTTCCTTCCCAGTGTAAGAATTGGCTTTTGTAGTCTGGTCTGCCCTGTTCCCATGATGCACTGGGCCAGGGACAGACTAATTTGCATACAGCCAGGTTCTGAAACTGGGATGGTGCAATGAGCTAAAAAAACGGTGTTGGATCTAGCCCTGATCTCTTGACTGGGTGAGAGTACTCTGCTTAATTCAGAGACTCTGTCCATCACCACCCCTTGTTGTAAATAATTTTGTCCACCCTAAGCGTGGAAGGGTATACTCAGATGTGAGTCCCTTGCTCATTGCACCATCAGGATTCAAGCAAGCCGGGCCGAAGACGGCTGAAATGCCAGAAACCGGTCCCCGGAAGCTTGTTTCCTTCCCAGTGTAAGAATTGGCTTTTGTAGTCTGGTCTGCCCTGTTCCCATGATGCACTGGGCCAGGGACAGACTAATTTGCATACAGCCAGGTTCTGAAACTGGGATGGTGCAATGAGCTAAAAAACGGTGTTGGATCTAGCCCTGATCTCTTGACTGGGTGAGAGTACTCTGCTTAATTCAGAGACTCTGTCCATCACCACCCCTTGTTGTAAATAATTTTGTCCACCCTAAGCGTGGAAGGGTATACTCAGATGTGAGTCCCTTGCTCATTGCACCATCAGGATTCAAGCAAGCCGGGCCGAAGACGGCTGAAATGCCAGAAACCGGTCCCCGGAAGCTTGTTTCCTTCCCAGTGTAAGAATTGGCTTTTGTAGTCTGGTCTGCCCTGTTCCCATGATGCACTGGGCCAGGGACAGACTAATTTGCATACAGCCAGGTTCTGAAACTGGGATGGTGCAATGAGCTAAAAAACGGTGTTGGATCTAGCCCTGATCTCTTGACTGGGTGAGAGTACTCTGCTTAATTCAGAGACTCTGTCCATCACCACCCCTTGTTGTAAACAATTTTGTCCACCCTAAGCGTGGAAGGGTATACTCAGATGTGAGTCCCTTGCTCATTGCACCATCAGGATTCAAGCAAGCCGGGCCGAAGACGGCTGAAATGCCAGAAACCGGTCCCCGGAAGCTTGTTTCCTTCCCAGTGTAAGAATTGGCTTTTGTAGTCTGGTCTGCCCTGTTCCCATGATGCACTGGGCCAGGGACAGACTAATTTGCATACAGCCAGGTTCTGAAACTGGGATGGTGCAATGAGCTAAAAAACGGTGTTGGATCTAGCCCTGATCTCTTGACTGGGTGAGAGTACTCTGCTTAATTCAGAGACTCTGTCCATCACCACCCCTTGTTGTAAATAATTTTGTCCACCCTAAGCGTGGAAGGGTATACTCAGATGTGAGTCCCTTGCTCATTGCACCATCAGGATTCAAGCAAGCCGGGCCGAAGACGGCTGAAATGCCAGAAACCGGTCCCCGGAAGCTTGTTTCCTTCCCAGTGTAAGAATTGGCTTTTGTAGTCTGGTCTGCCCTGTTCCCATGATGCACTGGGCCAGGGACAGACTAATTTGCATACAGCCAGGTTCTGAAACTGGGATGGTGCAATGAGCTAAAAAACGGTGTTGGATCTAGCCCTGATCTCTTGACTGGGTGAGAGTACTCTGCTTAATTCAGAGACTCTGTCCATCACCACCCCTTGTTGTAAATAATTTTGTCCACCCTAAGCGTGGAAGGGTATACTCAGATGTGAGTCCCTTGCTCATTGCACCATCAGGATTCAAGCAAGCCGGGCCGAAGACGGCTGAAATGCCAGAAACCGGTCCCCGGAAGCTTGTTTCCTTCCCAGTGTAAGAATTGGCTTTTGTAGTCTGGTCTGCCCTGTTCCCATGATGCACTGGGCCAGGGACAGACTAATTTGCATACAGCCAGGTTCTGAAACTGGGATGGTGCAATGAGCTAAAAAACGGTGTTGGATCTAGCCCTGATCTCTTGACTGGGTGAGAGTACTCTGCTTAATTCAGAGACTCTGTCCATCACCACCCCTTGTTGTAAATAATTTTGTCCACCCTAAGCGTGGAAGGGTATACTCAGATGTGAGTCCCTTGCTCATTGCACCATCAGGATTCAAGCAAGCCGGGCCGAAGACGGCTGAAATGCCAGAAACTGGTCCCCGGAAGCTTGTTTCCTTCCCAGTGTAAGAATTGGCTTTTGTAGTCTGGTCTGCCCTGTTCCCATGATGCACTGGGCCAGGGACAGACTAATTTGCATACAGCCAGGTTCTGAAACTGGGATGGTGCAATGAGCTAAAAAACGGTGTTGGATCTAGCCCTGATCTCTTGACTGGGTGAGAGTACTCTGCTTAATTCAGAGACTCTGTCCATCACCACCCCTTGTTGTAAATAATTTTGTCCACCCTAAGCGTGGAAGGGTATACTCAGATGTGAGTCCCTTGCTCATTGCACCATCAGGATTCAAGCAAGCCGGGCCGAAGACGGCTGAAATGCCAGAAACCGGTCCCCGGAAGCTTGTTTCCTTCCCAGTGTAAGAATTGGCTTTTGTAGTCTGGTCTGCCCTGTTCCCATGATGCACTGGGCCAGGGACAGACTAATTTGCATACAGCCAGGTTCTGAAACTGGGATGGTGCAATGAGCTAAAAAACGGTGTTGGATCTAGCCCTGATCTCTTGACTGGGTGAGAGTACTCTGCTTAATTCAGAGACTCTGTCCATCACCACCCCTTGTTGTAAATAATTTTGTCCACCCTAAGCGTGGAAGGGTATACTCAGATGTGAGTCCCTTGCTCATTGCACCATCAGGATTCAAGCAAGCCGGGCCGAAGACGGCTGAAATGCCAGAAACCGGTCCCCGGAAGCTTGTTTCCTTCCCAGTGTAAGAATTGGCTTTTGTAGTCTGGTCTGCCCTGTTCCCATGATGCACTGGGCCAGGGACAGACTAATTTGCATACAGCCAGGTTCTGAAACTGGGATGGTGCAATGAGCTAAAAAACGGTGTTGGATCTAGCCCTGATCTCTTGACTGGGTGAGAGTACTCTGCTTAATTCAGAGACTCTGTCCATCACCACTCCTTGTTGTAAATAATTTTGTCCACCCTAAGCGTGGAAGGGTATACTCAGATGTGAGTCCCTTGCTCATTGCACCATCAGGATTCAAGCAAGCCGGGCCGAAGACGGCTGAAATGCCAGAAACCGGTCCCCGGAAGCTTGTTTCCTTCCCAGTGTAAGAATTGGCTTTTGTAGTCTGGTCTGCCCTGTTCCCATGATGCACTGGGCCAGGGACAGACTAATTTGCATACAGCCAGGTTCTGAAACTGGGATGGTGCAATGAGCTAAAAAACGGTGTTGGATCTAGCCCTGATCTCTTGACTGGGTGAGAGTACTCTGCTTAATTCAGAGACTCTGTCCATCACCACCCCTTGTTGTAAATAATTTTGTCCACCCTAAGCGTGGAAGGGTATACTCAGATGTGAGTCCCTTGCTCATTGCACCATCAGGATTCGAGCAAGCCGGGCCGAAGACGGCTGAAATGCCAGAAACCGGTCCCCGGAAGCTTGTTTCCTTCCCAGTGTAAGAATTGGCTTTTGTAGTCTGGTCTGCCCTGTTCCCATGATGCACTGGGCCAGGGACAGACTAATTTGCATACAGCCAGGTTCTGAAACTGGGATGGTGCAATGAGCTAAAAAACGGTGTTGGATCTAGCCCTGATCTCTTGACTGGGTGAGAGTACTCTGCTTAATTCAGAGACTCTGTCCATCACCACCCCTTGTTGTAAATAATTTTGTCCACCCTAAGCGTGGAAGGGTATACTCAGATGTGAGTCCCTTGCTCATTGCACCATCAGGATTCAAGCAAGCCGGGCCGAAGACGGCTGAAATGCCAGAAACCGGTCCCCGGAAGCTTGTCTCCTTCCCAGTGTAAGAATTGGCTTTTGTAGTCTGGTCTGCCCTGTTCCCATGATGCACTGGGCCAGGGACAGACTAATTTGCATACAGCCAGGTTCTGAAACTGGGATGGTGCAATGAGCTAAAAAACGGTGTTGGATCTAGCCCTGATCTCTTGACTGGGTGAGAGTACTCTGCTTAATTCAGAGACTCTGTCCATCACCACCCCTTGTTGTAAACAATTTTGTCCACCCTAAGCGTGGAAGGGTATACTCAGATGTGAGTCCCTTGCTCATTGCACCATCAGGATTCAAGCAAGCCGGGCCGAAGACGGCTGAAATGCCAGAAACCGGTCCCCGGAAGCTTGTTTCCTTCCCAGTGTAAGAATTGGCTTTTGTAGTCTGGTCTGCCCTGTTCCCATGATGCACTGGGCCAGGGACAGACTAATTTGCATACAGCCAGGTTCTGAAACTGGGATGGTGCAATGAGCTAAAAAACGGTGTTGGATCTAGCCCTGATCTCTTGACTGGGTGAGAGTACTCTGCTTAATTCAGAGACTCTGTCCATCACCACCCCTTGTTGTAAATAATTTTGTCCACCCTAAGCGTGGAAGGGTATACTCAGATGTGAGTCCCTTGCTCATTGCACCATCAGGATTCAAGCAAGCCGGGCCGAAGACGGCTGAAATGCCAGAAACCGGTCCCCGGAAGCTTGTTTCCTTCCCAGTGTAAGAATTGGCTTTTGTAGTCTGGTCTGCCCTGTTCCCATGATGCACTGGGCCAGGGACAGACTAATTTGCATACAGCCAGGTTCTGAAACTGGGATGGTGCAATGAGCTAAAAAACGGTGTTGGATCTAGCCCTGATCTCTTGACTGGGTGAGAGTACTCTGCTTAATTCAGAGACTCTGTCCATCACCACCCCTTGTTGTAAACAATTTTGTCCACCCTAAGCGTGGAAGGGTATACTCAGATGTGAGTCCCTTGCTCATTGCACCATCAGGATTCAAGCAAGCCGGGCCGAAGACGGCTGAAATGCCAGAAACCGGTCCCCGGAAGCTTGTTTCCTTCCCAGTGTAAGAATTGGCTTTTGTAGTCTGGTCTGCCCTGTTCCCATGATGCACTGGGCCAGGGACAGACTAATTTGCATACAGCCAGGTTCTGAAACTGGGATGGTGCAATGAGCTAAAAAACGGTGTTGGATCTAGCCCTGATCTCTTGACTGGGTGAGAGTACTCTGCTTAATTCAGAGACTCTGTCCATCACCACCCCTTGTTGTAAATAATTTTGTCCACCCTAAGCGTGGAAGGGTATACTCAGATGTGAGTCCCTTGGCTCATTGCACCATCAGGATTCAAGCAAGCCGGGCCGAAGACGGCTGAAATGCCAGAAACCGGTCCCCGGAAGCTTGTTTCCTTCCCAGTGTAAGAATTGGCTTTTGTAGTCTGGTCTGCCCTGTTCCCATGATGCACTGGGCCAGGGACAGACTAATTTGCATACAGCCAGGTTCTGAAACTGGGATGGTGCAATGAGCTAAAAAACGGTGTTGGATCTAGCCCTGATCTCTTGACTGGGTGAGAGTACTCTGCTTAATTCAGAGACTCTGTCCATCACCACCCCTTGTTGTAAATAATTTTGTCCACCCTAAGCGTGGAAGGGTATACTCAGATGTGAGTCCCTTGCTCATTGCACCATCAGGATTCAAGCAAGCCGGGCCGAAGACGGCTGAAATGCCAGAAACCGGTCCCCGGAAGCTTGTTTCCTTCCCAGTGTGTAAGAATTGGCTTTTGTAGTCTGGTCTGCCCTGTTCCCATGATGCACTGGGCCAGGGACAGACTAATTTGCATACAGCCAGGTTCTGAAACTGGGATGGTGCAATGAGCTAAAAAACGGTGTTGGATCTAGCCCTGATCTCTTGACTGGGTGAGAGTACTCTGCTTAATTCAGAGACTCTACTCTGTCCATCACCACCCCTTGTTGTAAATAATTTTGTCCACCCTAAGCGTGGAAGGGTATACTCAGATGTGAGTCCCTTGCTCATTGCACCATCAGGATTCAAGCAAGCCGGGCCGAAGACGGCTGAAATGCCAGAAACCGGTCCCCGGAAGCTTGTTTCCTTCCCAGTGTAAGAATTGGCTTTTGTAGTCTGGTCTGCCCTGTTCCCATGATGCACTGGGCCAGGGACAGACTAATTTGCATACAGCCAGGTTCTGAAACTGGGATGGTGCAATGAGCTAAAAAACGGTGTTAGATCTAGCCCTGATCTCTTGACTGGGTGAGAGTACTCTGCTTAATTCAGAGACTCTGTCCATCACCACCCCTTGTTGTAAATAATTTTGTCCACCCTAAGCGTGGAAGGGTATACTCAGATGTGAGTCCCTTGCTCATTGCACCATCAGGATTCAAGCAAGCCGGGCCGAAGACGGCTGAAATGCCAGAAACCGGTCCCCGGAAGCTTGTTTCCTTCCCAGTGTAAGAATTGGCTTTTGTAGTCTGGTCTGCCCTGTTCCCATGATGCACTGGGCCAGGGACAGACTAATTTGCATACAGCCAGGTTCTGAAACTGGGATGGTGCAATGAGCTAAAAAACGGTGTTGGATCTAGCCCTGATCTCTTGACTGGGTGAGAGTACTCTGCTTAATTCAGAGACTCTGTCCATCACCACCCCTTGTTGTAAATAATTTTGTCCACCCTAAGCGTGGAAGGGTATACTCAGATGTGAGTCCCTTGCTCATTGCACCATCAGGATTCAAGCAAGCCGGGCCGAAGACGGCTGAAATGCCAGAAACCGGTCCCCGGAAGCTTGTTTCCTTCCCAGTGTAAGAATTGGCTTTTGTAGTCTGGTCTGCCCTGTTCCCATGATGCACTGGGCCAGGGACAGACTAATTTGCATACAGCCAGGTTCTGAAACTGGGATGATGCAATGAGCTAAAAAACGGTGTTGGATCTAGCCCTGATCTCTTGACTGGGTGAGAGTACTCTGCTTAATTCAGAGACTCTGTCCATCACCACCCCTTGTTGTAAATAATGGAAAGTGCAAGCCTGCATGGCGCCCTGAATGTTGGAGGACGCACACGTTGTAACTCGCTGCACACACGTTGTAACTCACAGCAGGCCAGGTCACGTAATGAGCTCGGCAGAGAGCAAAAACCGCTTCATTCTTAGTATACATTGTCAATTCTGTAAGCATCTACCCCAAAAGTGTTTATCCAAATAATAAGTCAGAGCATTAAAGAGTCATTGCAGAATATGAAGTTTAAAATATATATTTGCTAAACTTGCCGTCAGTGGGCCCTAGAGAAGTCAACCACCCTAAGAGTGTTAACCCAAACCTTTCACTTCAGTAAACATAGGCCTGGAGTTGAATAGTTGAATATCCGAGCACTATATCATCGTTAAAAAAAAGGCTTCTTTGTGAACTATGCAGTTGAAGAAGCACCCCTTGCACAACTTACCACCACTGGGGGCTCCCAGATAGGCAGTCACCCAAAAACTGTTAATCGAAACCCTTCACTTCTATAAATGTAGATAGATGGCAAACAGAGCAGTTTAAAAAGCACCTTTCCAAAAATTAGCGCAATCATTAAAGATATATGCAAACATGTCGATTTTACCTTGGAAAGAAAACAATGAAACCACCGGTGAGGTAGTCGCTCAGTTTTAAAATTAGCAAGACATAAGGCTAGCAAGGGTTATTTATATTCTAGCTTTGACGACTTTAATGATTCAAAAAAGCATCATTCACGTTCATATTTGAACACAACACATTGCATGACACGGCCCACAAAATGCACGGGGGACACAAAAGTGCTTCACAGACCAATTGCACGGTGTGCCACGTATGTTATGGAAGAAGCACGACTCGACATGGTTTCAGATAACCGAAATACTGAGAAGGGATGCCCGTTGCCTATCACACACCAAGCACAACTTGAACAGAAAGGCATTTATATAACACACTTACGCATTGAAAGAAAGGATGTCTCGCGGCATCGGCTCGTTCCACGGGTAAAAGGTTCGCTTTGTCCTTTTATAAACCCTTCAGACACAGGCCTATTCCACTGGACCGCACACAGAGCAGTCATTACAGAGTCCCTGCTATTCTGAAAAATATGGCACTCTTTCCTTCAGGGCATTGTACAAAATAGTCCTCTCCGCAAAGCCCTCCTGCAAGACCGCTTTGTGAGAAATACACGGGGCAGCTGCATAAATAGAACGAGGCAGGAAGACAGGCAAACACGGAGGAGACGTGGAGCCACTTCCTTTGGGCGGGACTTCCATCTTCTGAAGTCCCGCGCACGCGCCCACGGAGTACCTGAGAGCGGGGCTCCCATGCCCGAGGGAGAGCCCCGGCTACCGAAGTCCCGAATGGCGGTAAGTGGGGCTTAGTTCTAGGGGGGAGGGGAGTGCGCGTGTGCGCGTGTGTGTGTGTGTGTGTGTGTGTATGTGTGCGATGGCGGCGGCGGGGGAGGGGAGTCTTTGTATGTGTGCGTGCGTGTGTGTAGGTGCGCTGGTGTGTGTGTGGGGGGTCACTGTGTGTGCGTGTAGGTGCGCTAGTGTGTGTGTAGGTGCGGCGGCGACGGGGGCGGGGGGGGGGGGGTGCCTGTGTATGCGTGTGGCTGTGTATGCGTGTGGCTGTGATGTGCGCATGCGTGAGTGTGGGTGCGCGTGCAAGCAGTGTAATCCAGCCGAAGAGAAGCGCGTGGCAGTTTCTTGTCCTTCATTCCCCCGAGTCAGCTAGCTATAAGTCTCCACCTGGACGCATCCTTCGGATGCGAATTCCAGGCTCGACCTAAAAAGCTAGGTACTGTATAATTTAAAAATATATCGGTTCACGCAAAATCGAGAACACGAGACAGAACCTCGTCGTCCGCTCTTCCTTGTTTCCATGTTTTCAGAAGAGCAGCTCTCAAGTAATTACAAGAGCGTGGACTTCAGGATAGCACGGAATATCAACAGATAACAGGGCATATAATTGTTTAACTGGATAAACAGTAAATAAAAAATTGTCCATTTAAACTTAAACAGTAAAAACCAGGTAGCGCATACTTTTATATCGGCTCACGCTAAATCGAAAACACGAGACGTGACTCCATCGTCCAGGGTAGTCCGGTCTTTGATGGTTTCAGAATAGCGGCTTTAAAAAAAAAAAAAAGGAACAATGTGTGCCCTAGGCCAGCACGGAACATCATTAGAGGAATCTCCCTACATGATTATAACGCCAGCCGGTAACATCTTGCATACTATGTAACCGGTAGATTTGGCTGTTTTTGCTTAAACCAACCCCGTATTTCATGTTCATGAAGAGAGAATCAGCTGTGTGTCATCAGCATAGTTAACTATCTCAATGTTATATATTCTTTGATGACCGCAATCAAGGGCTTCATGTAGATGTTAAATAAAATCGGACTAATTGCAGAGCCTTGAGGAACGCCGTGCGAGATGGTGGAAAAGGCAGATTGGTAAGGAGGGAGAGACACAGCTTGTTGTCTGCCCTGAAGGAAGGACTGAAACCACCTAAGGGCACTACCTGTAACCCCCACCTCTCTCAGCCTACCCAGCAGGGTCCCATGGTTCACCGTGTCGAAGGCGGCAGACAAGTCAAGCAGGATCATAACACCTGCCTGACCCCTGTCTGCCCGCCAACGAAGCTCATCCAGCACGGTCACCAAGGCCGTCTCGGTTCCATGGGCTGGCCGGAAGCCAAACACAACTTCCTCCAGGAGTTTATGCTGTTCTAGGTACCTGCAGAGAGTGCCCGCCACCACCCGCTCCACAATTTTAGCTGGATAGGGCAGAAGCGAAATAGGCCTAAAATTCTTCAAGCACTCAGGATCGAGAGAGGGCTTTTTCAACAGTGGGGTCGCCACCGCTTGTTTCCACTGAGGTGGAACCACTCCTGTAGAAAGAGACTGGTTACAAACCAACCGGAGCGTAGGAAAAAGCTCTGCCTCAAACGCTTTCCAAAGTTGTATTGGAATCAGGTCAAGCGGAGACCCGGACATGATACCAAGGGCCATTCTACTGAACTCCTCTGCAGTCGGCAACGCAAACTCCAAGAGGGACTTAGCTGCCCCCTGTTCAGAGACGGCCCCAAGATCCACCACAACCTGCTCCAGAGGATCGCCACAGCCACCCACCACTGAGGGATCGGCTCCGATCTGTTGTTGCTGCTCCCCCCCCCCCCCCCCAAGTCACCAATAATCGTTTAAATTTTATCCTGAAAGAACCTGGCCAGGTTCTCACAAAGTTCCTGGGAGGGGGGAAATTCATTCTTGGAGCAGTCCGGACTAATAAGACTAGTCAAGATATTAAAAATGCTTTGAGAGCTATTCGGGGCGTCAAGTATCACTAGGCAGTGGGGTTTTAGGTTTAAACCTATATTAACTGATAAAACCCCACTGAAAGAGAAATAGCCCTAACGATTGAAAACTTATAAACACTGAAAAAACACCTGCACAACCACAAACTAAATACCATTCAAAGAAAGGAAAAAGAGAGTGAAAGAGTGATTTTGTTTCTTCCTGAAGCGGCCAATACAATGTAACTTTGTTATACAAGGTAGCAGTAAGAAAGACTGGGCTAACATTATTCTGCTTGAGTTTTGTTGTTCAGGGATGCCACTATATTGTTTCCTAATTTTGCTTTTTTCAGTTTTGTGGTCTTTGGTCTAAAGATGCAGGGTTTAGAAGCATGTTTAATTATTTATAAACTGTTAAGAATCAGGAAATATCAAAATCCTATTTGATATTTTTGCTGCATTTGATTCTTTACTGATAGGTAAAATGGCTGGTTTCATCAGAATCTTTCCTAATATGTGTCATCACATTTACCCACAGAGAATGGGTAAAACACCTTAATACATCAGCCCACAGTTTCTAGTGGGTCAGTATTGATAGTAGGTGAAGTGCCAACACCTCAGGCTTTAAGCAATCAATGAAGGTATAGAGACAAGTATATGTATAAAGAGTGCTATCACCAAGAATCTGGATTAGTGGTGAAATCATGACACTAGACTTTTGGAAAACATGGAATGCAGTGTCACCTGGAATGCACTGCAAAAAAGTTTATTTCCAAGTTAAACAAAGATTGGAGGGATATTGTTTGTATTTGCAGTGATTCAGCTACGTATATGAAAAAGTTGTGTGATGACCTGTCACAATTGATCCCAGAGTGGAAGGGATTCTCTATAGGAGATCCTTGCCACTTGTTAGATGGTATGCTGAAAGCACCTGTACAATCTTCAGAGTTAATGAGGAATGCTATTGACTTTGTAGTCCATTCTGCTGCACTGTTTTCTTATGCACAGGAACTAAAAGGCAAATATTAATAATTTCGTGCTTTGTGTAGCATCAAAGAAAGTCATCTCAACTGCGTCCCTTAGCTGATGGTTCTCAGTCCAAGGGGCTATGAATGCTATATTATCCATGTGGCAACCGTTTACTCAATTTTTGCTGAGTGATGATGTCAAAGGTAAGAAATGTGAGGATCTTTGGTTGCATATTGATAGTGATGTGAAAAAAGTACACTCTACTGCATTATTAGATTTTTACAGGAAAACATAACTGCTGTAGTGGACATAATAAAAAAAAACTGAAAAAACCCTTGTCTGCCAAGTGTTCAACATAATTGGTGAAGATGTGAAACATCTCCTTGAGAGTAGGCTAGGCGACACTTTTAGTGGCTTTGGCAATGCAACATGTACGATGTTAGAGTGCTTGCCACTTGGTAAACAAAGCAACGTTGAAGAGCAATTCAGGAACGTTTATTTTACAATGTATGAGAAATGGCTTGCAATGATGCATAGAAATGTCCCTTCACCACCAAAGGCATTTGAAGTCAATGAAACCTCACTGTGGTACTCTGTACAAGTTCTAGATCCCTTCAGTAAAGGGGAATTTTCTCCATAGTTTCAAAAGTGCTGCTTCATTTTTGACCTCTTCAATTACTCTGAGGGCATAACCGCCCAGCTAAATGCAAATGTTGCAGAACCTGCCCTGAGAATCGCAATCTTCAAGTGCACCAGTATTGGCATGGAAAGCTATGTCAGTGGCCAAAGCTAACAAATTGTGTACTGGCTGTTTTGGCGTTGCCCGTCTCAAGTGCCTATGTTGATAGGCCTTTTCACAGAAGTTTACATGCGAAGGAAAGAGCAAGCACACATGACCAAAGACTCACTGACCAAGTATTGTATGGTGTACTACAATAAGTTTGATTTGTAAAAATCTATTTGGACCTCATATACACTATACGTACACTGTCTATATACCATGCTCTATCAGTGCAGAAAGCAAGCAATAATAAAAGCAAAAAGTTCCATAAACACAGGAAAAAAACTTTTTTTGTTGTTTTTAGTGGCGTGAAAATGTGTAACTACTGATAACAACTGTTTTTTTAAGGTATTGAAATCACTTGAAAACACTGAAAAAACCCCACCAGAATCTACCAAAAATAGAAACTGAAAACAGGAAAGCCTAAATCACCTTAGAGAAGTGTGCTACCGTGACCCTTTGGACTTCCTTTTTGTAATCTATCAACCTAGCTTTCCAAATAAGCCTATCCTTATCCAGATTTGCATGTCTCCATCTCCTCTCCGCTTGTTTACATTCTAATTTCAGGCTCTTAAGGCTATCCGTGAACCAGGGGGCCGAAGGTCTACCCCTGCTCCTATGGTGTTTTAAAGGATCGGATGCGTCTAGGACCAAAATGATCATCGAGCAGAGAGAAGCATAATTCTCCTCTATCTGCAAAGCAGGGGAGAAGCACTCATCGACCTTAAAAAAGGATGACACGCCTCTTTTCCGAACAAGAGTCTTCCAGTCCCTACTAATATACTCCCTCACTTGACCAGATGTCCTGACATTACACGTGCCCGACTTCACAAACATTTTTATAAAAAAATGATCAGTCCAGACCATAGGTAAATAATCCCCCACCGTGAGAAGATTGGTCTCAGAAAAGATTAAATCCAACAGGTGTCCACCTATATGGGTGGCCTGAGAAACCCGCTGGAAGAGGCAAACACCTTCACACAAATGGAGCACATTAAAAAAGCCTACATCAAGGGAGCCATTCAACCGCAGATTAAAATCTCCGAGAATCACCAGTTGACTACGAGTAGCAGCCATATTGGTGAACACTTCCAGTAACAACTGCTGCTGAAGTAAGGTGAAAATCCCAGGGGGTCTATAGCAAATAATACCAGTTAAAAGATGCCTCTGTGCATTCTTAATAGAAAACCCGAATAATTCACACTCATCAAATGCATCAATATCGATGACAGTCAAATTCAACGTATCATTAAAAATCACAACCACCCCACCTTCCCTACCATTCGATCTAGGCTTATGGCGGATTTTATACCCTGGTGGACAGGCCTTCCCACAGTCAACCTCACACTCAGGGCAGGTCCAAGTTTCCGTCATAAACAAGGCATCAAGCTCATGAGCCTCAAGCAACAGCTGTATCTCCACACTGTGCTTAGGTAAGGGTCTCACATTTAGAAGCCCGCAAGCTAGAGTGCCACTCATCAGAAAGTCTGACAGGGGAAGGGCGGTGTCGGAGAACAAAAGAGCCCCCTTATCACTGCCCTGCTCTCCAAAGTGGTTCAGTTCTTTACTGGAGTAACGCCTAGGACCACTTCCAACAACAGGGCCTGGTACCGTCCAAAAAGGGGCAGCATAACTGACGCTGGTCACTTCCTTTGCGTGGACGGGCGCAGACGGGCTTGCTTTTGGCGCGCCCGCTGCACGCATCCGCTGCACGCTCGCGCCAGCGTCCGCTTTTCACCCCGAGAGTCCTGGGAGGTCATGGGAGACTAGACCGCCACTCCGCTACTCCCAAGATGGCGGGTCCACTCGCATGGACGGGCCCCCAAGTCGGGAAAAGCCAGAGGAGAATAGGCGAGTCACACCTATACCTCTGAGCCACCGCAGGTAAGTGCAATGTGTGCAATGTGCTTTTAATATTTCTAAAAAATTAGGCAAACATGAGCAACGTATGAACAAAGTATTTTTAAAACAGCAACGTGAACGAGTTAAAAAAGCGACCAAGAGCCACACACAGTCAGCATCTCACCAGCAGCCTCCAACCTTCGAGCTGCCCTCAAACGCTGCACGCCCGCGCCAGCGTCCGCTTTTCACTCCGAGAGTCCTGGGAGGTCATGGAGACTAGACCGCCACTACGCTACTCCCAAGATGGCGGGTCCGCTCGCACGGACCGGCCCCCAAGTCGGGAAAAGCCGGAGGAGAATTGGCTAGTCACCCCATAACCTCTGAGCCACCGCAGGTAAGTGCAATGTGTGCAATGTGCTTTTAATATTTCTAAAAAATTAGGCAAACATGAGCAAAGTATGAACAAAGTATTTTTAAAACAGCAGCGTGAACGAGTTAAAAAAGCAACCAAGAGCCACACACAGTCAGCTCCTCACCAGCAGCCTCCAACCTTCGAGCTGCCCTCAAACGCCGAAGGTTTGAGAATTGTGCCCAGTCTTTGCTAAATGAGGTCTAACCTGAATAGATGCGCTTTATATCTGTCATTTGCACATAGCATTGACAGACTGGGTCGAATACCCCTGGGTGCTAGGGGGTGACTTTAATGCGGTATTAAATGTTGATTTAGACAGATCTCACCCCCCCACTACACGCTACGGAAAGCAAAAAACAAGCTGCAGCACTCAAAGGGTGGACAGAGCGATGGGATATTCATGATGCATGGCGAGTAAAACATCCAGGACACAGGGAATATTCTTTTTACTCACCAACACACAGACTACACACTAGGATAGATCGGTTCCTCTGCTCCGGGACCCTGATGGGGTCCGTTACCTCTGTGCTCCATATGGGCAAAACACTATCGGATCACAACCCGGTGGAATTAACACTACAGTGGGGCAAGGTTCCAACTCCAATACCGACTTGGAAATTACAGCCCACGTTGTTGGAGGACCCAGTTTTCCATGATGCCCACTCGGAGGCGATTACACATTATTTCTTAGAAAACACGGGGACTGCTAGTACTCGCCAGATGGAATGGGATGCATTTAAAACGGTCATCAGGGGAGTGGCAATTAGCACTAAAACGGGGGTTCGACTTACGCAGCTGGAACGCATAGCGGAGGTGGAGGGTAGCTTGGCTGCGCTGGAAGGGGAGGCTTCAGGGACTGGTGAGCAACTGACGCAATTACGAGAGGCTAACATTCAGTACGCAGGGTTACTTGAGCAATTACGCATTGTTGATCACCGGCTGTACACGCAGAAGCAACACGCACAGGCTGACAGGTCAGGGCCATTATTGGCACGGCTGGTCCGCAACGTTCCCCCACCCACGCCCATATTGGAAATTCGTAATAGGGAGGATATTGTGGTACGCACGCAAATAGACATTAATGCCGCATTTAGGGACTATTATGCGCACCTCTATGGTCCATTGCCTGAACTTGCGGACACTGATTTTGAACCCTTCTTCGACGGACTAGGCTTACCGCAGTTCACACAACAACAGCGCGATGAATTAGCAAGACCAATAACGCTTTGCCGCGTAATAAAAACACGGGGAACGATGGCCTACCGGTCGAGTTTTACGCGGTGTATTCTCATCTGTTGACTCCCCATTTACAGTGCATATATCACGAGTCATTGGAGGGAGGTGGGCTCCCCTCTACTTCACTGCAAGCGATAGTGGTTTCTTTGCTGAAGCCTGGGAGGGATGGATTACTCATTTCAAGTTATAGGCCCTCGTCACTCCTTAACACGGATTTTAAAATCCTGAGTAAATTATTGGCCACTTGCCTTTGTCAGTTTATCCCCACACTAATACACACTGATCAATATGGGTTTGTGCCTGGTAGAAACACGGCACTTAACATTAGAAGACTGCATCAGGTCATGCTGGGCACACTGGACACTGGTACTAAAGAGGGTTGCATATCACTTGATTTAAGACAGGCATTCGACTTGTTGCATTGGAATTATATGTTCTAGGCCCTCGCACGATTTGGTCTCCCTGATGAATATATTGCATGGGTGCGCCTGTTATACACGAACCCCACTGCTAGGGCGCGCACGGGTAAGTATATCTCGAGGCAATATACAGTCACCCGGGGAACAAGACAGGGCTGCCCTTTTGTCCCCGCTGTTGTTTATCCTAGCGCTGGAGCCGCTCCTACACAGACTACGTTCTTTTGCAGGCTGTAGGGGAATAGTGAGGGGTCATGTATCCCACCCTGTCTCCGCATATGCAGATGGTCTCATTCTTTATATCAAGGACAAGGACGCGGATCCACGCCCGATGCCCTCCATCTTTGAGTCATTCCAGGACCTTTATGGCCTGGCTATTAATGCTGCCAAGTCGTATGCGTATTTCTTTGATGATTCGGCGTGAAGTGGTCACTTTACGTTCGGCCCCTGGACCTTCTACATAGCGCCTGACACCTTTAAATACCTCGGTATACAGATCTATCGCACTGCCACGGACCTCCTAGATGGCAACTTGACGCGCGCAATCAATACTATCAAATCTCAAATCCAATTCTGGGTTTCGCAACCCCTAGGCAGAGTGACCATCACTAAAATGGTGCTACTGCTGCAGCTACTTTATTATTTTACCAATCTACCTGTACTATTCCCCTCAAGAATTTATAAGGTATTGAACTCTCTGATGATGGACCTAATATGGGGCATGGGTCGCAGACGTATAAGCCTAGCCAAATTACAATTGAATACGAAGCAAGGGGGGATGGGAGTGCCGGACTTACGCGCATATTGCTATGCTAGCCAGTAGCGTATTGGCTAGCAGGCCGTAATTTGTAAGAGCTGGATATGTCATCACGGGACAGGGACAAGGGGGTCATCCACAGACTCCTGCTACCTCGGGCTCCACTGCCAACATCAACACCCCACTTGCTAAACATAGCCATTACTTATTGGAAAGATGCAGTGCGATACACTGGTCAGTCAACACCGTACGCTCCTACTACTCCATTACTGGGTATCCCTACACGACAGGGACTGCTCACTAACCGTGCATTACAGGCTTGGGTAGATGAGGGCGTCACCACGATAGGAGATTTTTTCTCGGAGGATGTATTAATGTCGCATACAACATTTGTGCACATACATGGTGCCTCTGATGCACTGTTCCTGTTGCATGCACACATCTCCAGATATATACGCATCACCTGGTCACCCGATGACGTTGAACCAAACACAAACACACTACTTACCATGCAATACCTCATGGGTAACGGGGCAAGCCTGACAAAGTGGTTGACTCACGGAATTCGAGCTGAGAAGGCGATCTCATTACGTCAGCTGAAGGGCAGGTGGGAAGAAGATATAGGCCGTGAGCTTACGGCCAAGGAATGGGACACTATACTGCGATACCCCAAGAAGGTATCTCGTAATCCAAAATTTTAATTTATTCAATTAATGCTATTACACAGAGCTTATTTAACCCCACGCAGATTGTGTGATATGCTCCTAGGGGCGAATGATTCCTGTCCGCGCTGCCACGCACCACTTGCAGGGCTGATACATATGATATGGGACTGCCCTCGTCTGAGACACTACTGGGCGACGATATGCACTATACTGTCGGATATAGCCCCGGTGCGTTGTAACAACACATTGGAATACTGTATACTGGGATTAGGACCCCGGGAAAAAAGGGTAATTCCACCTGTCGATTTGCTAATCTTGTGCTCCTCTTAGCTAAAAGAGCCATAACCATGCGTTGGAAGGCTACTAGGGCCCCGTCCCTACAGGACTGGCATGCAGAAGTGATGAGATGGGGTAAGGCGGAAGGGACTGAGCTTAAAAGGGAGGAGTATAGGGGCCTACGGAGAACGCCAATCTCCTTGAGTTGGAATGCAATGTTGGAGGAATTTGCTGCAATAGATATATCATCCTACTAGGGAGTGATGTCACTATTATGGGGGGCTTGGAGCACCATCATGAGGCACGTGGGCTTCACATAACACCTGTGGGCTTTGACATTAGTTGCATTGCGAGACTGATTTGTAAGCCTCAGACAGTCTGGGGGACCGAGATCTATGTGACTTTCATGGAGATATGTGTCACTACTACTATAGCTGTATATTGCGGAGCGTGAGGGGGGAGAGATAGGTGGGTAAGTTGTGTTAGATAGATGTAGATGTAATGGATATTGATGAAGCTAATTGTTCATTTTTTATTTTTTTTTGTTGATTTTTTGAAGACCTTTATTTAAAGACGGTAAATATCTTACACGGTACAGTTAGCGGCTCGCGTGGGCCAGCCGGGCAGAAAACAATCAGATTAACCAATGACTAGTTGACACAGCCATTTAGCCGACAACCCGGGGGTCCGGCGGCGAGTCTCAAGTGTATATATATATGTAGCCATGCGAAATGTAGGTATTTCAGTAGTAGATCTAGTGTGTTTTGTCTTACGTTGTAGAGGTTTGCTTTGCAGCGATCACTTAACAGTAGAGTCATGCTCGTAATCCCCCAATTCCTCACCTGATGTTTAACAGTGAGTCGCAGGTAATCAATAGTGGGAGGGGATCCATAACGGATGATGTACCAGATCCGTGATCGCAGTGCTGTCTATAAAACGACATGGTGTACAACAGTATAGCTCACTAAGGCATAGTGGTATGTGGTTATGTGTGGCAGAGGCAGTCTGCAGCCGTTGCAGTCAGATCTCAAATGTCTGGTAGTTTGGTGTCTACATGACCTCCCAGCATCGGTGACGGGAGGCCGTAAGAGACGCAGTAGTATCTGATAGGCAGCGCAGCGGGTCTGTTGCTAACATGGGCGAGGGTGTGCGCTAGGCCGTGTCCCTCTCAATGTGTAATTGTCACTGTGGCTCCACAGGATATGTGTAACTCGAGAGCAATAAGGCGTTGTGTCTTGCTAGTGACATGTTGCATCTATCGTCTTCCTTTGCGTGAAAAAAAAACGGGTCTGGTCAGAGAACACGACCAGCTAACAAACTATTCCCTATGCCAATATCTTGGCAGGGAAAATCTGGGGGGTAGGGTCAGTAAGGAAGGGGTGGGGGGGGTTCGTCACAGGGCCTCATACGTGGCGTTGGGCGCGGGGCAGGGCCTAGCAGAGTGTCCCGTCACGCGAATTGCGCAGGTCAGTCGAGGCGAAGATAGCAGCTGGCGTGTGGTATTGTGCGGGTGTCCGGTGCAGCACTTGGCATAGTGAGTGTCTATAATCGGCAGTGTATATCTTTAAGTCCAGTGAGGCCGGTGAGCAGTGGAGAGGGAAGCAGGGTTCTGTCAGCTTCCGACGTTAAACGGCAATGTAATGCGACGGTGCGAGTGTGTCTCAGGTTATTCCCTGTTCCTGACAGGCACGCCGGAACGCCTTAAGGGAACTTACGTAGTCCCGCCGTTTCCTCGTGGAGAAGTACCGTGCCTTCCGCTCGCGCCCAGTTGGTGAATGAGGCGTGCCAGTGTCGCGCGTGAGAGGGGGTCGCCGCCTTCCAATGCTTGGTAAGCAGACGTTTGGCCGTTATAAGCCCCATGTCCCAGAACCGCGTCCGCACTTTTTCAAGTTTAGTACGCTTGTATAGCCCTAAGATGCATGCTTCCCACGTGTGCGGTACCTGTTCACCAGTGCTGCGTGTGAGTAGCGTCACCACCTCAGTCCAGTTCGTGTGTACGTTGGGACAGTGCCACATCATGTGCAGGAGGTCTGCTCCGTTCAGGGAGCAGCGCGGACAGGCGGCATCCGTGGTTGCTAAGTACCTGTTTATCTTGTCGGGCGTCAGATAAGCTCGGTGCAAGATGTAGAATTGTATTATTCTAAAACGGGGGTTACGCGGGATGTATGTCGGCCCGGCTAAAATCATCGCCCATTCTTTATCAGTCCATGCTCGCCCCCTATCCGTCGCCCATTTGTCTCGTAGTGGCAGTGTAGACAATTGCGAGTGCGTTAGTAGGGCCTGCGCTAACCAATGTATAATATGCGAGCCATTTCCCATAACGTGGAGATATTGCATAAAGGTGTGCATCGGTGGTTAGTCAGTCATATCGCCCCAAGACTGTGTGAGTGTGCGTAGGAGGGACGCATGTAGTAGGAACTGGCCAGCTGGGATCTCCGTGCTGGCGGCCAGGTCCGCGAAAGTGAGTAGTGTTCCATCAGCGTAGAGATCTCCCAAAGTGTCTACCCCGCCTGTGTCCAGCTAGTTAATCGGGTCACTGTAAGTGTATCCACCGGCCCTGGAGTGCCCAGTATAGGTAGTGTCGGAGCGTAGCGTGTCGTCGCCCGGGTGAGCCGTAGGCAACGCAGGAAGCATCTGCGCGCCACCGCTAAGTGTAGTTGTAAGGGGCAAGGAGCCCGGGTTAACGGGTGGAACAGCGCGCAAATTTGTGCTTGCGACCAGGCAGCAGTGTCCGAAGCAGTATCGTCGAGGTGCTTGCCACTGAGCCACCCCGTCACCCACTGCATCTGAGCCGCGAGGTAGTATAGCTCCATATTAGGGACTGCCAGGCCCCCTTGCTCAGCTGGCATGTAGAGCTTGGTCAGCGCTACTCGGGGCCGGCCCGTGTTCCAGATGAGACTGCGTATCAGAGTTACCAGATCGCGGAATATTTTATTTGGGACGTATGTGGGCAGATTAGCAAAATAGTACAGCAATCGGGGCAGCACTATCATCTTAGTAAGTGCTATGCGGCTCGGGACATTTAGAGGTAAGGTGTTACAGAACTTGATTTGTGCCCGAATCGAGGCGATGGCTCTGAGGAGGTTTCCCTCAAGAATATCCATCGGATTCCGATATATTCGGATACCCAGGTAGCGGAACGTGGTGGGATACCACTGCAACCTACCTCCGCCCAGGCGCACATCGCATTCAGGCGTGTCTGGGCTAAAGGAAAAAGCCCCCGATTTGGACCAGTTGACTCTCAGTCCAGACATTTCTTCGAAGGTTCTGAAGATGTCAGTCAGGGTATCGGGGATGTTCGTTATGTCTCTGACGTACAGCAGCAGGTCATCTGCATATAGCGACATTGCGTGGAGGCCATCTGTCAACGGGATCCCCCATTCAGGTCCCTGAGCCCTGAGGATTGTGGCCAGGGGTTCCATGGCCAAGGAGAACAATAGAGGCGACAGGGGGCAACCCTGTCTGGTTCCCCTTCGTACCCGAATAGTATCCGAGAGCAGCGCGCCCGTGCGAACTCGGACTGTCGGTTTGTCGTACAGCAGGCCCACCATGGCTTCGTAGCCTCCTCCCAGTTGGTACTTTTCCATAACTGCTCCCAGGTAAGGCCACTCGACCGAGTCAAAGGCCTTCTCTAGGTCTAGAACCAGGCATCCCGCTCTGGGCCATTGATGGGTAGCGTATTCTTGTACACGGAAAAGGCGGCGGATATTGTGGGAGGTGTGGCGTGTCGGAACAAAACCGTTTTGATCTCGATGTACCAGTTGGGGCACATAGGGGGCCAGTCTTCGGGCTAATGCGGAGGCCAGTATCTTATAATCTGTATTTAGCAGCGCCAGGGGGCGGTAAGAACCCATTTGTGTGCAGTCCTTGTCTGGCTTTGGGATGGAGATCAGTGTTGCTTCGTTCAGCGACGCAGGTAACAGCGCATCTCCCCCCGCTGCGGCGTACACTTTCAAAAGTTGCGGAACGAGTAAATCCGCGCCAGCCTTATAAAATTCGTCTGGAAGCCCGTCTGGGCCAGGGGATTTGCCGTTAGATAGGTGAAAAATGGCTTCGCGAACCTCATCAGGATCAAGCGAGGCTCCTAGTTCGTCCTGTTGCGTGGTAGTCAAGTGTGGCATGAGCAGAGGGGAGAGGTAATCCGCTATGTCCGCGCGTGAGCGCAGCAGTCGGGAGCGATACAACGCATCGTAGTGGTGAGTGAATGCATCATGAATCTGTTGTTGCGTGTGTAATAGGCCCCTCCCTTCCGCATGTATCGCTACTACTGGGGATGAGCGGGATTCCTGAGAGATCAGCCAGGCCAGTAACTTGCCAGGTCTGTCACTTAAGTGATGTGTCCTCGCCGAGTGTGCTGCGTAGTTAATGTCCCGGAGTCGCTCAAGTAAGTTCGCGTGTTCTGCTCGTGCTACCTGCAATGAGTCAGCGCTACCGTCAACAGCCTCCCCCTCCCTGTCCAGTAGGTCGGATTCTATCCGGGTCAGTCCACTCTCTAGTTGTCGTCCTATGTGCCCCTGCGTCCTCAGGCAGTGACCACGAACCACCACCTTGAAGGCGTCCCATTCCACCTGGGGGAAGGAGGCCGTGCCCGCGTTGTCCTCAAAGTACTGGGAGGTGTGTGTAAGGAGGGATTCGCGGAAAGCTGCATCAAGTAGGAGCGCTGGTTGTAGTCGCCAGGTGGGAATGGGGGGGCGCAGACGGTCCCAAGCCATGGTTAAAAAGTGTGGGTTATGGTCTGAGTGTGTGCGACCCATGTATAGTGTGTCGGTCACCAGGGGCAGGAGTGCAGTAGACGCCATAAATCTGTCTAGGCGGACATGTAAGTCGTGGGCGCCTGAGTGGTATGAGTAGACCCGTGTCCCCGGATTACGCGATCTCCAAACGTCATGGAGATCCCATCGGCCAGCCCACTCCAGCAGTGCCTTCGTGGCGCTACGCGTCAGAGCGCCTATGGGGGGCGGGAATGAGTGGTCTGTCGTAACGTCTAATGTGAAGTTGTAATCTCCCCCCAGTAGCCACGGAATCGCGTGCCAGGCCGCCATCGTCGCGGAGAGGCGTACCAGGAAATCTCCCTGATCAGTATTCGGGGCATACAGTGACGCCAGTACTATTTGTTGGCCATCCAGTCTTCCCTGTACCACAACAAACCTACCCTCCTGATCCAGTGTAGTGTCTGTGACTGTCCAGGGGATCCCAGGGCGAACCCATATCAATGCGCCGCGTGAATATGAGGAGTAAGTGGTAGCATATAGTTGTCCGCGCCACTTGTGATGTAGCGCTAGCACCTCTGTCTTATTCAAGTGTGTTTCCTGAAGGAGCGCAATGCCTATCTTGTGTATTTTTAGGTAGGAGTAGATCTGGTAACGCCTAGCTGGTGTGTGCATTCCCCTGATGTTCCAGGTGCATATCCGTATCTCAGCCATAGCGCTTCAATGCATAAGCTCCACCAGCTCCCCCGCCTGTGTGACTCCCAGGCACTACCACCCGCCAGGTCCAAAGCCCCGTCCTCAGTATTAGTCCGCTCCAGAGTCTCAGTATGGAGTGTGACGATCTCCAGTGGTGTAATAGGGTAGGGAAAGGGGGGGAAACATAAAGCCTCAGCATGGCAACATAACCTAAAATGCCAAAAGGTCGGCTGCACAACATGTCGCCGTCCAAACTCTCAAGTGAGCTCGTAAACTATACAGTTCAAGGGGTTATCTTGTGGCGGATTGTATAACAAATGCAAATGTAATTCAGTTCAATGGGAGCGTATCTGCCCTCCCGGATAGAGTTAGGAGGCCATCGCTGCCTGGCTGGTGCCCAAACTTTGTCTCTCAGGGTGAAGCCGGCAGTGCTCTCAAACGGTAGTTGGCGGGGGCCATGCCTCCAGGAGGAGATCCCTGTCCCCAGAAGGTTCGGGGAGTGCCAGCAGTCGCGCTTAGCGTCACAGAAAAGGCGACCCCTACGCAGCAGTGTACAGTGTGATCGTTCATGTGTGGTGGTCACAGTACCTGGGCGAAGTTCGGGGTCTCAAGGAGAGCGGGGTCCAGCTGCTCGCAGTCGTGCAGGCCTATGTTCGCGAAGGGGGTCCGCAGTGTGTTCATGCAGTCCTGGTCGTTCCAGCGCGCATTTGCGAGAAATCGCTCGGGCCAGTTCAACCAAACAGGTCGGCAGTTTGTGGGGTGACATCCGGCAGGTCGTCCGTGCGTTGGGAGTCTGGTAATCCATAGATTGCTTCATCATCACTCTGGAGGGGCGTCGGGCTAGCGACCGGGGCAGGGGATGGAGCCGGGGAGTTGCTGATTTCTGCCACGCTGCGGAGAGCATCCTGCTGGACTTGTATCTTCTCGTGTGTAGATGGAGTGTGCCGGTGCCTCTCGAGCTCCGGGAGGGGTGGGAGCCCTGCGTCGGCGGCGTCTCCGAGCCCCTCGTGCGCGTTCCATGGTGGCAGTCCCGTGCGCCAGTCTGGGCACCTCAGGCATGTTCTCATCCAGCCAGGCCTCAACTTCATCAGAGTTCATAAAGAAGTGCGTTCTGTCTTTCGCCACTACCCGTAGTTTGGCAGGGAAGAGCAGCGAGTATTGAAGTCCAGCCTGTCGCAGCCTTCTTTTCACCTCCAAGAAAGAGTGCCTCTGCCTTTGTACCTGCACTGTATAGTCCGGAAAGAACATCACCGTTGTGTTTTCAATTCGGATTTCTCCCAGCTTCCTGGCTTCCCTCAATATCGCATCGCGGTCTCTGTAGTTCAGGACTCGGAGGATGATGATAGGTCTGGGGTTCGAGCCAGTTGAGAGGGGTTTCGTGGGCACTCGGTGAGCACGTTCTACCACGAAGTCAGGCGATAACGTGTCCTCTGGCAGTAGGTCTCGTAGCCAGTCCTCCACTCTCTGCGTGGGGTCTTTTCCCTCCCATTTCTCCGGGATGCCCACCAGGCGAATGTTGTTTAGTCTTGCCCGCCCTTCTGCATCCTCCGCGCGTTCCTCCAAGAATTCCACCCGGTTAAGGAGATCTTGTATGTGTCTATCAGACTGGGCCACTGTCGGTTCCATCGCTGCCACTGCTCCCTCCAGCGTCGTGGTGCGTTCCTGCAGTTTCTTGTGGTCAACTCTGAGGTGTGTCAGGTCTATTGCCACACTGTCTATCCTCGTTCTAAGGAGGTACGCGTCTGTTGGAGGGACTCCACCATTCGTTCCATGGCAGCCAGTACCGAATCCAGTTTCGACGCCATGTGGTCGGCATCCATTTTGGATGAGGCCTTCGGCGTTTTCCCCTTCACCGATGTGCTCCCCGGCAGGTGAGCTGTTGGGTAGCGGCCGTGTTGTGCCCGGTAGTTCAGGCGCACGAGTCTCTATCTACAGCTTCGGGCCCGTAGCGCAGTAGGTGAGGGCTAAGGTGTGCACCAGGGGGTCTCAGGGGTGGTAGAAGGGGAGAAGTAGCTTCCCACCCGATCGCTCAGCAGACACCTGCGTGGTCAGCAGTCAGCAAGTGCCCTCATCGCCGCAGACGTGGCTATGAATGAGTGTGGGTCCCGTGCTCACTCCAGCGCCTCCGGTGTCCGCCCAGTAGTCTAGTGTGGCAGGCCCGTTAACTCCGTTCCCGAGGGTATGTCCTGGTACAGCTCGTGTCTCGCCTGGGCCGCCTCTGCAGGTACGGTGCCTCGCAGGGCAGAGGCGTCTGAGGCATGCAGGGGTGCTGCCAGCAGTCATAGATGTCCGTGCCCCGGTAGTGCCCCCCGCAGCCCTCAGTGCATGTACGATCCCAGCGCAGCAGCTTACTGTGTCTCGTGGTCGCGTCGGTTCCCGGGGCCTCTGGCCGATAATGGCGGCGGGGAGCAGCTGGACAGTCAGGAAGCGGGTGAGGGAAGGAGGCTCCGTCTGCTTCTCGGTGTCGCTGCACCAGTCACGCACCTCGGCATCGGCTGCCTTCAGGGTCGGGCTCTCGCATCTGCACCTCCGCGTCCTCGTGGGTCCCCTCTGGCCAGTCGCGGTCCGTTGCAGACCTTGGCCGTCTGCAGCCCGTCGTCTCGCCGTCCAAGGCCCTCTGGGTGCCTGGTGTAGGAAAGCTCCGGTCTCAGCAAGGCCAGGGTCGATGTGTCCCGCTCCAATCGTAACCCCCAGGCACCGACCGTCCTCGGCAGGGCGCAGCGTGTGGTCCGGTAGGCCTCAGAGAGCCGCGGCGTCGCCCAGCAGGGCCACATGTAGGCCGGGTGAATCCGTGCCGCCGGCCTCGGTGCGGTGCTCCGAAGCCAATCTTCACAAAAATTGGCCTGTGCGTGGGTAAGGATTGCGGGCAGCTCCGCCAGCAGTCTCAGGCCAAACAGGATGATTTGGGCCGGAGAAATGACCCGGGGTTAGGGAGCTCAGGCGAGAGCTCTACCCGGGCACGTCTATCGCCATTGCGTGCTTAGCCACGCCCCCCGATGAAGCTAATTGTTCATGATAGGTTATACTGGTTTAATGATGTGACTGACAATGCTGTGATTATCTGTACTAATTTACTGTTTATTAATCATATAACGGTATTAGAGATCTGTGCACAGCTCTGCAGGACCTTTCATAGACCTTTGGCATTATAGTGTATTTTTCTAATCTGTTTTGCAACTATGTATAACTAAGTTATATGCCAAAGTGAATGTGCAGTGCTAATCATTGTGTAGCGGAATATTGTGTAAAATCAATAAAAACAATTGAAAATATATAAATATATATATATATATATATATATATATATATATATATATATATATCGGTCATTTGCACTATTGTTGATTGGATTTTGGAGATCGGGCCATTTTACTAAATATTGAATATGCTACTTACCAGTATGCATCTGTTCTTGGCATGTAGGGCTGCTAACATTCATATCTTATGCATAGATCGCCGCCTAGTGTTAAGTCCGGATGATTGCACATTGTTGTCCTGGAAGAGTCTTCGAAGTATCACGAGATAGGTGGCTCCTCCCCTGGACTACAGTGCGCATGGGCATCGACTCCATCCCCAGATTGTTTTTAGCCATTGTGGCAGAGATGGAGTGAAACAGTGTAAAGGATGTCCATGCTAATGATGAATATAGAGAGAGTATCTGCAGCCGCTACGGGCACCGGGGAGGAGGGCGGGCGATATGAATGTTAGCAGCCCTACATGCCAAGAACAGATGCATACTGGTAAGTAGCATATTCAGTTCGAGGCATGTGGGCTGCTAAATTCATATCCCTCCATTAACGGCGGTTGCCCGTGCCAGCTGCAGAAGCTTGAAAAAGTGTCTTGAGAACAGCCTGTCCTACAGCTGCTTGCTGTTTTGAATGCACATCTACACAGTAATGTTTGGTAAATGTGTGTGGTGTAGACCATGTGGCTGCTCTACAAATGTCTTCCAAGGGAATGTTCCCCAGGAAAGCCATGGAGGCCCCCAATTTGCGTGTGGAGTGCGCCCTTGGGGGTATTGTTAAAGTACGTTTAGCCTTTTGATAACAGATTTGAATGCACTTAACAATCCATCTGGCTATTCCTGCTTTGGAAATGGGGTTGCCTTTGTGCTGTGCTGAGAAGGCAACAAAAAGTTGTTGTGTCTTTCTAAAGTGTTGTGTTCTGTCAATGTAGTACATTAGCGCCCTCCTAACGTCTAATGTATGAAGCATTCTTTCTGCTACTGTTTGTGGGTTTTGGAAGATTGCAGGCAGGTCAATAGTTTGGTTGATATGAAACTGTGACACCACTTTAGGAAGGAATTTGGGGTTAGTGCGGAGCACTACCCTGTTGGAATGTATCTGTATGAAGGGCTCTTGGATTGTGAGCGCCTGCAGCTCACTTACACGTCTGAGCGATGTGATAGCAATGAGAAAAGCCACTTTCCATGTGAGAAACGGAATCTCGCAGGAGTGCAGTGGCTCAAAAGGTGGGCCCATCAGCCTAGTGAGGACCACATTGAGGTTCCACACTGGAGCTGGTGGTGTTCTTGGAGGAATGACTCGCTTCAGTCCTTCTAGGAAGGCTTTAATGGCAGGCACCCTGAAAACAGAGAGGTGTTGCCTATTCTGGAGATAAGCCGCTATGGCGGATAAATGTATCCGAATGGAAGCGTACGCTAGATTGCATTTGTAAAGATGTAACAAATAGCAGATGATGTTAGGAATGGATGCATCTAGCGGGTTGATATTGTTGTCTGTACAGTACATGACAAACCGCTTCCACTTTGCAGCATAGCAAGCTCGGGTAGTGGGCTTCCTTGCCTCTCTGATGATGTCCATGCATTCAGGAGGCAGATTGAGGTAGCCAAATTCTAAGACCTCAGGAGCCAGATCAGGCTGTTGCGGATCTGGATGCTGAATGTCGCCATGGTTCTGCGTCAAGAGCCGGGATGTGAGATGCAGCCTTTGATGCGGTACCACGGAAAGTTCTAGAAACGTGGTGTACCATGGTTGGCGTGCCCATGTTGGAGCAACCAGGATGAGAGTCATCGAGTGTTGCTTTAGCTTTTTTGCCACCAGCGGAATGAGAGGCGCTGGGGGAAAAGCGTACGCAAATTTGCCTGACCAGTTCATCCATATCGCATTCCCTTGCGATTCCGGGTGAGGGAACCTGGCGGCAAAGCTTTGGCATTTTGCGTTTTCCTTTGTGGCAAACAGGTCTATCTCTGGATGACCCCACTGCTGGAAGTACGGGTGGAGTACTGATGGATGTATCTCCCACTCGTGCATTTGATGGCTGTATCTGCTTAGCAGATCCGCCATCTGATTGTCCTTGCCCGGGAGGTGTTCCGCCATGAGGAAAATGTTCCTCTGAATGGTCCACTTCCACATGCTCTGAGCTAGATGAGACAGCTGTGGAGAGTGTGTGCCTCCCTGCTTTTGGATGTAGTACATGGCGGTCATGTTGTCCGTCCGGATCAACACGACTTTGTTGCACAAATGTACTGTGAAGGACTTCATCGCCATGAAGATTGCCATCAGTTCCAGGTAGTTGATGTGCAACTTCTGCTGCTGGGTGGACCACAGTCCCTGCACAGTGTAGTGGAGCACATGAGCTCCCCACCCTTGGAGAGATGCGTCCGTTGTTAGGATTATCTGTGGCACTGGCTCTTGGAACGGTCGGCCCTTGCAAAGGTGGTGTGGATTCCACCAATGCAGAGAGTTGTATGCCCGACCGGTCACCAACACTAGGTCTGTTAGCTGTCCCCGAGCCTGTGTCCACTGATTTGCCAAGCCTTCTTGGAGCGGGCGCATGTGCAACCTCGCGTGCGGGACTATGAAGATGCAGGAGGCCATCCTGCCTATCAACTGCATGAACACTCTCGCTGGCAGGGAGTGTTGCGGTCTGAACTTTTGGCACAGCGACTGAATGCTGTTGATTCTGACCGGGTTTGGCTGAGCCATAGCAGTCAGGGTGTTTATTGTCGCGCCCAGATACTGCCGCACATGGGCTGGTTGAAGGTGCGACTTCGGGTAGTTTAGCGAGAACCCCAGGCTGTGAAGGAGTTGAATAGTGTGGGACATGTCCGCGGCGCACTGTTGTTCCGACTTTGCTTGAACAAGCCAGTCGTCTAGGTACGGGTAGACATGTATGTTCTGTCTCCTGAGGTGCGCCGCCACTGTCGCCAGGCACTTTGTAAACACTCTGGGGGCAGTAGTCACCCCGAAGGGTAGGACTTTGAACTGATAGTGCCTGTTTAGAATGGTAAACCTGAGGTATTTTCTGTGGGATGGGTGGAGCGGGATGTGGAAATAAGCATCCTTGAGGTCCAAGGTTGCTAGGAAGTCCCCTCGATTGAGCAGGGGAAGGATTTGTTGCAGTGTCAGCATGTGAAAGTGTTCTGACAGTATGTACATGTTGAGGGGGCGGAGATCCAGAATAGGTCTGAGGGATCTGTCCTTCTTTGGGATGAGGAAGTACAGGGAATAGACCCCTGTGCCTTCCTCTTCCACTGGCACGAGCTCGATTGCGCCTTTTTGCAGCATCACCAGTACTTCCTGCTGCAATAAGTGCACATAGGACGGTGTCTTGGGGGAATGTTGGGAGGAGTGGATGTTAACTCCAAACAGTAACCGTACTGGATAAGTTTTCTCACCCACCTGTCCGTGGTGATGGACGTCCAGACTGGCAGGAACTGCTGGAGTCTCCCCCCGACAGGTGTGGTATGGTCGGGGGGCAGAGACAGAGAGTCACTGTTTGTTGGCGGCAGAGGTACAGGAGTTGTTGTTCCCTCTGCCTCTGCCCTTGGCACTGTTACCTCTGTAACCCCCTCTACCCTGCTTGGGGTACGAGGATTGTGCACCACCCTTTGCGTATTGTGTTTGTTGACCCAATTGTCCTCTGGTAACACCACGTGCTCCTGAGCGACGAAAAGTGTTTCCCCTGAATTGTTGTGACTGAAGCGCCCCCATGGACTTAGCAGTCTCGTTGTCCTTTTTAATTTTTTCAAGGGTGGTGTCTACATCTGGACCAAACAGTGTGTCAGGATTGACGGGCTGGTTGAGGATTGTAGTTTGGATGTCAGGCTTAAATCCAGATATGCGAAGCCAAGCTTGTCGCCTTAACATGACGCTAGTGTTAATCCCCCTAGCCGCTGTATCTGCCACATCAAGTGCACACTTTATTGCAGCGTTGGAGATATGCTTTCCCTCTTGTATGAGCATTTCGGCTGCTTCCTTAAACTCTTCAGGTAGGTGTTGAAGGAGCTGTTCTAGGGTGTCGTAATGCGCCCTATCGTATCGTGCCAATAGGGCCTGTGTGTTTGCAATACGCCATACATTGGCAGCCTGCGCCGCCACCCTCTTGCCCGATGCCTCAAGCACTTTCGACTCCTTGTCTGGGGGAGGAGCTTCACCCGTGGTTTGGGAGTTTGCCCTCTTGCGGGCATTGGCGACCACCAACGAGTCTAGAGGCAACTGTCCTCGAATATATGCAGGATCTCCAGGTGCTGGCCTGTATTTTTTCTCGATACGTGGGTTCACCACTCTCGCCCTGGTAGGTTCCTTAAAGATCTCTGGGGCATGTTTAAGGACACCTTTAAGCATAGGAAGTATTTTAACTGTTCTCTCTGAGACGGAGAAAGTGTCAAATAAAAAGTCTTCCTCTACCGGGTCAGCATGCATGTCCACATTATGATTTGCTGCTGCCCGTTCGAGTAAAGCATTAAATGCAGCAGAATCCTCTGTTGGAGATGTACGTGCGTTTGCGTCGACGAATCTTCGGCTGCAATGTGTCGCGGCTCCGTTGAAGGCTTTGGCGCCGACGCCGTTGCAGCAGATCCCGCATCCTTGTGCCGATGCGTTGAGCCAGCGGCCTTTGGGTCGTGGCTTTTAGTCGACTTTGGGTCGGCCGTGCGTTTACTGGACGGCGCCGTAGCAGCGTCCGAAGGCGTCTCAAGAGGTTTAGGTGTCCGCGCCGGCGCAACCGTGGTCGACGCCTGATGTACGGCCTTCTTGGAGGAGGGTTCCTTGTGCACTTTCTGCGGCGCTGTCGACTCAACAGCCTTCTTTGACTTTTGTTGGCCGGAGGGCGACGGAGTCGATGAAGGAGCAGGCTTCGATAGTTTTTGTAGGACGTCGGCCATTTTAGGTTTTGTCGAGTCCGTAGGTTTCGTTTTCGTTTTCGACTGGACGTCGGCCATCTTGTGTGCCGTAGAATCTGAAGGTTTCGGTTTCGATACGGGCAATGGCGGCTCCGCTTGAGTGTCCGTGGCCGGGCCAGAAGGCGGGGCCGGGGATAGCGGTGCAGGGTCGTGGGTAAGGCTGAGTGGCGATCCCGTGACCTGAGCCTGAATAATGTAGACATCGGGGCATAGCTCCTCCTCTGAGCTATCTTCCACGGCCCCATAAAGTTCTTCGTCGTCCCCTACCTCCTCGACGTATTCAAGGTCTTGGGCCTGTCCTTCGATGTATTCCTCTGGATCGGCCTGGACCTCCGTCGACGGTGGCGAAATCTGGAGATGATTAATCCATGGATCATATAAATTGTTTTTTAATATTCTTATATGTGTTGAATCTGATATATATCTTGTGTGAAAAAATTGTTTTTGCAAATCTGAGTGCCGGATTTGTGTAAATTGCATTTGGTAGCCCCCACACAACAACTGCCATTCCAGTATCCTTACTGTAGCACTGACACTTGGTCCAGGGGTAGGTTTTTTGGCCCCTTTCTTATAGAATATAGTTACTTTTGTGTTGTTTGCTCTCTACCCCGTCCCTTTGTTTTTACATTGTGGTAACTCCCTTTTGTTTGAGTATTAAGTGGCCAGCCCACACTGCAAATTAACACCCTAAGAAAGATAATGGGGGAAAGATCACGTATATAAATATATGTAGGGTGGATCTCTCAAAAAGGGCCCGTCTCAAAATAAGAAGGGGACGGGGTCAAAAAACTAAAACTAAGAAGATTAATTATTATTACAGGTATACCCCCATTCTAGTGAGAGGATAAACAGCCTAGGGGGAAAAATGCATGCTAATTCATGACGGTCTCCCACAGGAGACCTGAATATAGGGTAATCATTGAAGGCACACCCCCATTCAAGGGACAGGATCAAAAGCCTAAAGAGATAAACGCACATTAACTCATGGCGTTCTCCGATGGGATGATCTCATTCAACCCTTTCTTGTGTCCAACCAATGTGAAGATCCATTATACGTCTCTTTGCGCTGTTTATTATCATCCTTTCATCTTTTAACATCTAAAGTATGTAAAGCTCTCTCTGCAACTGAATCTGGTTAAGGAAAGAGCACAGGTAATTCTAGTGATTTATTAATATAAAAGTTGGAAACCACTTTTGGAAGAAATTTAGGGTTTGTTCCAAGTACTACCTTGTCCCTATGAAGTTGGAAGAAAGGTTCCTCTAGGCTAATGCCTGAATTTTACTGACTCTAAGTGAAGTAATAGCAATTATAAAGGCAAGTTTTCAGGATAAACATTGCAATTGACAAGTGGGGAGTAGTTCAAATGGAGCTCCAATAAGTCTTGTTAGTACAATGTTTAAGCTCCATGATGGTGCAGGTGGACGTCTGGGAGGAATGATTCTTTTAAGTCCCTCCAAAAAAGCCTTGATAAAGGATATTTTTAATAATGACAAATGTCTTTTTTGACAATAGGCTGCGATGGCCGCCAGGTGTAATCCTATAGGAGTATAGGCCAACTCTGTGGCTTGTAAATGCAATAAGTAAGTAATTATTGTTTGTACTTTTGCATTGAGTTGGTTGATGTTTTGCTTCTGAAAGTAAATAACACGTCTTTTCCATTTAGCTGCATAACATTGCCTTGTGGTATGTTTGCAAGCTTCTTTAAGAAAGTCCATACAATGCTGTGGTAAGTTTAAGTGCCCATATTCTAAGACTTCAGGAGCTATATTGCAAGTTTCATTTCCTTGGGATTGGGGTGTCTTAGTTTTCCTTTGTTCTGTGTGAGAAGGTCTGGGTAGAGGTGAAGCTTCTCGCGTGGGGCTAGGGAGAGCTCCGACAGTGTTGAAAAATATGGTTGGCTAGCCCATGTTGGTGCTATAAGCATCACTGTAAGAGAGGTTTGTCTGTGTTTCCTGAAAACTAATGGAAGTAGTGGCACAGGAGGAAAAGCATATGCAAATATCCCTGACCAGTTCATCCATACAGCGTTGCCCTTGGACTGTTGGTGTGGGTACCTGCTTGCAAAGTTTGGGCATTTTGTATTTTCTGTTATTTCAAACAGATCTTTTTGTGGAAACCCCCATCTTTGAAAGTATGCAGGAGGGCTGTGGGATGGAGTTCCTATTCTAGGACTGGGTGCTGCATCCTGCTTAGAAAGTCTGCAGCTTGATTTCTTTTCCCTGGGACATGTTCGGCTAAGAGATGAATGTTCGAAGAGGTGTGGTGCAGCGGCCAGGGTTGCTGTCTCCGGAACAGGGGAGTTCAGGGTTTGATCCCAGGCGCCAGCAGCAGGTTAGCCCAGCACCTTGTGACTCTGGGCAGTAGCTCGCGTAATCTTTCCGACGGCCCCCAGCGCTGGGACACCTCCCCAGAGGTAGCTGTGAGCTTTACAAATACTGGTATTTCATTTGTGATGTATTATTATGCTCCATATTTTCTGTGCTAGCCGAGATAATTGGAGAGTGTGTGTCCCCCATGTTTTTGTATGCAATACATAGTTGTCATATTGTCAGTTCGAATTAGGACAACTTTGTGTAGAAGATGTGGAAGGAAGGCTTTAACTGCTAGGTAAATGGCTTGAGTAATAGGTGATTGATAAGGAGAAACCTGTTTTTGGAGTCCATTCATCCAAAATTGTGAGGTTTTGTAGAAGAGCTCCCCAATCAATCAGGGAAGCATCCGCTGTGAGAATTATTTGTGGAACTGGATCTTGAAACGGCCACCCCTTGGATAAATTCTGTGGATTCCACCATTGCAGAGAGTGATGTGTGCAGCTGTCTACCAACACTAGATCTTGAAGTTTACCCAGTGACTGTTCATTGATGGGAGAGACATTCCTGGAGAGGTCTCATGTGTAGTCTGGCACATGGGTCTTATTGCCTAGAAGTCGTAAAAATGTTTCGGCTGGGATTCGACTACCAGTTTGAAACTGTTGATTTTATGTTACTATGCTATTCATTCTGTCTGCAATTGGATATGCCAACGCTGATTGTGTGTTGAGCATGGCTCCTAGATATTGCTGTATGGTAGCTGGTTGTAGATATGACTTTTGCAGGTTGATGGTGAACCCTAATTGATGTAGTAAGGTTAGGGTTTGTGAAGTATTTTATTTGCAAAGGCTGAGGCTGTCCGCTTTTATTAAAAAGTTATCTGAGGGGCGTGGCCAAGACAGCGATGTGAGCAGACGTGTCTCGATTGAGCTCCGTCGCCCCGCTGCACTGTAGAGCTTGTTTCAGCGTCGTTTCGGGGGTCACCCGTTCCTGAGGACCCCCGGTGCATTGCCGAGCCTGCTGGCGATCCGTCTTGGAGGCGAATCGCGGCTGTGAGGACTCACGCGGTCACAGCGCAAGGCCCTGGGGTCTCCGGCTCGGCCGCTAGCCGCCATCTTGCCGCAGGGCCCGCTGCCGAGATATCTTGACTAGCTCCTGAAGAGGAGGCCGGCGCAGCGACCTGGGTGAGGCGCCGGAACACTCCTGACCCAGCCTGCGGCTCCGATCCATCAGCGGAGCCGGCCTGACACCGGTTGGGGTGCGCTGACGCTGTCTGCACCGGGCTGCCACCGGCGGGGTGCGCAGCGGCTACCTGGACACCGCACCTACGAGAGCCCCCGGCTTTGGCGGGAGCTGCAGGCCCGGACCAGAGGAGTCGCCGGGGGCCCCCTGCCCGTGGAGCCTGGCCAAGACCCCATCGCTGGACGCACCCGGTGAGCTGCAGCGCGCCGCCCTTCCCCCCCCTTCCTCAACTCCCGGGGGGATCCGGCGACAGCGGGCCTCGACCGCGGGCCTACCCGCCATCTTGCACTCTGGGTCCCGCCTGTGCAGACGGCCCCTATCTAGGCGCTCCCCGCTGCCCCGGACGCCTGCTGCAGCGGCCCCTTGCCCGTGGGGCCTGACCACGACCCCATCGCTGGACGCACCCGGTGAGTTGCAGTGCGCCGCCTTTCCCCCCCCTTCCCCAACTCCCGGGCGGGATCCGGCGACAGCGGGCCTCAACCGCGGGCCTACCCGCCATCTTGCACTCTGGGTCCCACCTGTGCAGACAGCCCCTATCTAGGCGCTCCCCGCTGCCCCGGACGCCTGCCGCAGCGCTTTGGAGAACTGATGCTGCATGCTGGCGCTGCCTGAGCCTCGGTGGGCCCCCACTCCACAGGACACCTCCCCTGCCTGCCTATCCACCACAACCCGGCCCTGTCGAGCCTGGTGAGCTGCGGCCCGGACGACCACCTTGCCACGGGCGGGCGGATCCGCCATCTTCTACCCCCGGACACGGGGCCTCCTACTGCTGAGGGACGGGGACACTGGAGAGGACCCCCCTGACCACTCCTCGGCTGTCGCTGCAGAGCCGGCTGGGGGTCGCGCTGGGGACTGGCCCTGGCACAGTCGAGCCTGGGAGGCTGCGCTGCTCCACGCCACGCCACGAGCCATAGGAGGCTCTTCACCTGTAGGCCCCGGGTCCTACCTGTTGTGGAGCACCTACTGCCATCGCCCCCCTGACGCCTCCTCTACCTCCACGCTGCCTTGCCTCCCCGGCTGCGCCATCTACCTCCGCTCCTGCGGCCACTCTACGGCCTGGCCTTCACTTGCGTGAGCGCGCTCTGCGCCCTGTTGACGGACCATATAGGCTTTGGACTCGGGAGGGCCAAGGCGTGCACTGCCCCCTCTAGCCTCATGGACTTGAACCCCTGATCGTGAGACCCGGACGGCTGGAACGCGGGGTACCAGTGCGGCCTCCCACAGCATATCCCCCGCCGCTGACCAGAGATTGTCCACAGCAACTGACCCTACCCCCCACTGCCCTTTGCTGCCTTGAGTGGACCATGACCCGCGGCAGGGGGACCAAATCAGACCCCCCGCCCACGACGACCAGAGGAACATCAGTGGCTTCCATGTGGGGCAAGGCGGGCTCGCCGTCGTCCTCCGGGGGGCCCTCAGCGTCTTCAGGGGGGAAACCCCCACCGCCAGCAGACTCCCCGCCGGTGACGCAGGCCTTCATGTCCTCCTTCATGGCTGATCTGAAGACTGAGATTGGCTCCCTCAGGTCGGAGGTCCACACATGCGTCAAGGAACTTCGCAAGGAAGTCACCGACCTTGGCGACCGGGTCGACGGCCTGGAAAAGACGGTCGATTCCCGCACCGAAGACCTGGAGCAGATCTGGCGGAGGGTGGCGAACCTCGAAGAACAACACATCCAGCTCCAGGTCAAGCAGGAGGACTTGGAAAATAGGGGACGCCGCAACAACCTCCGCATACGGGGTGTACCACTTGGAGAAGAGGGGACTGACACCATGGCCTATGTGGCCCTACTCCTGCAGGCGGTGTGGGGCGAGGAGGACGCCCCCCCACCGCGCCTCGACCGCGCGCACCGAGTCTTTGGAGCGGGAGGGAAAGCGGGTCTCCTGCCCGACATCGTCACCAGGCTTCACTATTTCACTGAGAAGGAGGCCATTTTGAAGGCGGCTAGAGACAACCCGGACCTGAAGTACGAAGGCCACAAGATCCAGATCTTTCAGGACCTGGCCCCCTCCACCCTCTACAGACGAAAGGTCTTCCGCCCGATCACGGAGAGGCTCCGGACCCTCAACATCCCTTACCAGTGGGGCCACCCCTTCGCGCTCATCTTCAGGTGGGAGAACAAGCGCAGGGCGCTCAGGTCCTATCAGGAAGCGGCGCAACTGCTAGGCATGCCGGAGTCCCCGGATCACAGTCCAGCCCGACCTCCCCACCTGGAGAAGGCCCCTCCACACTCGGAATGGTCCACTGTGCGCAAACGTCGACGATCCCCTCCGGTGGATGCACTCTCTGCCTCACAGACCAAACAGGACATCATCGCGCACATCCGCTCTCTTGAGGGCGACCGCGAGGAACAGGCCTCCCAGCTCCTCGCTTCTGGATCTGAGAGCGGAGATCGCCCCCCGACTACGGAAGAACACTGATCATTGCTTTTGTGCTCACAGATGCCCTGGGCATGCGCTCACCCATTGGGCACCCCGATGTGTCCTCATGCATCATGGAGATTCCACCCCACTCTTCTTGGAAGAGGGGCACTCCCCCTCTCACTGGCAGGCCACATCCGTGGCTCTCTCCCCCCCCCCGCCTGCGGGGGTCTACAGGACTGGACGATACCTTTTGCCTCCTCCAGGCCATGTACTGCATCAAGGAGGCCCAGCGCCCCATTGGCGCCTGCATGGCCCAAGTGGCCCCGCGGCCCGACACGCCCCCGAACTACCTTGGAGCAGCGGGGTGGACGGGCTCTGAGACGACTTAATCTCACTCCACTTACCTAGCTCTTCGCTCCCCCCCTTTGTCCCATAGGAAGTGACATTCCTGAGTTCATCCAAACCCTCGGGTAGAGGATGTCCGGTATCCGGGACAATGTACGCTGGCCCTGTTGGCCTGTTTTGGTTCTACTTCTTCTCTACACCTTTTCTCTTTTTCCTCTCTCTCCTCTTCCTACTTTACCCCTCACTACCCTCTCTTATCACTCCTCCCCCGCGCCTGCGAAGGGGTGGCGGGGTGGGGCCCGCGGGGGTTGGCGAGCTGGGGGCGAGATGAGGCTGCCGCTGTCCTGTCTGCGGGTGGGTCTGCTATGTTGGGTCATGCGCGACTCCACACCCCCTTAGTGCTATGGCAGCGAACATCCCTACGCCCTTGAAGGTCCTCTCCCTCAACGTCAAAGGGCTCAACTCCCCCAACAAGCGCAAGCAGATATGGCGCTACCTCCTACACCATTCCCCCGACATCATCCTCCTTCAGGAGACACACCTTCTCAGGGGAGACACCACCCGCATGGCGCACCCCAGATACCCTACACAGTTCTGGGCATCCTCTGACACCAAGACAGCGGGGGTGGCGATCCTCTGTAGGGCTGGCATTAGGCGGGGACCCGTGAAACCCTTCAAAAGCGCTGACGGGCGTTTCCTCCGAGCCACGGTACAGATGGGTCGAGCACAGTTCACTCTAGGATGTGTGTACGCACCCAACCAGTCGCAGGACAAATACCTCCAGGCGCTTCTGCGGGAACAGTTCCCATCGGGCGACAGTAATGTGATCCTGGGCGGCGACTTCAATCTGGTCTGGGACCCTGAGCTAGATCGGGCGGGAACCCCCTTCAACGGCGCGGGAGCAATGTCCTCAGCCCTTAGAGCACAGCTTACTGACCTGGGACTAGTCGACGTGTGGCGCTACCACAACCCGGGGACCCGGGACTATTCCTTCTATTCACATTCCCATCGGACGTACTCTAGAATCGACTACCTCTTCACCTCCCTTGAATTGGCCCGAGACTCCTTGGCCGCCACTATCTCCGACATTTCCCTGTCGGACCACGCTCACGTGGAGCTTTTGTTGCAGGACCCCCTGACCTGTGCCACTCGTGAGCGCAGGTGGACGCTCCCGCCGAGGATCCTCCGGGACCCGGATGACGTCGCCAGCATCCGAGCCGCCATAGACTCTTACTTTGCTATCAATGACACCCCCGACCTGCCCTTTCACACGATCTGGGATGCCTTCAAGGCCACCATTCGGGGCCATATCACCTCCCTGGCGGCGGCGCGGAGGAAGGAAGCGTTCCGGATGGAAACCGACCTGGCTAGCGAGATCAAACAGGCGGAGGCTCGGGATCGGGACTCCCCTTCACGGGCGTCAAAGAGAGCTCTCGCCATTCTCAGGGGACAACTCCGCGCCCTGCGCACCAACAAGGCGGAACACTCCCTATTAGCGCTCAAGCAACGGTATTACGAGGGAGGGGACAAGGTTGGTCGTCTATTAGCCGGCAGGCTGCGGGCGCGCGCAGCTAGGGCCCACATTGCCAGTGTCAAGCGGCAGGATGGCACCAGTGCCACCTCAGAGAAGGCAAAACAGGCCGCGTTTGTCGATTACTACTCCTCCCTGTATGCTGAGGAGCCCACCTCTGCGGAGGCGCGTGAGGCCGTCCTCGCGGACTTCGGGGGGTCTTCACTGTCCCCTGCTTGTGCGGCCACGCTGGAGGAGCCCCTACAGGAGGAGGAAATAACAGAAGCGGTCAAAGACCTCCCTGTGGGGAAAACCCCGGGACCGGACGGCCTGCCGTTGACCTTCTATCGCCTGTTCTTGACCCAACTCCGCCCGCATCTGCTGCGGCTCTACAGCTCCTTCTCCGATACCGTCGGCCCATCCCCTGATATGGGCCTGGCGGAAATGGCCCTGATCCCCAAGCCTGGGAAGGACCCTGTCCTGTGTGCCTCCTACCGCCCCATCGCCCTCCTTAACACTGATCTCAAGATCTACACTAAGATCTTGGCCAAGCGGCTGGACCCGCATATGCCGGGATTAGTCAACCCGGATCAGGTGGGATTTATACGGGACCGTCAGGGAGCCGACAACGTTCGCAAGCTGGCACACTTAGTGGGAAAGGTGCACCATTGGAAAATCCCGGCCTGCCTCCTTTCGCTGGACGCAGAAAAGGCCTTCGACCGGGTCGACTGGACCTTCCTACGGGCGGTCCTCGCGAAAGTTGGTCTTGGCCCTACCATGATCTCCAGGTGCATGGCCCCTTACCTTGGGCCGCAGGCCAGAATTCGGGTTAACGGTCAGCTGACATCGCCGCTCTCGATTCACAGGGGCACGAGGCAGGGATGCCCGCTTTCGCCGCTCCTGTTCTCTCTTGCGGTCGAGCCATTGGCGGAGCTGATTAGGCGCACTCCTGATATTCATGGTATCCCCCACGGAGGACGCTCTAACAAGGTAGCGCTATTTGCGGACGACCTGATTCTTACCCTTACGAATCCCCGGGTCTCCCTCCCAGCGGTGCACGGAGCCCTCTCACTGTTTGAGCAGGCGTCCGGCCTTAAAATTAACCACACCAAATCTTGGGCACTTAACCTCACCATCCCCGAAGAGGAGGTCTCCCTCCTGAAGGGGGTCACACCCTACCGTTGGGCGGATGACCACATTCAATATCTGGGTCTCGACCTCACACCTCACCTCGACTCGTGGTCCCCGAGGAACTGGGCCTCTTGCCGCAAGGAAGTCCTGGCGGACCTGCGGAAATGGAAACCCTTGATGATTTCCTGGCTGGGGCGGCTCAACGCTGTCAAGATGTCGATCCTCCCCCGGATCCTGTATGTTTTCCAGTGCCTCCCCACCCCGATCCCGATTCACTGCATCAGGACCCTCCAACGCGACCTCACGTCCTTCGTATGGGGGGGCAAACGGCCCCGGTTCTCACAGAAAGTCCTAATGGAGCCGAGAGACAGGGGTGGACTGGCCTGCCCGAATCTCCTCCACTATTATTGGGCGGCGCATCTCCGGTTCGTGATCGAATGGGGTGCACGCGAAAGCGACAAGCACTGGTTCCACATGGACCGAGTGGTCACGGGACGCACCATATGGGACCTACCATGGCTACCGCGCGTGGCGCGCTCCAGAAGTGCGTATATGGCGGTCCCCACAAAGACGGTTCTTGAAGTATGTGACAGAGTGGCAGTGCCCAAGGGTCTCACCACGTTCCCCTCTCCACACACCCCCATTGCAGGTAACCCGCACTTTCCCCCTGCTGCCCAGACCCGAGCCTTCGAGAGTTGGGTACAAGGAGACTGCAGGGTCGCAGGAGATCTTTTTCTTGGTGGGTCGCCTAAATCGTGGCGGGACTGCAGAGACGAATTTGGCCTTCCTCTCACCGCTAGCTTACAGTATGCGCAGCTACGCCACTGGCTCTCGGGAGACGACATGTATCAGGCTGCTACCAGGGCATATACCCCGTTTGAGAAGTTGGCGCGCTCCCTCGGGGGACTGAAACGGCTCGTCTCCCAGATCTACAACATATTGCAACACCCCGTCGCCCCGCCTACACATCCTTATCAGAGGCAGTGGCAGTCGGTAACAGGCGCTGATATCACGCCATCTCAATGGACTCGGCTCTGGAACGACATCCCCAAAATCTACCGCAGCATACCACAGCGGGAAAACGCGTACAAGATGCTAACACAATGGTACTACACTCCCCTGAGACTCAGCAAAATGTTCCCCGCTTCCTCGCCGCTGTGCTGGAGGTGTGGCACTGCGACTGGTGACTTCGTGCACATCTGGTGGTCGTGCCCTATCTTAGCTGTCTTTTGGAAGGAGGTCCTTAGTCACATTAAGAAGGTGCTGGGTTTTCCCCTCCCTGAAGAGGTTTGCACACTCCTGCTGGGCATACGACCCCCCACACTTAGGGCCCTCACGCGCAGCGACTGGATCCTCTCCCTCCACATGCTGGGTGCAGCCAGGCAACTCATTGCTCTATACTGGAAGCGGGCTGAGGCACCGCCGATAGCCTCTTGGTTCGTGCGCCTCTGGCACGTCCTGACCATGGAGCTACTCACGGCGCGGATACAGTCACGGGGGATACGCTTCAAGGCAGTGTGGGAACCTCTCGTGCGATATCTGTGCTCCATCAGCTATGCCCGCCACATGCCCCCCAGGCTCCGCGCCCTGCAATTGTTTGAGGATGCCCTCATCCCTGCTGACCCGACCAGACTAGCCGCCTAGTCGCCTCCCCCAGTGCCAATTTGCGCTTTCCATCCCATATTGGCGACTGCAGCCGCGCACCCCGGCCCCCTCTCCACCTCGCTACAGCTCACTCCTCCTCTGACTTTTCTTCTTTCCTACTTGCCACTCTGGCTTCCACCCCTCTTTGGGGCAGTTCGGCCCCTGTTGGGCCTTTGAACCTGTGGCACCATTGCTCTCCCTTACGTACGCACCTCCCCCGTGCACCGATGCATTACCGTCATCTGACCACCTCTTGTTGCTCTATCCCCTAAGCCACGCGGCCGGCCCCTCCAGGGGTTGTAGGCAGAACGCTGTGTTAATGGTTCCACCTCCCCCGGTTACTACTGCCCATTGATTTTTCCTTTTATATCTGCGCGGCCGGCCCTGAAATGGGGTTGTAGGCTTATCGCTGTGTTCACAATAAAAACAGATTTGAACAAAAAAAAGTTATCTGAATGTAGATAGACATGGATGTTTTTTCTGCGGAGATGTGTTGCTACTACCGCTAGACATTTTGGGAATACCTCTGGTGTGGTGGTCATTCCACAGGGAAGAACTTTGACTTGATAATAGTTTCCTTGGAATTGAAACCTTAGATATTTTCTGTGTGCAAGACGGATAGGCATATGGAAGTAGGCGTCCTTTAAGTCTAAGGCAGCCATGAAATCTCCATTTTGTAGTGAAGGAATGATTTCTTTAACAGTGACCATACGGAAGTGTTCGAATATGATGTAATGATTCAGTGGTCTGAGTTCGAGAATGGGTTATAGTGACCCATCTTTTTGGGGAATAAGGAAGTATAGAGTAAACTCCTCTTCCATGATACTGTTTCTGAGCTGGTTTTACTGCTCCTTTTTGTAACAGAGCTGTTATTTCTTGTTGTAGGAGATTTTGATGTTGTATTGCTAGGTTGTGTTTGCGAGGTGTAATATTTGGAGGAGTTGCAATAAGCATCAAATAGCAACCATATTAGATAATATCCAACACCCATTGATCTGTTGTGATCAATTTCCATGTTGAGAGAAAGGTTTGAAAATGATCCCCGACAGGTGATAAATGGTCTGTGGGAATGGTAAGGAAGTCATGGTTTGGTATTGTTGTTTGTGGTACGGGGATTGTTCCAGCAACCTCTTCCTTTAATATGGTTTCATCTGTAGCCACCCCAAATAGCAACCATATTAGATAATATCCAACACCCATTGATCTGTTGTGATCAATTTCCATGTTGAGAGAAAGGTTTGAAAATGATCCCCGACAGGTGATAAATGGTCTGTGGGAATGGTAAGGAAGCCATGGTTTGGTATTGTTGTTTGTGGTACGGGCATTGTTCCAGCAACCTCTTCCTTTAATATGGTTTCATCTGTAGCCACCCCTGTACAATGTTTTAGGAGCAGAGGTTTGTCCCTGGTTTTAATATGCTGACCTTGTGTTGTCTGAAGAGGCAGATCTTCCAACTTGCTTATAGTTGGGCATACAAATTGAACTGCAGTAGGTGCTTGTTTGGAGAGCTCCCATTGATTTTGCAACCTCTGTGTCCTTTTTCATTTTCTCAAGGGCTCTGTCCACTTGAGGGCCAAAAAGATATTCTTTATCAAATGGGAGGTTTAAAATTGCCTGTTGTACCGCAGGCTCAAAATCTGAAATACAGAGCCATGCATGCCTAAGTAATAGGAGGCTAGTATTAATACCTCTAGCAGCCGTGCAAGCTGTGTCTAGTGCACATTTTATAGAACTGTTGGTAATGAGCTTTCCCTCATTAACAATTTCCTGCCCCCTTTTTCTGACATCCTCTGGGAGGTATTGGAGTAGCCACTCCATTTCCTCCCAGTGGGCTCTATCAAATCTAGCTAATAGAGCTTAACTGTTCATACACGCCAATGTTAGCTGATAGTGCAGCTACACGTTTTCCAGAAGCATCTATTAGTTTAGATTCTTTCTCTGGGGATGGTGCATCTCCTGATGTTTGGAAGTTTGCCCTTTTTCTTGCATTAGACACTACTAGAGAGTCTGGGGTTTACTGACCTCTTGTATATATAGGATCTGAGGGTGCTGCTTTATACTTTTTGTCAATGTGTGGTATTATGATTCTAGCCTTGACAGGGTCTTTAAAAATGTCTTCTGCTTGATGTACCAAGCCTTTATGGAGTGGTAGATACTGTGCCCCCAGTGCTTAATTTGTAAACTATGAAGGTCAGGTGCTCAAATCTTTTTCGGATGCCACACCCACTTCCCCTGGCCCCACCCACTTCCTCAACTGGCTCCACCCACTTCCTCCACTGGCTCCACCCACTTCCTCCACTGGCTCCACCCACAAATCTTTTTCGGATGCCACACCCACTTCCCCTGGCCCCATTCACTTCCTCAACTGGCTCCACCCACTTCCTCAACTGGCTCCACCCACTTCCTCCACTGGCTCCACCCACACCCTCAACTTGTACTGCTGAAAGTCAGATGTAATGCCTAATCTGAATTTTATCAAGGGCGCCTTCCTCCAAGTAAGTTTTTGATAGGAGGTTCCGTTGTCCTGTAAAAATTATGAAAAACAGTAACTCAAAAGGGCATTTAAAGCTCAATTTTGGAATGAAATAGCTAAAATGACTAATGCATTGACTAGGGACATGTGAAATATCCCAGTGCTCTATGTGCCAATTTGGGGAAAGGACAATACTGGGTTATGCCACTTTTAAGAGAGTCAAATTGTGTCATGAGTTCAAAGATACAACTTTTACATATCACTCAAGTAAGAGGATTTTGAAAAATCCAAACATCACACCTAAGAACAAGAACAACCCATCTAGGGCCAAAAGGCATGTCCACAATGCAAGGATGACAATGGAAGGACCGCCAGACACAATTTATTTAACAAGTACTTTACATAAAACATCTTGGTCTGTGATGTTTGTTGAATTGGCTGAATAAAGCAGAGACACGCAAACAGAGACACACACAAGGACAACTGTACATATGCATGCACATGCGCATACACAGATATTTTACATTTGTGGATAGTACAGGACGCACGCAGAGTGCAAAAATATAGCAATACAAAGGTGTTGCACATACTCAGTGGCAAAGACCGAGGACAGAAATGAAAATGAACCAGAGCAACTGAGACTTACATAGAATCAAAATATGTGCCCTTCACATACAAACACACAAAAACCTAAACCATTCAATGCTCAGCATTACCCGTCCTCCACCCTCACTGCAACAAATACACACACACACACAAACACACCCTATGCTAAAGACAAAGAGAACAAATTAGACATTAACATATGTAGAAAATGCCAACACTCGTGTGTAGTACAATAGCAAAACACTGTACTTTGCAAACAAGAGAGTGCAGTGTCTGATGCCTTTTGCTAGATAGTGCTAATAGTGGCTCTGCACTTACTCCCTGAATTCTCTATAATACCATCTATCTACATATTCGTAGTGGGCGGGTGGAAATGGGTTTGTAAGAGTGTTGATTGAGTAAAAATGGAAGAATTGGTCTAAATGGAACTCCATAGTTCAATCTCTGGCAATGTAAAGGATCTATGCTGCTGAAGATGAGACAGCTCCCAGACAAACTACTCCATCCCCACACATTAGTCCACCAGTTCCCTATCACCGCAACAAAATCAAAACACCATCTTTGTGAGTGTGTGGGTTGCCTAAAGACAGCCTTTTGTAACAATAGAAATGCTGGCACTCCATCATTTCCATGTCAAAATAGTATCTGACTAAGAGATTCCTTTCATTCCTCTGACAAGAGGGAAGCAAGTTAGCAACAGTCAGTTGCTGTTAAAGAAATAACTGCTTGCTGCACTGGTGCTTTGCATTCTTGCCAGTGTAGGTAGTTGCTTAAATTGGGCAATAACTGGGCCCGTGGTTGTATGTTCTTTCAACGAACTCCGTTGTAACGCATGCCTTTACCACGCATGCGTTACTACGGAATGCTATTTTCATGCTTATCTTTTTCCACGTATTTGTCCGTGGTGACGTCATACGTAGGAAAAAAGAAACAGCCGTTTCCTTCCTCTGTGACGCCGATTGCCTGCACATCTCCTCTTTTTTATTTGTAAAAGGTGGTAGGATTTTCGAAGATTTCGATAGAAGAAAACATGGAAGTAACACAATGGATCCAGGAGAGCATTGTAAGAACTGGGGACACCAATTCCACTGCGGTAGCTTGGCGCGAGCGGGAAGGCACCCAAAAGCTAAGTGTACAGTAGCAGTGCAGCACACACACACAAACACACTGAGACAGGAAACGCACACAATAACGTGACACCACACCAGCTAGTCGTTTTAAAACAGGATGCTTTTATCTGGATTTGTCTCATTACAGGAAAGTAATTCATTATGATAACCAAGCATCAATTCCTCAGGCAACATTTCATGGTAGAAGTATAGGTACGTAATTCATTATGATAACCAAGCATCAATTCCTCAGGCAACATTTCATTGTAGAAGTATAGGTACGTAATTCCTTGAGAACTCAATCAAAATGTCATTAGGTAGGCCTAAATAACAACAAGGGGCCTCAGCAGAATCAGTAAAACAGCATTTCATGGGTCATTAAACACAAGAACCCCTACTGGCATGGCACGTCAATAACATCAACCAAGTTTCCTGCTTAAGGACAGGCTTCAGAGAACACTCCCCTAGCCGGGGGTTAACTTTATCACCAAAATGAGTCAACAAGAGGGGCTAATGCCCAGTTCAGGGGACCTGTGGTACTTTCCCCTCTCACCTCATCCCTGGTGGGCCAACACAGGGTTAATCAGTGCCAACAGGGCCCAGCTGCAGTCTCCGGCGGGGGAGGAGCGGTCACGGGGCTGCCGCTCTGGATTCTGGGGGCTTCACGGCAGCCCCGCTATCCCTTGGTGTTGTGGCCCACCCCCAGGGGGATTGTCACCTTAATTCCGGCCCCTTTGTCAGGTGGGCCGGTCAGGGGAGGCCCGCGCGGCTCCGGCGCTCTTCTCTGGGCCTCCCCGCAGATGCGGATGGCTCCGGGCCTTTCGGGTCTCTCCACAGCCCAGGAACCAATCAGGGCGCGGTTCCTGGGCAGGCGCGGCGTCAGCTGCCAATCAGGGTGCACCCTCCAGTGGGTGCGACGGCAAGGCCCAATCCGTGCGCAGCGGGTGGGGGCGCGGCCGGAGACGTGGCCGGCGACTCAGCCACGTGATACCGCCCTCCTCGGATTCATACGGCCCAGCGCGGGCCTCCTCGATGCCGCATCGGCCCTCACCTGGGTCTGGGGGCCGCGGCGGGAATGCAGGCCACAGCGGGCACCTCAACGAAGGGGCGCCGGGCTGCGGCGATCAGGCAGGCTCAGCGTTCCCTCCACAACGGTGCAGGCGCCCGGGTCGCAGCGGTGATTGGGCAGTATAGCGCCTTCAGAGGAGATTGCGCTTCAAGGGGCACCGTGATCAGACGTGACAGCGCTTGGAAGGCTCAGCGCTTCAAAGGGCACACCGATGAGACCTGGGCTGCGGCGTTGAGTCAGGCATGCAGCGCGATTCAGTCACAGCGCCTTAAGGGGGCTCGGCGCTTCAAGGGCACAGCGTGTGGTAGTCTCAGCGCTTGGAGGACACAGGCAGTCTCTGAGCAGTACAGCGCTTGGGAATTACAGCGCTTTGGGGGCATTCAACAGCAGTTCTGGGCAGCTTATGCAGGACAGCGAAGAGGGACACAGTTCAGTCAGGGAAGCGCTTGGATGGTTCAGCGCTGTTACCTGGTTGATCCCACAGCAGTCCTCACTGTAGGCAAGTGGTTCCTTGTGGGGCTTGATATTTTCTGCGCCCTTCTTAGGCAGTTTCTTGGGGGGGCAAAAGAAGGGGGATTGAGTTGGTGGCTAACTTATAAAGCAGTGCCTAGACCCAGTCAATTCCAGTGGTGTAGGTTCCTCCCATAGGCCCTACCGCCTAAACTCCTGCAGAGGTTCCCCCAGGTCCAGTGATGCCCCAACTGACAAGCATGTTTCCCTCCTTTCCCTAAATACCCCTAGGTCAGGTGACCACTCTCTAAGGGAGGCAAAGGGTGACCCCTCCCCTATTCCGGAACGTTCCAGGAGCTTCCACAGTTTAGGCTGTGGGCAGAAAAGGCGGGATGGCATTGCTACTGTATCCTCATGTCCTAGCCTGCTCCTGACTACTAGTGTGGGTTTAAAAAGGCCACTCCGCAGTTGCAGGGGCCTGTGGCAGCCATGTTTTTAGGAGAGAGCACCTGCATCTTAGCACTGAATGGCAGTGGTAAGGCGCCCAGAGACCTAGGTCCAACGAAAAAGATGGAGGAAAAACAAGGCAAGGGCGAAAAAAAACCGGAGTAAGACCACCCTAGGACTCACAGGTCTAACAAGCATCAACAGTCGCTTTTCAGCAAAAATCAAGAAAGCTCACTCTGGCCACATGCATGGGCATATTATGCCAAGAGGGCCAGCAGTCATCAGTCTAGATTTTAGAATGGCCTCCTGAAATCATAACCTCCGTACTTCAGTTGAAAGTGATGAAGGTTTTCAGAGGGTCAATAAGTGCCTATGTCACAGTGTGGCAAGGCTATAAAAAAAGATAACGCTTACCCGTGACATGCATTTTATGGTGTCCACTGATTTAGAAAAAAACAGTACCTTCTGAATTTGAAGTGCCAGCAACAATCCAGTTATACGCGAAGCGTAGGTGATATGATGTGTGCAATACATCTTTCCACCCTGCTTAAGCGCAAGTAGGTAGCTATTCTGAAGTGGGACATATTTGCACATTTTCACAAGACAGGGCAATGATTTCTGCTCCTCTAGTTAGTTACATTTTGCTGCTTCCTCCATAGTTGGCCCTGTATGGACAGTGGTGCGCACCCTGTGTTCTGATCAGGCACTCATCTAGCCTGGACATATTCTGCCTTGTTCCAGAGTTGTCCCTGCCTGTCGCCACATTGTGTTTTGAAATCTGTTTCCCAACATCTCCTAATAAAGGGGGTAGATGAATGAAAGTAATGGCCCTTTCATCCGCAAGTACAAAACAGATAGTCAGGTCAGAGGCGGTATAACTTCAAAAGTGAAGACACAGTACTGAGCAGTAATATAAATAACTAAAATCAATTAGCAGTGAGCACATCGGCACCGAGGTCCGTCCGGAATGCACTTTCACTCACCCTCGTTAAGAATAGTGTAAGTGTGCAAACTTCATGTTGCACGGGCTAGCTCTCTAAGCAATTGCGGTTTAAGTTAGCATGACACAAGTGAACTGCAGAAGGACAAATACCGCTGCTCACTCAGGCCCGTCACCTACATGACAGGCCTGAGCAGTAGTATAATTAAAAGCGATTAGCTGAGCACACCGACCCCGGTGTCATCCAGCATGCGATGCCGCTCGTTATTAATAAAGCTCAGTGTGCAGGGCTGGACTACAAGCAATGAGAGGAAAATGCTACTTACCAGTATGCATCTGTTCTTGGCATGTAGAGCTGCAGAGTTGTACACTTAGCATTAGATCGCCACCTGGTGTTGGCTTGGATGATTGCATGTTGTTGTCGTCTTGGAAGAAGTCTTTTGTAGTCACGAGATAGGTGACTCCTCCCTTGGACGATAGTGTGCATGGGCATCGGCTCCATGCTTAGATTGTTTTTCGCCATGATGGGAAATGATGGAGTTAGTAGAAATAAAGAAGGGATGTCCATGTGTATATCTAATTAAGATGAAACTCGAACAGATGCAGGTCCCGGGGAGGCGGGAGGGCGTGTACAACTCTGCAGCTCTACATGCCAAGAACAGATGCATACTGGTAAGTAGCATTTTCCGTTTGAGGCTTTTGAGCTGCAGATTGTACACTTAGCATAGATTGTGCAGCAGTGTCTTCCCTAGCGGTGGTCGCCTGTATCTGTTGCAGTAGTTTGAAAGAGAGTTTTTAGAACAGCTTGGCCTACTGCAGCTTGCTGCTTGGCTTGCACATCAACACAGTAGTGTTTCGTGAAGGTGTGTTGTAGACCATGTTGCTGCCTTGCAGATGTCTTCTAGGGGAGAGTTCCCTAAGAAAGCCATAGAGGCTCCTAGTTTGCGTGTGGAGTGCGCTCTAGGAGGAACTGTTAATGTACGTTTTGCTTTTTGATAGCATATTTGTATACATTTTACAATCCACCTTGCAATTCCAGCTTTAGAGATGGGGTTGCCCTTATGTGGTGGAGAGAAAGCTACAAAGAATTGCTTTGTTTTGCGAAAGGATTTGGTCTTATCTATATAATAGAGAAGAGCTCTTTTAACATCTAGTGTGTGTAGAGCTCTTTCTGCTACAGAGTCTAGGTTTTGGAAAAACACCGATAACTCTACAGATTGGTTTGCCTTTTGGAAGGAATTTAGGATTTGTTCTGAGAACCACTTTATTACGGTGTAATTGTAAAAATGGTTCTTGTATAGTGACAGCTTGAATCTCACTAACTCTCCTAAGAGAGGTAATAGCTACTAGAAAATCTGTTTTCCATGTGAGGAATTGCAGTTCACATTTGTGTAGAGGTTCAAAAGGTGGTCCCATGAGCCTTGTAAGAACAATGTTTAGGTTCCACACTGGAGACGGTGGTAACCTGGGAGGAATGATTCTTTATAATCCTTCCATAAATGCTTTAATAGCAGACACTCTAAATAAAGACAGATGTTGTCTATTTTGTAAATATGCTGCAATTGCTGCCAGATGTAGGCGTATAGATGAATATATGCCAAGTTACATCTTTGTAAATGTAGAAGGTAGCAAATGATACTGTGGATGGAAGCATGTAGGGGATCTATTTGGTTACTGTTGCAGTAATTGGCAAATCTTTTCCATTTAGCAGCATAGCAAGCTCTAGTAGTAGGTCTTCTGGCTTTTTTAATGATATTCATACAGTCTGGTGGTAGGTTAAGATAACCAAACTCTAAGACCTCAGGAGCCAGATCGCCAGATTCAGTTGGCTTGGGTCTGGATGTCTAATGTCTCCATGGTTCTGCGTTAGCAGAGATGGTGTCAGACGTAGTTTTTGGTGTGGGACTCGGGATAGTTCTAGCAGTGTTGTATACCACGGTTGGCGTGCCCATGTGGGAGCTACTAAAATCTGTTTCAGCGACTGTTGTCGTAGCTTGCGCACTATTAGTGGTATTAGTGGTAGTGGTGGAAAAGCGTACGCAAATCTGCCTGACCAATTCATCCCTATCGCATTGCCCTTGGACAGCGGGTGTTTGAAACCTGGCGCCGAAGGTTGGGCATTTTGCATTTTCATTTGTGGCGAACTGATCTATGTCTGGATGACCCCACTTGTGAAAGAATGGTAGAAGAACTTGCGGATGTTGTTCCCATTAGTGAATTTGTTGTGTCTGTCGACTTAACAGATCTGCTATCTGATTGTGAACTCCTGGAAGGTGTTCTGCTAACAGATATATGTTTTGTGCAATGGCCCAGCTCCAAATGTTCTGTGCAAGCTGGGACAGCTGTAGAGAGTGTCGTCCCCCCCCCCCCCCCCCATTTTTGTATATAGTACATGGCTGTCATGTTGTCCGTTCAGATTAAGACAGCTTTGGTTTGTACTTGTACTTGGAATGATTTGAGCGCTAAGAATATTGCTAGCAGCTCTAGGTGGTTGATATGGAATGATCTTTGTTGAATGCTGCATTGCCCTTGAGTTGTATGATGTAGGAGATGGGCTCCCCATCCTGTGAGAGATGGGTCTGCTGTAAGTATTATTTGTGGAACAGGTTCGAGGAACGGCCACCCTTTTGTCATGTTTTTGGTGTTCCACCACTGCAGAGAGCGATGTGTGAGGCTATCTACCAACACCAGGTCTGTTAGTTGTCATTGAGCCTGATTCCACTGTTGTGCTAGACATTCCTGTAACGGACGCATTTACAGTCTTGCATATGGTACAGTAAAGATGCAAGATGCCATCATGCCTATTAGTCTCATGAACACTCTGACTGGGAGAGAGTGTTGATGTTGAAACTTTGTGACTAAGGCGTGAATGCTCTGTATCCTTGCTGGACTGGCATACGCTAGAGCTGTAGACGTGTTTATTGTAGCCCCTAAATATTAATGTACATGAGAGGGCTGTAGGTGCAACTTGGTGTAGTTGATTGTGAATCCTAAGTCGTGCAATGTTTGAATTGTCTGATGTGTGTGTTGGACACACTGATTGAACTACTTGGCTTTTATGAGCCAATCGTCTAGATATGGGAAGACATGTATCTGTTGTCTTCTGAGATGTGCTGCTACTACTGCTAGGCACTTTGTGAACACTCTTGGTGCAGTTGTTACCCCGAATGGAAGGACTTTGAATTGATAATGCTGTCCTTCCAGTACAAACCTCAGATCCATCCTGTGAGAAGGATGTATGGGAATGTGGAAGTAGGCGTCCTTTAGATCTAGTGTTGTAAGGGAGTCGCCTTGTTGCAGCAATGGAAGCACTTGTTGTAAAGTGATCATATGAAAATGATCTGAGTGTATATATTGATTGAGGGGCCTGAGGTCGAGAATTGGTCTCAGGGTCCCGTCCTTTTTGGGCATTAGAAAATACAGCGAATAAACCACTGTTCCTTGATGTTGTAAAGCAACTATTTCTATTGCATCCTTTGGAAGAAGTGATAGGACTTCTTGTTTGAGCAGTATAAGATGTTCTGCAGACATTGGACGCTGCCTGGGTGGTATGTGTGATGGGGTAGCTGTAAGTTCGAGGCAGTAGCCATACTGGATACTTTGTCTTACCCACTTGTCTGTTGTGATGGAATTCCAGACAGGTAGGAAACTGTGTTAGTCTGCCCCCCACAAGAGTGGAGTGCTGTTGGGGGAGCAGAGGGAAGTCACTGTTTTGTGGTGGAAGAGGTTCGATTATTGTTGTTACCACGACCTCTTCCTTTTTTTTGTTGCCCCTATAGCGTCTTCTAAAATATCCTTTACTGGGGGATGTCTGGGTATTGGATTTGAAGGAAGATGTATTGTCTGCTCCAGTCTGTTTGGAGCCTCCTCTATAGAAGAAGCGACGAAAGGAGCCTCTAGCTTGTGTGGATTGCAAAGCTCCCATAGATTTGGCTGTATCGGTGTCTTTCTTCATTTTCTCAAGTGCTGTGTCTACCTCTGGTCCAAACAATTGATGTTGGTTGAATGGCTGATTTAAGATGGTAGTTTGCACTTCCTGCTTAAATCCTGAAATGCGTAGCCACGCAGGACGTCTAAGTAGGAAGGAATGAATGAATGAATGAATGAATATACTGCTTATATAGCGCATGCTGTCACCCTAAGGGTATCCTGGCGCTTCAGACTAGGAAGAATTGACCAGAATAGAATAGGTCAGAGCAGAACAGGATAAAAGAGGTAAAGCCCCAGGAAAGAGCCAGGTTTTAAGACTCTTTCAAAACTCTGTCAAAGAATCAATTTGTCTGAGATTCTGGGGTAACTCGTTCCATAGACGGGCACCAGCCACATTAAATGCCCTCCCTCCCAGCCTAGAGCGTTTGAACCTGGGAATCGTCAATAGGACACTAGTGTTTACAGCTCTAGATGCAGTGTCTGCTACATCAAGTGCGCACTTGATTGAGGCATTTGAAATTAACTTGCCTTCTTGTATAAGGTTGTTTGCCTGCGCCTTATATTGGTCAGGTAGATGTTGTAGTAATATCTCTAACTGATCATAGTGAGCCCTCTCATATCTTGCAAGGAGGGCTTGTGTGTTAGCAATACACCATATATTGGTAGCTTGTGCAGCTATCCTTTTGCCTGAAGCATCTATTACCTTAGATTCTTTATCAGGGGGTGGTGATTTACCTGATGTCTGTGAGTTTGCTCTTATTTTTTTTATATTTCTTTTTATTTTCATATATAAAAAAAAATAAAACAAAGACGTATCTGGGACATCACACTCTGTTACAATGACCAGCAAACATTTTGGATATAAGGATATCGATAAACAATGTGTGGGGCCAACGAGACACCGACGCGTAAATCATTTAATTTTGGCGACTGCATACAATTAGGTTGCGTCAGATGCGCTTCGGTGCTCAGTCCCCGCCACCCACCAGGACAGGTTAAAGAAAGGCGTATCGCCCCTAGATACGGAAAAGTACAGTCAGGATAATCGACAAAAACATACTCGCCACAGCCTACACTAACACCCATCCCCCCACCCTGCATATGGCTTTCGCCGAACCCCAACTAGCAGTGTGCCTGTCGCCCCATCTAACTAAATACTTAAAAAAGGGAAATGAAGGAGGGCACATTCGTACATGCCCCCCACCCCTCCTGCCAGAACTAAGAATCCCCAGGAGTAAAACCACAAATCTATTAAAAAACAAATGTATTGCTCAACAGGGGAAACTGTAAAACAGCGCCCGACCTCCCACAAGAATCACGGTAGCCAATCCCACATCCATCAATACCACAATGTCAAATCTAGGCAATAAGTCGTATCCTTGTCCCTTCCGATCGGACACGTGCACCCCTTACGGACGAATCGCCGCCTCCACAGGATAGTCAAAGTACGAGAAAAGTGTAGCAAAGTTCAAACTGAGGCGAAGCCAAGATGTAAAGTCACTGAGAACTCCAGCAGGTCCAAAGACTCTCCCAACCACCATGAACTCCCAACGTTGTTTCCTCTGCCATCTCAGTGAAACTGGCAGATAAGGGAGAGACGCGGTTTCAAGCCCAAAATAGTTTTCAGCAGAAATCTCCGGAAAGGGGGCATCGATTAGACCTCCCACAGTCCGCAATGATAGTAAGCTTGACCTTCCTTGTAAAGCACCGATCTCGGTCTGAGCGGCCATCACATCAGCCAGCGGCTCCGACACCTCTCGTCGCACGGGGCCTTCTTCCTCTCTCGAAATGGCTATCGTGGGTACCTCAAGCTGCCTCATTCCTTGTAATGGAGCAGGGCCCGGTCCAATACGCCCATTTACAAACGAACGGGCTATCATTTTGCGGATAAGGGCATCCATATGAGTATGGAAAGCCCCAATGGCAGCCAGCACCGTTCGTAGCGACGGTCCACTCTCAGTTCGCTCCACAGCTCCTAGCCCGATATCGACCATATTTACGTCCCCCAGGAAGCTCAGTCTTCCCGGGGGGACAGTCAATAGTGGAACGGTCAATAGCAGAGGGGGACTTAACGTTCACCGTTGTTTCGGTCTGTGTTCCGTCACCGCAAGCGAAGATCCCAACCCGGAGAACACCGGCAAGGGGGCAACCGGGCCACCGGATCCGGGACCTCCGCCCACAGCCTCAGTCGAGCTTCGTCACCCCTCCTTCAATGTTTACAGACTCGGCAGACCGCCATCGAAATCGGGCCAAGAAAACCTCCACAGAAACAGACCGGACCCTGCCACACATTCACGGCCGAGGTTGTTCAACTTGAGCCCGGCAGGGCCATTACTCGAGACCCCGGCTCCTAAGCTGGGCTAGGCCGCAAACTTTCACACGACGTAACTCGGTCCACCCGACCGGTATAAATCTCGGGATCGCACCATCGAGCTGCCTTCTGGTTCATACACATGGAGGTAGAGCGCAAACTCAGAATAAATTACAGGATTATCTGGCAGGAGACGGAGGTCAGCGGAGCCGGGAGCCTAGGCAGCCATCTTGTTCGGTAGCGTAGCTCCTCCTCGAGTTTGCACTTTTTATAGTATTTGACAAGACTAGGGAATCTAAGAGTAGCTGTCCTTTAATGTAGGCAGGATACCCAGGAGCAGGCCTGTACTTTTTCTCAATTCTAGGGTTTAGAATCCTAGCACGTACAGGATCTTTAAATACTTTTGGAGCATGTTTGATGACCCCTTTAATCATAGGAAGAATTTGAACAGACCGTTGTGATTGTTAAAATGTATCTAATAAAAAGTCTTCCTCTGCCTCATCTGAATGCATGGTGACCCAATGATAGATGGTAGCCCTATTCAGTAAGTGCCCAAAACCAAAATTGTCTTCTGGGGGAGAAGGTTTTGATGGATATGAATGTGGGTCAGGAATATCTGGCACATCTTGTGGGTTTGGGTACTCCCAATCTGGATCATCAACAGGGTAGGGAAAAGGCTCATCTGGGTCTACCCCTCCCTGTATGCTATACTCATCATCATTTGGAGGTGTATGTGGTGAAGAAGGAGGAGGAGAGTTTTCAGGAGAATTTTGAGGTGAAATGTTAAGAGGAACAGGAGATGAAGGAGAAGGAAGTATAGAAGAAGAAGGGTGCATAGGAGATGTGGCACAGTCCTTCTTGACAGGCACTGCAGGTGTAGGTGCTGTGTCTGATTTCCTCTTCCTGTGTGGTGTAGTGGATACATGACCTGTCAATGGGTCAATGTAGATCTTCTTTAGTAGAGGATCAGGTTGGAAAAGGTCTTCTCCTTGCGGAACCTTTGCCGGTGCAGATTTTTTTCGGTTCCGGGCGTGGTTGCCGCTTGTCTTTAGCCTTAGGAGTTGTTACTGTGTCCTTTGGCGTAGATTTCGGCACCAAAGGTATTGTTTTCAGAGTCGTAGGCTGTTTCGAGAGCTTGAGTTCATCGGAATCAGGCCTTGTAGGTTTCGGTAGCGAAGATATTGGCTTCGGAGTGGAAGCTGGTCTCCTTGGCCTCAAGGCGTCAGATGCTGGCTTCATAGTTTTGTCTTTAGAAGTCGACGGTTTCGGAGCCGGGACTTCTTTCGGTTTCGGTGCCGAGGGAGCTGGTGGGATCGGCACATGCGGCTTGCTCGGTAAGGAGCTACCGGAAGGCTTGAGTGTTTTTTCGGTCGTGACTGGGCCCCGGAGGCGGAGTGTTGACCTTTGCCTTCGATTTAGGTGGTGGGTATGGGGCAGGGGCAGTAGTACTCACGTGCCGACCCGATGGTATGGAGTCATCGGAGTCGTCCGCCCCGGATACGATTTGGAGATCGTCTGAATCTTCTTCGGGAACGAGCGGAACTTTTTCTTCGAAGATATCTACCAGTTCTGGAGCCGATCTCTGCATGTCGGGTCGACGGGCCCTCCAATCTCGAATGGTCTTCTTGGATCGAAAGGACGCACAGGCTGTACAGCTAGATTCGTCGTGTTCTGGCGATAAGCACAGGTTACAGACCTCGTGATGGTCACTGTGTGGAAACTTTGCTCCACACTTGGGGCATCTTTTGAATGGCGTCCTTTCCATGAGGTGTAGGCCTCACGGCGGGGATAGGCCCAACGGCCCGCGTCGATGACCGGAATCGCGCTGATGGAGTCGAGAAGACGTTTGTCGATATGGATAATAGTTTGGTGAAGTTTGAATACGTTTTTACGCATCGAAGTACTTGAAAAGTAGATTTCGAACCGGAGTGGAAAGTTTCATCCGAACCCAGTGGCGGAAAAAAACAATCTAAGGATGGAGCCGATGCCCATGCGCACTATCGTCCAAGGGAGGAGTCACCTATCTTGTGACTACAAAAGACTTCCAAGACGACAACAACATGCAATCATCCAAGCCCAACACCAGGTGGCGTTCTAATGCTAAGTGTACAATCCGCAGCTTATATGCCTCGAACATATGGTTTTACCATCATGCTAGAAGTGCTTTAGAAAAAATGTCACTTAGTTAGTAATTGATGTGGGAGGCATCGCCGCCCTGTGGGCTGGGGAGATGGCGGTTCTGCTGGAGCTACGGGCGGGTTGCTGCTGCCTCGGCTTCTTTCTCGTTGTTCCCTCTTCAGCTCTGTCTCACCTCCGTCTTACAATTACCACTAGTGACACATGCACCGCGGGCAGGTGGGTGCAGAATGGCGCCCCTGGCACTGCAATTTCAGAGCGAGGGCTGACCATACATTCCCAGGGCCGTCATTGGTAGCACTTTCGCGCGCTACAAGATTGACGGCCCTGGGACGGGACACACAACCACAAACGCGGTACAATGCGCAACGCGTGCGTGCACTGCAGGCAGCCTTTACAAGTAGGTGCACTTCTTGCACTTCACACGGGGGACGCGCGGCACGGTGTCGGCCGTTGTGGTGGCCGTTATAATTTATTTGGGGACACTGACACTACCGTAATGACTGACAGCAGTGTCAGTGAGTGTCCCCAAATAAATGATAAAGGCCGCTGCCACGGGCCACCCCCAAAATAGTGCCTCTAGTGCCGCCTGGGATAAAGGCCGCCCCCCCGGCGGCCCTCTCCCCACCCCCCTTAGCTATGCCACTGGCGAGTGCTGGACCGTCGGATGTGAAATGTAAAAAAAGGTTACGCAGGCTGGCTGCCGCAGCCCCTACCCCACCCCCACACAGAACTAAATACAGCTGAATCAGTGGCCCGCCCACCGGCATCACGAAACTGAAGACAAATTTGCAAGGTTATGGATTTATTATCGTCTTTCTCTGCACAGCATTCTCTCTTTCACCAGGAGACTCGGGAGACTGTAGCAGAGTTTGAATAACACCGCAGTGAGTGAGACAATGATATTTGATTCGACATGTATGATGTGCAGTGAGTGCAGGCCTGATGTTGATGTGAGGTGGCAGTGTAGGCCCAGCACTAAATAGGTGCCGGTGCTAAGCACCGGAAAGCACCGGCATAAATTAAGCCCTGTGTGACCCCCTTTGAGCGTTAGATAAGGTTTCAAAAAGAAAATCCTCCTCTATTGTGTTCTTATGTAAAGGCCCTTGATGAATGCTGCTGCCCTTGCTATTAAATCCTGATACACAGAGGCATTATTAGGTGGGGATGGTGATGTGGGATAGAGATCACGGTCTGTATCTGTAATAAAGTGGCTCTGTATATACTGGACCAAAGTATGGTACAGTGTGCACAGAGTCCAAAGTCCCCAGAGGTTTGGCAGAGGCTAAAGTTAGATATAACCTTACTATCTAAAGTGGTAGCTTGGTCGAGCAGTAAGGCAGTATCAGAGGACAGTGTAAAGCATTTGTTGTACACACTCAGTCTGCAAATGGTCTCACACACTCAGGAACTGAACTCTAGGCCAATTTGTTTTGTATCAAAATATATAGTTGTTTTATTTTAGAACCAATAAGGTATCAAAATATACTTTCTCAGAATGAGTTACTTTAGTAAAATACTTTTCAAATAGGCAATAGACTTTTTGATTACAATAGTTATAGTTGTTGCAATTGGCAACACAATTTCAAACACAATGCAACATTGAGCTCAATGGAAATTTCTAGATAAATGCAATTAGTTACTTTATAGATTACTTTTCTAACCACAGGACTGGATCCTAGATTCAGTCCTGAGATATCTCCTGTAAACAGTTAAGTGAAAGCGTTCTGGTTACAGTAGTAGTGATTTTTAAGGAATATTATTGTATTTTAAAAGTTGACAGAAACATTTTCACACAGAATCACCAATGTTATCCTATGGTAGGAAATTTACTTAGCAGGTAAGTACGGTTATCGTTACTTTTTCTTGCTCAGTGTTTGATCCTGCATACAGCACTAGTGTATCTCCTGTAAACAATTGAAAGAATGTGTTTGAGTCATACAGGCGATTTTTTAAGGAATATTTGTAGTTTTTCAAAATCGACACTTAGAAACTTTTCTGGTGAAAACCATTCAATGGATTCCCATGGTAGTAAATTCAAGTTACTGGTAAGTACGGTTAAAATTACTTTTCAGAGTCAGTGCTGGGCTAAAAGATGCAGCACTGGGTTCTCTCCTGATAACAGGTGAGTAAATCGGAATTCGTTGTTCAGCTGATTTTAGATGAATATTTTAAAGTTTCAAAACTCCACACTTAGAAGAATTTCCAAGTGAAACCAGTCAATGTTACTCTTTGGAAGAAAAGTGAGTTATCGGCTTTTGGGTAAGTAATCGACTGACAGAGCTAAGGTTCTGGGCATAGACTCAGAGATCTCCCAGGGTCAGGTAGGTGCAGTTGGTACACCCTCAGCGGCAAAGGGGCAGCCGGGTGCAGAAGTAGTAAGGCCCAATGTTATCCTATGAGAGGCAGGGGGCCTTCGGTTGGTGGCTGCTGGCAAGCACGGCACGCGGCTGTGGGAGCTTGGCTCCTGGTCACTTGCTATGGGGAAATGGGGAAGTAGATTAGGTCAAAGGTTGCACTGCCAGGGGCACTCAGTGGCTGGGTGCAGGGTGTTTTTCAGCCGTAGGGCACTCAATGTTATTCAATGGAAAACTTGGAATATGAAGAAAGGCTGCAGGCTCGGAGACGGAGATTCTTCAGGAGCGACTAACACTTCGAGGGGTTATGTATGTATGTATGTATGTAAATGTATTGCGACTTATATAGCGCACGTATCACCCGAAGGCATCAAGGCGCTTGCCTTGGGAACCCGTCCTGGCTTTTCCCTGTGAGATAACCCCTACTGGGTATCCCCAGGGTGAAAGCCAGGCATCCCGCAGCGGGTGGGCCGCCGTAGTGGAGATTAAGCAACTATTGCCCAGAGTTGCAGCGTGGGACCCCATGATTAGAATAGGCACCGAGGCGAGAATTATCGAGGCCATGGACAATTTGGGCTCAGGACCCTGCCGGGAATTGAACCCTGGTCCCGGGCCAGACCTCTGCATCAGAGTCTGCCGCTCTAATCAGTGAGCCACACTCCTCCACTTAGTTGGAATTTTGGAGGATAGGTAGGCACCCCGGAGTTGGGCACAGGAGGTCGTGGGGCGCCAGGTGCTGGGGTGTCTTTTGACGTCGGGGAATCTTACCCTCTGCTGGTCGGGGTTGGAGGAGTCCCTGGTTGTGAGGCTGCAGGCGTAATCTGGGTCGTCGAGGAGGGTCCTTGGGCTCTGGATTTCAGGTCACAATCACAGAGGCACATTCTCAGGGTCTTTGTCCACTCAGGCACGGGCCGGGCTCAGCGGGTGCAGAGTGTGTTGGATTCGCGGTTCCTGGCTGACACCAGGGGTGTTGCTTTTTGAGCAGAACTACTGCTCGTGGGAGTCCCAGTCTTGGTAGAGTCTCAAGGCAGTCTGGTCTTCCGGGATTTGTGGGGTTGCGCCGGAGTTTCGCAGGAGCAGGTTCAAGGATCACCAGGCCGGTAGGGATGAGGCCAAGTCAGTTGTTGTTGCCCTCTTGTGAGCAGCTGCACGGCAGGTCTTCTGGTTTCTTGATCTTCTTCCTGGTTTCAAATCGGGGTCTGAGGAAGGAAGGTTCAGGGTGCCCCTAAATACAAAATGTAGGGGCGTTTTAGGTAGGGTAAGGGCAGGGTCCAATGGGTCCCTGTCCTGGGGTTAATACACCCCCTATCCTGCTCCTCTCCTGTGGGAGGGGACAGGAGCCTATCTCTGATTGGGCAGGGTTCCCCATCCTTAAGATGGCCGGAGCCCGGAGTTGTGATTCACCTCGCCTCTCCTACCTGAGGGGTGGAGTTGGCACAGGCTGGCACACCTCCTTTCCTCACTTAGGGTTTCCCGTAAGTCTTCCCGCCAGAGTGGGGGTCAGAACCAGTGGGGGCCAGTTGCTGTGTACAGCAAGTGGCCTGGAGAAGCTCACAAAGGCGGTATGCCTTTGAAGCTTCCCTTGCCCATCCTGGGGGAGGAGACCTAGCACCTCGCCCACAATGTGCATTGTTGCAGGCCCAGGAGAGCGGAGGGCTCTCTACCCAGGGGTCCAGCAACATGTCTGCTGTGTGACAGCCTAGGCAGCCTCTCATACAAGACGTGGATTGTAGGTTAGGTTGATGCCCTCTGTAGTGCATTTTACATTAAATCCCACAGTGGCATCAGTGTGGGTTTAATGTGCTGAGAAGTTTGATATCAAACTTGTCAGTCTTCAGTGTAGGCATTATGGTGCTGTGGAGTTTGTAATGACAATCTCCCAGCACCATATACTCTTAATGGCATCACTGCACTTACAGTGCCCAGGAATGGCCCTGGGTACTGTAGGGGCTTAGGGCTCGTGCACCTGTGCCCATACCACTGGCATAGTGCACTCAGCTAGAGGGGTGACTGAGGTATGCCAGGGCAGCGGGTTTGTGTGCATGGCACACAGGGATGTGTGCCATGTTGACTCTCTGTTTAGTTCTGCACCAAGTCACTCAGCCTGCAAAGGAAGTGTGTGTGTCAGGGTACAGGGCCCCTAAGGGTGGCACAATAAGTGCTGCAGCGCTTCGGGGTCTTCTCTGGTTACAGTGCCCTGGCTACCTAGGGTACCATTTACCAGGGGCTGACCTGTGGCCAGAGATGCCAATTAGGGTTTAGGTTTCAACACCGTTTTAGGGAAGGAACACAGGCCCTGGGTACCTGGTTGGCAGGAACCCAGGGCTCACTCAGTCAAAGTACATCAGCCATTCAGCAAAAAGTGGGGGCATACCATGCAAGAAAGATGGCACTTTCTCACAGTATCCACTTGTCGTTCAATATCATAGCCATCCCAAGCATCCCCAGGATGTATGTTCTGTGGTATATCATGATTAAGGCTCCCTGTTTTCAGTTTTTACAGATTTCATCTGAAAAATAGAGACTAAAAACATTTATTTTCTGGTCTGTATTTATTTTAAATGTGGATAAAAACGGAAAATGGGTTGATTTTTGAGTTTTTCTAAGTACTGACTGCCATGACTGCCAGACCAATAGCTGTGTGGATTGATAGGTAGTGGGGCTAAAAAAGAAAGAAATTTTAGTAAAGAGGTATTAATAGCAGAAGATAGCAATAATAATAGCAGAAGATATGCACAAGGTTGATACTGAAATTTGCACATTTTCTTATAAGTGCATTGATTTATACTCTGCGGGTGTTTACATCATTGAAACCTAGTAGGCATTCAAGCATGAGTGCATATTTACCGGTTAAATAAATGTGGAAAAATACTAATTTCAGCTTAATTTTTCCACAAAACCCAAAATAAATACGGATAAATACAAATAACATTAGCAAAAAATATATATGGATAAAAACTGAAATGTAAAAAAAAAAATACCATAAAACCGGGAGGCCTAATCATGATCATCCTCTCCTATGAGTGAGTGAGGCAATAAGTCACATGTCTGAGATAGTACTGGTGAGTGAGGTGGTTGAGTTGGTGGCGGAGGTGGTGTTTGTGGTTTAGGTGGAATATGGATGTTTAAAGGGCTAGTGACTGCATCATTCTCTATCTTCTAGGCTGTAGAGGAACGTCCAAAGCCTCTTGGTAAGGTACCGGTTTCTTAGAAGAGTGAGGTTTTGCTTGTTGAAGAACTATTTTCTTTGTTCAGGGCTGAATTTTGAGTGTTTTCTACCTCGAATCGAGCCGTTTCTGCATTATATTTTTTATTTTATTTATTTTATGAGTTTTATATAGCGCTAGCCAGACCTGAGGGTATCGGAGCGCTTTACAGCATTTATAGTACAGGAATCACAAATAATCATCATTGTACATATCAGTTCGGAAATCCCGACGTGTAGTGCAACAAGGAGGCAGGGCAGTCCTGAGAGCCTCGCAGAGTGCATGATTGTCTTGCACAGAACCATTTTCAGGAAGTGGAGGACCGAGGAGGGGCGTAAGGATGCGAGGAGGGGCGTAAGGATGCGAGGAGGGGCGTAAGGATTCTAGGAGGGGCGTAAGGATTCTAGGAGGAGGTTGATTATGTTGACAGGTCTCGTGGTGTTACAGAAAGTAGGAATGAGCCTTTTAGCGCGGTTTACCTGTCCAGGAAGGCACGGTTGAGGAAGCGGTCTTTTAGGAGTTTTTTTAATTTTACAAAGGACGGGATAGTCCTAATGTCTGCTGGGATGGAGTATCAGATTCTGGGTGCGTTTCCGGAGAAGGAACGTGCAGCAGTTTTCTGTTTGTGTGTTTTCATAGGAATGAGCAGAAGGGAGTTGGAACTCCTGAGGTTCCTAGTCTGGCCGGCCCTTTTGAGTTTGGAGGCCAGGTATTCAGGTTTACCTGGCGGTGGGCTTTGTGCGTGAGGCAGGCAGTTCTGAAGCTGGCACGCATTTCTATTGGGAGCCATTTTCGATCTTTGAATGCGGGTGCAATGTGCTCAAATTTCCTGACTCCGTGACTATTCTGGTTGCTGCGTTTAGAGTTGTTTTGAGGGGGGCTAGGTGGGATTTCGCTGTACCGGAGAGGATAGCATTACCGTAGTCGAGTCTGGATACCACCAGGGATTGGGTGGCTCGTTTGAGGTCGTTGGGCGGGATGAAGGGTTTTATTTTGTTGAGAAGCTTCAGAATAAAGAATGCACTCTTTGCAGAGTTCTTGATGTGACTGATCATGTCAAGTTTGGGGTCTAGAGTAAATCCTAATGATTTAGTGGAGTTAGTCAGAGTGAGATAACAGTTTTTTCTTTAAGCCATTCCATGATTTGCGGGTTTTCGTCTTTGTTGGGGATGAGGAGAATTTCAGTTTTGTCTTGGTTGAGTTTGAGGTGGTTCATGGATAGCCAAGGAGTTTGCCCTTTTATGTGCATTAGAAACTACTAGTGAATCTAATAGTAGTTGACATTAATGTAGACTGGATCTGATGGGGCAGGCTTGTATTTTTTATCTACCCTTGGGGTAAGGACACATGCTCTAACAGGATCCTTAAAAATGTCGCCTACATGTCTGGTCATGCCTTTCAACATGGGCAACATGCGTGTAGACTTTTGTGTGTTGTGAAGTATCTCGAAAAGGAAGTCATCTTCAAGGGATTCTCTGTGTAGCGGGACTCCATGGTAAGTAGCAGCCATACTTAAGAGATCAACAAATCCTACACTGTCATCTGGTGGATAGGGCCTGGTAGAATATATGTCAGGTCGTTGTCAGTGGGAGAATCAGGATTATAGTCGTCCCACATGTCTACAGGCTGATAGTCATCCTTATTATCCCCATCACCCTGAATGTCAGGTGTGTGTGGTGGGGAGTGCTCAGGTGAAGTTTGCACATGTATAGTCTGCGGTAGAGAAGATGAAGGAAGAGGAAGAGGAGAAGGGGAAGGATTTGTCTGGAAAGTTCTCTTCTTCAATGGTATGTGGTATTCCTTTTCTACAGTAGCATCTCTCTTTAAAGTCACTTTAGAGGTGATATGTCCAGTCTTTGGGTGTATAACCAGAATTGTTTGTTTCGGAACCGGTTTGTCGAGCGGATGACTGAAAACATGTTTTTTAGGTCACTTCGGCGCTTTCGGATCCGAAGTTTGTTTCGGTGCCGAAGCAGGATGTTCGGTGCTAGACTTTTTCTTTGGCTGATTTGGCCTGGGGATTTTCGGAGCCGGAACGCTTTTTACTATGTTTCAGTGCCGAGCCCAAAGGCGGGGCTTCAGAAGCTTGTTCTCAGCAGCCACCGGGGCCTGAGGGCGCAGGTTGGTCCAGAGCCTTTTTCTTCTATGGAAATGGAAGATGGGGCGAGGTAGGGACTGTACCCACGGTACGTTGTCCATACAGGATCACTTCATCCTCATCGGAGCTGTTTTCAGAAACGAAGATGTCTTCCTGTTCCTCATTGGCTTCGATGGGTTCGCTGCCTTCCTCCTTGTCCGATTGAGTTCCGGAATGGAACCTCTCTGTTGCCTCTGCATGTTGCGTCGTCGGGCCCGACGATCGCAAAGAGTCTTTTTGGAGCGGTAAGATTGGCCAGTGTTGCAGTGGTCTTCTCTGTGGTTGTGTGACAAACACAAATTGCACACCTCGTGTTAGTCGGTGCGCTGGTATTTCGTGGGGAACCGAAGACAGAACTTGAAAGGAGTTAGTTCCATCGACTGCGAGTCGAACCAGCGGCTAGGCCCAACGGCCTCCTACGAGCTCTCCGATCGAAATTTTCCTTAGGCATTATGATCCGCAAAGAAAGGGGAACGCTGACGGAAACAATGCAGTTGTATATGAAAATGATATGCGCCGAGAAGGACCGCAGGATCGTCGCCGAACCGGAGCGCAGTGAGTTACATCCAAACCCGATGGCGGAAAAAAACAATCTGAAGATGGAGTCAATGACCATGTACACTATCACCTAAGGGAGGAGTCCCCTACCTCGTGACTAGGGAAAACATCATCCAGAAAAAACAAAGTGCAAACATCCGAACCCAATAAAAGAAGGCAATCTTATGCAAAGCATGTGATCTACGCTCACATGCCTCGAACATAAGGTTACAGGGACGTGATAGTTAGGTTCAGATTTTACCCACAACACCATAGAAATTCAGCAGTTAAAGTTATGGCAAGAAACTATAACTCATGCCCTAAGATAACTATAACTCGGCCCACCTTGCATAGTTTTCTCGTCAAAAATGTTATTGCAAATATTGCAGTGATATTATCAATAAAGTCATAAAAGAACTCATGACTGATGAAGTAATATGTTGGGTAATTAGCAGTGCATCATGAGGAAAGGAGTTATAGTTTCTTGACATAACTGCTCAATTTCTATGGTTTTGAGTGTGTGTAAATCTGGACCTAACTGTGAGAAAGTGCCTCTTTTGCATGGTTAGCCCCTTACTTTGTGCCTGGTTTTGATGTGGTCTCAAATGTAGTGCCCAGGGTCCCTGCCAACCAGGTGCTCTTGGCCAGTGCTCCTTCCCACAAAAAAACGTCCCAATTGGTACTTCCCCTGTAAGTCCTTGGTAACTAGTACCGTGGGTGCCTAGGGCCTGAGAGCTGACGAGGGTTTCTTTGAGACCCCCTCACTTGAACCATGCCACTGCCCTTGCAGCCTGCATGCCCCTGTGAGGGAGAAAAAAGTCGACATAGTCAGCGAACACTGTCTGGCAGCACAGGTAAGGCACCCCTCTCTCAGGCCTCACAGACCTAAGGCAGGGTGCACTATGCCACAGGTGAGGGCATAGCTGAATGGGCATATATATCCCTACAATATTGGGGTCCATTTTCTAATATTGTAAGTACCAGTGAAGTTGTAGTGAGTACAGGGGCTGGAAACTCGAAAACTCCGGTTCCACAGCACCATGATGGCTTCACCGAACACATGAGTGTTTGGTACCAACTATTCCTTTCAATAAACCAACACTTATGCCATTTTGGGATTTATTGTACCATGTATCCAGAGGGCATCCCCTACCAACCCTGGTGTTCTGAAAGATAGGTGGTGTTCCCACCTCTGCCAACCCCACCCCTAAGGTGGGGGGAGGCGAGGTGGAGCACACTTTTCAGTCCCCACCATCTTGAAGATGAAGGGACCCCTACAATCAGGGCTACTCCTATACCCCATACCACAGGAGGGTGGGACCCCAAGTAAGGTGCCCATTGGCCCTACCTGCTATACCCCTAAAACACCTCCTAGGTGGCTCCCTCAGACCTGTCCTTCAGATCTGCAACGACCTAAAAAGCAAGGACGACGACCCTGCAGAGAAGACTGAAGACAACTGCCTTGGCCCCCAGCCATACCGGCTTGTCTTCAGCTTTGACGGAAGTGGTTTTAAAACAATGACCTCCAAAATCCCGAGGAGGTCTGTTGTCTTCAATACGGACTCCAATCTCCAGAGGACAGCGGACATGTCCAGAAGAAGCTGAATCCAAAGACTCTGGATCCAGGTGGATCATCGTCCCCAGCTCACACTGCACCCGACGCCCACAGCCTGAGTCTGAGTAGCTCACCTGTACAGTGAAGTATCCCCGGAGATCCTGACCTCATGTCCAGCATTGGCCGATCTCTCCTACCCTCCACGATGGCGTCTGTAGTGTGAATCCAGAGGCTCCCCATGTCTGCGATCAGCTCCGGTAAGAAGATTACGACATCCAAAAGCACCCCTGCACCCGAAGCCCCTGGCCTTGCTGAGCTGAACAGATGGTGCACCTATGACCCCCTACATTTCAACTTACATCTGCTGCCGTTGGTCTTCCTCCTGCTGCCGTTAATCTTCCTCCTGCAACCTCCAGTGCCACGCCTGCAGCCTCTTTGCCATCAGGAAAATCCGCATTGAAAAGCATGGTGGGCCCGAACTCAAATTTGCACCCTGCACCCAGCTGCCCCCGTGCTGCTGGTGGTGTATGTTTGGTGCTGCTTTGTGCCCCCGGGCTTAACTTAACCCCCAAAGCTTGGCCCCTGCAACGGATTTATTTACCTGCAAGACGGTGGCTCCAGACACATATATGAAGAGGAAATGAGCAGGATGTTTCAAAGGTTTCGAGCTAAAGGTTATCCAGCGAAGGTTGTGAGAGCAGCCAGTTTGAAAGCATTACTTGTTACACAGGACACATTACTTACCAAAAGGAAAAGGAAGGGTGAAGGTCAACACTCTGTTAGAATCATTACAACATATAACAATGAGAGCCAGACCATTAGAAAGATTGTTGCCCGGCACTGGCATCTAGTTAGGAGTGACCCTGTAATAGGCAAGGAGGTCAGCAAATTCCCCCAAATCACATACCATAAACCTAAGCCGTTTTGTGACATTCTGGTACACAGCTACATAGGCACATACAGGAAGAAAGAGAGATGGCTACAAGACCAAAAAGGTTTTTACAAATGTGGGAGATGCAAGGCCTGTAGGAAAAGTTACAACATCAAAACAGATTGACAAATTCATGACCTGTGCAAGTGATTTCTGCATTTATGTCCTCGTATGTCGTTGTGGCTTGAAATATGTTGGAAGCACAATTGGACCGGTAACAAAGAGAATCCTAGAACACTATAGTGCCATCAAGAGCTAGACACTGGGCCAAAATGCACCAACAAAATGATGACCTTCTTTAATTTGTTTCCATTGAAAGGATCAGAGGTGGCAATAGGAAGAGACAACTACGGCAGAAAGAATCTGAATACATCATTCTGTTTGGTAGCAAGTTCCCAGGAGGACTGAATGAGAGTGAGGACCTTCATATACACATCGGCTGATGTGGTACTTTACTCAAGTTCTCAGTCACTCTGTTTCTCTACCTCTCATCCATGTCGCTGAACTAGGAATGCCTCCTCTTCTATTTGTCCTTTAGCCTCATCTCCTTTAATTTCTGGACTCCGAAGGCCATATTCCTCCATACAATCAATCAATCAATCAATCAATCATGGCATTTGTAGAGCGCACTACATACCCGCGAGGGTCTCAAGGCCCTTGGGGGGGAGCTGATACCGTTCGAAGAGCCAGGTCTTGAGAAGTCTTCTGAAGGTCAAAAGGTCTGCCGTAGGCAGATGGGGAGGATGTTCCAGGTCTTGGCGGCGAGGTGGGGGAAAGATCTGCCGCCGCCGGTCATTCTTGGGATGCGGGGGATGGTGGCGAGGGCGAGGCATGCGGAGCTGGCGGTTGGGGGTGTAGAGGCTGAATCGGCTGTTGAGGTATGTTGGTCCGGTGTTGTGGAGTGTCTTGTGTGCATAGGTGAGGAGTTTGAAGGTTATCCTCTTGTTGACAGGGAGCAAGTGTAGGTCTTTTAGGTGGGGTGTGACGTGGCTGCGGCGAGGAATGTCGAGGATCAGGCGTGCGGAGGCGTTCTAGTGCGAGGAGGGTGCTGGGGTCGTAGTGGAGACGGGTGTCGTGGTGTTTGCGAGGGCCAGGGGTCCAGGCGCTGGGGGGTCCAGGCGCTAGGGGGGGTCCAGGCGCTGGGGGCAGTCCAGGCGCGGATGTGCGTAGACGGGCTTGCCTTAGGCACGCCAGCGACGCGCCCGCTCCGGGGCCACCATATATGGGCAGGAGGGAGGGAGGAGCAGCGGGAGGGGGCAGTCGGGAGGAAGGGGCAGCGAATGGGCAGTCAGAGGGGGCAGGACTGCAGGGGTTGCAGCGGCAGGAGCGGGGGCACATATCAGTGGGAGAACAAATAAAGGCGGGGCACAGATCAGGGGGGAGTACGAAGGAAAACAAGGCACAGATCAGGGGGGGGACAATAAAAACGAGGCACAGATCGGGGGAACACAATAATAAAAACGGGGCACAGATCAGGGGGAGCACGAAGGAAAACGAGGCCCAGATCAGGGGGAACACAATAAAAATGAGGCACAGATCAGGGGAAGGCGAAGGAGAACGAGGCACAGATCAGGGGGCACAGATCAGGGGGCACAGAACTAACTACAGCAGCTGCAGCTGGGGCAGGGACAGGACGCGGAGGCGGTGCTGTGCGGAGGGGGAGCGACCTACCCAACAAGGTCATGGGTCACATTTGCTGTATACAGGTGGCCCCTGCCACTACTTTAAAAGCATCTCACTCCACCATTCTCGTGGAGGCAGTGCCAGGATTCTCTGTTAAGTAGTGCCGGATATGGGTGCCCTGCTCTTGAATTGGTGTCATCTAGGCAGTCATGGTGGAGTCAACAGGTAGGGATCAGTGGTCTAGGGGCTGCCCATTGAAGATCCAGGATGTGGGCATCATGTTCAGAAATAACACGACCTAGGTAATCGGAGTCACATACAAGAGGGGACCGAGGAGAGGAAGCGATTTAGGTGCATGCGGAGGTTGTGCAGAACTGAATAGAATGAATAGATTTACTAGTGGGATTGCAAGAACACCAGCCGTCAACTAAAGACCATTATTGAAACCATTTACTTAGGTGTGCTGCTTGTGCCTAAGTTGAAGAGCTTGGAAGGGCAGGGCGGACCTTTCCAAGTGGACATAAAAAGCACAATTGTAGTACCCTGCGAAGAAGCCTGGGGAATGTGGTTTTGTGGACAGGAATGGTGGAGAAGGTATCCCAAAAATCCCTGTCCAGAGTTGGGACCGCAAATGCTTCCATGAAGCAGGGGAAGACCATCTAGGTGCTTCTCCAGGATTACATAACAACCTACTGCATCTAAGGAGGTGCCTAATACTTGATAGGGGGTGCCAGGTCTGATCCAGATCCAAGTGCCACAGGCGTAAGCAGAGTAGGTAATTGCGTAGAAGTGGCCTCTTTAGAGTTTGCGCAGGCGCTCTTCCTCCTCATTTGTTGTGAGGGTCTTTTGGAGGAAGACTATATGCGCATGTTGCCGCTTTATGTAAGAATGTACTGTGTAACGCTTGTAGGCGGTGTGCACGTCACACACATTCAGCGTAAGAAAGCAAGTCGTGCCACATGGGGGCTGCATGGTACACAGAGAATGAGGGAGCGCATGGGAAGGGAAGATTTTTCCCTTGACAGTCAGCATTTTGAACCTGCTGTAGTGTAGGGTATGGGATCATTTTGAACTGGGTAAGGATAACAGGGAAGGACTACAGTACGCTCAAACAGGTTTGACAATAAAAACTTAAAACTAGAATGGGAGTGGCCGCGGACTGAGTGTGATACAAAGTTTCATATGCCGTGATGTAGAGAATGTAGGTGCCAATGGGTCCCGCAGAGACCGCTGGGAAAGTAGGTCAGTAAAAAAAAATTCGGTCTGAGCGAAGAGTGGTAGGAAGCCTGTTGGAATCTGCAGGGGGATGTGCCGTATCCAGGGGAGGGGATTGGGGCAGGGCGCTCGAGAGCAGCTGTGCAGTGGACAGAAAGGATGAATGCGATGGTAGAAACTAAAAGGCGCAGAACTGAACTATAGTGACTGTGCCACTGGCAGAGTGTTATAGCATAATTATTTGAGGGTATCTGCTGAATGTGGTGTCACTTTCCAGTGGGTCAAGGAACTCTGCTGGGAGTCATCTGAGAGGAGTGTCTCATCAGTTGTAAAATAAAAAACGTGGGAGTCTTTCTCCTCATCTGTTGTAGTGATGTTAGGTCCTATGTCCGCTGCTGCCTTGCCGTCTGTTTTCAATCTGTTCCAGATTTGGGGATGTTGCTGGGGCCAGCTGCAGAGCAACCCCAGTGTGGGGTCTTTTACATCTCCTTCGACGAGGGCTGGGTAGGGACTGGGAAGATCTGTGGCAGCCCGTCTTTTATTATTGGTCCCCCCAGTCCCAGGCTTCCTTTGGGTAGTGTCATTGGCAATGGCTTTTAGACAAGCTGGGAGGAGGAGGGAGTACTGGACTACCTGCAGGTGAACGTGGTGTTTGACCTCCAGAAAGTAGGTCAGCAGCTGCTTGACAGCTCTGGTGTAGTCAGGAAACAGCATGATCACTTTATCCTCCACATAGAGTGGGCTTCCTCGAGGAGCAGCCCTGAGAAGGGCATCACAGTCTTTAACGGGGAGGAATTTCACCAGCACAAGTCGGGGGTGGGGGGGTACCCCGGAGGAGAGGGCTGGATGAGCACGCGGTGGGCCCGTTACAGTGTGAAAAGGCGTGAGTTCCGAAGCAGGCGTGAGGGATTTAAACCAAGTTTCAAGGTATTGTATGAGGTCACGGCCCTCAGCCCCCTCTACTAGGCTCAGTATGCGCTTGTTACTTCTGCACGATCGGCCTTCAATGTTGTCTGCGCGGTCTTCTAGCTGACAGACCCAGTCTTGTATGTCTGATGGGTCACTGGTTTGCCACCGTGACTGGATGTAAGTTGGCCAGTTGCTTCTCCCCGTCAGATACCTTTGCAGAGAGTTTGCAATGGTCATCATGGAAAGAACTGAGATCTGTGGCTAAGGCACTTAAGCCTGTCTCCATTGAAACATGGGTGTGTTCTATGGCGGCCAGTATCAGATCAAGTTTATCCAATGTAGGTGTCATCTGGGTGGAGCCTCCCATTGGCGTGTCAGGAACAGCACTGGGCAGAGGTGCAGCCTTTGAGGCTGGGGCCGGGGTGATCGTACGGAGTCTGCCTATGTTGTTAAGCGTTAATAAGGTTTGCTTCAGAGGAACGTAGACTAAAACAGATCTGGAGCGGTCTGGTGGGCATGAGAGATGACAGGCAAAGTGTGTTGGTGTCGCTTCAGAGATGGTGCAGCTGCATGAGGGGGGAGCTCCTGGTGAGGTGTGGATGTTGGTCAGCTGTTCGCTTCCCTCATCATCTCAGCTAGATACGGGGCTGACGAACAAGTTACTTACCTTCGGTAACGCTTTTTCTGGTAGATACTATATCTGCCTGTGGATTCCTCACCTTGTGAATATCCCCTTGCGTCAGCAACATTCGGAAATTCTTTTTGTAGCTTCGCGCCGACGTGGATCCGGACGTCACAGAGGCACGACATCGCACGCGACTCCGCTGACGTCACCGACGCCTATAATAGGCCCACGCCGGAGTGATGACATCAGTTCCGCCCTTTTTTCCGTGCCTTCAAGGCACACGGACGGACCGATGACAGTAGACATATACACAGTATACGCAGTATACAAATCAAGGTAACACACACAGTGTGAAGCAAATGCAATAAAACATTTGAAATAAACAAATCCTTGACCATAAAATAATACATTATAGAAACTTCTGGCATAGAAGAGTGGACAACGGGGAGGCGGGTGGGTCAGTGAGGAATCCACAGGCAGATATAGTATCTACCAGAAAAAGCGTTACCGAAGGTAAGTAACTTGTTCTTCTGATAGATACATCTGCCGTGTGGATTCCTCACCTTGTGAATAGATTCCCACAGCAGTCCCCACTCCCGGAGGAGGGTGTCCACTCTTCTAGACCAGGAAATCCTGAAGGACACAGCGTGCAAAGTGACCGTCCCTCCTCACTTCGGAATCCAAGCAATAATGCTTCGCGAATGTGTGGAGGGAAGACCAAGTTGCCGCTCTACAAATATCGTCAACAGGCACACCTCTAGCCAACGCTGAGGTTGATGACTTAGCTCTCGTAGAATGAGCCCTTATACCCTCTGGAGGTTCCTTACCGGCCAAAGAGTAGCTGATCTTAATGCAGAGGACGATCCATCTCGACAAAGTCCTCTTATGGACCGCTCTTCCTTTCTTGCAGCCAGCAAAGCCAATGAAGAGCTGGTCATCCAAACGACAGTCTTTAGTCCTGTCCAAGTAAAAAGACACCGCCCTCTTGGGGTCAAGACGGTGTAATCTCTCCTCCTCCTTGGAAGGGTGTGGGGGAGGATAAAAGGTCGGAAGGGTAATGGATTGACCAAGGTGGAAAGAAGTCACCACCTTTGGCAGAAAAGCAGCCCTGGTCCTAAGAACCATTCGATCAGCATGAATGGACAAGAAAGGGGGCTTGTGACTAAGAGCTTGAAGCTCACTTACCCTCTTTGCCGAGTTTATTGCAACGAGGAAAACCGTTTTGAAAGTCAGAAGCCTCATAGGACATTTGTGAAGAGGCTCAAAAGGAGCACCCATTAAAAATGTCAAAACAAGATTTAAATCCCACTGAGGCACAATAAAAGGGGTAGGAGGGAACTTATTCGTGAGGCCCTTTAAAAAACTTAAAACTATAGGAGATTTAAAAAGAGAAGGCTGGTCAGGCAAACAGATAAAAGCCGACAGCGCAGAAAGATAACCCTTCACCGTGGCCACAGCAAGCCCTTGCTGTGCCAGAGAAAGGGCAAACTGGAGAACATCAGATAAATGGGCCCTCAAAGGGTCTAAAGACTTCTCCCTGCACCAAGTAACAAATTTAGACCACCTATAAGAATAGATGGACTTAGTGGAGTCACGCCTGGCTGACAAAATGACATCCACCACATCATGAGGGAGAGAAAAAGAAATCAGGTTGCCCCGTTCAATCTCCAGGCATGAAGGTGTAAGGTTTGGAGGTGGGGGTGTAGAACCTGCCCCTCCATCTGAGAGAGGAGATCTGCCCTGTAAGGGAGACGGAGCGGCGGGTGAGAGGAGAGGTGGAGAAGGTCTGAGTACCACACCCTTCTTGGCCAATCCGGGGCGATCAATATGACTTGGGCCCGGTCTTGGCGAATTTTCCTCAGAACCTGAGGTATCAAAGTTATGGGAGGAAACGCGTAAAGGAGTTGCGAGCTCCAACTCAACTGAAACGCGTCCCCCAAGGCTCCTTGCATCGGATACTGGAGAGTGCAGAATGACAGGCAGTGAGCATTCTCGCGAGTGGCGAACAGGTCCACCCGAGGAGTCCCCCACATCTGAAAGATGTTGTGAACTACCCCCGGATGGAGCCTCCACTCGTGATCGGCAGAGAACTGCCGACTGAGACTGTCTGCACGAACGTTCTGAACTCCGGCCAGATGATTTGCCATCAGACAAATACGATGGTCCTGAACCCAGGACCAGAGACGCAGAGCCTCTCTGCAGAGACCCTGCGACCCTACTCCTCCCTGCTTGTTGATGTACCACATCGCGGTCGTGTTGTCCGTCAGGACCTGAACTGAACGACCGCGAAGGGAAGGGAGGAAGGCCTTGAGCGCCAGACGTATCGCCCGCAATTCTAAAAGGTTGATGTGAAGCAACCTTTCCTCTGGAGACCAAAGACCCTTGACCTCCAGGTCCCCCAGATGAGCACCCCACCCGAGAGTGGACGCATCCGATATCACTGTGGCAACCGATGGAGGAATCTGAAAAGGCTTTCCTTGAGACAGATTGCCTTCCACGCTCCACCAAGACAGATCCGCTGCAGTTTCCCTGGAGATCTTCACTGACTCCCTGAGATCTCCGTTGTGCTGATACCACTGCCTGCGGAGGCACCACTGGAGCGCCCTCATATGTCAGCGTGCATGGTTGACCAACAGAATGCATGAAGCCATCAGACCGAGCAGGCGAAGGACCTTCAGGACTGGAACGACCGCTCCATTGAAGAATAAAGGAATCATTTCCTGTATGTCGCGAATCCTTTGAGGTGGAGGGAATGCACGACATACAGTTGTGTCCAGTACCGCACCTATGAACAGGTTGCGCTGTGAGGGCACCAGGTGAGACTTGGGTACATTTATCGAAAAACCCAACCTGTGCAACAACTGAGTTGTCTCCTGCAGATGATGGAGCACCTTCTCCGGCGACTCCGCTTTGATCAACCAGTCGTCCAGATACGGAAACACATGTATCCCCGTTCTCCTGAGATGAGCTGCCACCACTGCCATCACCTTGGTGAAGACCCGAGGCGCAGTAGTAAGACCAAACGGAAGGACCACAAACTGGTAGTGTTGTGACCCAACCGTAAAACGGAGATACTTTCTGTGCGACTTCAAGATGGGAATATGAAAATACGCATCCTGCAAGTCGATTGACACCATCCAGTCTTCTTTTAGAAGCGCTTGAAGAACCTGCGCAAGAGTGAGCATCTTGAACTTTTCCTGTTTCAGGTAAAAGGTTTAAAATCCTGAGGTCCAGGATTGGCCGAAGCCTGCCATCTTTCTTGGGGATCAGGAAATACCGGGAGTAGCATCCCTGACCCCTTTCCTGCTCTGGAACCATCTCTATCGCACCTTTTCGGAATAAAGCCAGGACTTCTTCCTGCAGGAGAAGCAGGTGGTCCTCCGAACAATAACCCTGGCAAGGAGGGTAATTGGGAGGGAATTCCTGGAAAGGAAGTGCATACCCATTCTCTACAAGATTGAGAACCCAAAGATCCGATGTTATTAATTCCCAATCTTGTAGAAAATGTGCAAGCCGACCCCCCACTGGACCCACATGATCCGGAATGGCGGATCTAGGGCTGCTTTGCTGCGTTGGCAGGGGGTTGGGAAGGAGAGGAGGAGGAGGAGGAGGAAGCTAGACGACCTCTAGGGCGGGATCTTTGTCTGCCCCTGTACGACTTGTACAGTGTATTCTGCTGCTGTTGAGGCTGCTGCTGGGATGGTCTGTAGGAACGAAAGGAAGATCTTCCAAACCCCCTGAAGCGTCTTGCAGTAGTACCCTTGGACTGAAGACCCAAAGATTTTGCAGTGGCCCTACTGTCCTTAAAACGTTCCAAGGCAGCATTCAGCCTTCTTGCCAAACAATCCTGATCCATCAAAAGGCAAATCCATCAAAACAGACTGGACGTCTGCAGAGAACTCCGATGATTTAAGCCAGGCAGTCCTCCTAGTGGCCACGGAGGAGCCCATGACCCTTGCCACCGAATCAGCTGTGTCCAGACCACTCTGAATGACCTGTCTCGCAGCTGCTTGAGTGTTCGATATCACTTCCTGAAAATCCTTCCTGTCATCTTCAGGAATCTTCGGAATCAACTGCTTGACAGAATCCATCAAAGCATGGATATACCTTCCCATCAGACACGTTGCGTTGGTTGACTTTAACGCCATACTGGCTGATGAGAAAACCTTCTTGGTACTTTGGTCTTGCTTTCTGGATTCTTTATCTCCAGGAACCTGTGGAAAAGCACCAGCAGATTTCTTTGAGCAGGCAGCCTGCACCACCAAACTCTCAGGCAGAGGATGTGTTGATAAAAATGCAGGGTCCTCAGGTGCAACTCTATATCTCCTCGCCACTGTTCTAGAAACTGCAGGAGCAGATAAAGGTTTCTTCCAAACCTCATAGATGGGCTCAGATAAGGCCTCGTTGAAGGGTAACATAGGTTCAATAATAGATGAGGGTGAATGAAGCACCTCAGTCAAAATATTAGGCTTATAATCAGCAGTGGGCAGAGTAATATTCAATAAGCTCGCTGCTTTTTTAATAACGGTGTGATAAGGCACCACATCCTTTGATGGTGGTACATTTGACACTGAAGCCAATTCCCATTCAGGCGATAGTTCAAGCCCACTGGCCTCACACAAGTCTTCAAAAGGATCCTCAGAATCCTGTAATTCCCCTTCTTCAGTATCTGAATACTGACATCCTTCCTCTTCCAGAAGTCTCTGGGCCTTTCTCCGAGATCTTTCCTTCATAACAGAAGCCAATGGATTCGGAATCGACTCCGACGGGGTCGGTGCCGGCGTCGAACCCGAAGTCGGACGAGGTCTTTCAATACGAGGTCGGGCAGAATCTTGCCTCGGAGTCGTAGGTATCGACGTCGATGGGATCAGCGTCGACGGAATCGGTGTCGTGCGCTTCGGCGTCGACGACACCGGTGGTGTCGGAAAATGCCAATGCAGTGGTATAGCCGGCATAAAAGGCATGAAGGGCGCAGGGGCGTAAGCCTGGGGAACACCCAAGTTAAAGGCCATAGGGCCCGTGGGACCAAAAGGTGCACCAGACGGGAACATTGCCCTGGAATAGACACCATACATGGCGTTCAGGAACTGAGAAGGATCCTGACCTGGAGTTGGAAATTCAGGATATGGACCTCTGGGTTGTTCCTGAGGAGGCGGAGTCGATACGACGTCGACCTCTTCATCGAGTCCAGGAACCGGGGTCGACGAACCCGCAGGTACCGGAACCTCGACTTCACCAGCACCCTGCTCCTCACCTTCATCCTCCTGACCAGAAGGATTGGATGGAACCGGAGAATGGACCTGCTTCTGAGATTCGGGTGAATCCGGATGTGAAGCCTCATCTCCACTTCCTTACTCAGAAGTTTGACCTGGGACTTCGGTCTTGAACTAGAGTCCTTTCCAGAGTGATGACGTGACTCATGGCACCTCTTCTTGTGTTTCTTCCTCGAAGACTTCGAAGCGTGAGCCGAAGACGACTCCGAGCGTGACCTCGAACGAGACCGACGAGATAGAGACTTCAAAGATTTCTTAACTTTCTTATTTTTAAGTTTTGCCACGAGGAGTTTCGTCTCTCTTTCTCTTAAAGCCTTCGGAGTCATCTTATTGCAGCAAGGACAGTCCTCGACGTCATGATCGGAGCTTAAACACAGCATTCGTGAGGATCGGTGATAGACATAGTCTTGCCACATTCGCCGCAAGCTTTAAATCCAGTCTTCTTCGACGACATTTCGAAGAGTATAAAGATAGACACAATAGTATGATAATAGTAACAAAGTTACTGTAAAGCTACAGTACGATCCCTGAAAACCGTTAGCGTCGACGACGCGGAAAAAAGGGAACTGATGTCATCACGCCGGCGTGGGCCTATTATAGGCGTCGGTGACGTCAGCGGAGTCGCGTGCGAGGCCGTGCCTCTGTGACGTCCGGATCCACGTCGGCGCGAAGCTACAAAAAGAATTTCCGAATGTTGCTGACGCAAGGGGATATTCACAAGGTGAGGAATCCACACGGCAGATGTATCTATCAGAAAGCTGCGTCTCACTTTGGGACAACTTGGTGCAACTACACAGGTAGTAGATACTTCGGCTTCACCGCATGGCTTGATGGTGGTGACGAGGCAAGAGGGCCGCCAGCAGAAGTGTGATAGCCCACAGGGGGCCAGGCGAAGGTTAGATGTCCGGCAGCACTCAGACACCCAGTCAACAGAGGCCCCCAACCACAAAATATGGGAAGGGCTCTCTGCACAGCACAATATGAACGCTGATGCAGTGGGAGAGAGGCCCTCTAAGCCAGGGAGTCGTCTATAGAAAGGGGGGTCACCCTTGTGCAGGAGGCAGAGGTCCTAGATGGCCAGGGGCCTCAGGGGCTACCCATATAGGGAAGAAGCAAGCCAAATCAGGCCGTCGGGCCCCAAAGAAAACCTGAAGGCAGTCACCCAGGTGTGGGTTGGGACGCTCACCTGGTTGGTTCGGACCTCCCTGACCAATCTCCTGTACTGCGCCACAAGGTGGGTGTCCAGAAGCTGAGTCATACCTTCGGTGAGGAGCGGCCGGCCCCTGCTGGGATTGGAGCCAGCCGCCACAGGAGGGGGCGTCGGGCTGCAGGTCCGGAATCTGCAACACAGGTGAGCATGAGTGCCAGAATTGCCTTGCCTTAGGGGCGTCCCATGCAGGACAGCAGCAGACTGCTGCAGGCGATTAGACCCTTGAGCGCAGACAGTCCCCACTTGATCGCTCAGATGTGAGTACCAATGCGAGGAGGGATAGAATTCACTGGAAGAGAGGCAAGCAGGCCAGGGGAACAGATAGTGTCAGAGTTGAGCAGATGGTGGTCGGACTTTTGGGCCTGCGGGGTCGCCGCAGACAACCTGGATGTCCTGGGCCTCCCAGGATAGATGGCAAGGTCGTGTCACTGGAAGAGGGCCCAGGTTTCACAGTGTGTCTCTGATGAAGAGCAGCCAGTTTTCTCAGAGATCGAAGAGCCAACCACCGTGGTGGGTGGATACCTAGGGCCGCCGGTCAGCAACCCACAGCCCATGCAACTTGGCCCCAAAGGGAGGCTATCACCGCAGACCGACTCGTACAGTCTGCAGGGATGGCAGCGGGCCCCCAGAGACTCCAGCTCAGGCGAGGCTGCAGACAGCAAAGAGTAACCCCCAGCGCTCATAAGATGGGGCTTCAGGCCAGAGGTGTTTGTCGATGAGCGGCAGGTGACCGGAGCTTCAGGGATCCACATCCGCCATCTTGGCTGGCCTGGCCCGGACGACATCTCAAATTACATTACTGATGACATAATCCACAGAATCACTGACACCCCTATACAACCTCACATACACCCACTCACACATCCAAACAACCACACAACCACTCACATACCCATTCACACACCCATATAAGTACTTACACAACCACTCACTCATCCATAGAGCCACTCACACAATCACTCACTCATCCATAGAGCCCCTCACACCCCCACTTACTCATCCATAGAGCCCCTCACACCCCCACTTACTCGCTCAACCAGTCACTCACCCACACAGCTAATAACACAGCCACATACTCACCCATACAGCTACTCAAACACCTACTTATTCACCCATACAACCACTCTCCCATACAAGCACTCAGAGCCACTTACAAATCCATACAAGCACTCCCACATCTGCTCACTCGCCCATATAGCCATTCAAACAGACACTCACTCTTCAATACAGCCACTCATACACCAACTCACTTAATCAAACACCCACTCAAACAGCCACTCAGTCATCAATACAGCCACTTACACACCTAGTCACTCATTCATACAGCCATTCAGACACGCACCCACTCGTCAATACAGTCACTCACACATCCACTCACCCACCCATACAGCCACTGACACACCCACTCACTCACCAAAACATCCACTCATTCACCCACACTGCTACTCTCACACCCACATATTCACCCATACACACACCCACTCACACACCCACTCACACAAACAGCCACTCATATAATGTATGTTAAAAATGGAATCACTCATTAGTAGTACATAAAGTATACTAATTTAACTTTTGTGGTACCTTAGTCTATATGTTTAACATTCAGAAACTTTTAGAAAACACAATCATTGGATGGTGTCATCAGTGATGTCATTTGAGATGTCATGAATGATGTAATATATGAGATCTTGAGCAGTCCATTGCAGGGGCTTGAGTTATAGTTAGCTCAGGTAACTAGAACCGCAAAATTTCAATGGATTTGGATGAGTGAAATCGGAGTCGAACTATAACGTCCCTGTAACCTTTGTGTTTTTTCTTATTAAAGGAAGCCCCCATGGTATTGCAGTAGCATGGGTTGAAAGCTTGCATCGTGGTACTGGGAGTAAAAATAATAATAAGAAAACACAGGTTGGTCATCAGCGGTGCATGACAAGGGTATAAGTTGTAGTTAGCTCAGTAAATTATAACTAACTACAATGCCGCTTTAACCCTTGCTTTATTTCCAGTGAACGAACGAAAACACACACACAAAATGAAATTTCAAACCCTTTCCCTAAAATTTTTCAACATTCAATGTGTTGACAAAATAAGATTTTTTATTACTTATCCTGGAAACGTACCTGTTGTTGTGGCAAGCACAATAATAGGTCTAGCAGTAGGGGTTCCTGTTCTAAATGGTTAACCTGATGGGCTGGGAAAAAGCCATGGTAATTTCGAAAATAAACCTTTCTGGGTCACTTATGTGAAAGCTGAACACTACTGTTTGCTCGGAGATCCAAAAGAGAAATAGACATATACACCAATGCAATAGCATTAAAGAAGAGTCAAGAGTGGGTAGATCACCTGAATTTCATCACACTTGATGAGTTTCTCCACTTCCTCCTGATGCAGGAGGATGAACTCTTCGTGCTGCACAACCTCAGGAAAATGCTTCTGGCTGAACACCTCGGCGGCCTGCATCAGATCTACACAGTTGTGGGTCTCCGCAAAATCACGAATCCCCAAACAGTTCGACGGATCTAGCTGGCTTTCCAGAAATTCACAGCAAGCTCGTTTCACACCTATTGAAAAACAGCAGAAATAATATATAAGTAGGTTAAAAACAGGGGCAACTACTGCAGCACACCAACCAAAATATGAAAACCATAGTGATTCACAATGTTTCAGATCCAACCATCCATCTGCAAACACCCATTTTTCATTTTGTTGAAATGTGCAGTATTTTTTGACAACGTCTGTTATTGTCTGTTTAAGAATTAGTTCTTTAATAGGAAGGGAGTAGATTCAAGTAACAACACAAACTAAAAGGGGTTGAGGCCTGGGCTCTTCTGGGCATCTCCACAATAGGAGAAGTCATAGATAAGGGGGGAACTCAAAACATGGACGATGCTTAGCCAGGTATACAACCTGCACAAATCCCAAATTATCAAATATGCACAAATCCCAAATTATCAAGTATGCACAAATGCCCACGCAGGGCAGGCAGAGGGTATCCAATGCGGGCATCTCCCGGATTACGGCCCACTTGAGGGAAGGGTCCTACAGGAAGAACTGGTACATAAGGCCATCTCCTACACATACAAAACCATTAGCAATAACATGCCAGATGGACTGGGAGGGCTGCGGGCTAGATGGGAGAAAAATGTTGGGCCATTCGAAGACATTGATTGGGAGGCGGCATTAATGCATCCCACAGGTAGCTATTAAGGCAAGGCTACGCCTCATACAATATAAGGTACTACATAGAATTTACTATGATCAAGACAAACTATACAAAATGGGAAGGGCAGAGTCACCATACTGCCCTACCCTCAAAACGGTTATAAGTGATTTCTTCCATACAATATGGGCAAGTACCAAGTTGCAGGCATACTGGGCGAAGATAATCGTGACCTTAGGGACAGTACTAGGCGTGACACAGCCGGTCGAACCAAAATTTGTGGTGCTAGGAATCCCAAGTGAGGTGGACATTACTAGGGCCCAACTAAACTTCCTCTCCCTAGGAATGGTAGTGGACAAGAGGGATGTGTCCAGACGATGGGGGATGGCAGAGAGTCCCATGGTTCAGGAATGGATTGGACCTGTACATGGCCTCTGAACTTACCACGTACCTTAGTAGGGGATGCCACTGAAAATTTCGCAAAATTTGTGGTCCATGGCGACAACACTTTGGGCTTGATATAGGGGAGGATAGGCGACAACTCACCCCACAAATAACTCAGGAGACTACTGCGGTTAGCTATGAGGAGGGACCCAGATAGACGGTGCACCCGGTCGTTCATTACTTTTAGACCCAAAGGGCGGAAGGAGTACAGTTGTTATGAAAGAGAAATGGTTATATTGATGATGGCAAGGTTGACGCAGCCAACAATTGTAGTACTGTTTAGTGTATGTACTCAGTAACTAAAAATACATAAAAAATAAAAAAAAGAATTTGTTCAACAGAATTCTATTCTTGAAACTGGCTCCATTACAAAATTACAGGTGAATTCAAACCAAGAAAAATGTAATATCTTGTAGAGAAAAGAGAACCATGCATTGCCAGCAACCACCCTTCAGTAGGACTAGCCATGCTGTGCTAGCTACATTTAAGACCAATGCCATCCCTTCCATAAGGTCATGGAAAAGACAATCCGGTATTAACAACCCTCTAATGCTGTGTGCTTTTACTATGTAGCCACATGGCAACCCCACTAGGCTGCAGTAACTGTACTGCTTACAATGATGCTATCACAACCACTCTTCCGCAGTAACATCAACCCAAATCATATAGTAAAACAAGCACCAAGAATTAACCGTTTCAGTTCCACTATTACAAGATTATTGCAATGCTCCTGTGGCAATACCTTTCTCAATTGCAATTGCAATCATACTAGGACATCCATCTGAGGAGTAAACCCAACACTTCCAATTATTTGTGAGATATAGTTACCTTTTAGCTGAAGCAAACATGCAGCTGGCAGTAGCTCCTGCACGTTTTCTACTGTTACATGCACAGTCTCAGTGTAGACAAAGTCCAGGAGAATTTCCATTGTGGCAGCGGTTAGGCCCTGTATATCCACAAATGGTTTTCCCTTTTCTGAAAGCTAGAAAAATACATTGAAATCAGGCATATTAGGCAAGGGCAGACTTTCATCAGTGGTAAAGGATGCCATCATCACAGAAAACAGAAAAACTGAAGCCATTTCAGAGAAAATGCAAATATTACTACGTTTGGGTCTTAAATTGCCCTCCTTCACAATTTATCATAATATGGTTACTTACCTGTAGGATTAGTTTTGCTGCTTAGGATGACCGCTTTTGACAGGTTCCTCACTGCTTCCAGCCTCTCAAGGTTGAGTACGCTTTCTTCAGGTCTGACCTCTTACCTTGCACCAACTCAGTTGCCTGGGTGTTTTCATCTTCGTTGCTGGACAGACCAAGAGAGTGATCTGCTTCTGCTGTGATGTCATCATTGCATAGCGTGCCACCTCTGTTTCTCCCTAACCTTCGGTGTTTTTTTCTGGGAACTTGGCACAGGGTTTACAAAACTTGGAGCTATGGTGCAACAAGATGCAGACTTTGCGGGAATCCATTTATACAAACTTGTGATCGCACCTTGGACAAAATCCAAAGGGAGTGCTCCCCACCTCCCCTGACGGTCCAGAATACCTAGCTGCACATTCTACAACTGTGAAGTTGTCTATCCGGTTGTGGTTTGTAAGCAAAAAGTGGTCACACCAGCATTTATCCCTAAATCTTTGGTATCGTTTGGTGTTCTGCTAATTTTTTCAAACTTTACTTCGACGATCCATCAATAAAACTCTCTAATCCCCCATTTTGTCTCCAGACCCAATAGCGGAAAACGAATAGTTTCTTACCTGTCGGTGTAGTTTTGCAGCTTGAAGATCTTTCTGGATTCACTATGCTGTGCATATTCCGCAATCTGGTGGTTGGGTCCGAAATCGTAGTCTTTTTTCTCTTTATTTTTTTTTCGTAGCCCAGGTGGGCATCGAGGTCCTACCATTTGGTGTACATTCGGTGACGTCGGCATGCTTCCGGCGGAAGCTCCCACCCTTGGGCGCCATCTTCGGATTCTTTTTTCTGTGTTTGTAGTGAATCCATGGCTATGTTTGTTAATCCTTTTTTCAACGTAATTCTTTCACGTATCTTGTAAGCTTCAACTTGCTTTCTTTTCTATGTGTTTCCACCTTCTTCTCCAGCCTCATCTTTCTGGAGGAGGCGGGTGGGTTCGCTAGTGAATCCAGAAAGATCTTCAAGCTGCAAAACTACACCGACAGGTAAGAAACTATTCATTTTGCAGCGTGAATCTTTCTGGATTCACTATGCTGTGCATACATTTTGTACCGGTTTTGTTACTTTTGTGGCGGCTGGGTGGAAGATGAGCGTTGGTTGTTGAATATATGTTGAAGCACTCTTTGTCCTACTTGTGCTTCCTTGTTCATCTGTACATCCACGCAATAGTGCTTAGTGAACATGTGCACTGAAGCCCATGTTGCCGCCAGGCATATGTCCTGAATTGGTGTGTTGGCCAGAAAGGCAATTGTTGCTCCTTTCTTTCTGGTTGAGTGGGCCTGTGCCCCTCCTGTTAGCTCCTGGCCCGCTTGCTTGTGGCAGAATTGTATCGTTTGTGCGATCCATCGAGCTATGGTGTTCTTAGTCACTGGTCTACCCATGTAACTGTTTGCGAAGGATACGAAGAACTGTTTTGTCTTCCTGTGTCCCTTCGTCCTTTCAATGTAGTGCATCACTGCCCTTCTTGCGTCTAGAGTGTGGAGCGCCCTCTCAGCGCTTGTTGAGGGGTTCTGGAAGAAGCTAGGAATCTGAATACTCTGATTCATGTGGAACCTTGACACCACCTTTGGCATGAAGTGCGGGTCTGTTCTCATCACGACCCTGTCACTGTGTATCTGGATGTAGGGTTCCTGCAGTGTTAGTGCCTGTAGTTCGCTCACCCTGCGTAGCGAGGTGATTGCTACCAGAAAGGCCGCTTTCATTTCAGCATTTGCAGTGATGCTTTGTGGATGGGTTCGAAAGGTGATTTCATGAGCTCTGTCAGTACCACATTTAGGTTCCAAGCCGGTGGTGGCATTCTTTTTGGTGGCGCTATTCTTTTACCCCCTTCCAGGAATCTTTTTACTACTTGAGATGTAAAGAAGCTTCTCCCTGTTTCTCCTCTTGTGTATGCCACAATCGCTGCCAGGTGTACCCTCAGCGAGGATGAGCTTAGTTTAGCTTTTATTAGGTGCGTGAGGTATCTTAGCACCGTTGATTCCCTGGTCAGCTTTCTATGGAGTTTTTTCTTGCAGCACCATTGAATGAATCTTTTCCATTTTTCCCCATAGCACTTGCGTGTGCTGGGCCTTCTTGCCTCTCGCAGCACCCGCAGGGTGCTCTCTGGTAGTTTTAGATGTGCGAACTCTAAGTCCTCAGGAGCCAAGCTGAGAGGTTGAGGCGCTCTGGGTGTAGAACTTCTCAGTTTTCCATGGAGAGTAGGTCTCTTCTTTTTGAGAACTTGTGGGGTGGGCCCTGCGCCATCTCCATTATCTGTGAGTACCAGGTCTGCCTGGCCCACTGTGGTGCCACCAGGATAAGCGTCATGTTGCTCGTACTGCATTTGTTGAGAACCCTGGGGATCAATGGTATCGGGGGAAAAGCGTAGGCAAATGTTTTTGACCAGCTTATCCATAGGGCATTCCCCTGGGATAGTGCCTCTGGTTGTCTGGATGCAAAGTATTGGCATTTTGCATTCTGGCGTGTTGCAAACAGGTCTATTGTCGGAGTGCCCCACCTCCTGAATAGTCTCTCTGTTTCCTGTATGTTGAGTTCCCACTCGTGGGATGCTGAAGTCTGCCTGCTGAGCCAATCCGCTTCTACATTGTCCTTCCCTGGCAGGTGTATTTTGAGCAGGTCTATTTTGAGTGGTATTGCCCATCTCCGGGTTTCCTGTGCTAAGCTTGACAGAGGGAATGATTGAGTTCCCCCCTGTTTGTTGATGTAAAACATCGTTGTGGTGTTGTCTGTTTGTATCAGCACATTCTGGTTGTACAGGTGCTTCTGAAAGGCCTTGAGGGCAAGCAACACTGTTTTCAGTTCCAGGTAATTGATGTGCCTGACCGCATCCGCTGGGTTCCACAGACCCCTCACTCTGAGCCTGTTCATGTGTGCGCCCCATCCCTTCTGGGATGCGTCTGTGGTGATGGTCACTGTTGGGTCCGGTGGCGTTAGAGGCTTCCCTATTGTTATCCTCTCTTTGGTCCACCACTTCATTTCTTCCTGCACCTTGTGCGTTACAACCACTAGATCCTCCCAACTTCCTGTAGCTTGTGACCATTGCTGTTGCAGCCACTCTTGGAGTGGTCTCATCTGTAGGCGTACATTGGGGACCAGGTGTATGCATGACGCCATCATACCCAAGATCTTGCTCACTGTCCTCACTGTCAGAGCTTGCCCCTTCTGGTAGTGACGTTTCTCCCTCAGTAGGCTGAGTGTACTCTTTTCGCTGGGTCACACCCTGCATTGGACGGTGTTGATTTGAGTTCCCAGGAAGATCTTCACTTGCTCCAGTTCCATCGAGCACTTCCCCCAGTGTATGGAGAATCCCAGGCTTGTTAGCGTTCTTGTGACCTGCTCTGCATGACCCTTGCATGTCCTGTAAGAGCTTGCCTTTATGAGCCAGTCGTCGAGGTAGGGGTACACGTGTATCCCTTCTCTTCGCAGATGTGCGGCCACTGCTGCGAGGCATTTGGTGAATACCCTTGGTGCGGACTTTAGACCGAATGCCAGGGTTGTGAATTGGTTTTGATCCTTGTTTACTGTGAATCTTAGCAAGTGCTTGTGCTGCCTGTTCATGGGGATGTGCAGGTACGCATCCTTGAGGTCTATGGTGGACAAGAAGTCCCCGGCCTTTATCTGTGGGATGACCTCTTGTAGGGACGTCATCTTGAATTTTTGAGTCTTTACATATTTGTTTAGGAACCGTAGATCCAGGATGGGTCCACTTTTGGCACCAGGAAGTAGCTTGAGTACACTCACCTGTTCCGTTCTTCGAATGGGACCGGTTCGATGGCCTCTTTGAGGAGGAGTTCTTGAGCTTCCTCTTGGAGCAATTGCAGCTCCCTTCCCGAGAGCTCTCTTTTCTTTGGCTTTCTGTTTGGTGGTCTCTTCACCGCCTCTCCTTCTCTGGCCCCGTTCGTTTCCTCTTGCTCGAAAGGACGGGCCCCTGTTCTGATAGTTCCAGTTTTGATTCTGCTGGCCCTGGTGACCTTGGTTATCACTCCGTTGACCCTGGTGGAACGACTGGTGCGATTGTCCTTGCTGGTTTCCACCCCTTCCGTTCGGCCTCCGTGTAGGGGTGCCTCTTCTCATCCCCCTGAATTGCAGGGCCCCCATGGACCTTGCCGTCTCGTTATCTTTCTTCAGTTGGGTGAGTTTCTCATCAACTGGGGCTCCGAACAGTGTTTCCCCTTTGAAGGGTGTGTTCAGGATGTTGTTCTGAACCTCAGTTTTGAAGCCTGAGATCCTGAGTCAGGCTTGCCTTCTCTCTGTGATGCCTATAGCCATCAGTCTGCTGGATGTTTCAGCCGCATCCAAGGCTGTCTTAAGGCACGAGTTAGCAATGCTTTTCCCTTCTTCCACAAGGTGTGATGCCCTCTCACGGTATTGCTCCGGGAGGTGCTTGAGCAATTGGCTGATCTCATCCCAATGCTGGTATTGATGCCTGTTCAGGAGGGCGTTGGAGTTAGCCATCCGCCAGTGCATTGCGGCGTTCCTCTCAATTTTTCTGCCCGTCAGGTCCATCCTCCTGCTTTCCTTGTCAGGTGGTGGCCCAGATGTTGTTGGGACGTTGGCCCTTCTTCTGGCCGCTGCAGCGATTATTAAATCTGCTGTGACGGACCCCTTGATGTAAGCAGGGTCCTGGGAGGAGAATTTGTATTTCTTCTCCGTCCTCGGCGTGACTGATCTGCATGTAGCCGGGTCTTTGAACGCTTCCTTCCCCTGGTCAGTGATACTTTTCAGCATGGGCAAGAACTGGCTTCTTGTCTGCGTGGGAGAAATGTTTCCAGCAGGAAGTCTGCTTTAGGCTTTTCCTCTTCCAGCTTAACCCCATAAGCTGCTGCTGCCTTCCTGACGACCTCATTGCATGCCCCAATGTCATCCGGCGGCAAAGGCCTCAAGGGGTATGTCTCCACAGCCTCCTCCGGGTTTTCAGCCTCGATGTCCTGCCATTCCTGGTCTTGGGCCGTCGAGGATCCTGAGCCGTAGCTTGACAGTTGCTCCCCATATTCCCCCCCTGCGTAATAGAGGTCCTCTTCCTCTTCGTGTTCCGAGGGCTCCGGAGTTTTCGGCGGCTCTTCGGCGTCGAACTCTTCGTGCTCCTGCACCTCAGCGACGGCCGTCGCTGGCTTCGAGGGGATCTTGTAACTTTTCATCTTTTCATCGAAGTCTTTCTTCCTCTGAAGGATGTTCTCCATCTCGGCCTCGAGCCTTCTTTTCTTCCTCTCCAACTGTGCGGCCTGCTCATCGTCGAGCGTTTCGGCTGCTGTCTTCGACGGCGTCATCGAAGCTTTTTTCGGCTCCTTTTCCTTCGAAGTCGAAGACCTTGGCTTTTCGCCGGTCTTCGGCGCCCGGGAGTCCTTCTCGAAGGATGCGCTGGGCTCTTTTTCGGAGGATGCAGCTTCGGTCGTCTAAGTTTTCGGCGCCGGTGCTCCCTTCGAGGCTCTGGACTCTGACTTTCGAGAGTCTGCCTCAGGCTTTCGAGGCCCTGTCGAGGTTTTCGGGGTCGTAGACTCTCCTACCTTGTCAGATGTTTTCTGATCGGTCTCTGCGACCATGAAGTCATCTGGACCCTCGGCGATGATGTCCTCGTCGTCGGTGGAGAGGTCCAGTTCGTAAAGCGTCGGGCCTGGCCTTTGCCCTGCATCGTGTAGTGAGCTATCCTCTGCTTCTCTCGAACCCGGAGTGTCTTCGGCTTGAAGACGGAGCAGGCGTTGCAGTCGTTGCTCTCGTGGTCGATTGGCAGGCAGAGGTTGCAGACCGGGTGCTGGTCCTTCTGCGCGAACTTGTGGTGGCAGTTTCTACAGAATTTAAAGGGTGTCTTGTACATCCCTGCGCTCAGGGGGCCCCCTGTGTGCGCATTCCCCAAAGGACGTCGAAGATCTCGAGGTTCTTCCCTTTCTTCGTCGTCTCCTCTCTGATGGTCTTCTTCTCCCAATCTTCTCAGGCTTTTCCCGCCGAAGAGTTGTTGTATTTTCTCCTTTTCTCCTCCAAAACTTCTGGAGCTACACGCGACGATCCAGACCCAACGACGGAAAAAAGAATCTGAAGATGGCGCCCAAGGGTGGGAGCTTCCGCCGGAAGCATGCCGACGTCACCGAATGTACACCAAATGGTGGGATGTCGACGCCCACCTGGGCTACGAAAAAAAAAAAGACTACGATTCCGGACCCAACCACCAGATTGCGGAATATGCACAGCATAGTGAATCCAGAAAGATTCACGCTGCAAAACTGAATCCGAAGACACCAACCACACACAGGGGCTTTTGGAACATACATCTGGCATTACAAGGGAAATGACATACCACCAAATGGTAGGCCAGAGGAAAAAAAAAATGCAAAAAAAAAAAACATAGGCGAGAATTCTGTAACCAGCAAGTAGATGTCAAATAAATGCATAGCATGTGAATTCAGAAAAGATTCATGCTGCAGATAAAACAGCATCAAGTTATTTATTAAAAATCACATAAAATTTGCCATAGCTTCTCATGTTAACTCTCAAGGAACTTGTCAGTCCATCCAAACGTGTCAACCACAGGCTTGCCACTTCATCTGCTCAACTTCAAACTAAACCGATATTTACACCAAAGTTTATATGTAAACGGACGATAAGTCTTAGTTATGACAGAAAGACTGAAGACCAAAAGAATGAATATCCTACATGAGGGGAGTACTTATTTCTCTCGTTCAACTTCCTCAATTCCTAACGTGGGAAAAACGAATAAAGTCAGAATAAACAAGCATTTGCAATGCAATAGGTCTCGCATTAGGAAAGTTTGAGCTATTGGTCTTGTAAATGACAAATATTTTATTTATGTGTTGGTTTTGAAAATAGCTAAATTAATAGCTTTGTCCCTATTTACAATGCCAATACTTTTATCTTTTGCAAATGTGACACCTATAGCATTTGTAATGCAACATGTTTTGTATTTACGTGACTTAGATGTATTGATATTACAAATAACAATGGCTTTTAATTTTTTTAAATAATTAATACTTAAATAAAAGTTATTGTAATTTATAATGGCAATAGCTTAAACTTTTGTAAATAACTTTTGTGAAGAGTATGTTCAGTGTATTTTATTGTAACGAAAATCCAAGAACAGAAGTGAAATATTAACATTTTTTGTGACATTTGTAATAAAGCTTGAAACATTGAGAGAAAATATTTGAACCAGTTATTGTTGAATGGTTGCACAGATTGATACTGTGGTGGTGCTGAGTGAAGTTGTGGTGGTGACGAGTGATGCCGTGGCGTTCAGTGATGCTGTGGTAGCGCATAGTGATGTTGTGGTGCCCCTGAGTGATGTTGTGGTGCCCCTGAGTGATGTTGTGGTGCCCCTGAGTGATGCAGTGGTGGTGCGATAGATAGAGTGAGGGTGAAAGATAGCTAGAGGGAGGGCGGAAAAATAGCTAGAGGGAGGGCGATAGCTAGAGGGAGAGCGGAAAAATAGCTAGAGTGAGGGCGATAGCTAGAGGGAGGGCGATAGATAGCTAGAGTGAGGGCGATAGATAGCTAGAGTGAGGGCAAAAGATAGATAGAGTGAGGGCAAAAGATAGATAGAGTGAGGGCAAAAGATAGATAGAGTGAGGGCAAAAGATAGATAGAGTGAGGGCAAAAGATAGATAGAGTGAGGGCAAAAGATAGATAGAGTGAGGGCGATAGATAGCGTGAGGGCGATAGATAGCGTGAGGGCGATAGATAGCGTGAGGGCGATAGATAGCGTGAGGGCGATAGATAGCGTGAGGGCGATAGATAGCGTGAGGGCGATAGATAGCGTGAGGGCGATAGATAGCGTGAGGGCGATAGATAGCGTGAGGGCGATAGATAGCGTGAGGGCGATAGATAGCGTGAGGGCGATAGATAGCGTGAGGGCGATAGATAGCGTGAGGGCGATAGATAGCGTGAGGGCGATAGATAGCGTGAGGGCGATAGATAGCGTGAGGGCGATAGATAGCGTGAGGGCGATAGATAGCGTGAGGGCGATAGATAGCGTGAGGGCGATAGATAGCGTGAGGGCGATAGATAGCGTGAGGGCGATAGATAGCGTGAGGGCGATAGATAGCGTGAGGGCGATAGATAGCGTGAGGGCGATAGATAGCGTGAGGGCGATAGATAGCGTGAGGGCGATAGATAGCGTGAGGGCGATAGATAGATAGAGTGAGGGAGGGCGATAGCTAGATAGAGTGAGGGCGGTAGAGTGGTAGAGTGAAGGTGGAAGAGTGGTAGAGTGAGGGCGGTAGAGTGGTAGAGTGAGGGCGGTAGAGTGGTAGAGTGAAGGTGGAAGAGTGGTAGAGTGAGGGCGGTAGAGTGAGGGAGTGAGGCTGTAGAGTGGTAGAGTGAGGGCATGAGGGCGGTAGAGTGAGGGCATGAGGGCGGTAGAGTGGTAGAGTGAGGGCGGTAGAGTGGTAGAGTGAGGGCATGAGGGCGGTAGAGTGAGGGCGGTAGAGTGGGGGCATGAGGGCGGTAGCGTGGTAGAGTGAGGGCGGTAGCGTGAGGGCGGTAGCGTGAGGGCGGTAGCGTGAGGGCGGTAGCGTGAGGGCGGTAGCGTGAGGGCGGTAGCGTGAGGGCGGTAGAGTGGTAGAGTGAGGGCAGTAGAGTGGTAGAGTGAGGGCAGTAGAGTGAGGGCGGTAGAGTGAGGGAGTGAGGGTGGTAGAGTGAGGGCGGTAGAGTGGTAGAGTGAGGGCGGTAGAGTGGTAGAGTGAGGGCGGTAGAGTGGTAGAGTGAGGGCGGTAGAGTGGTAGAGTGAGGGCTGTAGAGTGGTAGAGTGAGGGCATGAGGGCGGTAGAGTGGTAGAGTGAGGGCGGTAGAGTGAGGGCATGAGGGCGGTAGAGTGGTAGAGTGAGGGCGGTAGAGTGAGGGCATGAGGGCGGTAGAGTGGTAGAGTGAGGGTGGTAGAGTGAGGGCGGTAGAGTGGTAGAGTGAGGGCGGTAGAGTGAGGGCAGTAGAGTGGTAGAGTGAGGGCTGTAGAGTGAGGGAATGAGGGCGGTAGAGTGTTAGAGTGAGAGCGGTAGAGTGAGGATGGTAGAGTGGTAGAGTGAGGGCGGTAGAGTGAGAGTGGTAGAGTGAGAGTGGTAGAGTGAGGAGGTAGAGTGAGGGCAGTAGAGTGGTAGAGAGGGCGGTAGAGCGAGGGCGGTAGAGTGGTAGAGTGAGGGCGGTAGAGTGGTAGAGTGAGGGCAGTAGAGTGAGGGCAGTAGAGTGAGGGCGGTAGAGTGAGGGCGGTAGAGTGAGGGCGGTAGAGTGAGGGCGGTAGAGTGAGGGCGGTAGAGTGAGAGCGGAAGCGTGAGGGCGGAAGCGTGAGGGCGGTAGCGTGAGGGCGGTAGCGTGAGGGCGGTAGCGTGAGGGCGGTAGCGTGAGGGCGGTAGCGTGAGGGCGGTAGCGTGAGGGCGGTAGAGTGGTAGAGTGAGGGCAGTAGAGTGGTAGAGTGAGGGCAGTAGAGTGAGGGCGGTAGAGTGAGGGCGGTAGCGTGAGGGCAGTAGCGTGAGGGTGGTAGAGTGAGGGCGGTAGAGTGAGGGTGGTAGTGAGGGCGGTAGAGTGAGGGCGGTTGAGTGGTAGAATGAGCGCGTGAGGGCGGCAGATTGGTAGAGTGAGGGCGATAGAGTGAAGGCTGTAGAGTCAGGGAGGTAGAGTGAGGGCGGTAGAGTGGTAAAGTGAGGGTGGTAGAGTGGGGGGCGGTAGAGTGTGGGCTCCACCCCCTGGCTGGGCAGACATGGGCTGGAACGGTCAGCAGTGGCTTGTCTCCCATCCAGAGAAGCCCTGGCCTGCCCGCTGGGGCTGGACGGGGCAGCTCAAAAGCTGCTGTGCACGTGCTGGTGTCTGTCGAGTGACATAGTGGGCAAAAAACGATGGACTGGAATGCGGCCTGCAGCGTTTGCCAGTAGCGGAGACGCTGGCAATGCACCCATCCCTGCTGTGCATGAATCCGAGCTGGAAAGAGGCCGAGGGCGCGTGTTGATGCTGTCAGTATCGTCACGTGCAGGCATAATGGAGATGAGAGATGGCATAAGGGAAAGAGGGGCATAACGAAATGGAGGGCGCGCAAAACAGGAAGGATGAGAGAAGGGCTGAGTGAGACAGAGGGCAACAGAAAGAGACATGGGAGGGGGAGACACATCTGAAAAGATGAGGGGGAGGGGGGTTAGAGAGATGCGTGCGAGAAAAGATGACGGGAAACAGAGGGAAAGAGGGAGGATGGTAGAAAGGAGGAGTGGAGGGAGACATGAGCGCCTGAAGAGGGGCGGCGAGGCAGACATGCACGAGGGGCACGGGAAGAGGAGACGAGGGGTCAGAGAGAAGTTAAAAGTAAAATTAGAGATAGGGTGAGGGTGGGAAGAGAGGGTGAGTGAGGGGAGGGCGAAGGAGACGCTGAGATGAGGGGGCACAGATTGGGTGAGGGATATCAGTAGAGTCAGAGAGAAAGAGAGACAACGAAGGACACAGTCAAGTGGTCGGACAGACCACAAAGGGGAGGAGAGATGGAAAGCGAGGAGGGGAGACATTTTTTTTATTTTATTGAATGCATTTCTATATAGCACGGACTTTACCCACAGGTGTCAGAGCGCATCACCGTAGAACCTAGTATGTTACATGAGGAGACTAGAGCGCGAGAGAGACCGATGAGGGGACACAAACTAAAGGAGACAAAAAAGTAGGTGGATGGTGGAAGAAGAGACATGGTTTAAGAGGGGCAAAGACAGACAGACACAGGGGGATGGGGTGATGGAGACATGGAAAGGGGGGGGGTGATTAAGGGACACAGTGTTGGAATGCGGCCTGCAGCGTTTGCCAGTAGCGGAGACGCTGGCATTGCACCCATCCCCGCTGTGCATGAATCCGAGCTGGAAAGAGGCCGATGGTGCGTGTTGATGCTGTCAGTATCCGCACGTGCAGGCATAACGGAGATGAGAGGTGGCATAAGGGAAAGAGGGGCATAACTAAATGGAGGGCGCGCAAAACAGGAAGGATGAGAAAACGGCTGAGTGAGACAGAGGGCAACAGAAAGAGACATAGGAGGGGGAGACACATCTGGGAAGATGAGGGGGAGGGGGGGTTAGAGAGATGCGTGCGAGAAAAGATGACGGGAAACAGAGGGAAAGAGGGAGGATGGTAGAAAGGAGGAGTCGAGGGAGACATGAGCGCCTGGAGAGGGGCGGCGAGGCAGACATGCACAAGGGGCACGGGAAGAGGAGACGAGGGGTCAGAGAGAAGTTAAAAGTAAAATTAGAGATTGGGTGAGGGTGGGAGGCGAGGGTGGGAAGAGAGGGTGAGTGGGGGGAGGGCGAAGGAGACGCTGAGATGAGGGGGCACAGATTGAGAGAAAGAGAGACAACGAAGGACACAGTAAAGTGGCCGCGAAATGAAATTAAAAGCGGCCGGGAAATGCAAGCGGCCGGGAAATGCGCATTCCTTTCTACTGTGAAGCAGGGATGTAAGGGATGTAATTAGGGGGAGTAGAAGTGAGGCCGAGCGGGAGGGAAGCGCTGGCTCTCGGCATTGCGTGGGCGGGGCGCGGGTCCCTTTGAAGTGAAGCTCTCGGAGGCAGGCGGCTCGGGGAGCAAATGGCAAGCGCGTGCACGAGCACATGCACTCGACGTAATCCGCCTGGTGGTTTCAGAGCTTGGTTTGCCCTCTATACTCTCGTCCAATTATCGCTTGCGCGATTAATAGGACGGGACCTAAAAACACGACAGGGAAACCATCTTTATTTTACACGGCATAATACGTGAAACAGTCACTAGCGACATTTAAAATACATAACTGGGTACACTTTTGTACCATATACTAGGGACTTATAGGTAAGCTAAATATGCCAATCAGACGTTTAACCAACTTTGACATATTTTACTGGTCAGATCACATTGACTGAGGGCTGGTTACCAGTGTCCCAGTGCATAGATCCAAAAAACAGCAACAATAGTCCAGAAAAATTAGAGATGGTTATATAAAAAGAGGCATTTTCCTACAAAATGGTTTGGATAAATTGCATGATCCATGACTTCTAGCAAGGAAACCCTGGTTATAAAGGTCCGAAGGGGTCATATCCTTTGAAGGCTGTGCTGCGAGTATGAAAGTTAGTTGCGAGTTAAACTGATCTTTCTGGATTGTGAGTAGTCGGTGCTTGTCATCTGGATTTACATGGTTGCAGCATACCCAGTCTCAGTTTTCAGTCATAGGCTTGTTTGAAAAGTTTTTCTGGGATTTTCCTAAACAACAGATAGTTGAGCCGTGTGCCAATAAGTAAAGCAAGTCAATTCTAGTATTAGTGACTGTATGGTGCTAGGGTTCTTCTGCTGTATCTTATCGTTTGAGATTCCTCCAGCACATGATCTGTAAGATACTCAATGCTGCTGTATCTTATCGTTTGAAATTCCTCCAGCACATGATCTGTAAGATACTCAATGGTATAAAGTACAGTGTTAGATTATGAGCATTTATCAGAATGCCATGTGCATAAGATTTTTATTTTAATCAAGAAGTCAACTAGGAGCCAGTGAGGAGTTTTTAAGGTGGATTTGATATGAATGTGTCTCTTCCAGATGAGCTTTCTGGCCCTGGTATGAACTTGTAGTCTGTCTAAGAGATTTTGGTCACTTCAATGTGGACTAAATTGCAGTACTATATTGTAAGTACATTTTCATTGCCCTTTATACCAGGAAGCAGAAGCACACTAGAACATGAGTAGCATGCTACACCTGGCAGGGTGCTGTCGTAGAAGAGTGTGGAATTGCAATGCAGCATATGTAAAAAGCATTTTGAGATTGTGCATAACTGACTAAAGCGGGGGGCCTATCTTGACTGATATACAAGTGTAATGCAATTTCACTCCAAATGTAATTGCACTTAGTCTTCTCCATTCCCCCTTTATATTTTCCTCTTAATTAAAGTCCAAACGACTCGCTTAGAATACTTAGGAATACAATGGTGTGTTGGAGTGGTAAATTCCAGCAGAATTTGCGGAAAGCAAATCTTTGACATAGCAGACTTTATCCAACATAGGAAGTATTTTACATAAGAATAACACAATTAACCTGCTAAATCCCGGTGGTAGAAATTATTGGCACCAAAAATACTACATCAAAAAAGTAACACACGCTCCAGAAATTCAACAGCGTACCTGGAATAAGTGCAATTACCGTAAAAAATTAACACCAACCAATAATACATGGAAACTTGCTTGCAGCATTTTACCATGGCTGTATATATCCAGTGTGTGCTTGGGGGTTGCTCCTTTGTTGTTTCTGGGCAGCTCTGCAGATGATTTACCATGGCTGCCTTTATTGAGAGCATGCCTAGGTGCTGGTCTCGCAAACCTCTAAATAGTACGCTCTAAATAGCCTTCACTGTGGTTGTGCACATACCTGTGGTTTACTCCTCTGTCACCCCCTGTGTTACCCAATTGAACTACCTTTCATATTATTCGATGTAGCTGCATGAATCCAGTAGATGCCATCTATAAATTCTGGGTGGAATATTAACTTGGCTGCCTACAAGCCAGGGCTTAACTGTGGTTGTTACTCGACCTCTCGCATGCAACCAAGAAAAAAAACATTTGCCATGAACGGAAGAGTAAGCAAATCCACATGTACAACTACTCTCACACTACTTTGTTGCGATCACAGCTATACGAATGCATATATAAAACTTTAAAAATAAATAAACAGCGTATGGCATGCATCCCACTACTTATTGCGCAAGGCACCAGAACACATGTAAAATAGGCTACAAGCATAATAACAACAGACACAGTTATAAGTTCAAGTGCACATGTTCTATCACTCACTCATTCATCTTTTCTTAACTACATGCTCATGCGCTGTGACCTAAGCAGTCTAGGAGCACCCCTCTCATCAATCATGCAAGACACCAACATTCTTCACTCACAAGCCACACTACAAATTACAAATTTCCTACCGTGCGCTATCCCTCGGTGTAGCATGCCACCTGTCAATGAATACTCTTAGACAACTCATCTAGGGTAGGCAAACGTCTAGCATTTTAAAGGTGTAGCATGCAATCATGGCTGCTATTCAGCTGCCACACAGAGGCACTGTAGAATGCCCATTGTCTCACATTTTGGTTCCCCGCAACTTTTAACTTTCTCAAAGAACAATGAACTCTCACTCTTTTTGCCCTGTATTTAGTTGTGGAGAAAGTACCTATAGGTGGCTGCGACAGAGGAGCTGCAGCACATGGCTGGTATGGCACAATGCAGCTTTAGGAGCAAGTGCAGCTTTAGATGCAAATTCAGCCATTTGCATATAAACTGATTTTTTGTCAGGCAATTTCTCCCATAGAAACTGCCTGACAAAAAATACCCTATGAGATATTACTGTATGTTGCACACTATTTCCCTGGTCTCCACCGGGTTTACGGGCTACCTCCTGTAGTTTGTTACTCGATTTGGTGCTAAACAGCACTGAATAAATAAATGACTCCCATGCTGCGGACCTGTTCTGGGAGTATGCCTTTGATGCTAATTTGTTCTGTTTGGGGAGAGGAGTTGGCCAAACGGCTAGCTAGGGCGGTCAACCTCACTGGGTTTGAGTCTCGGCAATGACGCTGAACATCCTGTGATTCCGGGCAAATCACTTAATATCCCCGTGCCTAACAAAAATGAATGTGTCCTCATGTAATGCAACTGGTGCTATGTAAAGCGCTGTGATACCCGATTCGGGTCAAGTTTGCTCTATATAAAACTCTGTAAAAAAAAAAAGCCTGTTTCGGAGTGCTGATGTATTGTCATGTCAGAAGACAGAGTCACAGGGAGAGTATGATATGCCCAGGATCAAACAGTTTGTTCAAGAAGTAGACATGAGACTGCAGCACGATTCTACTTGTTGAAAAGGCTATATATACACATCTACCATCAAATTGCATTTGACTGAATATTCAATGAGACTGGGTGGTTCTCCCCTCTCCTAATGTAGTCCATTAAAAAACACACACTTTTTATCAACTTTTACATTGATTCTAAATTCTCCCAATGTAGCCAAAAAGCGATCAGATGAATACGTTAAAAAGGACGACCACCTGAGAAAACCCCAGTAAAGGACCCCCCCCCCCTCTCTCTCTCCCCCTCTTTCTCTTCCTCTTTTTCTCCCTCCTCGTAACTGAGGGAAAACAAACGAAAGGAGCGCGCATCCACAAATGGACTGTAGATACAAAAAAAAAAAAAACCCGCTAATGTACACTCCACCTATATATATATTTTTTTGTATGTTTTTGTATATTCGTGCGGATGCCAATAAAAGCTTTTTTTAAATAAAAAAAAAAAAAAAGTGGCGGTTTGCGGGTACACAATTTGGTCAAATGGGAAGCTAGGGTTAAAAGCTGTGTCTGCTGCTTCTATGTTTCTAACTAGTCTAATAGGCTGCAAATGGGATAGGGGTGATTCTTATGGCAAGGACAACAAGCATTTACAATGCAACGGTTTCGTCTTTGCAAAAGTTAGAGCTATTGGCATTGTAAATGACACATTTTTTATTTATGTGTTGGATTTGAAAACAGACAAATAAATGGCATTGTCATTTACATTGCCAACAGCGTAATCTCTCGCAAATGTAAGACCTATTGTACCCTACTGGACGAGCTCAGCAGACAGCAATTTGCCAGCCACACACACACACCCAGAGCCACACACACACACCCAGAGCCACACACACACACACACACACACACCCAGAGCCACACACACACACACACCCAGAGCCACACACACACACCCAGAGCCACACACACACACCCAGAGCCACACACGCCCACACACCCAGAGCCACACACACCCACACACCCAGAGCCACACACACCCACACACCCAGAGCCACACACACACCCAGAGCCACACACCCACACACCCAGAGCCACCCACACCCAGAGCCACACACACCCACACACCCAGAGCCACACACACCCACACACCCAGAGCCACACACACCCACACACCCAGAGCCACACACACCCAGAGCCACACACACCCACGCACCCAGAGCCACACACACCCACGCACCCAGAGCCACACACACCCACACACCCAAAGCCACACACACCCACAACACCTAGGATGCAATGACAGAAACAGCAACATACAAGTCGGGTGGCACACTATGTTGAGGCAGATTTTTATCGTATATGTTAAGGCACGCCCTTAATTACACTGGCCACGCCCCTTGTAGAGACCCTCCAGTTTTTCGTCCCAGTTAAAGCCCTGCTGCTCCCTACGTGTTCCTCCATACACGGCGAACCCTCCCCATGGCCCACACATCTCCCCATATCTCAGCAGTGATCTTCGGTGCCCTTCACCCCTCCTCCTTGTGCTCCTCGCGCCGCGCTGGCAAAGAAACGTCTCCTCATATTTGTTGCTATAGTTCGGTGCCTTTTAAAGGCTGAGGTGTCGACGGGCACCCCTGGCAGTACCAGGCCCCGGCTCTGCTGGCCTTCATGGTGCGCTCCTGCCCGGCTGACTCTGAACAGCTCCTTAATGGAAAAAAAACAGTAGCAGTGACAGTACGCAGCTAGTATGAGTGTCGTTGTAATACTTTTTAAAGTCACAATAGCCGTTATATTCTGTACTTTCAAGCTCGTGACTAATAGATTACTGGGCATGTTTACATTATGGAAGTGGTCGGTAAAGTTGTATTTCTGTGTCGGGCCCTCACAAATGATGAAACAGTATGTTTTGTTTATTGTGTAAGCAACAAGATAAATATTACCATTCTAGAGCCTGGTGCCCCGCCGAGCACCAGCGGTCATTCATCTGAGCCCTCCCCGGCCTCCAGCCCCATACGGCTGGACTGAGGAAGGGGGTGTCTTCCACTTCCATTGAAGCCCAATCTGCGCAGAACAAAACCCTATGCCGAGATCGGACCTGAAGTAAATAAACATAAAACGTCGGTGTTCAGCAGGAGGAAGACAAGGTCCTGGATCGGTATCCAGTATTGTAAACTATTAAAACATTTTCCGGCCCCCTCCCCCGATGAGCCAGGAACCAGCAAAGTTCCTGTGTGATGCACTCGGTGCTGCAGAGTTGACATGTATCCATCCCCCGCACCCGCGAAAAAGAATAAACCAGGATGGAAATCGTGTCCCAGAGCACTGATCACGCCTCCATTCATCGGCTAACCCCAGCCGGATCTAATTCTCCCTGTAGCCTGCATCTGCTTCCAGCTCTCCATACCATCAGCCTCCGCCCCCCGTTACTCTCCCTCCAGCCCCGGTATCACTCGAACCCCCTACACCGCTCTCCATTCACTCCTCGCCATCCTTGCCTTCATCACGACCGCCCTCCCTTTCTCTCGATATCCCCTCCACCCTGCCTGTCCACTGCGTCAACCCCACCAAGAGCCCCAAGTTGTCTCCGACCCCCCCGGGCTATGACAGCCGAGTCTGTACCTGAGCAGCTTGGCAGGGCCTTCCTCACAGCATCGAACACAGACAGTGGGCAGGCGGGAGGGAGGAGGCACGGACAGTGGGCGGGCGGGAGGATCGAAGGCAGGACAACGGGAGCGAGGGCGGGGGATAAACAAGACGAGGTAGGCTCGGATGAACTTAAGAGTTCATAGATAGTTTGGACAGCATCGAACACGGACAGTGGGCGGGCGGGAGGGAGGAGGCACAGACAATGGGCGGGCGGGAGGGAGAACTTCGAGAAGGCACGGACAACGGGATGGCGAGAGGGAGGGTGTGGGGGGCGGGACTTAAAAAAAGAATCAGAAACGCCCACGATTCGCGTTCTGACGGGGAAAGAGTGATTGACAACGATGTCTTCCAATGGCTAGCCTCCATTTATGGAGCTAGCCAATGGAAGAAGGGGCGGGTTCAAGTCCCCCATACTGTTCTAACATTAGATTTCGCCTGCGCGAACGCTGCTGCGCAGCGGATCACCAGGCGAAACCTAAAAAGCTGCCCTCCTCAAGGAAATACTACTTTGCTTTGGAACCCATCCAGCTTTGGAATACAGTGTTCATTTCACTATTTAGGTGAAATGGTAAAACTTTGTTTGGATACCACATTTCCTAGTTTCATGTTTAAGACATACCCGCTGGACCAGGGCCTGCGGCCATATGTGGTAACTAGGCAGTATTTGTGGCAGATACTGATATTTATTACTGGTGTTTCTAAGCTTAAGACTATTCATTCCTTTTAGATACCAGAGTAGTTGATTTTCTAAACTTGTTCCTTCAAACTTGCAATTGTGAGCATTTGATGCGTACTCAAAAAGGTGGTAAAGAAGTTTGAACTCAAATACACTATGAATAACAATCACACAGTATAAGATGAATCTAGGGTCAAGTTATATCTTTTAGGAGGGTCTGATGTAGAGGAGGGGATTTAGAATGAGACCCTAAAATGTGCTACAAAAATCTTAGCTTGCCACTTTCCCCACAGACCCATTCACCATATAAAATGTAATGCACCCACAGGGGCAATGTGTCTTCATACTGGTATGTATATGTGAAGTGATAATGGAAAGTTGACCACACTAGCCTCATCGGGAGTATGAAGTGAAAAATAATTGATATTGCATTACAATACAGTCAGAGCCGTCCCTACTATTAAATTACAAAGGTAAAGTTGATCCATGCATTTTTTTCTTAAATGGGGTGGTTTAGGAAAAAAACGTACTATTACATTATAGACTAGGTTATGTGAAGTCATGTACGTGCTATTCAAAACGGCTGGACGGTATCCCCTATCCCCAGCAAATTTCCCCACACCCAACCTTTCATAGAGTTATGGAAGTGTTGTCCCCAAAGTACTTTCAGGGACAGAGTGAGGTGCTTAAGCCTTCCTTGGCCGCAAGCGGCCATCTTGGAATAACCATACTTGTAAAACTTCGCACAAGCTTGGATTTGAATTAACAATGACGCTGGCATTTCCTGCATTCTATAAATATTAATAATTAGCTATTTTAACAACGTAAATGTGTCTAGTTTGTTATTCATCTTGGATTACGATTTAGTTGAAAAAAATACTAGCAATCAAAAAAAACAGCTACATGTCTAAAGTTCACTTAAAAGAATACACGCTTTCATTAGATTGGCACAAACCAAAAATACTCTAGTTTCTGGGTAACTACTTTAACTCGCCTAACATAATCGAACTGCTTAAAGATGGCCAGCGCTTTCGCACACACCGAGCGACCCGTCTCCCTGCTCCATCTATCCTTCCAGCTACTTCTTGGACTTCACCCATCCCAATTCCCAGCCCTAGGTGGAAGAAGTTGTGCGTGCCCTCGACGCTGTCCAACCCCCGCTTGTCTGAAAGCGCCTCCATTTGGACTTTGCACACTCGCGACCGTCACCCCAGTCCACGGGGACTGTCGGCACCCCCCCCCAGTTCCCACTTTCCCTCTCCCCATCCCTTCAGCTGCTCGCGCCCCCGCTCCTCCTCTCCATCCCACACGGAGCTGCGGGCGCGCCCCCGCCTCCCCATCCATCGGTGAGCGCGCGTAGCCCCCTGCTGGCGGCCGGCAACGGTATTTCTTTGGCTTCGCGGAGCCCGAGAGGAGAGAGAGCGCGCACGAGCCGAGAGAGCCTGTGGCAGGAACTGGAGGAGGCCGCCGCGGGGGCAGGACACGAGAGCCCGAGGAGCGCCAGCCCGCCGGGACACAGCAGCACGCCGCCGCCCCGCACTCCGCCGTCGCCCCTGCAGCAGCGGCCCCCCGGGGCTGCCTCTGCCTGGTAGCTGCGCGGCGCCCGGGACCCCGGACACCCTGGGTCGGACTCCAGGTCCAGGTCTGTCTTTAATGCTCTTATTTACTCAGGTTTACATTTTCCTACTTAATATGTATATTTAGGCTTATTGTTATGTCGCTCTGGGTGGTTCAGGTGTACTATCTGGATAGAATAGCTCTTGTTGGTTCTTTAATACAGAACTAGAAGCTAACAGAAGGCTTGTTGCCCCAGTTATACATTCTTTAGTCACCATGGTCATTGTAAATCATCACACCGAAATGTTTTAGTTCTCTCATAAAAAAAATCAAGTTTTGGTTAGTCATTCGAACACATACTTATCATCTACACTTTAGAAGGTTGACTAATGTTTAATCAATGTCTTTCTCCTAGTTGACGGATTGACGCTCCTGCCGTCGCACCTCCGACATTTGATGTCCTCAGGGATAGGGAAGAGCGGGAGAGGGAAGAGCGGGAAAGGGGGAGGTTGGGGGTTCTGGTGAAAAGTGGGAGAGGGAAAGGGGGATGTTGGGGGTTCTGGTTTGTGATATTTGTTTTTTCATTTTCATGGTCTTTTTTATTGTCATTTTTGGCCTGCTTTTCTGCTCACTTTCCCTTACAAGTGATACCATCAGTTCTCCACCTATACACACGTAGAGCTACCTACTTTTTAACATTCCCTATTAAGAACTTCCTTGTGCTTATCACTTAATCCGGAGACACTACTCCAATTAAGCATTAGTATCATTGTAAACTCGTCAAATCACCACTTCATGCACATACAATGACACATAACATTACTGACAACCTCAATATAGTTTCCTTGAATGTGAAGGGTCTTAACCACCTGATTAAGTGCCGGAAACGTATAGAATATTTAGCAAAGACTAAAGGTGACATCATACTGTTAGAGGTGACAAAACTATTTAGCAAGGATTCAGAATTCATCAAACATAACTGGATATTGCACATTACATGCTCACCAGCGAAACACAAAAAGAAAGGTGTAATCACCCTAATAGCAAAATGAAATCAAACATAACGCTTGAAACATACTTTCATGATGAGGATGGCAGACTCCTAATTACTCACCTGTGCAGAGGAGGTGACTCCATACATGTCGTAAACATATATGGTCCAAATGCTGACGAGCCCAATTTTTGGGAAAACGTATCCAAAAAAATAGAGTACCTACCTCAAGACGACCTAATCATAGTAGGCGGCAACTTTCATCTCCCACTAGACCCTATAATAGACCGCCAATCCACTTGCAAATAACACCCTACAAAATCTCAAGGCATTGTACAGAAAATTACAGATGTATAACCTCAAGGACTCTTGGCGCCTTCAAAATCCTGACACCACGGATTACACATTTTATTCAGCACTTCATAACTCTTATACAAGAATTGACTAAATACTTATATTGTGCTTATTTACACACCTAATTTACCAGACTAATATTTGGCCTAAACTTGTTTCTGATCACTCATGCATTAACACCACGTTAGCTGGCAGCCACTCTAAACCTCTGCTTGAAAGATGGTGTTTCAACAACGATGTTTTAACAGACCCCAATGACAAAAAGAAAAACGAAGACGCGATTATGGATTATCTAAAAAATAACGATCTCCGGGAGACAAATGTGAACACTCTCTGGGATGCGTTGAAAGCGTCACTGAGGGGGGTTCTCATTGAGATAAAAACAAAAATCAACAACTGGAATTATCGCGTAGCAAATCTCTAAACAATAATCTCAACCAAATTACACAAAAAAGTATGAATACAACAACATTTTAAGTGAATGTGCATGGGTATGGATAAACAAATTTAAGGGTCTCAAACTCTGCGAAGCTAACAAAATGGGCAAGATGCTTGCTTCTTATCGCAAACACAAACAAAACCAACATAGAATCACATCAATCAAAGATGCAAACAACCAAACACATACTGAACCTAAGGATATTTTAAACTGTTTTAAAAAACATTATGAAGCCCTATGTCGTAACGATCAGGATTTTAAATCTGCAAAAGAGTTCACAATACCTAGGAAGATTGAATCTTTCAAAACTAACCGAATTTGATAGTCTCGCACTTGGAAAACGAATAAGTGATTCGGAAGTGTCTAAGTCCATTAAATCCCTAAAGGATAACAAGGCACTGGGCCCAGATGGCTTCACAGCTTGAGTCTACAAAACATTCACAGATCATCTCCAATCAACCATGTTAAAAGTATTCACTAATATAGCAAGATTAGGTGGTACAACACATTCAATGGCAGAAACCAACATTATAAATATCCCAAAAGAAGGGAAAGACCCCTTATTTCCAAAAACGTATAGTCCGATATCCCTCATTAACGTAGACTGCAAGGGGGTCGTGGCCAGCAGCCAAACATGGCAGACGTCTACTAAGGGAGCTCCAGACCCGGGCCCACAAAATCCTGTCAAAAACAAACACTATACTGCCAGCAGACGACTACGGCTCCAGATTGTGGTGGCTGAGGTAGGTGCGGACACTCGGCGCCGCTCGAAGGGGACTGCTTGTGCGCAGACTGTGGAGAAACTGTCGTCAAGACCTCCCAGCGGTGGCGAGGGCGGAACGGCAACACGGGCCAGTGTCCTGCTGATGCAGCGTCCTTCGCAGCGGGGAGCTGTGCTGACACAGACACACGAATAAGACGGAGCACTGTATCACAATACCGGGACTGCGTGGAGGTGGTGAGCGCTGTGGCGAGTGGCACGCTATCGGAGGGGAGGCCTGACACACTTGCGGCCGGGGGAGCATTACCACGCAAGTCCATGGTTGTGCGGCGGCCTACTCTCCGTGGCGGCGGGTGGAAGCCGGTGGATCTGAAGACGGACTGCCAGGTGTCAGGGCACAGGCAAGCGGAGGAGGGGGCAACATACCCGGCGGTATCGCATGACATTGTAATGAAAGTGGAGTAGGTAGCGGAACCCGAACCAGAGGCCTACCCAAGGCGCCTCCTACTGGGACGGACATTTGTAGCCCCGCCAGTGCCGCTGCTGCGCCTGATTGGGAGTGGAGCTGTGCGATCTTGGCTGCCCCCCCCCCCCACCCGCTGGAAGGGTCATAAACACACGGAATGCGCTCAGAACACCCTTCTTGAGGCCCCCCCACCCAGATTGCGAGGTGTGGAGTGGCGCCGTGCGCCTTAAGGAGTGAGGGGGTAGGCCACATTGCTGCACCGGAACGAAGATAGTGGCGCAGTCCGAGGCTGAGACTCAATGGGCCATATGGTGCGCAGCATGCAACATACACCTGCGTCCAAGACATTGTGTTAACTGCCGTGGAATTGCTGGAGGCGAAGCATTGGGATCTCCCTGACGACGCTGCCGATGCCCCCCTTGCCACGCAGTGACGGAGAGTGCGACAGCGAGCTGGCAGTGCGAGGTGAGCTGTCTATGAGCATGTGTCTTGCCTGCCTGTGGGCCTAAACCGAGAGGGATTGCCTAGAATACCTTGATTTGCAGGACCTTGTATGAGTTACGTACAGGGCTCGGCCCCGAGGCGACTGCACGGGCCATAGACGGACATTGCAATAAAGGAGGAGTGGGGTATAATGCGGGACGGCTAGTGACTTGCCTGCCTCTTCGGCTGGGAGCCCCCGCTTGTCGCAGTGTGAACTACTAGTCCAACGCAAGACCAACCTACTGCCCTACGGGATGGGGCCGGCGTGGCCGTGTACCACGCTAACTGGACAATATGGGGCGCAACAGGCTGAAGCAACAAGGACAAAATGGCGTCGACCCTGTACAAGACGGACCGGACAACATGGATGGCACGCCAGCGTCTGGTTGTGTCCCCCCACAGTGGTGCCTGCTCAGGAGGACAAGTTGGATCTTATACTGAAAGAAGTGCTCGACTCCAGGAAAGCAATTGAGCTTCAGATAGGAACTCTGACTACTGGCCTGAACCTGCTAAGAGCAGATCATGCGAAGACGGCAGAAAAGGTGAAAGACCACACGGTGACGATAGCAGAGATACTACCAAGGCAGAAACAGACGGAAACTGATATGAAGTTGCTACAAACGCAGGCGGCCACCTTAATGGAACGCGTGGAGGATGCAGAAGGGAGAGCAAGACGAAATAACATCCGGGTGATTGGCCTGCCGGAGAAAAGTGAAGGGACTGACGCGTCTGGCTACATGGAGCAGTAGTTCAGAGACCACGTCACGACGGAGGGACTCTCCTCACAATTTTGTATAGAACGGGCACACAGAATACTCACCGGGAGGCCGAAGCCGGGTGCCCTACCAAGGCCCCTCATAGTGAAACTACTGAATTTCCGAGACCGGGACACTCTATTACAAAAGGCTTGTGAGGCGGCGCCGATCACATTCGAAAATACAAGAATCTCCCTGTACCTGGACTACACGATGCTAGTTCAACGACAGCGGTCCTCCTTTACGGCGGTGAAGCGACGACTGCAGGACGTGAACATACATGCGCTGCTGTTTCCGGCACGCTTGAAAATATTGCATGAACAGAAAGCTAGCTTACTTCTTTGAAAGTCCTGGAGATGTTGAGGACTGGCCTAAGGTGATGGAATTAACCAACGCCGCAGAGATCCGCACACAAATGGAAGACAGGCAAAGATCCCGTGGTGGTGCCTCGACGAGCCGTAGAGGCGGTAGATCACGGCGGACTACTGCGGGTGCACGAGTCAACTCACGGCAAATAAGACAGAATAAGAAGCAGGCGATCATCGCTACGGCAGCCTTCACGAACGCCCCGCGAACAGATGCTAAGTCCTCTACAGAGGACGAGGCGTCGCAAGGATCGGACTCCGAGGGCAGTGTGCCATGTTCCCCTCTGCCACACCGCAGCTGATCGCGGACCTGTTCGGCTGATGAACATGTGCAAGTACTGTTTGTGATTTTTTTTTTTGCTGCTAACTGTAGTTCTGTCTGCTCCCTCTTTAGCGATCACTAGATTATTCACAGAAGTCAATCAATACTAGGGCTCGGGTACCGTAGTAGCTTTCGAATGGTAGACCAAAGTACCACATAACCCCGTGCGAATTGCAGGTGCCGCCCCCCATATGGCGAAGGCCCTTCACATGATCTTTCGGTTTTTCTTATTTCAATGTTGTGTTGTGGTCTGGTATAATTTAGAGACCAGACCGTGTATTGGGAATGTTAGGGAATGGGATGGTCACTGTTTTAATACATGTCTGGATACATTTGTTCTATTGCGAACCATGTCAGCACTTACGTGGATTCAAAATCGAAACAATGCATGTGTTGGATAAATATACCGTAATAACCTGGAATGTACGAGGTATGGGCACAATACACAAAAGGCATAGGATACATGCGCACCTGTTGCGCCGCAAAGCGCAGATAGTATACTTACAAGAGTCACATATGGTGGAAAGTGAGGTAGTGAAACTTAGAAAGAAGTGGAGGGGTCAAATTTTCTATACCTCTTACTCTAACTACGCACGGGGGTCCACGATTTGGGTGCGAGATTGGGTACCATTTGTGGCACATGAACAGAGGATTGATAAATGGGGTAGATATGTGTTTGTGAGGGGGGCCCTGGAAGGACAATTGGTGGTGTTGGGATCAATTTACGCCCCTAACTTTGACCAAGACAAATACTGGGACACGATCAGCGGGGCACTGGCCGGGTGGGACACATGCCTATTGATACTTGGGGGGGATTGTAATACGGTTATGGATGTGACCTTGGACAGATCACACCCACCGCTACGTGGTGCGGGGTGTTTAAGCGGACTGAGGCACTGGTAAGATGGGCCGTGGGATGGGAGTTGTGTGACGTATGGAGGATGCGTCATCCCGGACACCGGGAATATTCCTTCTACTCGACGGTACATGACCTACACACTAGAATAGACAGAGTTCTCTGATCTAACGGCATAGCTATGCAAGTACACCACTCTACATATCTGCCCAAGACTTTCTCGGATCACAAGCCGCAGGAGATTATTATCACATGGGGTAAAATACCCACCCCGGTCCTGACGTGGCGGCTATGGCCACAGTTATTGGAAGACCCTGTGTTGCGCAATGACCTCTCACATACTATAGATTGCTATTTTTTCAGAAAACAGTAACACGGCAATGAATAGACTGGTGGAGTGGGGCGCCTTTAAGGCGATAATACGGGGCAAGGCGATTAGTGTGACGGTAGGCGCAAGACAGGAACTCCATAGGTCGCTAGTGGAAACAGAAGATAAAATGGGCAAGCTAAAACAAATGGCTGTGGCCGACAAAAACCACAAAGGTCCGCTCCAAGAGGTGAGAATTAAACACGCTGAACTCTTAGAATCCCTTAGAACCATAGACTACCAGGCGACGTGCGCACGTGGAGGCTGACAAAGCAGGAACTCTGCTGGCCAGATTACTCCGGGACACCCCTCCCACAATAGTGGTCACTGAAATCAGTAAGTTGGATGGAACAAGGGCCTCCACACAGGGTGAGATTAATGAGGCATTCAGGACGTACTATGCTTCACTATATAGTGCGCCAAAGAGACACCCAAGGAACAAACGGAAGCCTTCCTGTCTTCGCTAACATTCCCAGTGCTACCGCCTTCGGCTCAAAAAGTCCTAGCAGGGCCCATAACATCACAAGAAATCAGGAGCGCTATGAAGGGGCTCCGCCGTAACAAGACTCCTGGTATGGATGGGCTTCCCATTGAATTCTACACTACGTATGCAGAGTCACTGGTACCCCGATTAACGGACCTGTATAAAGCGATTTGGGAGGAGGGTTCCCTACCTCTCACCACCGCACAGGCAATGATGATATCACTACGAAAAAGCCTGGAAGAGACCACACGGATATGGCCAATTACCGCCCGTTATCGTTGCTGCCCACCGAATACAAAATACTGAGTAAGATACTGGCCAATAGATTATTGCCATACCTGTCACAATTGATACATATAGACCAGACTGGGTTTTTGCCTGCACGAAGTACATCACTAAACATTAGGAAATTACATTATTTAATGACAGAGGCACCAAAGCAGTTCCCCCAGGCGGGTTGGATTTCTTTAGACCTCCGACAAGCGTTTGATTTGATAAACTGGGAATATATGTTTCAGGCGTTACCCCGCTTCGGGATACCGGAGGGATACATAGCATGGCTACGGCTACTGTACAAGGCCCCGACCGCGCGTACGAGAACGGGTGGGCACATATCGAGTGGCTATATGATACATAAGGGACTAGACAAGGATGTCTGTTATCGCCCCTGATATTCATTCTGGCACTAGAACCCTTAGCAATAGCAATAAGACAGACCTTCCTGGGTCTGGGGATACCGATAGGATGTGCAACCCACCTTTTTTCGGCCTATGCCGACAATATTATTATATATTTGCATGACCTCCGACAGCCCTTAACTCCAATGTATGATTTGTACAAACGATTCGAAGTTTTGTCCGGCCTTGCTGTGAATACCACAAAGTCGCACGCCTTTTTCTTCGTAAAACATGCTGAGGACAAGAACATAGTGTTCGGGGATACCTCCCTGCAGATAGCACCAACTACGTTTCAGTGTTGCCTTTTGGACTGCATTGCCGCTATCAGTTATGGGGAGAGCCGCAATAGCAAAAATGGTTGTCCTGCCACGTCTGTTGTATTATTTCTCTAATCTGCCATTGATAGTACCATTGTCCACCTTCAAAACACTGAACACCCTGCTCACAGATCTCATCTGGGGCATGGGAAGGAGACGTATAAGTTTGAAAAGGCTCCAAGTGAACACCCGTATGGGGGGACTGGGAGTCCCAGATTTTTGAGCTTATTATTACGCCTGCCAATTACAATGGTTATCACATGGCAGGGCGCAACCTCCAGGAAATAGGGTACACCGACACGGATATAAACAATGGCGTTCTACACGCCCTACTATTGCCGGGACATAGACCTCTGAGAGACTTGCCCCCGCTGTTGGATACTGCGATTACGTGCTGGAAAGCGGCGCTACGATATGCAAATACAGCCTCCGCATATGCTGGCAATATCCCACTGCTGGGTATCCCACTGCCTGCGGGCACCCTTACCAAACGCACACTAATGCCCTGGACTGAGGCAGGTATTACCACGGTAGCGGATCTTTTCGGACAGGAGACACTACTTGACCATGACACTTTTGTCAATAAAACGGGTGCCCCAACACACCTGTATTTAATGCACGCTGCATTGGTACAATATATCAAAAAGTATTGGGCACCACAGAGGAGGGAACATGAGTGCAACTAATTGGTTAAGATGGTACACTATATTGGGAGGGGGGAGACATCTGGTCCGTTGGATATATACTGGTATCCGTGCACATACACGGGTTTCTCTGGACACCCTGTAGGTCCCATGGACAAGGGTGATGGCAGAGACTTGACAGACAAGGAATGGATGGCAGTACTTGAACATCCCAGGAAAGTCTCAAGAAACTCGAAATTTAAGTTCATTCAAACTATGGTGTTACATTGGGCCTATTTGACCACGGGTAGGTTGGATAAAATGTTCCCACAGACACAACACTCCTGCCCAAGGTGTAAGAGAGAAGGGGCGGGCCTCATACACATGCTATGGGCATGCCCAAAAATAATAGGATATTGGACTAAGATTAGGAAGATACTGGGGAGGCAGCTAATCATGCAATCCAAGACACAGTGGAAGAATGTCTGTTAGGCCTACACAAACATGTGTCCAAACACAAGGTACAATACCGATTTATCAACCTGGCTCTAATACTAGCTATCAGGACCCTTACTATGCATTGGAAGTCTGGTAAATCCCCAGAGGTGTACAGCTGGCACACGAAAAAGATGCAATGGGGATGTGCGGAGGGCGCAGCGTTACGAAGAGAGGAGACAAGGGGACTGCGTAGGACGCCAATAGCAATGGAATGGGAAATTATGTTAGAAGAGCTGAAATCCACTGATATCAGTATAGATGTGTAATTATGTTGAATGTAAACCGGTAATAAGTGATGCCTATGCCTTGCCATCCAGTGTAATATAAATATGCACTATGTTACAACACAAACAATCAGGACATTGCTATGGTGTACATGGTTTGGAACTATTAAAATACAAGACATGTGACCAGAGTTGTTCGGAGGGGGGGGGGGTCTTTTTTTTAGGGGGTGTTATATGGTTCCTTCTTCTCTAAGACAACTGCATACTCCATACGTAAACGATCTATGTGAATGTCGAATGTATATGCAACATAACAAAGATACTGTTGGAGCCCTTTGAATATTTCGCTACTGTAAGGTGTAGGGTAAATGTTATATGATCATAACGGTATACGTCTACTTATGCTGGGCACACTTATTGGAGAACAAAAACAAATAATGTATGGGTGTATATGGATATTAAAAATCAATAAAAAAAATTCCAAAAAAATTAACATAGACTGCAAAATGTATACGAAAATATTGGCCACTAGACTTAACTAATTCCTTCCACAGCTAATAAGCAATTCCCAAGTAGGCTTTATTAAATACCGCATGTCAAACAACAATACCCGTCTTCTATGCCATGTTCTCAAAAAAGCGCTCTATAACCCCACTCTTTCAATAGCTATAACTCTAGACGCAGAGAAAGCGTTTGACAGAGTATCTTGGTCATTTTTAAACCAACGCATACATTAGTTGGACCTCAGGGATTCCTTCATTAAAATGGTCATGGCACTATACGCGAAACCCGCAGCGCGGGCTGTGATTAATAGTTCCCACTCCAAATCTCTCACCCTTCAACAAGGAACAAGGCAAGGTTGTCCTCTTTCTCCTTCCTTTTTGGGTTTCGCCTGCCGAAAGGCTGCGCTCTGCGCAGCCTTTCAGCGCAGGTGAAATCCTATGTCGACACTAAGCACTTCGGGAACGTCCCCCGGCTCTCATTGGCTAGCTCCATAAATGGAGGCTAGCCATTGAGTGCCGGATCTGTCCGTCAAGGCCGGACCAGATTCGGGGGCGTTCCCGAGATTTTTTCCCAGGGCGGAGTTAAGTTTTTTCCCGTTCCCTCCCCTTTCACTGAAAGTGAATTCAGATGTGCTGTCCATTCCCGCCCCCTCCGTGTCCTCTCCCGCCCCCTCCCGCCGTCCGTCCAGCCCCCTCCGTGTGCCTTTCCGCCCCCCCCCTCGCTGTCCTGTGCACGTTTCCCGCCCCCTCCCGCCGTCCGTGTCCCCTCCCGCCCCCTCCCGCCCCCTCCCGCCGTCCGTGTCCCCTCCCGCCCCCTCCCGCCGTCCGTGTCCCCTCCCGCCCCCTCCCGCCCACTCCCGCCGTCCGTGTCCTCTGAGGCAGAAGTGGTGGTCGGTTTAAGTGAAGGAGTCTGTGATGGGAACCTATGGACAAGGTTGCGTTTGGAGAAGCTGAAGCGCATACCATAACTCGCATCTAGCAATCCAAGACAACGCCACCCGTCACCGCTCAGAAGTCGAGGCATTATGTGGGCCAGCAGTCACGCGGGAGAAAGGGCCATTTCCTGCAACAGAGTCCAATCCACGGTCAATGCAAACTACATTATTGCGTTTCACTTAGCTTGTTAAGGTACGCTTATAATTTCATATCCGATTCATTTTTATGTAATTAAGAAAACTGGAATCTGGTGGTACAATAGGAACGGAGGGTGAGATTTTGTACATTTTGCTCAGTCATCTAAGCACGTTTAATCTTGTTTTTCTTAATATGGGTTATAAATACTTTATGTACTATTACTAGTAAAAAGAATCTCAATGATAAATTTGTTCAAAACGAGAGCAGTAGATTAATTTATCATTTTTAGTGTTCTCTTTTCTCAAAAGAACACGCCGGTATGTTTTTACTCAGCAGCTGTTCCACTTTTACTATTTTTATGCATCTCTGAAAATGGCACCTGCTTATTATGCACGGCCCACTTACCCTCAATATGTTCTGCATACACTCAGCTACAGTGAGCAAAAGAATGTTGAAAACGCTCGGAAAATGTTGCTGGCCTTATATTATATGCGCTCTATTTCTTAAAGGGTAAGACTGACTGCAATATTCAGTTGTGAGCTTCATTCACTATCCTACTATTCCCGCCCCCTCCGTGTCCTCTCCCGCCCCCTCCCGTCGTCCGTCCCGCCCCCTCCGTGTGCCTTTCCGCCCCCCCCCCTCGCTGTCCTGTGCACGTTTCCCGCCCCCTCCCGCCGTCCGTGTCCCCTCCCGCCCCCTCCCGCCGTCCGTGTCCCCTCCCGCCCACTCCCGCCGTCCGTGTCCTCTCCCTTCAAGAATGCTTCGAAGGGCTCAGGTGCCGCGGCGTCAGGCAAGTCAGCAGAGTCCTGTGGGGCAAGGGAGGGGAAACGGGGGTTAGGGTGAAGCACCGTTGGCATGGTGCGTGGGAGAGAAGGCCGGAAGTCCCGCCCCCGCCCGGAGACGCATGGAGCCCCGGAGGAGAAGTGCTGGATGGTGCGGGGCTCCCGTGTGCTGAGGGAGCCCCGAGGGAAGAGACGGCAGGAGCGGAGTTGTGTTCCTCCAGCTGACGGAAGTCCCGCCCGGAGACGCATGGAGCCCCGGAGGAGAAGTGCTGGAGTTGGGCTCAGCTGCCACACGAAGCCATTGGTCATCAGAATGAAGTATGTACCAGAGAGAGAGAGTGCCGGTATGTTTTAAAATTAAGACTTCTGTGCCATATGTGTGTTTTTAGACAGCCTGCATGACACGCACTGGTGCAAGTACTCTTAGGTAGAGGCGGTGACATACCAGTAAACCATGGCCAGGGCTGACGGGCGTGCAACTATTTATGAATATAACTGTTCACTCTCTCAAAAAGTGTATTTTTTTGGAGAATACAGCTTACAGTCGGGCTCTGAACTAGGCCATGTGTACTTCAGTCAGCCTCTCTTCCTGAGGCTTGCCCTGCCCCACCCCCCTCCCTCCGATGCCTTACTGTATCGTATGGTAATGGCTTAGAATAGCAATAACATGTATTTTCAGCCTCGGGTAAATAATAAATAATGAGCGGGGCTGCGAACCCTGCTATAATCCGCAAATTGATTTTTTATTAAACTGCTCATTGTGTCTTTTTGAAATAAAGTACAGTCTGTGTCCGGGTTGTGACCCCTATGGGTGTAATGTTTATGTTTCCCTCGTTCTAATTCCATGGTTTTGATTTGCGGAAAAAGTGTCACACCTAGTTTTAGAAAATGTCACTCATAATTACGCTGAAATTATGAAAATGTCACACAAAGCAATCTGAAACCTTGGCAGCTATGAACCACTACTTTAAAATCCCTTAGTTAGGCATCGTCCACTTTACCACAGAGGGGGGAGAGAAGTAATATACCCATAATCCCTCCTATGCAGGCAACTTTTCTATTCACGAGGAAGGGTGGAAATATTGACACAATCTGGATCTCAGTGGTGGGCTTTTATGAGCTAGATTTGTGCAAGTCGTTCCCTGTCACCCTCCCTTTATATCTTAAAGGGCACAGTAATATTGTAGCTCATTCCAAAATCGCTTCACCTTACACCCTAGTTAGTGAACTCCGTGTGCCTATAAAACAGGACTGACTCATGGAAAGGTTACCAGTGTCACAATAACACCAGTCATCCAATCAAGGCTGTAACACTGCTTCCTGGTCTGTTGTTCTTTAATAATAAGATGGCTGGCACACAATGGCGGGGCCTGTTATTTTGTCTCTTAATTGTGCTCACCGTCCTTTTTCCCCAGCACCCTCCCCTCTTCCAAGGGGCGGCAACCTGAGGGATAGCCCCGGGCGCCACAAGCTCTAGCTACGCCCCTGACAGGTCTTGATGGTAATAGATATGAAGCTTGTAATCTAATAATCTAGGAGAATATTAGTATGAATATTTACCCCTTTGGTCATTTCAGAACCTGATTTTCGATCAAGTAATACAGATTCTCACATTACCTTGTACATAAATCGGAATCCTGGTTATGGTAAATACATTCTTTTTAGTCCTTAAAAGCCAAATATTAATATTCTGAGTGGGTGTGTGTGGCTCTGGGTGGGTGTGTGTGTGTGTGGCTCTGGGTGTGTGTGTGTGGTAGTAATTGCTGTCTGCTGAGCTCGTCCGTAGGGTACAATAGGTCTCACATTTGCAAGAGATTAAGCTAATGGCAATGTAAATGATAATGCCATTTATTTATCTGTTTTCAAAACCAACACATAAATACAAAATTTGTCATTTACAATGCCAATAGCTCTAACTTTTCCAAAGGCGAAACCATTGCATTGTAAATGCTTGTTTAGGTCTTGCATGTGTTGCAGCGCGAGATTTTGTGAGAGAGGACTTTGAGAAGAGGGCTTGAAGCCCCGCCCCTCATTTTCATTGGCTGGGGTCACCGTTTATGCTAAACGGTGGCCTGCTATTGGAAATTAGCTTTCTAGGTTGCCTCCCTTTGGCTTTTTGGCCTGCCCACACAGACTGGCTTGCCTGCTTCAGGGCTGTCGTGAAGCAGTTTCTCATCTCAAGAGGCGTGTTAGATAAACTCCAGATAGGCCCTCCCAAAAGTACACAGGGTGCTGCGTGTTTATTTTTGCATCGCGCTTTCACTTTAAAGTGAAGCGCGATGCAAAAATAAACAGTGGGAATGGAGAGCGCTTGTTCATTTTCCAGTCAGACTGGACAAGCGATGAAGCAGTTTATTATTAACAAGCTCTTCTAAAACATGCTCCTCACGAGCAGGCTTGAAGATCGGAGTGGAAGCAATGTTTTCTTTGCGAGGCAGCTGGACGTGTCAGGCACTGCGACGGCTCTCTCCCCGGGAACTAGGGCGGAGTGGAAGCAATGTTTTCTTTGTGAGGCAGCTGGATGGCACAGGCACCGCGACGGCTCTCTCCCCGGGAACTAGGCCGTAATCCGAGGCCTGAGCACCGAACATGGGAACGCGCAGGCCCGATGCACGCAGAATGGCAACAATTTACTTCCCATGGCTTGCTTTCAACAAGTCCCTCTGACACCGCAGCTGAGTGACATGCAATAGCTAAACGGCACAGCCTCGCCATGGCGGGCTCTGGAGCACTACATTCGATGCTCGAACGGAGGTTTGGTGTTTAACTGGAAGAGAAGGGGGAGCAGAGCGGCAGGGCACCGCGGCACAAACTTCTATATTCATTATTCAGGAAGGCTGTAAATAATAAACTCTGCACCTTCCGCATTCAAAATATAGGGATTATTTATCATAAGAGGAAGCCAGAGCCGCGGAGGGTCCGAAATCTTTTCCGCCTCCCCAAGTACTTCACTTATAAAGGCTTTGCACTTCTGAACCAGAAAGACCCGACATTCCACCAGACACATCTGAATTAGCCTCTCCAAAGACTCATTAAAATTCCCAAATAGCAACGCTTCGTGCCGGAACAAAAAGAGTTTCTTCAAACAGTGCTGCCTAATTTACACCTGAAAAGAGGCTTTCTACGGCAGGTGTAAAACTGCCCCCCACCCGCCAAAAATATGAAGGTTTTACAATTACATGCCAACAGAGTCCCCGTTGAGCGTTAATTAACATCTGGAGTTGGTGCTTTATGTTGCGTCCACATGGTGCTTTTTTTACCAAATGCCAACATATTTGGCTAAGAGTGAATCTCCTTTTATACGACACCCACATTAGGCTTTTTCCCCTCACAAATTGTGTGCTCTGCCCTACACCGCACCTATTCTAATTGCCACTACCGGACTTTGTTCTCAAACTCTTTTGTACTTAATTTTAGTAGGGCTAACTGTTCTGTCTTCCCCCCCCCCGTTCCTCGGAGCACACGTCCGTTCAGGGAGCCTCTCCACGCTTTAGCTTTTCCCGGACTCTCTTCCTTCTCAAGCTCCACCTCTCGCTTCTCCAGCTCGCACCCTCCTTCACATGCTAGCCATTCAAATGCCTCATGCACTCTCTCTGTTCCCTCTCTCCACTACCCTTTTGTCTCTCGCCTAGTTCCCCTTTCCTTTCTCTACTCTTGCTCCCTCTCGCTGCCCCTTTTTTCTCTCCTCTCTCGCTTCTCTCTTGGTCTCTCTCCCTCTGCACCTTTCTCTTCTCTCTTCCCCCAATTTCTCCCTTCTCCTCTCACTCTCTCCATCCTCTCTCTTTTCCACTCCTGTCTTTGTCCCCGTCTTCCCTTTTCACCCCCTCCTCTCCACCCGTTCCTTTTCTTTATTCATCCGCTATCTCTCTGGATGCACAGCTGCTGCTGTGTTCCTATGGCAACATGCTCGGGTACGGTGTCTTTGAGAATGTGGGTGAAGGTACAGTGTCTTTGAGAATGTGGGTAAAGGGCTGGCAAGTGGCGGGGCATCTCTTTTACACACTCGTCCGTCCTCCTTCATGGGCAATCTGAAAAGTCTGATGCTTGGGCTCATACGAAGCCTTACCCCCACCACGCCCCCAGCACCGTGTTCGCACATTTTGTTTCCTAAATTACATCATGCCTTACTCTATTGGCACCGGACAGTGGCAGTGCTACCGAGAAGGGGTGCTATCCTTTATTGGTATAGTACCAGCAATGCCCAGCAGGGGCGGCGACCTATTTAAATGGAGCCGTACTACTAATTCTACAGCATCAGCCCTCCTCCCCCCAGAAGACAAATATGTGCCTTAATGAGTCGGCACCAGCACTCCACAGGACTCTTGTTGCACTTGTGATACGACAGTGCAAGCAGTGTTCAGCCGCGGAAATGACCTGTGCTGGCACTGCCCAGGAGGGCAGATATATGTTTAATGAAATATGAATATGAATAGCCTACCCAGCTGAGGTGGTACACACGTCATGGGTACAGTGCCAGTGCTATCCTGCAGTACAGATATACGTTTACTAAGACAGCGCAAGTACTGCCGGGCAGTGGAGATGCATGTTTAATGATACAGCGCCAGCACTGCCCAGCAGGGATGCTACACTTGCACCGGGGCACTGCAAGCACCACCCGGCAGTGGAGATAGACATTAATGAGCAGGGCTGCTAAACATGGAATGGGACAATGCACCACTACCAAACATCAGTTACACGACTCTCCACATGCAACAACCCTGTCAATTTTCATTTGTTAGCAGCAGCCAGCATCTTCATCAAACTTACTTTTTGTGTGTGCAGTTTGAGCATGATCCAGCCCAATGGTTTTCACCCTTACTCCCTCCACCTCCTTTACTCATGCAGCAACAGGGCCATGGGGCCCTAATTCAAGGGGTAAGTAAATACCTCCTTCACCCCGAGTTGGGTAGTAATGATTTGATTGGATTTCACCCTGCTGCACCAACGATACTCCATCCCTACCATTGGTGCCTCTATGTATTAGTGAGTCTGTCTCACGGGGTGTGTGTGTTTCTCAGCATGTGCATGCATGTGTGCCCGTTTGTAGCGCGGTTTCTATGTATGTCTGTGTGCGGGGATCATCAGGGGGTAAAAGACATTGTCATTTACAACGCCATTACTTGATTAATGCTTCAGGAAGGAGAAAAAAACCAATAACATTTTCAATGCCAATAGCACAAAACAATGTCATTGCGAGACATATTGCATTGTAAATTATTGTTCTGTTAGCGCTAGAACCCCTCCTACAGGACATAAAACAAAACAACGAAATCGCTGGGATAGGTTTTAATAACATAAAGGTTAAACTAGCTGCATACGCGGATGACATTCTGATAGTCACAGAAAATCCTGGCTCCTCAATTAAGGCCCTGATGCACACAATTGAAAATTACTCTGTACACTCTGGCTATAAGTTGAACAGAGACAAGTCTGAAGTAAAACCTTTAAATATTCACTGTAAAAAAGAGATTTTAGGTAATTCAGGCCCGGCATGGCAACCCGGACATATAAAATACTTGGGTATCGAGTTTGGAAGCAATGTAATAGATACACTACACCACAATAAAAACACTACCCTAGATAAAATTAAAAAACTATTAGACAAATGGTTCCCCAAATTCATCACTTGGTGGAGCAGAATCGAAACGATAAAAATGATGATCACCCCGCTAGTCAATTATCTCATCAACATGCTACCCCTGGTATTAACAGAAGACTTCCATCACAAACTAGATAACCTCATCTCAAAATTCATTTGGCAAGGTAAGAAGGCTAGAATAGCCCTAAAAAAAACTCAGGCTACATAAGTCTCTGGGGGCATTTAACCTGGCTGATTTTAAAACATACCAAACTGCCTTCCTAGCAAAGCAGGGTTCCTATTGGTTTTCTCCTCCTAGCAACTACATTCCAGTATGGTTGGAAATAGAAAAGGCCATCTTAGACGGATGTATGACGTTACAACGCATACTTTTACCACGCCTACCATTACCACGCATTTTTTACAACGCAGGATCCATTACAACGCATACCATTACAACGCATGTATTTACAACGCAGGTACCTTTACAACGCATACCATTACAACGTAAGTATTGGTAAGTATATAATATTTTTTTTAATGTAATTTAATTAAAATTAATATAATGTAATTTAATTTAATTTAATTTAATTTAATTAATGTAATTTAATTTAATCAATTTAATTTAATGTAATTTAAATTTAATTATATTTACTTTTTACCCTGTACCCCTTTACCCAAAAACCCAAAACTGACCCTGAACCCTAAAAATACCCCTTTACTCAAAAACCCAAAACTGACCCTAAACCCTAAAAATACCCCTTTACCCAAAAACCCAAAACTGACCCTGAACCCTAAAAATACCCTTTTACCCAAAAACTGAAAACTGACCCTGAACCCTAAAAATACCCCTTTACCCAAAAACTGAAAACTGACCCTGAACCCTAAAAATACCCTTTTAACCAAAAACTGAAAACTGACCCTGAACCCTGAAAATACCCCTTTACCCAAAAACTGAAAACTGACCCTGAACCCTAAAAATACCCTTTTACCCAAAAACTGAAAACTGACCCTGAACCCTAAAAATACCCCTTTACCCAAAAACTGACCCTGAACCATAAAAATACCCCTTTTCCCAAAAACTGAAAACTGACCCCGAACCCTAAAAATACCCCTTTACCCAAAAACTGAAAACTGACCCTGAACCCTAAAAATACCCCTTTACCCAAAAAACTGAAAACTGACCCTGAACCTTAAAAATACCCCTTTACCCAAAAACCCAAATAATATTTTTAATAAAATAATATACTTACCAATACTTACGTTGTAATGGTATGCGTTGTAAAAGTACCTGCGTTGTAAATACATGCGTGGTAATAGTATGCGTTGTAATGGATCCTGCGTTGTAAAAAATGCGTGGTAATGGTAGGTCGTGGTAAAAGTTGCGTTGTAAAGGTTGTATACCATCTTAGACAAATTAAACCCTCTTGCCTTGCTAACCACCAACTCCACAAAACTAGTCGGATCTAAATCTATATTCAAAAACCTCACTCCTAAAACTAGACAATAAACTCAATTCAAGCATAAGATTCTCAAACATGGAATCCCTATGGAATAACTGTAACATTAAGTACAACGGTAGACCCATACACTTTGAGGCTTGGATCGATAGGGGTATCTTCTTCCCTCAACAATTGGAACGTGTATCATATCCTTTCACTTTGACGGAAATCCAAAGTACATGCACTTTACATAATATGGAATTTTATAATTTTCTTAAAATCAAAGTGGCCATAACGAAGTCTGAGCTACATAAAACAACCCCCATCTCTACCAAGCTTCATCACTAAAATTAATAAAGTTGGGACATCAAGACATCTGCGTGTTACAGCCCACAGATTCAGGATGCCTCCCCAGCAGCACTCACTCTACAGATGCCAACAAGGAGGAAAGCGGAACAAGTCGGAAAAAAAAACACATTACTTATGCCAAAATTCAAGAGCTTCACTTGCTGAAACATAATGCACAGAGCTCTGGTCTTGTTTCTGTATTTCCATCGGAACCCTCTATGCCAGGGAGCATGCTGAATTTGTTGAGCTGTAAAAAGGACGTATTGTTCACAACTCTGGAAATGATGTCCCTAAGGGGGGTGCTGAGGGTCTATGAAGCTCGTGCAGTGTGTGTATTGCTTCAAACCATTATACAACTTATAGACTTCCTGTCAATATTTTTTATTTGGCGGCTGCACCGGTTATGTATCCCTGCAGACCCGCCATAACATATCCCTCTCTGGAGGGGAATCTGTTAGGATTGGGCACGCCCGCGCTGCCCGTAACTCACGAGTCTCATTTGTTAGAAGTGCAGGGGTCTCAGTGTGTTCTAAGGGGAGTGCTGTATCACGCCTGTGCATCCAGTGATTTAGAGTATCTATCGCATTGCAAGTACACTAATTACAGTAATAACAGCATCCGTAGCCACACCTTTCAGTCTACTCGTGATGTCACCCAGCTACTCTCTAATGTGGGAGAAAAGATTAACAGTCACTGAGAGCATTTGGAGGAGACAGCAGAGAGAGCACACGGCAGGGGAATGTGGTTAAGTGACAGCTTTCCTTATTCTAGCTATAGCCCAGTGACACAAACGGTCACAGACGGGCCATTTTCTAATCCAGACCCTGCATGACGTATGGCCACACGCTTCCTGGCAGAAATCTCAGAGGACCAGTAAAGGGAAGGAGATTGAAGCCGACAAGACTGTGCATCTTGAAAAGGGCTGCAACATGTGTAGCGAATAGCAGAGAATCAAGACCAGACAAGGGGTGAGAGCAGAGAAAGAACGAGGTGGGTTTCGGCAGACCCATTAAAGCAGCAAAGCCAGTTATGTCATTATGGGGCAAAGAGCTGCTATCGCAGTGCTTTCGTGTACTTGTTGTGCTTGTTTCTTGTAATTCATGGGAAATATTTGTTTAACTGTGAGTTGCATTTTAGGCATTGTTTTTAAATGCAGGCTCATGGGATCATGCTGATGCAAACATCGCAGAGCCTGAAGGAAAGAAAGAATAACTGGAGTGAGGAGTAGGAGGCAGCTACCGCGAGGAGAGGGAGCAAGCGTGGGCACGAGCGAGTTCCTGGGCCTAAACAAGCACAAAGAAAAAACAGTGCTCTCAAACTAATAAATAACATGACGAGTTAGAGAACATGTAACAGGGGTAGTCCTCTTAGGATGTTACAAAAGTAGAAAAGGAGGGACAACTGAACATATTAACAAAAGAAAAGCAGCCATTTGCGAAGGACAGTAAAAGTAGCCAAATACAAAGACGGTGGTGCTTAAATCCCCATATTCGGCTGCATGCGCTGCCTAGGCGAGACCTAATAAACAGAAAAAGTGAGGGACAACAAACCGTCTGGCTTGAACAAAAAAAACATCAAACATCAGCAGTGGGCGATGAAGGCCTGTGGTTGCACATGCAGTAACTACCATCTACAAAGGAAGGAATGGTTGCACATGCACGACCCACCATCAGCATAAAAGGCTTAATTATTGAGCAGAAAGGACCAGACACAGCTGCTGTGGTTCCTACCCCTGGTTGCTGCCACACACAAAAATAACTGACAGGTACGGTGCCACTGCTCAGCTCGTTTTTAGCCTCTCTTACTGTACTTACTTTTTACATTTTAATTTGCATACGATTAATTTCTTTGGTGATTACCTTGCTTGTGTGTCATGCTCCTGCCCTGGTTTGCTGCAGCTGCTGTGGCGTTTGTGTGGAGGGCTAAAGAGACCATAATCGACACCCACTTCTGGGGTCGCAGTCACTTCCTGTTCGTGTGTGGTCTAGTTACTCCAGTAAACCATCTTACAAGAGATGGCTGAGTGGACGAGCCAAAGGCAAGCCAGTCAGTGCATCCGGGCCAAGGCCTGGGGCCGGAAACCCTGGTCTTTTGCAGTCAGAGGTTAGATCCTACACCCCCATGTTTTTGCATGGTCTAAGGCTTGCACGTAAAAATCACTGTCAGGCTTTTTAACCTAACACCCGCCCACCCTCATGTGCATTCGGCCAGTTTGTTTGCTCCCTACCATCATCTATCCTAGGGTTGGTAACCCTTTGTTTAGGCCACAGGTCAGGGATGTTTAGCATGAGATTTTCTCCAGTTGCCAGGATGAACTCTTCCCGTCCCAAGAATTTCTCTGTGTTAGCTTGAATTGCCATTCTCTCACTAAGCACCAGCTGCACTTATTTAATATTCTCTGTGATGTTAGTCCCGAAACAGTATTTCTTACACAAACCTGGCTACACAAAGGTTCCCTACCTGACATTATTTCAATACTTCCCGCCAATTTAGACCTGATGGCACGAAATAGAACTCATAGAATTGGTGGCGGTATTACCATCATCTTTAAAAAGGCTTTTAAATATAAAATAAAGGGCTTCCAGATTCCTAACTGTGAAGCCCTGCTATTTACTCTTTCCTTGACGCCAATATTTACGTTCTCTGGGGCACTGATTTAGCGTCCCCCTGGGTACCCCAGTGATTGGTGTTCAGCTCTTCCGGATTTACTGGCTCCCCATATTCTGCGGCCAGCCAACTTTACTTTGCTCAGCAATATCCATCTTCACCTTGAGGAAGCTAATAACAATATATCCACAGCTTTTATCGACTAAATAGACACTCAATCTCGCTCTCCTCAGATCTGCACCCACTCACATTGTTGTGCACCTTTTGGACCCCATTTTTTCCAACCTAAAAGCCTTGACGGTCACTCCTCCCATACAACTCTGTTGGTCGGATCGTTCTGCGGTGCCTTTCAGAATCAGGGTCTTCTCCGCCCCTCTTTCTCTGCTTGTTTTGAAACTTAGAGCCAGGAACTGGTCCAAACTCAACATTTCAGAGTTAAATGAGCTGCTTCTCAATATGATACCCACCCTTATCTCTCAACCTGAACCTGACCAAATCTCTGTGCACCAATGGCTTACTTAGGCCACTGATTCCATCTTGCTGTCCACGTCTAAACGGACGTGCAGAACTCATCCTCCTGTTCCTTGGTTCACTTACGCCCTCAGACAAGAAAACAAACTATGTAAAATCGTAGAAAGGATGTGGAGAAAACTTTATGCTGTTGAGGCGAAGTCCGAATATGTGGCTGCGCTGAAAAAATAGTTTGCCCACGTAAATCAGCGCATAGCATAGCATGTACTTTACTGAGAAGATTACAAGCTTTTAACATTGTCAGAAGACTCTCTTTAAAGTAGTAAAGCAGCAACATTCTGCCTCCACTCTCTCTTTCACAACATCAGAGCAATGAGTTAGCTACTTTCTTTCAAGGTAAAGTTGATATAATTCACCGCCAATTAGCAGCAGATGCTGCTAAGATAGAGTGCCCTTCGCATCTTGTTGCCCTGTCGGAAAGTCACGAGGAAGTGAGCCTTTAGTCTAATACGCCTGAGGAGACCTCCAAAATTAGGGCATAGTCCTCTTTGGGTATGCAGACATTAAAAAGTATGCTATAATCTATTAAGTCTTGCTCCCTGCTAGATCCCCTCCCTCCTGCGAAACTCATACTTTAGGATTACTCAGTCTTAACTGTCATACTAAAACTTCTCAATGCTTCTCTGAAAAAGGGTTACGTTCCTCAGAATTGGAAGCACGCCCTTGTCCTTCCCTAGTTAAAACAAAATGATTTGGACCCTTCCTGTTGGTCACATTTCCGTCCGATTTACCTTCTTTCTGTCTTTTCCAAAACCTTGGAAAAGCATGTTAATACTCAACTCACCTAACCGGCTGCTTTACCTTTCACAGTCTGGGTTCCGCACCGAATCTGCTCCACCTACCAGACCAGTGCTGCCACATAAATAACCGACCGCAAGTGAAAGGCAGTTGAAGTGCCCTGCCAGCCGCCTGACTTCTTCAGTGGACACCCCATGGCCCATGTCGCGTGGAAGATGCACGCGGACCGGTGTTGGGGGCACAGCAGCCCCTCAAACCCATGCTCAGGCAGACAAAATGGCAGATGCGGGAACGGCTGATTTGATGTCCCGCAAATTGGATGCAGTGCTGGCGGTGGTGGAGAAGCTTGGGGAAACAATGAACCAGATCCGCACCTCCCTGGAAAGCAAGATAGACAAGGTGGTCGTCGATCTCACTTTGCTCCATGCAGACCACCGAAAGCTCACGGACCGAACCACTACTGCCAAAGCTGCCATTGTTGACATTTCCCCATGAGTGGACACGGCGGAGGAGCACATCCAGGGCCTTCTAAACAGAGTGGAGTACGTGGAAGACAGGGCTGAGGATGCTGAGGGCCGAACTCGACACAACAATATCTGTGTGGTGGGCCTGCCGGAAGGGACGGAGGGCAAAGACCCGGTGTCCTACACTGAACACTGGCTTTGCACACTGCTGCCTGGGGAAGCCCTCTCTCCTCAGTTTGTCATCGAGAGGGCGCACAGAGTACCAGCTAGGCCCCCACCCCCAGGCTCAAATCCAAGACCGCTTCTAATCAGCCTGTTGAACTACAAAGACAGAGATGCCGTACTCCAGGAAACCAGGAAGTTACAAGACATACAGGTGGAAAATCACAGTCATGTTTTGCCCGGACTACACACAGCAAGTTCAGAAACAACGATACTCATACATGGCAGTGAAAAGGCGACTACGGCAGAACAATCTCAAGTACTCTTTACTGTTTCCAGCAAAGCTAAAGTAGTCACAAACGGAAAGACTCACTCCTTTAACACCTCAGAGGGAGCGGAGGACTGGCTTGACAGTTATGACTCCACGGGCGGTAGGTTCCAGACCACCAGAATGAGAGAGCTGAATCCCACTGTCTCCCCACGCCGTCGTCGTAGGGTAAAGAAAAAAACACTCAGCCCTCAACCTCTCAAACCCCTCAGACCAGTCCCGGAGCTGATACTGAGCGGCCAACTCCAGGCCCTCCAGGCGGTTGCGGCTATCAGCAGGACACAGGATGAAGAGGCTAACTCAACTTCTGACCAGCAAGGACCGGCAAGTGAAGACGATCTCTGACAGTTTTCTGGCCTCACAAGACTCATGTGAACTGCCTCAAGTTACTCCACAGACCTCTCAATACATTGACTAGACTCCTGCTCTCTATATTTCCTTCCAACCACAAAGACTATGACACAATATATGCAAGTATTATAGATCTGCGTTCAGATTGAATGATCCAATCATTTGCTCTCCATGTCAGAAATGTGTATCAATGCTAGGGTTATGGCTAAAAGCGTGAGGCGAGAGTCGTAGTCGAAAACCGATTCCAGTGTTAACAGGTGGGGGTTCCTTCACCTCCCCCCAAAGGGAACATCATGTTTGACATTTGAGCTGCAGCCCTGATCCGCGTGCACTTAGCCGGAGGTTGGGGAGCTGCCGGAGATGAACCCCTATTGTTTGAGACCTCTTAGATTGCTGCGTACTGTAGTCCCCCTAGACATTGGTTAAATGTTGCTTCTTGTTTGGACGGTTGCCTGTTGCACACTCGCCATTTTGGTATTTTTCTTTCAATACAGTTTATGTGTTTGTTACGCCATCATTTACGCACTGAGGTATGGTAGTCAGGGAATTGGCTCAATGGGGGCACATAATCTGCAACCGTTTTCAAACACAATACTTCAATTCTCCACGATCATCGGCCCGACACGGCTTGTGCGGTAGCGATAATCACACACCATGGCACTCATTAGGATAGGCACCTGGAATGTGAGAGGTATACACAGCCCATCATGCAGGTACCTCATTTACTCCTATCTCAAAGGACATCGTATACAAATAACCCTCCTCCAAGAGACACACCTGCCCAAACCAGAGGTGACACAATTACACAGGAGGTGGAGATGGCAATTATACGCTACAGGCTACTCAGCATACACCAGGTGAGTTTTGATATGGGTGAGGCCAGGGACTCCCTTCCCGGTGGTGGACTCTTCAATAAACGCAGAAGGCAGATACGTAATAGTAAGGGGCACACTGGACGGAAGACCGGTGTTTAATGCATCATTGTTCGCGCCAAATTCCAATCAGGCCGCTTTTTTTAACCACTTCCGCGCTAATGACAAAGCCAGCTCGTCATGGGCGTTACCTGCGCTACGCGGATGACGAGCTGGCTTTGTCATAAACAGCGCATTTTTGAAATTCCAGCGTATCGCGGTAGCGCGGAAGCGGTTAAATGCTGTCACACAAAATGGCCGCATGGCATGCTACCCCCATGGTGTTAGGAGGAGACTAGAAATAGCGTCTTATACATTTCGCTGGACCGCTCCTCCCCCCCACCTGGCACATCCACATATGCTGCAATGAAAGCGTTAAATAACTGGGCGACGCAGTGGCACCTAACAGACGCTTGGAGGCATAGAAATCCACAAGACAGAATGTATTCCTATTACTCGGGTGCGCATGGTCTCCACGTACGCTTGGATCGTTTTATGGTATCCGGCGATCTCTTGCCATGTGTTTCAGGTTCGTATTACATGGGGCGGACACACTCAGCCCACAACCCACATGTGCTTGAGCTAGTGTGGGAGGGTGATGTGCCGCCAATCCCTATCTGGCGCCTCCAGCCCAACACTTTGCTTGACGTGCCATTTCGCGACTTGCTAGCAACCACCATAGCATAATACTTTGATGAAAATGTCGGCACAGCCTCGTCACCACTGTTAGAGTGGGACGCTCATAAGGTTGTCGTGAAGGGACACTGTCTGGAAGCACAAGCAGGCACACAAGTACAGCTAGAGAAAGATCTCACCACTATAGAGAGAAAATTGGCACCCAGTGAGCAAGAGGCGGCTGAGGGATACCCCAGACAACTTGCACGGCACAGGGAGGAACACGCTTGGTTACTAGAATGGCTCTCACATGGGGGACAAAGCAGGGAAATTGCTAACATGGTTGATTCACCAAGGCGAGACGACGACCCCGGTGGCATTAGTACGCACAGCACAAGGGGTTACAGTATACACATAGCGAGACATACATCGCGAGTTCACAAAACATTATCTGGAATTATATAAATCCCACGTGTAAGCTACCCAAATGGAGCTGCAGATCTATCTTGAGGGGATCACCCTGCCACATCCTACGCGTGATCAGAGAGCAGAACTGAACGATCCTATCCTTCTAGAGGAGGTCCAGGAAAGCATATTCTCATTATCGAACGGAAAGGCACCGGGACCCGATGGCCTACTGACAGAATTTTACAAGGCCTAAGCACACATACTAGCGCCGCAGCTGCTAAAGGAGTATGAAACTGCTGTAGATGACTCCACAGTCCCTGACACACAAAATTCTACTCAAACCCAGTAGAAACCCTGAAGCCTTAGGTTCTTATCGTCCATTAGCCTTCCTAAACACTGATTACAAGATCCTTGCATCGATCATGGCTAAGCGCTTAGCCCCATTGGTAAAAACACTGGTACATCCTGACCAGAATGGTTTAGTCCCTGCCAGAAGCACGTAACTCAATATATGCAGGTTCTTCGGGATTAAGAAGTATGCACTGCACAGATGGCCACGCTCTGGCTACCTAGTGCTGGACCTGGAGAAGGCCTTCGACTCCCTGGAATGGCCCTATTTGGCGGCGATATTACACAAATACGAGCTGGGGGACCATTACATGAGCATGGTCCAACTGCTTTACCAACGCCCTAATGTTTGAGTTCGGACTGGCTGGCTCATTTCGGATCCCATCCAGGTGGAAAGAGGCACGCGTCAAGGATGCCCCCTGTCCCCGTTGCTATTCTCCCTAGCCATGGAGCCACTAGCGATGCTACTTTGCAGAGATGGCAATACATGGAGCATAAAATTAGGTGATGGAACACATGCCGTTTCTTTATATGCAGACGACCTGCTATGTGTGTGATCTGCACGATATTCCCACAACTATAGCGGACATGCTCAGGGACTTTGAGAAAGTTGGGACTTCGGGTGAACTGGGCAACATCGGGAGTCTACCCCTTTAGTGAAAATACGGTGGAGACGGATGTGTTTATAAATGGCTCCACTCTCACTTGATACCCCACCACGTTCCGTTATCTTGGTGTCTTCATATATCGATCACCCACCAACATACTAGAAGGAAACCTAACCAGAGCTATCTCAGTTGTTAAGGCCCAAGTGCACTTTTGGAATTCACATTGATAAAAATGGTAATCCTGCCAAAATTATTATACTATTTTCCGAACCTCCTGATCCATGTCCCAGCCAAACTTTTCCATGAGCTGGAACGTCTGTTCCGTGACTTAATCTGGAACAAAGGCAGACCCCGGGTTGCAGTGTGGAAACTATACGCCCCCACCATTTCCAGTATATCCTGGAATCCCTCCCATGTAAGGGTGATGAAGACAGACCCCCACACCCTCGAACGGATTTCCACTCAGGCCCCCCTGAATATATTCTTGAGGCCTTCCCCCATGTCCCAGGAAACCCTCCTCCCCTTGATGGCCACGGTAAAGAGTGGTTCTCCTACTGACCCAGCGCCACTAAACATTCTGACACAGGTCACCCCAATAATAGCCCCTAATTTCATAAATCTGATCAATGCCTCGCTGGCTACTGGAATAGTTCCCATCAAATGGAAAGGGGCGAGGGTTAAAGCTCTGCCTCAAAAGCCTGATCTGGACCCTGTAGAATTGGCAACTATCGCCCCATATCCCTTCTGCCAGTTATAAGCAAGGTGATAGAGAAACACGTCAACCTAACTGTAGAGTTGATTAAATGCATGTTACATTATTGGAATGTTGCTATGTTGCTAGGATAGAATGTTAGCTTTTGAATAGATTGATTACTGAAAGCTTTGAAGCTGAGCTGGAGGTACCTGAACCTACTCTTCAATAAAGATATCTTTTCTTCTGTACTTGCGTGGAAATTGAATCTTTACATTGGCGACGAGGATGGGATATCATATTGAATGAAGATTTAAGGAGGATGGAAGATAATGGACTAACAATAAAAAGAGAAAAAAATCAATTGAAAAGGGACAATGTAACATACCTGGGGCATGAAATTTGAAAGGATGATATCAAGCCCAAAAACTGCATCATTACTGCAGTTAAAGATTCTCCTACTCCACAAAATAAAGATAAACTTAAATCCTTTTTAGGGCTTGCTGAACATTGCTCAAAATTTGTCAGGGGTTTCACAGAGATTGTTGAACCACTAAGACTACAAATGAAAAAAGGAGTTGTCTCTGCCTGGAATGAAGACTGTGACAAAGCGTTCAACCGAATAAAAAATAGCATTATTAGTGCCCCTATTCTGGGTCATTTTAATGTCAAAGAAAAAACCTTTGTCACAACTGATGCAAGTGCGGTAGGAATTGGGGCTGTTTTAACTCAGTTAAGTAATGGTGAAGAGAAAATTATAGGATTTGCATCTAGGAAATTACGTGATGCAGAATTATCATATTCCGTAATTGAAAGAGAAGCCTTAGCATGTTGTTGGGGAATTAAACATTTTAAGTATTTTGTATGGGGCTTGCCTTTTAATGTTCAAACAGATCATAAGCCATTAGTTCATTTATTCAAAGGAGGGAGAGGCTTGGAGGGTAGTGTTACTCCTAGAATTTTCCGGATGGATATTATCTGTACTTGAATATAATTTTGTAGTTGAGTATGTGAAGCGTTTAAGGAATGTTGTCGCTGATTATTTATCCAGAATGCCAATCGAAAATATGGATAATGGTGTGGAAGACATGGTTGAGTAAGTGCCCAATAGTAGTAGTGACGAGTATGCTTTTAGTAAGGAGGATTGGACAAATGCTATGTCAAATGATGAAGTTTTACAGCAAATTGTCAATGGAGTCTCACAAGGGTGGCATCAAAACATCATAGAGGATGCTAGATTCAGACGTTTCTATCATGTAGAGGGTGAGCTGAGTGTGTGTGATTGAAAGTTGATGAGGAGATATCAACTTGTACCACCAGTAGGACTAAGGAGCAAAATTGTAAATATTGCTCATGAGGCACACTTGGGAAGAAACATGACTAAAAGGAGGGTACGGCAGTCATATTGGTGGCCGGGCATGAATAGTGATATAGAAGATGCGGTGAGAGAGTGTTGTGCTTGCGCTCAAGCAGATAAAACTAAGGTTATTAGACAACCTCCTTTAGTATGTACGAAGTTTCCTAAACGTCCGTGGGAAGAGAGTAACAATTGATTTTTTAGGACCAATTTCCAGACTTGGTTCTCGCAACAAATTCTTGATGGTTATAGTTGATTATCATTCTAAATGGTTTGTAGTGGAAAGCACTGAGTTCATAAACACTCAAAGTTATTAATTCTATGGAGAGACTATTTTTAAATGAAAGAATACCCAAGATTTTAGTATCTGATAATGGTGTCCAACTGGTGTCAAGGGAAATGCAAGAATTTCTTTCCAAATTTGGAATTAGTCACATGAGAGTTACTCTGTTTAGACCACAAGCAAATGGTTTGGTTGAAAGAATCAATCGACTGATTATAGGAAATATCCAGTTATCACTTGCTAATGCTTTGCCATGGCGTGAGAAATTAAAAAAACGTGTGTGGTCCTATAGAATAACACCGCACTTGGTAACTGGTGTTTCACCATTTATATCTCTGAAAGGACGTGAGCCAGGAGTGAAAGAAGTGCCTGGTTGGTTAAAGGAGAGAGCGTGTGTGTGCGTTGACCGGACCGCTCTAGAGAACAAAGTGGTTCAAATGAAACATGATGCTACAGAATACTATAATGTTAAGAGAAGTGTTATAGATCTTGATATTAAGACTGGCGATTGGGTGGTTATAAAACGTGGTGGAATTATCACAAAGGGTGACAGCAAATTTTCTGCACCTATTCAAGTAAAATCTGTAAAAAGAAATGTTATTTTGTCTCATTGCTCGGCTTGGAGTACAGGAAATGTGCTCCTGGGCCTGCTTTTGACAGCTAATGGAATTTAAATAAAAAAAATAAAAAATGAATGTTTTGTTTTTCTTATTATTGAATTTACTGTCTATTAATTTTATAACTACCGCCCCATATCCCTTCTGCTAGCAAGTGAATGATAAGAAGGGAGATGTGTAGAGTTGATTACATGCATGTTACATCGTTGGAATGTTGCTTATGTTGCTAGGATAGAATGTTAGCTTTTGAATAGATTGATTACTGAAAGCTGTGACACTGAGCTGGAGGTACCTGAAGGATTAGTTACTTACCTGTAATCCTAGTTCTCTTCCAGGGGTATCCTCATCAAAGTCATAAGCATTAGAATATTCCCGCCCATGTGCGGGACCCCGGAAACACTATATTATATGTGCCCCACATATATATACTCGTATATATATAAATACATATATATATATATATATATATAACATGCAATAGCAGCCAATAAAAACAGAGCTGAAATATGCTGTGTAGAATTTCCACCATACATGCAATAATAATAAGCATTAGAAACATGAGAAACAACACAAAGTTTGTTTTAGAAACTGTTTTAATGCTCAGAAAGCAGTAGAAATTCTTATAACTCACTGGAAGCATAGAAAGCTCCCAGGCTGCATTGCAAACACACAGTCTAAAAAGACTGAAAAGCTAACCTGTAGCTACATTGCAATAAACTGACACCGTGCCTTTAAGGCACTCATGACCCCCAGTATCCCATCATGCCTCAGGGGTGACAGTTAGGTCAGTTGTTCTTTTCGGAGACTGAAAATAAACCCAATAACAAATAGGTTAACCATATCTCCTTATTAAAGAATGTCCTTTGCCCGGGGAGGCGGGAGGGTTGCTTATGACTTTGATGAGGATACCCCTGGAAGAGAACTAGGATTACAGGTAAGTAACTAATCCTTCTCTTCCAGGGGATCCTCATCAATAGTCATAAGCATTAGAATAGAATAGCGAGCCTCACCTCATCTCCCTGCGGGCAAAGGAGTAACAATACAGTAATAAACCATATTAAGCCTAGTATTCACTAAGCTTGTACAGGCCGTAGGCTACCCAAATAGATTCCTCAAAGAGGCTTGTCCTACTTGAGTATCGGCCCTGGAATCAGACTCGAGACAGTAATGTCTCGTAAAGGTATGAACTGATTTCCAAGTCGCAGCCTTGCATATCTCTGACATTGGGATGTCGTGCAAGAAGGCTACTGTAGCGGCCTTCCCTCTAGTGGAATGCGCTTTGGGCGACTGCAACAAAGGCTTGCCTGCAAGCTGATAAGCCAATTTAATGCAAGAGACAATCCATCTCGCGATGGACCTCTTGGCCGCTGGAAAACCTGTTCGCATTGAACCATAGTTCACAAACAGTTGATCCGTTTTCCTAATCCCTTTAGTCATTTCCAAATAGAACTTGAGCACTCTCTTAAGATCTAAGGAGTGAAGTGACCGCTCGGCTGGGGTCGTAGGATTTGGAAAAAATGAAGGAAGGGAAATGGACTGATTTATATGAAAATCAGAGATGACTTTAGGTAGGAAAGCTGGATGAGCCCTTAGGACTACCCTATTGTGATGAAAGATAGTGTATGGTTCTTTCGCACAGAGAGCTTGAATCTCGCTGACTCTGCGAGCAGAGGTAATCGCCACCAAAAAGGCCGCCTTCCAAGAGAGATGTTGCAAAGAGGCCTTGTGGATGGGCTCAAAAGGTGGTGACATTAACCTGGATAGCACCAGGTTTAATTCCCATGGAGGAGAAGGATTTCGCACAGGGGGATACACTTTCTTCAACCCCTGGAGGAAGTCCTTAACCACTGGAACCTGAAAGAAAGACACCTGATCTGGTGATTTTCTGTATGCTACTATGGCTGACAAATGCACCCTAATAGAAGCATATTTCAAACCAGCAGTAGCTAGGGAAAGGAGGTATGGCAAAATGACGTCCTCCTGTCCTTTAGTCGGATCAAGGTGATGATCCCTACACCATAGGAAAAACCGCTTCCACTTAAACGCATAAGACGTTCTCGTGGAAGGTCTCTTAGCCTCCTTTAAAATGTTCATGCACTCAGGAGGCAAGTTCAAATGTCCATATTGCAGGACCTCAGGAGCCATGCTGTTAGGTTCAATGATGGGAGGTTGGGATGCATTATCCTCCCGTTCATTTTGCTCAACAGGTCCGGCCTGCAAGGGAGTCGTCTGTGTGGACACACAGACAGATGTAGAAGGTCCGGGTACCACCACTGCAGCGGCCAATCCGGAGCTATCAGGATCATTTCCATGTTCGACCTGCAGAGCTTGGAAACTACTCTCGGAATCAGAGCCAGGGGAGGAAACGCGTAAGCGAACGTCCCTGACCAATCCATCAGCAGAGCATTCCCCTGAGTTCCAGGCCGGTGGAACCTGGACGCGAAGGCGTGGCATTTGGAGTTTTCGTCGTCTGCAAACAAATCTATTGCTGGACGACCCCAGCAACGAAAAAGCTCTTCCACCACATCGTCGTTTAGCACCCAGTCTGGCTGATCTTCGAAGTGCCTGCTGAGTGCGTCTGCTTTTACGTTCAACTCGCCTGGCAGGTGCACCGCCACTATCGTGAGGCCTCGAGAGAGGAGCCAATGCCAAATTGCCTGAGCCTCTCGAGACAGAGGGCGAGATCTTGTGCCTCCTTGTTTGTTCAGATAGAACATGGTGGTCGTGTTGTCTGTCTGAACTAGGACTGAGTTGGACTCTATCGCTGGTAAAAACGCTTTGAGAGCCAGGAATACCGCTCTGAGTTCCAGCATATTGATGTGGTATGTCTGCTCCTGCGCAGACCACAGGCCTTGAATCTGAAGCGGACCCATATGCGCTCCCCAACCTTGTAGAGAGGCATCCGTCACTATCGACTGGTTTGGAAGAGGCTGGTGAAACCGAACCCCCACCAGCAGATTCTTTCTCCGTGTCCACCATTTGATGGCGTCTTTCGTCGCTTGGGAGAGCTTGATGCGATCCTCCCAAAGTCCTGTCGCCTGGTCCCATTGATCCTCCAGGGCCTGCTGTAGAGGCCGCATTCTCAGCCTTGCGTTTGGGATGAGAAAGATGCAGGATGCCATGGAACCCAGCAGGGATGCGACTTGTCCGGCTGTTGGAAGCCGAGAGTCTATCAGAATTCCACATTTCTGGTTCAGGGAAAAAAGTCTCTCCTCCGAAGGAAACGCTTTTCCCACTTTTGTGTCCAGAACGGAGCCTAGGTAGTGAATTGACTGTGTAGGCCGCTGGACTGACTTCTCCAGATTCACATGGAGACCGAGCCTGTGCAATTGGAGAAGACACAGATGTAGATCGTGCTTTACCCGCACTGGAGACGGACCTTTTAGGAGCCAGTCGTCCAAGTATGGGTATAGGAAGAGTCCCTTCTTGTGCAGAAAAGCCGCCACCACCGCCATGCATTTGGTGAAGACTCGTGGTGCGGACTTGAGACCGAAGGGCAGCACCGTGTACTGATAGTGTTTGTTCCCTACGACAAACCTCAAGTACTTGTGATGTTGTTGAGCAATTGGGATGTGAAAGTACGCATCTTGCAAGTCCACCGAACACATCCAATCTCCGGCTTGAAGATGTGGGCATATTTGGTGAAGAGCCAGCATGCGGAACTTTTCTCTGATGATGATCTTGTTTAGAAGTCGTAGATCGAGTATTGGTCTGAACTTGTCCTCCTGATCTTTTTTGGGGACAAGAAAGTACCTGGAGTAAACTCCCTTTCCTCTTTGAGCGAGAGGAACCTCCTCTATCGCTCGCTTTTGTAGTAGAACTGTTACCTCTCTTCGGAGCAAGCTTAGTTGGTGAGGGGAAGCGCTCTTTGGAGGTATGTTCTTTGGAGGAGCCAGGAAACGTAGTTTGTATCCATTGCGCAGTATATTCAGCACCCACTGATCCTTGGTGATGCTGACCCACTCTGCCAGGTGTTGTGAAGCACTTCCTCCCACTGGAGTGGGCAACGGCGCCAGAGGACGCCACTGATCAGGCTTTTCCTCCTCTTGTAGTGGTAGAGGATTGTTGATGACCTCCTCTACCTCTGCCAGGTTTACCTCGAAACTGGGGTTTTCCTTGGGCTTTACTTTGAGACCATTGAGGGGTTTGAACCCTCTGTTGAGCCCCTCTCCCCCTGTTGGGCTTGAAACGACGCTTGAACTCTTTCTTCTTTTCCAAGCCCACCGCTTTCACTGTGTCTAGTTCCGTCTTCATTCGGGTCATTTCTTCGTCCGCATGCTCACCGAAAAGAGCGGAACCCGAAAAGGGGAGATTAAGGATGCGATGTTGAGCATCCGGCTTCAGGCCTGTCAAGCGTAACCATGCCGATCTCCTGGCACAAACCCCATGAGAATAGGAATGCGCCGACAGGACAGCACCATCCGCAGCCGTGCTTATCATCTGATTCGCCACCAGACATCCTTCAGCCACGGTCTCTTCAAAGTCCTGCTGGTCTTCTTTTGGCAGCTTGGCTTTGAACCTTTCCATAGAGTCCCATAAGGCTCTGTCGTACCGACCCAGAAGTGCAGCCGCACTAGAAACCTTAAGAGTCGACGCAGCTGAGTTGCAAACTTTGCGACCCCAGGAGTCTTGCGTCTTGCTGTCCTTGTCTGGGGGGACGGAAGAAGAACCTGCCACTGCGTGTGTCTTCCTCGCCGCCGCCACAATAACAGTCTGCTGGCGGGTCCGATCTTACAAAAACCGGGTCAGAAGAGGCCGGTTTGTATTTCTTTTGGATGCGGGCTGGCACCGCTCTGTTAGCCGCCGGAGTTAGGAATACCTCCTTGACAGGATCTATAATCCCCGGAACTAATGGCAGTAGAGGCCGGGTGATCGCCTTTTTGTGTAGAGTCTCAAAAATGACTGTCGTGGTAACCTGAGGGACAGACATTTCAATGTTCAGCTTCTGAGCTCCTCTTTGCAAGACGTCCAGATACGTGCCAATGTCATCCACTGGGGAGGATCGGGACGTAGGACTGTCCGTCAAAGTAGGGGAGTAGTCCCTCTTGGAAGACCTGGTAGAAGAGGTCGAGGAAGTAGACGGAGTTCGTCGACGTCTACGGTGGACACTGTGCCTCCTCTCCTTGGATCGTTTCGAACGCACTTCACGTCTAGGAGAGCGAGACCTGACCCGCTCCTCTGGGTCTTTTCTGGGAGATCGGGTCCTTCTGGGAGATCTAGTTGGTGTTCTCACCGGAGATTTGCGCCTGGGAGGGCTATGCTTGTCCATCTCCTCCACTAGATCCTGAAGAGGAGACCTGTGCTGCGAGCTGGCGTAGTCCTGCATACGTTTTGCAGCTCCAGAATCTCTCCAATGATCCAAAGACTTATACCATCTAGGTGAAAGTCTGACTTTATCCGCCCAAGGGTCCGTCCGACGCTCAGGTGACTTGCGTACTGGACTTCTGGACTTCGAAGACGTAGTTGAGGAGCCAGAGGACCTTGAGGTGGAATGACGGGAAGCTGACTCCGTTACCATCACCACATCTGAACCTCTCGACACCGAGCGATCTTCCCTCGTGGTCGAGTGCTTTCGGGGAGTCGGCGGATCAAACAATCTTGTTTTAGATTGTCTATGCGAGGATGTATGGTCTCTCGACGTCGAGCGGCGATGAGCAGCCGCCGACGGAGTTCCACGTCTCGACGTCGAACGGTGAGTACCGGCCTTTGACGGAGACCTCTCCCTCGACGTCGAACGACGAGACCTCTCCCTCGACGTCGAACGACGATGCCCAGTCGTCGACGGAAGTCTCGACGTCGTCGACGAAGCACCCTGCCTCGACGTCGATTGACGATGTCTAATCGTCGACGGAGGTCTTTCACTCGGCGTCGAACGGTGATGACCAGCCGTCGACGGAGATTTCTGCATCGACGTCGAATGTCTGTGCGACGACGGTGGAGGGGTATTGGACACCCTCGACGCCGAGAGCTGACGAGACACCGACGGAGACTGCATCCTCGATGCCGATCGACTCTTCCCTGTCGACGGCGGAGGGGTCTTGGTCCTCGACGCCGAACGTCGCTTCTTCGACGACGGCTGAGTCACACTTCTCGACGCCGGTCGACGTCTGGATGACGACGGCGGAGGGGTGACCTCCCTCGACGCCGGTCGTCGCCTGGTTGACGACGGCGGAGGGGTCCTGGGTCTCGACGCCGACCGTCGCCCGGTTGACGGCGGCGGAGTTCCCTTCCTCGACGTCGGACGTCGCCCGGTTGACGCCGACGGAGGGGATTTCGACGATGGAACTGGATCCTTCGACGTCGTCGACGTACCTGGTCTTCTCTTCGACAGCGAGCCCGCCGTCGACGGTAGTTTAGACGATGAATGATCCACCGGTGGTTCTTTTCTCAGCGCCGAGCCCGACGCTGAGGGTGAGGGGTATGAAGACTTCTTTCTGGAAGATGAATGAGTCTTCTTGGAGCCCTTCTTCACCGGAGATCTTCCTCTTGATGACCTATGAGCTAGGCCATAAATGCGAATCCTCTCCCTGTCTTTTAAAGTTCTTCCTGACAGGTGTTCACAATGAGGACAGGTGTCTGGATCATGTTCCTCAGGCAGACACAGGATACAGACGTCGTGGTTGTCTGACTTGGCCTTCTTGTTGCCACAAGAAGGGCATTTGTGAAAGAGTGAAGGCATTTTCAGGAGAAAATGCTCACCAAATTGACTGAAAAAGACAGTATCTTACTTGACTAGATGTTAAATGTCGAGTAAGAACAAAAAATTGTCAAAAGTGAAGAGTTTTTCTGTCAAAAAACAGGAAAATTAGTGGAGCTGTGTAACCAGGGTCCTTCTCTGAAGGAGCCGGAAAGAACAACTGACCTAACTGTCACCCCTGAGGCATGATGGGATACTGGGGGTCATGAGTGCCTTAAAGGCACGGTGTCAGTTTATTGCAATGTAGCTACAGGTTAGCTTTTCAGTCTTTTTAGACTGTGTGTTTGCAATGCAGCCTGGGAGCTTTCTATGCTTCCAGTGAGTTATAAGAATTTCTACTGCTTTCTGAGCATTAAAACAGTTTCTAAAACAAACTTTGTGTTGTTTCTCATGTTTCTAATGCTTATTATTATTGCATGTATGGTGGAAATTCTACACAGCATATTTCAGCTCTGTTTTTATTGGCTGCTATTGCATGTTATATATATATATATGTATTTATATATATATTCACAGAAAAAACCATAGGTTATAGACCATATATAGTTAGGAATTAGCATTTACAAAACCTTGAAAATTCACTGAAAAAACCATAGGTTATAGACCATATATAGTTAGGAATTAGCATTTAGAAAACCTTATTTTACTCACACAAAACCATTGAAATTCCATATATAGTTAGTTGCACTAAGTATATATCGCGCACCCGCAATCCACTGCTGATGATGTCACATATTACATCATTCATGACATGGTCAGTGACATCACTGATGACATCACTGATGACATCTCAAATGACATCACTGATGACATCACTGATGACATCATCCATTGACTGTGTGTTTCTGTAAAGTTTAAATATGTTTTACATATTGAAGAATGAGTAGATGTATAAGTGTCTGGATGAAGGATTTAGGTGCGTGACTGACTGTATGAGTGAGTGATTAAATGTGTCTCACTGAGTGCATGGGTTAGTGACTAAACTGTCTTAATTTGTGCATCATTATGTCTGTTGTTCTGTAAACTGCTGCATGTGTTGATCAGTAGCTATATGAGTAACTATATGGGTTATTGATTGATTGCCCAAGTATTTGTATGGGAGACTGAGTGTGTGTGTGGCTAGCTGGGAGGTGTGTGACTCTGTGCAGATCAATCTGTACTTGTATCAATGATTGTATAAGAAGGTAAGTATGTGTTAGTATATGTTTGAAAATGTAAGGTGCTCTATGTTTAACTGTATAGACAAGAAAATGGAAGTGTCATTGATTCTTTACAGGACTGACTAGGTGTGTGAGTAACTCCATGGATGAGTGGCAGACTGTGAGTGTCTGTATAGGTGTATGAGTGCATATGATAGTGTTGTAAAGATGAGTGATTGTATGTATGAATGATTGTATGGGTGAATGAGTGAAGGTGTGTGTAGACGTAGCAATCAGTGAGTGCGTATGTAGTAACTAGTATTGGTGTGTCAATGGTTTCAAAAATTATACTCTCTTTTTAACACTGGGTGAAACAGAGGTTATATTAAAATGTGAGGAGATGCATTGTATTGTCACATGAATGATATCATCAGTGATGTGGTCATTGATGTCAAATGAGATGTCATCAGTGATGTCATCAGTGATGTCATTTGAGATGTCATCAGTGATGTCATCAGTGATGTCACTGACCATGTCATGAATGATGTAATATGTGACATCATCAGCAGTGGATTGCGGGTGCGCGATATATACTTAGTGCAACTAACTATATATGGAATTTCAATGGTTTTGTGTGAGTAAAATAAGGTTTTCTAAATGCTAATTCCTAACTATATATGGTCTATAACCTATGGTTTTTTCAGTGAATTTTCAAGGTTTTGTAAATGCTAATTCCTAACTATATATGGTCTATAACCTATGGTTTTTTCTGTGAATTTCATTGGTTTTTTTAACAGCTAATATCTGTAGCTGTAAAATGTATTCTTCTTTAAATCCAAAAATATATTTTATATGTTTATGAATAATTTTTTTTTTAAATATTTTTTTTTCTTCGTTCCCGCTTCGCGAATCGGGAAGCTTCCCGTTAGCTGACCTTGATGCCGCGAAATAGACCGCGAGCCGGTAAACGTTTCTTTACCGCAAGTGCCGCGTTAGAAAATAACATCGTGACGCCTCCCGTCCGCATGACGTTTCACGTTGTCGCGTGATACGTCATATGACGTGCTACGTTAGCGAACTGGTACGCGAAGCGAGTCGCAAAGCGCAGGTTTCTGGAAGCAAACCGGGAGGCCCTGCAAAGCGCTTAACGTAAACACAGCAAGTCATGTGACTTGGTAATAACACTTTTCATTGGTTCATTTCACTTTTGGTTTCCTAATGATGTAAGACTAGGTCATATAATCTAAAATGAACACTTTTGATTGGTTGAGAACTCTTGTTTTTCCCAAATGATGAAAATCCCTCCTTCTTTCCTCACTCTGACTTTCATCATTGTGAGAGAAAGACCCTTTGTGATCACTGAGCAATGGCTTCTTTAGTAGCTTCAGCTGGTGCTTCCCCACCACCTCCACCACATCCAAGGAAGAGTGGACCACCTGCTCAAGTTATAATTCAACAAGAAGAAGAAGAAGAGGAACAGGACGACGAGCACGAAGAGAGGCAGTTTTTGCCTGAGCAGCCCAGGACGTCTCACCGGAAAGAAAACTTCATTTGGCAATTTTTTAAAATTCCCAAAGGTCAGAAAAAAGTAAATGCAAGATACGTAACTTGCCTTATATGTCAAGATAGACTGTCCAGAGGAACCGAGAAAAAATACAGTTTCGGAAACTACACAATGCATCGCCATATGACTAGGTGGCATCCTAACAACTACAGTGCTGCACAGTTTCGGAACGACCTAGATAATCTCCCTATTATGGCCAGAAGATCTGTTGTACCGGAAGTAACGGGACCAGAGGGCAGGGAGATGGTGCCAAATATACAAATGAAATTTGGTGAAGTAAAACACATCTGCGTATTTTGCGATGGATTCATTTCCTACGGAGAAAAAAGCATCACTCTGATCAACAGAGCTATTGACTATCATATGCAAGTTTGTACGAAACGCCCAAAATAATAAATACTTCTTTTTTTGTTTTGTTGCTCCTGTTGAGCCCTTTACAATGAATCGTTTTCATTGCCCCCTCCAAGAAAACCCCAAAAAAATATAAAACTGTTCAGAAAAATTCAAAAAAAGTAAAAAAATGTTCCGAAAAATAATAAAAAAAATATAAAACAACAAAAACAATTAAAAAAAAGTTCTTTTCAGAACTACCTCCCCGTTATTAAAAAATTGGTACAATATTTGGAACTGTGCCAACCTCTATTTCTCTTAGTTCGCTTCCCAGTTCGCTCGCCGGTACGCGAACCAGAAGCGAACCAAAAACAGTAAGTATAAGGGAAGGAAACAGACACTTATGTTAAAAGAAAGACAGCTATAGGGGAGTAAACTAGAGATACTATTACCCGTAATCCACTGCTGATGATGTCACATATTACATCATTCATGACATGCTCAGTGACATCATCAGCAGAGGATTGCGGGTTTTTTGGCAACGTGCCTTATCCACGGTTTAATAACGCTGCCTTTTGCTTTATATAAGTTTTCAAATTGTATGACATATATACCAATAGGTCGTTATGAACCTTTAGGTAGTGCTTTTCTTCATGAGGTCTGGTCGCTTCCATACACATACAGATGTTTCAAAGATGATCAAGAAGTTTATCTGAATGGAGAGGAATGCACTGAGACGCCAGATCATTCACTAATGTGTAGGCACATACAGTTACACGGTTCATGCAACAAACACCGACCAAATATGGCTTGCGTGTTGCAAGGCACGCCAGTTCCTGCTATCATCCCCACGTTCAAGTTGTTGGAAAATGGTAGTTATTTGATGCTCAATAATGAAGATTGTTCTGAGTTAATTAAAAGTATTCCTTTTATCGTAACAGTAAGTGAACGGGTTATTTGCTGCAGAAATGTTCTATTTCCTCCCACACATGAACATAGGGAGTTTTCAATCTGGCCACAAATACCAACCTTGGGACAGATTTCAACGGCATGGCAAGAATAAGAGCTCTTTTGTCTCAGAGAGAGGTGGCCTTGAGTTCGGCCCGTGAAACTTTCGTGCTTCACATAGCGAACACCCGTACAGAGGTGCAGACCCTTTTCAATTCAGATTTGCCTTTCAATTTCAGCAAGATGGTTCCGACTATCTTTAACGCATCCTCCACAAAGACCCTGGCGCACTTTTTTAAAGTTGTTACCAGTGGTCTCGTGACTTCATTTGAGAAAATCTTTGGAGTCATCCCTGCTTCCTTTCATTCTATTTTCTCCACTCTGGTTCGTGGATTGGCATTTTTACTTGCATTACCAGCGGACGCTCTTGTGCTTTTTTACATTTTTAAATATGGATGTCCCTCCTATGCAACCTCCCACCCTGCAGCTGCTAACACTGTTCCGCAATCGCATGCTAGAATATTATGGCACAATGCCGTTGGCGATATTAAGCACGGCATATGGATTATCTTTTCGATTCTCCTACTTCACCTGTGTCCAGCCTGTATTTCACTGCCTGACCTGTGATTTCGATTGGGCCATTGATTTGTGTCTCTGCAGACCGGTTTCTCCTGACGTCGACTTTAATCAGCTGATGACTCCTATCATTACTCACGAGTTGGTTTGTCCTGGCGAAAGGATTATGGCTGTGGCATTGATGCATGGACTACTTGGTCCCTGGAATTTACTGGCGGCAGCACAGTCTTTCTTGGAACAGAGCTTTCTTGAAAACCCACCGAGCTGTCCTCTGATGGTGATAGAGGATCCGGTGCTGGGAGAGCACGTATGTTCTTTTCCGCTTTTAAATTGGATGGCTGAACTGTTTTCGGATGAAGACGGTGACTTCCTATTGGAGGCTGTTGCAGCTTATTTTGCATACACAGTTATGTCATAGACCTTTTTCATGTTTGATATGCTGAGTACTAGCATTTCATTGACAATTCATTGACTTATTTGTCAAGTTTTTATTATTTACCTTGCCTATTGGCTTAAGACTCGATAAAGTACTTGGCTGTTTTATTTTTCTTTAGCATTAAATTTTCCTAGTTTTTAATGCTTTACCTTGCGGACCGTCCACATATAAACTTGCAATCTGCTCTCATGAGATGGCACTTCTATTATCTTATACAGTTCGTTTCCGGATCATGGGGAGGTGTCATCTAGGTCCTGGATATCTTTACACCGTGTTAAGTTAGCATGGGCTCATTACCGGTTTAAACGCCATTTTTCCTTTTTTGCAACTTCTGCACACGACACTTAGTTGTTGCTTTAGCTTTCCACCTAGTAGTTCATCGTGGTTTACATGAGAATAATATGTTATTGCTCTACTATCTGCTTTGCTTGTTAAACTATATCTGTACAGCGAGTGCTAAAGTTTCAAGAACAACACGATACAGAATTGTTATGAGGTCTGATCTCCACGACTTCATACTCATAACATAAGTGCAACTTCTGCCAATTCTGGGCATGAGGCGGGTTTTATATTGCTTTGCCGAACACACATACACAACAGTTGATGCGGTTCACATGAAGAGAGAGCTGGTGTATGCTGATGTGATTCCTTCAAATCTAAGACACTAAAGTATGGGCACGCCCTAAACCAACACAAAGAGACCTTCTTAGCAAATAATATAATATGTGTATTAGGGAGGGTGAGATATAAGCAGCCGCGGAGGGAGTTACGGTGAGGCAGGGAGGCGGGGAGGGGGAGAAGCAGGGTGGAGCCCTCTCTACCTTGCCCCTCCCCCTCCCCGCCTCCCTGCCCCACCGTAACTCCCTCCACGGCCTGCGGCTGCTTATAAGTGTTGCTAACTCTTATTCATTTACAGCATGTTAACATACTGTCACCATTCGCTTTTTATGTACTAGTAACTATGCTGGTAATTTTGCTACTGATAATATGTGTACTTGTATTCTCCACCCTGCTTCTCCCCCTCCCCGCCTCCCTGCCTCACCGTAACTCCCTCCACGGCCCGCGGCTGCTTATAAGTGTTGCTAACTCTTATTCATTTACAGCATGTTAACATACTATCACCATTCGCTTTTTATGTACTAGTAACTATGCTGGTAATTTTGCTACTGATAATATGTGTACTTGTATTATCTAAGGTACTACGCCTGAGAAGACGGCATTAGTAAATAAACATTTCAAATACACATGTGTTCTTCTTAACTCCATGTTCTGGTTTCTAAGAAATATATAACGACCGACTGTTCATGAGTTCCACGTATCCTGAGGTACTATAAGGTCATATTCTGGATTGTCTAAACATTGAGAGTTTGTTATATCCAATGTGACACTGTACCTAGCTTGCTAAGGAGTTTTTGATTACTAACGTGAGTTTTGGGACACCCTAATTCGCCGAGGTTCCAATCCTCTGTCCACAGTTCTGTGTGAGAACAGAAACCCTGCGACAGGGGCACCCCCGACCCTTGCTGGAGCCTCATCACACTTGCGATACAACTCCAGCAATGCGCCACCTTTACGGCACAGATACATCACGCATCTGTGCTGTTTTTGCCCCATGATGCGCCGCATTGTAAATGCAGCACACCATAGGTGACGGAACAGCGGCACAGAATGACTAACACATCCCTGGTGATGCGCCAGTCATCATAAATGTATCCCTATGCTTCTTATCTTGTTAGAGATGAACCGCCATATGTATCATCAAAGTTTTTTGCATTTCCTAAATAGCGAACTTTAAGGAATAAATAGCGATTCTTTACCATTCCTAGTTTGCGATTAGCTATTTGCTAATTACAAATTACCCATTCATTTCCTTCATTTCCATAGGGCGGTTGGACTCACTTTTAGCTCGAACGGCTGAATGGATTTCCACGAAACTTGGCAAAATTGTAGGGACTGGTAGCCCGATGTGCCTTTGCTATGTCTCAAGATATATGCTCCAGTGGTTTTTACGAAAATTAACTTTGAAAAATATATATTGGGCTACATTGGCCTATATATATGTTGGAGCCCAAATGTAGCCCAATGTAGCCCAATGAAGCCCAATGTAGCCCAATGTAGCCCAAAGATGGCCGCCAGACACACAAAAAAACAAATGTAGCCCAAATATCAGCCAGATGTAGCCCAACTATAGCCCAGTGACAGAATGACCAATCAGCTTCGCAAACCTCCGTTACGCGAAGCGGAGCGCTGTTACAGATATATATCTTTTTTTTAACGTTAATTTCTCAAAATCCACTGGAGCACATATATTGAGACCTAGCAAAGGCACATCGGGCTACCAGTCCCTAATATTTTGCCAAGTTTCGTGCAAATCCATTCAGCCGTTCGATTATTATTATTATTTTTTTTTTTTGCCCCGCGGGGCCCTTTTAAAACCTCCACATCAAACCTAGGGGGTCAGCGAGGATCTACTATGCCCCCTTATAGTTATTTCCCCCTTTGTTTTGACCTCCTCTTGTCTCTCGATCCTACCGAGAGACAAGATGGCGGCCGCTACGGACTTTTTGGAATGTTGACAGACGCCGGAGAACCAATCAGCTTCGCTTCACAAAGCTCCGTTGCACGTAAAGTACGCGTCCTGGGACGCTGCCAGGTCCGCTGTTACAGATATATATCTTTTTTTAAACGTTAATTTCTCAAAATCCACTGGAGCACATATATTGAGACCTACAAAAGGCACATCGGGCTACCAGTCCCAACAATTTTGCCAAGTTTCGTGCAAATCCATTCAGCCGTTCGGGCTAAAAGTGAGGCCAACCGCCCTATGGAAAACTCAATGTTAAAAACACGTTTTGGGACCCCCCTTTTTTCTCGGCCCCCCCTTGACAAACCCCCCCCCAAATTTTCAAGGGCTGCTCAGAAACAAAATGTGCCATTTTCCTGAAAATTTCAGCCAATTCCGTCCACAAACGCCAAAGTTATTAGACATAGAATTTTCAAAAATCCCATAGAGAAAAAATCCTAACTATATATACCTACTGGCGACCGCCAGTAGGTAATATGAGTATATATATGTGGGGCACATATAATATAGTGTTTCCGGGGTCCCGCACATGGGCGGGAATATTCTAATGCTTATGACTATTGATGAGGATCCCCTGGAAGAGAACCTACTCTTCAATAAAGATATCTGTTCTTCTGTAAATAGCGTGGAAATTGAATCTTTACACTAACTCTTTCTGGGTTTCTTGAAACCCACAGCCTGCTCCATTCTTCTCAAACCGGGTTCCGACCGCGCCAAAGTACCGAAACCGCGTTACTGGCAGGAGTAGAGGAAAGCAGGAAAATCCTGGACTCAGGAGGGTCGGCTGCAATTCTACTCCTAGACCTGAGCGCCGCATTTGATACAGTGAATCATTAGATTCTGATCCGGCGACTCAGGAGCATAGGAGTGGATGGCACGGTGCTTCACTGGCTATCCTCCTTCCTGGAGGGGAGAACCTTTCAGGTCTTTGAAGAAAACATTGTATCTAAGCCCACCCACCTGCTGAGTGGTATGCCACAGGGCTTATCACTCAGCCCGACTCTTTTCAAAGTTTATATGTCCCCTCTAGCAGCCACAGTAGCCCCCCATGGAATCCGGATGATTACCTACGCCGATGACACACAACTGGTGGTCGGGCTAAACCAAGCAGACCTAAAAACCCATACCCTTTACATCTGTCTAAATGACATCTCAAGCTGGATGGACGCCTCCCAGATTAAGCTCAACGGAGGAAAAACTGAGATTATGATTTTGGGCAATACTCTCAGTTTCAATCCTAGCTCGATGTGGTCCCCTAGCATGGGTCCAGCCCAGGTCCGAAAGCAGAAATTAAGAGCCTTGGTGTATGGTTGGACCAGGACCTGAGTCTCAGGACGCAGGCTAGAAAAACAGCAGCCCTCTGCTATGGTATACTTAGAATGGCCCGAAAGGTCCTGCCTCTCCTCCCCTTTGAGGCCAGGAAAGTACTGGTCCAATCACTTATACTCTCGAGATTGGACTATGGGAATGCTCTGTATTTGGGCGCCCACTCTCAGCAGTCACGATACTCCAATCAGTGCAAAACATCGCCGCCAGACTCCTGACAGGAACTACCAATAGACCATCAGCAAAACCCACTCTTGGTTCCCTTCACTGGCTCCTGGTTCAGGAACGGATTAGATTCAAGGCCTTGTGCTTAGTACATAAGTCAATGCAGGGACTTGGCCGACCCATTTACTCCACCATGATACGTCCATATAAAGCCAATAGGAATCTTCGATCAGACGATCTATCTCTAGCAGAGATCCCTGGGATCAAGAGGTCTAGAAGTGGTGGTAGGTTTTTTTCTTATAATACCTCCAAACTCTGGAACTCCTTGCCTCTACACCTTCGCACAGTCACTAACCACCTGGCTTTCCGGAAGCAATTAAAGACCATGCTCTTCCCTTAGCCCTTCTGTCTCCCCACGTGTCAGGTACTAGCGCTGGGATGCTTCCGGGTAGCCATGCGCTCTATAAATGCCTTTCCATTCCATTCCCCACCAGATAAGGAGGACTGGCAGTCCCAAACATGGAGTTATACTATCTAGCGGCCCAGCTACAATGGGTGACGAGGTGGTTGGGTGGCAAGGGATTATAGGACATGGCAACCTTGCAACAGTCATGGACACAATCCCAGATTTACCCTCTGTTCCACCCCATCGCTAAACTCCCACGCCCATCCAAGATACATCTGGAGCTGGCGCATAAATGCTACAGGAGGAGTCTCCACTTCACCAGTGCAGTAACCCCTATGCCAGATACTGCCTCTCACGGGGACACCCAGAAGAAGGGCAGGCACTTCCGAAGAAATTCTTACACACTGGCACACAACGGGCGTCGACAATCTGGGCTCCCTGCTCTCTTTCAAGGCACTAGCAGAGGACTATGACTTACCGGCAGGACAATTTCTTCTACACTCTTCGATTACAATCGGCAGCATGGGGGGACATACCGACTGAACCGACAACACACCTGCTGCTGCTGTACTTACACGTTACGGGTGCGGGTTCACACATAGTACATTGGTTGTTGGAAGCTCTACTTACACACACATTGAGTGAAACCCATGCTGAGTCTTCGTACACATTGGGAAACGGATAGAGGGCAACCGTGGACACAGAAGGAATGGGGTGCTATACATGCCAGCTCCTCATCTATACCGAGACGCTCAAAATTTAAACCCATACAAACATATGTAATACACAGGGCATATCTCTCGCCCGATAACAAATAAGTATTTCAACATGGCCACCTCCGCGTGCCCGCTATGGCAGCAGATAAACGTAAACCTTTTGCACATGCACTGGTCCTGCACCTCCCTTCAAATCTACTGGCGCCCAGTAATGCCAGCACTTGCCAACTGCTCTGACGCACCCATACCATACACATGGGAGCTCTGTATACTAGGTCTATATGCCAGGTCTAGAAAGAATAAAGTTACCTCTAGGTATAGAGACCTGGGACTGATAGTGGCGAAGCACCTAACACAAAGAGATAGAAACACAATGCCACCCCAGAAATAGTAAGCAGGGAAAAATCACTCACGGTATGGGCACATGCAGAAAGTACAACGCTACGCAGGGAGGAAACTACAGGACTGCGCAAGTACCCGATAGTGCAACACTGGGACACCATCTTTACAGCATTCACAGAAGGGTACAACAACAAAGATGTCAGCGCAGCCCCCCTACCCACAGGAAGCTAACACAAACAGCAAAGCCCCAAGCAAACAGACACACGTCACCTAATCCATCAGCTGCGACCTATAATGAAATACACTTATGGCCTGAACCATTTGCCGCGAACGCACCTAAGTTAACAACTGCTTGCCCAGCACGCCTGGCTCTTAACTGTGTGCACGAGCCAGAGTGCCACCCTGGCGAGCTAACATACCACACATGTATAAGATGCACACATCCAGGCCCAGCTACGATACGTTCTTGATAGCAGGATTTTTTTTTTTTAGAAAGTTACTAGTTTAGAGGATTAAAATATATATATCTTATTAGCATATTTCGTAGACCTTTTAGTTTTATACAGAGGTGATCATGTATGTATAGCCCCCATGTGAAAAACTATTGCGCATTCTACGTGACAATTGAATGCAGCCGTGCTCGAAGCGATTGTGTATCTCACAGACGTTTTTATCAGTAAATAAAGGAAAGAAGCGACACAGAACAAGAAAGATGTGGTCTACAACTGTTTACTTTAATATCACAAATGCAAAAACATGTATATACCAGTTCTGTTGATGTAATTATGTTATGAACCTCAGCTGCATATACTCTCTCACAATGCGTGTCCGTTTATTTATGAATACAGTTTTGAACGACCTCAGATTGTTAAACATTTTAAATACGCAATAAAGATATTTAAAATAAAAATGGAGTTGGGTAGTTATTTATAACTCTGTGTTGCATCAAACTGGTGAAAGTAAGCCAAATTTTAAATATGATATACCGCCAAATACCAGGGCTGCTAGAATTCAAAGTGATATGCCACTCAAATCAACTTCCAGGAAAAAAAAAAGAGACTGTGCTCTGTAAACGTTTTACACAAAACACTTTTGTTTAACGTGCAGGGAATACATCTGTATTCATTAGTGCTCAGTTCAAATTCACAGTACCTTTGACAGGTTATCCAGATTTCAATGACTGCCCTCAAATTACTCTTTTCACCAGTGCTGGCCCATGACTAATGCAATTTTTCAAACTCAAGTTTTTCATTCATATTTCTACTGTTTAATACCATCGTATACAACCAGTTTATATTCCCTCATCGGAAACATCAGGGAAGATGCAATCAACCTATGAAGGGGAGAAAGGGAAGGAAGGATAGTTGAACAAGTGAGCAAAGTGGTATTAAAATCTTTTTTGAGGATACGTAACCTCTTCTTCCAGACAGGAATGGTGTCCAGGTGTGTACCAAGTAACCCTGAAGAACAACAGGTTGTGTATCCGACTTACCTCGCTGGTGAACATGGCACAGAAATAGTCGCTGCAAGCTGCCAGTACGATGCGGTGGGCAGGGAACTCCTTTTCGTCAACTTTCAGGATGATATCACAGAGCGTGTTACTCTTGCGCAGGGAGTTCATTGAATTCAGGATGGACTTGGCGTGGGAGTTGGTCATGATGTCCTTGGGAGCCATAGTTTTGCATCATTGGGGACCCGGAGGATGTGAGTGAAGCAGAGATACAGGGTCAATTACCTGAAGAGAAAAATTACATATTTTAATTTACTATACACATGTGCAACAGAGTTCAAAAACAAAGCACAGCAAGTTGATCTACTTTATGCGGTTATGTGCTGGGTTAGCCTGCCTGGACACCTAAAGGAAAGGATGGGCAAAAGGAGGACATTGGAAGCATCATCTTAGGGATATCCTTGGTTACAAAGGTCTAAGCGAAAACCTCATCTACAAAACAAGAATCCACGGCCATGAGATAGGTAGTTAGTAAGATGCATAGTAAGTGAAACATGACTCAATCAATGCCAAAACAGGTAAACTGGAAGCAAGGGTTTTAAAGACTCATTATTTCAGAAACATATTTACAAATCTAATCTATACATCTGGTACAGACTAACCTAAAACTTTCCAAGAAAAAATATTTTTCCAGGAAGCATACATGCATTTTCATCAAAAGGAGAGTGATAAGTGGGGATATACTACCAACTTTCTCTAGAAAACTATCCAAATATTTTGCGGATTTCCCTTTTTAGGTATGGCATACAAAGGGCAAACCTAATCTCAGCACATAAGAGAAGACTAGATGCCCTAATGACTTTTTGTCATATTTCTCAAGCTTCCTGTTAATAAAATACAGTTAAGAAATCCAGGGAAGAGAAGGGAAAATGGCAAAATATAAATAAAAATATAAATAAACAGTTAAATAGAGCAACGAAAAAGTTAAACAGAAACAAAGCACATATATAGTTTGTACTGTCCAATTTAAGGTTGCCTTAAACGAAAACTCTACAACTACAGCTTTACAGAATCTACCCACTGAATCTCACAAGCTAGCTTATCAGTGAGAGAACGTTGTATTATTTAGAAGGAAGTAGAGAATCCGGGAAAAATGTATACAAAGTCTATGCTTTTGAAATAGTGTAAAAATTTAAAATTCACAAGGCAAAGGGCATGCTGCTACCATTTAATCAAGGCATAAACAATATTACTAACTGTTCAGAGCATTATTCTGGCTACAGTAAACAATGCATGGGTTTTTCCTTTGTTGAGGAAAGGTTTGTTGGACTCCTTACTTGCAACAAGTTGTAGGCATGCAATTATAGTTGTATTTATTGCTAGTTGTTTCTTTAAAGAATATTATATATCTTTTGTAAAGCAAGAGGTCATAACATATACGCAAAATAACCTTTTTCTATTTGACTTGAATAAATATTTATAAAAATGTAATTAGGTCATGTGATTTAACTATACCAGTGTTGGCAATCTCAATTCTGTGTGAAACTAAATTTCTGGATTTATAAAGAGACTTTATTGCTTTTATTTATTTGAGGCAGGCGGTGTAATTCCCCTTTTGATAGGGCTATTTAGAATTAATTAACCAGCCCTAACCACCCGCATCAAAGCCAGTGCCAATCACACAAAAGAACTCTTCAGCATGGTCAGAGAATTCTCCTGCCCGTCGCCCACCGAGACCACAATTCGCCCCTTCCAAGCCCTCTGCGACTCCCTGGCGGACTACTTCCACAACAAAATAGAATACATCTACAGCAACTTCAACCTGCAACCAACTGACCCTCAGCCACCTCCTGACACATCAGCAACTCCCAAGGCCACCTCACCGAATGGACACCACTCACCACGCCAAGAACCCAATAATCATGACCTCCATCCACTCCAGAGCACCAACAGACCCCTGCCCCCACCACTTCTCAACCTGGGACAGAAGGAGATCAGCAGTGCCCTCACCGACATCCTCATTCATCTATCACCACAGACACCTTCCCTGATCCCTGTCTGGAAAAACGCAACAGTGAAACCTCTCCAGTAGAAACCCTATGCCGACCCCAACAAGCTGAAGAACTACCACCCCATCTTGCTTCTCTCCTTCCCGGTCAAGGACCTGGAGAAAGCCATCATTCACCATCTCACAGATCATCTGGAAGGGCACAACCTACTCAACACTACCCAGTCCGGCTTGCGCTCCAACCACAGCACAGAGACTGCTTTGATAGCTGCAACCGATGACATCAGATCCATCCTCAACCACGTTGAGACAGCATCTTTGATCCTCCTCGACCTCTCAGAGGCCTTTAACACTGTATCCCACAACACCCTCATCAGCAGGCTCCACTACATCGGCTTTAGAGGAAACACCCTCAAATAGATCACTTCCTTTGTCAGAGGACGCACACAGAGAATCTGTCTACCACCTGTGAGAAAGTGGCTCTGTATATACTGGACCAAAGTAAGGTACAGGGTGTATAGAGGCAACCAACCCCAGAGGTATAACAGAGGTCAGGGCTGACCTTACTCTCAAAAGTGGTAGCTTGGTCGAGCAGTAAGGCAGTACCAGAGGACAGTGTAAAGCATTTGTTGTACACACTCAGTCAGCAAAAGGTTTTACACACTCAAAGACTGAACTCCAGGCCAATTGTTTTTATATCCTAAGATATAGTTGTTTTATTTTTAGAACCAACAGGTATCAAAATATACTTTCCTCAATTATGAGTGTTCTCAGGTAATTACTTTGCAGAAAGGAAATGCCTTTGTAAACACAACAGGTACAGGGGTTGCAGTAGGCAACACAATTCTAAACACAATCTAGCATTCAGCTCAATGGGTTTTTCTACAAAAAATGCAGTTAATTTCTTTGTAGATTACTTTTGTAATTCTAGGACTGGATCCTAGATTCAGTCCTGGGGTGTAAGCTGAAAACAGTTTATTAAAAACGTTTTGGCAATTACAATGCTTTTTAAGGAATATAAAAATATTTTCAAAGTTCACACATAAACTTTTCAGAGAAAATCTAGCAATGTTATGCAATGGGAGAAAATTCAGGCTACAGGTCAAGTACGTTCTCGTTACTTTTGTAATACAGTACTGGGCTCCTAGGTCCAGCACTGGGATCTCTACTTAAGACAGGTGAGTAATTACGTTTCAGTAGTTGGTACGATTTTTTAAGGAATATTTCAAGTTTTCAAAAGTAGACACTTAGAAGAAATTTCATAGAAAAGCAGACAATTGATTCCTATGGAGAAAATTCAGGTTACTAGTAAACCCGATTAAGATTACTTTGGCGGTTCAGTACTGGGCTACAAGGTACAGTACTGTCTTCTCTCCTGATCACAGGTCAGTACTTCGGAATTCGGTATTCGGCTGATTTTATAGGAATATTTTAGTATTAAATCTTTTTATTGAGAAATCCGAGCACAAACACAGATAGCGTACATCACCATCACCCCCCACCCTCAGTGCATAACAAAAGCCAAAGCGTAAAAGAGACGGATGGAACCATCCCATTGCTTGATGTGAGGTTCGTAGAAGGGTGTTTGATTTGTGCAAATTATCAGCGTTGAAAAGAAGAAAAAGAACAAGTAAACAAAATCCTCCACCACCCACACTAACCCGCCCCTCCCCACCGCCCTTCCACGTTCCAAGTCCACCAACCCAATCATCTAGAAGTTCCTTGCCACTAACTTACCGTCGAGTCACCCACATCGGAGAGGCGTAACAATCGGAGAAAGCGAGTACAAGTGACCTCACGAAACTTATAGGAATATTTTAGAGTTTCAAAACTTCACACTTAAAAAAGATTTTTCGAGTCAAACCAGTCAATGTTATCCTATGGCAGGAAAGTGAGTTATCTGTTTCCAGGTGAGTACTCGACCAGTGAAGTTAAGGTACTGGGCATAGACTCAGGGGTCCCCCAGGGTCAGGTAGGTACTGTTGGTAAACCCTCAGCGGCACAGGGGCAGCCGGGTGCAAAGGTAGTTAGGCCCAATGTTATCCAATGAGACGCAGGGGGCCTTCGGTTGGTGGCTGCTGGCTAGCAGGCCACGCGGCTGTTGGAGCTGGGCTCCTGGTCACTTGTCCAGGGCAAATGGGGAAGTAGGATAGGACACAGGGTGCACGGCCAGGGGCTCTGGGGCGGAAGGTGCAGGGTGCTTTTGAGGCATCGGGGGCTCAATGTTATTCAAAGGGAAAGGTAAAAAGGAAACAAAGGCTGTAGGCTTGGGGACGTTGATTCTTCAGGCGCGACCACCAATTCGAGAGGTAAGTTGGGATCTTGGAGAAGAGGTTGGTACCCCAAAGTAAAGCACAGGGGGGCGCAGGGCGCCGGGTGCAGAGGTGTCTTTGGGCGTAGGGAAATCTTACCCTCGGCTGGTCGCAAATGGAGGGGTCCCTGGTGCTGAGGCTGCAGGCGTCGTCTGGTTCGTCGAGGAGGGTCTTTGGGCACTGGACTTCGGGTCCGAGTCGCCGGGGGGACGTCCTCGTGGTCTTGGTTGACTCGGGCACGGGCCGGGCTCGGCGGGTGCAGAGTGGGTTGGTCTGGTGCTTCTTGGCTGGTACCAGGAGTATGGTTGTTGAGCAGAGCCTCTGCTTATGGGAGTCCCAGTCTTCAAGAGGGTCAAGACAGGCAGGTCCTCCTGGGGTCCCAAGGTCCGCAGGAGTCGCCGGGATTAAGCAGGAGCAGGTTCCAGGATCGACAGGCCGGTAGGGCTGGGGTCAAGTCAGTTGGCGTCGTCCTGTGTTAGCAGCTGCACGGCTGGTCTTCTTCTTCTTGATCTTCTTTTCTTATCGGGATCTGCAGAAGGAAGGTTCAGGGAGCCCCTAAATACTGAATTTAGTTGTGTTACAGGTAGGGCAAGGGCAGGGACCAATAGGTCCCTGTCCTGGGGTGGGTACACCCCCTAGTCTGCTCCTCCTGTGCGAGGGGGGCAGGAGCCTAGCTGTGATTGGGCAGGTCTTCCCATTTTCAAGATGGCCGGAGCCCGGGTCGTGCTTCACCTCGCCTCTCCCACCTGAGGGGTGGGGTTGGCACAGGCTGGCACACACCCCTTCCTGACGTAGGGTTTCCCGCAAGTTTTACCCAGAGTGGGGGTCAGAAATGGTGGGGGCCAGTTGCTGGGTACAGCAAATGGTCTGGAGAAGCTCACAGAGGCGGCAGGCCTTTAAAGCTTCCCCCTGCCCATCCTGGTGGAGGAGACCTAAACACCTCGCCCAGGATGTGCATTGTTGCAGGCCCAGGAGAGCGGGGGGGGGCTCTCCACCCAGGGGTCCAGCAACATGTCAGCTGTGGGGCAGCCTCGGCAGCCTCTCAGTCCAGACGTGGATTGTAGGTTAGGTTTCAGGGTGCATCCCTAAGATGCCCTCTGGTGAATTTTACATTAAATCTCACACTGGCATCAGTGCGGGTTTAATGTGCTGAGAAGTTTGATATCAAACTTCTCAGTCTTCAGTGTAGCCATTCTGGTGCTGTATTTATTTATTTATTTTTAGATTTCTAAAGCGCGTAGCTACCCTGGGGCGTCCCAGCGCTGACATACAACCTATTATTCCAGAGGGGGAGGGGGAGAGCTAGATTTATGGAAAGAGCAAAGTTTTTAGTTGCCTGCGGAAAGTGAGTAAGTTGTGTTCTCTTCGAATGGACAGCGGAAGAGAGTTCCACAGTTTAGGGGCATTGTAGGAAAACAATCTTCCCCCTGATCGTGCTCTGTTTATTCTTGGAATGCAGGCAAGGGAGAGAGAGTCAGACCTGAGTTGTCTGTTAGGGTGGTAGGGTTTGATGAGGGATTTCAGGATTGGCGGGCCTTTGCCTTGCATTAGCTTATGTGTAATGCATAAGGCCTTGAAAGTGACCCTTTCTTTGATCGGGAGCCAGTGGAGACTTCTGAGAGCCGGTTTGGCCGAGCATCTGGACTTGGTACCTGTAAGGATTCTGGCGGCTGCATTTTGGGCATATTGCAGTTTTTTTTAAGGTTGCGGCCGGAGCTCCTAGGTACAGGACATTTCCGTAGTCCAATCTAGAGTTCACCAGACCCTGGATAAGAATTTTCCTAGATTGGAAGGGGAGAAGATGGAGGATCTTTCGTGCTTGTTGGATGAGACCGAAGCAGATGCCAGAGGTTTTCCTGGCCTTGGTCTTAAAACTAAGCTCCTGGTCTAGCCAGATCCCCAGGGTCTTGACTTCTGCCTTCGGGGTAGGAGGTGAGCCCATGCATAGAGGCCAAGAGAGGGACGTTGGGAGTTTGCGTGGGTTGCCTAGCAGTAGAATCTCGGATTTCTCTCCGTTTAACTTGAGGCGAGATTCGCACATCCAGCAATGGATGTTATTTAGGCAGTCCGCCAAGTTGTCCAGACTTTGACTTGAGTGGTTTAAAGATACCACCAATTGGGTGTCATCAGCATACATGACAGTTTTTATACCAAATGGGGTAATGACGTCCTCTAGGGGGGACATGTAGACATTAAAAAGCGTGGGGCTCAGGGAGGAGCCCTGAGGAACCCCACACTGAAGGGGGAACGTCTTGGACAGCACAGGTCCGTCGGACACCTGAAAGGTTCTCCCCTCCAGGAAGGATTTGATCCAGGACAGGGCGGTATCAGAAACTCCTGCCGAGCTGAGTCGGTGGAGAAGAATGGAGTGGTCCACCGTGTCGAAGGCGGCACTTAAGTCGAGGAGGATCACTGCCACTGATCCCCCTGCGTCTATGATGGTTCGTGCCTCTTCGACTACGGCAAGAAGTGCGGTATCGGTACCCTGCCCCGGTCTAAACCCTGTCTGGGAATGGCGCAGGAGATTGTTGGTCTCTAAAAAGAGAGACAGTTGGGAATTAACAATTCGTTCGGCGGTTTTTCCCATGGCCGGGAGGAGAGAGATGGGTCTAAAGCTGGATAAGTCTTTAGGGTCCAGGTGAGGTTTTTTCAGCAGCGCCCTAACTGTCGCTTTTTTCCAGTTCTCTGGAACAGTGCCGGAGGCCAGAGAGTTATTAAATCAATTGGGTGAAGGGTGGCGTGATAGTATCGGCGACCAGTTTTAATTTGCTCAGCGGAGCAGGATCTGAAGGGGCCCCACTTTTCACTGATTGTAAAGTAGATAAAAACAGATCAGTAGTGACCACGGGGAAAGCTAGGAGGCGTGGGGTTTCTGCACTCGGGAGAAGAGATGCTGGGAGGTTGGGAGGGCGTGGGATTCCAAGATATTACTGATTTTTGTAGTGAAAAATTCTGCTATTTGATTGCATCTAGTACCAGATGGGTCTGGTGCAATGACAGGAACCGGGGTTTTTGTAAGGAGGCGCACAATGCGGTAGGTTTCTTTGGAGGAATTAGAAGCTGTCTGTATTGCTTTCTCGAAAAAAATTGTCTGTGCATTTTTTATACAGGATTTATAATGTTTTATAGCTGATCTGTATGCGTTTTTGCTTTCGTGTGCCCAGTCCCGTCTCCAGAGGCGCTCAAGTTTTTTACACTGTTTCCTAAGCAGGTGCAACTCTTGGGTAAACCATGGGGATTTATGACTTCTTCTCTTACTGGGAAGGGGTTTGACGGGAAGGGTTGTATCCAGGGATTGAGCTATCCAGTCGCGTAGTTGCGCGTCTGCCTGGGATGGGTCGTCGTCTAAAGCTGGCAGGGTCTGAGCAAGTGTTTGAGCCCATACATTTGTGTCCAGTTTCTGCCAGGGACGGGATGGAGGTTGCTCCGGGGAGTCTCCGGTATTTCTGCCGATAACTTAAGGTTAAAGGGGATAAGGAAATGATCTGACCAGGGGATAGGGGTAGGGGTGTTCACTATTAGCCTCGGAAGGTTTGAGAATATAGGGTCTAACATATGGCCCAAGGTGTGGGTTGCATGGCTGTTTTTAGGTCTCGCGACCTATCGATGTGCGCAAGCGCATCGAGCGGAGCGAGAATTCAAGTAGGCAAACTGCTCGTGAAACCACCAGCTTTTTGCTGGCGTTTTCATGAAGTTCACGTGAAAAACGTGAACGCGCATCAGCCTCCCTCCCTCCTAATTGCATCAGCCGCACAGCACATCAAAGGGCTTCGCCCAGCGTGCGCTCTGCGGCTTCTCGGCTTCTCCTCCCCTAATTCTTGGATGGCCGGCCGGCACACAACCTTCCTTGGATTTCTCCTCCCCCTCCCAGCCAGCTTCCCCCAGGCCGTGTTCCCTCCCCTGCTACCCCATCCTCACTCATCCCTCGCACCCCCTCCTCCTTCTACTTTTAAACTAATCTGGTTCTATATTTTTGACGCTTTTCTTCATAACGAAATTGTTTTCGATTCCTAGTTATATCTTTATTACGCTTTCCCCATTTTCACCTCTTGCCTACTTGAACTGCATTACTAACAACAGAAACCATACAAAACGGCAACAATAGGTAATAATTGGAAACCGGTTGACGTTTTCACTGACGAGGTAAACCACACCAAGGTTCGTTCCTTTTTAAGGTGCTGATTATTTTTATTTATTTATAAACTACAGAGACTTGTCAAAGCTTTCCCTTCTTTTGAATCATCGCATGTAATGCATCTCTGAACGATCTGTGTGAGTCATCCCGGCTTCGCAACGCTCGAGCGCCTCTGACCGAGTTTGTGGCAGCCATGAGTCAGAACTGCTTCGGCAACTCCGCATCAATATGTCACTATGCAGCCTGCATTAAAAACAAGCATTGGCATGGTTTTGCAATACTATCTTCTCCTTTTAATTTGTGTTTTATTGCTTTGTTTTTATCCACTATGGCCCATCTACCTTAATGTTTTTGATTACCCCTCATTGGTCTGGAAAACAAAATGTGCGTTTCTTCACTATTTTAGGTTTTTTGTATTCTAACTACAAGAACAATTGTCTAGTGATTACTGGCATTAGCTAGCTGTATGCAGTCTTTGATTACTCGGTTTGTCCTCACAACTAGCCCAATTGCTATGGGATTGTAGAAGTTTATCCTATATTACACATATTTTCAGAATAAACCTGTACACCATTATGTAACATGATCTAGATAGCATTATTTTGTGAAGATTTTTTCCAAGAATTAGAGTAAGTAGTTACACCCCCGTAAATTCCATTTCTATATATTCAGAATGGCAATTCACCATCACAAAGGCAAATCAATTTCTCTCTTCCAATACATCCATAGTTCCAATTACAGTTGCAGCATGCTTGGCACAAGGTTTAGCAGTTTATATGAACAGTATCAGTATGTAGCAGTTTATACAAACAGTATCAGTGTTTAGTAGTTTATACGAAATACATAAACCTCCTCTAAAGAGGTCGGAGACCTAGTTGGTGTGTATGGTTACTGCCAATTATGTCAGTATGTACCAAGAAATTAAGAAAGAAAAATTTCTTTCTATAGTCCCCTCACTCACCGGGGTTTCCCCACGGTGACATGCTTCATCATTGGGGCTTCCCAATTTCTCTACGAAAAAGGGGCGTGCTGCAGCAAAACGGACTACGCAGGAGCACTTTTTACGTGAAAGGCTATGTGTGGTGTAAGGTGTAGTGATGGTGGAGTGGGTGTGGGTTTAAAAATACCGTGCTAGTGGGCCTCAACAATTTATTTTGCTCCTAGTCTGGTATATTAAAAACGGGGGGTGACACTGCTATCTGGCCTTAAACTAGGGCTAGATCAGTGTTCTATGGTCAACATGTTTCAAGCTCCCCAAGCTTTTCATCAGGACCATACAGGGTCCAGCCCTGTATTTTCCACTCCTATATCCCAATATTAGGGTTTTTAAAAAAAAAAATATAGTGATCATACTAAACGCTGTAATTATTTAAACATGCGTTTTGCATACATACGATTTGTATCCTACTCGTATTTATATGCAAGTGCTCAATTACACTTCATGGTCTCTGGCGAGGGCAGGATCGCCTCGTGGAAACGTTGTTCCTATCGGCAAACCCGCTCGGTACTACCTGATCAATCCTCACCCGACCGCATACTCAGGAGGTTTATGTATTTCTAATACTGTTTGGAGGCCGACCTAGTTTGGTTTAACCTCCTTCCCTCCCTCCTATGTTCTTCTGCTAGTAGTTTATACGAACAGTATATGTTGAGTTTTAGCACTGGCTAACACAGGTAGCATTTTTTGACGCATTAGTTCCACATCTTTATCCAGTCCCAGCCACCAATATTAGTTACTTTAGTCATGCAATGATTCAAATGCTCCCGATAAAGAGTGTCAATCAGGGCCTAATGAAAGGGACACAAACAAGCATTGGCATTGCCAATAGGTCTCGCTTGTGGGACCTTATAAGTATTTAGTTTTGCAGCACAATATCCTTGTTGCAACAAGGATATTGTGCTGCAAAACTAAATACTTATAAGGTCCCACAAGCGAGACCTATTGGCTATGCCAATGCTTGTTCGAGTTAAGACCAAGAGAGGCTAGATCATTTTTGAGATCGGCGGCTATTTTGTTGTTTCGATCGTCGAAGTGAAGGTTTAGGAGTTCGTGGAGTTCATAATGACGACCTCCTAGCACCATATATTCTTAATGGCATCACTGCCCAGGATGGCCCTGGGTACTGTAGGCGCACAGGGCTCATGCACATGTGCCCACACCACTGGCAAAGAGCACCCAGCTAGAGTGGTGATTGAGATATGCCAGGGCAGTGGGTCTTGTGGGCACGGCACACAGGGATGTGTGCCATGTCGACTCTTTGTTTAGTTCTGTACTTAGACACTCAGCCAGCAAAGGCAGTGTGTGGGTGTCAGGGTACCGGGCCCCTAAGGGTGGCACAATAAGTGCAGCCCTTAGGGGTCATCTCTGGTCACCATGCCCTGGGTACCTAGGGTACCATTTACTAGGGGCTGACAAGTGGCCAGAGATGGCAATTGGGTTTTAGGTTCAACACCGTTTTAGGGAAGGAAAACAGGCCCTGGGTACCTGGTTGGCAGGAGCCCAGGGAACACTCAGTCAAAGCACATCAGCAGTTCAGCAAAAAGTGGGGGCATACCAATGCAAGAAAGATGGCACTTTCTCGTACCACCTTTCACCTCCACTCCCAACAGCATCATCTGCAGGATTCCCCAGGGATCCTCCCTCAGCCCCACCCTCTTCAACTCCTACATGACTACACTGGCTGACATCGCCTGCGCCCATGGACTAAACATAATCGCATACACAGACAACACCCAATTCCTCCTTTCTCTCTCGTAGGACACCGCAACCACCAGAGTCAAGTTTCAGAACGCCATGACCAACATCGCCGACTAAATGAGATCCAACTGCCTGAAGCTGATCACAGACAAGGCGGAAGTGACCATCTTCAAGAACATCACCTCCCATTGGGACGACACATGGTGGCCACTGCACTCGGAGCCTCACCTACCTCCACCAACCACGCCCGCAACCTCAGCATCATCCTGGCCAGCGATCTCTCCTTGAAGCGCCAGGTCAACGCAGTACCTCCGTCCTCCTTCCAGACCCTCCTCATGCTTCATAAGATTTTTAGATGGATCCCCATCAACACCAGGAAAATCGTGCCCCAAACCCTCTTCACCAGATGACTGGATTATGTAAACGCCTTCTACGCCAGAATAACCTCTTATCTCCTCAAACAACTACAAACTATACAGAATGCCACAGCCAGACTCCTCCTCGACCTCCCCAAACGGACTAGCATCTCTCCCCCCCCCTCACGTTAGAAGCCTCCATTGGCTCCCTGTCCAGAAAAGAGGGCCGTTCAAGCTTCTGATCCACACCTACAAGGCCCACCACAATGCAGACCCTGCTAAATCAGTCACTGCCTAACCTTCACCAGCCGACCAGAAATCTCTGACCCACCTACCTCGCCCATGTCCCTCGCATCCTGAGAAGCCGCTGCAGAGGTCGTTCTTTCTCCTGAACAGCCTCCAAGTCCAGGAACGACCACTCGCTCCACCTCCAAACCTCACCTTCACTCGCCAACTTCAGAATAGGATTCAAGACCTGGCTCTTCGACTAAGGTTCTCCATCCCTCAGCAGCTGGATATCTCAAGGGTTGATAAGCCGCGTTATACAAATACTGATTGATTGAGAAAGCAACCCTGTGTTAGAAATGGGGGTCTCTCGGCAATGGTTTGCACCTTTTTCCATGTAGTCAGGATAATGGAGTTGCGCCTTTAGTCAATCCCTGCTCACCCCCTTGGCAGCAGCAGAAAGGCTTATCCCAGAAGCAGTGTGTAAAGCATTGTGCTCACATACAGTAATACAATGAAAATACTACAAATGGACACCTAACCAATTTAGAAAAATAAGTAATCTTTATCTAAACGAAATAAGACCAAAATGAGAAAAACCCAACATACAGTTATCAATATATGACTTTTAAAAGGGAAAAACAGTTCAGTCCATAGCAAACTATAGATGCGACCCTTTCAGCACAAAGTACCTTGGATGTGTCAAAATCATAAGAAAAAACAGCTGCAGGGATGGTGATGCGTTGATTGTTACGCACAGGAAAGGTGATGTGTTGGATCGTTGCTCCAGGGGAGGTGATGCGTCAGTTCCTTACTGCCATGTTGTGTGGAGAGGTGGTGCGTCAGTTTCTTACTGAGGCCCCCGTGTTGCTGTGGCACCCTGGTGCAATTTGTGTGGGATTCGGGAGCCGTCGGATCTCGATTCCATGGCGGCCACGGTGTTGCGACGATCTCTCCAACCACGGTCCCTCGATGCGTCTGTTCTGGCAGTCGCACAGCAGGGCCTGAGTCGAAGTCGGTGCAGTGATTTCGGAGACTGGTACATGAGACTCGGCATGCGGCGACTTCTCCAGCCTCCAGAGGCGTGCATGGGTTTCTTCAGCTGCACTGCAGCGATGCGTGGAAATTCTTCTCGCATGTCAAACTGCTTTATTTGATTCTCTTTTCTCAGCTCCCAGCAGCAGGAACAACCTCCAGATGCCCAACACAGGAACAGGCCCCTCTTGACAGGCCAGAACTCTCAGTAAGGGAGAACAGGGGAGCTGGTGGTGAAGCCTTTGTGTCCGTGAGACTTCAGAACAGGAGGCAAGCTCTCCAAGCACTTGGAGATCTTCTTCAAGCAGGATACACCAACACAAAGCAAAGTCTTTGCCTTCTCCTTGGCAGAAACAGACACTATAGGCCAACCCCAGAGAGCACACAGCAAAGGAACAGTACTTCTCCGTCAGCTTTCCCAGCTCTTCTACTTGGCGGAGATTCCTCTTGAGTCCAGAAGTATTCTAAAGTTCTGGAGTCTGAGCCCCAATATTTATACACAATTTCTCTTTGTTCCCTTATGGCAGAGAGGCTCTGTGCTCAGTCCAAACCAGTACTGTCCTCTCTGGCCCAGCTTCCTGGCAAGAGGTGAAGACTGCATTGTGTAAGGCAGACCAGGCCTTTTGAGGTGCAGGGGATATCTCCTCCCTCTACTCTAAATGTGGGCCCAGGTCGAGTCAGTCCAGCCCTGACTCATTCAGGAAAGGCAGGACACACCTCAATCCCCCAAGTGGCTGTCTGAGAGAATGCACATCGCCCAGTCCCTGTCACTCTAAAGCCAGACTGTCAATCCACAAATCAGCAAAGGCACACAGTATGGCTAAGCAAGAAAATAGCCACTTTCTAAAAGTGGTATTTTTCAAACACACAATATAAAAAAATCACCTTTACTAAAAGATGCATTTTTATATTCTGAGTTCAGGCATACTAAACTCCATTCTCCATCTTGTCCACATGGGAAGTTATACTTGTAAGATGTCACAAAGTATTCCCCATTCTATCCTATAGGACAGATTACCTTTCAATAGTGAAAAACAAAATACACTGTATTTCATTATCAGTACATGTCACACAGCACCCTGCCCATGGGGGTACCTTGTGCCTACCTGAGGGATATCTTACATGCAAGAAAAGTGAAGTTGAGGGCCTGGCAAGTGGGGGCGTTTACCAGGTGGACATGGAAGTAGAAACTGCGCGCAGACACTGCAGTGGCAGGTCTAAGAAGCCTTTGAAAGGCTGCTTGTGTGGGTGGCACAATCAATGCTGCAAGCACACTAGCAGCATTTGATTTACAGGCCCTGGGCACACACAGTGCATTATACTTGGGACTTAGCTGTAGATTAAATAAGTGTGACGAGGGGGACCCGGACTCGGGTCCTCCTGGCTTACCTGTTCCTATGTCCCCACTTTCCATACAGCACACCGACTCCTGGAAAACAACGGATATCGTCTACAACCCCTTACAGATCACCGAGGACCCGTGTTTCTTTAATTGGGCGGAGCCGGACCTAGAACCCGCCCACCTATCACAGGTAAAACCCAGCCCAGAAATCACACAGGTGTGTGTTATACCCGGAGGCGGAGAAGAAGATTGGCGACAGGAGGACGGAGCGGAGTGGAGATCGAGAGAGGACGGAGCGGAGTGGAGATCGAGAGAGGAAGAGCGGAGGAAGGACGAGGCGAGAGAGGACGAGCGGAGGACGGAGGAGGCGAGAGAGGAGGATCGAAAATCGAAGGAGGCAGAAGGTGATGACCGAGGAGTCCAGAACATCGGAGGAGGACAGAGAGGAGACCGAGACTGCAGCGACAAGCCAGGAGGCCAACGGGAAGGAGCATCGCCCAGCCACACTTCCCGGGAAGTGTGGCTAGAGCAGGTACGGTCACACTTCACGGGTTGGGCGGGACATAAGTGGGTCAAGCCACCCTAACGAGCCTCTTGACATCCCGTGCACAAACCCCCCCCTACACCTCACTTGTATCGGGGTAGTTAGTCGGCATGTGTGACTCCTCACTCCCTTCCCTTTTCAATCGAATACAGGTCACCAGACTAACACTGGTTTCTCTTCTTTCTGCTGCTGTATTCCAGCCCGCATTTGAAAACGGCGGAAGACCGGACTACACCTCCCAGACGACACCTGGGATCGGAGGCGTGGAGCGGTAAAGGACGTAACGGAGGACGCTGAAAACCACCTACCCTATTATCGAGTGCCTGTCCAGAAGAGGAGGCTGTACAAAATAATAAAACCGGCTTTACCCAAGACCCCGTTGTCAGTAGATTTGTTTGGTTCCCCTCCCGAAATCCCACAATAAGCCAATCATAAAAACATCAATCCATAACAACAATTTACATGGAGAGCATATGCACTCTAGCATTGATCAGCAGTGCTAAAGTGCCTAGTCAAAAAACCAACAAACACAGGTCAGAAACAGGAGGTCAAAAAGCAAAAAGGTCTGTGGATAAAGCCCGCTGAAAAAGCCAGGTCTGACACTGTGCTTTACAAATCCTTTATTAATTAACTGATTCATACACAGCCGTAGCTATGCCTAGCATCTTTACGTATGCCTCTTGTGCCGTCAGCTAGTGCGACACTTTGATCAAGCCCACGCTCACAAAAATAGACACTAGTTCTGCCAGAAGAACCTCAAGATACTCCTATTTCCTTCCTTCCTTTATTTAATATGGCAAATTTCATTACTATGGTTTCCCCAAAACTGCCTTTAACTGTCATGTATGTTCCTTATATTGTTATGCACCATGTATCGTGTGGTACATGATGTAGGAAAATAATAGGAATACATTTTTATAGACACATACGTGCAAGTATAAAATCGTAAACCCCAATATAAGCATTTCAGGTGAGGGATAGTTTTAAACCTATGTAAGTAGTGAACCGGTCTAGGCCTAATAAATGGACGTGCTGAAAAAAATAACTGTAGGTTGTGCAGAAATACATTGGTCATAGTGCACAACAGTTTTAGGAAATACACATAAAACGCTGTATGGTCAATTTAGCTGTGCTGAAACATATAGATTACATTTCCTTGCAGACGCAAACTTGACAGGACATCAATAATTAGTATAGATGAAACAGAAATGGTTACTGTTAGAAGCCGGTGTTCCAGCACACACCGTTGTTGTCAAGTGCGCGACCCTGACCCCCCCCCCGCTCCCACATTAGGACAAGAAAGGACACCGTCCGAGACCTCGAGCAGCCAGGCTGATCTCCAAGGCACTAGTGTTCAGTATGTGCAACCACGCCCACAGCAATCCTGATGTCATCACCACAAATGGACTCCACACGAGTTTGTATAAAACGAGTATACTTTATATAAAAAGATATACGAAATGGCCACACGATACAACTCCCACATATATACACTGGGTAATATTGTTTCCAGTGGGTTGGGCGGTCCTAATCCCCAACCACCGCTTCTAACCAACAGTTATGCTGACTTTTAACCGTTCTCAACAGGTTAGGCACGTTGTATCACTAGATTCACACACGTTGCAAAATACAAGGAATACTGCACTACTTAACAATGGGTTCCTGTACAGTGCCACAGTGAAACAATGCATAGCGTCAAGATCATGTACTGAGTCAACACAAGATAATGCAACTCGGTTCGCCAACAGAATGCCCTGTTCAAGGAAGGAATACAGCAATGCGTCACGCTGCAATTACGTACAGTGCGATAGGAAAACAATGAAACGCTTATCACCACCAGCATGCCCTGTGCAAGGAAGGAAAAAGGTAATGCGTCACAGTGCATTTCAGTACAATGCAGTAAACAACCAATGCAGTGCGATAGGCTATGATTAAACATGGGCGGATTTTGCGAATTGGCAATCCGCGAACTTACGTATTTACGGATTCGCAATCCGCAAAATCCGCGAACTCTTGCGAATTTGCAGATTTTTTTTTGTGTTCGCAAGGATTTCTGCCAGTTCGCGAGGCTTCTGTACCAGTTCGCAATTGCGAACTTACTTGTCGACTAGCAACGGCCGCGACTATGTTGTTTCTACATCTGGTTCATCATCACAGGTTCACAGCACCCTCTGTTTCACCACTGTCACCCTCTGGTACACCCATGCCACCCTCTGGTACATCACTGCCACCCTCTGGTTGGTTTATCACTGTAGATTATGGGGGTGAAAAAAAGCAAGCACACCTGCCCTGCTTCAACTGACATGAATTAATTTGGGGTTGATTAATGTGTCACTGAATTTAAACCTCCAGTCTGGCTGGCACCTGCTTTTTTATCTGTAATTTGCTGAACTCTGAAGGGGTCCCTCAGGAAGCACTACAGGGAATGGTTACTAATGATAAGATTGAACTTTTGCACCTGCTGAGTGCTTTCAGTTTTGTCTGTAATTGCTTTCTGTTGCAGTGTAATTTTTTTAACAGGATCTTTGTTGTATACTTGTAGCTATTCTCTGAGCCTGCTGTGAGGGTCAGAGCAGGGTCATAGAATAGTTGCAAGTAGGCAAATGAACTCTGAAGGGGCCCCTCAGGAAGCACTACAGGGAATGATTACTAATGATAAGATGAAACTTTTGCACCTGCTGAGTGCTTTCAGTTTTGCAAAAATCCAAATATCCAGCAGCATCTACAAAAGTAATCCTTCCAGGTCAAGATCCAAATCAAAGTGACCAGCACATGAAGAAAGCACTGGGAGGAGCCTGGTGGACAGGAACAGGAAGTTGGAGACTGTGGGGCACTTCCTTCCTCCCACCCCCACCCCCCAAAATGGACTACTTGCAAAGAAAAAGTGCAGGCAAATGTCAACCTGAGGAGTTATTCTGATAAAAATCATAATTTTCAAGGTTTATGCTGCCTGCTGGTGGATTTCTTGTGCGAAATTGCAAATTTTGCAATCTCGCAATTGCGAGATTGTCGCTGCCCGCCGCATCTACGTGTTCGCAAGTATTTACTCCCGCGAAATTGTATAGTATTTTAGTTGGCAAGTGCGACCAAGCAAAAAATCCGCTTCGCACGGTTTTACGAATTTTCGGCAAGTTCGCGAGAGTTCGCGGATTGCGAATTTACCGAATATCCGCAAAATCCGCGAGCGGAACGGATTTTACGCCCATGCTTAGCTATGATCCTGTATTCTGCAAGAAAAACATAACGTAGTGTGTAGCGCACTAACCCCCGGAGTCGTTCAGCATCTCTAGTGCCAGATGTTTGCAAAGTGTTATACAACTGTTTTTAGTAGTTGTACGACCGGTTGCCCCCAACACGGATCCACGATGACACCCAAGTTCCACTCCGGGCCCTGGCCCCTGTACTGCTCTGTCCAGGACCAGCACGGACCGAGATCTGGGCCGAAGCAACAGGCGCACACAGCTGCCAGCAGCGAGAGGCCAGGAGAGTGTCCCTCCAGGCCTGCACCCCACCCCAGGCGATGATCCACTTTACCTGGGGGGGGCACGCCGCCACTCTCCTCTCCTGCCGCAGCAGCTTGGCCTCACTCTAGAATCTTGTCACCACGGGCAAGGCGCGCTCGGGCCGGTAGTTCAGCTCCTGCGTGGCTACCGGTCTAGGCGGCCAACGTTCAGCACAAACTCCTTCCACAAAGCCGTTCACACGACGCTGGTACTACCTCACGTTACCGTCGAGGGCCCGATCACTTGGCTCTCCTCTCAGCAATGTTAGTACTTCTTCGCTCCCTGGTGCTCACCGCTCCCCGGTACTTCTCACCAGCCCTCCGGTGGCACCTTCGAAATTCACCGCCGGAGCACCCGAGACTCACTCCGTCTCCTGGTGCACACGGTCTTCAAGCGCTCTCCTCTAACGCCCGGGTCGCACCACGACACGCACACTGCGCGTTTGAGTCTCACCTCTCCTCCTGGTGCACACGCCGTACCAGGCTCTCTCCACTAACGCCCTGGCTGCACCACCACACGCCGACCCGCGTGTCGGAGACTCACTCCTTCTTAGTGCCCATGATGTCCCGGCACTCTTCATTATTGCCTGGACTGCATTGCGACGTGCACCCCCTGCACGTCCCGAATCTCGGTTCTCTTTCACGATGCCCACAATCCACAGGCGCTCCAATACCTGTAGGCGCACCAAGACACACACACACACCCTGCACGTCAGAGTCTTGATTCGCTCCGGGCGCCCACTATCACCTTAGGCACCCCTTTGGAGGTCTCAGGCTGCCATGACATGGTCCCACCACCGCGCCACTTGAGACTTCCTGGAAACTTTTATGTTTCTGTGTTTCCGAACAGGGAGCCAGCTCACCTTGGGCCTTTGGGATACAGGACGCAGCACACAGCAAAGTCCTGCTCAGGAAGAAGGAGGGACACGACCCACTGCAGTGCCCCTTCAGTCTCTCCTCGGTCAAGAGCTACAAACTGCCCACAAGCCCCAGATCACGAAGCAAGGGTCAAGTGTCTCCCGCAGCCTATTAAGCAACTCTTCATGAGGCAGAGGTGTTCTTCCCGATAGCGAACAGGCTAAAGCCGCCGGAGACTCGATCAGTTCACGGCGTCTTCAAAGCGCTCCCAGCACTTCTCTGAACGATACTGAGACTGTTCTCGACGACCTCAAGATAACCAAAGTTTTGGGGTTACAGTTCTTCCAGTTATACCCCTCATTGTCTTTGAAGTTCGCTTGTGCTCATGGGTCCCCGACCCCTCCCTAAATCATTCTTGAGACTCTTCAACCCCCCCCCCCTAGTGTCTGGGTGTAGGAAGGTAGATCCCTGACTATGGTTGCCCCCAACTTTTTGCCTGGTGTTTTGCTGGTTTTCTGACTTAGTTGACCTGGGGCCCTGCTATTCAGGACCCCAGGCCTACTGCTCTCTCTGCAAAATGGATTCCATGTACCTTAGGTACATATCTAATTGGATACTGAGTCACCTTGTCAGTCCCTGTACAGTGTACCTTAGGTACCCAGGGCATAGGTGTACCCAGGACCTACCAGGGGCTGCAGCATGTATTATGCCACCCCTGGCTGGCCATCCAAATCTGACACAACTGGCTGCTTGACAGCTGGGGCAAGGTGGTGTAATCACCCTTTGCTTTAGATATAGTATTCCTATATCTAACCCTAAAATGGACACACAGATCTCCTATCAGTCACTCCTATGGCAGGCCTTAACAATCCTGAAGGCAGAGTGCTTGGAATCGTGTGAGATAGTGCTCTGGCATGAGCTGAGCCTGTCTGCGGCTTTCGGGATCTATCCCTTAGCCGTTTCCATGATATCGCATACCATATACTCTTAAGTGCATTATAATCCTCGCGGTTATATGCCAACTCTGGTATCGCTTTATCAAAACATGTCGAGTAAGGTGTCATACGAATTGGAATACTAACCCCTCGCCAATTCTGGCGACGGGGTTAGCATTCCACCCTTCTAGAGGGACACGACATGGATGTAACCTGTAACCCCGGTTAAAGTCAGACAGAGCCTTAGCATCCACAAAATGGATGCTGCCACCGAGACACAAGTCTGCCCTCCTGCTGCTGGGAGTCCTCCCAGAGCAGGAGGCAAGGACAAAGGGTTTCCTGCCAGGGGCGGTGCCAGCACCGTCCCAGACAGGGTTTTGTGTATTCCAGGTAGGCAGGGCTACAGAGGAAGGTGACTGCAAGTGGCACCCCGGTGCTCACTGTGCATAGGCCGGCTGAAACCAGTTCCAGGGGCACTCCAGCCCCTGGCCTGGGGAAAGCCCGCCAAAGGAGAGGGGTGTAACCACCCCCCTCCTGGTCCCACCCATAGGGCAGGACTTAGTCGCGTGCCAGCCCCCTTTTCCCAGATAAAGGTAGGAACTGGCCCCCTTCCAAATTAGATCATCTTTGGAATCAAGACACGACTTTCTACGAAAGGACATCAAGATTTCTTCTTCAAGATTCTCCCTTGTGACTAAGGAGTAGTCACCCTGCATCCGCAGGCACCACCTTAAGAACACTGCGGTCTGCTGCGAGTCCTTCCTCCGGAATCCGACTGCCCAGCTCGACAAGACCCGGCTTCCCTGGCACCTCCGACCTCTACTCACCTCTACAGCCAAGCTGAGAACCGTGAGTTGAACGAGACCTCAAGGGACCGACTATTGCCAAGACTGCACGACTTCTTCACAGCAAGCCCGCCGGGTAATCTACTGGCGAGTGCTTTGGGGTCCGAGAAGCCCCGACCCTGAGCAGCTCCAGCACCGAAGATCAGCCCCCCAGCATCTCCACGATCGGCGTGGGGCCCTTCTGCTTTTTGCTGCTCACCGCGTTGTTTGGCTACTAGCCCGCTGGCTCGTGGCCTTCTGAACGACGCCCGACGACATCACTGCTGCTGGTCTGGTTGCTCCAGACTGGTTCTTGCTCCCTTCCAGAAGAGGAGCACCCCGGACCCTCCTGGTCCACTCAAGACGCCATTTTGAGTCCACCGCGTGGGCTTGAATTAGCCAAGGCTTTGTTGCCCAATCCTGGGTCCTTCGACGCCGACAGCTTCATCCATCGTGGGACAGCTCGCCCCTCCATCCTGGTCGCCGACGACGCCTCCTGGTCCGTGAGATCTGCAGAGCATAGCGTCGCCCACCCACCTAGTCAAAGTGACTACCCTCCGGTGCCCTCCTGGTGCCCCTGACTATTGGCTAGTAGTCACGAACTTGGTCCCCTCTGCTTTCAGGTGTCATCCATCTTCAAGATCCAGGCTTGGATCACTTCGAACTCTCTTCACTGGTCGCCTGCCAGCATCTTTCTCCCAGGCTCCTGGTTCGTCTACGAGGATTCCCGCCGTCTTTTGAGACATATGCAGCTGCAGCCCCTGGGCTAGGTAACTTCGGCATTTCGGTGCCCCAGCATAGCCTCACTATCCAAGGGTCAGGATCCACTGTCGTTTTCTTCCTACCAGGTCGGGTTCGCCCGTGAACACTAACTTTAACTTTACTAGCTATCATAGACTTTGTCCCGCATCCCGCGTGAGAGTGCACACTCTGCACCCGAGTCCCCTGGGCCTCCTAGAAGTAATCTAACGATTCTATAGTCAAGTCCTAGCGATTCCAAAGCCTATTAGTACTGTACTTACCTGCTAGTAGTTTCGCATTCCACTTTTTGAGTATATGGTTTCCCGTGCCCCTCGGGCATTTGTATATACTGTGCTAACTTAAGTATTTTTATAAGAGTTTTGTTGTGTGCTTAGCTCCCTGTCTCATAAAGAGCCAGGGTAGTCTTGTTATAAATAAATACACTGTCTATTTTCATAACAACTTGTGTGGTGTCCTTTCACTGGGTGTTCAAGGGGTAATGTGATGGTAAAACAGCTGGCTTAACACGCCCTCTAGAGTCTTAGCCTTAGACTGCTCGTATCCATGCTACTAGGATAGCTGGTCTATAAGGTTGACTTACAACCAATCATCAATAAGGGTTGTTTGGACTGATACATAGTGATCACTAGAATAGTGAGCACTGCATATCAGGCCAACTTCTCACACTGGGTCTATTGTCTTATGGCTCTGAATCAGGCCTCTTCACCTCGCAAAGCCTCTCCTTCTCCCCGCTCCAGGTGCAGGGCAGCCTGGCGCCGTCTCCAGCCCTCCCCTGGGGCACGACTTCCCTCAGTCTTTCTCACCTCTCCCAGATCCAGGCAGGCAATTCACATTCTGCTGAGACACACAAAAAGGTCTCAAGCACAAACTCGGCCATTTTCTCAAACAGCGGTTTCTGGACACACAGCGACAAAACAATCTACCCAAAAAGATGAGTTATGACGCTGTGAATTTAGACATACCAAACTTCACTGTTCCATTTCCAATTATTGGGAAACTAGGCTATCAATACTACACCCAGCCTCCCCCATTCTGTCCTATGGGCAGGATGGCCTTTCAACAGGGAACATGAAATGGAGCATTTTCCATTGTCTTGGCCTAGCACCCATACTGGCACAGGTCCTGCCTTTTACCTACACTGCACCCTGCCTAGGGGTTACCCAGGACGTCCTATAGCGGTGCCTCATGTGTATGCAAAAGGGAAAGCAAGGCCTGAGACGAGGTAGCACTTGTGAGGACAATATGCTAATTTAGGGAAATGCACGCAGGCCCTACACTGAAGACGTGTGTTCCCTCTCTGCGCATTTCTTTAGTACTAGCTCTGGCACACACAGTGCACATCACTTAGGGATCTTGCTAGTAAGGCAAACATACCAATCAGAAACAACCAAACACCACTACAACTTATACAGGGAACATCTGCACTTGCACACTGATTAGCATTGGCAAGTACCTACAGCATCTAACTTCACAGCTCTCTGTCAGGAAAACGGTCTAGGGGAAAAGCAAAAAGTTTAAGTGAACTTTAGCCAACAAGGCCAAGTCCAACAGTTACCACTACCTATCTGTTCAACAAATACGAGAGGTGGACAGTAGAAATTGTTTTTGAATTGTCACGGAGAATTGAATATGAGGTGTAAACAAGTGTGGATTATGCCTTAGCACAAACTTGTTGAGAATATGTTAAAGTCAGGTAGGCTGGGCCCAATGACGTCAAACAAGATATAATCACTCACTATGCAGAAAAACAAAAATGTTTTTCTATGATTATCTCACTTTTATTTTGAGAACTAAAAGAAAAACCCAAAAGAGGGGGCTTCTGATAAACATGGACACTTACACAATTCTTGGAAATATTTGCGTTTTAGCAATATCCTATCTGCACAGCTTGCTATTTGCATCATGTAGGAATTTGAACTCATGTTTTTTGTGTGGCTTTTTCAGTATATATACTACTTCGTGTAATACAGAACTTGGAACTTTAGTCTCTTTTGGAAACTGGCTGATTTTCCCAATTGATCGATTAAAGCCTTACTATTGTGTAAATGTTCTGCAGTGCTTGAAAAATCTACTGGCCTGCTCACTATGGCGAGCCAGATTTAATCAGGACAAGCTATTTTTAGGACCTACTTGCTTGTTCTGGTGAGCTGACATCAGGTGTACTGCTTGCTTACAAAGTAAATGAGCTTTAAAGGTGGCTTTAAATCTTGTTAGGTTCCGTATGACGGAGGCATGGGTATGACCAACTGTAGGAAGCTGGCTCTGTATATACTATACCACTGGCTCTGTATATACTTTACCAAAATGAGGTACAGTGTGCACAGAGTGCAGTGGAACCCTAATGGTAGGCAGAGGTAAAAGTAGATAGCACCTTTGTCTCTATTTGTGGTACTGTGGGCGAGCAGTAAGGCTTTAACAGAGGGTAGTGTTAAGCATTTGTTGTGCACATTCAGGCAGCAAACGATGTCACACACTCAAAGACTGAACTCAGACCAATTTGATTTGTATAAAAATATTATTTAGCTGTATTTATTTCCTAGAACCAAGCAAGCCTGGCACAGGTAAGTGCATTTGATCATTTTCACGGCGGGTTGAACAATGCAAGCAAGCTGGATGAAAATGACTGTTACAGGTCTGTAAATACTTTCAATACAGTGGAAATTACTGTTAGATTACTTGAATTACTTTTCAGATTACTTTCTGGATTACTTTTTCTACTCCGTGTGATACGCTAGATATCACACTGGGATACTTCCTGGAGAAAAGGTAAGTAAGCATTTTTTTGTTCTTTGCAGTTTTTCTAAGTTCCATACAAAACCAACTCCACATTTTTCAAGGAAAATCAGTCAACTTATTTTTACGGAGAGAAATTAAGTTATAGGTTAACAGGAAAGTACTTTGTTGTGGGAGTTGTTATTCCGTGGTTAGAACCAGGGTTCCCCCAGGGTCAAGGATGCACTTTCAAAACACCACCAGCGGCACTAGGGTGGCCGGGTGCAGAGTGCTGAGGCCCAATGTTATCCAATGAGGATAGGGGGGGAAACATCCTTTACAACGCAACTTTTACCACGCAGTGCTATTACAACACAGGTTTTACAACGGAAACCATTACAACGCATTGCGCTGGGGGGCGCTCTAGGATAGGGAATAGATTAAATTTACTATCCAACACCTTCCCTAGTGTCCACGGGGACTGGAGTTGGAATAGTAAATTAAACTATTCACTATCCAGCACCCCAAAGCGCAATGCTTTGTAATGGTATGCGTTGTAAAAACCGCGTTGTAAAAGCATGCGTGGTAAAAGCATGCGTTGTAACGTCATACATCCGGATAGGGGGCCTCCGACCGATGGTGGCTGCTCACGAGCAGGCCACAAGGTTGTAGGAGCAAAGCTCCTGGTGTTAGGCTGAGGGCAAAGGGGGATCTGGTTTAGCACACAAAGTGCACCCACAGCAGCGGAGGGGCGGCTGGGTTCAGAGTTTCATCATTTTCTATAATCATGAATTAATCACCCACAGTTACTGTTGATTAAATAGCAATTCTTATAAGGTTTAAGAAAACAACGGTTACAACAGAATATTAATTCCTACAATCAATTTGTAGATAGCCATACCCTATATTTGAAGTGCATAAATTCATGTGGTATGGACCAATGTATATTTTGAACATAACACTTCTTAAAAAGAAATGAATATATTTATTTGCTCAATCATGGTGGCTCATGATAATTTTAACTGTTTATTAAACAGCAAGATGAGGACATGCTTATTATGCCCATAATATGTATTAAGCCACGTATTGAAATAACTGAGCAAAGAAGTTAGATCACCAATAGCAATAGTATCTGTGTTCTTCCCATGACATTGACACATAATTTTACAGCAGTGTATAAGAATGAGAGTCATCAAGAGCCCTTTATAAATGGCTGCTTTTTCTATGAAGAATGGAAAAAGCAACTCCGTTAAAGCTGTCATATATGAGCGTAATGAAAATAGATCGCCAAGATGATCTATCAATGAATGGGTTGGTTAGGACTATAAATCCTGATAGCAACTTTTTTTAAATGTTTACTGATTTACAGCAAAAGTAATTAACATTTGCTCATGGCTGCTTCGTTTTAGGGAACGGAGTGCACTAACACAATTGTGATGTCATTTGCATACGACATTAAATGTGGCGTAAATACTAACAAAGATATGGGAGGGCTTTATTGTAATATAACTCGTTCTTTTATGTGGAATCATGAAATATATAGGATTATTATCCTCTGAACTATTGAGAGAATGTAGAAATTACTGGGTTATGGTTATAACAACATACTAAGATCGTCACTCAAAAGATGGCAGCCGTGACCGATTAAGATAGGAATAATGGAGGGGGGGGTGGGAGCATGGCTTGACCAGAGCCAGAGATGGCCGCCTTGCTGTAGAGCTCCAATTGTCACCGCAACAATAATCCCCTACATCCGACACTATTATCCGTTGACATGCCCTACTAGGCAAGCCTGGCGCCCTCTTGGCGATCGGCACTTGTCGGCGTACGACCGAAAGAAATCGGTGGCCGGGAACCGGAGTATTTGGTCCCGATGATCCGCATCGCAACGGAGCCGGGGCATTGGCCGTAAAGACGTGCGGCGCTCCCTGCTGACTCGAGGGCGTTGATCCGTTGTGCCAGCCGGAGCAGCACTGAAGCAGACCTCAGCGGTCCCGAGAAGGTGCTGCTAAACCCCAGTGGACCCAGTACTGCTGGCAGATAATCGGCACGGTGCCTGTGGTGGCCCGGGAGTGCTGTGAAGCAAACAAAGGAACCACCCAGGTGATCGAGGTCCGGGGTCCCTTGCGCTGCCGGACGATTCCAGGAACATCGTCCATGTGGGGGTGAGTAGGGGGGGGGCTGAACCATATCCCTTCCTCCCCCCCCCAAGGTGCATCTTTACAAAGGGACAAAGGTTTTTTGATACAGCCGCCATTTTGTGCTTTCTACCCCAGTCACAAGTGACATCTGCCTTTTTGTCCACTTCTCCCTTGGGTCCAGAGCATCAAATTGCGGAGGCCTACCAGGGCCCCTGGGGTGCAGGCGCTTCTCGTTGGCCTACTGTGCTCGACGTGGACTCTCCTGCTGACGTCCCCTCTCCCTCCCTCCCCCCCCCCTTGTTTTTTTGGGAGCAACGGAGACAGCGTGTTCTGGGCACCAGAGACGGCCTATTGGACAGAATTCTTGCCCAGAAAGCCTCTGTTGTCGCAGTGGGGACGAGTACTGAGGCCCCACGCGACGGGGTGCTGCCTAAGGAACCCGATCAGAGGGTCTTGTCATACCTGCTAGATCTTTTGCCCCTGCATGTGGTGGCGCCATGTGTCTTTGTACCCTACAACAAGCCCGAGGTAGGAATGGCGACTGCAAAAGGTACCAAGCAGCCTCCGGCAGATCGGATGGTGCAGGGGGGCTGGGTGGTTCACCAGAGGCCAAGCAACGATTGGATGACGAGACTCCGACCTTGGTGGATGTAATGGCTTCAATTCAAGGGGTTCGGACAGAACTGGAGGGGAACATTGACACTGTGTCCACCGAGATCACCCTGATTCGCGCTGGTCTGCGCAATATGGGGGACAGGGTTAAAGCGAATGAGGGTTTCATCTCCACCCTCCAGCAATCCACGAAAGTGATGGAAACTACGATTAAGAGCTTACAAACACAGACCGCTGATCTCACAGCTAAGCTGCAGGATTATGAGGGGATAGCACGCTGGAATAACATGCCAATACTTGGAGTTTCGGAGAAGGCGGAGGGACAGGCGGCGGACCTCTTTGTGGAGGATCTTATCCAAAACCATATGCAACCCTGTGCGCTGTCGAAGTTCTTCACTGTTGAACGCACCCACAGGATTCCTGGGATGCCCCCAAGACCTTGTGCCCTACCGCATCCTCTCCTGGCCTGCTTTTTTAATTTCTAGACCGTAATGCTATCCTGTAGGCGGCAAGTGCTGCTCCGCCGCTTAAATTTGATAACTCAGTGATAACTTTCTTTCTAGACTTCACCTTCAAAGTACAAATGCAGAGGCAGTCCTTTTTGGAGGTGAAACATCCCCTTAGGGGTCACAATCTAAAGTACACTATGCTTTTTCTGGCGAAACTCCGGGTGCAAGACACAGGGAAGATATGGTTCTTCCACTCTCCGGAGGACACCTGGGACTGGATGGAGATCGGCAGTGGCGTGGGGAACTTCCTCCCTCAATGGAGACCCCGGCACTGGAGATGGGGGATCCCTTATGGACTCCACCGATGTGAAAAATACTTGACGTTGGCAGTAATGTATATACTGTTGAGAAACATGGTGGGAGGTTACTGAGAGTTGTGACTCTCTGCTCTTCTTCAAACGAGGTTTGAGGGTCTAGTTAGCACTTTGAGTCTCTCTTTTGGGGGGCTAATTGTGCCTTTTCCTCTTTCTGGTATTTGCTCTTGAGGGGGTTCTTGGGTGAGGGGGATGGCTTTGATGTTGACTGCTTAGTTAAACATTGAGTGCTTAGTGTCAGGCAACTGAGATGAGGCACTGATTGTAACTTTGGTATTGGGCTAGCCTATGGTTTTGAAGAGGGGCAATAAACTTTGCTTGTTGGGCGGCGCTCTTGGGATGTCTGGTCTGAGTAGCATTCCCCTATATATAGTATTTGCATGTTTGGGGTTACAGGCGCTCTGCAAGTTGGGGGAGGGGGGGTCAGTTTTAAGTCCACGTTGCAGGGAGGCGTCGTTGTCCAATTAGTTTAAGGGGTGTTTATTGTGTGTGTTTATTTTATTTTTTGTGTAGCATATTGAAGTGGTCGATTTTCAGAATTCCGTGAGTGTGGAAATGTGCCTTTTTGTGTGGCAAACCGAAGTGGGGGTAAGCAAACACTTTTCCTTTACATGCATGTCCTCTAGGGGGTGGTGGTCTCTGGGGCTTGTCTGGGTTCTTTTTGGAATAATCATTCTCTGTTGTGGTGAAGGGAGGGCACAGTTTCTTGCTGAATCGAATGAGTGCGGGCGTTGCAGTTTTGTCTTAGTGGCCAATTTTCATGAATACAATGGAGGGGGTGTTTCTTGGGTACGAAGTTCAGTGGGTGTGGGAACCTTAGTTCCTCTTATCTAGAATTGGTTAATAGCTATTTTGAGTTCTCCGCCGGGGGGTATTTTTGTATGCTTTGTACAGTCATCCGAGCCGATGGGGGTTAGTTGGCTCCAATCAATTTTTCAGTACGAGTGCGGTTGATCAAGCGGATCTACCATCTAGTCACCTTAAGGTCCTCTCCTGGAACGTTAATGGTTTGGGAGATCGGATCAAGAGGGGTGTTGTACTGCAATATCTGAAACGCCACTCCCCTGATCTGGTGTTGCTTCAAGAGACTCACATTCAAGGCGATACTTATTGTGCGCTTAACAGATGGGGATATAAACTTTTCGCCCATGCTGGGTATACGAGGAGTCGATATCCTGATCCGTCGCACCCTTTCTTTCCAGATCCACAACGTAGTGCATGATCCATTGGGCTCCTTTGTTTCAGTTTCTGGGATCTGGGAGGGGAGATCACTCAACGTTACTTCCTTATATAACCCTCCCGAGGCTCCATTCCACCACACTGAGTGATATGGGTACGCATCTGTTGGGTTTGCCTGATGGGGATATGCTTCTGGGTGGCGATTGTAATGCTGCGTTGGATGGATCAATGGACCGGAAGCCTCCACGTTTGAATGAATCGGCTGGGAAGGGTCTCTCTTAGTTCCTGAGGGCCCTTGGGATTGTTGATGTCTGGGAGTCTGTCACCCGACTGATAAACAGTTCACCTTCCACTCTGGTGTGCATGGGAGCCTGTCTCGAATTGACAATTTTTTCTGGAAGGCAGAGCAACTTCCCCTGTTCTCTACACTGTCCTTCCTGTCCCGAGGTATTTCGGACCACTCGCCCATTGTTGCCTATTATGGCAGTACTCTTGCCATTATCTTTGGTATCTCCAAATCCACGAGATTCGCTCCAAATCGATAGAGGTTACCAAACAGTATTTTGCCGAAAATGATGGGTCGGTGCAGTTCAATGTGATACTATGGGAGGCCTTTAAAACTGTGGTCCGTGGGTGTGGGGTGGCGGCCGTAGCAGGTCATAAGAAAGAAAAGCGTCGACATCTGGAGACAATTGAGTCAGAAATAGCGGCCTTTGAATGAGACTTAGTGTGTGGTGGGTCTTTGGAGACCCCGCATAAGTTGGCGATTAAGCAAGAAGAGTACAGGGACATATCAAGTGCGGCGGCTAAGACCTAATATAGGGCCTCTCAACACAGTGTCTACGACATTAGTGATAAAGCGAGCAAGCTATTGGCTTGGCTTGATAGGAGGGAATTGGCTAGTAGATGGGTGGCCGGAATTGTGGATGAAGATGAGGCCTTGCGTCATGATAGAGTTGGTATCGCAGACGCTTTCGTCTCTTATTACAGCCCGATATATTCTCCAGTGGCCACCTCCACTCAGGAGGCGGCTGCGGAATTATTGGCGACGCTGCCATTGCCGAGCTTGGACACGCAAGAGACGGTAGATCTTGAGGGGGCGATTACAGTGGAATAATTCTCAAAGGCTATTTCCTTGTTACAATCGGGTAAGGCTATGGGAGTTATACAAAGCGGTGACTTCACAAATTGCCCCTTTCCTCCTGCGTATGTACAATGAGAGTGTGAGTGAGGGTATCCTTTCGGCCATGCAGCGCCTGGCCCATATTGTGGTTATCCACAAGCAAGGAAAGCCCCCTGAGGGATGCTCTTCATATCGACCCATTTCACCATTAGACCCGGAGGTAAAGATTTTGGTCAAAATCATGGCTCGTCGAATTCCCCCCCCCAATCTTCAAAAGTTGATTCATCCGAATCAAAATGGCTTCATGTTTACCACAAATACAGCGCTTAACCTGCGTCGCTTGTTTGGGGTGATGGGGCGAACACCACAATACAAGACAATGCAGTTATGTCCTTGAACACCAAAATGGCGTTTGACATGATTGAGTGGCCTTTCCTTTTTGCGGCCCTGGAGAATGGCATTGGGAGCCGGTTTTTGCCCTGGTGCGACTTTTATACTCTGGCGTGAGTCGCGGTGAATGGGGGTAGATCGGCGTTTTTTGAGTTTGGGTGCGGCACACGACAGGGGTGTCCATTATCCCCCTTGCTCTTTGCTCTCGAGCTTGAACCTCTTGCGATATGGCTCAGAGGCGATCCGAGGTCTTAACTGGGCACCAGACTGGAGAGACAATTTCCCTCTACGTGGATGATATTTAGCTGTATTTGGCGAGGCTCAGATTTTCAATTGGCAAGGTCCTTCACGTATTCACCCTTTTCCAAAAATATTCCGAATATTCCATCAATTGGGATACGTCCCTAATATATGTCCTCAGTGGCCGTCCGCCCCTGCTCCCCTCGGGTTGCGAGGCTAAAGTTGTGACCGAGGGCTTCCAATATCTGAGCATATATATCACAACAGATGGAGAGGTCTTCTATCAGCGTAATTTGCTTCCCCCCCCCCTATTGCGGCTCAAAGCTGACGTCCAGCATTGGAAAACGCTTCTGGGGCGGGCAGCTTTATATAAAATGATGGATTTACCCCGCTTCTTATATGCTTTGCAGAACACACCGCATCCTGTCCCCCCTCACTATTTTACATTGATTGAGTCGGAGCTGCGTAGTCTACTGTGGAACGATGGTCCGCCCCGAATTGCACTGGCCAAATTAACCAAGAGCTGGTATGATGATGGTATTGCGTTGCTGGCCATTTGGTATTATTACTGGGTTTCACAACTTGTGATTCTCAATTACTAGATGCATCGGCCCATTACTGATCCATCGTACAGAATGGACAGGCACAATATGTTGCCCGGCTCCTATCTAAGGGCGCTATATGGTGGATCAAAGTTGGAGCCCAGGTTTACTCCGACTTCGACGACTGTTTCCATTTGGCATGTGGCGAACTCAGCCCTTGGTTGGACAGGTAAACTTACGCAGGCGACACCTTTGTTGGATTCCAGTCGTCTGGGCCTGCTGTGGCGTCAGACCGGTTTCGACAAATGGGATCTAATTGGATTAGCGAGGCTGGGAGATGTATGGGTGGGAGGTGCAGTCATTCCCGTTTGGCGACCTGCAGTGCAAATTCAACTTGCATGATAACAAAACTTTTCGTTTTCTTCAAGTTGGTAGTGCACTGACTAAAGCGCTCTCCAGGGGCGAGGTTCTGCCGTTATCTTCTCCTTTGGAGGATAGGCTCCTAGATGACTATCTTCCTGAAAAGGCCATCTCTCTCACCTATCATGAGCTTCAAAATAATGCGCCTGACCTGCTTGTTAAAGTTCGGGCAAAATGATGTTTAGATGTGTGTGTAATCGATGATGAGAACTGGAGGGTGGCCCTTGCCTCGCCCCGGGAGACTGCGATCCGGTCCCGATTCAAACTAGTCCAACTTAAACTCCTCCATTGGATCTATTATACGAGCACATTCCTGGTAAAAATGGGTCTGATGTGTTCTCCCCTCTGCCCACGAGGTTGTGGCCAGGTAGGCACCTATTTACATCAATGGTGGGAATGCCCGATCCTCCAGAAGTACTGGGGAGAGATTCTTGCAACCCTGTCCCTGACTTGTGGGAAAGAAATTGACAGTTCCCCTCAACTTTACTTCTTGGATATTTGGGAGGCCACCGATCTAACGAGGTTGGAGAGATTGTGGGTCTCCTTGGGATGCACGGTGGCCAAGCGCAATATTCCCAGGACGTGGAAAGGTGGAACTGAATTGAAATGTTCTGACTGGGGGACTGACATGGATTGGTGTATGCAAGCTGAGAGAGCGGTGTATGAAAGTAGGGGTTGCCCGGGGAAATGGACCAAAATTTGGGCCCCATGGAATGAAAGCAGAGGTTGGTTGTGCACCCACTTTGGTGATACCTCCCCATTCGCAGTGGATACAGAAACACTATAATCTGTCTCCCTATGACCGCACTTCCACTGACGCTGCCTGGAAATTATGCGTTTGTGAGGAAGATCCCCCCCTTCTGCATGGTTTTGTATTGATTTTTGGCCGCATTTCCTATATTTATTTTTGGCAATATTATGGCTGCTTTTGTTTTTGTGTTTATGATATGATTTGATTTGTTCTTTTAATAAAAAGATTTATAAAAATTTTTAAAAATAGGAATAATGAGTAGCGCGATGACGTCAAGCCTCAATGACATAGGACGAGGTATAAAAACAGGTTAGAAGATGGAGCTGAGTTTGGACTCTTCACCCGGAGGTGTTGCACATACTATTGACTAGGTAAGGAGGATAAGTGTTGGTTGCTCTTTAAGGGAGGTAAGAGATGGAAAGAAATGTTATTCTGAGGATTGATGGGGAAACTGTGATCATACTGGTTGTTTAACCAATATTTGAAAAAGAATTGTTGGCAAAAATTATGTGCTTTGGTGAAGCCTTTTTATAAGCACAGCAATAAACATGTTCACACTGAATTTATATTGTTGGACTTGAAAACCCTTCAACGTAAAAAGAGGGTGCTGTTTGAGTGTAAACACTAATCTTTAAAAATGCCGGCTCCGATAACACGGGACTTTCTCACTTCTGATATCTATTAGAATCCTCACAACCCAGGGGATGCTGTTTAGGGATGTGACATGGGGTGACATAATAATTTTTTGTACTCTCAGGATACAGAGATTTTTAGTGATCTACAAAGATGTTTGCATATATTGTGTACACATATGAATTACTTTCCTGACCGTGTATGGACTTACAATTAGGTTTTAAAACATTTGAATGAGGAAACTTTCCTAATTGATTGTAAATGGGTAATAAAGAACTGTAATTTATTGATGGGAATTTAAGACATAATTGGTCTTAGGTTTTTTATTTTTAAAATAATTACTTTTAATTAATGTGAAGGTACAATGGACCACGAACAATCTAATAATACCCTACGGCAGGCGATAAATACGAGTAATGATAGTGTGAAACCTTAAAATCTGAATCTCTTGTTTTCTGATTCAGCTATGCTTCATCCATACTCACCTTTGATCTGTGTTCAGCCTGACTCTATCCTTGACGCCACCTGCATTGTAGGCTGCGTAAACATGCTAGCAAAAGAACAGCTGATGTCTACACTGTGGGTTTCATGTGTGTTTTAAACAATGGTAAAGCCTTAGATAAAGTTTATTCAGATAAGCCTATCTTGTTATGCAGCCTCAAGATGCAACAGTTCTACAAAGCACCAAGGTTGTTGATTCTTACCGATTGTCTCATTTGTGTGTTCTTCCCAGAGCTTTATTTACCTCTGGGCGTTCCTTGTCTGTGGTTTTCACTATATAAACCCATGTAACTCTAGTTCAGTGAGGACTGTCCTCGGTATCTTGATGGTGCAGGTCAGATGGAGACCCATTCATGAATGAATAAACTACCCAGGACTTGATTTTGCTCCAGTGTCGTAACCTCCTTACTTGATAAAGAACCCGTGGTGAAGTGGTGATCCCTGCACCAGCAGGTTATAGATTAATCTGCTCCACAAATTGACGCCCAAACTTGGGGCCCAATCAAGCGCTTGCAGTCGGACCGGGGCAGGAGATCAGGTCGGTAAGATGAATTTCGCTGAGGAGTGCCCCACCTGATGAGATTAGTGTTGCTTGTGGTCCAAGGTGATTTTTCAGCTATCCAACTCGGATCTTCCCGGTGGCTGCTAGCCTTGACTGGGCCCTTCGAATGATAATTTTTTGGATCAGGGAGGATCGACAGGTGGGAGGCAAAGACTACGCATGAGGTGAAACTGTATTGAACTGCTTCATTTGGTTCATTTGGTTTGGATCGGTTTGATCTTTGCTGGACTTGGTATTCGTATTGACTTGGTATTTGATTGGTAATCTGTTTGGAATTTGGTAATCCATTTGGAATTTGGTAATCTGTTTGGAATTTGGTAATCCGTTCGGACTCTGTTTTGAATTTTGACACCTAGGTTCTGTTTGATATTTTGAGACCTAAGATTTGTTTTGAGACTTGCTATTTGTTTTGACTAACATTTTTTCTTACATGTAAATGTGAGAATATTTTTTATTTCTCTCTGTTTATAAGTTGTTTCTCTCATATAACATGACTGTGTTTAGCACCCTTTGGAAGTTTTGTTATTGCTGCTGCGATAAGCAGAGCATTTTGGAAGCAAGTCAGCCGGCGCCACCAGAAAGGACGGCAAATTTTGAGATGTACATCAAATATGGTATTTGTCCCATCATGTACAATACATTGTGGAACAAATAAACAAAAGGGGATCCCAGTTGAGATGGCCATTAGAGGGAACTATGGACCCTCACAAACTCGCGTATTTAGAGAATCAATTGTTTTTGAAGAAAGTTAGGCTGGATATGTTTGACAGTTTTCGTATGTGGAGAAAAGAAGTGAGGGATCAACAGCTCAAGGCAGAGAAGGTACAAAGGAAACAGGACAGGAAAACAGAATATCCGAAGTATAAGGAATTGAAGGATAAGGAAGTTCAGGAGAAAAAAGAATGTTTAGATAGGGAGCATAAATTATTAATATCTAAGGAATATATAGTTAGACCAACTGTTACAGTTCAGGTCCACAAAGAAGATGTGGATTCAGATATTGATGGGTTGTTGATAGAACAACCCCCACCCCATATGTACCTTTAACATCTCTTCCCCAAGGACTCCTAAATATCGCCCCCCTTGTACCCCCAGCTCCCCCTTCTTTGCCCGTGGTTGTCTAGCTTCCTATTTTCCAACCAGTACCGGTACATTCTTTACCCCCTCCAACCCAGGCAACTACATCCCCATCCCAAGCCTGTGCGCCTCCACCCCAGGCCACTGCATTTGAAATGTCTAATGATTCGGTTCTTCCTGCATCTGTTCTAACCCCTCGAGTTCTTCGCTCTACTGTACCTCAGTTTCGTCAGGATGCGATAAGATTGATGGTATTAAATTGGTTAAGTGATTTAGAAATGGAAGTAGAAGGCATGATAAACCAGATTCAGAATTTTTTTGAAGGCAAGCTTCTTTGTCTTATAAATAAGCTTTCTCATCAACTTATGGTTCAATGGGAGATGACTACAGGACGAAATGGCCCGGATAATGTTAGAGCAATTAATAGACTGTGTCAGAGAGTGGCCTTCCCTGTAAATAGAATTAACACTGCTAAAGCAACAATAATTGGATACTCTGAGCTCCCTTCCTCTCCCCGAATAAGACCTATGAGGGAAGCTGCGCCACAGTTCATCCCTGGAAGAGGGAATGCAGACGACGATGACCCAAATAGTGCTAATGCTAGAGCCCATTTTTTGTATAATTGGATATATAAGCCCTGGAAAAGGACAGATGTACTCACTTTAAAAGCCAATTTACGAGACATACGGAAAGATCCTAGAGAATTTTATGATGATGTACAGGCAGCTATTGATTCTTGTATTATGACTTTAGCGGATATTTTTTGGTATGATCCTACCACCTGATATGTGGCGACTTACTCGGAAATAGGATCATGATGTTGATTTGGGAGGAGATTGCACTGCCATTATAGCAGCTGATAGGGATAGGTAACCTGGTGAGAAACCTAGTCAGGTTATACTGGATCTCCCTGGTAACATACTTACTTATATAAAAATGATAGTTCCAGCCATAAAAACTCCTTACTGCTTGTAAATAAAAACGGGGAGAGGCCGTCCCTGATTTCTTTACTCGCTTTGAGGAAGTCGCCTCTAATGTATGTAATAGCTCTATTCTTCCTGATCTTGAAAGAAGGGATGTAATACATGATAAAAGCTTATTAATTTGTAATGGATTTGAGAGAAAGTAACAAGATAGTAGTACCTCAATATCCTATTGTTTCCTAGGTAAAAGTTAATACACCTGTGGAATTTTCTGGCATAGCCATTCAAAGTGAACAACTGAATGTTAGTACAAGGGTCTCCAACATTTTCTGTAACAAAAATTACTAGTAATGTAAAATGAACACCCCATCCACGAGTATCAGCAGTAATCACAATGGTGCATTAGGCAGGGTTTTCAGCAGTAATAAAAAAAAAAGCAAGGCATTGACAATTTAAACTGAAGAACTACATGTGTAGTACATGCAAACCATAGCTACAATACCCTTGCACCAAGGTATAAAAATGAGTAATGAATATCTCCATCTGAAATAATAGCTTTAAACACATTTTCAAAATGTCACCTATTTTCTCTGTAGGCATCAGTTTATGAGTTGTGAACTTACAAAAGAAATGTTGTCTTGAATGCCTGAGTTTTATTTTTTAAAATACAGGTTGGACCGTACACTGGTGAGCTGCTGGTAACTTATAAGCTACTCATTGGAGACATAGCAATACAGCAGAAGGTTTGAAACAAGTTACAGTGAAATTATTGCATCACTTAGTATCCATGGGACAAAGTATCTCTTTTCCAATTACAGTATTGTCAACAGAAGGTTACCTATTTAGGTCTCCTCCTGTCAAAGGGGGGTGAGACGCTGCACTAACATAGGATAAAATTGGTGCAGAACTTTTTCATAAATTTCAAACCCCCTGCTTGCCTTGACATTAAAGCACGTATGCATGCAGTTTTCTTTGGACTAATCAGTGTGAAGCTATTTTTTTTGCAATTGAGAAATGCTTTATGTAATGCTCCTGCTTTAGGTAAAACCTGATTATTACAAATCTGTGCATGCAGAAGATGCAATTTGGCACGGTCCCATGTAAGAAGGAATAGGTCATGTGCATATTTCTCCTCCACATTGGACCCCACTGCGATAAAGCAATCCGAAATGTATATTTAAGGTCACAATTTGAAAGTTATGTTACCACATTTAGTGGACTTCTAAAAAAAAAAAAAACTCAGACCCAGCACCTGACCAGTGCGATATTAACAGGGTACGAGTTGATACTTTTTGCTCCAAAACATCACTCTGAAATGCTGTAACATTTTTAATCCACCCACTGTAACACCCCTCTCGCAGTCCCAACAAGATGAGAAGCATGATTGAATATTTTGTTACTGAGAAGGAGACTAAGGGACGGGTAGACCTGACAGATACCCCTATATCTGACCCACTAGGGAAACTGTTTGTTGACGGTTAAGGTAACAAACTACCTGATGGCTCTAATACAATGGCCTATACAGTTTCTCCCTCGAAATCTGTGGTTGGGTTATGTAAAATACAACAAATGTCAACGCAATCTGTGAAGCTGACAGCTTTGACTAGAGCTTGTGAATTTAGTAAAGATTTGACTGTAAATATCACTGTATATGTCTTTGGAGTTGCCCATTAATTCGGACGAAACTGAAAAGAAAAGGAAAAAAGTTTTTTTTTTATTTTGCACGGTGATAAGATATACAATGTGGAATGAATAGTAAAGATACTGGATACCTTGATGTTACCAAAAAAGAGTTGCTATTGTTAAATGTTGTGTCCACAAGAAAATTATAAGATGAGGTAGTACAGGGAAATACTTTTGCCAATGAAACAGCTAAACAATCAGCCTATTTAGAGTATAGTTTAATGTAAATTCTAGGGACAGTTAGATGGACTCCAGAAGTGACTATGTTTAATAAAACTTTAGATTGCATTAGGGAAGTACAGGAAGAAGCTATGGAGGAAGAGAAGGAACAGTGTAAAATATATGGGTGTCAGGATGCAACAGGATGTTACCCAAATAATCGTCAGCCAAAAATGCTTTGGTCTCCTTGCACTGGTTACCAGTGGAGAATAAAATAAAATTCTAGATAATTTGCATCAGCGAGTCAGGCCGCCGTTGCAGATGGCCCCTTCATTGTACTGCTCACTGCGTTGGGAGGCCAGAGGACAAACTGTATCAGTCTTTGGCAGTCACAGTGTCCGGATGTAAGGCTGTTTTTATACAAGCGTCCAGGGGACGTCAGGAGATCTCCCATTAAGCCACCATTGCCAGGAGCAGCAGAGAGGTGGTTTTAGTCAGCAGCAGCAGACCCACCATTAATTGAAGCCGTTAGGGCCTGGAGAACAGCTGTTATCAACTGGCCCTTGCAGACGGTCACTCTGACAGGTCTGGGTGCACCCGTGAGAATCTGTGAAGAGTGGTGCATGAATCAACGTGCCTCCTGCTGCCGACTAAAGTTATTTCCCAAACCAAATAATCCTTGTTCCCACCCCCCCCTCCCTGCCTGGAAGCCACCATGGACCTTATACTTTTTTTTTTAATTATTTTTATTAACAAATCAGAAAACAATGGAGATCGTCACAATCAGAAAATACAGTACTTACAGTTGCGCCTTAGGAAAAGTCAAAATTGCAAAAAACACAGTTGATGGACAGAATGTAGAACAATGTCATACATTCACCCCAGTACAAGGATCTGGGCCTAAATCCATCATTTTTTTGCACTCCAAACCACCCTGGGTTAGACACTGGCTATATGCAAATCAGCTCTGACCCTGTGCCTCATGGGAACAGTCCAGTCCGAACTACCAAGCGTTGTCTTTCCCAGACCGGAATCAAGCATGCAAGGACCCGTTTCTGGCTATCAGCCTGGATAGCTTGACGCCAGTGGTGTGGAGAGCCTGGGACTCACGTCTGAGCATACCCAGCCCACTCGGGGTGAAAATTGCAAAAAACACAGTTGATGGACAGATTGTAGAACAATGTCATACATTCACCCGAGTACAAGGATCTGGGCCTAAATCCATCGTTTTTTTGCACTCCACACCACCCTGGGTTAGACACTGGCTATATGCAAATCAGCTCTGACCCTATGCCTCATGGGAACAGTCCAGTCCGAACTACCAAGCCATGTCTTTCCCAGACCGGAATCAAGCATCCAAGGACCGGTTTCTGGCTATCAGCCTTCATCAGCCTGGTCAAAGCGTACAAATCATTTACATTTTAGAATATTCAATGCAGTTCAGCGGTAATCAGTTAACAGTGCGAGTGGCTCATTAGCCGGAGTAGTTTGGGGGGACTCGCATATGTGACCCCTGTATTTGTTCCACTTAGACCACACCTCTACCTATTTCCGGGGGCACCCTCGAGCCACGTACACTGCTTTCTCCTGGAGCATGCACCAGTCCATGTCCATTTTCCATGAGCCAAGTCCGGAGGCACCACTGCCCCCCATAGCCTAGCAATGTTCCACTTTGCTATTGCAAATCCCAGTGTAGCCCAAAGCCTCCCCCGAGGTGACAGGTCCGTGGGCTCCCAAATATTCTACAGGCACCTCTTTGCTTCCACTCGGAGCTCCACCTCCCACACCTCTTGCATACAGCGATGTAACCGGTGCCAATAAGCCTGAAGCACTGGGCACTCCTACAGTATGTGGAAGTATGTCCCTACCTCTCCACACCCCCTCCTGCAGAGCCCATCCACACTACGGCCCATTAGTTGCAACCTGGTCCCTGAGACATATACTCGGTGGAGAATTTTGAGCTGAATCAGTCTAAGTCTGGCCGATATAGCTACTTCCTTAGGGGACGCAAGCGCACTTCTCCACTCCTCCTCGTCTATTTCCAACCCATCAGCCTCCCATTTCCCTTTAAGATTTATTAGCAGATCTAGAGAGTTGTTAATAGCTTTTTTGTATGTGAGTGAAATGACATGCTCAGGGAGGTGGCAATCTAGTAGTCTGTCCTCCACGGGGGAGGAGTCTGGGGGCTGGGTTCCCAGGGGGATGTTTGACTGTAGGGAGTGCCTGACCTGTAAATACCGAAAGTATTCTGTTTGCGCGAGCTCATAGGTGTGTTGGAGTGAGTCAAAGGACAACCCCTGCTGGACTCCATAGATCTTTTATGTGGGAGATCCCAATTAGGTCCCAGTTATGGAACCGTTTGATGCGGCCCAGAGTGCCCAACCGTTCTGAGACCCATAGCGGGGTAGCCATTGTGAGGGTGTTGGCCCATCCCAGTTTATGCTGTACAATGTGCCATAGTTGAACTGAGTGCTGGGTGGGCCCAGTGAGTGGGTACCTGCCAGGCCTCGAGTACAGTGCCGCCTCAAAATTCCTGCCCAGCAGGAGCCACCGGTCCATTCCATATCCCGGGTCATTACTGTCGCAGTAGGTGCCCTGATTGATGGCCGAGAGATGTGCAGCCCAGTAGTACTTTCGGATGTCCGGGAGCGCTATGCCTCCATCATACCACCCCAATGTAAGTTTCTGCAGGGAAATGCAGGGCGTCCCAGACCATAGTAGCTCTCTCAGTGTGGCCTCGATGGACGCAAAGTAGGACTGCGGAACCAGGTCCGGATAGTTTTGTAGGGCATATAAAAATCTTGGCAGCGCCATCATTTTAAAAAGTGCCGCCCTACCTAATAGGGACAGCGGGAGCTTCCGCCAGGAGGCAGCGTCCCTTTTGAACCGCTGTAGAGGCGGCAGGAGATTCCTCTCATATCTAGTGGCCCTGTCTTTGGAGATGAAAATCCCCAGGTATCTGAAGCCATCCGTGGCCACCTTAATCGGGCAGTTCCGGGGGACCGCCGGAGGGTGTGCATGTAGGACATACATTAAGGACTTACCCCAATTGATACTATACCGAGTTTCTCCCAAAGCTAGTGAAGATGTCCATGGCTATTATAAGGGACTTACGAGGTCTCGTGAGATAGAGGAGGAAGTCGTCCGCGTACAGCGAAATCCTGTCCTCCCAACCATCAGCCCACCGGATCCCCTTCAAGGAGAGGTCTTGTCTGATCCAGGCAGTGAGTGGTTCCAGAGACAGAGCAAAAAGCAAGGGTGAGAGGGGACACCCCTGCCGTGTCCCTCTCTATAGCGCAAAAACTTTGGAGGTTTTGTTATTAACCGTGACTTGGGCTAAAGGCTCAGAGTAGAGGAGACGCACCCACCCAATGAAGCCAGGGCCGAAGCCCAGTTTCTGAAGGACTGCCATCATGTAGGGCCATTCTAGCTTATCGAATGCCATTGCGGCGTCCAGCGACACCAAAACCGCATCTTCCTGGAAAGTGTGACAGCGCACCATCATTCCGTGAAGACGGCGGAGATTAAGCGCCGTGTTGCGATGGGGCATGAAGCCCGATTGGTCCGGATGAACCAGTGTCGGTAGGACTGGTTTGAGCCTATTGGCATGAACCTTGGCTAGGATCTTGGGCTCCGCGTTTAGTAAAGATATGGGCCTATAGGAGGCACACGAGTCTCTAGGTTTGCCATCCTTGGGAATGGCCACAATTGTGGCTATGCGCTGGTCTCGTGGTAGAGTACCCCTCTCCCTGCTCTCCTCAAACATCCGTTTTAACTATGGGCTGAGGCCGTCTGGTTTTAACTTGTACAGCTCATCGGTAGACCGTTAGGCCCTAGGGCTTTTCCCGGACGGAGATCCCTAATACCCCGGCCCAACTCTTCAGCGGTGAGCGGCGCCTCTAAGGTCTCCCGTTCTGCCTCCGAGAGGGTAGGTAGACGGTTGTCAGTTAACAAATCGACAGAGTCCTCCTCCGGCCGATTGGACCCTCTACTATAGACCTTCTGGTAGTGCAGAGCAAATTCCCTGACTATCTCACGGGGTTCTGTGACAACAGCCCCCGACTCAGTCCTAAGCTCCGCCACCACTTTCTGTGCTTGTTTTTTATCCAGCCATGCTACGAGTTTGCCCTTCTTGTCTCCTTGGTCGTATATTCTGCCCTCCCTATCTCTCGCTATATTCTTAGCAGCGTCCGTGACCAAGGCCTTATATTCCGCCGCTTTGAGTTGCATCTGGTGGGCTTTCTCTGGGTCGCCATCATTCTGCGCCGCAACTTCCAGCTCCTGGAGATCTCTCTCCTTTTTGACCACTTGCGCTTCCCGTTCCTTGCGACGGCCCGCGATCACTGAAAGGGCCTCCCCTCTAAGTACAGTCTTAAAGGCCTCCCACAGTACCACTGAGGAGTCCACCGTACCATCATTACTCTCAAAGAACCGGCCAATCGATAGGGTCAGTGTCTTCCTCGTGTTTTCGTTACGGAGGTACCAAGCGTTGATCGGTGCTATACATCCTTCCTGCATGTCTCCGATTGTAGGGTGCGCCAGCAGCGGGAGTGGTCCGATATGCCCCTTGCTAAGTGTGTGGCTTCCTGGATGGTGGTGCCATGCTGTATAGGTGCTAGTATGTAATCTATGCGTGATAAGGAGCGGTGTGGGCCCGAGAAGAAAGTGTATTGGTTGTCTGTTGGGTGTCGGAGACGCCATAGATCAGTGAGGCCAAATGCCTCGATAAAATCAGCTAGCCACATGTGACCCGTTGGTATGTCCCTAGGTGGAAGCCTGTCGAGGTGCCCCGAGACCACTGCATTAAAATCCCCCCCACTAGGAGCTGCCCCTCCGGAAGAGGCAGGAGCAACTTGCCCAAATCTTGATATGATTGAGTCTGAAGACCAGGCGGGATGTAACTCGTGACTAGGTTGATTCTGCGGTCCTCCCATTTACCCGAGATAGCAGCATAGCGCCCAAGAGGGTCAGAGTCTGTGTTATCTATTACTAGGGGAAAGTTACGATGTAGCAGGAGTCCCACCCCACGGGACCCCGATGTGAAACCGGCATGGATCGCCAGAGAGTACCCCCATCTGTTCAGCGCGTGGCACGTGCTTCCCAATAAGTGGGTCTCCTGCAAGAGTACCACACCCAGAAGGTGTCGTTTAACAAATTGCAGCACAATGGTCGTCTTGAGCTTATCCCCTAGCCCGTTGACGTTCCAACTCAGAATCTTGAGGCTTTTATCCCACCTCATAGTAGTATGCGCTCTTAACTGCAAGACCAGCCCTGAGGTTCCTGGCAGAACGCACATTTATATTCGTGCAAATCTGATGCGACCACTCCAAACATTCCCCCATGCCCCTCACCGTCCCCCAACCCCCAACTCCAGTCCCCCCAACTCCTCCCGTCCCCAATCTCCCCCCCCGAACTCCCCTCCCTGCTTCCCTGCTCCGTAGGTTCCGAACTACCCACATCCCCAATTAGCAGGGCGCCTTTCGACCTGACCTGGAATTGGAAGAAAACTAACACAAAAAAAACTTCCTCCCCTCCTGGTAGTTCCTTCTCTATAAGGAGAGTGCACCGGCTCCAACTCCAGCCGCCGCCCATCCCCACCCAATACGTCACAACATTGTACCACAAGAACCCACACTCCACTAGGATTAAGTTCTATCCATCAGAGTCAGTTCCGTGTCCTTGGCGGCCAATGTTCCAGCCCGCAAGGGGCCTGTATGGATCGCCACGTCAATTAACAGGATTAACTAGTAAGGTATACATGGCCCAACCTCCAGCTTCAAATCCCGCAGTACGTTACGTTAAGTAGAAGGTCACGTAGGCAGGTCTATCGCCTTCAGTTGTCAGTCGCCTCTGGAAGGGTCCCCCAGCGAGGACTCACAGATCTCGATCTCCAGGAGCGCTGACTCTGTCCATCCACGTCTGTCCTCCCGGCGACGCAGCTTGGTTGTCTCTCCAGTTCTCACCGCCAGTCCGGTCCCGAGCTCTTGATGAATCCCGATCAATCCAGTCCTGCATGTCCGATGGCGAGGTGAAGAACAAGGATTTGCCCCTGGCAATGACTTTGAGCTTGGCAGGGAAAAACATCATGTATTTGACTCCTCTCTCGCTTAGTGCTGCCTTAACAACCGCAAAGAAGCGCCTCTCCCTCTGTACTTGAAGGGTAAAGTCCGGGAAAAATCGAATTGTGGCATTTTCACATTGCAGGTCCCCGGCCTGCCTGGCTGTCTGTAAGATGGCATCCCTATCCCTGTAGTTCAGGATTTTAGCAGTTATTGTCCTGGGCGGAGCCCCTGGTTTAGGGATAGGTGCACGGTGGGCACGCTCAACGGTGAAAAGTTTTGACAGCCGTTTAGGCTTGAGGTGGTTTAGGATCAAGTCTTCTAGAAAGAGTTCCACACTGGGCCCTTCCAATTCCTCCGGTACACCCACCACGCGGATATTACTCGTTAGGGCTCTCCCTTCTTGGTCCTCCATTCGCATGGACATCGGTCGGTGTTGGTGCACCAATTCATTTACACGTTGTTCCATAGTTTTGGCCGTTGCTTGGAGCTCCCGGATATCAGCTTTGTTGGTTTTGGCCTTTTCCTGAGTTTTACTGAGGTCAGCACGGAGCAAGTTGACCTCGATACAGACCTTATCAATTATCGTCTCCAAATTGGCGCCAAGCGTTTGAATGGCTGCCATGATGGAGGCCAGCGACGGTTCTTTTTGTCCGGCCTGGTCCCCAGTCGCGCCCTCTGCCTGTGGCGTCCCCATCTGTACCGTGTACTTATCCAGTTTGTTGGACTGCGTGGTGGTGTTTTGCTAAGGCCTCATATCAGCTATGCACAACCACCCTCTTGCAGCTTGGAGCCCACTGTAACTAATGCTGTAGTCCGGCACACCTCCAGGACGCCATACTCTCCCACTGCGCCGTCGTCCAGGCCACCAAGCCACCCGGGCAGGCCCCGCACCACCAGCAAGGGCCCCGGTATGAGCGTAGCTCCCAAGACTCTCACCACTGTATCCTGAGAAACGGCTCTCACAGCTGCCGCCACCAGCCCCGACTTTCAATCAGTTGTCTCAAAGGCGAAACGCAGTCTCCGAATCAGCCCGCTTGCAATCAGCCTCTTACCCGGATTGGACTCCCATGTCCGTCCTTCCGTGACCCCGGCTGCAAGCGCCTCCAGCAAGGATGTCCACAAACTCTGAAAGGGGTATGCAGCGGCCTGCGTTACTTGCCGCCCGGGTGCTTGCACCGGAACTCCTGGCCTTCCTGTGGTACTCTAGTGGGCTCCCGCGTTGAATTAGGCCCCTAGTAGGCGCACAAACAGCACCTCCCGCCGAGCCCGTCTCCTTTGTCTATGCCGGGCCCCCGGCCGGCGTCTAGGCCGCTCTTCTAGGCCCTCTACCGGCCTCACCCCCACCGGGCCACGCTCTACTTCATAGACCGGCTGGCCACCTCACCGGTCCACACTATTCAATTGGGAGTCAGCAGCAATTCTGTCCCGTGCCCCTGGCCTCTCCGAGGTAGCGCCTCACCTCCTTGGCCTCTCGCGCACCACACGGGCTTCAGCGCAGTCACGCCCCGACCAGGCCTCAAAGCCGGGGCCGCCCGTAAATCACCAGCGCTTACCGCCAGTGTCCGGCCCCCGGCAGCAGGCGCACAGCACGGCTTCAGAAGCAGGCAGAAAGACCGGGGTGGGGCCCTTCAGTTCCGCTACACCTCGCTAGTTCAGCGGTGCAGGTGGAGTGTAGCGATAGCGGATTTTGACGGATTTACCCGGGGTGAAGGGTTTTGGCTCCGAGGAGCTCCCGGGCTAAGCGGCCATCTTCGTCGGTGCCTGGCCACGACCCCATGGACCTTATACTTAAGGAAATAATGGCGGTGGGGCATCGGCTGGAAGCCATGGACGTGAAGAGGACTCATCTTACGACAGAGACATATCCGTGCAGAGATCTCTGGATTCCATGACAAAGTAGGGGGTCTGGACCACCGGGTGACCTCTCTTGAAGCAAGAGTAGAACTCCTTCCAGACAGAGACCAGGAATGCAGGCTCTATGTGATAGGATAGTTGACCTTGATGGTCACAGGGATAATGTCCACTTCTTTGGCATCCAAGAGAAGGCAGAGGGCTCTGATGTCAGGTGCTTCCTCTGCGACTTCATACCCACCCTTACTGTGATTGTCTTCTCGCCCCCACTGGAAATACAGAGGGGTCACTAAATGCAGACACTGGCATCAAGGGGAGCGAGACCCATTATAGCCAGTTTCCTACGGCACAAACAAGTACAGCAGATCCTGGCGGCAGCGTGGGCACATGGGCCCAATGACTTTGAAGGTCACAAAATACAAATCACAGCCGATTTCTCTAGGGAAAGAAGCAAATGTTTCTGGGTGGTCTGTGCGAGACTACAATTTACACTTTACCATGCCCCCTTGGCCACGCATTACATCACCCATCCTCGGGCATCTGGAACTGCAGCCTGGTGCATCCTGGCATCAACTCTAGGACAAAACTCACTGCATGCAGTGTGGCATGGAGAAGTTGATGAAGGCAGTGGCAGAACGCACATACAGGACAGGCGACATGCTAAATCTGCTGACTAAGGAGCACAACATCAGCATCCATGCGGTGGACACCTGGGCTCTCCCAGCCAGTTGGCCGAGTATAGCATGCCCTTTTATTGTTACTGTTGGCTTGTTGCTGGCTTGCTGTTTTACTGTTAGCACTGCTGATGTAATAGCCTGTCTGTAAGCGGCAACTGTGGCATCCTCTCTCCATCTTACCATCCTGTTCTCCTGCTGGTTCGTCACTGCGCACGATCTTCCTTCCCAGGGGCTCCCATCCGATGTCATTTATTGGCTGCTATGGATCTGTTCAAACCCCTCATCTCTTGGCAGCCCTCTCTGAACCCCTCTGGATTGCTAACCCCTCACTTACCTTCCACACTTTACCTGTCTTGGGCCATTCCACTCCTGGAGACCCCTCAGGTCTAAACCCGCTGACCACACTTTCTTCTTTCTTTCCAGATTTCAGGCACGTTGCCTTACAACTTTTCTTCATTGTATAGTTTTGGTAGTTGTGATTTTCCACTCCTGTTCTGCTCCCTCATCAAGCGTTCCGTTCCCCCCTCCTCACACTTGTTTCTGTTCCTTCCTCCTTTTTCTCTCTTTTTATTTAGGCTTGCTCTCTTTCTTTCCTCCGACCTTTCCCTATCTCCTTCCTGATGGCTTTCCTCCTTATTTGCACAAAGGGAATCTTCTCACTGCGCCAGCGGCTGTCGGGCTACCCCTCCCGGAGGGGCTTGAAGGACCACACCATCCAGCAGCACATGAACACCCATTCCCACAGGCGCATACTACCCACCCACCCCCCCAGCACTCACAATGACTTTGCGATTTGCCCTCAGGATCCTCTCTTGGAATGTTAATGGAATCACATATTATATTAAACGCAAGAAAGTTCTTGCGTACCTCAATTCCAAGCATGCGATATATCCCTTTTCCAGGAAACACATCTCGCCAAGACAGAGAAGCTCCAGCGAGATTGGGTGGGTAAGGAAATTCACAACTGCTGCCCTCCCAAGGAAGATAACCAGATGACCCCTCCGTAAAAGGAGAGTGGCCATTCTGATCCGCTGAACTCTGCCTCACACTGTGCTCAAATCCTGGGTTGACCCAGAAGGTCGCTATACATTTGCCAAATTGAAAATAGGCGAAAGAGTACTATATGTTGGCTCTGTTTACACACCAACAGGAGGAAAACGCCCCTTCTTTCTTCAACTCTCCTGGGTCTTGTCGGAAAATACATCCGTACATTTCCTGGTGGGAGGTGAATGAAACTTGGCCTGGGACACGATCCTGGACTGTACAGGCCCTATTGACATGGCAAAAATGCCAACCGTGCCCTCTTGAGGACATCATAACGGACCAAGGCCTTTTGGATTCGTGATACCTGTTCAGTCCTGCGACCGGGAATATATCCATCTGTCCCCGGTACACGGCACGCAGTCGGTTCACCACTATCAAGTGGGGTTTGTACCCGACCAATCATCTCACAACCACCTGCTGACCCTTGCCCATGCAGTATGGTCAGCAGTGGACATGCCAGAGAAGATCTTGGCTCTATCCTTTGACGACCGAGAAGGCCTTCGACAGGATAGAGTGGGATTACCTGTTCGTAGCACTCCAGAAATTCAACCTTGACACGGACTTCATCTCCAAAGTGTATTGGCTCTACGATTCCCCCAAAGCGCAGGTAAATTGTGGTGGCTTTCTCTCTGACCCCTTCCAGGTTCGCCGGGGTATGCGGCAGGCATCCCCTCTGCTCTTCCTCCCCTCTTTATTTCAGTCGCATTGTGCACTATACTTGTACACAGACGATATTCTGCTTACTCTCAGCCCGGCCCTCTTCCATCCCCGTGGTTTTGGAGACAACTGAAGCATTTGTGGCCATATCTGGTTATAAAGTCAACTAGGGTAACAGCAAGGACATCTCACTTTCAAGAGTTACCACCTGTGCTGCTATCGCCAAATCTCAGTTTCAATGTAAGGCTGCGCGCCTAAGTAAGTGAGTAAAAAAAACTTCTAGAGTGCACGAATGCTGTGGAGTCTTGGCGCTAAGTGTAGCAAGGAAGCGAGTGAAAATAGGGAGATACTGCATTATTCCTGTGAAGGGAAAAGCCACGTCTTAAGTATCATCCTAAACAGAGGTCTGGTGGGTTGAAGTCTGATGGTGCCCGGCAGCAGATTCCCCAGCTTTGATGCTCGATAGGAGAGGCTTCTACCTCCCCACCTAGCTTTATGGGTTTTGGGGACCTGGACTAGACCTTTATTGGCAGATCAAAGAGTCCGCAGAGGGGACTACGACTGAAAAAGTTTCTGTAAGTCCATCGATCTTACAGTATACAAAGCTTCATGCACCAGGCAAAGCGCCTTGACCTCAATACGCTGTTTGACCGGTAGCCATTGAAGCTCCCTAATGCTGCTAGAGATATGGTGGTATTTTGGAATATTGAGCAGCACTCGCGCTGCTGCATTTTGCAGTGACTGAAGTTTTAGCAGTTGGCGTTTATCTACGCTCAAGAACAGGGCGTTACAATAATCAATTCGAGAGAGAAGTAAAGCGACTGTAACCGATTTTTTGAGGTCAGGTGGAATAAAAGGCAACCGGCCACCAAGATTGGTTCCAGAGTGGTGGTCCATTCCCAAATTCTATGACTTCCATTTTGTCTGTGTTTAATTTAAGATAGTTCCGACGTATCCAATCCATGACGTGCTTCAGACAGCTCTGAAATCTCCCCGCCACGGTTTTGACACTTGAGGAAATGAAGATAATCTGCGTGTCTTCTGCAAATGACACCAATGAGAAACAGTGAGTGCAAGATAGTTGCTCTATATATACTGGACCAAAGTCAGGTACAGGGTGTATAGAGTCCCCAATCCCCAGAGGTATAACCGAGGTTAAAGTCAGATCTGACCTTACTCTGTAAAGTGGTAGCTAGGTCGAGCAGTAAGGCAGTACCAGAGGACAGTGTTAAGCATTTGTTGTACACACTCAGTCAGCAAAAGGTCTCACACACTCAAGAACTGAACTCTAGAACAATTGTTTTATTTTCCAAAGATATTATTGTTTTATATTAGAACCAACAGGAATCAAAATATACTTTTCTCAATATGAGTGGCTTTAGGTAATTACTTTGCAGAATGGCAATAGACTTGGTAAATACAATAGTTACTGGGGTTGCAATAGGCAACACAATTCTAAACACAATTTAACATTGAGCTCAATGGGTTTTTCTACATAAATACAGTTGATTACTTTCAGGATTACTTTTCTAACCACAGGACTGGATCCTGGATTCAGTCCTGGGACCTAAGCTGTAAACAGTTAAGTAAAAGCGTTTTGGTTACAGTTGCAATTTTTAGAGGATATAAATGTATTTTCAAAGTTGACACTTTGAAACTTTTCAGAGAAAAACTAACAATGTTATCCTATGGAAGGAAATTCAAGTCACAGGTAAAGTAGGTTCTCGTTACTTTTGTAATCCAGTACTGGACTCCTAGGTTCAGCACTGGGACCTCTACCTAAGACAGGTAATTAATTACGTTTCAGTAGTTGGTACAAGAATATTTGTAATTTGCAAAAATCAACAGAAGAAATTTCAAAGAAAATCAATCAATGGTTTCCTATGGAAGAAAATACAGGTGACTGGTAAGTATGGTTAAGGTTACTTTTGCGGTTCAATACTGAATTAGAAAGTACAGCACTGGCTTCTCTCCTGATCCCAGGTGAGTATTTCGGAAATTGTTATTTGGCTGATTTTAGATGAACATTTTAGTTTAAAAAATCGACACTTGGAAGAAATTTTAGTGTAAACCAGTCAATGTTAGCCTCAGGAAGGAAAGTGAGTTATCGGCTTTCAGGTGATTACTCGACTGGTGAGGTTAAGGTTCTGGGCATAGACTCAAGGGTCTTCCAGGGTCGGAGAGGTACAGTTGTTACACCCTCAGCGGCACAGGGGCAGCCGGGTGCACCGAGAGTAGGCCCAATGCAATCCAATAGAGGGTAGGTGGCCTTTGGTTGGAGGCTGCAAGCAGGCAGGCCACGCGGCTGTGGGAGCTGGACTCCTGGTCACTTACTCAGGGCAAGTTGGGAAGTAGCGTAGGGTAGTAGTTGCACTTCCAGCGGCACTCAGGCGGCTGGGTGCAGGGTGCTTTTGAGCCGTTGGGCGCTCAATGTTATCCAACGGGAAAGTTACAAGGTGAACAAAGGCTGCAGGCTCGGGGACGGAGATTCTTCAGGTACGACCACCACTTCGAGAGGTAAGTTGGGTTCTTGGAGAAGAGGTGAGTACCCCAAAGAAGGGCACTTGGGGCTGTGGGGCGTCTTTGGGTGTCGGGAAATCTTACCCTCGGCTGGTCGCGGTTGGAGGGGTCCCTGGTTCTGAGGCTGCAGGCGTCGTCTGGGTTGTCGAGGAGCGTCTTAGCGCACTGAACTTCGGGTCCCAGTCGCCGGGGGACGCCCTTGTGGTCTTGGGTCACTCGGGCACGGGCCGGGCAGGTGCGGAGTGGACTGGATTTGCGGTTCCTGGCTGGCACCAAGGGTATGGTTGTTGGAACTCAGGGGAGTCCCAGTCTTTGAGAGGGTCAAAGCAGGCAGGTCCTCCGGGTTTTCCAAGGTTGCTACCCGCAGGAGTCGCCGGGATTCAGCAGGGGCAGGTTCTAGGGTCGACAGGCCGGTAGGGCTGGGGCCAAGTCAGTTGGTGTTGTCCTGTTAGCAGCTGCACGGCGGGTCTTCTTCTTGATCTTCTTTCTTGTTTTCTCATCGGGATCTGAGGAAGGAAGGTTCAGTGTGCCCCTAAATACTGAATTTAGGGGCGTTACAGGTAGGGCAAGGGCAGGGACCAATAGGTACCTGTTCTAGGGAGGGTACACCCCCTATTCTGCTCCTCTCCTGTGGGAGGGGGGCAGGGGCCTATGTGTGATTGGGTAGGGCTCCCCATCTTCAAGATGTCCGGAGCCCAAGGTTGTGCTTCACCTCGCCTCTCCCACCTGAGGGGTGGGTTGGCACAGGCTGGCACACCCCCCCTTCCGAACATAGGGTTTCCCGCCAGTCTTCGCCCCAAAGTGGGGGTCAGAACTGGTGGGGGCAAGTTGCTGGGTACAGCAGGTGGTCTGGAGAAGCTCACAAGCTCACAAAGGCAGCAGGGGAGGAGACCTAGCACCTCGCCCAGGACATGCATTGTTGCAGGCCCAGGAGAGCAGGGGGCTCTCCACCCAGGGGCCCAGCAACATGTCTGCTGTGTGGCAGCCTAGGCAGCCTGTCAGACCAGACATGGATTGTAGGTTAGGTTTTCAGGGGGCAGCTCTAAGATGCCATCTGGTGCATTTCACATTAAATCTCACACTGGCATCAGTGCGGGTTTAATGTGCTGAGAAGTTTGATATCAAACTTCTCAGTCTTCAGTGTAGCCATTCTGGTGCTGTGGAGTTCGTAATGACGACCTCCTAGCACCATAATTCTTAATGGCATCACTGCCCAGGATGGCCCTGGGTACTGTAGGGGCACAGGGCTCGTGTACCTGTGCCCACACCACTGGCATAGGGCACCCAGCTAGAGGGGTGACTGAGGTATGCCAGGGCAGTGGGTCTTGTGGGCATGGCACACAGGGATGTGTGCCATGTCGACTCTTTGTTTAGTACTGTACTTAGACACTCAGCCTGCAAAGGCAGTGTGTGGGTGTCAGGGTACAGGGCCCCTAAGGGTAGCACAATAAGTGCTGCAGCCCTTAGGGGTCTTCTCTGGTCCCCATGTCCTGGGTACCTAGGGTACCATCTACTACGGGCTGCCAGGTGGCCAGAGATGCCAATTGGGTTTTAGTTTCAACACCGTTTTAGGGAAGGAACACAGGCCCTGAGCACCTGGTTGGCAGGAGCTCAGGGCACACTCAGTCAAAGCACATCAGCAGTTCAGCAAAAAGTGGGGGCATACCAATTTTTTATTTAATTTAATTTAAAGAGTTTTATATAGCGCTGGCTAGACCCAAAGGTATCAGAGCGCTTTACATGAGAATCAACAATGTAACAGAAAAAGTTAAACAATTACACAATACATCAAAAAATAGGCAATACAATTAGGAGAGGAGAGAAAGGAGAGAGAAACGTAGTGGAGGGGGAGGTGAGAAGGGGAGGATAAGGAAAGAGACAACAAGGAGAGACGAAAGGAAGTCTGTCTAAAGACCGACTGGGTAGGTGACGACCAAGGAGGATATCCACGACCCATCTCCCCTATAGCTAAACCAGGTAGCTCCATCGGGTATCAGACAAAATAGTTCAGTCTCAGTACATTTGAGAGAGGAGAGAGGGAGAGACATAAATAGAGGGAGGGTGAGGGAGGAGACGACAGGAGAGACGAAAGGAAGTTCAACAATGTGGTTCAGCAGTATAGCAGAAAAAGATCAACAATGACACATTACATCACATAATCAGCAATACATTAGGAGAGCAGAGAAAAGTAGTGGGGGGTAAGGGAGATGAGAAAGTGAGGATAAGGGAGGAGACGACCGTAGAGACGAAAGGAAGTCTGTCTAAAGACAGACTGGGTAGGTGATGGCCAAGGAGGGAATCCACGGCCCATCTCCCCTATAACTAAACCAGGTAGCGCCATCGGGCATCAGACAAAAATAGTTCGGTCTCAAGTGGCGAGGGAAGAGGTTCACGGAAAAACAGGGTGGGGACAAAGGGCAAGGGCAGATGGGGGCAGAGGACAGAAGCTGGAAAGGGTGGGAGCGGAGGGGGTGAGGGTTGGGGGAGGGGAGAGGGAGAAGATAAGGTCAGGAGAGACGCGGGAGCGTTTGCCCGAAGTCTGGCTGGGTAGGTGATAGTCAAAGGAGGGAGTCCAAAGTCAATCTCCCCTATAGCTCGCGAGGTAGCTCCACCAGGCATCATACAAAAGTAGCTAGGTCTCAGCTGTCTAGGGAAGTAAGCAGGGAAAAGGACCAGGTGGCTGGGCGGGGACAGGGACGGGCGAAGGCTGGTTGAGGTCCTGGGGAGATCAATTATTAAAGGCCACGGGAGAAGCGAAAACATCACTGAGTCGGCCATCTGGAAAATGTTCTCTTTACCCCTCTTGAAAAACAATTACGACGTAGGACAGAGACTGAGGAAGAAAGTCTTTTAACCTGCGTTTTCGTTTCATAAAATGAAGTGCTTGCATTTTCTGAACTGCAATTCTTGAGTGAGCCTTCCATTTCTACGCAAATTACATTATTCCGAATTGTTTGCCGTCCTCTCTGCAGGCCCAAGCACGTGAATGAAGAGAAAACCGTCCAGGCGTCAGCCGCAGAAACTAGCCTCAGCCCTGAGTACTCTGCTAGGGTGGCACCACCTAGGGCCTATACCTGAGTTGGGCTATTTCAACCAATAATTCTTGTAGCCCCATGTGAAAATACTGCACAATAAACCTCTGCACCTCCATGCAACGCCCACCAAAGGGCGAGAAGCAGGAGAACCTCATCAGTAACCGGGTGGCAAGCCCCCACGTCCGCCCGCCCTCCATCCTCTGGCACTTTCTCACAGTGAGCCCTTATCAGCTTAGCCAGACATGCAACACAGATGTTAAATAAGGTTGGCGACAGTGCTGAGCCTTTGAGAACACCCCAGGGAAGAAAGAACCTCTCTGATTTGAAGTTGTCCCAACACAGCCTCTGTTCCCTCCCTGTGAGAAACGAGGTGAGAAGTGCTAGATTGGGCTGTCTCCGATTCCTATTGCCTTCAGCTGCTGCGTTAATACTAGATGGTTCACGGTGTCAAACGCTGCTGATGGGGCAAGTTGGATTAGGACAGCTCTTCCTTCCTGGTCAAGCTGCCTGCGTATTTCCTCCGTGGCCATGATTAGAGCGGACTCAGCGGAGTGCTGTGGTCTGAACTAATCAAAACTGGTGTGTGGAGGGTCAAGGGGTGTTATTTATCGACCTGTCACCTTGTGCCCATAGTAACAAGCTTACAACAACCAAAGAAAGTGACCAGGTCAGGGGAGGTGTGTTATCATGATGATGACTGAGAATCACAGGGTAGTATGTGTGGAATCATAGAATGAGTCGCCAATGGCTATTAAAATTCCCATCTGACCACCCTCATGGCGGAATTTCATCATGTGGGAATTATGAATCGACTTACGTACCGTCCATTCCAAAAGGTAACGGTGCAGAGGTAATTGTCGATACATTAGCCATAATAGTGCTCAAAAAACTATTGCTGATAAAGTGCAGTGCTCAAATAATATGTGGATAAAATTGGCTACCTAGATCAAAGAAAATGTTTAGTGAGAAATGTCTAGGTGTCAAGAGTAAAAACCCGCCTAGTCATCAGAACATGGGACAACATTATGGCGATGTGAAATGGTCAACATGTTTCAGCCCAGAGGAGCATTGCTCCGGCTTTCTTCAGGACCTCAATAAACAATAGGCTACTGCAAATGAAGTGGTGCCAAGCTACAAAAACAATAAAGCATGTATAAACATAAAATTGCTTTCTGGATACTGTTATATCTACCAGGAACTTGGAGCTCCAATGTCCGCTGGAGACAGTAGGAGTTCTTTTCCCTGTCAACAAAACAAACAAAGATATACAGAATCTACTCATTTACACACATAAATCCTCATGACCACCCAGAGAAAATACAGGAAAACACACATGCGGCAATAATTTACATTCCGCATTTTTTTAAAAAGCATACTAGCTTCATCATTTAAAGGCATTTCCTGTAAATGATACTCACCCAGCATTGTGTGGGTGACGGCCTCTCCCCGCCCGGCAACCGCTCGGGGAATCTGAGGCCCCGCTCTAGAGTGTAGATAATAAAGGGTACAGTAAATACGTAGTTCAACTGTGTCCAGCCAATTAGCTCTACACGCTTAACCTAAAAAACGTGTGGGACAAGCTGCCTTTGTCCAACCTTGTAACCAACCCGTAAGATGGACCAACAATGTTATGAGATTCTATGTACCCTAAAAATAGGTGTAATAACCAAATCACCAAAAGTGAGCTATTCTGTATAGCCCTCGAGATGGGTGTAATAACCAAGTCACCAAACGTGTGCTAAGGCTACTACAGATGGTACTCAGTGGTTGTCGGGAGAGACCGCAGACCATTAGCTAGCCTGGGTCTCAATAGAGAGAACCGAGGTATGAGCAGCCCTAAGCAGATACAAGGGCTAAAAACGCACTAAAGTCTCCTCCAGAGCATAAGGTTCTGCTAACAGTCTGAACAGTGCTAAGAAGTAAGTACTTAGCAAACGGCTCCAATAAAACCAAACAGGGCTTACCTGTCCGTCGGTACCTCGCGCTCTCATCGAGCGGAAGTGGAGGTACCGGCTGGACCGCCCTTGCTGCTTAAATCCCGGAGCTGGTTGGGTACACGGGAAAACAGGAAGTGACGCCGACGAAAAAAATAAGTCCGCCCCTGGAACCAGTAAAACATATACGTTCCCATGACCAAAAGTCCTGCAATGTCTAAGGAGAGAGTTAGCTGTATTGTGCGCTTTCCTACAACCAGAAGCTTAGTTATCATATATGAAAGCTACCTGATAGGCAGCACCGATCCCTCCGGCCCCTAACAATTGGGTATTCGTCTGCTGGGTGCTCCTATCCCCCTCCTTTACAAAAGAATTTAAATATAAACCTTTCGTAATAAGATGCGCTACTAGATTTGCTAACACCACGCATGGGCAGGGACATTGTCTCCTGCTCTGGCCGGTGTGGCCATTAGAGCGCATGCGCAGAGGGATCGGAGCTGCCCATTTGGTAGTTTCCATACACCATTACATAGCTGCTGGTTGTAAGAAAGCGCATTATATAGTTAACTCTCTCCTTGGGCATTCTGTTGAGGGGTGTTCCTCCTCCCTCTTCTTCAAAAATTCAAATATTAGCTCTCGTGATAAGATGCATTACGAAATCCGTCAACACCACGCATGCGCAGGGACATAGAGTCCTACTCTGGCTAGTGTCGCCATAAGAGCGCGTGCGCAGAGGGATCGGTGCTGCCTATCAGGTAGCTTTCATATATGATAACTAAGCTTCTGGTTGTAGGAAAGCGCACAATACAGCCAACTCTCTCCTTAGACATTGCAGGACTTTTGGTCATGGGAACGTATATGTTTTACTGGTTCCAGGGGCGGACTTATTTTTTTCGTCGGCGTCACTTCCTGTTTTCCCGTGTACCCAACCAGCTCCGGGATTTAAGCAGCAAGGGCGGTCCAGCCGGTACCTCCACTTCCGCTCGATGAGAGCGCAAGGGACCGACGGACAGGTAAGCCCTGTTTGGTTTTATTGGAGCCGTTTGCTAAGTACTTACTTCTTAGCACTGTTCAGACTGTTAGCAGAACCTTAAGCTCTGGAGGAGACTTTAGTGCGTTTTTAGCCCTTGTATCTGCTTAGGGCTGCTCATACCTCGGTTCTCTCTATTGAGACCCAGGCTAGCTAATGGTCTGCGGTCTCTCCCGACAACCACTGAGTACCATCTGTAGTAGCCTTAGCACACGTTTGGTGACTTGGTTATTACACCCATCTCGAGGGCTATACAGAATAGCTCACTTTTGGTGATTTGGTTATTACACCTATTTTTAGGGTTACATAGAATCTCATAACATTGTTGGTCCATCTTACGGGTTGGTTACAAGGTTGGACAAAGGCAGCTTGTCCCGCACGTTTTTTAGGTTAAGCGTGTAGAGCTAATTGGCTGGACACAGTTGAACTACGTATTTACTGTGCCCTTTATTATCTACACTCTAGAGCGGGGCCTCAGATTCCCCGAGCGGTTGACGGGCGAGGAGAGGCCGTCACCCACACAATGCTGGGTGAGTATCATTTACAGGAAATGCCTTTAAATGATGAAGCTAGTGTGCTTTTTTTTAAAATGCGGGATGTAAATTATTGCGGCATTGTGTGTTTTCCTGTATTTTCTCTGGGTGGTCATGAGGATTTATGTGTGTAAATGAGTAGATTCTGTATATCTTTGTTTGTTTTGTTGACAGGGAGAAGAACTCATACTGTCTCCAGCGGACATTGGAGCTCCAAGTTCCTGGTAGATATAACAGTATCCAGAAAGCAATTTTATGTTTATACATGCTTTATTGTTTTTGTAGCTTGGCACCACTTCATTTGCAGTAGCCTATTGTTTATTGAGGTCCTGAAGAAAGCCGGAGCAATGCTCCTCTGGGCTGAAACATGTTGACCATTTCACATCGCCATAATGTTGTCCCATGTTCTGATGACTAGGCGGGTTTTTACTCTTGACACCTAGACATTTCTCACTAAACATTTTCTTTGATCTAGGTAGCCAATTTTATCCACATATTATTTGAGCACTGCACTTTATCAGCAATAGTTTTTTGAGCACTATTATGGCTAATGTATCGACAATTACCTCTGCACCGTTACCTTTTGGAATGGACGGTACGTAAGTCGATTCATAATTCCCACATGATGAAATTCCGCCATGAGGGTGGTCAGATGGGAATTTTAATAGCCATTGGCGACTCATTCTATGTTTCCACACATACTACCCTGTGATTCTCAGTCATCATGATAACACACCTCCCCTGACCTGGTCACTTTCTTTGGTTGTTGTAATGCTGTGGTCTGAAGCCATGTTGGGTGGGATCTAAAAGGTCATTTGCATCTAAATAGCCAAGTAGCTCTTGGTTAATAGATTTCTCTGGGATTTTGCAATGTTCAACACTCCGTCCATCATCCCCTTTGGTATCGCTTTGTTCGCGCTAGGTTGGCTGGGTATGCCCAGACGTGGGTCCCTTGCTCACTTTGCTACAGGATTCAAGATAGCCTGGCTGATGAGGGTCATGAACCCGAAACCGCTCCCAGGATGCTTGTTTCCGGTCCAGGGAAGACATGGCTTGGCAGTTCGGGCTGGACTGTTCCCATGAGGCACAGGGTCAGACTGATTTGCATATGGCCATGTCTGAACTAGGGTGGTGGAGTGAGCTAAAGAATGATGATGGATTAAACCCAGATCAGTTGGCTGGGGGTGAGTACAGAACCTCCCCTTTGGTATTGCTATGTACAGAACCTGGGCACAAACCCACAAGCTCCTCTCGGTGGATGCCTGCCTTCATGACAAAGAACCCATATGGAGTAATCATGGCATCCGATTTTGCAGGGACATGCTTGATTGGACTTGCTGGTGTGCAGCAGGCATACATATTTTGTCACACCTGATATGTCAGGGTGAACTGAAGTCCTATGAGTCATTGCTGAAAGAATTCTGCCCGTCACAAACCCAGTACTTGTGCTATATGCAACTGCGCCACTGTGTAGTGAGCAGGTTAGGCCTGAGGCCCTTGGTCTGTACCCCCCATCCCTCGTGTACCTTGATACATGGGGCCAGTTTAAGGGCATGATGTCCGGGCTGTATAACCTACTGATCTGCCATCTATACTCACAGCCACAAGCAAAGCGCCCCAAAGAGGTCCCGCAGACTCATCTTCAAGTGGAATACGATGATGAGGACTGGGTGGGGATACTGGAGTCCCTGGGAAGGGGGAACCGAGAGGCCGGATGAAGTACAGTCTGTTTAAAATTCTGCAGGGCTGGCATTGGACGCCGGTCTCCTCTATGCCGCGGGCCTGCTGCCGCACTCCTGTTAGAGTTGCAATCATACACCCTGTGACATGGTTCACCTTCTAGCAGAGTGTCCCACGGTAGGGACCACGGCGGGAGAGACTCTGGATATACCCCCCTACTATCGAGTCACCTGATACTCCTGCAAGACCTGGTGGACATCCCCCAGCTAACATATCATGCATGCAACCTCCTCACTACTACTCTCACGACAGCCACAATCTGCATGCTACGTCATTGCTGCTCTTTAAAAGGTACCAACCCATGGGGAATGGTTCACAGCCATGTCAAAGACAGCCTCCTATGAGAAGGTGATCTTTAACCTGAAGGATAGGGCTGATTAGTTCCTGGTTATCTAGTCCCCCTTTCTAGAGGAACACTGACCCGTTTGGCCACTCTCCCTGCCTTCTTTGTCCAGCTCCTTTCCCGTTTCTTTCTTCCACCCCCCTGCTTCCTCCCCTCTTGGTTTTCTTGCTCGCATGTTATACTGGCCCCTTCTCCCCCTCTCTGTTTTTGGAATCATATTCATTATACTTTACAATTGTATCACTCTTCTATACTTTTGTTTCTTGCATTCTGATTTGTTTTTATTGAAATTTGTGATTTCAATAAAATTAATCCAATACAGAAAAAGACACTTTGCATAACTCACAGGGTAATCAATCAAAGGGGACACAATATGATTAGTGCTCTCCTTACTTCCTACACCCCCAATAGAACATTAATGTCCTCTAACACTGGTCTTTTGATGGTCCCTCGCATTCAGTAGTCCAGATGGGGTGGAATGTTTTTCTCTTATATATCCCCCAAACTGTGGAATTCAATGCCTATCAGCTTGAGAACTCAAATTTAGAAAGCTCCCCAAATCCTGGCTTTACGCCAACTAGCCCCTCTACGTATTATAGGGTTAGAATAATGCTTACTCACACAGCATTGGGAAGCCTTCGGGTAGCTACACGCTCTTCTACTCCACATAACATAAGATGTTTGCCACACTCTGTCCACTGCAATGTCTGTATGACAGATGAGTAGTAGACCTGTGGACTTGTCTAAAATAATGAACTACCGGATTACTGTCAAAAGGAGCATGTTAACCTACTGAAGAAAACTACATTTGGGAAATTATCAGTTCTAGAAAGCCATTACAGATGGCAAGCCAAAAAGGAAACTTTGCCACAGCTCATTGGTTATTTAATAGAATTACTTTATGATTCTTTAGAGTATAAATTCAAAAGTGTAATTCGCCACTTGCTACCAATAAAGAAATCAACTAGTATAAACTACTGAATCTGACACGCAAAAGGTTATCAGTTTCTGCACATGCAAATGATAATTTGTAAATTGAAATGCATTGGAAAGTAGTAAATAGTAGGTTAGTTCATTCAGAATAAATTTACTCTATAAAATCCAAAATATAGAAAGCCAAATTGATGCTAGTTGCTTGTAACTTGATTTGGAATGTATTTTATTGCATATTAGCAAATATATCAGGGAACACATCTGTTCTTATTTTTTTACGGAAGCATAAAAGTAGTCTAGCATAAATTATGTGTATTAAAATATGAGGTGTGCAAAGCTGAAGCAAGAACAGGGCAACAACATATTTATGGAACAGGAATGAAATCTGTTACCAATCGCCAATTTTGAAATATCAGTTAAAGACTGCCACAGCTGCAATAGATTCCTGAAATATAGCATGAAAAACATTTGACCCTTTTTTTTTGATACACCAATGAAAAGAAAATGAAATGTGAAAAAAATCCCTGAGCAGCTTCAAATGACCTAAAAGAGTCAGATGGCTCACTGTTCACTCAGCAACAGGTTAAGTATTGTACATCATCCGATACTTATTGTGTTCGTGAGCAGCCACAGACTATTCTACAGCACCACTAGAAAGTTCCCTTTCTATCTTACTCAACTGGTTGTCCACCTACTTGAGTACGCTGTCCAACACCCCAATCTTTAAGATAACTTAGCAATGGAAATACGTACCATTGAAACAAGCAATAATGGACAACAGGAATTTACGGACGAGTTGGGTGGTTACTGAGGTAGTTTTAGATTTTGTTGGTAAAGCAGTTGGATCCCTCATTAGAAAGTTCCATTTAATCAACTTTCCCCTGGACATCGTGAAACTGGAACAGATGGCATGGAAACATTCACGAAAATTAAGATGATCGACGTTCCACTGAGATTGTGTATAGCTGTTATTATCAGGATCTGATAGGTGGATGACCACAAACAGTTGGTTTGGAGACTATTCGTAGATTACAAGCTCTGATGCAGCTCGTTGCGTATGAGCGAAATGTGTTGGCTGCATTTTTTTTAAGAGATTTGAAAAAATAATAAAGAATTGATTTTTAGCAAATAGAGGAGTAATCAAGAGATATGCCCGTTGACATAACAACAGCCACCCAACTAAGCTTGTCTATCATAGTTGCTGAAGTGGAGGAGGCCTTAGCACAGGGTATTTGTTTGAAAGCCCCAGGCCCAGACAGAGTGCCTCTTGATCTCTTTAAAAGAAATCCTAAACTATGGGCACCTTTACTAGCAAATGTTTTTAAAGCAGCTATTATTGGCCCTTTGCCAGCGTCCTGGAAGGAGGCAATAGTGGTCCCAGTTTTTAGGTCTCGTCTAGGCAGCATGCATGCGCTGCTCTAGGAGGGCCTTTAGTCATCGGTCTTCACTTTTCAATCCCTGCACTCGTGCTTGTGGCGGCATCCACCTTGCGGGAACGAGTAGCAGAGCGGCCACGTTAATTACAAACATATGGCCGCTGCTCACTCCCGCAAGGTGGATGCTGCCACAAGCACGAGTGCAGTGCTTGAAAAGTGAAGACAGTGAAGACCGCTTGTATTCGATGAAAGAAAACGTGTTTCTTGCAGAGCGTGTTTTGCTCTCACTCTTGCGTTCAGATTGGTTTAGTGAGCTATGTCATGACAGTGTTTACATCCCCAAGTCAGTAATGCTTCAGTGACCGATACACCATTTCTGTTCTCACCATTTACTTTCTGAGCTCCAGCTTGCGTAAATGCTTCTGCTGGTTTCTCTGTACCATGTTCACAGCCTGATTTTGAGGTATGTATGAAATCTTATTGAGTTTGATGTTATCTTTCACACAGCGGAAATGGAAAGTATACAGGCAGAAGTGCCCGGCTGCATTTCTCCTGAGGATTCAATGCATGCCTGTGGTCTGGGAGGAATGAGGGTTTACCTGATCTGCAAGCAGGTATAGCCATGATTGGCATGTACAGCTTTGAACCCCCCCCATGTCTCACCCACACAGCTTGGAAGGCTTCCGGGCTGTTGTGCGGTGTTACTCCCAGTGGAGCTGCGGCAAAATACGTTGTTTTTCTTAAAATATCAGCGGTTAAGTCATCATGCGAAGGATCGATGCATGACTGAAATGTTGGAAGTGTTGTTCGGACGGAGGAAGCCTTCAGGCTCTGTTGATTTTCTAAAGACTTCTTTGTGTGGGCTTCTGAGGGATGCGCATGTGGCGTTGCTGCTTAATTGCATTAAGTTGAGTTTTTAACACACAGGACATGCAGATGACTAGTTTGCCACTTGAAACAAAGTTGTGTGTTTATACCATTGATACATGCGCTAAGGAATGTTAATTTTTGCGTGCCAAATGGCATCTCACTGTGAGACCTTGTGGCCGAGTCCTTATGTGAATGTTCTTACCCATACTCTGCTAAAGCACCAGTGCATTGCCGAAATAGGTATGTGACTTTTGTTTGCTGTTTGTTTAGTGCACAAAATACTAATCTTTGTGCCCTTCTGTCGGCCACAGTTGAGTCAACAGTGTAAATAACGACAGGGAAAAGGTGCCCATCCTACTGCCAACTCATGATTTTCACATTATTCTGCTCAGTTTCATTACATATACCCTTCAGACCTGCCTTCCCCTAATCTCTTCTCATTCTCCTCTTCTCCATATTCTAATCTTCTCCATATTCTAATCTTCACCCCCTCTTTCTTGTCCAGTCTGCGCCTCCTTACGCACTACTTTCCTCTTTTTACTCCTCTCCTCCGCTCCAAATTCTTCTACTTGTGTCCTTCTCTTCTCTCGACAAGCTTCCATTCTTTACTTCCTCTCTCACACATTTCCTCTCTTAAACCACCTCCTGGGTCTTTCTCATCCCACCTCTGAGGCTTCACCTCATTTGTCAATCTTCTACTTGCACTTTCGACTTCTGCTCTCCCCACGCCCCTTTTCTATCTGTCAGCGTTTGTCTTGTTCTTCATACCTATTTTTAGGGTCGAGGCTGCAAAAGCATTCGCTTAGACATGCTAGCGCATGCGTTTCGCTTACGAGACACTGTTATTAACAAAAGTTCTTGTAGCCCGCCTTTGGGACCTTATAAGTGTTTAGCCATGCAACAGTTGATGTTATTGCACCAAGGATATTGTACTGCATAAATAAATACTTAAAAGGTCCCAAAGGCGATACCTATTGGCTATGCCAATGCATGTTAAAAAGGGCAATAGGAGTGATCCAGCACGCTATGGGCCCATTTCACCGATTGATGCCACAGCTAAGGTACTGAGCAGGTTCCTTCTTGCCCGTTTAGAAGATTGACTATTCACCACAGGGTTCATGTCCAATACACAACATGGTTTTAGGAGGAGATGGGCACGAAATAGCAATGTCTCAACTTGTCCCCAATTGTTAACAAGTTCGTGAGTGCCAGGAAGGGTCATATCCACCTGGCCTTCATGGACTTATCTAGTGCTTTTGACACTGTCAACCAGGACAAATTGTGGGCCATAATGGAAGGCATGGGTGTTGAAGAAGCATTATTAACCCTCCTCCGCAGGATTCACTCCAATACCATGGTCAGCATAAGATATGGCAATAAAGGAGAAAAAAACTCACTGATTATTTCAACAGAGGATGTTCGGCAAGGGTGCATTTTAGCCCCAATACTGTTCTCAATTTATACAAATGGACTGGAGGCTTTTTTATTAACTAGGGAGCTTGATTTTCCTAAAATCAATAACAAATCTGTTCCTTTATTATCATACGCGGATGACACTGTTTTAATGGCAAGGACAGCTATGAGCCTGCAGATATCTCTCGATGCCTTTACTGATTTTATGTCTTCAATTTTATTAAATCATATATAATGGTCCTAAGACCACAAAAACTAAAACTTTCATTGTACAGGGCAAGAGAATAGAAAAGATAAATAGTTTTTCTTACTTGGGCAATTTATTTAACAATCAAATGAAATGGAAACCACTTTTAACCACTAGAGTAAAACAGACAAGTAGGATTATGGATGTGTTATTCTGTTATGTATGTAAATTAGGGGACAAGCCTGTGAGGGAATTAATCACTCTCTATAGAGCTAAAGTCCTCTCCATCTCAACTTACGGCGCCGATGTTTGGGGATATCACAAAAGCCATAAGCTCCAAGGAATAGAGAATAAATTCATTAAATGATTATTGATGACACTGAATACTGTCCCTACCCTTTTTTGTCACAGGGAACTTGGATTAGAGTTTATAGAAGACCACATAGGCAGCCCCCCTCGGCTTTTATGGGCTAAGATTTGGCTTTCAGAGGATCTAATGTTTTCAAGAGGAGTCATCAAAGATTGTCTGAATTCGGACAATGCTTTAATGATACCATGGCTTTATCATCTAAGGGAAAAATACCATGTGATAGGATTGGGGCACTTTTTTGAAAATCCTGAAAGTATCTCCCCAAATGCCAAGGTTATGTATCCCCCCAAATGCCAAGGTTATCATTAAATAAGTGTACCGTAATAAGGGCAACATATGTGATTACCAACATGGCGAGATGGGGGTGTCCCATGGGTTCCCCGCCCCACTGCAATACTATTTAACTTTTCCACTAACTCCCAGATTACATTTTATTACATTTACAATTTATTTATCTGGAGCGACCGTTGACCCGGTCTCCAGGCAGGTCGCCCTCCACGCAGCGCAGCTCCACCTGACTGCGCCCGTGTCCTCAGCCCAGCTGCTGTCACCGTAACGGTGTTCTGGGTTCGAGGCCCGCTGTAGGCTCTGCTCGCACACCCATCTTATTGTAATTGTACTGTGGTTGTTCATTGTTATTGTACTGTAGTGCATTTCTGTTGCTTACTGGGTTTTGTCTACATTTTTCGCCCCCTGTACGTATTGTGCCCCTCTTTGCCTTCTGTATTCCCCTCGCCGTTTTCTCCCTCCCGTTTTCCCGCCGCTGCGTACCCTGTAGCCCCGCCCCCTCGTCACACATTCGCCTCCCCGCTCCCGCCTCCCAGCTACTCCTCCCTCCTATTTCCCCTTATATGGCGGCCGCGCCACTGGCGCGCCAATGCGTGCCTACGGCACGCCCGTCTGCGCCCAGCTCCAGGACCCCTGGCCCCCGCGAACGCCACGACACCCGCATCTGCTACGACTCCTGCACCCTCCAAGCACTCATTGCCGGACGATCACGCACCTGCTGCCTGGCCGCCCCGAGGCGCACCCAAGGGCCCTTCACCTGCTGGAACTGCGGCTTCACAAGCATATGGCCCACCAACCCACCTACCAAAGAACCCAACTACCTCATATGCATCCTTCGCAACAACCGCTCCGCACGCAAACACACCATTGAACTCTGGAACCTACTGGACTCCAACACCCCAGACGTCGCGTTCCTGACGAAGACCTGGCTGAACCCCTCCTCGGCACCGGACATAGCCATCCCGGAGGGCTACAAGATGACCCGCAAGGACCACGCCAACGGAGTAGGAGAATGAATTTCCATTGTCCACAGGAACACTCTCAAAATCTTGACAAACACCAACGACACCCTCAGCTTCGCCGAACACCTGCACTTCCAGATCCACACCGACCCCAACACCACCCTCAGAGGAACCCTCATCTACAAACCCCCCCGGACCTCGACCCCAATTCAACGATTCCATCGCCGACTTAGTCAGCACACATGCCCTCACCTCCACGGACTACATTAATTTAATTTTTAATTAATTTAACAAACTTATAAAGCGCAGCTGTGACCATTGCAGGAATCCTGGCGCTGATAAGGTCTGATGAGGCGGAAAGAGGAACACAAGGAGTGCGGGCTTCAGGCAGTTACCTTGGGGAATAATCAGGTTTTAATCATTTTTCTAAAAGGAAGGAGTTCATGTGTCTAATCTCAACCGGGAGAGTATTACAAAGTATGGCGGCTGCCACTTCAAAGGATCTACCTCCAGCTCGGACCTTCCTGAATCTGGGGACCACTACCAGCTTAGCATCTTAGGATCGAAGTCGTCTGGTTGGAGAATACCAGGCAAACTTTGATTGCAAAGGGGCTGGGCCAGATCCATGGAGAGCCCTGAAAACTATGCAGAGGGCCTTGGATTGTATCCTCGGGGGACATGAACTTCCACCTCGAGAACAGCAACGACTCCAACTCTTCCACCCTGATCGACAACCTCTGACTCAGACAACTCGTCACTACACCCACCCACTCTGCCGGCCACACACTTGACCCCATCTTCACAGCAAGCCCTCACGTCTCCTTCAACCACACCACCGTACTCCATTGGACCGACCATCGCTGCATCCACTTCACCTTCTGGAAACCCACCACGCACCACCGCACTCAACAGATCCCCCGCCGCTCCTGGAGCAAAGTCACCGAAGACCAGCTAACCAACACCCTAGCCCGGAGCCCACCCGCAGACCCGACCGACCCAGACGCCGCAGCCCACAACCTCAGACAGTGGATCAACAACTGTGCCAACACCCTTGCCCCACTCAAGAAGCCCTCCAACAGCCAGACCAGAAAGAAAGCGAGCTGGTTATCTGAAGACCTCTAGGCCTCCAAGCAAACCTGCCGAAAGCTAGAGAAGAACTGGATCCGTGAACAAACACCGGAAAACCAAGCAGCCCACAAGAACGCAACCCGCAGACACCACCACCTCATCAGATCCGCCAAACGAGCTTCCTTCAAGGACCGCCTAGACAGCAAGGCACACAACAGCAAACAGCTCTTCAACATGGTGAAGGAACTCTGCAACCCCAGCTCCAACACCAATGATATCCCACCTTCGCAAGACCTGTGCAACTCGCTAGCCACCTTCTTCCACCGAAAGATCGCAGACATCCACCACAGCTTCAACGCCGCAACCAACCCGGAAACCACCGAGACCCCCGCCCCCACGACCACCACCCGCACCAACCACCTGGACCAACATTAACGACACCATCAAGATCATGAACGACACCATCAAGATCATGAACTCCATCCACTCCGGATCCCTGTCAGACCCATGCCCAATCCACATCTTCAACAAAGCCAGCACCACCATCGCACCCCATTTCCGGACAGCCATCAACATCTCATTCGAGGCAGCGACCTTCCCGAAGAGCTGGAAGCACGCAGAGATCGATGCCTTACTCAAGAAACCCAAGGCGGACCCCAAGGACCTCAAGAACTTCTGACACATCTCCCTGCTCCCGTTCCCAGCGAAGGTCATCGAGAAGGCCGTAAACAAACAACTGACCAGATTCCTTGAGGAAAACAGCATCCTGGGTTCCGCAGCAACCACAGCAACGAAACTGCCCTCATCGCAGCCACCGACGACATCAGGACCATGCTAGACAATGGAGAAACCGCGGCACTCATCCTCCTGGACCTGTCAGCCGCCTTCGACACAGTCTGCCACCGCACACTACGAACACGCCTACACGAAGCCGGGATCCAAGAGAATGCCCTGGACTGGACAACATCCTTCCTCTCCGGCAGAACACAGAGCGTCCGCCTCACCCTCTTCCGCTCCGTAGCCACCAAGATCATCTGCGGCGTACCCTATGGCTCATACCTCAGCCCAACGCTGTTCAACATCTACATGACACCGCTCGCCCACGTCACCCGACTGCACGACCTCAACATCATCTCCTACGCCGATGACACCTAGCTGATCCTCTCCGTCACCAAAGACCCCCTCAACGCCAAAACCAACCTCCACGAAGGAATGAAGGCCGTCGCCGAATGGATGAGAAACAGCCGACTGAAGCTGAACTCGGACAAGACGGAGGTCCTCATCCTAGGATCCACGCCCTCGGTCTGGGACAATACCTGGTGGCTGACCGCACTAGGAACAGCTCCAACCCCCACCGACCACGCATGCAACCTAGACGTCAGTCCACGACACAACCCTCTCCATGACGAAGCAGGTTAACGCCGTCTCTTCCTCCTGCTTCACCACTCTCCACATGCTCCGCAAGATCTACAAGTGGATCCCCACCGAAACAAGAAAGACAGTCACCGAGGCCCTCGTCAGCAGCAGATTAGACTACGAAAACACCCTCTACGCAGGAGCATCGGCCAAACTCCTGAAACGGCTCCAGCGCATCCAGAACGCCTCCGCACGCCTGATCCTCGACATCCCTCGCCACAGCCACATCACACCCCACCTGAGAGACCTGCACTGGCTCCCCGTCAACAAGAGGATAACCTTCAAGCTCCTCACCCACGCACACAAGGCACTCCACAACACCGGACCAGAGTATCTCAACAGCTGACTCCGCTTCTACACACCCACCCACCAGCTCCGCTCTGCTGACCTCGCCACTGTCCCCCAGATCCGAAGAGTGACCGCCGGTGGCAGATCTTTCTCCCACCTCGCCGCCAAGACATGGAACACCCTCCCCACCCACCTACGGCAGACCCAAGACCTACTGACCTTCAGAAGACTCCTCAAAACCTGGCTCTTCGAACAGTAGCAGCACTCCCTCGCCCTTCAGTGCTTTGAGACCCTCACAGGTGTGTAGTGCGCTTTACAAATGCTTGATCGATTGATTGATTCCGCCTATGCACTGTGCACTTTCTGCTGGCATTCCCGCACCAAGGAGGGTGCACGGATAAGCTTATGTCGTGCGATAATTTTTCAAGCCAAAGCACGATGCACTTTGTATTATTCTACACTTTGTATAAATCAGCGAGAATTCGATTTATACTCCCGCTACTAAGGAAGATTCGCAACTGCTCATATACTATGGGTAAAAGACGAATATAATTATTGGTGAACCATCATGCTGCTCAAACTGACTGTTGTATGTAAATAACATTACACTGCTAGAATGTTATGAATTGTTTTCTATCTCTTTTTATTGTGTTTGATTAATGAATTGTAAAACTTTGTGTAAACTGTTAAACTTTTATGGTTCTTTGAACCGAAATAAAGTTATTCTTGACTTGACGCCTTGATTTTTGGACTTATGGAATTACTGGTGTAACTGATGGTGGGATGTTGCCTCTCCATTTGCTACGTTATTGTGTTTGTAAACAAGAATAGATATCACACGATGCCACAACAACTCTATAGTAACACCCAATGAGCACCATTAACAATATCCTACTGACTTAAGGAGTACCCTCCGCGACACCAACTTTTAAAAGTCGCAGTGAGTGTCAATTTGCTGAGAGAAGCCCGACAACACTTATTTTCGAGTGCAATACACTGGGCACACATTTATGATAGGTCTAGAAAGAAAATCCATACATTGTTGAATGAAATAAGAGGAGCAAAAAATGAAGAAAGGACTAATTACGCGAGGGGTTAACATCATATACAAATGTCAATAGCATTACTGATGTGGGGCACACCCCACACAAATACACGTCCTGCGAACATGCTCATGAACATGCCCTCACTTCCATGAAATAAAACGTTTCTAATGCACGAAAATACTAACAGCTGCTTGTGCCCCTCTTTCTTACTAACCTCGCAAAAACATGCTTGCGACCTCGTTATTTCCCCCACCTCTTTTCCCTCCGGGCCCGGGTAGCGACCGATACACCAGCAAAACCGGGGGCGTGAGCCCCAAACAGTACACGTACAGACCAAGCGACGGCACAGGTCAATGACGTCATTCTATTATGATGACACTCCCTTCCTACCCTGGCAACGGCGAGAGCGCAGCGATACAGAGAACGGACGGCAACCGGGATAAACTGAATATCGGAAAAAGGGCTTTGTCCTTCCTTGTAGAACTGAAAGTAAGGAACCTCTCAGTCCTCCGATGCTTTGTAAAGAGAAGAAGGCGTGAGCGTAACCACAAGCACAGCTTTCTATTCAGTAAAAAATTTAAGAAGCCTCTAAAATATTTTTCGTATTATTTCACTGTTTTCTGGCTTTGTGAAATATCAGACAATACGTTTTGTGTTATACTACAACAATAAAAAAAATTCTCTACAGTAATTAAAATTGCTTTTTTCCCCCTTACAAACTCACATTGTGCACTTCAGTTCTTTACCAACGACTCGAGTCATTATCAATTTCAATATGGCCACCTAACATGCGCGTCTCGTTTACTTTTGGTTAAAGACAAGTTGCTTCTTTCATCCTTCAGGTGAAATTGAGCCAACCTGTCTACTGTCTTTCCTATTGCAGTAAGCGTGCAGGTACAATTTGGCAGTACAGCCCCTTTTTAATAAAAAAAAATCATATTGTTATTTCACAGAACTACAGTAGCAAAACTGCTAGTAACAGAAACGAAAGTGGGTTTTGAAGAAGGAGCTTTAGTTTAATGCACCTCACTTCGTCACATCTCATCATCATATAGAATAAGAACTGTCCCTCTCTAGCCGTTGATTAACTTCCAAGTTCCCCAGGTCCATGAGTAATGTACTGCTCCAGACCAGGTTTCTTCCTTTAAATTGCACTCAAGTCCCAAAATTCAGAGAAAACAAGCACTAGCAAAGCCAATAGGTCTCACCATTGGAAGAGATATAGGTTTAGGCAAGGGGGGTTTAGCCACGTTGTACACCAGCGTGACTGCTGTTCAGAATAGCTAAAAGTTATTGGCGTGGGGTGGGGAAGAGTGGATTGGGGAGATTGAGGTAGAGTGGGGTTGATTGGCGAAGAGTGGAGTGGGGGTAGAGTGGGGCAGATTGGAGTGGGGGAATTGGGTAGCTTGAGATGGAGTGGGGTAGACTGAAGTGTGGTATGTATGAATGAATGAATATAATATTTTGAGTCGCTAACTTAGCCCAAGGGCATCAAGGCGCTAACCACAGAGCAATGTGCAGGCAGAAGACACATTCTGACCAACATCTAAGGGAACAGCCAGGTCTTTAAAACCTTTCGAAAGAGCGTGTGTGATTGCTGCCCCGCAATTTCATCAGGGAGGGAATTCCACAATTTAGCTGCAGCAAATGAAAAGGCTCTCCCGCCCTATCTCATCCTTTTGAACCTGGGAACGATAACAAGATGTTTGCTTGCTGAGCTGAGTTTCCTAGTGGGAGCATAGTGTTGAAATAAAGCTTTAATGCCCTCCGGACCCAGGCCATAGTAGGCATTGTGAGTGAGACAGAGGGTTTTAAACATCATTCTGCGGTCCATTGTGAGCCAGTGCAGAGAGAGAAGAGAAGGCGAGACTGAGTGATGTTTAGGCAAGTCCATCACTAGCCTTGCAGCGGCATTCTGCACTAGCTGCTGGCGAGGCAGCTGTCCTTTGTTAATGCCCAAATAAAGGGCATTACAATAGTCTAATATGGACAGTATTAGCGCAACAACAACTTGTTTGCAAGCAGCAAATGAAAGGAACTGCGAGATTTTCCTTATGGTAGAGTTGAGTGGGCTATATTGGGGTGGATCTGAGTGGAGTGGAGTAGATTGGGGAAAAGTGGAGTGGTGTGGAGTAGGGTAGATTTAAGTGGAGTCGGGAAACTGGAGTGGAATGAGATAAATTGGTTGGATTATAGTAGGGTAGAATTGGAGTGGAGTAGTTTGGAGTAGGGTGGAGTTGGGTAAATTGGATTGGAGTGGGGTGGGGTGAATTGGGGTAGATTGGAGAGGAGTAGACAGGGGTAGATTGAAGAGGGATTGAGTCGGTGTAGTAGATTGGAGTAGGATAGATTGGGGTGGGTTGAGGTAGATAAGAGTAGGGAGGCCCAGGTGTAGGAAGGTGGCTACCTGACTATGGTTACCCCAGATTTTTTGCCTTGTGTTTAGCTGGTTTTCAACTTAGTTGGCCTGGTTCCCTGCTAATCAGGGCCCCAGGCTTTCTGCTCTCTCTGTAAAATGGATTCCATGTACCCTAGGTACATACCCCAATTGGAAATGGACTCCTTGTCAGCCCCTGTACCATGCACTATAGGTGCTCAGGGCATAGGTGCCACCAAGGCCTACCAGGGGCCGCAGCATATCTTTTGCCACCCCTGGCTGGTTCTTAAATTGACACAACTGGCTGATCACTCAGCTGGGGCAAGATGGTGTAATCACCTCTTGCTTAGATATGGTATACCTATATCTAAACCTATATCTGGACACATATAAACCTGTGAGTCACTCCTATGGAAGGCCTTATCAATCCTGGAGGCAGAGTGCGTGGTTTTATGTGAGATGGAGCTCTAGCATGAGCTGAGCCTGTCTGCAGCTGTCGGGAACAACTCCCTAAGCTGTTCCGGGATAATGCCATACCATATACTATTAAGTGCATTATAATCCTCGCGGTTATATAGCAACTTTGGTTTGGCTTTATCAAAACATGTCGTGTAAGGTGTCATACGATTTGGAATACTATCCCTTCGCCAGTTCTGGCGACGGGGATAGCATTCCACCCCTCTAGAGGGAGAAGACATGTTACTGTACTGAAATGCGGTTGATTTTTAAAAGAGCCTCAGATCCACAAAATGGATGCTTCTGCCACAGACACAGGTCTGACCCCCTGCAGCTGACCGAAACTCAGCCAAGGGGGCCTGGACAAAGGGTTTCCTGTCGCAGGGAGGTGTGTCACCCCCCCAGACAGGAGATAGTGGATTGTAGCAGGGAGGTTTGAAAGAAACCAGACACTGCATGGGGAGCACAAGGCTGCCCCTTGCATAATCCGGCCAAACCGGTTCTGGGGCACACCAGCCTCCGTCTCAGCGCGGCCTGGATCAAAGGAAAGGGGTGTACCCATCCCCTTCCTGGGTCCCACCCATAGGAGGGGACCTAGCAGGTAATCCAGCCCCCTAGATTGGTATAAGAATGGGAGCAGTGCCAATGCACGAGAGATTATCCTGATGAAACATAAGAAACGAAACTCTGGACCCTTCGACATCCTTCTCAACGTAGAAGACTGAAGAATCTCCCTTGTGGTCAAGGAGTGACCACCCTGTGCAAACAGGCACCATCCAGCACCTCGACGTCTGCTTTGTTGCAGTTCCCGCCGGAACTCGAGCGACAGAGATCGACGAGATCAAGCTTGCCTGCCTTCTTACAGCCCGATCCACAGTCCCTGCAGAGCTGAGACCCGTGGAGGCGACCAGAAGCGTGGGGCACGCCATCTTGAAAAGACCACAAGACGCTGACCGTGCAGCCCACGAGTGACCCTCGAAGCTGTACACCGGGGTTTGAGAAGCCCCAACCCTGAGCCACTCTTGCACCGAAGTTCACCCCTCTACACTTGACGAGTGCTGCGTGGGGCCTTTCTGCTTTCTTTGGCTCAACGCGTTGGCCCGGTCACTTGCCAGCTGGCTTGTGGCCCCTGTGCCGGCGAAAACCAAAATGCGACTTGTGATTCTGGTTGCTCCAGACTTACACCAGCTCCCCTGAAAAGGAGCACCCACTCTGACCCTCCTGGTCCGAGTGAGAAGCAATCTTCCAGTTCCGCGTGGATTGCTCTTGCCAAGTGTTGTTTGCTCCAATCTTGAAGCCGACAGCGCCGACGGTGAGAGCCTACGTGGGACAGCTCGTGACCCGCTCCTAGACGTCGCAGATGCCCCAGAGCCCACGTGGCAGCGGAGAGAAGCTCCTCGACAACTACCTGATTGCGCCCGACATTGCCTGGTTCCGTCCTGGTTCCACCCTGGTCACTGCTGAGTGACCCAGGCTCTGTCCCCTCTGCTTTCAGGTACTTTTCGACTCTGATCCACCCTTGGATCACACCGGACACTTCTCCTTCACATCGCCTGCAGCATCTTCAGCTTCAAGCACCCAGAACCTGCACGACGAAACCCGACGCCACTTTGACCCTATGCACCCGCTTCCTGTGGGTGAGGTAACATTGCAACGCCGGTGTTCCCACACTGGTACACACCTCTAGGGTCTGTGTCTAAAGTTTAGTCCTTCTAGGTTCAGCGGAAGTATCCTAAAACTCTATTTGTGTAACTTTTACGCACCATTGACTTGCATTGGTGCATGCGTGTGCTTTAAGCACTGCACCCGAATCCCGCGGGCTTTTCCCGACTTCAGCATTGCTTGTCCCGACTGCTCCCAGCGATTCCCTAGGCCCTAGGCCTAACCACTGTTCGATTGGTATCTCTTATACCACTTTCTTAGTAAATGGTCTGAGTGGCCCCCCGCCCTCATCCATAATTGTGCAACTTTGTATGTTATACTGTGCTTTTGATTTAACGCTTGTGCCCCTTTGTTCATAAAGAGTACTGGGGATTATTTTAAGAATAAACACATATATTTTTATAATATATACTTGTGTGGTGTCCTTTCATTTGATATTACAGGACTGTGATTGGTAAAACAGCTCGCTTAACACGACCTCTTGAGTTGAGCCTTTAAGGCTGCTTAGTCTATGCTACCATTAAGATAGCTTGTCTACAAGGTTGACTTACAACCAGACCCCATAAGGGATAGTTTGGACTGATACAAGGTGGTTCCAGAATTGGAAACATCATATATCAGGCCAACTTCTCACACCAGGTTAGATTGGAGAGGGGTAGATTTGAGGTCTGTGGTATATTGAAGTGGAGTGGGGTAGATTGGGTGGTTTAAAGTGGGGTAGAATATAGTGGGATGTATTGAAGAGGGAAGAGTGGGGTGTACTGGGGTAGTGTAGGGTAGATTGGAGTGGAGTGGGGTAGATTTGATAATTGTGGTAGATTGAAGAGAGATTATTGGAGTTGGGTAGGTTGGGGTAAGGTAGGTTGGAGTGGAGTAGATAGGGGTAGATTGAAGTGAGGTAGATTCAGGTGGGGTAGATTGGGGTGGGTTGGGATAGATAAGAGTGAGGTGGAGTGGGTTAGATGGGAGTGGGGCAGATTTTGAGGAGTGTAGTAGATTGGATGGATTACAGTGGGGTAGATTAGAGTGGGATAGATTGAAGAGGGAGGAGTTGGGTGGATTGGGATAGAGTCGGGTAGATTGGAGTGGAGTAGAAAGGGGTGTATTGGGTTGGGGTGGGGGTAGATTGTAGGGGGGTAGATTTGAGGAGCGTGGTAGATTGAAGGGAGGTGGAGTGGGGTACATTGGAGTGATTGGGGTAGATTGGAGAGGAGTAGATTGTGGTGGAGATGAGTTGAATAGATTGCTGTGGATTTTGTAGTGGATTGGAATACATTGAAATGAAGTGGGGTAAATTAGAGTAGAGTAGAGTGAAGTTGGGTAGATTATGGTGGAGTGAGTGAATTGGGGTAGATTGGAGTGGGCTGGATTGGGGTAAATTGGAGTGGGGTACACTGGGGTAGATTGTAGTGGTGTAGACCGGAGTGGGGTATGTGGTGTGGAGTAGAGGGACACAGCGTGGAGTGGCTTGTTGTGTTGTGGAGTGAGTGTCGTAGACTGGAGTGGCGGGGAGTTGAGTGCTGTAAGGTGCCGTGGCGTTTGAAGGGGTATAGAGTGTAATCGTGGAGTGTTATAGAATGGAGTGAAAGTACAATTTATACTTACCATTACCAGGCTTGCTTGGTTGTAGAAAATAAATGTAACTAAATAATATTTTTTTGTACAAACATATTGGCCTGAGTTCAGTCTTTTAGTGTGTGACATAATTTTCTGCCTGAGGGTGTACAACAAATGCTTAACACTACCCTCTGATAAAGCCTTACTGCTCGCCCACAATACCACAAATAGAGAGTAAGGTGCTATCTGCTTTTACCTCTGCCTACCTTTGGGGTTCCACTGGACTCTGTGCACACTATACCTCATTTGGTATAGTATATACAGAGCCAGCTTCCTACCCTTAGAAATTGTGACATTTCCGCCGAAAGGAATTGTGTATTGTACTGTAGGCTGGCTATTTATGTAGTGTACTAATGTAGGGGTACACCATGCAAATAGTCCAGATGACCCTTACTGGTTTACAGAGCCTAAATTAATAATCCCAAGTGCTCTATTAGTGGGAGTTTGGTCGAGCAGTTTAGGCTTATCAGAAGGCAGTGTTAAGCATTTGTTGTACACACAGAGTCAATAAATGAAACACAAAATCTAGAAGGAAAGCCGAGACCAATTTAGAACAAGCATTTGCAATGCAATAGGTCTCGCATTTATGAGAGTTTGTACTATTGGCATTATAATAACAAGACCTTTTATTTATGTGTTGTTTTAAAACAGATAAACAAAAAGCATTGCATTTACAATGCCAATCACTTAAGCTCTCGCAAATGCGAGACCTATAGCATTGCAAATGCCTGCTATAAAAATGAAAAAAACATTGGGTGAGAGCATGTCCTGCCGCAACAGCAAGTACTGGTGTTCTTGTGGATTACAACATTTTATTTAAATTAATGGATTTTTTTTAAATTTTTTTATTCAAGGTGCTGTACGAAAAATGATACAAAACACATGGAACTCAGTTAAGCCACGCTTGTCAAGCTATAGTCCTGGTGTCTCAGGAGTCAGACATGGTGAACAACACTTACAACAAAACTTTTACAACGCACTACCATTACAACGCAACCATTACAACGCAAACTATTACAACGCATTGCTCTGGGGGGCGCTATAGGATAGGGAATAGGTTAATTTACTATCCAATAACCTTCCCTAGTGTCCACGGGGACTGGAGTTGGAATAGTAAATTAAACTATTCACTATCCAGCACCCAAAAGCACTATGCGTTGTAATGGTATGCGATGTAAAAACCGTGTTGTAAAGGCAGGCGTTGTAATAGCCTGCGTTGTAACGTCATACATCCGTCAGACATCCCCAAGAGAGACAAAAGGTGCTCCTTTAGCAAGGCGTCAAAATAAAACTGTATATAGCTGTGAAAGGTAACTAAAAATGAACAACAAGCACAAAGGAACAAAAAAGTGAGAGAGCACAAGCAAGACAGGACGCACGCAACCAAGCGGTGAAAAGCCATAAACAACAGGATGGGAAGATTCACAAAAAAACTGTAGGTTGATGTGAAGCTGCAAAGCCCTTTGATGTTGGGATTAAAGCGCATTTACTGTTTTTTATTCCACTAAATTTGTAAAAGTCGAGCAAAAAACAAGTAAAATATTTTATTCAGTTGTCCTTGTTTCGTTGAGCAATTCTTTTTGCCGCAAAATTAAATATTTGCCCTTATAAAATAATTTACTTTTGCTGCAAACAGAACGTAACTTCCTGACAACCTCTATAGAAGTTACCGTCATGGTTAGGTGAAATTAATGCTCGCAGTCAGGATTAGGTAAATATAGGAGGTTTAATGAAAAAGAGAGCAAAGCTCAGAAAATAACACTATCCCGTAGGTAGGTAGTAAAAAAAAAGGTATAAAAAGTATTATTAAAGCGGCCAATGACATTTAGCCCTAAGGCCGTATCATAGCGCTTTTTTTAACAATAAAAGAGCGGGAGAAGCAAACAAGGACGTAAAGACGGCAAAATGTGACACTGCCACATAGACGTACTAAATATATGCTACGTTTCATCACAATACCGTTGATTCTAAAAAGAGTCCAAATTACCCTCAAAATAAATGAACTTTTCCCAATATAAGCTATGGTTATCGAAAGGACTTGAGCTACAAATGTAAGAAACCCAAGTCTACCTTTCATACATTCGAAAATGTAAATACATTTTCTAGTTTAAACGGGCAATCACATCTAGCGCTACCCATGCTATAAAGTAAATACATTATAATTAAGCAGCCAATCACATCTAAACTATGCATGCAAAAACATGCATATATTATATTTAAAGCGGCCAATAACATCTAGGGCTTAAACCGCATTATAGTGCTTTTTATTTTTAACAATAAAAGAGTGAGGCCGGCAAACAAGGACAAAAGGAAGGCATAACATAACGCGGCCCCGTAGATGTACTACATATATGCTACAGTTTTGTTTTGTCACAATACCACTGGTTACAAAAAGCGTCCAAGTTGCCCTTAAATTAACTCTGTAAGTGACTGTTTCCCAATGTCATCTGGGGTTATCAAAAGGATTATAGCTACAAATGCAAAGAAATCAACTCTACCGTTTATGTATACAAAGGCGGTAAATAAAGTATAATGACAGCAGCAAACTTCATTGAACGCAAACACAGCATCACAGCACTTTTTTACCCTAAAAAAAAGAAGTACAAGAAAATAAGGATTGCAAGAAGACATAACACAACACAAGGATGGAAGGAAGGCATAATATATCACTGCCCCATAGATGTACTAGGTATTTTCTACGGTTTCGTCACAATATCATTAGTTACAAAAAGCGTCCAAGTTGCCCTTAATATAAAAAATGTCCCAGTGTCATCTGGGGTCATCAAAAGGATTATAGGTACAAAGACAAAGAAACCAGCACTACTGTCTATGCATGCGTAGGCGGTAATGAAAGTAGCAAATTACATCAATGATAACACTGCATCACAGCGCTTTTTTGCACTAGAAAACCTGAACAGGAAAATAAAGACCTAAAGAAGACATAGCATGACACAAGGGCGGAAGGAAGACATGCCATAACACTACTGCGTAGATGTACTACATATATGCCAAGGTTTGCTTACAATACCATTGTTTAACAAGCATGCAAGTGGTGCGTGCGCCACAGCGAGACATCTGTTTTGCATTATCGGGGACGATAATGCAAAACAGATGTCGGTCGTGCGGGTAACAGACACCAATAGGCCGTGGGCGGGGAAAATGCACGACATGCGCCAGCATTCGCCCAATTGCGTGCTGTCTTTGTTAGAAAGACGCACGCAATAGCCTGCAAGGAAATCAAAAGCCTTTTTACTGTTCATATAAAGCCTCGCGCTGCACGAGCAGTGCTGCGGACTGCAACGCTAGGCGCGAGACCTAAAAATAACAGATATTTATATAAATATAGACACAAAAGATCATTGAAATCAGGTAAGTACTTTCAAAGTTATAGATTTTTGTAGCAATAGAAAAACACAGTCGAATAACGGTTTTGAGGTACAAGCCTTGAACACAGTAATGTTATCCTCTGGGAGAAACATACATAGCATAGATATCCTGCAAACATTTTTGCAGGGTGCCTTTAAGGACTTAAGCTGCTTAGGGGCCAAAGCCCAAGAAACTACCAGCAGTTCAGATTTACCTGTCCTGGGGTGTACGGATGCATAGGTACTGGTCAAGTTGGTAGACTCGAGTGCTACATGGTAGAGTCAATGGGAAGATACCTGCAAAAAGAAAGGCTTCAATTGGGGACTTCGGAACAAGACCAGCAGAACCCAAAAGTGAGATCAGCTCTTGAGAGTTTCTGGAGCACAGGGACACAGTCGGTTTCTGTGAACCTGGGCTGGGGGGCTAGTTAAGGGGAGTATAGGATAGTAGCCAATGGACTTCTTACCACTGGGTTGACTACACCCCCACTATGTTAAATCAAAATGGGGAGAAGGAAGAGTCTGTGATCCATTCAGCTTCCTAAATCTTGATATCAACAAATCAGTGGGGGAAGGGATCACTTGTCCTGAGTAACCAGGGTTTGTTTGCTAATCGTTTCAGATACCGATAAAAAACTCTCATTCACGTACCAAGGCTCGAATGGCGGTGTATCTTGATTCTCCGCCTCTTTTAAGCAACGTGACAGCATCATCATCGGGTTTGATCGTATGCTTCCTCCACCCGGAGGTGAACAACTGGTTAGTACAGTAGTGATTAGTGATCAAAAAAATGTGAGTGAAAAAATTCTTGATAAAACGCTTGAATGACCAGACAGAACAAATTTTTATTGGGTCTGGAAAGCAGGCTTGGTTAAAAATATTTGGGCTTGCGTAGGAAGTGGCGTTATGGGGCTTCCGCACTGATTAATGTCCATAAAAAGGTCAACATGTTTCAGCCTCAAGCTGCCCAGAAGGGGTCAAGTAGGCTTTCTTCAGGACCTAGAATATATAGTGAAAAAATGGAAAAATAGTGGTGACCCTTAATTTAGGGGTAAGTCTAGGTTTATTATCCTGACTATGATGAGGTCTGTAAGTACCTTTTCCAAGTTTGTTTAAAATTTCATCGGGTGGCTTGTGAGGGCGGTACCTGCTCTTGCGCAGCTGCAGCACAACTTGTGCTTGTTCTGCCTCTCACGACCCGGATTACACCCCCACTATGACCACTTCCTGGGGCCATTAAGGGGAGTATAGGATAGTAGCCAATGGACTTCTTACCACTGGGGTGACTACACCCCCACTATGACCACTTCCTGGGGAGAGTGGGAATAAACCTGATCCAGAGTTCCTAGTTTCACCTAAAACAAGATGGTGAAATCCTTCCTCAACTGTCCACTTCAGGTGGCCCACCACAGGGGTGTGCCTAGCCTGAAAGTGTAACCAAATGGGTGGGAGTGTTGAACATTGTAAGCACTCACCCCCAGTCCAATTATCTTGGTTTAATCCATCATCATTCTTTATCTCACTCCGCCACCCAGTTAAAACATGGCCATATGCAAATCAGTCTGACCCTGTGCCTCATGGGAACAGTCCAGCCCGAACTGCCAAGCCATGTCTTCCCTGGACCGTAAACAAGCATCCTGGGATTGGTTTCTGGCTAATCAGCCGTCATCAGCCAGGCTAGTTTGAATCCAGTGGCAAAGTGAGCAAGGGACCCACATCTGGGCATACCCTGCCAACTTAGGGCGAACAAAACACAACCCAAGGGGATGATGGACGGAGTGTTGAACATTGCAAGCACTCACCCCCAGTCAAATGATCTGGGTTTAATCCATCATCATTCTTTAGCTCACTCCGCCACCCCAGCTCAGACATGGCCATATGCAAATCAGTCTGACTCTGTGCCACATGGGAACAGTCCAGCCCGAACTGCCAAGCCATGTCTTCCCTGGACCAGAAACAAGCATCCTGGGACCGGTTTCTGGCTAATCAGCCATCATCAGCCAGGCTAGCTTGAATCCAGTGGCAAAGTGAGCAAGGGACCCACGTCAGGGCATACCCTGCCAACTTAGGGTGAACAAAGCAAAACCAAAGGGGATGATGGACGGAGTGTTGATCATTGCAAACACTCACCCCCAGTCAAATGATCTGGATTTAATCCATCATCATTCTTTAGCTCACTCCGCCACCCCTGTTCAGACATGACCATAAGCAAATCAGTCTGACCTTGTGCCTCATGGGAACAGTCCTGCCCGAACTGCCAGGCCATGTCTTCTCTGGACCGGAAACAAACATTCTGGGACCGGTTTCTGGCTAATCAGCCATCATCAGCCAGGCTAGCTTGAATCCAGTGGCAAAGTGAGCAAGGGACCCATGTCTGGGCATACCCTGCCAACTTAGGGCGAACAAAGCAATACCAAAGGGGATGATGGACGGAGTGTTGTACATTGCAAGCACTCACCCCCAGTCAAATGATCTGGGTTTAACCCATCATCATTGTTTAGCTCATCCCAGCTCGGTTTTGCTTTAGCCTGAAAGTGTGACACACCTACTGACTATATAATTTTCCCATCTGCTCTGGTGACAAATGGGCCTCAGGGCAGGGGGTGGTGTTCCTCAGATCTGGGGGAACCAGGATTGCATATCAAAGGTGGTAGAGGCTTTGAAGCCTCTGGCCTTGATATGCTAAATCACTAGCCATCCTGCTGGAGGAGGTGTTACCACCTTCCTCTGGAGCAGGCATTGTTTCTGGCCTCAGAGAGCCCGGTCTCTCACCTACTGGGGTACTACTGGGGTTCAGAAGCTTGTGTGTAGTGGCCAGCCAGCACACTAGAGGACAGGGGGCACATCTAAGCATCAGTATAGATTTATTGAGATGAGGTGTTTGATGCCAAACACCCTTATTTTCAGTACAGCCATTATGTAGCTGGCGGTCTAGCTGATCGCTCCTCCCGCCCTCCCAGGATACAAAAGGGTGCTTCTCACGCTCCTCGAGGTATTTGTTTATTTCACCCCTGAGGCGGAAGCCGGGGGACCTCTGCGCTCTCTTGTGCTCTATTTGAAAAGCGCGCCGTTATTGACTAAAAATAACGCTCATTTTAACAGTTGTAAATATTTTAGCCTGCAGTTTTTAGATATCAGTCCCCACCTTGGTGCGAGATTTGCATCGCCCAAGGTTGTTCCCCGACCTGCCAACCTGACATTTCGCCGCCGTTATTAGGCGCTGGTTACTAACTTCAGACACTTCAGCCGCCATCTTGGGCAGGGGAAGGCTGGCGGTCTAGCTGATCGCTCCTCCCGCCCTCCCAGGATACAAAAGGGTGCTTCTCACGCTCCTCGAGGTATTTGTTTATTTCACCCCTGAGGCGGAAGCCGGGGGACCTCTGCGCTCTCTTGTGCTCTATTTGAAAAGCGCGCCGTTATTGACTAAAAATAACGCTAATTTTAACAGTTGTAAATATTTTAGCCTGCAATTTTTAGATATCAGTTCCCACCTTGGTGCGAGATTTGCATCGCCCAAGGTTGTTCCCCGACCTGCCAACCTGACATTTCGCCGCCGTTATTAGGCGCTGGTTACTAACTTCAGACACTTCAGCCGCCATCTTGGGCAGGGGAAGGCTGGCGGTCTAGCTGATCGCTCCTCCCGCCCTCCCAGGATACAAAAGGGTGCTTCTCACGCTCCTCAAGGTATTTGTTTATTTCACCCCTGAGGCGGAAGCCGGGGGACCTCTGCGCTCTCTTGTGCTCTATTTGAAAAGCATGCCGTTATTGACTAAAAATAACGCTCATTTTAACAGTTGTAAATATTTTAGCCTGCAGTTTTTAGATATCAGTCCCCACCTTGGTGCGAGATTTGCATCGCCCAAGGTTGTTCCCCGACCTGCCAAACTGACATTTCGCCGCCGTTATTAGGCGCTGGTTACTAACTTCAGACACTTCAGCCGCCATCTTGGGCAGGGGAAGGCTGGCGGTCTAGCTGATCGCTCCTCCCGCCCTCCCAGGATAAAAAAGGGTGCTTCTCACGCTCCTCGAGGTATTTGTTTATTTCACCCCTGAGGCGGAAGCCGGGGGGCCTCTGCGCTCTCTTGTGCTCTATTTGAAAAGCGCGCCGTTATTGACTAAAAATAACGCTCATTTTAACAGTTGTAAATATTTTAGCCTGCAGTTTTTAGATATCAGTCCCCACCTTGGTGCGAGATTTGCATCGCCCAAGGTTAATCCCCGACCTGCCAACCTGACATTTCGCCGCCGTTATTAGGCGCTGGTTACTAACTTCAGACACTTCAGCCGCCATCTTGGGCAGGGGAAGGCTGGCGGTCTAGCTGATCGCTCCTCCCGCCCTCCCAGGATACAAAAGGGTGCTTCTCACGCTCCTCGAGGTATTTGTTTATTTCACCCCTGAGGCGGAAGCCGGGGGACCTCTGCGCTCTCTTGTGCTCTATTTGAAAAGCGCCCCGTTATTGACTAAAAATAACGCTCATTTTAACAGTTGTAAATATTTTAGCCTGCAGTTTTTAGATATCAGTCCCCACCTTGGTGCGAGATTTGCATCGCCCAAGGTTAATCCCCGACCTGCCAACCTGACATTTCGCCGCCGTTATTAGGCGCTGGTTACTAACTTCAGACACTTCAGCCGCCATCTTGGGCAGGGGAAGGCTGGCGGTCTAGCTGATCGCTCCTCCCGCCCTCCCAGGATACAAAAGGGTGCTTCTCACGCTCCTCGAGGTATTTGTTTATTTCACCCCTGAGGCGGAAGCCGTGGGACCTCTGCGCTCTCTTGTGCTCTATTTGAAAAGCGCGCCGTTATTGACTAAAAATAACGCTCATTTTAACAGTTGTAAATATTTTAGCCTGCAGTTTTTAGATATCAGTCCCCACCTTGGTGCGAGATTTGCATCGCCCAAGGTTGTTCCCCGACCTGCCAACCTGACATTTCGCCGCCGTTATTAGGCGCTGGTTACTAACTTCAGACACTTCAGCCGCCATCTTGGGCCGGGGAAGGCTGGCGGTCTAGCTGATCGCTCCTCCCACCCTCCTCTCACTCCCTGACCATGGATAAAAACAACAGACCCGCCCGTCCGCGCAGCGGGCGGGCGCAGCGGGCGCGCCGGCGGCGCGCCAAAGGCAAGCCCGTCTGCGCCCGTCCGCGCCTGGACCGGGCCAAGGGCCACTCCCCCTGGTCCGGACTCCCTGGGCCCACTACAACCATATACTTCCAATATGCTACTGCTTCTGTGACCCCCCCAACATCAGTCATGTATCCTACTCGACCCGCTGCTTCTTGATGGGGTCTCCGCCCAACTCTGTTCCTGTTGTAAATCGCGAATACCCCTCAATCTTATTCCTCCCCCCACCACCAAGTCCAGATTACCTAAATCCTATTTATTTGCCCTTATTAATGTCCGTTCGCTCGGGAAACACCGACAGGACATAGCTGACTTGATAGAGGACAACTGTTTAGACATGCTATTTATGACAGAAACTTGGATGGACACATCGTCCGATCCAGACATAGTTATTGCAGTCCCTAAAGGCTTCTCTATCCATAGACTGGACAGACAACGCAAGAAAGGCGGTGGGATTGCTGTCATAGTACGTAACGCATTCACTGTCAGAACCAACATGCTTTCGCTATCCTCTGTGAAGCTCTACAATTTTCTATCAAGCTGACCCCCTCCTATAATTTTAAAGGGATCCTTTTGTATCGTCCGCCGGGATCAAGGACCGGATTTATTTCCGACCTTAGGTCGGTCCTGGAATCATTAGCCCTTGATAGCTCTCTCACTGTCATCGGCGATTTTAATTTTAATTTTGATAAGATGGAGGATAAAGATACCGCTGTCTTTCTGGGGGATATGGCAACCTTTGGTCTCCCATTGCTGGTCAAATCTCCCACACATGACGGGGGTCATATACTGGATGGCATTTTTACCAACTCAGTGGATCTACATGTCTCTCAAATTCTTCCCGTCACCTGGTCAGACCACCATGTTATCTTGGCCTCACTGACTACTCATGACACTGGTGCCTCCACATTACCCTCTAATCCTCGCCAGTCTTTCCTGGTGTGGAACGACATTGATTGCTCCAGCCTAGAAACACTTTTAACTAACTCTACCCCCTCTCTATCAACCGACCCTAATACAGCCACTACTCAATTTTATGAGTGGGTGGGCTCAGCGACCACCTCTCTGGTCCCGACTAAACAACGGTCCCGTAATAGATTTGCCCCGTCGGCCCCTTGGTACTCGGAGGCCCTAACAATACAAAAACAACAGTGTAGGAACAAAGAGAGACATTGGCGAAAAGACTATTCAGCAGAGACCAAAACTAAGTATAAAGAAACAGTGGTTAAAAATAAAACTATGATTGACGAGGCCAAGAAAAAATACTTTAGTGACAGAATTGAAATGGCAAAAAATTCCAATAAGGCTCTGTACGAAACCACTAAGCAGCTAGCAGGTCACTCTCCTAATCTGATTCCACCTCCCTCCCAATCTCTCTGTGACGCCCTAGCCAGCTTTTTTTTCAGCAAGGTCAATGACATCTATTCTGCCTTTGCCAAAAAAACAAATCCCCTTCTAATCTGTCGACTGCTGCTCATACCGGACCCATTCTCTCTCAGTTTGCAGAAATCTCTAGTACCCAGATTGCGGACATTATATCCACCATTAGATCAGGCTCTGCACTCGACCCCTGTCCATTCAAAGTCTTATTACCTGTTATCGAGGTGGTTCTTCCTGCCATCACTTCAATTTGCAACGCCATGTTTAGTACAGGCATTTATCCAGCCATTCTAAAAAAAACACTCATTAAACCACTCTTAAAGAAGCCACATCTCCACATGGAAGAACCAAAGAGCTACCGGCCTATTGCTAGTTTACCAGCTCTGGCAAAAATAGCTGAAAAAGCTCTGAATCTACAGCTCTCCGCCTTCATAGAGCAACATCATCTACTTGATGAATCCCAGTTTGGCTTCCGTCAATTCCATGGGACGGAGACGGCCTTGATTAAAGCCGCGGATGATATTAGATCCATCCGCGATGCCGGGGGTACAGCAGTCTTGATACTGCTTGACTTATCGGCAGCCTTCGACACGGTCGATCATGCTGTCTTGATCAACCGTGTCGAAAACATGGGTGTCCAAAATAATGCCAGGAAACTTCTAGCCTCCTTTCTGGCCGATAGAACTCAGGTGGTCACAATGGGATCCTTTCGCTCTTCCACCTTGTCTCTGCCATGTGGAGTACCTCAAGGCTCATCCCTAAGTCCGACACTTTTTAACATCTATGTGTCGGACCTTGCCAATATCATTCGTGCACATGGGATGAGCCTTACCTCCTATGCAGATGACACTCAGTTGGTCCTGGCCATCAAGAACAACGGCCATAAAATGGCTGATGATCCCAAACTAGGCATGGTAGCAATTGGGAGCTGGATGGCTTCCAATTGTCTAAAATTAAATTCCGATAAGACGGAAGTAGTCATCTTCGGACAGCTGATTCCGGAGTGGTCATCCCGTTGGTGGCCCTCGTCATTAGGCTCTCCCCCCGAGCCTGTTAGCAAGGTGAGGAATTTGGGAGTCATCTTCGATGACCACCTCACTTTTCATCCACATGCTAACCAGATTACCTCCTCAGCCTTCCACAAACTGAGACTCATCAAAAAAATCCTTCCCTTCCTTCCTGACACAGCTGGTAAAACCCTGGTTACTTCCCTCGTATTGTCCACCTTGGACTACTGTAACGCATTATTCTTAAATGCACAAGAAGGAGTCCTAAATAAAATGCAAATAATACAAAATTCAGCTGCTAGGCTCTTGGGAAAAATTCCCAAATATCAATCCGCCTCGGACACCATCAGAGAGTTACACTGGTTACCCATCAGAAACAGAATAAAATTTAAAACTCTCTGTATTGTGTACAAAGCCTTGCATAACCTGGGCCCAGCTTTTCGTGTTCAAAATCTGATTCCTTATTGTCCCTCCAGAACACTACGTTCCTCCAGTCTAATTGATCTAGTGGTTCCCCGTACTAAAACAGTTTCCTGGGGAGACAGAAGATTCCTGGTGTCAGCCCCTAAGTTATGGAATACGTTGCCCCACTCGATTAAAACTAGTCCCTCTCTTTGGCTCTTTCGCAAGAAACTCAAGACTTGGCTTTTTTATCATTAAATTCAGCTCCCCCCTCTCTGGTTAAATACTACAAATATTTTAGCGCCGAGACGCCCATGGGCCATTGTTCGCGCTTTAGAAATATTACTAATAAATAAATAAATAAATGTAGCTGGGGAACTCGTATTGACCAATGCCCAGTACATACCTTTAACATGGGTGCCTTATCACTTGCAATGCCCTAGTACTGGTACTAGGCATCACAGGGGCCTGCCTGCTCGTGTAGATATGCCCTTTCATGTATTATAATTCACCCTGCCTTAGGGGTTTAAGACCTGCTGTAGAGATAACTTATATATGAGCAATGCAGTGTCTTTGGTCATTGAACACAGACATTGTGCACTGTTGTGTTTTCAGAAGGGCTTGCGCCCTTTCAGGCATCCAGCAGTGGCTGTCTGCAGGCAGTTTTTGTGGGGATCCCTTTGGGTGACATAATACATGCTGCAGCCCATGGGGACCCTCTTTAGTACCAATGCCCTGGATACCATGGGTACCATTTGCCAGGGACTTACAAGGGTCCTAAACTCCTTGCCAATTGGGTTACAATTAAACATTCCCAGTTTTAGGGAAAGAGCACTGGCACCGGGGCCTGTTTAGCAGGGACCCAGTGCACTTCCAGTCAAGAACATCAGTACCAGGGACGTGGCCTAACTAAGCACCAAGCTGGTCACTTGATTGAGGAACTCCAGAGCGGCCGCCATGAATCACCTGCTCTGCGGCGTCCTACCAAGGTGATCTGAGCCCCTGTGCACTGCAGTGACTGCCTGGAGCTCCGAGGTGGGGACGATGTGAGATGGAGCTGGAGAGAGTGCCCCCGACTCCCACACACGGTGTGGCAGTAGCGGCAGCTTGACGTGGCCCTCAGAGGCCCCGCAACGACAGGGGTCACGGGCGGGCCTGAGGGCAGGTCTGCCGCACCGGAGTGCGCCTGCAGCCTAAATCGAGGTTGGGGCTTGGCGGCCCATAGAGAGTGACTGGCGAGCGTAATGGCGCCTCATGATGGTGGGGCTGGGCTGTGCCCCCGCATGTCCTGGGAATCTCACTCCCCCTGTCCATCCGTGATGTGAGGAGGGAATCCTGCTGGACTATTTGGCGCACGTACAGCCTGACTGGCAGATTTGGGATGAGTCTGATTTGCAGAAGGTCCAATACCACTGGTGCCCCTTTCCTGGCCTCTTACTGACTATGCAGCGAAACCACGGCTCACCACTAAACGGGGGTGCGTCTCTCTTACCGCCTCATGCGTGCTTGAGCACCCCAACTATTTATCATGGGTCGTGGAGGCCCCAAGCAGCGGAAGCTCTCATTTGAGACTGGTAGGACTCCCAGACGAGACAGTGGAGACGATGCCACATGAGGAGAGCCATCAGATTGCGCCGAACCTCCAGACACCAAACAACCTGTATTGGAGGGCACTGCGGCCATAATGGCAGAATTGCGCGCAGGCTTCAAAGCCATCGATGCACGCATTAACGGACTGTGTGTGCGCATCAACACCATACATAGTCGAGTGGAGCTGCACGAGGCCCACATCGACACTGAAAAAAGGCGCATCTTGGATGTTGAAGATGCACAGGCAGCAATGGGCAAGCGTCTAGATGGCAAGGAGCGCCTCCTGAAAACAACGGCGGCAAAGGCAGAAGACTTGGAGGCAAGAACGTGCCGCAATAATCTCCAGATAGCCTGAGTAGCCGAGACAACCAACACTATGGAGGCCTATATTGAGCGCTTGCTGATGAAGCTAGTCGGCATTGACTGTTTTTCCGCCACTTTGCTGTATCGGGCTCTTAAATCGGCCCCCCACGCCTCATTATAGTGCGATTGCTCAATTACCAGGACTGTGATGCTGCCTTGCGCAGATGCAGAGAGGTGGGAAACCTGAAGTTTCAAAGAATGTCATGGTCCATTTACCTGGATTTCACGCCAGTGGTGCAAAAGCCAGGCGCAAGTTCCAGGATATCAAGCAAACCGTAAGGAGTGCAAACATTCGCTATGCAATGGTATTCAGATTGATGGCAAAACTTTCATTTTTGCTACTCCTGCCGACGCGGCTGATTTTTGGAAACGCCACAAGTTGAACATAGGCCCTCCCCCTGGGAAATGATCCTCAGGTACTCACAACTGTTTGATTGCCAGAGAAAGGAACTTTGGGCGTGTGCGATTCACTTGATGGGCACAGATCCAACTAACATTTCCAGGATGTAGTAGCTAGAAGCCCTTTTTCTCTTTGCTATGGACGAGATAGCTACTGTTCTATTCCCCTATGAAAACAGTTACATGCAAATTTACGAACTACTGCTATCATGTTAAGTGGCCCGCTCAGGCGTTGCTGCCCCCCCTAGGAGATCTCCTATTCTTTGCAAATCTTTCTTTCTTTTTTTGTTGTTGTGATGCATTGGGATTCACCGGATCCAGATTGGGTGGTTATCCGACTTGGGAGGGGGTGGAGGGATGGAATTTCAGGCTGTGTGTGTGACAGTGGTCACTCTCACATCTACTGGCGGGCTTTTTAGATTCAACCATAATAACGCGTCAGCCCATACAATGTTATATTCACTATGAGGGGTGATGGAGGGACTGGAGCTTAAATACATAACTTGGAACATGACGGGTTTGTGGAACCCCCATAAGGGAAGGCAGGTATTGGCCTATTTGGCAAGACACAAAATACACATTGCTCTGCTTCAAGAGACTCACTATGGCCCGAACTCGGACAACCGGTTTGCTGCCACTTGGGGTAACAATAGGTTCTTTGCAAGCTATAGCACCTACTCCCGCAGAGTTTGTGTGCTTATCCACAAAGAACTCCCCTTTGCAACCCAATCAGTGATCGTGGACCCGAAGGGACGATATCTGCTAGTGACCTGAAGTGTGGGTACAAAACAAATACTCATCATTAATGTATAAGCCCCCGATGTAGACGCCGGAGGCTTCTTCGCTAGTATCTCCACACATATTTGTGCAATACCGATCGACTCAATCATACTGTGGGGGGGGGGGGGGGGGGGGGGCGATTTTAATCTCACATTGCAACCGAGAGCTGATACTACAGGCACAGGCTACATTACAAAACCTTACTCTACAACGGAACTTGAGACTCTACTACATACACACTTGCTGGCTGATGCATGGCGACATTACATCCAATAAACAAGGGTTTCTCATTTTATTCTGCACCAAATATAGATAGATGGTACACAACCCCAGACCTTCTGATCACGTTGCAGGAAGCGGCTCACTGGCCTCCGACCCTGTCTGGCCTTTTGCCAGTACTGCTATCAGTGACCCTACCCACAGTCGCACACCCCCTTAGATCCTGGCGCTTCCCAACTGATGCGTTGTTGGACACTGTATTCAAAAGCAAAGCGCAGGATGCTATTGTAGAATATTTCCATAGTAATACGGGACCTGTACCGTGATATGCCACCCTATGGGAGGCTTTCAAAGTCTATATCTGAGGCGTTTGCATAGCCAAAGGCCAGAGTCTTGCACACTATTCGCTGGGACCTCGACACTACTGAGTGGGCCCTGTGGGGTTTGGATGCTCAGACACTGGCTGGCGCAACCCCCCTCCATTGCATCAGCATACAAGACTCTTGGGAGACTTTCAGGATCTTGCATTACATAAGATCACCTATTTGGGGAAGTACGCACGCGCCCAAGTGTATGGGGAGGGGGAGAAACTGCGGCACACTTTAGCCCGCCTGCTTACCCCTCGAAAGCACATCACATAGGCTACTCGGCTCCAGAACGCAGAAGGTATCAGTGTCACGCGCAAGGCAGATATTCTCTCCACCTTCCTGTCTTATTACACTCGGCTATATATATAGCGTTCCCCGCCGACCGGCACAGCCCTTTCCGATTATTTAAAACAAGATAATATCGATGGTGTGGCTTGCAAGGAGCCATCAACACTTTTTGGCATGACTGATTGGCACGGATGAGATCGTGGAGGCCATAGACGGGCTGGACGGCTTTCGTGCTCCTGGCACAGACGGCCTCACTGGCATGTTCTATAAAACTTATAAGACATTATTGGTTCCACGGCGTGGCTTGGGCACCAATGTAATCAACAGCAGACCTCGGAGCTTCTCCGCGGTTGCCCTCCGTTATAAGTGATCCTGCTAAGCTGTAAGGGGCCCTGACACCGCAGACTGTTGCGGAATATCCAGTGCCCTTTTAGAAGGAATATCAGGGCTTAAGAGTGGAAGAACACGGAGAAAACCGTGATTTCCTTACCGCTGCGAGTCAAGCTATCCAGGCTGATGAAGGCTGATAGCCAGAAACCGGTCCTTGGATGCTTGATTCCGGTCTGGGAAAGACATGGCTTGGTAGTTCGGACTGGACTGTTCCCATGAGGCACAGGGTCAGAGCTGATTTGCATATAGCCAGTGTCTAACCCAGGGTGGTGTGGAGTGCAAAAAAACGATGGATTTAGGCCCAGATCCTTGTACTGGGGTGAATGTATGACATTGTTCTACATTCTGTCCATCAACTATGTTTTTTGCAATTTTCACCCCGAGTGGGCTGGGTATGCTCAGACGTGAGTCCCAGGCTCTCCACACCACTGGAGTCAAGCTATCCAGGCTGATGAAGGCTGATAGCCAGAAACCGGTCCTTGGATGCTTGATTCCGGTCTGGGAAAGACATGGCTTGGTAGTTCGGACTGGACTGTTCCCATGAGGCACAGGGTCAGAGCTGATTTGCATATAGCCAGTGTCTAACCCAGGGTGGTGTGGAGTGCAAAAAAACGATGGATTTAGGCCCAGATCCTTGTACTGGGGTGAATGTATGACATTGTTCTACATTCTGTCCATCAACTATGTTTTTTGCAATTTTCCTTACCGCTGCAGCCCGCCAGAACGAGAGTCAAAATGGCGGCACGTACAGAGGAGACGAAGACTACCGCTGACGACTGCGAGTGTCCCGGGAGCACCGCCTGGAGGAAATACTGCTGACCGGGGGACAGCGCGACACGCCTGAGGACCCATTGATCGGTGAAACCAAGGGGCGGCGGCAGCGATCAAATGTCCCCTGGCTATACATCAGATGCTTCCTGACCCTAAGATGGCAGAGCGCAGGACTAGGCCTGCATCGCGCTGAGGCCGTTCAGCTTTGGGCAGTGCCTCCAACACGGAACGTATCCTGGGGTGGACTAGAGCTCTCCCAGATCTGGATTGACAGGCGGTGGGTACCCTGCTGCTCAGCGCCGAGGTGCGGAGTGAGGTCCAAGTAAGTAGCGCCGTGGATGGCCGTGTGCACGAGGGAGCTGTGGCGCGGATGAAGCGCGGAAGGCACGAAAGGCCAGGAGATCAGCAAGATGATCCTGAACCCGCAGGGATAGTGTGGCGCTACCAGGAGAAGGTTTAGGCAAGCAGAGGCGAGAACACCCTATGGCAAGCAACGCCCAGTGAGCTCCGTGTAGAACACCACCAGGAGGGTGCTTGGGGCGCTGGACAGGCCTTCATTGCCCGCACCTTGATACAGGGATATGTGAGGGAGTGGAGCGGTGATTGACTGTGAGGCCCGCTTGGATGGCAGCGCTGCTACCAACACGGATGCCCTGCACTCGGGAGCATTGAGGGTTGGGCCTATCTGCTGAGGGGGGCATTAGATACAACCCCCCTAAAAGCGCATGCGCCATCTAATACCGGAGCTGGGCATAGCACACACTACCGCAGCAGGCAAGGAGTTCTGAATACAGAACTGGCTGAAGAAGAGAGCCTCCGGGAGAACGTAGCGGACCTACCTAATTCTTGATCCTCTACAGGGACAGGGGCCTTTGCGCCACCTCCCACATACCCGAGGCATTTGGGGCAATTCCCTGGGGAACCTACGAGCTGGGACCATCTGGCCCGCAGACTTCTGAAAAAGTTTTGGCGATACTGCACCTGCGGGAGTGCGGCTGCAACTCTATTCTAACCGGTGAGAGTGGGGCTCACAGAACACCCTTACACAGCTTACTTCTACTGCCAATGGATCGCAGGATGGGCAGAATGTCCAGGAAAAAGGGATTTGAGGTCCTGCGGATGGACGAGTCGGAACAGCACACTCATGACGATGAAACGGTCACTGGGGGGCGAGGACCTGGGCAACCTGGAGACCCCTTCTTGGGGGATATTATGCAGGCCATTATATCTTCGCGAGAGGCGCTTGAGGCGAGGATGGACGCCATCGGGTCGGATCTCACCCTCTTGAAAGATGACCACCGAAAACTTAAAGAGAGAGTAGCAACCAATGAGACTAATATGAGAGACATACCGGACACGGTTGCCACCCTACAAGAGTCCCTGAAAGAAGTGGTGAATAGGGTCAAGGTGCTGGAGATGAGAGCTGGGGACAGCGAAGGGCGCTTAAAACGAAATAACTTCTGCATCGTAGGAGTCCCAGAGCGAGAGGAGGGAGCTGATGCTGTCCAGTACCTAGAAACCTGGCTGAAAACGGAGGTGGCACTGGAGGGACTATCCCCCTTTAATGCGCTGGAACGTGCACACAGGGTTCCGGCTCGCCCACCTAAACCTGGGGCCCCACCCAGCCCAATGGTGGTGAGAGTGCTGCACTATCAAGATCGCAACTTAATACTGCAGAGAGCCCGGGAGCAACAGAATCTACAGATTGGGAACAGCAAGGTGATGATATTCCCGGACTATACGAGGGAAGTGCAACAACCAAGAGCCTCCTTCCTGACTGTTAAACGGAAGTTGCGCCAGCTCCGTTTCCCCTACGCCATGCTGTTCCCAGCCCACCTTAGGGTAACTGCAGAGACGGAAACACACTTCTTTCTCACCCCGTAGGCTGCTTGGGACTGGTTGGAAACCCGATGCAGCACTGGCACACACTCGCCACAATCGAACTCTCCCCGAGGACGGCTGTCCACCACATCGCCGCTACAGAGGCCCATCTCTCCTGTTGATCGACGCCAGGAAAGAGACACAGCAGTCCTAGCAGTGGCGACTATTAGTTATGGCGAAGTCAGTCCAACTTGCAATGACACGGACATCGAGAGAGGAGGAGCAGAGAGCTCGAGATCGAGCAGTACCCAGTGTCTCTCCGATGCTGAACTTCCGGACGTTACTCCGTAGACAGCGGATGGGATGTTGGGCTGATTGGACTGCAGAGGGCATGCGGAAAAGAGTGTAGGATGCCTGCTGTGACTCCTGGGCCTAGAGACCTAACCGATACACTGCGGGAGAACCTGTATGGGTCATGGGGTCCCACTGAGAGAATTAGCTACAACGGGGAAGGCCCTGGGGGGGTATTCTGGGGCCAACGGATGCGAGCCATGCACCACCTTCTTTTTATGGTTCTTCGTATGACTGACTTAGTTTGGATGGGTACCTGTTTTTGTGTGCCTGTCCTGGGGTGTGGGAGTTGGGTAAAGTTCATAGTTTGGGGCAGGTGGATTGGGGTCAGACATGTTGCTTCGGGGTTCACTGTGGTCATAGACTAGAATTGGAATCATGGGTCCCTCAGTAGGAATCAAAAATATGACCTGGAATGTCAGGGGGATGCACACTATGAGCCTGTGGCACAAAATACATGCTTACCTGGTAAGAAGAGGAGTGCAAATTGCATTACTACAAGAAACCCACTTGACGAAGGCGGAAGGGGCGGCACTACAATGCCGTTGGAGGGGGCAGGTGTTTCATACTACATATTCGGCCTTTGCAAGAGGGACCTTACTTTGGGTTTAAGCAGGCTGCCTTTTCAAAGTGTCCGGCAGATTATAGACACTGAGGACCGTTTTGCAGTGGTGGTGGGGTGCCTAGATGGCCGGGATATTACAATAGGAAGTACATATGCTCCTAATATCGACCAACCTGCTTTCTTTGCACAGTTATTGCTGACACTGGCATCGGTTCTGATGGGACCTGTGCTCCTGGGGGGGAGATTTTAATTGCATTACTGAGGCGGCCCTGGACCGCTCCCACCCACCGCTCCCTGACGCTCCCACGCATAGAATTGCAGAAGCCTGACGAGACTGGCAACGGTACTAGGGACTGACGGACACTTGGAAGGCCCATCATCCGGGGGAACTGGACTACTCTTATTTCTCGGCTCTACATGAGCTGCATGTACGACTGGACTCTATCCTTTGTTCCCCAGATGTGCATGTAGAGGTCACACTGAGTGAGTATTTAGCCAGGACAATATCTGATCACAATCCCCTCTTGGTGTCCATGAATTGGGTTTGAATTAGGTCCACTATCCGCAGTTGGTGTCTTCATCATTGGAAGAGCAGGTTTTTAGAACCACAATAGGTACTGCTATAGAGGAGTAATTTCAGAACAACACTAACACAACCACTAGCTTACACAATGAGTGGAATGCATTTAATGTAGTGATAAGAGATCGCTGTATCGGGGAAGCGGTGGGAGTTCGTAGAACCTTACTAACTGTTGTACAGAAGGCAGAACAACAGCTCAGGGATGTAGAAAGAGATAAACCCGAAGAAGAGAATAGACAGGCGGCCAGGGAAGTGGCTTGTGGCTTGGACGAGAATTATGTACAACCTCTCGACTGCCAGGGTTTGTACGGGGGGGGTGTGATTTCGGAGGCCTGCAGCGTGGGCAGGGGGACGAGACAGGGATGCCCACTGTCTCCCCTCCTATTCACTCTGGCAACAGAACCACTGGCTGTTAATGCAAGAACAGGGCTATATTACAGGGGCCTGGATGGGAAGGGCCAGGCCCACTACATTGCCCTATACGCAGGCAATCTTTTAATGTTCCTCACCAACGCTGCTGGGGAGTTACAGGGTGCCCGAGAACTGCTGACCAGATTGAGGCGGGCGGCGGGACTCAGAGTCAACTGGAATGAGACGTGCCCTTTTCCTGCCCAGGGTGGTAGAGATGAACCGCCGGATGGGCTAGACGTGAGGTGGGAAAGCAGCTGTTTGCCTTATCTAGGAGTCCGGATCTATCATGAACCTTCTGACTTGTTCAAAGGTAATATAGGAAGAGCATTGAGAACTACCAAGAGCAACTTTGACTTCTGGGGGACCCTGCTACTTTCAGTAGCAGGGAGGGTGGCGCTGCTAAAGATGGTAACTCTGCCTAGACTACTTTACTATTTTGGCTCACTACCTTTATGGATGCCCAGAAAGTATTTTACCCAACTAAACACCATGGCTACGGGATTTTTATGGGGCTCTGGGAGACGCAGAGTGGCGCTCACCACCATGATGCGGCCTAGGCAGGAGGGGGAGTTTGCAGTGCCTGATTTCGAGGCATATTACCACGCAGCCCAATTTCAATGGCTCAGATCCCATTGCGGGTCTGCGAGGCGTTGCCGCATGGAGGAGATTGGCAGAGATTACGAGACTGGGGAGATGTGGGGGATCTCCACTATTGGAGACCTCTATGAGGATAGCACCCTTATACCCTTCCAGGACCTTTTAGAAAGATATGAACTACCCAGGCATGACTTTCTCTTACATTCGGCATTGACGGCAGCCATCCGTAAGCACTGTAAGAAAGGGATGGCGGACCCGCCGACCTCTCCCTAGCCAATATGTGGTCTCTTCAGCGGGGACGAACAAAGCAGTTACTTGTCTATATAGGCAAATTACTCAGGAGATCAGATCTCCTTTGGTGAGTCTGCGCATTAAATGGGATGGGGACCTGGGGATCCCTATAGGGGAAAAACCGTGGGAGGCGCTGATGGAACGGGCGTGGAAATGTTCTAGAAACGCGAGATTTCAACTAATACAGTTTTATGTGTTCCATAGAACGCATCTCACCCCTCATAAAATGTACACATTTTTCGGATCCCAAACAGCCTGCCCACGTTGCAAACTAGAATACGCTACTTTTGTACACATGTTCTGGGAATGCCCTCTACTGCACGGGTTTTGGGGGGTGGTCACGACCAAACTAGGTGAAAGAACAGATAGAGATATTCAGAGGACCCTGGGATTTTGTCTGATACACTGGTTCGCCCACACTGTCCGTAATAAAGTTACCAGTAAATTTATAGATTTGGGGTTAGTCCTAGCTAAAAGAGAAATTACCAGCCATTGGAAGGCGGTCACTGCACCTAATGCTTCATGATGGCTGCAAGAATTTATAAAGTGGGCTGACTGCGAGGGGATTTATAGACTACAAATGGCCCAGAGAACCAATAACACCAAATTGTTGGACATGTCTAGGGCATGGGTGGCGATGGATTTGCTCAAGAGCCCGACAGATGACACTGACTGACCTTCTGACGGGGGGACTTGTACTTGTGAACTGAACTGTTGCCTTTCTTGAGCGAGCGGATTGGATGTTGGGTAGCTAGAACAGTATGAGGGCTTCCCCTTAAGTGGATGTCTGCTTCCGGGTACTGTGGTCCCGAATGTCCTGTAAAAGTGAGTACTGCACGACATAAAGAGATACGGGGTAGAGCGACATGTCTGACGGGGGAGGGGGAGGAGGGGAGGGGGATTTGTTAACTTGTTAACCCATTGACTGTTGGGATAGTTCAGAGTACGATCCAGCACGGAGACATAAGGAGTTGACGATCTAGGTAGAGAAGCAGATCGCAAATATCCTAGAATGGTTGGTTAGGTGAATGACTACAGGAGCACTGGTGGAGGCGAAGACACCAGCAAGGAAGCAAGTCTTATGACTATGTAATCATACCTGCATATGGGGTTAAATGATTCGATATTATGTATACTGTTTCCTCTGAGCATGGATCCTAATGTATCTGATGCAACTGAATAAAGTCTGTTTAAAAAAAAAAGACATTATTGGTTCCACACCTTTTGGAGGTCAATGCAGAGGCGCTAGAGTCAGGTGAACTGCCCCATACCATGCAAGAGGCAGTTATAACACTGCGCCTCAACCTGGGCAAACAGCCTGATAGATATGCATCCTACAGACCTCTGTCTTTACTAAATCAAGATTATAAAATATTGGCACAGGTCCTTGCAACGCGGATATCCCTCATAATAGGCCAGATAATCCCCCCCTTCAATCGGGCTTTCTTCCAGGCAGCTCACCTTTGGTAAATTTACGCATGCTATTTGCTGTTATTAATCAGTTAAACCCCTCCCTTCCCGCCCCTGCGATACTACTTGACACTGAAAAAGCGTTTGACTCCCGGAGTGGGACTTCCTCCAGGACGCACTTACTAAGCTTGGTTTTCCACATAATTTCCGCTCCTTGATCCGTCTATTATACACTAAACCTGTTGCACAGCGCAGGGTTAATGGGGTGTTATCAGACAAGTTCTCACGATTGCGCAGCACCAGACAGGGATGTTCACTCTCGCCCCTATTATTCATTAACGCGATGGACCCACCAGTGCAACATCTCCAGGAGAAGTACCTCCAGCGAAGTATTGGGTTCCACCGGGGCCCCCTTCTGGCTTCTTAATATGTGGATGACATCCTCTTATTCGTACGAGAGCCCGCTACAAATCTTTCTCCAATCATACATGAGGTGGTTTGCTTTTCTGGATTGGTCATAAACTGGACCAAGTCTGAGGTTTTTCCCTTAACAGACATCACTCTCCCTTTTGCATTGGATTTCCCCTTGTGCTGGTGGGACGATCCCCCAAGATATCTTGATGCAGTTTTACACTGCACAGCTTCGGAGGTCATCGGTCTCAAGTACGGCCCGGCCATTGACCGCCTTGCGGGACAGATAGATCACTGGATAACGCTCCCATTTTCTATGGCTGGCAGAATTGCGATCATTAAGGTGGTGTTTCTGCTCCGTTTTTTGTACTTGTTCTTGAATACTCCGATTCCGCTTACGTTAACCTTCTTCAATACCCTCCCCGGCATGCTATTCTGCTGGTTTGGGTAGGTGGGCAGGTGCGGGTGGGATGGCAAACACTCACTCAGTCCTTCGAACGGGGTGGGTTTGGAGTTCCTGATTTTTACTTATATTATTTAGCGGCACAGACACACTATGCCTACTTTTGGTAACACCCGGATGCGCCATTGCAGTTTTTAAAACCTGAATATACTCAGGCCTGTCCCTACCCTCTGCCTACTATTCTCACGCTTGGGCTCACTAGGACTCCAGTTGAGTTCCATACATTGCAAACCACAAGCTGGGCTTCAGGATGCCTCCGTAAATATTTAAGGCCTGAGTCTTTGTACCCTCCACATCTGCCTCTTCTGGATAACCCATGGCTTTCTCCTACTACTGAGGCCTTAACACAACGTGCGCTTACCCGCTGCCGACTCCAGAATGTGGGTGATATGTGAAGACGGACAAATGCGCTTGGTGGTGGGTCTGACGGATGACCTTGTTGGTCCGCTTCCTGGTACACAGTACGCGGACCTCATTGGTCACGGCTCTGCGCCCCCTGGGGCGGAACCTCCTGAATTCCCACCCCTTAGCACAATAATTACATCATCCGACAGTGCACACTTAGTCTCTAGACTGTATCAAATGCCGCAGGCGCTTCGACCAAAGGAGGGTGGGGCAGCGCGGGTGGCCTGGGAGAGGGCACACCCTTTGACAAATAAAATGTGGACCTATTGCTGCGAGCAGACTCGTTATGTATCCAATAATTATAAGCAAAAGCTCCTATTTTGAAGATAGGGATATCGATATGCTTGAAGAATAGTGGTTTATTTGTAGCAACTGAAGCAACACCCAACAGCTGGCTCTCGCAACATCAGCTGTTTTCTACTGGATTCCACAAGCCGGATTCCAATAGTGGAAGCTTGCAGTTGCAAAGTAGCAGTTGCTAAGACAGGTAACTTCATAAGAATACAACATATCCTTTTCCTTTAAAACAAAAAAAACAACAAAATAACATACTGGATTACAACACAAGTGATGGAGCGAGATTTAGAAATATATTTATTTCAAATCGCAAAGTTAAACTGGCATAATAAAAGTAATTATACTAACGTGATTGAAGTGAATATTATTAACCAACCTAGAGTAAAAATTGCAAATTATTACACGCGGGAAACCAATATATGTGCTCATATATGTGCTTTATGTTGCAAATGCATGTTTGTGTAAAATAATAAATTAATCTTGTCTATTGTTTTGTCAAAATTAAATGCGGCTGTTTTAAAAATGGCATGTGCTTATTTCTGTGTGCTCATGTTTTGTATTTTCGTCTTTATGTTGCACAAATCTGTTTGCTGCTTCATTTGCTTCTGCTAGGTAACATAGATTAATGGGTTAATAATTAGCAAAGGTGGGTGGGTAACAGAACAAACTTTATTTCTCACATTAATTGATGTTTTGTGTTTGTTTATGCATTAATTTTACGAATGGGCTGAGAAAATGGCTGGCAGTTCCGCTGTTTGTGAAAACTTGACCAGAGTAAAGTCTTACCCATGCGCAGTCGAAAGAGTCATCTTTTTGCTGAACAAACAATGTCTAATGCAGAGACAAACGTGGTCGAGTTGAATGTGTTCTTGGAGTCTTTGCCAAGGACAGGATGCCGTGGGGCTTGCCAAGATTAGGAAGTGAAAGATTCTCCTTGGGAAATGTAACTTTTTGAGGAAGCAAAGAGGATGGTGAAACTAAGAACAATAAGGGCTATGATGAGGCCCCGGACTTGGTCAGGAGAACGTAACCTGACAGTGGACTGACATGGCTTGGCCAATCAAAGCTTTGGATTGACAGAAAAAATGTCCGATAATGTTACTTTAGTTAGTTAGAAAGGTGTAAAAACTGTCCCCATGGGAGGGAGGGCGCTCTTGCTACTCATCTTCTCCTGATTCCAGTTAGGCGTGACGTGCTGACGGACTTTCTTTGGAGCACGTAAGGATCAATAGGGCTGAATGACTTTACTTTTATTCCTTAGCTGAAGAGAGTTTTAGACAGGGAAGTTAGGGCTTAGGTGATGGAAAATTGTTTATTCTTCATTAAATTATGCTAATTGATTTTGCTTGAAACTGTTTGTTCTATTTCCTATACTTCAAATAATGCTGCTTGAATAAAAAGATTCTAATAAAATGCACTTTCCTTGAATAAATAGTTAATAAATAAGATTTTTGAAAAGATAAGCTGATCTTGTTATTTCAGAGTCATGTTATCATCAGCAGATCCATTAGCCTAAGTGACTTAATTAAATGCAAAGTTTACAAAAACCATGGTGAAATCATTATACTGCAGTTGTATATAAATGTGTATATAATTTGTGAATAGGTTTTATTAATTAGGTCACATGATTCAGTTGCTCGAAATATGTCACATAGGTTTATGGGCCTTGTGAGTGATTTATGATTAATGATGAGTATTGTGAAGTTGGGTAGTGTTGCTTATGGCATATTTTCTATAGGGGCGCTGGATCAATTCTCTGGTAGCAGAGGATGGTTGCTATGGTAACTGACATGTTACATGGTAATTACATAGGATCGATGTTTAACATGTGTGGAGTTTGTTCATTGGTTACATGTATTCGAAAGGTTTTTTTCCTGCAGTGTGAAAAATCCTAGTTGTGACAGCATATGAGTGGTGTGACAAAGTGAAGTTGCACAGTGCATTTGTTCTGTTTCAAAATAGTGGTATTGTTATCACTAGTGTTGTGGGCGTACAGCACGAATTTAGGGATTCTAGGTGTACTAGGTAGAATGTATAGTGAGGATTGTCTATGAAATCGTAGCTTTCGAGTATAGGGACTTAGAGCCTGTTTTAAAACTCACTGTGAAAAGAGTAGTAGAATTTTATCCGAGCTTGTGTGAAGGGTAAGGAAGCGTCGTCTATTCTTACTGGCAAATGTGGATTTCTATGGTTGGTTAAAGTCCTACCAAGATTTCATGTATGTGTGGCTAAGGAAACTTTCCATTTGAAAGTGCGTAAATGATTTTGTAAATTCGTTCGAGTCAAACTTTGAATTGCTACTTTATGTGCATTCAGAGGGAAACGAGTTTGTTATTACTTGTTAGAAGGGTAGAGTAAAGGTTTACTTTATCAACGATTGAATATTCTGTGAGAGTAGCTTTGTCTATTCCACGCAAAAGAATACTTGAATGACTGTATAAACTGTCACTTTATTTTAGCGAAACAGACAAATGGTTTGTTTATTTGTTGTTAATAATTGAAATTCATTGAAAAAGTTTTCTTAAAATGGCGCTGTGAAATTTTTTTTGTGAAGGAGGGGTGAGCGCTAGGAGTGAGAAATGAGAAGCTGCAGCGGCTGTGTACGTCACAGGGGTCCGCGCTGTGATTGGCTAACATACGTCACAGCTAGCGCACTGATTGGCTCAAGTGACTCTGACGAGCTGTTAGCTGATTGGCTCTTCCAGAAAGCGACAATTCTATTGGTTAAGCAAGGTGGTGACGTAGCTTAACCTGATTGGCTTGTTGGTGTGTTTCGCGCACGGATTGGCTGGTTTTGCGGAACAACCAGGGAACATTTAGGATCATTTTAAATTAAACGGATTTGATTAAAACATGAGTTATTACTACAAAAAAGAGGAGAAAAAGCTTACATGGCTTCAGAAATTAAAAAATTTCCTTTCACCCGATAAGAAAATAGAGACGCGCGGTGGAAAATTACTTCATAAGTATAGGACACCTGCAGCGTATATGGAAGGTGAATATGGTTATCATACTTGCCTTTGGATGGATTATACCAAGGATGATGGTGTTTTAGGTTGGCCAGAAGATGGTTCATTTAATATGAGAATTTTGAAAAATTGAGAAAAAATGACGGCTCTTGTACCGAAGCCTAGACCAACACAATTTGAGGCTTTAGTTGAATGGGAGAAATTTTAAAAGAGAAACACATGAGGATAGAATGCGTCGATGGAGACAGGCAGATATGTGTGATGGTCTCTACCCAGTGAGAGTAATGATTACTGAAATACCAGGTCAAAAGAATACCCAAAAGAAAAATAACATTGAAGAAAGTGATTTAGATGATCCAGTTTTAGAAGAAATATACCTTACAAATAAAAGGCAGACTCCTTTAAAACCAGCCTGTTCATGGTCTACCCCGATGGTTTCTACAGGAACCACCCCGAGTGCACCTCCACTTAATGAGGAATTACCCAGATTTTACCCGAATAATACAGAAACATCTGAAAGATTAGAAACAAGAACTAGTTCTAGTGTATATGGTGAAAGTAGAAATTTTCCAGAAACTCTAGTTTCAAGAAATGAGACTCCTTCCAGAGGTCTAATGGATACTGGGAGGGATAAGGAAATTCCAAATACTTCAGAATATTTACGATCAAAAGAAGAATCAATTCGGCAATTAACTAAAGGCATGGAAGCAGTAACAGTTCCAGTAACGATTGGTCCTGTTGAGCCTGTTTTTGATCAAGGAGAAATTAAACATCCAGGTTTGACTATTCCATTAAATGCAGAAATTCAGAAAGTGGCTGAAAATTTTTATTCAGAATTAACTGAGATACATCGAGAGAAAACAATGATGCCTGATTTAACTTGTAATCCAGGTTCATTATGCAGAACACCAATCGGTGCAGAGTCAGATCCAGAATCGCCAGAAAAGTGTGTTGAGAAAACAGATTCAAGCTCAAAGCTTGATGTCGCAAAACTTAAAGCAGATTTGGAGGAATTAATAATTGGCACAATTGGTCCTGACAGTTTAAAGCATTATCAAGATGATAAATTGTTATTCATTTGCAAAATCATACAATGCAAAACGAAAAATAAATATGAACAGTTAGAAGAATTAGCTACAGAATTAGAAATTGATTTGAGCAAACAGAAAAATTTGGGAAAACATTACAGATTAGATTTTACTGAAAAAGATATTGGGAATTTTAATGCAATGGGAAGAATTCTGCATATAAAAGATTTGATTGTGTACATCAAAAAATTGGGTGATTTGAGCAAGTGGAGAGTGAAGTGGACAAAGAAAAGAGAGGAGGAAAGGAGAGAAAGGAGCATGTTGACTAATCAGTACCCAATGAGAAAAATAGCAGGAGGTGGTTATGTGCATGTTCCTTGGTCTAGACAGGACATTCTGTTGTTCACAAATGATTTTCCTCGGTTGAGAGAAAAGCCAGTGGAATGGTATCGTCAGGTAGACGGGTTCATAAAGGTCTCGAAGGTTTTGTGGATTGATCTGGATGGATTCTTTGACATTGTTGTCCCATCAGATCTTTGGACAGAATGTAAAGTTTCTGTAAGCTGGCCAAAAGTGGAACCTGCTCGAGATGGAGTAACAGGTGCTCCATCATCAGAAGTCATTGGACTGTATGATAAAGTGATTTATTGGTTGAAAAATAAGATTCCCCCAAAAGAAGTTGACTGGGTTAAAATTGACAGAACAAATCAGGAGCCAAAAGAGTCAGTGCATTCGTTCTATGAAAGACTACTGTTGGTTTTTAAACGGTACAGTGGCTATGAAAAATTAAGTGAAAAGGACATGAGCCACTTTATATACAGATTTGTTTATGGCCCGAGACCTGAAATTGGTGATATGATCAGGAATGGTATTGTCGGATGGCAATCACTCTCAGTTGATGATATACTAAGGAAAGCAAAATACTGTAGTGATGAGATAGATGCAAGACAGAAGAAACTTAAGGAAAAGGCAATGTGGGCACAGGTAAAAGTAGCTGAACAGCAGATTGCAAATTTGGAGAACAAAAACGTAAATCATAACCAGAATCAGGGTCAGGGAAAGTTTAAGGGTAATTTTAATAAATCGAAATTTAATGTTAAAATTGAAGAATTGAAACAAAAGCTGCCTTGTTTTAATTGCGGCGAAATTGGACACTGGAAGCGCGAGTGTAAAAATCCGCCCAGAAATTTAAAAAATGCATCATTAAATCCACAGATGCAGAATGATGCAAATCTGCAGTAACAGCTACAGCGACAGTTAAATGAGTTGAATCGTCAGCAACAGCTACAGCGACAGTTAGCGAATCAGCAAAGTCAAATTCCACAGCCTCCTCTTCCGAATTGTATGAATGGTCAGAGGTATAATTCGGAAACAGGATTCAGCGGAGGTGATCAGGTAATCAGAACACAGAGAGTAAATGTGCCAAATGTTTCTCAACAATTTTTGATGACAGAAAATAGTGGATGTGATTCTGAGGATTACTTATGACGGTGCCTGAGAGAGGGGGAAGAGTGTGTGCTTGGAGCCACTCTTGAGGTTGACCAGTCTGGTCCATTTGTAAATGGCAAAGTGAATGATGTAGAAATCACTTTTCTTGTGGACACTGGTGCTACCCGTTCTACTGTTAGATCAGTGGAAATAGAAAACCTGCCTCTCTCTGGTGAATCGATCCAAGTAGTGGTGTAGCTAATCAACAGATTAAAACAAGTTTGACAGAGCCTGTAAAAATTGAAATTGGCAAATTTAAAGACAAACACAGATTTGTAGTTTGTAACAGCAGTCCTGTAAACTTGCTAGGGAGAGATATTCTCTGCAAGATGAACTGCAAAATATATTTGTCACCGGAGGGTATTGAGCTTCAGACTCTAGAGGAAGATGGGCTTTACAGATTGACAATGCTAATGGTTGAAGCAGAGGAAAGTAAATTATTTCCTGCATTTGATAAAGACAATTTACCTGAAGAACTGATAAAGACAGTCAAAGCTGAAATTTGGGATTTGTCAGGAAATGAGATGGGTTTGATGAAAAATGTAGACCCAGTTAAAGTCACAGTGAAACAGGGAATAGATTTTCCAAATATTCCACAGTACAAAATGAAAGCAGAAACAATTGAAGGTGTTATTCCTGTGATTGACAAATTCATAAAACAAGGTGTTCTAAAGGAAATTGAAAGTAGTCCTTGTAATTCACCGATTATGGGGATCAAAAAGCCAAACGGAACGTACAGAATAGTTCAAGACCTGAGAAAGGTTAACCAAATAGTTGTTCCATGTTGCCCAGTTGTTCCAAATCCAGCAGTGATCCTTGACCAGATTCCGCATGATGCAGAATGGTATACAGTCATTGACCTTTGCAATGCGTTCTTTACTGTTCCATTGCATCCAGACAGCCAGCAAATTTTTGCGTTTAGATTCCAAGGTCGCATATTAGCATGGTGTCGTATCCCTCAAGGGTATACAGAGAGTCCATCTATCTTTAATCAGTTGCTAAAGAAATCATTGGAGAATCTAAATTTACCTGGAAAATCGACATTGGTTCAGTACATAGATGACTTACTAGTGGCAGCAAAAACACGAGATAACTGTGTCACAGATACAATTACTCTTTTGAATCATCTGGCAGATGAGGGACATAAAGTGTCACCTGCAAAATTACAGTTTTGCAAACAAGAAGTAAAATACCTTGGTCACAGAATTGCGAAGGGAATCAGACAAGTGACAATTGAGAGAATTAAAATGATTCAGGGAATGCAATCTCCAAAAACACAGACAGAGGTCAGGATGTTTCTAGGGATGGTTGGCTATTGTCGCCAATGGATTAGTGGATTTTCAGTAATTGCAAAACCACTGCAGAGATTAACAAAATCAGATATAAAAGATCCAATTGTTTTGACAGAAATTGAAATGGAAGCTTTTGAGAAATTAAAAAGAAGTTTGTGTGAAGTGCCTGATTTAGGTATGCCAGACTATGAAAATAATTTTGAGCTGTACTGCAGTGAAAGAGAAGGATGTGCATTGTCTGTTTTAATTCAGAGGCATGGAAAACTGAGAAATCCAATTGCATATTTCTCAGCAGTGCTTGATCCTGTTGCAAAGGCATTACCAGGCTGCTTAAAAGCAGTAGCTGCGACTAGTGTGAGCCTTGAGCAAAGTGAGGGGATTATAATGGGATTACCTGTAAAAGTCTATGTACCTCATTCAGTTGAAATTCTCCTTACTAGAAGCAAAACACAGCATTTAACAAGTAACAGACTTACCAAATACGAGAAAGATATTCTGGGATCAGATAATGTCTCAATAGCAAGATGTGTGAATTTAAATCCTTCCACATTATTGCCTGATGGTACTGTGACAGAAATCAGAAATGAAAATGACATTGATCATGAGTGCTTGGATGTTTTGGAATATTGCACCAAGCCTAGGCAGGACATTAAAGATGTTCCTTTACCTGAGTCAGATTTTGTTTACTTTGTAGATGGCTCTTGTCTAAGAACAGAGGAGTGCTTTCTGAGAGCAGCATATTCAGTCTGCACAGTTGCTGATGTATTTGAAGCATCATGTCTCGAAGGAATTCGTTCAGCTCAAGTAGCAGAATTGATTGTTTTGATTCGTGCATGTGAAAGAGCAAAAGACTTAAAAATCACTATAGTGACTGACAGTCAATATGGATACGGGGCTGTGCATGGTTATGGACAGCTCTGGTCTCAAAGAGGTTATTTAACCTCTGCAGGTTCTCCCATCAAAAATGCAAAATTGATTAAAAGATTGATTGATGGCATTCAATTACCAGAAAAGATTGCTGTCGTGAAATGTGCAGCACACAAAAAGGGAGAAGATTTTATCACAAAAGGAAATGCCTATGCAGATGAGATTGCTAGGTATTGCGCGAAAAACAATTGTTGAGTTAATAGGGAGAAAAATGATGAACATGTTCTGAGCTCACTTATGCTAACATCAGTAGTTAAAACATGGCAGGGAGTAAAGGATTTACAAGACGAAGCAAGCGATGAGGAGAAAAATACATGGTTGAAAGCAGAATGTAGACAGCGAGATGAGGATGGAATTTGGACTTACAAAGATGGCAGAATAGTTTTACCAAATAGCATGATTGCTGACATGGCCAGGATGTATCATGGTCAGGGACATATAGGAAGAGATTCGATGATTAGGATTTTTAGACAAACTTGGTTCAATATAAAGTTTAGAACTATTGCAGAATCTCTTTGCCAAAAGTGTTTGATTTGCCAACAAATGAACCCTATCAGAAAAACAGTTGTGAGCATGGGAACCATAGGACGGGAGGGTGGTCCATTCACAAGGTTACAAATGGATTTCATTGAAATGCCACCACACAACAAATTGCGTTATGTCCTCGTAATAGTCTGTTTGTTTTCAAGATGGGTTGAAGCATTTCCTACTCGCCATAATGATGCAATTACTGTTACAAAATTACTGTTAAGGGAAATTATACCTAGGTACGTTTTTCCGGTGACTCTGGAAAGTGATCGTGGAACACATTTTGAAAACAGATTATTACAAATGATTTGTGAAGCTTTACATATAGAACAGAAGCTGCATTGTGCATACAGACCAGAAGCATCAGGTGTTGTTGAGCAAGTAAACGGAACCATTAAGAACAGACTAGCCAAAATGTGTCTAGCTACAGGTATGAAGTGGACAGATGCACTTCCACTTGTTTTGATGTCTCTGAGAAGTACACCCGATAAAAAGACAGGTTTAAGCCCACATGATAATATTATGGGCAGGGTCATGAGACAGGCATTCATACCAGTAGGAAAGTTGATGACTATTAATGATAGCGTCGTTTTGGAGTACTGCAGGAACTTATCTGACGTCGTGACTTCTGTGTCCCTTCAGGTGGGAACTGAAGTGCAAACAAGAGAAAAAGAGCAAGCACATGATCTGTTACCAGGGGACTGGGTAAGGACAAAGGTTCATCGAAGAAGAAATTGTCTGGTACCCAGGTGGCAGAAAGCAAGGCAAGTCATTCTGGTCACAACAAATGCAGTAAAGTGCAAAGGTTTGAAAAGGTGGATTCACGCAAGTCATACAATTCGTGTGCCTACCCCTGAAAATTCAGACGAAGAAAGTGACACCACAGCAGATTCGGATTCTGAAGAAGAACCTGAGAGAAATCCAGATCCTGAAGATCGACAGGCAGGTCGACATCTGGAAAGTTCAACTGCGAATGAAGCATTGAATGAAAAAGATTTGGAAATTGTGACACTAGACTCTGAAAATGATGAAGATCTGCTAGAAAAAGAAGCAGAAGAAGAGTCTGATAAAGTTGTGATTCAAGACCAGGAAAGTATTGAAAAGCAGAAGAAAAACTCTGAAAGCAGGAACGGAAATCTTGAAACTGGGAAGTTGAAGGTGATTGAAGAAGAAGAAGAAGACGAATTACCAAGTACCAGCTATAAAAATAGAGTTCTAACGGAGTGAAATTGCTGAGTAAAGAAGTACCTGAGTCCAGAATTCAAATTTCTGACAGTGAAACTGAAGAAAGTGATGAAGATTCTCAGATAAGAAAGTTCAGAAAAAGGGCTTGGAGAACAGAGTGTAATCTGACCGAGCCAAAGATGAAATTACTGAGAAAAGGTGATAACTGGCTGAGTGAAAATGAAGGTCTGAAATTCAAATTGATAAAGAAATCAAAGGAGCAAAGTAATGAGATTTCAAGTCAAAAGGATCCTGAAAAGAAAAGTGATGCAGGAAAGAAAATAGAAGTTATTAGTGGTAGGACAAAAAGAGTTGTGAAACCCAATCAAAAGTATAAGTCCCGGGGGGGCGTGGCTTGCAGCCGAGCATGGCGGCAGCATAGAGGACGAGCTCCGTGATTAGAGCGGCCTCTCTTTCGATCCGTGCATTCATCCGGACTACTATCTACCTCATCGGGGGCTAACCTGATACCCGGGACCGGGCGGTCTTGAGGGCAGAAACTCTGGTGGCGCTCACGACCCGAGAGAGCAAGTAATCCCCGCGGCCCGACGTGGCCTACACACCAGTGCCAAGCCAGGGGCTCAAGTAGAGTTCCGCCCCGACAGGAAGTCCAGGGTGCCGGGACCAGCCGAACCGGAAACTGACCGGGAGGCGGACGAGACGCTGAGACGGCAGCCAGCCGCACGAGACGAGAGACTGCTGTGGCACCCCCTACACACACCGCAATTACTCCCTGAAACGGGAACGGCCTCAGCGGCGACTCAACGGCAGATTGGAGAGATGGTAGGAGACACTGCCAGCACGCCATTGCCAGCGCGCCTGAGTCCCGGTGAGCGCCCGACACCCGGTGCGCCCTCGGCTGGGGGTGCAGAGGCCATATACCTGCAGGCGAGCCCCGGCGGGCGGCGGAGCACAGCCTGACCCACCACGACGGCTCGGTGGCGGTAGGGAGAGGCGGCCGAGAACTGGATGCGGAGTGTCCCCGCCACTCGGCGCAAAGAGGCCCCGAGCTCTTCTCTAATAGACGCCATAACTTGGACAGTGCCACAGTAGAGAGCCGTCGGCCGGCGCCCCACCACGTGGAATTGACTGCGAACTGAGGGTACGGCTTCGGCTGAGATACCGCCGAGGACGTGCGCCTGTGAACGCCCGAGCCGGGGTGTACCAAACTTCACAGCCTACAGCCGGAGAGCAGTGGTGAGCACGCCGGAGACCCACGGGTGACACACGCCACACCGGCCACCGCAATGGCGGGGAAGGGGTCCAGGGGGGGTGCACCACAGACCCGCCTAGAAAAATATGCGTACAACAAGGGAGCGTCGTCGCCGCCAGAGGGACAGCAACCCGGCCGGAAAACAGTGGATGGGGCTAGCGAGGGATCGAAAGCAACGTTGGACGATGTAATGCGCACCTTGACGCAGGTGCAAACCACAGTGGGCTCCATCTCCACAGAAATCACGTTGCTGAGAGCGGACCTCCACAAAATCTCGGAGAAGGTGGGCTCATTGGAGGTGGTGGCGAAATCACTGGTTGACGATGTGTCGGAGTTACAGACGGCGATGGAACGTGTCACGGCAGAAAACAGAGCATTAAAGGCAAAGCTGGACGATCAGGAAGGGAGGTCAAGGAGAAACAACATACGAATCCTAGGAGTTCCGGAATCGGAGGGCGTGGAGGCGACAGACCTATTTGTTGAAGAACTGATCAAAAATGAACTGAAGCCCAAGGGCCTGTCGGCATTCTTCTCGGTGGAGAGAGCGCATAGAGTGCCGGGGGGTAGGCCGCAACACGGGCCCCTCCACGACCCATCCTGGCTCGCATGTTTAACTTCCGCGACAGGGACACCATCCTACAGGCAGCCCGGCGCGCCCCTCCAATCAAGATACAGAATGCGACACTCGCCTTCTTCCCGGACTATACAGCGGAGGTAGCACGCCGCAGGAAAACCTTCCTGGACGTCAAAAGAGAACTGAGGTCGCGAGACATTCCATACTCCATGATCTTCCCGGCCAGACTGCGGATAGTAGCCGACAATAAGACTTGGTTCTTTGACACCCCTGAGATGGCGCGAGAATGGCTCGACGGCTGGAGGCCGGCCGCCCGGCAACGTAGAGTGGGCAAGACGAACAATGACCGCACCGCAGAGGGTCGCACGAGATCACTGACCCCAGACCACACAGGAGGGGACAACACATTGAGGTCGGACGGGCAGGAGAAGGACCCTGACACGGGACTATAACCAACTGAGAAATGAGGGTCGGTTGACGCACTGGGGGATGGCCTGAGAGACTGCCTTGGATATCGGGAGAAGGGCCCACGAGAGGTGTATGAGAGGCCGCCGATCATGAGGCATTCCTCACCTCAACGAGCAAGTATTAAGTTCAAGTTAAGGGATGAGCACTCTGCTAGGTTGGGGGGGCGGACAGTTCTGAGTCCGTTTGGCATGAGGGCAGGGAGGGGGGTTGTTCAAGAGGGGATGGGTATGCAAGTTTTTACCTCATTATGGGAGGTACTGTTTGTTGACAAGTTAATACAGAATGTAGGAACACACTGCGAATTGGCTCTGCATGCGAACACTGTCATTTTCCGGTCCGTGTCTAAGGGCTCCCTGGTGACAGCCAGGACGGCTCACCCCGAATTGAACCATGGCACACACTATACAGGCTGACGCGCCAGGGTTGGGCCCCCACTTGGTACAGGTGGCTCCACTACAACTTATGTCATGGAATGTCCGGGGGTTGGGGGACAAAATTAAGAGGGGATTAATAGTACAAAGCATTAAGAGAGCGAATCCGGCGTTGGTCCTACTCCAGGAGACGCACTTGGTGGGCACTGCTAGTCAGTCATTAAATAGGAAGGGATACCAAATGATAGTGCACTCTGACTTTACCTCGGGATCAAGGGGGACAGGAATTCTATTGCGTAGATCATCCCCGTTTTTACTCACCTCCACGAAAACAGATGACCAGGGCAGGTTCGCGGCAGCATGGGGCCAATGGGAGGGTAAGCCGCTGACTGTGGTTTCAGTCTACATTCCCCCAGCACTGCACAGCGTGGCCTTTCCGGCTTTGGGGAAGTTTCTACTGGAGCTCCCAGAGGGCGACGTGATTGTGGGGGGTGATTTCAACGCTGTCATACACAACACTCTGGACAGGTTCCCTGTACGGTCCCGCGCCCCGGCCCCCTCCAGATTCAGCGAGTTTGTGGAATCCCAGGGAATGGTAGATATATGGCGAACTATGCACCCAGGGGAGAAACAATACACGTACTACTCAGCTACACATAACAGCCTATCACGCATTGACTACTTTTTCACGTTAGGGGAGGGACGCCTTAACATAGATTCGATTCAAATCAAACCGAGGGGAGTATCAGACCACTCGCCCTTGACCCTCACACTGTCTTGTCAGGAAAGGGCGTATAGAAGACTGTATCAGCTGCGCCCGGGATTTCTAGCGATCCCAGTGATAAAAAAAGAGCTGAAAAAGGTGACGCGAAATTATTTCAAAGAAAATGTGGCCTCGGTGGACTCCCCCACAACTTTGTGGGAAGCGTATAAAACGGTCCTAAGGGGACAGGCCGTATCAGCCATACAAGGGTACAGACACACACAGGAACGAGAAGCCGCACAATTGGAACTCCATCTGGCTGAGGCAAACCCAGCGCATATGGCAGACCCGTCACCTGACACCCTACACACTCTACGGTTAAGTCAGCAACTCCACACTGACCACCTAAAAAAAAGGGCTATGGAACACTTGGCCGCCACAGCACACACGATTTATGATGCCGGGGACAAGGCCAACAGACTCCTGGCCTGGCTGGAAAGGAGGAGGGGAGGCGCCAGAAGTATATTGCAACTAAAAGATGGGGGTGGGGAGGTGAACACGCGACCGGCGGCTATAGTGGAACTACTGGCGGATCACTTCCAAGAGGTGTATACCCCAGAAACTGATGTCACTGCAGAAATGGCGGAGGTAGCGCTACTTAATGTGCCGCTCCCAGCTTTGTCGCAGGAAGCTGTAGATGAACTTGAATCTGACTTCACGGTAGAGGAAGTCCAAGAAGCCATAGACAGGATACACTCCGGGAAAGCAATGGGACCCAGTGGCGTCCCGATTGAGTGGTGCAAAGTGATGTCGGAAACGCTAAGCCCGCACCTGTTAGCCATGTACAAAGATAGTTTAAATGCAGGGATACTGCCCCATGATCAGCGACAGGCCACCATCGTGGCGATCCCGAAACCCGGCAAGCCACCCGAGGAATGCGGATCATACCGCCCGATCTCACTCCTCAATATAGAGGCTAAAATATTGGCGAAGCTCTTAGCCACCAGGCTGATGCCGCACCTCACCCACCTGATTCACCCGGACCAATCGGGCTTCATGCCACACAGAAGCACGGCATTGAACCTACGGAGAGTCCATGGTGCGATTGCCCGGGCCCCATTGTTGACTGCACCGGCGGCCATTCTATCCCTGGATGCCAGGATGGCATTCGATATGGTGGAGTGGCGCTATCTCTTGGCAGTGCTGGCTCGCATGGGCTTTGGTCCGCAGTACATAGCCTGGATACGGCTTTTGTATACTGAACCGGTAGCACGAGTGACGGCTAATGGACACATCTCTCGTGAAGTGCCACTGAAGAGGGGAACGAGGCAGGGATGCCCGCTCTCGCCGTTACTCTTTGCTTTAGTCCTTGAACCACTGGCGGTGGTGCTTAGAACCACTCCGATGCTGCGGGGGATCGCATGGGGTGACGACTGGGAAGACAGAGTTTCTCTCTATGCCGATGATATGTTGATATACCTCACAGACCCCGAAGAGGGGATCCCAGTACTACTGGCACTATGTGAGGCGCACGGACGGACGTTGGGCTATACGATAAATTGGACCAAATCCATAATGTACATACTAAAGGGCCCCCCCCCAGCGATACCACCTGACTGCCCCTTACAGACGGCGGATACATCATTTAAATACTTGGGCATACACGTCACGCGAGACGGTGCAGTATTCTATGCAAAAAACCTGCTGCCTCCTTTGAATAAGTTGAAGGGAGACGTCAGGCATTGGAAGACTCTTCCGCTGACGTTGTTAGGGAGGGCAGCGTTGTTTAAAATGCTGGCTCTTCCTCGCTTCTTGTATGTACTAGAGAACGCCCCTGACGTAGTGTCCCCGAGCTATATCCGACAGGTGACGGCGGTGGTAAACAGCCTGTTATGGGACGAGCGCCCGCCACGGATAGCATACACGAAGCTCACTAGAGGTTGGTATGACGGCGGAATAGCTCTGCCTCACATGCAACTGTACTATTGGGCGGCGCAGTTGAAAGTCGTTAACCGCTGGCTACACGCCCCACAGGGCGACCCGGCGTATTTGGCAGACAGACACCAACTGGGGGTGCCGGGCTTGCTCGCGCCGCTGTATCATAAGGGGAAAGCGAATAGGTTAGTGGGACCGACTAAGCACACAGTGGCTCTCTGGCACAGCGCGCAGGCGAAGCTTAAATGGAAGGTGGTCATAACAAAAATGACGCCATTGTGGGACACTAGGGCACTCGGAAGCCTGAGGCAATCCAAAGGTTTCACTGCATGGGACACAATAGGGATATCGACGGTGGGAGACTTGTGGGCAGCGGATGGGGTGATCCCGTTTCCACAACTCCAGCAGACCTATCAATTAGGCCCAAACGAAACATATCGCTACATCCAAATTCGTCATGCACTTATGGCAGCTATACCAGCGGGGACCACAGTTCCGGAGTCATCACCGTTAGAAGACAGACTGTTAACAGAGTACATGCAAACAGGCGCCACATCCCTCACATATCGTAAGCTAATGCATAATTTGCCGGACCCCCTACTCAAATTGCGAGAGAAGTGGGTAGAAGAACTGGGTGACATGGATGACACTGACTGGCATGAGGCACTAGCCTCCCCCAGGGAGGCGGGCATATCGGCGAGGTTCCGCCTGGTCCAATTAAAGGTACTACACCGAATATACTTCACAAGGACGACCTTGCATAAACTACACAGGGCGGACAACCCGAACTGCCTGAGGGGGTGTGGTGGGGAGGGCACCTTTCTACATACACTCTGGGAGGGCCCTAAAATAACGGGCTATTGGAGCAGTATAATGCGCACCATCGCACAGACTCTAGACACGACACTGGTGCCTGACCCCCGTGCGGCCCTACTACATGTCTGGGGACCGACGGACCTCACACGCCAAGGAAAGTTATGGACAACAGTGGGATGCATGGTAGCGAAACGGGACATAGCACAAAAGTGGGGGGCAGCAGAGACACCTACACTGGGCCAGTGGTGCAAAAACATGGATATGATTATGGTGACGGAAAGAGCGGTGTACAAACAGAGAGCCAATCCGCGTAAATGGAACGCAATATGGACACCCTGGAATAAATACCGGGGAGATATCTGTGACCCGCTGGATGAAGATGACACTGATAGTTCGGATGAGGAGGACCTGGATGAATGAAGGTGAATGATGTGGCCTCAGGGGGCTCCTAGGGGAGGTACACGATGGGGTGGGACCCTGGGAGGGAATAACTACTATTATTGATGGGCAAGACAGCAGGGAGAGCAAGTCACGTACGCAGAGCAGAGCTATGAGATGTATTTCGCAGGACTGAATTAAGAGTTAAAGTTGTGTTTATTAAATATAAAAGTAAGAGATACTGATACTCAGAACCAGTAGCTACTCGCATATAACCATAATCAGATGTTAATGCTGCCGGACCGCTGGTTGTCGGCTGAATAGCTGTGTGACATACCCAATAACGAATGACTGAAAATGTAGCCGGCCTCCGGGTTGTAGGCGCATAAGCTGTATTGATGACAAACGTTAATAAACCTCTTACAAAAAAATAAAAAAAAAATAAAAGTATAAGTCCCCTGAGTGGACTTATATAATTATTCCACCTGTAGTGGAGATCAATAGCAGTAGTCAGGAGGAAATAGAAGACAATAGTGACAACGATTGAATTATTTTTCTGTTAAGTATAAGTATAAGTCCCCTGAGTGGACTTATATAATTATTCCACCTGTAGTGGAGATCAATAGCAGTAGTCAGGAGGAAATAGAAGACAATAGTGACAACGATTGAATTATTTTTCTGTTAAGTATAAGTATAAGTCCCCTGAGTGGACTTATATAATTATTCCACCTGTAGTGGAGATCAATAGCAGTAGTCAGGAGGAAATAGAAGACAATAGTGACAACGATTGAATTATTTTTCTGTTAAAATTTAGGGTTCTCGTCGAAGGTCAAAGAAATCTTGTTAGCTGGAAAACAAATTGTGACGCAAGGTCGAAGAAAAGGTGTGAGAAGGTGGGGCTTTTATTTAAAAAAAAAAATTAAAATAGTGGGGTATTAGAAATTTAGAAAATTTAGACAATTTTAATTTTTGATTTTTGTTTTCTTTACAAGGCTTTGTTAAAAGAGTGAAAATGCCTTACGTTTTTGTTAATAATAGTTCAAGGTGCTCCATTCTTAGGAGATGCTGTAAGATGTGATTTGTGTGGTTCTAATAATTGTACTTTGGTTAGTTTTAGCTGTCATTTTCCCTTTTGAAATTGATAAGGAAACGTATAAGGTCAATATGACAAGCAAAGCTTCAGTTAATCAAGACAAACATAGTGCAACAAGCAAAACTAACAGAGTTATTGATCATAAACCAGAGATTCATCAAGATAGATCTGTTGGTGACTTTTCTAGCAATACCTTTTCAAGACTCCTGGCTGAGTATGTAAAGGTCATGGAGGTAAAAGACTGTTACATTTGTGTGAAATTGCCTGCTTCTGTTTCAGAGGGAGTGACATATAATATGCTTCCTCTTACTTATGGCATAACCTGTAGTGTAATAGCTAGCTTATTTTATCAGACTGGTCGTTTGGAGTATTATTACTCTAATTATGATGAGATTTTTGCAAACCTGAAAATGGAGAAAAGCTTAAACAAGCACAAACAAGCCAAACAGATGAGGGAATTTTTCATTGTGACAAATGAACTCACCTATGAGTATGCTTTTAGAAATAATTTGACATGCAAATTGAGAACTGAGGAAAAGTCTTACCTGAATCTGGTTGAGGAGAGAAGAGCAATTTACAAAAGGAATGAGATGCTCAAGCAGACTAAATCTAAATTCTGGCAGTTAGAGGACGAAAAGTTTAATGGTAAATCATTTGAGAATGTTGCTATACACATAAACAAACAAATTAGTGGTAAATTTTGTATTAGGAGAGATAACACGATGTTCGACAATTATTTTGTGGGAGCAAGTCATTGTGAGGACACTTATCAAATCATGGGGGGTTGGGGATTCAAAGGTGGCAAGGAACCAATTTTTCCTGGATTTTTTTTTTTGTGGAGACAAAGTTTACTATAACCTCCCAGACCACTGGTGTGGGACGTGTTTTGTTGGACTTGTTTTTCCAAAAATATTTCATGGTGACAGAAATGCAGAATGTTCATTTGAAATTAGCAATCATGTAAATAGGTTTAAAAGAGAAAGTTTCTCAGAAATTTTGGGAGATATATTTGAAGCAGTAATACCATTAGTGGGTATAACCCTGAATGCAGGTAGAATCAGAAAATTGTCTACAATTGTTGACAGATTGTCAACTGACACAGCTAGTGGTTTCCAATTAGTGGATACCGAGGTCATTGCTATACGGTCCATGGTAATGCAGAATTGTCTTGCTTTAGACATTCTGCTAGCAAAAGAGGGAGGAGTTTGTGGCATTTTGCATGTCCAACACTGTTGTACCTATATTCCAGAAGAGAGTAAGAATATTGAAATGTATATCAAAAATATCACTGAGTTGCAATTGGAAATTGTACCCTTAGAAAAGGATGATTTTTCAGAACGTTTATCCAAAAGATTTGCAGCAATCAAAACCTGGTTTCAAGAGATTGGTGGTTCAATTCTTGGCAAAATACTGACACCTTTATTAGTTATAGCTTTTGTGATATTGTTGTTAAAGATCAGCTGCATGTTACACAAGAGAAAGAAATACTTGAGGGAAAAGAAGAGAATATACAAGATCAGAAAGGAACAGGAGAGAGAGATAGAACTGGAAGAGTTCCGTAGAACTCAATATGAGAGTTGCAGACAGACAGCTGAGACAAGTCTTTAGAAATACTAACAAAGTGAAATCAAAACATGTTCTTCTATGAGATAAAATTTTGCTAAATTTTTGGGTGTGGTTTGGTGATTTTGAAATCACCAGATGAGGGAGTTGATGGAGCGAGATTTAGAAATATATTTATTTCAACTCTCAAAGTTAAACTTCCATAATAAAAGTAATTATACTAACGTGATTGAAGTGAATATTATTAACCAACCTAGAGAAAAATTGCAAATTATTACACGCGGGAAACTAATATATGTGCTCATATATGTGCTTTATGTTGCAAATGCATGTTTGTGTAAAATAATAAATTAATTTTGTCTATTGTTTTGTCAAAATGAAATGCGGCTGTTTTAAAAATGGCATGTGCTTATTTCTGTGTGCTCATGTTTTGTATTTTCGTCTTTATGTTGCACAAATCTGTTTGCTGCTTCATTTGCTTCTGCTAGGTAACATAGATTAATGGGTTAATAATTAGCAAAGGTGGGTGGGTAACAGAACAAACTTTATTTCTCACATTGAATGATGTTTTGTGTTTGTTTATGCATTAGTTTTACGAATGGGCCTGAGAAAATGGCTGGCAGTCCCGCTGTTTGTGAAAACTTGACCAGAGTAAAGTCTTACCCATGCGCAGTCGAAAGAGTCATCTTTTTGCTGAACAAACAATGTCTAATGCAGAGACAAACGTGGTCGAGTTGAATGTGTTCTTGGAGTCTTTGCCAAGGACAGGATGCTGTGGGGCTTGCCAAGATTAGGAAGTGAAAGATTCTCCTCGGGAAATGTAACTTTTTGAGGAAGCAAAGAGGATGGTGAAACTAAGAACAATAAGGGCTATGATGAGGCCCCGGACTTGGTCAGGAGAACGTGACCTGACAGTGGACTGACATGGCTTGGCCAATCAAAGCTTTGGATTGACAGAAAAAATGTCCGATAATGTTACTTTAGTTAGTTAGAAAGGTATAAAAACTGTCCCCATGGGAGGGAGGGCGCTCTTGCTGCTCATCTTCTCCTATTAAAACGTGTATTAATTATTACTCTGAAATTAATCACAAATATAATCTTGAAGTTTTTTAGGAATGTTTTTAGCACGAGTGCTTGGTACTCTGACCGTTGGCTTGGCACAAGAAGAAATTCTGGTACTTTTAAAGGAAACTCCATTAGCACCAGAAACTCCATTGGCACCATTACTCACAACAAAATTAAGTACATCTTTCTGTAACCACTCTCGAACTTCTGTTTCATTGCATGTAGTCACACGATTGGCATTCCACAACCTACCATCCGAAAGTTCCAAATAATCACCTTTGATGGATACAATTTTCTTAGGGTCAGATAACTTAGAACATCCCTTGTGTTGCCATGTACCCAATTTTACTCTTACAAAATTACTCAAACCAAATTGTTGGGGATCTTTGAGCAACTTGTTGTTGTGTCTGTGTTCATAAGAGTTTTGATAAACTTGAACCTTAGATCTTATGACTTTATCATCAATACATTTCCTACCACACCTTCCCATCCATGCAATAGAACAAGGAACCCTGCCTTTGAGCAAACAGAAAGGAGTTTCGCCAGTAACAGAGTGGGGAGTGGGTCTATAGTTCCATAAATTATTTTTACCAAACACTTCCAATCCACTTGATTGTAAATAGCCATCTGGATACATTCACCCAAAACACGGTTAAAGCGTTCAAGAAGTCCATTTCCGCTAAGATGATAAACCGGAGTTTTTAAATGCTTAATGCCCCATGTTTTTAGAAAATCACTGAACTCGCTAGAAGTGAATTGAGGTCCATTATCAGATAACATTTCTGCTGGACAACCTTCTCTACGAAAAATGTCTTCACAGAAATCAACACCGTATCAGCTTTAACCTCATGCACAAATGTTACTTCTGGCCATTTGGAGAAATAATCCATTAGAACAATGTCAAATCTGCTTCCAACACCAATAATTTCAAATGGACCGCAAATATCAATTGCCAATCTTTTCCCAAGCATGCTTTGGCCAGTTTACATGATGAATGGAGGTTTCCTGCAAAACATGAGTCTTGTCACTGCGTGAACACTCAACACAATCCCTCACACACCTTTCAATCCGTCTGTCCATTCCTGGCCACCAGAAATCTTCCCTGGCCTTTCTTTTCATAGCTGACATACCTCCATGGCCTTCATATAACAATTGTAACAACCTAGACCTCATAGTATAAGGAACAATCAATGTATCACTCCTTCTCAATATACCATCCACTGAAGATAATTTACTCCATACTTCTTTATATGTAAGTAAATCTTCATGAGACTTCCAACCCTCCTTCAATGTAAGACACTCCACCACTTTTTTTGTAATCATGTCATCCAAAATTGCCTTTTTCCAATCCGACTCTTCTATGGCTCGACAAACATCACTCAATTTGGCTACAGCCCACTCTTCCCCATCAGATTCGAAATCTGCACAATCAACCTTGTCAACTGGAAGACGTGATAAGCAGTCAGAATTTACATTCCTAACCCCGGGTACATATTTGATGTTAAAATTGTACCCTTGCAAACGATAAATCCATTTGGCTATTCGGGGTGTAGCTTTAGCAGCACCAGCAGTAGAGAAAATGTCAGTTAGTGGTTTGTGATCTGTGTGCAATTCAAACCTCATACTCCAAATAAAATTATGAAAATGCTGCACACCCCACCAACACGCCAATGCCTCTTTTTCGATGGTGGAATATGTACTTTCCGCACCCTTGAGCGTTCTGGAGGCAAATGCAATTACCCTTTATTTACCATCATGGATTTGCATTAGTACAGCGCCCAAACCATATCCACTGGCATCTGTCACAATTATGCACTTATCATTGGTATTGAAGGGTTTTAAAGCAGCAGCATTAGCAACTGCCTTCTTTACATCTTCAAAAGCACTTTGACACTTGTCAGACCACAATAATATTCGGCTAAACCCAAAATTTACCTTAATTGGTCTTTGTTCTGCGGAACCGGTGCCCTTTCTAAATCTTCTACAAGCTTAAACTTAGGTTTAATCCCTTTTTGATTAAATGTGTGACCAAGATAATCTACCTCAGATTGACAACATTTGCATTTTTTAGACTAATGTTTAAACCTGCCTGTTCTAATTTGCTTAACACAACAGTCAAAACATAATTTTGCTCTTCCTTGCTCTTTCCCCATACTAAAATATCCTCTTGAAACACCAGAATATTGGAAATATCTTTAAGAATGCCTTGCATAATGCGTTGAAAAACTGCTGAGGCAGATGCCAAACCAAATGGCATACGTACAAATTGAAACGCACCGTCAGGAGTGATGAAAGATGTTAGATGTTTAGATTCTGGTTGTAGTAGTATTTGATGGTATGCACTCGATAAGTCTAAGGTGGAGAAAAATGTTGCATTATCTACGGTGGCTAGCATATCATTTATGTGGGGCACGGGATTACGGTCAACCCAGATGCTTTCATTAAGATCTCTTCAGTCCACACGCATGCGGATGATGCCATTAGGTTTGTGTGCGATAACAATTGGGCTAAGCCATTCGGAAGCTTCTATTGGTTCTATTATGCCATCTTTGCATAATCTATCTAATTCCTTTTTTAGAGGATCTCTCAATGCCAATGGTACATTCTGTACTTTGTGTACCTTTGGTGTTACATCAGCCTATAGAATGATGCGATGTCTGAATTTCTTTAAGCATCCTAACTCTTCTTTAAAACGATTTGGAAATGTTGACACCCATTCACAATTATCATAGTCTTCTGTCAACAGTACCTGCATGGGATGATTTGGATTGAGAATAATATTTAATGCTTTATGTTCTCTCCACCCTAAAAGAGATTTTCATTTCTCTACTACATATAGTTTAGCCTCGGTCTCTCTGTCTTGAAATCTGATCATGGATATAAAATAACCCATTACTGGTAATTTTTTACCACAATATCCAACAGGATTGACATCAGAATTTTGAAGAACCTTGGAACCTAATTCTTTCCAGACATGTTTGTTGATTATGGTGAAAGGAGAACACGAATCAGCCCACATTGCTAATCTTTTCCCATCTACATATATATCACATCTGGGGGGGATTATAATTCTCATTGTTACCAATATCATCAATTTCATCAATCATATATACTTCATCACTATCATCCACGTCCTCACAATCGTCTTCATTAATTACAGGTTTTGGGTAGGATGTACAAGAAGACTTACAAACTCTTGAATAATGACCTATTCTTTTACATTTATAACATCTGCTTCTTGCTGCAGGACAATGAGTAGCATCTGAAGAATGCCTGTTACTACCGCATCTGTAACATAACTTGTTAAAACCTGATGAAACATTTTTACTTTTGACCTCACCCTTAACCTCACCAGTAACATTACTCTTTTTGTTTTTGTCGCTTATTTTACACACTTTCGTTGTACTGTTCTCATTTTTAGAACCCGTGACAGTTAATTCCTTTACATATAACGATCAGGGCTTGAAAAATCCAAAAAATGGTACTAGTCCTGCAGGACTAGTACCTTAAAAAATGGCCTCGACCTAACTGCAGCCTACTTGAACTCTGTCTCTGAAAGCGGAGCAAATGTGACAAGATAACAAGATTTAAAGTAATCTTTATTGCTCATTAACTTTGTGAGCAATAAAAATGCCTTTAAATCTTGTTATCTTGTCACATTTGCTCTGTTTTCACAGACAGAGGACAAAAGTTGTTTTGTTTTCCTACTCGCCAGAAAGGGTGAGTAGGACCTAAAAACAGCTCGACCTTGTTAAATTTAGCTAGACTATGCGAGCGGTCGAGTGGAATTTTCGAGCCCTGACGATGTATTTTCTGTATGCTTTGCTATGCTAATGGCTTTTTCCAAAGTAGGGTCAATTAGACCAAATAATTTTTCCTGAATCTTTTTGTTGTTGGTAGCATTAATCATTTGATCTCTTATAATTTCATCCCTGAGATCTTTAAATCTACAAGTGGGGGGCGTGGCCAAGATGGCGACGGAGTAGGACGTGCTTTCCTGTCCCTCCGGCGCCGTCCTACTTTAGCTTTGTAAATCACCCTACCTGGTGCCCATCCGAGCTGGACGCTGAGTTCTGCCGTGCACACTGATCCTCCTGGTGCCGGTGGTGTCCTTATGTCTGTGCTGTGAGACAGATTCCTGCTTCTTCCTGGGTGGCCCGGTCCCTGGCCACGCTGCGGCCCGACGGATCTGGCAGAACGAGTCCCCGTTGTGGCCCCCCTCCTCACCGCGACGCTCCGGCTGCTCCGGGGGGGCCTGTTGATGTGGGTGCAGTGCTGACCCTCCCGGCTGACGGCTCCATCCGCTGAGGTGGGATAGCGGAGCGCGGACGGCGGCAGAGCCTGTAATGCGGCCCGGCCTGGATGGTAGCAGCGGCTGTCACCCGCGTGAGCGATCTAGCTGTGTGCGGCCCAGACGCGCACTACTGGGAGACGGCGAGTGGATCCCCGTTGAGCGAGGGAGTACTCCGGGACGGCGACGGAGAGACAGGGGGTGTATGCAGCCTGTAGACTAAAGATCAGAGGTGAGGAGCTGAGGGGCAGAGGCACTGAGACGCGTCTTTCGGTCCGCGGTTCGGCGGACAGGGTGTTGCCTGTTGCTGGAGGGAGCGCGGGGCCTCGCTAGGTGCCTGGACCTGCCTGTGTTGTGTGCCTCTGCGCAAACCGACGCCTGGCTGTGAGTAGGCGCCTATAGCTGTGTGAAGCGGGCGGGGCCGGCACTGAGGCGGCCCTCTACAGGATCGGCCTCTGAGGAACTGTGAGGTCGGGGTCCCCCCCCCTGGTGTGTTACATGTCTGGGCCTTGCTGAGAGGCTGAAGTCTGCGGAGCTGCATCTTCGGGTGTGAAAGGCCTCCCTGTGGCCCGCAAGCCGGTGGGCGGGGGTGCCCTGTCCGGAGGTGTGCCTCGCCTGTGGGCCCGGGGGAGTGCTTGACCTTGGCCCTTAGCCTTGAGTGGACCCTGGTGGCCTGCCCGCATATGTTTGCAGTGGAGAGCGGCAGAAGCAGTAGATGGGCCCCAACCTTCCCCCCCCTCGTGGTGATACTCAGACCGCGCCTCGGCGGTCGGTGAGATGTGGGGGAGCCTGGCAGCTGAGAGGCGGTGACGGTGAGTGGGGTCCTCCGGTGCGCACAGTGGGGGGTGCCTTGCTTTGGAGTCTCCTGTGGCCTGACATATTGATGACTTCTCCCACTCGCTACAGGGTGGCTTGTGAATTGAGGGTGGTGGAGGCTTGAATAAGTGCCAGAGGAGGCCCAATTTGACTACCCCTTACACACGTGGCAGTGTTTCATCAGAAGGGAGCACGGGTGCGGCGGATTGCGTGGGGGCATTCCCTGCCCGGGCCCTGCACCCTACAGCGTGAGTCAGGCCCTGCTCCTGCATATTGTGCTGGCCCTATAGACTGAAGTGTTCGGATCACTGGTGAATTACTGGGTGGCCATTGCCTTGGAGCTGAGCCCGTTGGGAGTGGCCGTTGACAGCGCTGCCTGAGATCGCCCCGATCCTAAGTGGAAGCAGAGCGGCCCAACAAACGGCGCGACCCCCTGGTGGCGGCCCACGGCCTACAGCAAGCCTGACGTACATTTGGGGGCCCGCTGCTGACGGGGGGGGGGCCCTTCCTTGCTCCTCGAATTGATCACAGTGCCCAGAGGTGGAACGGTGGGCCCTGGGCCTGATCGGCCGCCCCCACTGCATGCTTGAAGGCGGATGCGCTGGACTCACCTGGGGTGACTGCTTGGGGCCTAGCCCTGTGCCATTCAGGAAGGAGCAGCTGTCCCCTGTCTGGCCTTGCAGTGGTGGAGGCCACACAAACACAGAGGCACCTGACTGGCCCTTGGAAGAGACCGTCAGCTGTTGGGGGGGCGAAGCGTGAGGCCGGTGCACCTGGCCTGTCCCAACGCAGGCGCACTGAGGACGTCGAGGGCCCAGCAAACAAGGTCCCTGTGATGCCTGGTGCCCATCGGCGCTAACTCCACTGCGACGACCCCGGGAGACGCCTGGAGGTGAGGAGCGAGAGAAGGCCCCCCGGGGTGACTGCGCTCGGTCCGCGTATCGGCGGACGGTGGTGGGCCGGCTGTTGTTGCCCCCCCCTGTGGCTTGTGTGGGCATAACAAGGCGGTGAGGGGCCTAGAACTGGCAGTGGCGCCTTGCTGCCGCTCATTGCGCCGCTCATTGCGCCGACACCGACAGCGGTCAGTCCTGGTCTGTAGCAGTATATAGGCCCCTGAGGTCTGAGCATTAACCTAACGAGTGGAGCTGCTGGGAGGCCTGTGGAGACGTCGGCGGAGGGGGCACGGGTGGGGCGGCCCCCATTGCCTTCCTGGCTTGCTGGTAGACTTCCTGGGGTCGGCTATGGTGACGTCCAGGGTCAAAAAAGATAAGACAGTGAAAGATGGGACCCCAAGGGTGGCGGTGCAGTCCGCCTCACCGGTGGCTGACAAGACCCCGCAGAAGGAAGATCCTGAGGCACCGGCCTCTAGGGCCTTCATGGTCGAGCTGTTTTCCGCGATCAAGGCAGACATAGCAGAACTGCGCTCCCAGCTAGCGCCTTATCTTCGCGGGACGTTGATGGTGTGGGTGAACGGGTCGCGACCCTGGAGGAACATGATCTGGGGACAGCGGAAGATATTCATCACCTCCAGCAGGACGTGATCCGCCTGACAGAGCAGAACTTGGACCTGCAGGCACACACCGAGGACTTGGAGAATAGGTCCCGCCGTAATAATATATGGATTAGGGCGGTACCCTAGAAAGGCGAGGGGTCGGATCTACGAGAATATGTGGGAGCCCTCTTCAAGCACATTCTTAATGAGGAGGACTTCCGCAATCACCGTCCTTTGCTTTTTCAAGACCTTGCGGCCTCTACTCTGGTAAAAAGGAGGGAATTCAAACCTGTCACCAACTACCTACGAGAGCAGAGTGTTCCCTACTCTTGGGGGCATCCATTCCGGCTCATCTTCAAGTGGAAGGCCAAGCTCATCCAGGTCCGGTCCCTGGATCGGCCCGCCCCCCCTTCTGAGGCCAGCGGCTCTCCCAATAGGCAGCGGCGGCGATCCGCAGAATGGCAAAGAATTGGTAAACCTGTCCCCACGGTGAAACCTGACTTATCGGCGAGTAGGTTGGAGCGTGGGGCTGCGGTGGCATCTGTGGCCCAGGTGACGGATGCTTCAGCGGGCACTTGAGGTATGGACCCTTCATCAGGCCCTAACAGGGCCAGTAGCTGGCGCCAGAGGGGACGGTTCACGGGAGGTAAATGACTAGATCTTCTGTGTCCTGGTTCGGAGGGAAGTCCTGTATCAGGAATTGGATGAATGACTGGTTGGTGCCATGTTCCCCTGCCTTTGGGGCCTATACTACGAACTATCGTATGTTCACTTCTTTTGTACTGTTCTGCCATGGTTTCTGGGGGTTTTGGGGAGGGGTTGTTTTGGGGGCTCCACATCAGTACTTGGGGGGATTAGGGGTAGGGTGGGTAGGTGAGATGCTTCAGAGATGTCCTGCAATGGTCCAGTTTCTCATGCACTGTCTACAGCTTTTGTCCCTGTTTAGCGAATATAGGTAAAGACTTGAAAATTGTTAGCTTGAATGTTCGGGGTCTCAATAACCCTGTTAAGCGCGCAGCCATACTGTCACTATTGGAGGGTGCGGAGGGGGACGCATGTTTGTTACAGGAGACTCACCTCCTCTCCAAAGATACTAAGAGGATGAGAGACAGGCGTTTTCCAGTGCAGTTGTGGTCCTCAGGTCCAGCGAAAAAGCAGGGGTGGCTATCCTGTTTAACGCTAAAGCTCACTGTAAGGTCCTATCACAAGTGGTTGATATTAAGGGGAGCTTTCTGGCAGTCAGGGCCCAATGGGGGGCCACGCATTTCACTGTAGGTTCCCTGAATGCCCCAAATGAACACCCGGAGCCCTTATTGAAGACGGCCCTTGCGGAGGTGCTAGCTTCCCCAGATGCATGTGTGTTGGTGGGGGGAGACCTGAATGTAGTAATGGATCCTGTGCTAGATAGATCGGCTACGCGTTCGCATCAGGCGGGGACCATCTCACAGGGAGGGAAACAGTGGTTGAAAGAGGGGGGGGGGGCTCCACGATGTTTGGCGTACTCAGCATCCACTAGAGCCCGACTTCACCTACTATTCCGCAGCTCATAAAACTTATGCGCGCCTGGACCACTTCCTCACTACAACATCACTATTGCCCCATTTGTCTGCCGCAGACATTTCCCCGCGCTCTTTGTCTGACCATGCCCTTATCTCTGTACAGATTGCCTGTAACGAGCAGCGCCCGCCGTCGTCTGGATGGCATCTCCGAGACTCCCTCCTCAACTCGGAATCGGTAGTTACCCGCATGAGGGCCACGATTACTCAATATTTCGTGGACAATGACAGGGATGGTATGTCGCTGGGGTCCGTTTGGGAGGCCCTCAAATTGGTGGCGCGGGGGGACTTTATTGCGGTGTCTGCGTCATTTGCTCGGCTTTGTAGGGAAAGGCGCGAAGAGACCCGAAGGCTGTGTTCAATATTACTGGATCTTGCTCTGCCGGCCGCTGGATGTTGGCAGCTGAGCTGTGTTATGTGATGTTATACTGCTCAATAAAAATGATTGATTCTAAATCTACATGTGGCTGCTAGTTTCCTTAAAGCACCAACATATTGTTCAATTCTCTCTCCTTGAAGCTGTTTGCGCGAAAAAATGTTGTGTCTTTCAACAACAATGCTCAATTTTTTACCATAGTTTTCTTCCAACATCGATAAAGCAATTTCATTAGAGTCTGCCTCCACATCACCAGATCCTTCATTATCATTTCTTGAAACAGAAGGTGGTTTAGGAAGTGTTTTTAATACAATTCTTCCTTCCACTGCTAGATTATTTTTAAAAATAGCTAATTTCCTGTTGGGAATATAATCTTCACCCCCAATTGCCTCCAGATAAGTTATAAAAGCTTCTTTCCAGTCCTCCCAGGTCATAGGAGGAGAACCAGGATCTTGAAGAAAAGTAGGAGGTGGTGCAATGACTTGTGAGGCCATAATAACAACAAAATCCCCCCCCCCAAAATGCTTATTTAAAAGAGCTTTAAGAATATGTGATAAATACCCTGTAAATGGTTCAAGAAATTATGCGGTTAAATATGCAGTAAACAAACTGCCTCCACTAGTTGATGAAGTAAACTATGGAAAAATAAATAGGCGGTGTGCCTATCGCCCTAAATGGTTCCCAGGAAAGTTTGACCTGAATAAAGTTAATCACTCTTGAGTTGTCAACTGTAAACAAAAACGTGGTTGGCAACCGGCAATAAATGTGGTTGGCAGCCGACAATAACTATATTCACTTCCTGAATGATGAACAAAATGGTGGCACGCAGCGTGACCTTGGGGTTGAAGGCACGTCAATAACGTGTGACGTGCACAGCAGGACTTTACTATTGGCTTGACGCACGAACACTCCCTCGTGAAGACGCGTCAATAACGTGTGACACTCTGGTAGACTTCACCGTTGTAGGTTGAATGCGCGCACACTTGCATGGGAAGCATTCAAAAGAGCCAGGATCCATCATCAACTTCACACGCTTCCGAGGCCGAAATAGTACTGCTTGCCGGAATTCAATTTTTAAACTGCAAACATATCCTGGATCGCAAACCAAACTCTGGTGCAGTCCATAAATGAAAACACGCTGCTGCGCTGTGCTGTGCTGTCTTCACTGCCTTCCGTTTAAAGGTACACGGACAGATCGCACAGGCACTGCTTAGTAAGGGCAATCGACGAGATGTCATCATGTAGGTAATTAAGTCTTTCATCCAGATGTGAGCGTCACACAATTTCCGCAGTTGGGGGTCTTCGATGTCGAGATAACACAGTTCCTCTGTAAAATTCCAAATGTAGCTCCAAAATTCACCTACTCTTCAGTGCACCTTCAACCCATCCTCGTCGCCATTTTTGAAGACAGGGATACCGATATGCTTGAAGAATGGTGGTTTATTAGTAGCAACAGGAGCAACCCCCAACAGCTGGCTCTCGCAACATCAGCTGCCTTCTACTGGACTCTACAAGCCAGATTCCAATAGTGGAAGCTTGCAGTTGCCAAGCAGCAGTTGCTAGGACAGGTAACTTCATAAGAATACAACATCTTGCATTTTAAGGATCTACACAGAGTGTATGTAACCCATGTGCTGATTGCGAGGATGGACCACACTAAGCCAGATGTCTGCCAAATATATGCGATGGAGCATGCTGATTTTATTCATCTAGCGTGGAACTGCTCTGCCATCCTGGCATTCTGGGAGATGGATTTTGAACATTTAGGTCTAATGGTTGAGACTCACCATTGCTGGCACTGTTGGGGTATGTTCTCCCTCTGCATGTTGGGATCAGACGCTTTACTGCAATTGCATTGCTGCTGGCCAATAGACAGGTCTCTTTGCATTGGGGCGGAGTCGCATTGCCATTGGTGAAAGCCTGGTTGAAAGACTTGATGTATTGCGACACAACCAGTGATATCTATGCGTCCTTACTACCTCCTGCCTCCTGATCTAAAAATATTTTGCAACCACTTTTCTCCTACTTACTGCTCCGTCCTGAACTCACTGACTGATGCGTAATTCATGGCAAAATACTCGCTGGTCTAGCTATCTGCGATGTACTGTTTCATCGAGATTCACTATTGTATGTACCTGCAATGTAATGTCTTTTGATTTCTTTTCTTCTTTTCTTATTATTTCAATATCATATTCTTCATCCTCATTTGTTCATGCTTTTTCAGCATGTTGATATTGTATCTACATATTTTGCATTATGTCTTTTGTTCTTTAAAATATTGCAGTGAAAAAAAAAATACATCTGTACCAGTTGGCAAAAAGCAGGAGGTGATCATGTCCAAAAGGGCACTTTCCCATAGTTACCACTAAAAACTTCTTTGGGAAATCCGTTGAAAATACTTGTTTGAAGAATCCCAGCACATTCTTAGTAGTGAGATATTGTAGGAATTCTAAGTCTATCCATTTGCTGAAATAGTCTATTATAACTATGGCATACTGCATATTGGAAGATAATTTGCAAATGGGTTCTATTCGATCAACACCCAATTTCTGCCAAAGCCCTTCATGGAGTGTTACAGGCAGGAGAAGATTAGCATGTACTGACAACGTCTTGTTAGAATCCTTACACAACTGGCACTCTTGTACATACATGTCAACATCACAGCCCATAGCTGGCCACCAATAGTCCATTCTTAATTCCCTTTTGATATGAGACATACCTACATGCTCTTCGTGGTCCAGAGCAATAAGATGTGATCTCAACAAAATGGAAGCCACAGGCATGTTATTTCTTATAATGACATCTTCAATTAATGTCTAATCCCTTCTACTTAGGCCAACTATTAAAGATAAATCTGATGACCTCTGCATATTCGGAATAATTGGCAATTGCAGTGATCCAGCCTGTCTTGCTCAACTATTTCTCATCACCAGACTCATCCAAGAAGTATGCAACAGCAACTTATACAGTTCTTCGTGACATGGTATTCGTAATGTCATTCTTAATTCCCTTTTGATATGAGACATACCTACATGCTCTTCGTGGTCCAGAGCAATAAGATGTGATCTCAACAAAATGGAAGCCACAGGCATGTTATTTCTTATAATGACATCTTCAATTAATGTCTAATCCCTTCTACTTAGGCCAACTATTAAAGATAAATCTGATGACCTCTGCATATTCGGAATAATTGGCAATTGCAGTGATCCAGCCTGTCTTGCTCAACTATTTCTCATCACCAGACTCATCCAAGAAGTATGCAACAGCAACTTATACAGTTCTTCGTGACATGGTATTCGTAATGAAAAAATCAACTGTACCATTGGCAGTGGCGGGTGGTGAAAATTTAAACTGGTGAGGTGTAACACTTGCCCCACAGTGCACTAAGCAAGCAAGCCCAACATTGCGTTAAGGTTTGGAGTATTCTCCCTCAAGAGAAAGTTTTAAAAAGTTGAACACATAATGGTGTATTTGTCACCACACTGTCCGAAAGATTGTTTTAAAGCTACAGCTTCTAAAGGCAATTACGTAGGGACACTATTAAATATCCAGATGAACTTTTGTCACTGGATGCAGAAAAGGCGTTCAACGCCGTTAACTGGCAATTCCTGGACGCCACTTTGGCCAAACTCCGATTAGAACTGAAATTCCGCAGCTGGGTGGCACTTCTCTATAATCAACCGATGGCTATAGTACGGATCAATAATCGAGGTTCGACTCCTTCCCCCATGGAGAGAGGGACAAGACAGGGCTGCCCCCTATTGCCCCTCCTTTTTGTGCTTACTCTGGAGTCCCTGGCCTGTGTTGTGAGATCACATCTCTCGATCCAGGTCTTCAACATCATGCCCGCAAACACGGAGGAGTAGAAAATCTCCCTGTACGCGGATGATATCCTGTTGTGCATCACCTACCCTGAGACGACGATTCCGGTCCAGTTTGATTTGATCACTGAATATGGACAATAGTCTGGGTACAAAATCAATTGTAATAAGTCCACGATATATTGTCCGTCTAGCGCACCCCTAGACTGTCCCCTTCCAGGAGAAATGCGAGTGGTGTCGAGGGGTTTTAAGTATTTAGGTATTTGTGTTACGCCCCCCACAGATGTGTGCAGATGAGAAAATATGAACATCGTCCTGGGCAACTTTAAGGCTGATATAGAGAGGTGGAGGGACCTTCCTCTCATCCCGATGGGTCGAGCTGCTCTTACTAAAATGATCATCCTGCCACAACTCTTGTATGGCCTCCAAAACACATACCATCTTCTGCCTAGGGCTATTTTCACAAGATCGATGGCAAAATTCTCTAGTATGGCAGGATGGACACCCCAGAATCGCACTGCAGATGCAGCAACGTAACCCATACAATGGTGCACTCCCTGATGTGGAGGCCTATTATTGGGCATCCCACTTGAACTCGATAAATGAATGGAAGCACAAACATAGAGACCACCCCACATACTGTCTTGAAAGGGAGACAATGCAACCCCACATATACCTACATTATCTATATGGGGTAAGGGCAGTTCAGGCCTGCTACCGGCAACCCAAGTGACACTGTTGGCGTGGAAGAGGGCTAGCAAGACCCTGGGTTGTATGAAACGGATTACGCGGTCCACATCGCTCTGGGAGGGGACTTGGCTTAAAGAAATACGTAGTCTCACTGGGTTTGGGACCTTGGATCTCCTGGGAATCTCCATGATAGGGAACATAATTGAAAAAGGCGAACTTAAAACATGGCCTAAATTTAAGCAGGAATATAATATATATATATAATATTGCGGACTCTCAATTCCTAAAATACGTTCAATTGCAACATGCGTGGCAGGTAGAGAACATCCCCCATGAGCAACTCCTAGAATATGTTTCCCTGGAGGGTAGGCTTCTACAGGAGGAACTTATTGGTAAAGCGGTCTCCTTCACATATAAAACTATCAATAACAATCTACCCGATGAGTTGCTAGGTCTACAAACTAGATGGGAGAGGGACGTGGGGTCCTTGGAGGATATCGATTGGGAGGCGGCATTGATGAGTCCCAGGGAGGTGGCTACAAAGGCCTGACTTCGATTAATTCTATTCAAAATATTGCACTCCATGTATTATGATAGAGAAAGACTTCATAGGATAGGAAGAGCAAAGTCGCTGCTCTGTCTGGTGTGCAAGATCACGAACAGTGATTTCTATCACACAATCTGGGCCTGCCCTGCGCCTCGGATGCAGGTGATTGGCTTTTTAGTTTAGATTCTCCTGCTGGTCCCCAACATCGTTCTGATGATCAGAGGGTTTTAACCCTCCCTAACCGACACAAAAACCTGGTCTCAAATTACACAGGGCAAATAGGGGGGGACCTAGGGAATGTCAGGCTAGGGTTAGTACTCCCCCAGCTCCAGAACAGGCACAGGCTCCCCGTCGCCCGGGCGATAATGCTGGTAATGTTGTAGGTAACTATTCTGCTGCTTCCACAAAACTTGTATCTATTAATCTACCTCCTGAATCGACACCTTTGGTGGTGATCTTGGGGAATGTTCCACCTCTTCCCCAAGGCACCAAGGAAGAATTTAGCCACCTCAAAAATAAGGTCACACATTGGCTTTCGAGTAACACCTCTGTGGGCACGGCGGTAGACCGAAACATCATAATGGTCCGCCGCGTGGGCTGGGTGGGCAATATTATTATTATTTATTTCTTATAAAGCACTAACAATCATCCATAATAGGATATCACAGCGCTGTAGTAGCTATAGTGCGTGGTGGGTTGAGATAGGACGTGTTAAATTAGTCTGGTTTAGGTAAGAGGAAGGTTTTCAGATGTTTCCTGAATGCCCAGTGGCAGTCCGTGAGTCGGAGGGCCACGGGCAGTTCGTTCCATTTGGTTGCGGCTATGTGGGAGAAGGCTCGCTCTCCCATCCTGGCTCTCTTCACCCGAGAGGTTCTTGCTCTTGCCGTGAATTGAGAGCGAAGATTTTTGGTTGGAGCATAGAACTGAATCCTGTTTCTAAGAATAAGTGGGCCAGTATTATGCACTGCTCTGTGTGTTATACACATCATTTTGAAAGTTGCTCTTTGCTTCATTGGCAGCCAATGAAGATGACGTAGACCGCTCTTGGCTGAGTCAAACTTTCTTTTCATGCAAACGGCCTTGGCCGCTGCGTTCTGCACCATTTGAAGTTTAGTGAAGAGATATTCTGCCATGCCTATGAACAGGGAGTTTCCGTAGTCCAGCCTGCTCATCAGCAAAGACTGAACCAGGATCTTTGGATCTTTCTGCACTCTATGGGAATCCAGGGGAAGACTCTTCTGAGCATCTTTACCACAGCGAAGCCTTTGCCGCATATAGTGGATACGTGGGATTTCATAGATAGGGAGGTATCAAGCAATACTCCTAGGTTTCTTGCTGTTAGTGTCGGAGTTGGTGGAGTGCCCAGGGATTCTGGCCACCAGGAAAATAGGGGAGGGGGATTGCATTATTATAAATTTCAATAACCGTATGATAGCGGAAAGAATACTGAGAGAATCCCCATCTGTCCAGCTCCATAGGGGACCAAATATCCAGATTCTCCCCCTGGGCTACTTCTATAATCCTGTGTTAGTCTGTAATGATAATCGTTATGGCTACAATCACCGACACACCCAGAAAGAGAAAAATGAGAGATCTTGCGCAACCCCACATATTCCAAGAGTTTCTTCCCTGGAGGGGTACCCCTCCTCGTCAATTCCTCAGGGGTCAAACAGATTTGCTGCCCTCTCAGGTCTTGAAGAGTGCGACTGACTGAGCCCTGGGTTTGTTTTGGTTGCTGCATCTCGGGATCGACAGCTATCTACACCATCTTTACACCGTAGTCAGCCATCCCCAAGGGTGTATACCCCTGCATTATCAGAGATTCATTTGTCTGCCCCCTCGGAGGATTCCCCTGAGACAGCAGTACATAACATTATTTCCTGGAATGTTGCAGGTTTGGCGGGGAAGTTTCTTGACCCAAAGTGGGTCCAGTTTATCAAACAATTCCCAGTGATTTGTCTACAGGAGACTTGGATGGTGGAACGCAATTTATTCATAGAGGGCTATAAAGCATTCTTCGACCCTGCATCACCCTCGCTGAGGGATAGAGCCAAGGGCGGTTTGGTTATCTATACATCCTTAGCCTTGAAATGTAAAATAAAGGAAATTTCCTCCCCCCACCCAGAACTCCAAGCTATCGTTTTAAAGCAAGGGAATGCAAATCTTTGTTTAATTAATTTTTAAAATGCAGTGCATACTGGGGGATCTTGCAAGATCACTTTATTGGGCGAATTTGTCAAACAACATTGTGGCTCTTCCGTTCATTGCCTTATGGTATTAGGTGATTTCAACTTGAGACCGTGCGGAGACCCGACATTGACTCGCGTGGGAGAACTGGGTTGTGCAAAGATGGGGGGTCTTCATTTTGAGCACTCGATGCAGGGAGATGTGCTCAATAATCTACTTCATTAATTAGACCTGATCTCAGCCATGTCCCTGGTAGACGATTTTAGTAAACAGCTTGTTCCTTCTTTCAAAGGACACAATGGGGGTTCTTTCATTGACCATATTCTTATATCTACTGGCCTACAATCTTTTTTTGTGGAGTTTAAAATCAAATGTAGTATATATAGCGACCATAACCCTGTGTGTGTACGCCTTGGTGGTGACCTATTGATCCAACAAGGGAAGAAAGTAGTGCCTGGTGTGTTGAAAGTTACAGGTGGTGGGCGCCGACTTAAATGGTCCCAGGTGGACCCGGTAATATTCTATGATAATATCCAGGAATCCTGTGCTCCTGACTTAGCAGTATGCATGCCACTAGACTCCTCTCCAGAGATTGTACTTAATGCTTTCGAGGTTATTACTAAAAAGGTGGGAACCCTGCTGTCTACCCGCTCCAAAAAATTACTACCCAGAGACCCCAAGTGGTTCGACAGCTCTTGTTCGAGAGCGGCGAGAGAGTTAAAGGCGGGTTTGAAGTCTACCCCAAGAGACCAATCTTGAATCAGGCTCCTTCGCCTTAATTATAAACGGGCTTTGGCATTTCGGAAGTTGGTAATTAAGGATAATACGTTGAAGGAGCTTCTTGAACCCGAAACATTAAGTAACAGCTCGAAATTCTGGGGAATAATTAACAAACCCCTATTTGAAAAAGAAGGGTCGGATGCTATTGGCACAAACATCACAGAAGATGACTGGGTACACCATTTTGAGTCCATATTTACCTGTACCGCGTTAAAGGCATACCCGAAATTGGAAGGCAGTAATAAAACATTGTCCCTGTTTACGATGTGTGAGGTTGAGAAAGGCATCTCCGGCCTGACCTGTAATAAGGCTCCAGGCCCAGACGGCTTGCCCCCAGATCTCTTTAAATCAAATCAACCTCTCTGGACCCCAGTCCTCATGGCTGTGCTCAATGCAGCAGTGCTGGAAGGATGCCCAGAATCATGGGTTACTTCCACGATTGTCCCCGTTTTTAAGAAGGGAGACCGCAATAACACTGGTTGTTACAGACCAATCTCCCTTATTGATTCTGTAGTAAATGTAGTAGGAGGGGTAGTCCTGAACAGACTGACCACTTGAGCCGAAGAAAAGAGAGTCATCTCTGATATTCAGTACGGGTTTCGCCCCGGGCATTCTACCCTGGCACAATGTATTAACCTGTACATGACCCTTGGGAAGTATACTGTTGCTCACAGGGGTGCCATCTACATGGCGTTCAAGGACCTTTCCTCCGCTTTTGACTGTGTCAATCGGGGGAAATTGTGGCAGTCCATGGACGCCATGGGGGTGGATGTCACTCTTGTCAACTTCCTAAGGGATCTACACAGGGACACCAGGGCAAACATTAGATTCTCATACGATCTTGGAGTATCGAGGGATTTTACAGTTACCTGGGGAGTAAGGCAAGGGTGCATTTTAGCTCCCTTTCTTTTTAACCTATATATCAATGAGTTAGAGAAGTCTCTAATTGAAACCGAGGTGGATTTCCCCTACGTAAGGCGCAGGGGCCTTCCCTTCCTCCTTTATGTGGACGATGCAGTCCTCTTGGCCAGAACTGCCAGAGGCCTGCAATCCTTACTGAATGCTTTCCGCAGCTTTATGGCTGAACGTGATTTAGCCATAAATAATGCCAAGTCTTTCATACTGCAGGTCGGAACTCGCCCGAAACGCCACTTCCCCTTTATGATAAACAATGGAAAAGTGCCCATTACTAAAACTTTCTCATACCTGGGAGTTTTATTTGACGACCATTTAAGTTGGGCTGCTTTAGTTGAGAAGAAAAGAGGGGAGATTACACGGGCGAATGCCGCCATCTTCACCTTTGCAAGCAAAATGGGCAAACGCCCAATTGCTGCAATGCTGAAGTTGTACCAGGCAAAAAGTGTCGCAATTGGCAGCTATGGCAGTGAGCTATGGGGATATACAGCAGTGAAGGGCATCCAGGTGGCAGAGAATAATTTTTTTAAACAATTATTGGGAGTACCAAAGGGAACCTCAAATTTAATCATTCATGAAGAAACTGGGCACCCATTTATCAGCGACACGTTAACTATCCGCCCTCTGCTTTTTTGGTTGAAATGATGGTTAAATAAAGAGCTTACCCTAAATCACCAGCTACTTAAAGAGGTCCTGACTCTGGATAACATGCTTAAACTTCCCTGGCTAAAATATTTAAAATCTTGCTTTAACGACCTTGGACGACTGGATCTCTTTTTAAACCCTATGTTAATAAAACCTTTTCCCTATGGCAAAAATGTAACAGAGAAGGGGCAGAACTGGTTAAACCTAGTGTTTTGTAACTTCATGTTACTTAAAACCGCCCCCTCGCTGGAACCTTATCTAACATGGCCTATTTCATCTCAAGAGCGGTTTCTGTTAACCAGATTCAGGTTTAACCTTTACCACCTTCTACTTGCTGTCCCAAAGGGAAGTCATAAAGGGCAGGTCTTGCCGCCCTGTGGCTGCGATGTTTCATCTCCACAGGACCTAATGCACTTTATGTTCTTTTGCCATTATTATGATGTCCCCCGTAGGCTCTTTTTAAAACCTCTTTTAAAAAAAATGAATTTCACCCAGGTTCGTCCGGCTCTTTGCTTCCTGCAAATGTTGAGCCCAGAAAGCACTTTATTTGTGGTTGGTTTTTAAAAAAATGCATTGAGACTGAGAAAAAGCCTCCCAAACTAACGGAACCTTGTACCGTAGTCATGGTATCAACTAAATTTTAGACTTATGTTTGTACTTCTGGGATGCAAGCTTTTTAACTTGTTTTGTATTAATATACGAAGGAACTGTTTTATTACTTGCACAAGTTTAACGTACATATTTTTAATCATATAATTGTCCTTTTTATTGTTGAAATATCGCTTTTATGGTTTGCTATTTCTAAAACCGAATAAAGTATTTTGACTATGACTATGATTGGCTTTTTGGTAACGGTCTTGGGGTAACGTTGCCAATGGAACCCAAATTTGTGCTCTTGGGGATCCCTAGGGAAGTGGACGTAACTAGCATTCATTTAATCTTTGCCTCTTTTGGACTGGTGGTGGCCAAACGGGACATAGCCAGAAAGTGGGGGGTGGCTGACAGACCGTCCATACAGGAATGGACTAAGAGGATGGACCTATACATGACGGGCTCTACTTATCTGCTCTGTCTTCCTCTTGAAAAGCAGTCTATCACAGCAGGAATTTCTTCGAAGCTCATTGTCCAACAACACAGGCTAGAGGAGTGGCTGGAATTCACACCTGGATGTCAGCCACAGTTATTAGCGCCTCAAAAGGTTAGCCCAAGGCTCTCAGCCCTACTCCTCATGATTCTCTTATCAGGCCCATCTACTTCCAGAGATGTGCCCAGTCCCCATTCATGTGCCCTCTCACTAAATCAGTACAAAAGGGGGTGGTGATGGACGGAGCATCTGAACCAATCAAACACTCACACCCAGTCAACAGATCTGGGTTGAATCCATCACCGTTCTTTAGCCCACTCTGCTACCCCAGTTCAGACATGGCCATATGCAAATCAGTCTGACCCTGTGCCTCATGGGAACAGTCCAGCCCAACTGCCAAGCCAAGCCTTCCCTGGACCGGAATCAAGCTTCCTAGGACTGGTTTCTGGCATTCCAGCCGTCTTCAGCCAGGCTTGCTTGAATCCAGTGGCAATGTGAGCAAGGGACTCAACGTCTGAGCATACCCTGCCAACTTATGGCGACAAAGCGGTAAAAAACGGGGTGGTGATGGACGGAGCATCTGAACCAATCAAACACTCACACCCAGTCAACAGATCTGGGTTGAATCCATCACCGTTCTTTAGCCCACTCTGCCACCCCAGGTCAGACATGGCCATATGCAAATCAGTCTGACCCTGTGCCTCATGGGAACAGTCCAGCCCGAACTGCCAAGCCATGCCTTCCCTGGACCGGAATCAAGCTTTCCTAGGACCGGTTTCTGGCATTCCAGCCGTCTTCAGCCAGGCTTGCTTGAATCCAATGGCAAAGTGAGCAAGGGACTCAACGTCTGAGCATACCATGCCAACTTATGGTGACAAAGCGGTACAAAAGGGGGTGGTGATGGACAGAGCATCTGAACCAATCAAACACACACCCAGTCAACAGATCTGGGTTGAATCCATCACCGTTCTTTAGCCCACTCTGCCACCCCAGTTCAGACATGGCCATATGCAAATCAGTCTGACCCTGTGCCTCATGGGAACAGTCCAGCCCGAACTGCCAAGCCATGCCTTCCCTGGACCGTAATCAAACTTCCTAGGACCGGTTTCTGGCATTCCAGCCGTCTTTAGCCTGGCTTGCTTGAATCCAGTGGCAAAGTGAGCAAGGGACTCAACGTCTGAGCATACCCTGCCAACTTATGGCGACAAAGCGGTACAAAAGGGGGGTGGTGATGGACAGAGCATCTGAACCAATCAAACACTCACACCCAGTCAACAGATCTGGGTTGAATCCATCACCGTTCTTTAGTCACTGTAATGTCTTATACAAAATGATGTGTTTGGTTATGATCACTTCACTTGGGATTCATATATCACTCTTCTCTCTAAAAACACTACTCACTGAATTCATTGCTTCAAAATTAAAAATGTGTACAGATGTTAAAATAGGTGTTATATTAATTGAATGAATTAACAAATAAGTATATCACTCATTTCAGCTGAATTGAGTATAATGTAATATAACCAGCGGGATACTTTATTTAAAAAAGACTATTTATATTTGTGTTGTTAAAAAGAATTTGCAGCAGACAAACCCTGCCTTATTGTTATCTTGTTTTCTTTCCCTGACTAAACCAACACAGAATAAGATTTTGTGATAAAATTAGATTGTTTTCAAAGGGAGTTCCATGTGAACACTTGTTGCAAGCTATAACCTGAGCATCCAAGGCAATGCTTTCAACTGGATCGCCTCTTTCTTCTCCAGCCGTACACAGAGGATCCACCAACCACCTTTTTCCTCAGAACCCAAGAACATCATCTGCAGCGTCCCCCAGGGCTCCTCCCTCAGCCACACCCTCTTCAACACCCACATGATGCCAATAGCAGATGCCACCAACACCCACGGATTCAACATCGTCTCATTCACTGACGAAACGCAGCTCATCCCTTCCCCCAGAGAAGACACCAACCTTCAGAACACCTTGTCCAACGTTGTCAACTGGATGAAGGCAACCTGCCTGAAGCTCATCTTAGAGAAGACAGAGGTACTCATCTTCGGAAACAACCCCCTCCCGGTTGTATCCAATTGAGCTATTCACTTTTCTCTCTGTCATGAAGCCGGATAAACATTAGGGCCTGCTTGATCACATTTTCGGGAAGCACTGTTTGCTTGTAACTTATTTGAAGTAATGTTCCGTATTCCGAAAATTTCTTTGGGAGCCCAATGTTGTTTCTGACTTTGAATGGTGCATAACTTATTTTAGTTTGAGACATGTCCAATTACGACATTTGAATTATTGTCTTACTGTCCCCCTTATTCCTGCGAGTTGGTGCATCTGTATGCTAATTGCGACAGTACTGTTTAAATTATGTATTTTTGGTTATTGTTATGTGATGATATCACCAAAGTGGCACTTTTGTTATTCCTAATGATTTGTGGCATTTGAAGATGGGTTTCATTGTTGCAAGTTTTTTCTTTATGTGTGTTATTGTCTTTTGTAGATAGATAGATGGTTGTGTGTGTGTTTGTGTTTCTGTGTGTGGTAGAAAAAGTGTTGTTGTATGTGTGGTTGGGTGTGTGGTTGTGTATGTTGTTGGTTGTGTGGTTGTGTGTGTTATTCAGTCTGTTGCGTTGTTGTGTGTGTGGTTGTCGTTGTGTGTTAAGGTTAGGTTGGTGGTATTGTACTAGGATACGGCGCCTCAGGGGACTGTACACCTTACTGTGTTTGTTGATTCTATCTCGGGAATGGTGCTATAAGGAGAAGAGAACCACACTTCCTCTTCTAAATTAGGCCAAGCCTAAACAGCATTCGAACACTCCTTAGCACACATTACAGTATTCAGCACAAGTTTGCATATTTGTATTCCACTCATACATAGGTTACGCAAATTAAAAAAAAAAAAAACTTTTGAGGTCCTTGTAATTCAGGTTGTTCTGCAGGTGTTGTTTATTATTTTGATCGATGTCACAGCCAACACGTGTTTCGTCAGTAGGGAATGTAACCCTTGACTTTTTCAAGGCTGTTAGGTGAGAAAAGGTAATATATTTGTAACACTTTCGGTTCCATTTGAACAGATTGTTGTTATACATCATTTTTATGTTACTCTAGCAGGCGGTGGTGGGTTTTATTAGCAATGCTCATATACATTTGTGCATGTTAATTTACGGGAAGTTGTATTTAAAAAGCAACCACAGTTGTACATGATTTGCTCTCCAAACTTGAGAGGTTTCTCAAGTGCACCCATTGAGATATGGAGAAATTAGTGATTCGTTTTGTCATGCTCTTAAATTTTGGGTTTTTAAAATTATTTAGTTGTGCGTTGTGAAACTAATTACCGGGGTGAAGATTTCAGTTGGTGAGGTCTAATAATATGCTATAGTGGCATGCGTGAAGTAAATGTGAGGTAAGTGCCCTGGGTACCTATTTTCCTCGAGTGTTCTTTTTTCTGTGTGAAGAGAAGAGGATCATGGTAGGGTTATAAATATGATCTCAACTCCTTAACATGTAATAACTATGTTGTGATGTCTCCAATTTTGTTATGGTCTGTCACTCACCTTCCTTGAGGTGATAATTCCAACCCTCGAAGGGGTATCTGTTAGGGGACCTCGGTTTGTTTGTAGATTGATCTTCCGTTATATGCCACAGTATCGGTTTGTTTAGAGGCAGCTGTAAGTCAATATGATGTTTTATTAAGATTTTGTTCGTTTACAAATCCTTTTGGTGATTCTAAATAATTAAATTCAGAGTTCGCCATTAAATATTTAGGTTAGTGAGTTTAGCCTTTATGCGGCTGCTAGGAAAGTGATGGTCCATGACACGTGCACTTATAAATGTGATTACGTGTGGTTCTCACCATTGTTAGATTAGCTGTTCTTTATAATTGCTATATATACTGATATGTTGTAGATATTGTTACAAGTGCCATTTCACAGTGAGCTCAAATAATGGCCATCCGTGCAGGTTAATCTTCTGATATCTATACCTCCACCAAGTACGTCGTGCCCCTCACAGTTATGAGAGAGACCTGACAGCATGGTTAAGCTGTCGTTGTGTGTGTTGTTGTGGTTGTGTGTTTGTGTGTGTGGGGTTGTCTGTAGGGTTGTGTTTGTGGTGTGTTGTGTTTGGTGTTGTTTTTGTTGTGTTTTGTGTTTGTGGTTGTGGTATTATGTGTGTGGTTGTGTAGTTGAGTGTGATTGTGTGGTTGTGTGTGTGTGGTGTTGTGTGTGTGTTTGGTGTGTGTGTGTGGTGGTCGTCAGAGCAGGGGAGCGAGTGGGTGGGAGGGAACCAGCAGATGGGGTGTGACGAGTGGTATGGAAGGGGCTCTGCTGGTGTGCGAGGCGGATGGGGGTGGGGGGGCGGGGGTGCGAGCAAGTGGGAGGGAACCAGCATATGGGGTGTGACGGGTGGGATGGAAGGAGGGGGTGTGACGAGTGGGATGGAAGGAGCTCTGCTGGTGTGCGAGGCGGATGGGGGTGGGGGGGCGGGGGTGCAGGGGAGTGAGCGATTGGGAGGGAACCAGCATATGGGGTGTGAGTGAGGCCAAGTGCGCGCTGGCGAAGCGTCATGCTTCAATAGATCACATGCATTGGGAGGAATCCGCTTGGTCAAAGAGTTTGTTTCAACCACTATACTCTCGTCTATTTATCTCTGCGGGATAGAATAGTCGAGACCTAAAAATGATTGACTTTAGGCAAAAAATGTTATCTCTTGGACTAGCAGGAACATCAAAGTACCGTTGTATAAATCCGGCAGATGTTCACCCTAGTGGAGGTCCATGGAAAATGACTGACAGTTAATATTTTGGTTACTGCCTGTAAATAGGTAGACTATTTAATGCATCAGAAAACGATCCCTTTCGTACCACTTACAGGACACTATCACTGGTGTTCAGGGGAGAAACAGAGGCGTAGGAAGCAGTGCAGAGATATATACACTCACCATAGAGTATCTGTTTCGGCTTCATTACTAGCAATAAAGCGTGAAACACGGTCTTATTATAAGGAAACACCCTCATAAAGGCAATAGGAGTGCCATAAATCGGATAATGACATGCTTTTTACAGAGCTTAGAAACACTATGTGGCATGTACAGCTATGTAAAAGAGAAGTCATTATTATAAAGACTGATAAAGGGAAGCGGGAATAAGGAAGGGAGGAAAGGAGAACAGGGATGCCCAGTCCTGCTTTTCTCTTACTGCCTTACAGCTAGATATTTAATCAGTCCTAACCAGGCCAGTTTTGCTTTGCTCTTCACTTCCATAGTATTTACATGTCTTCTGTTTCAGTCCTTTGCTTTTCTCTCCATCTACGGTGTTTGCGAGCGCTTGCTGGGTCTGTCCAGGCCAGGCATGCTTCTTTCTTCTCCACTTTCAAAGTTTACTGCCCCTTCCAAGCCAGTCTAGCTTCTTACTTCTCCTCTTCCTAGAGGTGGGTGAGCCAACAAATTAATAGGGAGATCCGAGGAAGATCCAAGCTAAGCCAAGGGTATGGCTGGGCTGTAAGAGCGAGAGCACGAGCCGAGTCCTGAAAATGGTTGTTATCCAAATCATCCAACATCACATAAAAAGTGATTATCTTTTTAAAAATCCACTGATACGCCAGAGCTTAGAGGTGATATTTTATTTATTTATGTGGGGCTAAGGGCACCATACACTCTCCAGGAGTCTCCTTGCGCTATTACATATTCACTTAGTCACCGTTTCCAGAATTACTGGTGCCTTGGCTACTGGTAACTCCAGGGATGGAGAAATCTGGACCACTTACTGGAGAACTCATATTAACAGCCTAATTGCTTGCTTTTATGGGTAGAGGAGCTCAAAAATGTGAGTCACAAAAAAGAAAGACAATTTAAATTCTTTTACCATGCGTCAAGCTATTCATTTAGCAAAATATCCTGTTTTTATTACGGGGTAAAAGTATTTAAAAATTTCACCCATTTGCACTAAAAAAAATGGCTGAGGGACACCTCTTATGTGCCTAACCCCACACCAAGCCTAGCCTGGAAAGAAAAGGTTGCTGACATGGTGCCATACGCTATAATTCAATTTTACACAAGAATGAGAGCAGTTGCACCCACATACATTTTCCTACCACATATGGAAAAATAAAATTAGAGGAAACATTGCTGAGCCCTGTAGGAAGCTGGCTCTGTATATACTATACCAAAATAAGGCGTAGTGTGCACAGAGTCCAGAGAGTCCTCAGAGGTATAACAGAGGCTAAATTAGGTAAGTGCTAACAACTCTCCCTGTGGTTGTGTGGGCGAGCATTTAAGGTTATCCAGAAGGTGTGTTAAGCATTATTGTATTCACTCACTCAAGGACTGATTACACACACTCAGAGACAGAATCCAGACCAATTGGGTAAGTATAAAAAAGGTTATACTTATATTTTATGAGCAGGCCACTCAGTTGTGGGAGCAAAGCTCCTGGGGTTAGGGTCAGCACTGCAAGGGAAACAATTATCACAGGAGCTGCACCACCAGTGACATAGGGGCGGCCGGATGCAGGGTGCCAAGAAGACGTAGGGGACATTGTGATTACAAATGGAGACCTTCGGTTTGACAAAGTTAATGCAGGCTTGGGCAGGAAGACTTCCTGAAGGTGACCACCAGCTGGAGAGGTAAGTTGGGTTCCCGCTGGATGCCTGGACACCACCGGTTGGGCCACCTAAGGCCATAGGGCATTGGGTGCAGGGGGTCTTTTGGCGTTGGTTTTCTTTACCAGCTCCGGACGGGGCGACCTTTCAGGCTGAGGCTGCAGGCGTTGTCTCATAGCGTGAGTGAGGTCAGGGATCACCAGATCCCTGGTCAGGATCGCTGGGGATACCTCCTCATGGTGTTGGGCCACTCAAACTAAGGCTGTGGGAGTCGGGTGCAGAATGGGGCAAAAACGTGGAGCCGCTTGGTTCCGGATTCTGTGGGTGAGTCTTAGCTTGAAGCTTTTCCTTTCGTGGTCCCAGCCCATCCTGGGGGAGGAGGCATGACACCACTGCCCAGGCTGGGCTTTGTTCCTGGGCCCAGAGAGCAGGAGCTCTCTACCCAAGGGTCCAGAAACCTGTCTGGTGGTGGCAACTGGTGGGCAGCCATTCAGTAAGCACACCAGGGCAGCCATTTTTTCAGGGGGCATCTCTAAGATGCCATCTGAGTGCATTTAACATTAAATCCGACACTGACATCAATGTGGGTTTAATGTGCTGAGACGTTTGCTACCAAACTTCCCAGTTTTTAGTAAAACCATTATGGAGCTGTGGAGTTCATAAAGACCAACTCCCAGATCAGATACTCCTTATGGCATTACTATACGTATAATGTCTAAGAATGGACTTAGACACTGTAGGGGTACAGGGCTCATGACACTGTACCCTCACCTGAGGGCTAGTGCATCCTGCTCAAGGGGTGACATACCTAGGCCTCAGGCAGTGGGTGGGTGTTAAGGTACAGGGCCTCTAAGGGCTGCTACCCTTAGAGGGCCTCTAAGGGTAGCAGCCCTTAGAGGCCTTTCTGGTCGCAGTTTCATTGGTACCTTTTACAACGGGGATTACTTATGTCCTGAGATTTGCCATTTGTGGGTACAAAGGTACCGTCTTGGGGAAAAACACTGGCCCTGGGAACCTGATTGGCAGGGACCCAGGACTCATCAAGTCAGGCGCATCCGATGTCAGGCAAAAAGTGAGGGTAACCATGCAAAAGGAGCACTTTCTAAATGTTTTGAAGTCCCTCCAAACCTATATGAATGAATTTGGGGGAGTAAAAGGGGCAGGGCCGAGTGCAGGGGGCGGGGCTTATGAGATGATTTCAGGTGTACTTTTTCTGCAGCTCATAACATAATCCACACTAATGTGAGACAAATATATCAAACATACAGGACCAAATCCACTATTTCCCATAATTGGGGTATTGTGAGCCCATCACACTCCTGGGACTCAAAGCAACTGCACCTGCTTGTCTAATGATAGCTGGGACCCTGAGTAGCAGGCTATCACCTCTGCCTATCTCACCCTTCCCGACCATGATTTGTCATCCCTTCAATCTTGAAATAGACACACTGTCAGTTTCAGAACAAAATGAGGTCCCATGTGTTGCCCACCTCTTTGCAGCACGTTTGCCTTCAGTCCTAATGCTAGAAAGGAAAATTAGCCTCCAGGCCTCTTTTTTGTAAAGTAAGACATTCATAATTGTGATGTAGGGGGTTACTCACCTTCCTGGGCCCCAATGCCACAGCACCTGCCTCAATAATGAGAGTGCCCCTTGTTGAAAAATCTGCATCTGAATACAACCCTGCTGGTCTCCTCCCTGCAGTGCTTAATGTTTAAAAAATAACTGCCAGGACCCTTATCAGGAAGGCACTGCACCTTCCACCACACATTGCCCTTGCCAGCACCGGTAATGATAGTACCAACACAATTTCTAACCACCCCACTCCTGCAAATGTGATAATTCAGACTGTTTGAGGCACCCAACACTATAAGATTGGTTTGTGCAGCAGGTATTAGTCCTTTTTAATTTATATTGAAGTTCCTTTTCAATTATTATCTTTGCCAGGTATTGCTACCACAGAGTATCTAGCCATTCGTACCACATCTACCACTCCCCCTCTTACTTGCTTTCTCACTTATCGTCCCCCTCCATCACCTTTATTGTTTCTCTCCGAGTTTCAGGATGTATTGGCCACCCTTACGGTTAATAACTCCTCTATCCTATTATTGGGAGATTTTAATTTTTGGCCTACAGACCCTGCAGAGTGTTCGTCCTCTAGAGAGTTTTCAGATATTCTCCAATCCCTTAATTTTGTATCCCATGTCCATTCCCCCACTCATGTCAAAGGACACATTTTAGATCAGATTTGGTCCTTAAATTGCCCGGTAGACTCCCTATCTATCTCACCCTGCACTTGGTCTGACCATCATCTGATCTCATTTTCCCTTCCCATTAACCCTACTATCAGGCCCCCGCTCCTCAAGAATGTGTGGGTCCGATCATGGAGCCGAGTGGATCCCGAAAAACTATCCACTTCTCTAACCTCTTCCTACCCTACTCAACATGGTCTATCCACTCACTCTCAGGCCACTGCCATTGAACACTGGCTCTCCTCAAACTGTGACTCCGTTGCCCCGCTGAAGCGGGTAACTTCAAAGCGGGAGAAGGACGCCAACCTGTGGTTCAATGAAGATCTTAAGGCCTCCAAACTAGCGGTACGCCGAGCCAAGCGTGCCTGGAGGAGGAACTACTGCCCCTCTCTCAGATCTGAGTTTACCAACACTTTGGCCCAATACAAGAAGGCTATCTTGGCTGCCAAAATGGCCTATTTTTCTTCTAAAATCCTTGCAGCGGAGAACCAATCAAGGGAAATCTTCTCGATTGTTCACAATCTGGCTTTCTCCGACAGGACATCTCTAAAGCCCACTCCCTCCCAGGATCTCTGCCACTCCTTAAATAATTTTTTCATAGAGAAGATTGCCATTATCAAAGCCAATATTCCCCCACCTTCCCCTTCTTTTGTTGACCCCCAGTGCCCTTCTCCGAAGGGACAACTCAACGCCCTTCCTCCTCTGACCAAAGAATCCCTGTTCTCGATAATTCCTCTTGTTAAATCTGGCTCCCCACTAGACATCTGCCCTGCGCACATCCTCCGCCATATTTTCACCTCGTGTCCAGACCCAGCTCTCCACTTCCTCAATAGCTCTCTTATTCAGGGGGTTGTTCCCAGCTCTTTGAAGACAGCAGTCATTGTCCCCATTCTGAAGAAACCTGGCGCAGACCCTTCGGTCCCTTCCAACTATCGCCCCATCTCTCTCCTACCATTTTTGGCCAAAGTGCTCGAACGTCATGTCACCAGTTCTTTGAGCACTTTCGTGGAGAAGTATGGAGTCTTAGCCTCCCGCCAGGCTGGTTTCCGCCCCGCACACTCTACTGAGTCCGTCATACTTTCGGTCCTCGACAACCTCAGGGAGGGTATGGATACTAACCAGACCCAGGCTTTGATCCTCCTCGACCTCTCAGCCGCCTTTGACACGGTTGACCACACCATCTTGCTTTCCCATGTCAGGGCGGCAGGGATCGGAGGGACTGCCCTGGTATGGTTATCCTCCTTCCTGAGCGACCGCACCCAGGCCGTCCGCCTGGGTGATTTCTCTGCGGAGTTCCAGAGAGTTCAGTGCGGGGTCCCCCAAGGTTCTTCCCTTTCACCCCTTCTGTTTAATCTTTATATCTCCCCTTTAATTTTTGCACTACAGCAAATGGAGGTCGACGTATACAACTATGCGGATGACCTCCAACTTGTGTTCAATCTTTCTCCTTCCCCTGCTTCCATCCTTAATTTTCAGTCTACTATGACTTTTATCCGGGACTGGATGAGCCACAATCACCTGAAACTTAATCCGGACAAGACTGAGCTGGTATTGACGGGTGGTTCATCCAGTCCCTGGTCCTCACTTTTCTGGCCCCTTCCCTTGGCCCTTCCCCCGTCCCTTCTACCTCAGTCAAAACACTAAGCATCAAACTCAATTCTGAGCTCACCCTTCACTCCCAGGTTAGCGCTGTGGTGTCCTCTTCCTTTCTGTCACTTCGCACCATACGCAAGGTATCCCGCTTTTTTTCTGTTGATGCCCTGAAAACAATCATTTTGGCAATGGTTATTTCCCGCCTGGATTATGGCAACGCCCTATATACAGGTCTACCTGTATATAGCTTAAGGCGTTTGAAGTTGATACAGAACCAGGCGGCACAGCTGGTATTCAATCTCCCAAAATTCCATCATGTAACACCCCATCTCAAATCCCTTCACTGGCTTCCCGTTCGTGAACGTGTCCAGTTCAAGCTTGCCTCTATCATCTGTCAAGTACGACTGGGCATGGCTCCGGCCTTCATTACATCAGAGATAGTTCCCTACGTTCCCACTAGGGCACTACGCTCAGCCTCACAAGCTCTCCTGACAGTTTCCCGCTTTCGGAGGAAGAAATGGGGAGGCTCAAAGTTTTCCACCCTCGCACCAATTCTATGGAATTCCTTGCCTTTAGAGCTTAGGTCCATACCTCTCTATCCCCAATTCCGAAAAAAGCTCAAGACCTATCTTTTCACCAAAGCTTTTAATTAGATCATTCGTTTCTTCTGTTCTCATTTTATTTACCTCTCTCATTTCCCACCTCTTGAGGTCTGTCTGTTTTAGCGGCATGAAACCTCTGGTGAAAGAGCGCTTTATAAATAATTTTAAATTCAATTTTAAATTCAAATTAATAGATGACTGTTGTTGTGCTCATTTCTAAATTGGACAGACAGTGCCACCATGCGGCAGGCTGTCATAAGTGCTGGTGTTGACAATTAAGTGACATCATTAGCAACCACAGGGGCTGTCCGGCAACCCTGAACCAGGGACAATCAGTCGATACACCTAGCAGTATGTTCAGGAGAACAATCACTTAAATTATGGGAAACAATAATGAATGAACATTAAATGAATAAAGGAAAAAAGAAAAGGAAAAAAGTAAGGAAGCCTTTCAATCCAAAAGCACAATATTTTCAATATCAAAGGTTATTATTTATTACACATAGTAAAAACCCTTAAAAACAGTTACGCTCAAGACAAGGTGCTGGTATACAAAAAACATATCACAAACCAGACAAGTGGCAAACAAAAACATTACATGTTACACTAAAGGAACAACCTGCTCCGCTGTAAACCAGGCGTTGTAGCACACCAGGGACACACTCGGTGTTACCAGGTGGGCCCGATGATGAAGCATGCCACCAACTAGGTTAATGGGTGAGCTCAACCAGTGTAATCATCTGGTTCAACAAATACCAGGGGTGTTAGGGACAAAAAACAACAAGCATTTGCAAGGCAATCGGCCTTGCCTTTGGGACCCTATGTATTTAGCTATGCAGCACATTATCCTGGGTGCTGAAACATCTACTGTTCTTTAACATGGAGGGAAAGTAGGCACCAAACTGCGTGACACGCCAAGTATGGAAACACACGGAGAGAAATATTTCCTTTCTGCTGTAAATGGTATAGTTCAAAGCTCTGTTTTTAACATAAAAGCAGGACCTTCAGTGGTCATATCACTGAAAATACAAGATTTGAAAACAATATTATTGACTTTGGGTGCTAATGGAAGACAATTTCTATGGACTGGTATCTAGAGAATGCTGAAGTGATTCTGGTATTTTAATGACCTCTGCTGGTAGTTTTCTATCAAGAAAGTTAAATAGAGGCAGTTGCCAGAAAAATCGAAAAAAGAAAGTCCCTCAGCAGAAAGCAATTCTGGTATTTTACTGACCTCTGCTGATCGTTTTTTCTATCAAGACAGTTAAATAGAGGCAGTTGAACAGAAAGAACAGTCCCTAAACGGAAGCAGACAAGTCCTAGGGCTGATCTCCAGAGCCCACAAAGCACATTCACATATAAGTAAATACTAAAGTATATAAAAGAGGTCTCGAATGCTCGACCTAAAAACTAGGTGGGAGTTTTCTTAGCTTTATAAAGTATGTAATAGAAGTCACCTCATGTAAGCTTCTACCATGAGCCATTGGATAACATTCCCGTTGACTCCTGCTTCTCATCATTTACGGAGCGCCTACTTACAGGAGAGGCATTCAGAAAATCATGCCGAAGACACTTTTGTGACCTTCAATCAGTATGTTCATCTGACCCAGGGGAAAAGTAATCAGCCATTGAAGTACTGGGTTTTTCAGAACCGGTACTGAACCGGTAACCCAGCGGTGCCAGGGACAACACCCTAAGACTTCGTGTCCTTCCTGTTTCAGACTACAGAAACACAGAGTCTTCTAGGTGAAGTCAAGGATCGAATTTATTGGCTGCAACCAATTAACAGGTATCCTAGAAGTACAACACGGTGTATATTCTCAGGAGACTGCTCCAACTTACAAAGCCAGCCTTCTCTTTTTATACAAAATATTATGCTTCAGGCAAACATTCCTAATTTTACAGTTGACCATTCACATATTTTCACTACAAAGAAAAAGCAGAGTCATGATGACAATCCCACATTTCAGTTTGTTCAGCCCACAATCAATTACCCGGGAAGGCCCAGTATTTTCATCAGATATCAACGAAGCCCCAAGAAAAACGGGCACCTCCTCCTTGTAAAGCAAGTCATAAAGTAGGAAACAGGGACAGGTGTGTGCAAGATTAGGCGTGGTTTGTGTGCGATGAAAGGTTTATGGCATGTTGTGCCTTGATACTATCTCGTTCGGCCACTGGGAGAGGAACTGACCGAACAGGTTTGGCCTGGGGCAGTGGAGTCAGCTTGCCCAGGTCGCAGAGAAGTCAGGAAAGGTGTACGTGTCCTTCGGGACCGTGTTTGGCTTTAATCATTGGCCTATGTGAGGGCAACTCACAAAATGGCTGCTGTACACAAAATGGAACCCGAGGGTTCAGGACGAAAACTACGATTTCAAGGTGAAAATGACGAAAATGCTTGTACATAGTGTACTAGCCATTCTCGGTCTTCTTATATCAAAATCGTCATGGTACGATGATGTTTATGACACAGGTCCAAAATTTTCAGTACCACAGACCCTCCTTTTGCCCTTACATAGGCAATAACCTATACTCATGCTAATCTGAGTCCAGGTCTATATTCATAAAGTCATTGAGATGTTGCTGTAGCATCATCCTATTACTTAGCTCGTCCCTCGATACAGGCTTCCTTACACACGATGTAGCACAGAGGCCACATATAGCAGGAGCAGACTGTACGCACAGACAGAACAGGAAAAGAATGGCTAAGATCATCCCAATGACCATCAGAATTTTCCAACCCCAGCCGGATACCAGTTCACAGAACCATCCCATTAACGACCAATCTCCTTTGTCTACATGAATAGATTCGGAAATCTTATGCAGTTTGGAAATGGCCTGGTACACTGTTGGAGCGTTATCTGGAATGAAAACACAGCAACTCGATTGGATCACCCTACATACCCCACCTCGGTCTGCAAGCAAGACGTCTAACGCGACCCTGTTCTGAAGGATCATAAGACGATCCGACTGGAGCTCAGCAGTCAAGTTACTAAGGGCACCGGCAGTTTCAACTACGGTGGACTCAACCACCCTTGTCAATTGCCTTATTTTCCTACTGTTAACCATGGGTCCCCAGAACGGCAGAAAACCCCTCACGAAGTCTCCAAATTCTTGTTCTGCAGTGTCCTCTTCACTGAAGACACATCTAACTATCCTTGTCTTATGGTAATCTGCCGCCGCTGTGTAGGTGGGAGGTAACAGGAACGAAACAAAGCATGTGCCCGAAAAGTCAGGGGGCAACCATGTATAGGCTCTATCATGGCAGATGAAATAGGTACCCTTAGCTTCTAAGAACGGAGGGGAAGTCTGAGACGCAAAAACATATGTCTCAGTGCAGGTGCTTTTCCCTAACTGAGCTCTGGGATTCTTGCCAGCACCTTGCAGACATAGATGACCTTGATGGGGTACAATCCAAATCGGGGAAGATCTCTCAGCTTGCTGTTTCTCACTCAGAGTAACTCCATATCCGGTCACGTTCCATCCTATATATACTAGTGTCTCTTCTCTCGGGATAGTCTCATAGGAAATATCTTCCTTAATCATGTCTACTATACCCTTAACTAGAGCACTATTCTTAGGATTATCTTCCACAGAACGTAGGCGGTAGGTCTCATGTGCGTAGATGAACATTGTTCTGTATGCCCACACGGAACTATTATGGCTGAAAGGCAGAACCAGATAAGGGATACCTTTTTCCGTTGTGTGAGGCATAAGACCGCACACCCAACAGTTAGTCGTGTTCATTACTAGTTGGTGTTGGTGCAAAAGTTGAACAAAGGAGCTATTAATAAACTCTAATCTCCTAGCGGATTCATGTTCAGGAAAAGGGTGGAAAGAATGCGAGGAAACAGTAGGAGAAGGTATGGGCGATTTAGTGGGTGCAAATGTCACTCGAAAAGAGAATAAAACATACCCTACTAAAAACATCATAACACTGAACAACATAAAAATGCATAGTATCAAAAAACGGGTTGTGTCTTATCTTGGAATGTGAGGGGACTAGGGGATAAGGTAAAAAGAGGCATAGTTTTACAACACATAAGGAGATTCAGCCCGGCCCTGGTCCTACTGCAAGAAACACACTTGACAGGTTCGGCAGTACACGCACTAGACAGGAAAGGCTACCGCATGATTGCACACTCTGAATTCTCCAGGGGGTCCCGAGGTACAGGGATACTGATGCACCGGTACTCCAGGTACATACTTCAATCCACGAAGATAGACACTCAGGGGCGCTTTGCGGCGGCAATTGGACAGTGGGAGGGGAGACCGCTCAATGTGGTCTCGGTATACGTCCCGCCGGCCCTGCACTCGACTGTACTCCCAGAACTAGGGACCTTTTTGTTAGGACTCCCAGATGGAGATCTCCTAGTGGGAGGGGACTTTAACGCGACGGCGCACGATACCCTAGATAGATTCCCGATACGACCCCAGGCTCCCGGTCCGTCCCGGCTGACGGACTTCCTAGAAGCACAGGGTTTGGTAGACCTATGGAGAAGTTTTCATCCAACAGCCCAACAATACACCTATCATTCAGCGGTTCATGCTAGCCTCTCCAGGATCGATTATTTTCTGGCGTTGGGCCATGGACTCTTCACTATAGAGGAGGTGCGGATTGAGCCGAGAGGAATCTCGGACCATTCCCCGTTAACGCTGACTCTCTCCAACCCTGAGCGATCCCACCAACGCATTTACCCGATTTACCCGGGATATCTTAAGGTACCCAAGGTGGCCAAGGCACTCAAAAGTGCGACCAGATGCTACCTTGCGGAGAACGAGGGTTCGGTATCATCCCCTTCGGTCCTATGGGAGGCCTATAAAACGGTTCTCAGGGGGCATGCGATATCAAACATAACTCAGCACAAACGCACCCAGAAAAAAGACCTGCTGCGCGTAGAGGAGGACCTCGCCAGGGCCAATGAAGTACATACGGCGACCCCGAACGGGGACACGCTGCATGCGCTCCAGTTGTGTCAGCGACATCATACTGACCTTTTACGCTGTAGAGAGGGAGCCAACTTGGCGGCAACGGCGAATAGGGTATACGAGATCGGTGATAAGGCCAGCAAACTATTAGCCTGGCTGGAGAAGAAGCGAGAGGGACAAAGGTCGATCGTACGTTTAAAGGACTCAGAGGGGATAGTGCAAACTCGCCCTGCCCTGATAGTAGACCTACTGGCTGATCATTTTCAAACGGTGTATACTCCTGAAACAGCGGTTACGCAGGAAAGGGCGGAGGCGGCTCTTCTTGGAGTACCCACTCCCACCCTGTCGCAAGACGGAGTGGAGGAACTTGAAGCTGATTTGACGACTGAAGAGTTGCAATCGGCTATTGCAGCGTTACACCCAGGAAAGGCACTAGGCCCCAATGGAATACCGATTGAGTGGTACAAGACCATGTCGGAGACACTGGCTACTCCCCTGCTTCACATGTTCGTAGAATGCTTGGGAAAGGGTCAGCTACCACTGGATCAGCGTATGGCAACTATCGTGGCGATCCCGAAACCTGGCAAGCCACCGGAGGACTGCGGATCCTACCGGCCGATTTCCCTCCTCAATGCTGAGAGTAAAATCTTAGCGAAACTATTAGCAAATAGACTATTACCCCACCTTGCCCAACTAATACACCCAGACCAGTCGGGGTTTATGCCTCATAGGAGTACGGCGCTGAATCTCAGACGTCTGCATGGGGTGCTGGCGAGAGCCCCGTTGTTGAGGGAACCCGCGGCAATCCTCTCGTTGGACGCTAAAATGGCTTTTGACTTGGTGGAATGGCAGTACCTATTTGCAGTCCTACGGCATATGGGATTTGGCCCGAAATTCGCCGCGTGGATTGGGCTACTGTACAACGCTCCTGTGGCGCGAGTGACAGCGAATGGCCATGTTTCGAGAGATATTCTGGTGGCAAGGGGAACGAGACAGGGCTGTCTGCTGTCACCTCTGTTATTCGCCCTGGTGCTGGAGCCGTTGGCCACAATCATTAGAACCACCAGGTTGCTGCGAGGAATAACATGGGAGAATGACTGGGAGGACAAAGTGTCGTTGTACGCCGACGATATGTTAATATACCTGACTGATCCGGCAGAGGGGATTCCTGTGTTGTTGGCAATATGCAAGCGACACGGTGCAGCCTCAGGATATAAAATTAACTGGACAAAGTCGGTACTCTACATGCTGCATGGGGTTCCGCCGCGCTTGAATGAGAATTGTCCTCTGTTATTAGAGGAAGTCTCCTTCAAATATTTGGGAATCCGCATCACGCGAGAACCCGGGACCTTTCAAGACATGAATCTGAAACCGCTGCTCGATAGACTTAAAACTGATGTCCGGCATTGGAAGTCACTTCCACTGACGTTGTTGGGGCGGGCGGCGCTGTTTAAAATGATGGCGCTGCCCCGTTTCCTATACGTGTTGGAAAAAACACCGGAAATGGTCCCACCTTCCTTTTTTAAACAGGTATCAGGACAGCTGTCAGGCCTCTTATGGGGGAACCGACCGGTGAGGGTCGCACAGGCGAAGTTAGTTAGAGACTGGTATAGCGGTGGTATCGCGCTCCCGAACTTAGAGCTCTATTATTGGGCGGCTCATCTTAAGGTGATCAACCAGTGGATGCATGCTTCTCAGACCGACCCGGCGTATCTAGCAGACCGGCGACAGCTGGGTACTACTACCATCTTGGCCCCACTCTACAATAAAGGTCTAACTGTGAAATTGGTTGGCCCGACCAAACACACTGTTACTATATGGCACAAAGCACAAAGACGACTACACTGGGAGGGTGTGATCACACGGATGACGCCCCTATGGGACTCCAAAGCCCTGGGGAATCTACGTAAAAGCAAGGGATTTACCCAATGGGACAACATCGGGATCTCCACGGTGGGCGACATGTGGACGAGAGATGGGGTAATTACATTCGAGGCCCTGAGAGAGCAGTATGAACTGAATGTTACTGAAACATACCGGTACATACAGATACGACACGCCTTAATGGCAGCAGTATCACCAGGAACACAGGTCCCAGAGTCGGCGCCTTTAGAGGACCGACTTCTTACAGACTACATGGAGGCTAGCGCCACCTCCCTAACATACCGCAAGCTAGTGAACAATTTGCCTGACCCGCTACAGACACTGAGACGCAAATGGGAGGATGAGCTCGGGGACTTTGATGAGGCGAATTGGAATGCTGCACTAGCGTCGCCTAGAGAGGCCGGAATCTCGGCGAGATTCCGATTAGTACAATTAAAAATACTGCACCGGGTGTATTACACGCGCACGGTCCTTCACAAAATTCAGAGGGCGGAACACCCCTACTGTCTGAGAGGTTGCGGGGAAGAAGGCACACTGTTTCATACACTGTGGTCCTGTCCTAGCATGGTAGAGTACTGGAGGCGAGTGATGCGCACTGTCGCCCAAACCTTGCATCTCCCCATTACTCCTGATCCCAGGGTCTGTCTACTAAATATTTGGGGCCCGAATAACCTGACTCCACAGGGGCGGCAGTGGGCAATCATTGGAATGATGTTGGCAAAGCGGGACATAGCGCAGAAATGGGGGGCTCCAGAAACACCTACTTTGGCGCAATGGTGCAGGAATATGGACATGCTCATGGTTGTGGAACGTGCGGTATATCAACAAAGGGCCAACCCACGTAAATGGAACAAGCTGTGGTTGCCGTGGAACTCCTATAGGGGAGACCTCTGCGATCCGCTACCTGAGGAAGAGGACGTAGATAGCTCAGATGAGGAGGAAGAAGTAGAATAGGTGTGGGAGGCGGGAGGGGGCCATTCACGGTTAAGATGGGTCTTGTGATGTCAATGTGCCAATGATGTGATCGAAACTCGCATATCCTATGAGATGCTAGGTCTTACTCAATATGATGCAATAATGGAATAAAATATCTGCAGTTTTTTTAATGCTACCACAGTTACCACTCTATGCCCGCACAATTGGATGTTAAGTTGAAAAGTTAAAAAGACAAAATCTTGTTGCGCTGCTGGTCGGTGATGGCTGAATGTTGATGCAACACCGACAATGATATGCTATTACATGACAATTCTTCTTTGTGCAACAATAAAAAGATTAAAATAAAAAATAAAAAAAACGTGTCGTGGTCATCATTCTGTAAATTGTAGTCTTAAAGTTCATTTGTTTGGCAGGTCTCTCCATCTCGAAAAACTCCATCCTCTCTAAAATGCTGCTCGCGATGGTAGGGTGTTCTATGCTAAGGAATGCTTCTGTCAGTCCAGGGCAACTCCCTTAGACCAACCAGAACCGTCGACCTAACGTCTTCGGCTGCACCCCAAAGACTTGGGCAACCGCGAACCTACAGCTGAACCCGGATGGTGGTTCGAAAAACAAAAATAAAAAAGTTTCTCAGATGAGAGAGCTGCACTTTCAAAATTTAGCAAAGAAAAGGAAAGTTTTATTTGTCCATAGTTCTCGGCCTCAGATTATAGCGTTGCTTCCCAGATACTGTCTGGTCTTTAAACAGGAGTTCAGGCTCTGTAGTGTCCAATCGATTTGATGGTGGCACAGCTTCTTGCAAGAGATTGTCACTTTCTTTTTCAGAAATCGTTCCTTTCACACGTGCATCACTGAAAGGCAGAAAACGAGGCACAGTCTCAGCCTCAGAGTCAGCAACACCCTCCTGGACCCACCGGTCGTACGGCAGAGGCAAAGGGACCCTCTTGCAATGTACGCCGTGGATCCAGTTCTTTTTGCCTTCCACTCGCACGGCGGATCTCGTTGACAGCAGGACTAGGTGGGGGCCAGTCCAGCGGGGCTGATTATTCTTTGTCCGCTGGAAATTTTTCACCAGAATCCACGAACCAGGATTGATGGTGTGGCCTGGATCTTCAGATATCTAGGCAGAGAATCGTGAACCTGTTGGTGTAAAACACGCAATTTAGCCGTCAATTCGTACAAATAGTCAAGCAGTACAGGGTGTTCGATCTCACTGAATTTTTTCGGCCTTGGCACTCCCCATATGTTGGCCGGGCGGCCGAACACAATTTCATACGGACTAAGTCCCACTCGCGAATGCACAGTCATTCTTGTTGATAGGAGTGCCAAAGGCAGAGCGTCAGGCCATTTAAGACCAGAGCTTGCTTGAATCTTGGCCAATTTCAGTTTTAACGTGCCATTGTAGCACTCTACTAGTCCAGCTGATTAGGGGTGATTTGCAGCGTGAAATTTCTGTTGGATGCCTAGCCCTTCACATACTTTCTTCATCACTCGACCCACAAATTCACTCCCATTGTCACTCCAGACCATTCTCCGCATTCCAAATCTAGGGAAGAACTCTTTCACAAGGGCTTTAGCTGTAGATAAGGCAGTGTTGTCTTTTAGGGGATATGCTTCTACCCATCTTGAAAAGGCACAAACAACAACGAGTACGTATTTCAGATTGTTGCACCTTTCCATGTGGATGAAATCTAGCTGCAAAACCTCGAACGGATACGTTGGAGGCGCAAAATCACCAGCTGGAGTTGGGGTTCCCCTACCACGATTGTATTTCAGACACCATACAATTTTTGACCACGTTCTCTGCACACTTGGGAATTCCAGCATTTTGCCATACTGGAGATAGCACCTTACAAATCCCTTTCACTCTGATGTGAGCCATTCCATGGGTCATTGTAACCACTGCAAGCACGTACGCATCGGGTAACAACCATCGCTGATGCTCTGACAATTCAACCCAACAACCATTTGTATCCAATTTACCTGTACTCTCTCTCCACACACTCAATTCTTTCTCTGTAGCTTCAGCTTGAATAGACTTCACACTCTCTATCGTGTCTTCACACATTCCCACGTCACCAATCCATCTTGCAGGGCCCGCAACATACATTCGACTCATCACATCCCTTGCTGTTTCTTTTGCGACTTCGTCAGCAAATGCATTTCCACGACCAACATCATCAGTCACCTTCTTGTGTGCACTGCATTTCACAATCGCAACTTGCAACGGCAAAGTAAGTGACTCAAGAAGCTCATTCACCAATTGACCATGCTGAATCTTAGTTCCATGCGAAGTCAGAAACCCACGTTCTTTCCACAATCGTCCAAAACTGTGAGCCACACCAAATGCATACTGGCTGTCGGTATATATGGTCACTTTCATTCCTTTTGACAACACACACGCTCTCGTAAGTGCAATCAATTCCGCCGCTTGAGCTGAATTATGTGGGATACGTGCAGCTTCAACAATCGTATGCAAAGTGGTAACAGCATATGCCGCAGTCGTATCTCCATTCGGAAGCTTGAAGCATGAACCATCCACCCATAAGGTACCATCACACTTTGCAAGGGGAGTGTCACTAAGATCTATTCTCCCTTTCGTTTCTTCTTCTGTTCTGAGAAAACAATCATGCTGTTCAGAAGCATCTAACTCTGCTACAATTGGCAACAACGTAGCTGGGTTAAGCGTGTTGCATCTTTTTATGTGCACATGACTCGCTAACAGTGTCAACTCGTAACCTGACAACCGAGCACTAGTTAAGTGCTGTGTCTTGGTTCTGTTTAACAACGTGTCCACTGCATGTGGAACCATCACAATCAATGTATTATTCATGACTAAACCAGCAGACTGTCGAATAGAAACAGCTGCTGCCGCTGTCGCTCTCAAGCAACTCTGCAACGCTTTAGCTACCGGGTCTAAAGTCGACGAAAAATACGCACATGGACGCTGCCTGTTTCCGAACAATTGTGTCAACACCGATAATGCACAACCTTCTTTCTCATGGACATACAATGTAAAGGGCTTACTGTAGTCGGGGGTACCCAACTCAGGAGCCGAACATAATGCATTGCGCAATTCGGAAAAACTTTTCTGACACTCTTCAGACCATGGAAGGGGATTCGGTGTATCTTTACAAGTTAATGCCACCAAAGGTTTGGCCAACAAAGAAAAATTCGGTATCCATTGTCTGCAATATGATGTAATACCCAAGAAAGCACGCACTTCTCTCTGTGTCCTAGGCACACTCAGTTTTGCAATTGCCTGAATTCTTTCTGGGGTCAGTTTTCTTCCCTCCTTCGATAAGAGATGACTTAAGTAGGTCACTTCTTGTCGACAATATTGCAATTTCGAAAGGGACACTTTGTGATGCAAATCAGACAAGTGATGCAACAACGACAACGTGGCTTCTTTACAGATTTTCTCCGTATCTGCAGCAACAAGCAGATCATCAACGTACTGAATAAGGGTAGCGCCATCAGGTAAAACAATCATATCAAACTGTGTTTTTAGAGCTTGACTATATATCGATGGACTTTCACAGTAACCCTGGGGAGCGCGTTTGAAGCGGAAGCTTCGACCTCCTAAACTAAAGCCGGAAATATCCCTGCTCACCTCGGCTATCGGTATGCTGAAGAAAGCATTTTTCAAGTCAATCACTGAGAACCAGGTAGCGGAAGCTGGAATCATAGTCAATAGGGCAGTGATATCAGGGACAACTGGGAATTGTGGCACAACGATTTTATTCACCTCTCTAAGATCAATCACGAACCTGTAAACAGGTGGCTGAGAAGGATCGGTACGCTTCAAAACAGGCAGAACAGGACTATTGCAAACGTTGCCTCTTGTCTCTTCAATTACATCCTTTTCAATCAAATCATAAATGATCACTAGCAATGCTTTTTCACCTTCACTAGAGATCTTGTATTGGGGAATGCGTGGCATTTTAACATTGGCTTTCAATGTCACAACATATGGCGGTATTTCCAAAAGACCCACATCATTAGGACCAGTGGCCCAAAGAACATCAGGGAGAGACGACAATTCTGTCGGAAGTTTATCCTTCGATAAATACATTGGGGAGACCACTTTCTTACCCAGTGTACGTTGCACTCCTGAAGAAGAACAGTACAAAGTCACATACAATCTTTTCAACAGATCTAATCCTAACAAATTTTCACCACAACCTGTCGTCAGAATAAGGGGTGCTTCTAATTCGCAAGGTCCAACAGAAAGGGACATAGGACTAGAAACTAGGTTCCTAACCGGGGCGCCAGAAAAACCTACTGAAACATTTGTTTCACCAGACAAAGGAGCGCCAGGGAGTTTAGAGTGCATAATATAACTCTTTGTAGCACCAGTATCCAACAGAAAAGGCTCTGACACACCTGATGTAATCACCTCAACGTAAGGTCCACTTTGATCTACTGGAACTGAAACAACTCCCTCTCTTTGTCTATGGCTGTCCTAGCAATCATTACCTTCCATATTCTCATCTTCTGCATAGTAGTCATCAGCATAGTACTGAGCTGTCCTACTAAACGCGTTATTCTGCTGATCAAACCTATTCCTTGAATTTTGAGGCGGAAGGGAACGCATGTTCTGGGGGTAGTTTCCACGTCCTCTACCTCTAGGTGCGTGTCAAATACCTCGACCTCTTGCGCTAGAAACACCATTCATACGCTGTAATAAAGCAGGGCAGCTACTTTTAAAATGGCCCTCTTCTTTACAATATGCACACTGATTAGGGCCTACAGGAAAACGTTGTTGAGGATATTCGGTCCTTTGTGCGTTTCTCTGAAACTGCTGAGGCTGCTGATAGTTACTCTGACCACCACGAGGCGGGTATGCCTGCTGTAAAAGAACCTTTGTTTTTAACTCTTTCGTTTCCTTGTCTGCTCTATCTTTCTCATCTTTATCTCTATTTTCATAATACTGTGAAGTAGCCAATATCTGTGCTGAAGAGGAAACGGCCCACAAACTTTCTGAATCTTTTAACTTCTTACACAACTCGGGAAGCAAATTGTGCACGAACTTGTCAACGAACAACCGTTGACCACCTTCTGTACTCATATCTTGACCACAGTGGTCGATAAACGTTTCTTCGAACCTGGTGAAGAAATCAGACACTGTCATCTTTCTTCTGCTTACACGCAGACAATTTGTCCCAATTCACTCGCATCGCAGGCATCAAAGTCTTCATGCAAGTAATTATCCTACCAGGGAGATCTGCTACTAAAGGCTCGGGTTTAGCACCACCAATTTGTTGGTCATTTGCAGCACTAATATTAGCCCATGAGTCACCCTTGATCATGATCCGCATGACGAATCTTTCCCCATAAAGGCTGTGGAACAACATTTCCAAACAACATGTCTATGTCGGCTAAATTCATAATACAGGAGCCTGTAGTCTGTGACAATTCCTTGTAATACCCTGCAGGATTTTTACGGGGATCAGGCAATGTCTGTTTAAGGGCCAAAACATCAGCTCTTTTCCATGGAACATGTACCCAAACGCACTGAAAGTGTGCTGGAACAGCGTCAATATTACGACCCGCATCAGCCTGCACTGCTTCCTTCCATACCGGAGGAACTTCTCTCATTGGATACTGTCTTACCTTCTTTTTAACAGAGGAATCAGACTCAAACAACGACCGAGAAACACCTTCACTCCTAAACGACAACAATGTCGCAACTGCTTTCTTAACATCTCAACCCACAATTGCGCCTTTCCCAAACTCGAACCGTATATGACATAACTCAGGTGGATTGGGCTCCAAATCATTCTCCTCTAAATCCTCACTCAGGAAAGTACACATTTTCTCAAAAACGTATCTCTGTTTTGGTGCTTCCCACTGATGGAAGACATCCATAACAGACTCTAGCTCATATTTCGTCGGTTCCGTAACCCATTTATGTGCCAAATAATTCAATATTTCCTTCTCCCTAGAATCAGGCAGTTGGCTACGTAACTATTTACGCTCTGAGACAGGAGTTACACCTGTTGCTCCAAAGAGAGGATATAGAAGGCTAGCAACAGTGCTAGTCATTCTCTGTCGAACAGAAGAAGTCGATGAAAGGACAGGCGGAAGAGCAGAGTGAGGCAAGGCAGACGCAGAGGCAGTGTCAGGGGGAATACCAGGAGTGGTAGTCGATATAGTGGTCAAAGTTGTAGGAAGTAAAGGCAGAGCAGATGTCAAAATCGGTGGCCCTTGAGGAGGTTGCACCGGAAGAGTAGGAGCCAACTGAAGAGCAGCTGGTGGTTGTGGAGGAACTTGAGGCACAACAATCTGGGGTTGCACGACTAAAGGTTGCGGAGGTGCTGTAGCATTCTGCGCATAAGGGGGTGGTGAACTCAATAAATGCGACATTAGGGGATCTTTTTCAAGTTCTTTTGCTGCATCTAGCTGAAGAGGCGGCAAAACTGGATAACATTTATCGATAACCATTTTACGTTGCCTGTGCAACTGTTCGCTCATCTGTTCTTCTTTGTTATCTTTAAACTGCATAGCAGCTTGTATTATCGAGATACCCTTTTCTCTTTTATTTTTCTTCTCTAATTTAATTTCCTTCTGTTTGGCTTCCTTACGCCACAGGCGGTAAGAGTCAAACATCGCCGGCCGGGCTTTCTTCTTGAAAAGTTTAACTTCTAGATTATCCAGGATTTCCGTGTCAAAGCTACCATATTGGGGCCATTTTAAAACACCATCTTTCCTGGTGTATTTGATCCATACTTCATTATATGTGATGGGGCCTACTCCATGTTTCACATACAGTTCATAGGTTGGAGTTCCAATCGGAGAAACCGGACACAAGTCCTCCAATCGGGAATCCCTATTACAACCAAGACAAAACAAATTTCCAAGTCTGCTAAGACCAGGCATCTTCGCTCTCTAGTCTAGCTTCAAACTTCAAGGTATTATCGATTACGATAGTCTCGTGAATACACGAGTCCCTCGGCTTTGGTACTTGCAAGTTCCAAATCAAAGATCCCAAGGGGATATCCAAAACTAAGAACCAACTATGGACTGGGAGACGCTCCACTTATACTTAACTGAGGTATCGATGACTTTGTAATAAATGAATGTCAAGTCCACTTAGTAGTTAAGATCCTTTATTGCAGGTTCCTTCCAGGTTAGACAGACAGGTTAAGATTGTAAGTAGATAGATAGAAAACCCCACCAGGAGCTCGCTGTTGGTAGCTCAGCCTCAGGTGACTAACTGCCACAACAGGTAATAGAAAGGTACAGTGAGATAGAGTGACAGCCTGGCATTCTATGATGTCATAGATATAGTTGTACTGTCTAGCCAGAGAGGAACAGTGAAGATAGTATTTACTACAGATCCTCTCTCTTTATGGAGTAATAGCAGAACAAAGGAATAATCAGCAACAATACCTCATATGTCCCAGACAGCAAGGAAGTACACATTTTAGAATAACCAAAAGTAGTAGTGTACAACAAAAGATGACTTTAACATGAGGTATTATTATTTGAGAAAAGAACAAAGATTCAGCATTATGACTTCAGCATTATGACATAATATACCACATCCTCTCTCCTTAACAAAAGAGTGAGGTTTTGAAACAAAACTAAGACTACCCTTAACACAACTCTTGATGAAGATATGTCGACACTTAATGTATGACAAAAATACAACTCGAAATCTCACCTAAATGAAGCCCTGGCCAGTAGCCACAAAAAGGTAGACTCAGATAAAACAAAGTGTACAAACATTCTCTACCAATAACAGGAGACGCTTGATCTCCCTTGAAAAGGGTACGCTGCATGGGCGTTGACTACCCAAAAAAAAAACACAAAGCTTCCCCTGAAAAGGGTACACCGCAGAGTAGACAAAATTATCTCTGGGAAAAGGGGCACGAACTAGCCATAAATACTTATGGAACATACTATGGGCGTTGACTACCCGAATTTTTTTTTATATAACCTCCCCTGAATAGGGTACACCGCAGAGTAAACAAAATATCTCTGGGAACAAAGTCATGGAGTAGCTATTAATACTTATGAAACATACTATGGGCGTTGACTACCCAAAAAGAACACATAACCTCCCCTGAAAAGGGTACACCGCAGAGTAAACAAAATATCTCTGGGAAAAGGGGCATGGACTAGCCATAAATACTTATGGAACATACTATGGGCGTTGACTACCCATCAACATCCCCAAACAACCAACCATGGGCATGGACTACCACAGACACCAACGTCCCTATGAGAGGGTACAGCATAGAGTAAAGACTATAACCCTGGGACAAGAGGTGGAGTATGTACTACCCTTAAACACCAAGTACATGGTATGGACTACTCACACCAAAAACACCACCCTTATGTAGGGTACAATTCAGGATACCAACCCTGACTTCATGGATGAACATGCACTATAACATGGGCATGGACTACCCACTCAAAAACATTTTTCCTTAGAAAGAGTACATTACAGAAAACTAGCCCTGACAATAGAAGAGCACACCAAAACGTGGGAAATGGACCACCGACACAGACACTTCCACCAGCATTGACCACCATCACATTATACTACGACACTTTGCAAATAAGCACAAGGAATTTACCATGCTAAAAATACTCTTCTAAACAAAACAAAACTGTGTTATACAATACACATTTAAATGTAAAAATAAACACATTAGGCGTTAAGAACTGCTACATGAATACATTTATAACATAAGCTCCGGTGAGCGACTTCTCACCCGGGTTCTGTGTATACTGTTCTCTGCAGACGCCGCTGAGCTCCCTGCAGTCGCCTTGGACTTCCATCAGACAAGAATAATGTAATCATGACCCAAAAGAAAAGTCTCTTCCACTCGGTTGGTCTAGTCCCGCAATTGACGCTGAAACAAAATTGTTCCTGGTGCTGATTAAAGAATGAGAATGTTCATGTCTCATCGATGGTCGACTCGAAGCATAATGAAATCGTTATTAACAACGTATGCGGCATACTGTCGACACTAATCATTACCTTGACACCGGGATATTGAAGACTTCAGTGTGCGTGTTAAGTTGAGAATACCACAAAGAAACTTCAAGCTTCAACTTCAATACGCTGATCTTGAAGAAGATGGCGGCACGCAGTTACGTGACCGCCGGATGGTTCACGGCCAAGGCGTGCTGAACATAGACCACAGGAAACTGCAGCATGAGAGAAGGCGTGACGTGACAGAAGAGCTTCGCTAACTCCTAGAAGCATTCTATCCACGTCATCAGAAGGACGGCAGACGGGAAGGAGGGAAGATCGCTGCTGGTCAACCGTCGACCAACGGACAACAGCATCTAAGACGGTGAGTAGACGAGCTTGGAATGGGACAGAAAGCTGAGGTCATTCAGTCTTTATATACTGTTTCAACAGTGTAGCGTCCCATTGAATCCGCTTGACAAGAACAGCGCTGGTCCCTGAATGTGCTGACACATACATGCACTGGAAATAAATATAGGTCAATATCGCTGATGCTTTCTTCCAAAGTGCAATGACTGCGCCTGTCCCTGAATGCGCTCACCTGATTTAGCGCTGCGAAGCCAGTGAAGTGTATGTGACGTATCACACTAGACGAATGTCTTTCTTCACATTGTAGGGCACAAAAGTGATGCCTAAACGCCCGCTTCTCCAGACACATTATTTTCAGATGACAGCAGAGATGAGCACGTCCAGTATGTAATAAGTACACTAAACGCATTGGTGCACAAGACTTCCTGGTGCACAGGACTTCTTCAGACACAGACTAATAGCAGACATGAAGGTGAAACACACACCCTGGGTGCAGGCTGTCTAGGTGGAATAGGACACTGGTGGGGTCAGCAGGGCGTTACCTTCTTTATCTTTGAAAACAGAGTCTCTTGTTTATTCTTGATTCTTTGAGTTCCTTCCTTTTACTTGAACAGTCCTTTAAGTAGTCTTTACCACGCGTAGGTTCCTTTTAAAATTCGTCGCCAAGTTGTAATAAATGAATGATGTCAAGTCCACTTAGTAGTTAAGATCCTTTATTGCAGGTTCCTTCCAGGTTAGACAGACAGGTTAAGATTGTAAGTAGATAGATAGAAAACCCCACCAGGAGCTCGCTGTTGGTAGCTCAGCCTCAGGTGACTAACTGCCACAACAGGTAATAGAAAGGTACAGTGAGATAGAGTGACAGCCTGGCATTCTATGATGTCATAGATATAGTTGTACTGTCTAGCCAGAGAGGAACAGTGAAGATAGTATTTACTACAGACTTCACCAGAAGACTCGTCTATCGTTTCGCTCTACCAATCATCAAGGGTCCAAAACAGGGCGATAGTCAGGGCAGCAGTCCTTCGTAGCCGTCGGGAAGCGGGGAACCTCGCAGCAAAGACTTTCGGACCACGTCGACATGCAGGGGTCGATGAAGTGGCGGCCTTCCTCCAGAATTTTCACACAAAGCTCCTCACGAACCTCTGGCTTGGACCGGTACTGCTGAAATCGCCCTACGCTGGGCGCCAACTGAAGTACTGGGTTTTTCAGAACCGGTACTGAACCGGTAACCCAGCGGTGCCAGGGACAACACCCTAAGACTTCGGGTCCTCTCTGTTTCAGACTACAGAAACACAGAGTCTTCTAGGTGAAGTCAAGGATCGAATTTATTGGCTGCAACCAAGTAACAGGTATCCTAGAAGTGCAACACTGTGTATATTCTCAGGAGACTGCTCCAACTTACAAAGCCAGCCTTCTCTTTTTATACAAAATATTATGCTTCAGGCAAACATTCCTAATTTTACAGTTGACCATTCACATATTTTCACTACAAAGAAAAAGCAGAGTCATGATGACAATCCCACATTTCAGTTTGTTCAGCCCACAATCAATTACCCGGCAAGGCCCAGTATTTTCATCAGATCAACGAAACCCCAATAAAAACGGGCACCTCCTCCTTGTAAAGCAAGTCATAAAGTAGGAAACAGGGACAGGTGTGTGCAAGATTAGGCGTGGTTTGTGTGCGATGAAAGGTTTATGGCATGTTGTGCCTTGATACTATCTCGTTCGGCCACTGGGAGAGGAACTGACCGAACAGGTTTGGCCTGGGGCAGTGGAGTCAGCTTGCCCAGGTCGCAGAGAAGTCAGGAAAGGTGTACGTGTCCTTCGGGACCGTGTTTGGCTTTAATCATTGGCCTATGTGAGGGCAACTCACAAAATGGCTGCTGTACACAAAATGGAACCCGAGGGTTCAGGACGAAAACTACGATTTCAAGGTGAAATCGTCACTCGAATATGACGAAAATGCTTGTACATAGTGTACTAGCCATTCTCGGTCTTCTTATATCAAAATCGTCATGGTACGATGATGTTTATGACACAGGTCCAAAATTTTCAGTACCACACCATGGTCCATGCAGGTAACAGTGGTGGGGCCGGGTGGGGGAGGGAGATTTTGAGGGACAATGCTGAGGGATATTGAAATAAAAAATTAACTTTCCTTCTGCATCGTGCCTCGAAATCACCCCCATGAGACCCCACCGATGTTACCTGCACGGACCGCGGCTGAAAGTAATGAATCACCTACACTATCCCTGCAAAAAAACTGCTGGTGGTTCATCAAGAGGCCCTCTGATAATCGTAGAGTGCCACCTTATTTACACTAAAAATCAAGTTAAAATGTGTCCACGGAACTGTATCATTCATTTATTTAGTAGTCCAGACCCTGGCACATAATTAAAAACACACACTCATGTTCTGACCAAAAATTATGAAAGACCAACATGTTTAATTGCTACAATACCTTTAGGGAAAATTCATAGGAGCCAGTTTCTTTTTTATCCAACCAGTTGCAAATCACTGATCATGTCTCACCACCTATCAATATTAGACAGGGGACCAGACAGGGATGTCCCCTATTGCCAATAGTATTTGTGCTGCCTGTAGGGACACTTGCCATCCTAGTAAGGGACGTCCACAAGAACAGGGGAGTTCAACTTGGGCCTTGTAGAAAACTTGTCTCAATATAAGCTGATGACATATTGTTGGTAGGTAAAAGCCCGGAGTCCACCAGATGCACAAAATGGATGCGATTATACAAGTTGGTAAATGGTTGGGACTGGACATAAACTGGTTAAAAACGTTAATGATGCTGATAATATGACAGCACCAGCACTAAACTCTCCATTGCAATGGCATGAGGCACAGACTAGATATCTAGGGATACAGAGTCACTGGGATTTGGATGCGATTATAAAGGACAATTATGGTAAATCTTTCAAGAGCATAGCACCAAAACAAAGATACATAAATCAAACTACCTATTACAGAGGCCGGAAGAACTGCACTGTAGCAATTAAAAGATGATCCTTGAATCCAGTTGATAGAAATAGATCTGATTTATTGAAGATTAGTTGATAATACAGAAATATGTAGGTTCAATAGTAATCCAATTAAAAACCCCACCAGGAGCAAATGGACTCCTGCTCAGCCTCAGATGTAACTGACTCTCAATCCAAGCATACACAATCAGAACCCTATGTGACATCATAGATGCATGCTGAGCAAGATATAACAAACACTTAAGTAGGACAGAGAAAGAGGAAAAGCAGGATGTAACACATCTCCCTTCTTAACAAAAATAAAAACAAAGTAAGAACACAAAACCGTGTGGAAAAGAAGAAGATAGAACATACAACACATACACCGTAAAAATTACTGGACAAGTAAACAGAATGGGTTAAAATAAAGTCTGAGCTCCTCTAAAAACATTAGAGTAACAAAATCCACAGGAATGGAAAAGAATGGATTTGATAAATTAAATACATCTGTAAGACAAATCCACAAGAATGGAAAAGGATGGATTTGATACATAAATAAGAACTTCTCTACATGTTAGATCATTTAACTGATTGAACAACCTCCCTCTCCTAAAAACATCAAACAATTTGAACACCTCTAAAATATTAGAGCACTTACGTGGTTCAATAAATAAGCAACCTATGACTCTTTAAACATCAAACGATGTGAACACCTCTAAATTATCAGAGCACAAATGTGGTTCACATCCCAAAATAAAGCAACCATCCTCTCTTTAAAACATCAAATAATTTGAACACCTCTAAAATATTAGAGCACAAAAGTGGTTCAGAACCTAAAATAGAGCAACATGCAGCTCTTTTAACCTTGAACAAAATGAACACCTCTAACATAGTAGAGCACTAATGTGGTTCAGCAAAGCAGTAAGCTTTTAAGGCTCATCCTCGGATGCAACCTCAAACACATTAAATCTAGAAGCACTATAACTCCTCACATAACATTCTTAAGGCTCATCCTCGGATGCAACCTAAACACATTAACTCAGCAAAACAAGAACACCTTGTAAAATTAATCGAACATCAATTGCAGCACTATAAAATCAAATTGAAAGAAAGGAGCACCTCAAAATTGAGCCTAAATGTGGCCCCGTCAAAATACACATTCAATACATCCCAAAGCATGAATATTTAAATGAAAGTCACTGCAAACAAACATCAGAACAAACCTGCATTCAATAGACTGAATGAGATAAAACTGAGCACCTCAACCAAAGTTGAGCATAAAAATGGCTTACTCCAATAAAGAAACTAACTCACCTGAAATTTGAATTTAAAACAACTGAGCACCTCAACATTAGTTGAGCATAAAAATGGCTCACTCAAATAAACCAAACTAATTCACGACCGGAGTAAATAACTCACAACCTCCAAAACCAATACGCAGCAAATATATGAAACACATGAACATGGTAAAATCACAACATAAAATGTACATGCACAATCTTTTCCACAAAGCACATCTCAAACTGCACCATTTCCCTCCCAAATAAAAAAATTACAATAAAATGAATAAACACACTCCGGTGAGCGATCTCTCACCCGAGGTTGCCACAGAAGTTGAAATCACCGTTCTCCATAAGCCAGTAACAGCCTCCAATGTTCACGATAATCCACGGAGCGGCTTTAACGTTGTAGTTATTGTCTGTCAGTTCCCTCTGTTGCAACATAACAATTATGTCCTAAAAACTGCTTGCATGTCGCTGTAGAAAGAACACTGTCTGCCAGTTCTTTCTTCTTCTGACAAAAAGATCGTTTCCATAGTTCTTTCCTTTTCTGACAAAAAGATCTTTTTTTCCACTTCTGGCAAAAGGATCGTTTCCATAGTAACGATCTACACTCCATTGCATTAATCCAATGTAAAACGATTTAATTACTAAAATGGTGGCACGCATACCACGTCGCACCGGGTGGCTCTCAGCACACCGCTGCTCAAAAACGTGAAGATGCAGCATAACAAACTCCCACTACGTCACAAGGAGCTGTGCAGCTAAGGTAGGCGTTGCGCGTTTCTCGCGCACTTCTTTTCCTTCAAATTAAAGATGACTGTTAAGCATTTCTTGCGCACATTACATTGCGCAGTTAAAATTACATTGATTTGAAATAATATTAATTTGAGCAACTTACAATAACGTTGTTAAAGCCCACACTTGCTCTCCGCACGGCCTCTTAAATCAATTGTGCGCAGTTCTTGAGGTAAAGGCACTGTCGTACAAATTGCTTACCGGTGTAAACTCGTCTCTCCACTTGACCTCAAACAGTTACAAGAAATTCTACTAACGGTGCCTTGTTTACAGTCTTGAACACCAGTCAATGATGTAGAAGCAATACAATAAGCCGATTCCTTAACAGCAGCAAAATGTTGCACATCCATTTCCACATGGTTGATAGCAGACGCCTTTTACCTTTTAACACATGGATGATAGCAGACGCCTTTTCCTATTTAAACATGACAAACATCCAAGTCATGTATGTAAATTCTTTAAAATTCAGGCCAATATAGTTTAAATCATGTAGCAGGAACTCATACACCCTGGGGAAAGAAGCTGTCCAGATCACTAGAGACACTGATGGAGTTTACCAGGGCGCTTTGCTTATTTTACCTTCAATTTTCAAGTTTCTTCAATTGCAGTTGCAGTATTCTTAACTTCTTTAGTTGCAGTAATCCATAGTATCTGACTTTTCCTTCACGCATGGGTTTGTACCTCGTCGCCAAATTTGTAGCAATTAAAAGATGATCCTTGAATCCAGTTGATAGAAATAGATCTGATTTATTGAAGATTAGTTGATAATACAGAAATATGTAGGTTCAATAGTAATCCAATTAAAAACCCCACCAGGAGCAAATGGACTCCTGCTCAGCCTCAGATGTAACTGACTCTCAATCCAAGCATACACAATCAGAACACTATGTGACATCATAGATGCATGCTGAGCAAGATATAACAAACACTAAAGTAGGACAGAGAAAGAGGAAAAGCAGGATGTAACCTGCACTTATCAAAATGGTGATTTTGATGCAACTGTTATAACTCGTGGTTTCTGGTTCTTTTGCAACTTCTTTTTACACTTATATAAAAAATATATATTTTTTCAAACTTTATTTCTAGTTGGGGGGCGCTAGGTGGCGCCAAACCAAGATGGCCGAACTTGTGTGAGGCTCCAGCCAGACCGAGCGCAAACACACGATCCTTCAACATCCTTCCTTGTCAATTCGGCCTGAAACGCACCTCATATTGTGCCCGACGCCGAGACGAACTCAGCGGTGCCTGGCTTATCCGAAACGGACGTCGGGGGCAGGTGCTACGGTGCGGTGTCTCCTGGACCGGTCGCTGGCGCTGGAGCGGAGACTCGCTGACTGCGGGCCGGACTTCCAGGAGAGACCGGGAATATCGGGCCTGCTCGCGGCGGCCGGAAGATCTCTCCTGCCCTGCATCCCTCAGCGCGCCCCGGCGATTGTGTATTGCCTTCAAGGGTGAGCTCCAAACAACAGAGAAGGTACATGTGCCCTGCTGCCCATACCCTGTGCCAACGGAGACCCTGACTGCCTTTGGACCCGCAACACGCTGCTCCCCCGGGGCCTCCATAACCGCCCCCCCCCTGAGGGTCTCTGGCGGCGGCGTCGCGGCCCCCGTCCAAGGACGCCTGATCAGCCTTCACCTTGAGCCGCAACCCGCGGCCCACTGCTCCGGGGCCGGCCGGACCCGCCTGCACTCAGGGATTTCCACATGGTCCAGGTCATTGCAGCCTGCTTCACCTGACCGCCCCTGGGGCCTCCGCGGACGTCCTGGCCCCGTAGGCGGCGGCGACCGGAGGGAACACACACCGCGCCTGCTGTGGCGAGCGGAGCCCCCCCTCCCCCCATTGCGGATCTCTTGTGACTGCGTCGCAGCCCCCCCCCCACCAGGGTCACCCGAACGGACTGCACTTCACGCCGTTGCCCGCGACCTAATGCTCTGAGGCCGGGTGAGCCCACCTGCACATCGGGGCTTCCACGTGGCCCACATCAGCGCTGCCTGATTCACCTGACTGCGACGCGGCTGCCGCCCGGAGGGCCTGCCCCCGCCTGCTCGCCATAGACCTCAGGGAGCTCGGGGGGCCCCTTCTGGCCTAGTGTTTTGGTCTTGAGGCCTACACGCCAGCCGGCTGCGTCGCTGCGGCCGGATCACTGCACTCCAACTCCGCACTCACAGGCCTAACTCTGATCATTCCGTGGGGCACACCTCGCGCTCGCACTGGGACCCGAGTGAAACTGTGCGTTCAGGACACCGGTTGGCCTATCTCTCCGAAGCCTGCGGTGCGCCCGGGTTGAGGGCTCTGCAATTCCGTCAACCCCTGCAGCTCCAGCTTGTCCTCCTACTGTCTTCGACCCTCACACTGGCCTCCTCCTCCGCCGCGACTGCGCGGACTCCTCGGCGCGAAATGGGTCGCACTGACGCCAGACAATCAAAAATTCCCTTTGAATCCAGGAAGACGACCAAGCCGCCGCAGGAGAGGGAGGATAGCCCCACTGCCACTGCTCCCCAGGATGAAGACTGGAAATCACTCCTGTTAGGCATGAGACAGAGCCTCTCCACAATTGATGGCAAGATAGACACCATCAACTCACGCATGGACAGCGTCGTGGCGAAACTTGAGCACCATGACACGCGCCTCAAGGAAGCAGAGGACAGGATCTCTGGGCTGGAAGATGGTGCTACAGCTGCTGGCAGGCAGGTCACTCGGATGGACAGGCTACTGAAAATAATAGCGGACAAGAATGAAGATTTAGAAGCAAGGTCCAGGCGCAACAACGTCCGCGTCCTTGGCCTTGCGGAATCCACCAACACCGGAAAGATGGAGATCTTTATTGAAAACCTTCTTGTGGAATTATTTGGTAAGGAGTCCTTCTCGCAGCACCTCATAGTGGAAAGAGCCCATAGATCCCTCGCTGCCAAGCCCCCCCCGGGTGCTACACCGCGACCCATTATCGCCCGCTTCCTCAATTACAGAGACAGAGATGCGGTGCTGCGCCGGGCGAGAGAGGTTGGAACAGTTACCTATGGCAATACAACGCTTTCCTTTTTCCCTGACTTCACTCCCTCAGTCCAAGAGGCCAGACGCAAATTTGCCGGGGTGAAAAAGAAACTCCAATATCAGGAAATTCCATACGCCATGCTGTATCCAGCCAAGCTGAAGATAACACACCGGGGCTCACAGCATTTTTTCCAAAATCCGCAACAGGTGGAAGACTTCTTAAAACTCCACAAAAAAGACCGCGTCAGGGAAGAAACAGCATCGCGACGCTCTAGGTCTCCATCCCTGATGTCTCAACAGGAGTGATGGACTGAGCTGTCATTGGGTTTTCACTAAAACAGGACTCTGCACGTGGACAGACCGGTCCCCGCTTTTACGGTGAGGTACATGTACTGCTTTCAGCCTAACTGACCTGATATTGTATACTGCGCTCGGTCGCCCACCTCCGTCCCGCACAGGACAGCTAGGATCATACCTGGCGTCCAGCGGGGGGAAGTTAGGAGGTGGTTGGCAGGTCTGGCGCCCCTAGATCACCGTCCCCAATGGGTGATCCCCTACAAACTTTTGTCCTATTCTTAGTTTTGGGGTGGTTAATAGTTGGGTGGGGGGTGGGAGACTTGGAAGCCCGGCCAGTTGGGGATGCCGGTGTGGGTGGGTCTACTTTCCGATTGTTTGCTGAGGCAGCAAATGCTATAGTCACACAGTATATTCATGACATATCTCATGCTGCAACTGTTCTGTTTTACCGGCCTGTTGGGGTTGCCGGTTGTGTTGGACATCTTAAATGTTACAGTCCCGCCAGGGTAGCCGCTGCGGGTTTCCCTGGGACAGGGGGAAATTTAGTGAATAATGTGGTACACGAACTTCTGGGTGTTGCTGATGTGTGCTGTTTGAGACCGACTGCCAAATGCCTGTGCAATGTTCGCATTATGTGGTTGGGATGGGTGACGTGAGTGACTCGCAGCCAAACCAACAATTTCGTCTGTTGGCATGGAATGTGCGTGGGCTGAACGACCCGAGCAAGAAGCGACAGATCCTAGGGTACTTAGATAGACATGGAGTATCTGTTGCAATGTTGCAAGAAACTCACTTGGTGCCGACTGCGTCCCCATTGTTTGCCTCCCGCTGGGCCTCATGCAGGGTGTTTTCATCGTATTCAAATTACTCTAGAGGTGTCACGATACTGGTCAAGAAAGGCTTGGGATTTACCCCATTTGGCACTGAAATGGACTCCAATGGCAGATACTGTATGGTTTGGGGGAGGTTACACTCTCACACTGTCCTACTAGCTTGCTACTATGGGCCCAACATAGACGATCCGGCTACACTCCTCACTCTGTGGGGTAAGATACAAACCTTTGACATTTCTTATGTGATCCTAGGTGGAGACTTTAACACCGCACTGAACCCTTCAGTGGACAGGTCTCATCCCCATTCTACCCATTACGCCCGCACACAGCGCGCCTTACAGAGCATTGTGGAAGACCACCACCTGACTGATGTTTCCCCTTACCTGAGCTGGCGCCTTAATCCCGCGCACCTAACTGACGCGGCCTTTAAAGCGGAACTAGAGCAAGACATAACAGAATTTTTTGACCGCAATGTCACTTCAGTCTCCAGTCTCACTACGGTCTGGGAGGCATTCAAGGTCACTGTGCGGGGATGGTGCATCTCCAAAGGAGGGGGAGTCCTTAAGTCCCTACGAAGTGATCTGCGAAAACTTGAAGCTGAAATAGGCAATCTGGAGAGGGATATATCCCTAGGATTGGGGGGACACATAGCCAAAGCTCGTATACGGGAAAAAATTAATGAATATACTGAGGCAGCCGATAAAGAATGCAAATTTCTGGGGAAGCCCTTTACAGCGCGTATATACGGAGAGGGGGACAGACCGGGCAGAGCGCTTGCGACAGCGGTTAGGCCACCTAGACACAATAATTATGTCACCACACTCCTCGATAGTCACGGCACGCCACAGAGAGACCTCCCTGGACAGCTCCGGGTCCTAACCAACCACTACACTGAGCTCTACACCTCCCACAGACATGTAGCGCTTGTTCTGCCCAACTATCTTGATGACACTGCAATAGCCTGGCTCGGCCCGACCCAACAGAAGTTCCTCCACCTGGAGTTGGAGGTAGACGAAATTAAAGACGCAATCAAGGCCCCAGGCTCTGATGGCCTACCGATAGATTTCTATAAAACCTTTATACACCTGCTGGCCCCGATTCTTAAAACTGTATACTACTCGGCCCTTGAAGACGGCATTTTACCACCCAGTATGCGGGAAGCCCTGATTGCCACCCTGTTGAAGCCTGGTAAACCACCAGAACACTGCGATTCGTACAGGCCTCTTTCATTATTAAATACTGACGTTAAAATACTAGCAAAGGTCTTGGCGACCCGTCTGAACCTTCCGGACCAGGCGGGCTTTGTCCCGAACCGCGCCACCTCTCACAACCTCCGCACCCTTCAGGCAGTGCTACAGGAAATAGACCCCAGATGCGAGGCAGCAGCGGTCTTTCTCGATGCCACAAAGGCTTTTGACTCCCTAGAATGGGACTATCTGCTGGCGCTTCTGGAACGCATGGGAACCCCCTTCAACTTCATTGATTGGATCCGCCTGCTATATCACAAGCCACAGGCTGCGGTCCTCTTAAATGGGGCCCGTTCAAAACCATTTGAGATTCGCAGAGGCACTAGACAGGGGTGCCCTCTCTCCCCTGTCCTTTTTGCAATAGCGATTGAGCCTTTAGCGGCCAAACTCCGGCAACACCACAATCACCGATCCCTTATCTACCCGGAAAGGCAACTACTCATATCATTATATGCTGATGATATGACTCTCTATATCCATAAACCACAAGAAAATTTGAACCCGATCTTACGCGAGATAACTAAATTTGGCGCCATCGCGGGAGTACAGATAAATTGGGCAAAGTCGGCCCTATTTCCCCTTACGGACAAGACTCAGAAGTTCCCTCTCGACTACCCACTTATGTGGGAAGGTGATGAACTTAAGTATTTAGGGATCAATATCACTAGGAATCGGGAAACCCTTATACGTGCTAATTACGGGCCTGTCATGGATAAACTGATTGATAGCGTCACTAAATGGATACACCTTCCTCTATCTATGGCGGGACGTATCTCCTTAATTAAGATGGTGGTACTCCCGAAGTTGCTATACCTCTTTACCAATATACCTTACAGTCCAGGTGCGCATTTCTTTCGGGTCCTGGACTCCCAAATGTCTCGACTTATTTGGGGAGGGAAGCAGGCTAGAGTCGGACTAAAAACTCTCATGCTCCCCTACCATCAGGGGGGATTTGATGTGCCAAATTTCCGCCTCTACTATGATTGTGCGCAAGGACATTTTGCCGCGAACTGGCTCCACCCTCCTCCTTTCATAGCACACCTGGCTGTGGAAGATGGATACATGCGGCCCGAAAAGCCCTCGGGCTATCTTTATACGGCCTCCTGAGTGATTGATCGCGATCCCACGACGGTGGACTGCACTGTGCAGGCTTGGCGCCGGATAATGGCACGCATGGGCGTTACTATCCTATACTCCCCCCGCATGCTCTTAGCACATGACCCTAGACTAAGCGTTGCCGGTGAGGAACTAGGTCGCAAGATGCTTACTAAATTGGCGCTATACACGTGGGGAGATTTGTACATACAGGGCCGATTCCGGTCGGCTGCGCAATTCTTTGGGACGCACGCACCCTCAATCATGGACACATTCCTTTACACGAGATTGCGGCAGAATGTCCATGCGGTCACCCCAGACTTCCCTCACGAGCCGGAAATCGTGGCCCCCTTACACGCTCTTCTACTCTCTGATACCCCAAAACATGTAGTCTCCATGCTGTACAAGCAATCGTATGCGGCCCTCAACCCCCCTTCTCTAAGAGCCAGACGGGATTGGGATGCTGACCTAGGTGCCCCCCTCTCGGACGAACAATGGGAGGAAAGCTGCTCCCACACGAATGCAGTAACTGGCAATGCCTGCCTTCGGCTGGTTCACTTTAAATTCCTGCTCCGGATCTATCATACTCCCGCCAAAATGTGCCGATTTGGGTTACGTGCAGATGACAGGTGTCTTCGATGCAAGAAGGCTGGTGCTGACTTCCTTCACCTGGCCTGGACGTGCCAGGAGGTGGCATTGTACTGGGTGGAGGTGTTTCAAGCTATGTCCGAGATGGTGTGCATGGCGGTCGCCCCCTGCCCCAAAATAGCCCTACTGGGCCAATCTTTTTCGCCGCTCAAGGCGCACCGGAAATTCTTCGCGCAGGGATTCTTACTGGCAAAACGCCAACTAGCTTGCAGATGGGGGCGCGGACGAGCCCCCAAATTTAAGACTTGGCTGTCTACTATGTCTACTTGGCAAGATCAACTTCACAATTACGCTGACTTGTTACCCCACAAAATGCGTCCCAAGGACTTGTGGGGCCCCCTTAGCGCTTACCTTCTCCGGACTCAGGAGGAAGACCCGGAAGTTCTGAGCCGACAAGAGTCTCCGGCCCGCTCAGACCCCCCGAACACGCACGATGACGGGCCTGACCCCCGATGAATCATCCCCATTGGACCTCCCCTTCCCCCCTCCCCCACATACCCCCCGGCCTACTCTCCACCGCGCTGCCAGTATACCGAGTTAATTGGGGCCAGTCGGGTGATGGGTGGCGTAGCCTCAGTAGCGACTCCCCGGAGGGATCCTGATTACCCATCCAATTTGGAACGTGTGGAGGCCCCCTGACCGTTCTCCCATCCCCTATTGGGACAATGGCCCACGTGCGCAGGCATTGCGGTCGCGCGATATAGGTACAGACAGCGCACTTTTCAGCCAACACTTGCGATTCCAAACTACACTCTCACCATCCCCACACCTGTTCCAAGTAGCTATATGGTTGCAGAGCAGTCCTGATCCGACACCGACCTGCTTTAATGCGGGATCACTACGCTCATCTGCGCTACCCCGTGCATTCCTCTGCAACACACAATATATCTGGTGTCCACGGTTGTGGATGGGTTAGGACACATTGATTTTCCCAGAGATTCAATATCATAGTTGGGGGGGAGGGTGTGGGAGGGGGGGGGAGTTACACGAAAATGACCTCAGTTGTTGCACGTTTACTCTGAAAACTCACAGGTGAAACTCAATGCAGTCTGACGATTCAACATGTGACTTTTCTCATATTACGACGCGGCCGGCCCGGATGGGTTGTAGGCTACACGCTGTGTTAACTAATTGCACTTCTCCACACCGTCCTGGCAATGTTGAATCCAGTTATTGCTGCCGGCCTTCATGCAAGGTTGTAGGCGTGAAGCTGTGTATTAATTACTTGAACCAAATAAAGGTCTTTAAAACAAAAAACAAAAACAAAAAACTTTATTTCTAGTTTTACACAATAACAAACAATCGGCGTGCAACCTAAGCAGCAACGAGAATCATGAAGTCTTTGATTATGGTGGTACAGTTCAAGAGGTCGGACCAGTTGCTGCACATCCCTTCCACAATAAAAGCATAGCATTATAAACTGACATTCACCCACATCTCGCATCCATGCTAAAACCTCAGGCACCCGGGTCCCCATCCACACAATAGCAATTCTGTGCCGGGCTAGCACTAATAGTAATTGCTGCAGTCTGTATACTATCTTGCCTTGCCTTTTAGGTTTCCATATTTACCCCATTAGGCTACGGGCAGGTGTAAATTGTAATCGCCTATTCACGCTGCCTCTGATCTCTTCCATCACCTCTATCCGTAAGCTTCTAACCTCAGGACATTCCCAGGCCAGATGCAGAAAATTAGCCCCCTCCCTACGACACCTAGGGCATATGTCGGACCTGTTTGCGGACATGCGCTGTAGTCTATCTGGGGTCATATATGTGGTTGTATGTCGTTTCTACGCATTCAGTTGCAACGCATGCCTTTACCACGGAATGTTTTTTTTAACGCATAACCTTTTCCATGAATATTCCTTTACCACGCATAGATTAACAACGATGGTAAGGGCATACTCTTTGGAAAGGTTATACCCCTCCCCTGTAGCCTTAGGTGTCCCCCAGCCCCCAAACCTACATCTATTTATGCCTGCCCTTAACCCTCAATCTTTTTTTTTTTTAAATTCCCCTTACCTCTTCACGTCGTCGTCTCTTCTCCTTCATCTTCATTGATGACGTCCTACGTCGTAAAGAGGAAGCTTCTTTCCGTTTCCTCTCTAACGACGCCGATCGCTGATTGTCTCCACTTTGCTTTGTTATTTCTTTTTCTTTTTTTATGGGGGGAGGGAGACCTCCCCAACCCCCCTTTTTATTCTAACTTTTGTTTTTTAAGGGTGGAGGCCCCTGATGTCCCCCTTTTTTTTCCTTTAACACACATGTCTTTACTATGCATCTCGTAATAAAGGTATACGTGGTAAAGGCTTTCGTGGTAACCACACATGCCTTCTAATGCATGCGTGGTAAAGCCTTTTGTGGAAACGGCCACGTTATATTGGCCGTTTCCCCATATATGTGTGGTGTAAGTAATTCTAGTGGATTAACCGGAATCGGGCATTACGGGAGACCGAGTGTGTAAGTACACCCACCGTCTTCCAGTCCTTGTCCTCCAGCAGTACCTCAAGGTCAGCGTTCCAAGTAGCAAATACCACAGGGGGAGGGGGACTGGCAGGGACTGCCAGTGGTTCCCAAACTGTGCGCCGCGGCGCCCTGGTGCGGCGTTATCAGTAGCCAGGGGCGCCGCTCCTTTGGGAATAAATCTGTCATGTGTCAGCCCATTTGCAGGGGTACAGTCTTCTCCTTCCTTTTCTGAGAGGATTAAAAGGACAAAAGAGGAGGCTGAGGTGCGGGCCACGTGCAAGAGAAAGATGCTTTGTTTCTGCTGCATTTTCATTTCAAAGCTTTATTCGACTTTTGGTCATAAAAGCAAACTTCCTAACCATTATACATTAAATACTAGACATAAAAACAATTAATTAAAAACATATTAAACAGAAAAGTCGAATGCTGATAAGATCTAAAATATGTAGTCATACGTTAAAATTCATTTAGAAAAAGTTTAAAAACATACGTTATTAAAGGAGGCAGTTATTAATACATATTAGCTAGTAGGCTTTAGCAGCACGTAATCTTATTACCCACGCCCAGGCCAAAAATTTTGCTACGCCTGTTGCCAGTAATGTTGAGGAATCAGATGTTAAGATTCTGAGAGCTTGCGAGCAACAGCGAGTGCCCATATTTTTACAAACTGGTTTTAACCATTTTCGCCGGGGGGTGACATATAAGGGGCAGACAAAAAACAAATGTGCAATGTCTTCTATTTGATTTTTACAATAATCGCAGTGAGGATCCTGCGATGAAGACCAGTTTTGTCTGAAGGCATTCACTGGGAGTGTTCCCACACGAAATTGGAAATATAGTTTCCTATCAAATGGACGTTCAATTAAGTCCCAATATTTTTCATATAATGGAAGTTGTTTAAAGTCCAAAAAGCGAGATGACAGGGTAGATTGCAGGCCTTTACGATACATTGTAACATATACCGAGTCCCAATAAATGGCCTTCATTTGCTTTTTTGTTGGGAATAAGGCAACATCCTTGTTGCCCCACAAATGGTCTAGGCCCAGTTTCCCTAGTGTACCCCGGAGCTCTTTTAGCCAAATAATGCAGTGAAATCGGTCAAAATTCACAACATCAAGAAAAGCTGATGCATAGTGGCTTAATTCTGGGGTTACCATTAGGCGCCTCCAATACAACAAAGGGCGTAGGCGAGCAATATCTTCAATGTTTCTCCTGCCTAATTCCATCTTTAGTGGGATTATAGGGGTGCTCTGTGGGGCCCCAACAAGCCCTCGCAAAAATCTATTTTCCGCCCGCCCCAAATTACCTAGGTTCGAAAATCCCCATAGTTCAGACCCATATAAGCATGCACTCAGTACCTTCATACTGTAAATTTCAAGCGCACAGTTAATGGGTCTTGTCAAAGATGTATTATGTTTAATGGAGACCGCACCTGCTAGCTGATTAAATTTTAGTAATGCCATGTCAGTGTGTGATTTCCATTTCATATCATGTTGGAGAATAATGCCCAGGTAAGTAAAGGCATCTACCCTTTCCAGTGGTTCGCCCTTAAATTTTATTACCCCCCTGAAAGCCGATTGGGAACTTAGACACATAAATTTAGTTTTACTAGTGTTTAATTCCAAGCCACGGCTGTCACAAAAGTCCCCAAAAGCGTCAACCGCTTTCTGCATGCCACTAGGCGTGCGTGATAGCAAAAGCGTATCGTCCGCGAACATTAGTACGGGGACGTGTACACCTGCTACCAATGGGGCGTCAGTAGGGGATTTATTTAAGTATTCCACAATTCCATTAATGTAGATTGAAAAGAGCGTTGGGGCCAGAACACATCCTTGTCTCACCCCCCGTTCAACTGGAAAAGGGGCCGTCACTTCCCCCTGTTTGCCCCACCTTATTTTTGCAAAATTATTTTCGTGAAGGCGGACAAGTAAAGTAAGGAGCTCTCCACTAATTCCCACATTGGCCAATGTTTCCCACAGTTTTTCTCTCGGGACCAGATCAAATGCGGCTTTTAGGTCCACAAAGACTGCATACAGTCTACTATTTCGGAGTGTAACATTTCTCCAGTAGATGGCTAGGAAATAAAAAACTTGGTCAACACTGCTGGTCAAAGGGCGAAAGCCCGCTTGGAATGGCGACAATGTGTTGGGCTGCTACACGGTCACCCTACCCACCACAGCGCGGGGACACGCCTTGGGCGTAAACCAGGCGCTTTACAAAACTCCCTAATAATAATAATAATAATATATTTTGGTCTTCGATCCACTGCTGTAATTTGTTCTGGACCAATCGACCCATTATTTTCTGTGCGGTGTCAATTAAGCTAATGGGTCTATAATTTTTTGCCTGTGTTTTATCCCCCTTTTTGAATATTGGAATAATTTCAGCCCCTTTCCACGAGGGAGGGACTTCTCCACCCATGGCTATTGCATTGGCCAACCAAGTAAAATATGTACACCATGATGGCCGGTCAGATAAAAAAACATCTGCTGGGATGCCATCCATGCCTGGTGCTTTTCCGCATGACACGCAGTCGAGCGCCAGGTAAACCTCCTTTTCAGTAAATATTTGAGCTTTATAAAAGACAGTTTCGGGGAGAGATATGGCTGCATATCTCGGGTTTCTAGCATACTGAGGTTGGAAAAAGTCATTCCATCCTTCCTGAGACACATGGTTTTGTGGTTGGGCTGCCACCCCACATCTGTTCCATTTAACCAGGGCCCAAAACTGCTTTGAATCCTTATTAGTACAAGCCTGTTTTAGCTCGCTCCAACCCTCCTCGTCCCAGCGCCTCTTAGATTGCTTTTGTGTCTGCCTATAGATGTCTCTTGCCTTTCTAACGGCCATAGGGTTTCCTGTTTTCAATTCTTTACTTAGATTTTGCCTTGCTAGTCTGCAGTTTTTATCATACCAGCCTTTAACGGGTTGGGATTTTTTAGAAACAGTAGGATCTACTGTTTTAAGAAAAAAGCTTTGGAGTTTAATAAACAAATTTTTGTGGGCCTCCATCATGTATTCCACGAAGTTAGAATTCCCATAGAGCGATTTGATAGCACTAACCTCGTCTTTTACTAAATTTTTCAACTGTTCTAATTTCCTTTCATTCCCTAGCAGCGTTCCCCATTTCAGATGTCTTTGGTTATTAGAGCACACAACATTTTGTGTTATCATCTGCTTATTATTTATGGGTGCATTAGCTTCATAATAGGGGTGAAATATCATATACAGAGGATGGTGGTCACTCTCCAAGCGTGGTACAACTGCCATGTCTATTAATTTGGACCATGCTCTTACATCGATTAGAAAATAATCGATCCTGCTAGTTGCACGACCGTTGTCAAAGGTAAAGTTTCCATTTAAATCAGAATGTGTCCTCCCATTCGTGGCTCTTAATCCTCTGGAGAGGCAGAGACTCTTAATCCTGATAACCGTGGCACTCCATCTTTTTATAGGGGGAATCTCTAGTTGCGGTATTCCCCACCTGCTATCTTCCTCCTCCGTTAGACTTCTATCCTCTTCTCCCAGGGGCTCAAAAGTTGAATTGAAATCACCACCCACAACAACATGGGAGTTAGGTGGAAGAATTTCAAAATCTTGTTCTAATGTTGTGAAAACCTCAGATGGAATACCTGTACCAACCCCCCTAGCATAGAGATTATACAAAGATACCTCTTGCCCGTTGGGCCATCTAATATTCAGTGCTAGGATGTGGTTGGATATTATGAATCTTTGTGATATGGTGCAAGTCAATGCTTGGCGAACCCATATCAGCAGTCCTCCAGAAGGACGCCCCTTTTCTCCTCTGATTGCAGGTTTATAAAAGTTTAAGTACCCCATACGAAATACAGGGTTAATTGACCAAGTTTCTTGCATCATAACTATGTCATGTCTGTCAATATAGTCCCCCCATTCGGGAGCTAAAAGCTTATTCACTATTCCTGCCACATTCCAGGATATGAAGGTCAGTGGTCGTTCTCCTAGTGTTGAACCAAGTGTTAATGTCACCTCCCTACGTTCCCTAGGGTCCTTAATTATCAATTCCCCCTGCTCAGGCCTTATATCATCTCCAGCTATTCGGCTATTATCAGTTGAACCATCTAGCCCTGTTATAAGTGTATTGCTGTTTACAATTATAGGGGCCTTATGGTCTAGTGGTCGGTTTTTTATATAATGATATGGTGAATTATCTGGTTGGCACCTTGGATTAATCGACTGATGTTTCGCCCTTTGTCCTTTATCTCTTGTGAGTCAGTCGCACTCATTCAGATTGGATAATGGTGAGAATCTATTATCTAGATTTAGTCCCCATACATTTGGTAGACCCTCCCTTGTTCTTCTACCGGCCAATGTTGACCATTTGGTTCGCAGAACACTCGGTTTTGAAGACAAACCTTTCCTATTGTAGAAAAAGTCCAGGGAGAGTGGGATTAGTCCTGCCGTTCTCCGTTGAGGGGGAAATAGATTGTTCAGGATTTCCGGCAACACTTCGGGACTTTTAAGATTCACAACCACACAATCCCCAGGAAATTTCTTGTTCCCACTCCCTATCCATTTTACCCGTTTTGCAGTTAGCAGATCTTCTGCCAACTTATGTTTACCCCCGGGACCCATATGCATGTTGTTGCTTAGCCATTGTAATGCCTTATTTAGTAATGAATCCGGATGTTCTATCTGTCCTGTATTTAGAGGGGGGACATTGGCGAGTACCAGAATAAGGGGTGAAGCTTCAACAATTAGCTCCACGGAATTATTTTCCAGATTGGATCCCTGCAGTGTACAGTCCCCTGCAGGATCTGTGGGGACAGCACCAGGGAGATTAATTTGTTCTGGGCCAGACTTCTGATGGGTTTGTGGCGGCTCTTCTACCACTAGGTTTGCAATTTCTAATGGAGGATTTTCGGCAAGTTTTTCTTTAAGGGTTGTCGCTATCTCCTCCACTCTATCATGTGTTATTTTTAAATTAGCCTCCATTTTATTTATTTTAGCAGTAAGATGATCAATTTTTGACAGTAAGGGTTTTACTAGTTGACTTAGCTTAATGTCCAGCATACCCATAATTTTTCTTAATATACCATCATCCCACCCATGTCTCACATCTCCTTCACCCACATTCCCATCTACGATAATCTTGTTAGGCGGGGTGGCTGGCCTTTTCCTACTTGATCTTAGCCCCTCCCTTTTTGAGGCAGCCTTAGAAGTAACTTTTGTTACTCTCGGGGCCGGAACAGGGGGCGGTGGAGAACTTGAATCTATTACCTCTATATCTGGGGCTGGGTCATGCAGAGAAACATCTAGAGCCCCCACTATCGCTTCCACATTAGTAACTAGATTTTCCTCAAGTGACATATTTTGTGAAAGCCCCACACCCGGCCCAAGTGGAGCTGGAGATAAGTCAATTGGGGTATCTAGCAATATTAAGTCAGTTTGTAAATTCTCATTTTCAGGCAGAGTCAAGGGGGTACCTAGGCCCAACGAGGACCTTCGTTCATTGTTAATTTTTTCAACAACTTGTACCAGGTAATTATCCATGGTGTTGGTCGGGGCGATGACATTCCTTGGCTTAGACATTGATATTGTTATTTTTGCCTTGAAACGGATGTAAACAGTATAGTTAGTAAAGATAAACAGGCTTCTTTACCTTCCTTTGTGGCTTTTTCAAATGACCTGGTTCAGAGCAGGCAAGTAGAAACGGTAAGGACCAATCTACTTTTAAACATTAAAGGTGGATCGGATATCCCGATAGTCTGAGTGGTGGTTCTTATCAGATCTGTGCAATAGATGACAGGGGGGGGGGCGTCCCGTCACCTTAGGTCCCCTGAGGGCCACAGAGGGCCCGCCCTTTGCCCGGGCTTAGCCCCGGGCACTGCCCCGCGCGCGGTACCGCGACGCGGGAAGTCCAGCCCCCTTAACGGCGCCTCCGGGCGCTAAGCCTCAACGCGACTTCCGGGCCAGTCGCGGAGGCTTCTGGGGGCTGTAGTCTCTACTCCCCCGCTCTGCGGCAGTCCCGGTGTTCGAGGGCTGCGGCGGGGGGAGGAGACAGCTGGTGCAGCAGGAGACAGGCAGCAACTTCGGTCGGGACCCCAGACAAGGCACAGGCAGGTCCGAACTCCAGGCGGCGTGCAGGTAGGCTTGATACAGTGGCACCCGCTCTGCCGCAAGTCCAGCCCCTTTAACGGCGCCTCCGGGCGCTAAGCCTCAACGCGACTTCCGGGCCAGTCGCGGAGGCTTCTGGGGGCTGTAGTCTCTACTCCCCCGCTCTGCGGCAGTCCCGGTGTTCGAGGGCTGCGGCGGGGGGAGGAGACAGCTGGTGCAGCAGGAGACAGGCAGCAACTTCGGTTGGGACCCCAGACAAGGCACAGGCAGGTCCGAACTCCAGGCGGCGTGCAGGTAGGCTTGATACAGTGGCTGCATGAAGAGAATTCATCTGCCCTAGTAACTGTAGTGCAACCTCTTGGCCTTAGCACAGAGGACGGGCTCTGAGCCTTTGGTCTCCACCTTTCTCTTTTTTTCTCTCCCCTTATCTTTTCTTTCTCGTTTCACTCACCCCTCCCACTGTTTTTCTCCCCTTGCTGTCTTCTACTCTCGCCCCTTCACTCACTTTATCTCTTTTGTTTCTCTTTCTCTCTCTTTCAGTTCTCTCTGTCTCTCTTTATACACTTTTCTTTGCCCTCGTGTTTCTCTACCCCTGTCTTTCTTCTCCTTTTATAGCGCACCGATGGCCTTTTTCCCATGGTGGCCCCTGCTAACTATAATTAGTTTTTACTTCAGTTAAATGATCCACGGAAATTCTTTTTTTTTTTTTAATGAACCAATAGAATCCAGCAGATTACTAATAGCTGTACGTCAAAGCTGATACAACTATATTGTTCAGGTAGAAACAGGAATTTTCATTATAATCGAACTGCCCAGCACATGAAGCCAGCCTGAGAGTTTTTATGTTCGGTATTTGCATTTTAATTATCACATTTAAGAGCGGGAGGTTGACACTTTGTATAGAGCTGTTGCATGTAACCATGCACGAACTCCAAGAGCCTCATGTAATATGGAACCTTTAGTCAATCTTAGCTTTTTAGCCATCATAACTTTGAATTTTGGTACTCATTGGGTTGTTTACTCTTATCTTTATGTACATCTATCACTGAATTTAAGTTTAGCTGCTGAACATAGCGTACCTTCATTTGTTTTTAAAAGGATTTTTCTCTATTATGACGCCAGACATATTTTCTACAACTTGCCAGAAAATCAGTATCATACATATCATGACAGACTCCATCATCCTGTATACATGGGTTATATACAGAAGGGGGATGGGAGCACACTGCTTTACCTCCCAGCACAGTTCGCCCCTTTGCATCCTGGTAAATGCAGTTCAATTTAAATGCTTAACTTGAAGTTTTGCAGAGTGTTTCACCAAAGTTGGTGCATGTTAGTGCTGTTAATCTCTAGACACTCGGGTGCAGCTGAAATAAGACGGAAACCAGACCAGCTAACCCACAGCAGGTCAAAAACTGTCTGTGTGTGCCATGTAAATATGCCCCAACTTTCTTTTTTTGTTCTTAGTCCTTTTCTTGGTTCCCCTGGAGCAGTCACTCTGTTGAGAGGCTTAGAGTCATGTCAGCATGGTGCATGATGGCAAACCACCAGAATCCAAATCAACACGGCATCCTGAACAGAATTATGATATGGTTAGTGCTCGAAATTGAAACACACAGAAATGTGGCAGAGTTCATCAAACTCTAAATCAGACCCATAGTCTCGCGAAATTTTAGAAGCATACATTGCTGCCTTCTGCTGGGGGAAACAACAGAAAAAGTGCAAGAAAGAGTGGAGGAAAGACACAGAGGACACAGGAGAGTGAAAGGGGGGATTGAGATGAGGGTAAAACACGAGTGAAAAACAGAGGAAAGACACAGGAGAGTGAAGGGGGAGCTTGAAATGATTGGGAAACAGAAAACGTGCAGGAAAGATTGGAGGAATGACACCGAGGACACAGGAGAGTGAAAGGGGGGGGGGATTGAGATGAGAGTAAAAAACGGAGGAAAGACACAAAAGGAGAGTTAAGGGGTTGCTTGAAATGAGGGAGAAACGACAGAAAAAGTGCAAGAAAGAGTGGAGGAAAGACATAGAGGACACAGGAGAGTGAAAGGGCGAGATTGAGGTGATTGGGAAACGACAAACAAAGTGCAAGAAAGATTGGAGGCTGGTCTTGCTTACATCCCCCACCCGCCCACTGGTAAAAAAATGGTGGGGAGCCACAGCCAACTGCCAATTAGGTCAAGGGAGCCACGGGTTAAAAAAGTTTGGGAACCACTGGCCTATACAGTAGTGATATGAGGCGACTACCCTCCCCGCAAGTAGAATAACTAGTGTCTGCGTAAGCTGTGGGATCGCTGGGTACGTAGGCCATACTTCTTTAAAAATGTTAGCTAGGGCTGCGTATTGTATATATTGTCCCTGCCCCAAGTCAAAGTGGTCACAAGCTTGTTCAAATGTAATAAAGCTTTCACCCGGCTACAGATCCGCCAATACACGGCAACTCCCCTCTCATCAAGCCGGGAATGTCATATTGGACAGCACCCTTTTAACAGGGGCAATGTCCCACACAGATAGCACCCGATGGAATGGGGCACGTTTTAAGATGCGCACCACAAAAGTTTGCCAGATGCACGCAGTCTGTCTCACCATATATGGCACTTCGGCTGAGGTGCCCGCACCCTGCAAGAAGAGGGACGTCAAATCAGTATCCTGTAGTCTACCCTGGAGCAACCTTTTTTCCCAATTATTCCTGCTGCAAACCATCTCGCTGCATGCTGTCGATGAGCAGCATCAGGTGACCTGACCTGGTCAGACCCGGTCGCTCCTCCCGCCGCGTGGCCCACCCCGAGTGTGCCCGGCCTCCTCCTGCTGCCTAGAGAGTTCTGCCCCTGCTGGTTTGGCCCCCTGACCCTGCCTGCCCTCTGTGCCTGCTTCGTGTTTTGGTAACTTGTATCGCCGTCCTTCCCGCATTGTATTTTATATTGATTCCGTCGTCCTCTGTGCCTGCCTCGTTTACTGTACTTGTATTTTGTTTCCTTCGTCGTTTTTTCGCATTGTACTTTATTTGTCCCGTTGTCACTGCTTGTTCCCTGCCCCACCACACTCCCTGCTGCTGCTCCCCCGCGGCCCCACCCACGCTCCCTCCAACATCACCGCACCGCTCCCCCCCACTCGCCACCCCGCTCCCTCCTCCCAGCTGCTCCTCCCTCCCACAAGGGTTCATAAGGCGAGGCTCACGGGCGAGGAGCTGTGACCTGACATGACCTGGTCAGACCCGGTCGCTCCTCCCGCCGCGTGGCCCACCCCGAGTGTGCCCGGCCTCCTCCTGCTGCCTAGAGAGTTCTGCCCCTGCTGGTTTGGCCCCCTGACCCTGCCTGCCCTCTGTGCCTGCTTCATGTTTTGGTAACTTGTATCGCCATCCTTCCCGCATTGTATTTTACATTGATTCCGTCGTCCTCTGTGCCTGCCTCGTTTACTGTACTTGTATTTTGTTTCCTTCGTCGTTTTTTCGCATTCTACTTTATTTGTCCCTTTGTCACTGCTTGTTCCCTGCCCCACCCCGCTCCCTGCCGCTGCTCCCCCGTGGCCCCACCCACGCTCCCTCCAGCATCACTGCACCGCTCCCCCCCACTCGCCACCCCTCTCCCGCCTCCCAGCTGCTCTTCCCACGCCCCGCCCCCCCAACTCTCCATTTATGGCAGAGTGCATGCGTACGCGCAGCGTTGACGCGCAGTGGGCGCGTCGATTGTGCGCCGAAGGCGCGCCAAAGGTAAGCCCGTCCGCGCCCGGACCGCGCCCAGCGCCAGGAACCCTGGCCCCCGCAGCTGCCAGCACACCCGCCGGACTTACGACGCCACCACCCTCAACGCACTCAACACCGGCCGGATCCCCGGCTGCCACCGAGCCACCCCAGGACGCATCCACGGACCCTTCACCTGCCAATCCTGCAAGTTCTCCTGCACCCGGACCTTCACCGCACCCGCCAAGCCGAGCACCAGCAGCAACCACCTGAAGTGCATCCTGCTCAACACCCGCTCTGTCCACAGACACACCGTCGAACTCTGGAACCTCCTCGACTCCACATCTCCAGACGTCGCCTTCCTCACGGAAACATGGATGAACGCCTCCTCAGCGCCCGACATCGCCATCGCCATCCCGGACGGATACAAGATCACCCGGAGGGACCGCGTCAACCAGACCGGAGGAGGCATCGCCATCGTCCACAAGAACACCATCCGCATCACGACCAACTCCGACGACACCCTCACAGCCGCCGAACACCTGCACTTCCAGATACACACTGACCCCAAGACCACCCTCAGAGGCACCCTCATCTACAGACCCCCGGGACCATGCACACAATTCAGCGAAGACATCGCCGACTTCATCAGCCCGCACGCCCTCCCCTCCGCTGACTACATCCTCCTAGGGGACCTCAACTTCCACCTAGAGAACAGCAATGACCGCAACACCACCACCCTGCTGGACAACCTCGCCAACCTCGGACTCAAGCAACTGGTGACCACCCCCACCCACTATGCCGGCCACACGCTTGACCCCGTCTTCTCCTCCAGCAAGGACATCTCCTTCAGCCACATCACCGGACTCCACTGGACAGACCACAGCTGCGTCCACTTCAGCTTCAGTAGGACCACCACGCACCACCACCCGCAACAGGTTCCCCGCAGAAGCTGGAACAAGATCACCACCGACCAACTCACCACATCCCTGAGCCAGAACCCTCCCGCCAGCTCAACGAACCCTAAGCAAGCCGCCGACAACCTCACAAGATGGATCACCAACTGCGCAGACGACCTCGCTCCACTGAAGGCCCCCCCCGTCAGACCCGGCAGCAAGAAAGCATCCTGGTTCACTGACGAACTCAAGAGCTCCAAGAAGAACTGCCGGGCCCTCGAGAAAGCCTGGCGCAGAGACCCGACTACAGACAACATGACCACCCTCAAGCACGCCACCCGAAAACACGACCAGCTGATCCACACCACCAAGAAAACCGCATTCAAGGAACGACTGGACAACAACGCCCACAACAGCAAGGAACTCTTCAACATCGTCAAAGAGCTCTCAAACCACAGTGCCGTAACAACGACATCACTCCCTCGCAAGACCTCTGCAACTCGCTTGCCTCGTTCTTCCACAGCAAGATCGCAGACATACACAACAGTTTCAGCACACAGCCGACGCACCCTACGACCGTACCAACGCCCCCCACCACCACCCTCCGCGCCTGGACCCCACTCAACACCGAAGACACCATCCGCACGATGAACTCCATCCACTCCGGATCACCAGCCGACCCCTGCCCTCACCACGTCTTCAACAAGGCCGACTCCGTCATCGCACCCCATCTCCGGGACATCATCAACACCTCCTTCGACACCGCCACCTTCCCAGAGAGCTGGAAGCACGCCGAACTCAGCGCCCTACTGAAGAAACCATCAGCGGACCCCACCGACCTCAAAAACTACCGCCCCATCTCGCTCCTTTCTTTTCCTGCCAAAGTCATCGAGAAGACCGTCAACAGACAGCTGGCCGCCTTCCTCAAGACGAATGGATCCCTCGACCACTCACAGTCCGGCTTCCGGGCCAACCACAGCACCGAGACCGCCCTCATCGCAGCCACCGACGACACCCTGCTCGACAACGGGTAAACAGCGGCCCTCATCCTCCTGGACCTCTCCGCAGCGTTCGACACTGTCTGCCACCGCACCCTAGTGCAGCGCCTGAACAACATCGGAATCCAGGAGAAGGCACTGGAGTGGATCATCTCCTTCCATGCCGGAAGAACACAGAGAGTCCGCCTACCCCCGTTCAGATCCGAGGCCACCGAAGTCATCTGCGGCGTACCACAAGGTTCATCACTCAGCCCCACCCTGTTCAACATCTACATGAGCCCCCTCGCGGCCATCGCACGCCAACACAACCTCAACATCCTCCCCTGCGCCGACGACACCCAGCTGATCCTCTCCCTCACCAACGACCCCGCAACCGCCAGAACCAACCTACACAAAGGGATGAAAGACGTAGCCGAGTGGATGATGAACAGCTGCCTGAAACTCAACTCAGATAAGACGGAAGTCCTCATCCTGGGATCATCACCCTCCGCCTGGGACGACTCCTGGTGGCCCCCTGCCCTGGGCAGTGCACCCAAACCAACGGACCACGCACGCAACCTGGGCTTCATCCTGGAATCCTCCCTCTCGATGACCAGACAAGTCAACGCCGTCTCCTCGTCATGCTTCAACATCCTACGCATGCTACGCAAGATCTTCCAGTGGATCCCCACCGGAACCAGGAAGACGGTCACCCAGGCCCTCGTCACCAGCCGACTGGACTACGGCAACTCCCTCTACGCCGGAACCACAGCCAAACTCCAGAAAAGACTCCAGCGCATTCAGAACGCCTCAGCACGACTCATCATGGACATCCCCCGACACAGCCACATCGCCGGACACCTGAGAGACCTGCACTGGCTCCCTGTCAACAAGAGAATCACATTCCGACTCCTCACCCACGCACACAAAGCTCTCCACAACCAAGGCCCCAGATACCTCAACGACCGCCTGACCTTCTACACTCCCACCCACCAGCTACGAACGACCAGCCACTCCCTTGCCGCCGTTCCCCGCATCCGAAGAGCCACAACAGGAGGAAGATCCTTCTCCTACCTGGCTGCCAAGACCTGGAACTCCCTCCCCATCCACCTCCGCCTGACCCAAGACCACCTCTCCTTCAGGAAGCAACTCAAGACCTGGCTGTTCGAGCAGTAGAGGACCCCCCTCCCCCAAGCGCCTTGAGACCCTCCGGGTGAGTAGCACGCTATACAAATGCTTTGATTGATTGATTGATAAAAATAAAGCTCCATTCTGGGAGCTTCGAGGCCACCCCCCTCATATGTACAATTTAAAGTGGCCAGTGCCACTCTCCTAAATCGACCTGCTCAATACAAGTCTATCAATATAGAGTCCAATGCCCGGAATATTCACCTGGGTATGGGGCAAAGGGCATTCTTTAACATGTACAAACGGCGGGGCAAGACCACCATCTTGTCTATCACCAACCTGCCCATTAGAGAGAGCGGGACAGTATTCCAAAAGCATACGTACCCCTTCAGTGTGTCTATCAACTTATGAGCATTGAGCTGCAGTATCCGGGAGCCCACACAGACACCTGCACTCCCAGATACCTAAAATGCTCAGTCTCCCACCGTAAGCCCACTCTAGGGAGTGCATCTGCGGGACAGCTCGCCAAGCAAGCCAGGGGGAATAACAATGATTTAGTTTTGTTTCGCTGCAGCCCAGAGCAACCGCCAAAGTCATCCAAGACCTGCAGCAGCCTCGGGATAGCCTCAAGCAGTGAGGAGACATAAAAGAGAGCGTCGTCGGCGTACAAGTATATGATGTAGGAGGCCTTGCCGACTAGATGCCTCAGTGTCCCAAGTCTCTACGCACCCATATTGCCAGAGGCTCTATAACCAGTGCAAACAGCAGTGGAGAAAGGGGACAGCCCTGGCGCGTCCCCCTCCCAAGGACACACATGCTCCTCCGACTGTGCCCCAACCAGACCCTGCTGCTGGACGCTGTATACAAGATCTGCACCCATCTTCTGAACCATGGGCCACAACCAGCCACCCTAAGAACCTCCAAGAGGTACCCCCAATCCACAGAATCAAATGCCTTCTCCAAGTCAATGGAGGCTAGGGCCAGATCATCACTCCTATGCCATACATCCTGCAAAACATGCGTTAGTCTCTTAATATTCATACCTATGTTACGTGTTGGTATAAAACCACATTGGTCTTAGTGAACCAGTTACACCATGTAAGGGGCCAGTCTAGCAGCCAGGACTTGCACAGCATTTTTACGACTGATTTAATCTTAGTCAGAGGGCCGCATGATGATAGGTCCTGGTCATTCCCCCCTGGCTTGAGAAGCATAACAATTTTCCCTTCGCGCATAGGCGGGAGCAATACCCCTGCTTCAAAAGCCTCTTCAAAAATCTGCAGCCAGAGTTGGACAATCGGACTAGCATAGGCCTGTAAGAAGGCCACTTTTTATTGATATAATTTGACTTGTAGAGCACATGGCTGCTTCAATTGAAGCATCCCAGTGCTATGGACCTGTCTAGAAAAGCATACATCAGGTAAAAGAGATGAGGTTAGAAAAGCCAGGTTTTAAAGGTTTTTTTCTGAAGGTTAGAGGCAGACTGTTCCAAAGTTTGGGAGGTAAGTATCTGAAAGAGCGCACTCCATGTCTGGTTTTGTTAATTCGGGGGACCTCGGCCAGCAGAGAGTCAGATGAGCTGCAGGTTCTCCAGGGGATAAAGGACATGATCAGATTGTGACCATAGCTTGGGCCAGTGTTTGAGAAATCCATGAAGGCAAAACACATGGCCTTAAATTAGATCTGTTTGCTTATTGGTAGCCAGTGCAGATCTCTGAGACGTGTAGTGATGGGAAGGCACCTGGAGAAGTTCAAGATGAGGTGGGCTGTAGCATTTTCAATTGTCGAAAGTTTTAAAAAAACATCTGGAGAGACCTCAATAGAGTGCGTTGCTGTCATCCAGTCGAGAGGTGGCCATAGCCTGGACCACAGTTCTCTGAGCAGAAGGGAAAATAAACCAGAGAATTTTCTTTAAGCATCTCATAATTCCAAAGCAGCAAGCTGTCAGGGTCTTAACTTCTGCTGAAAAATGAGGTTTTTGTCTACTCTAGCCAAACTCTTAAAATTTCATTGTAGGCTCAAGAGATAGAAAAGAGCCAAGGGAATCAGGCCACCAGGCGGTGAACCATATGTTACATTAGTTCACCTCTACCAATCTTTACCTCAGTATTTCCACCATTGAGCTTAATGCAATTAAAACCCATCCCCTCGGCAGCAGTGAGGCAATGTTTCAGCTGAGAAGCACGAAGGCCCTCGTCTTGCATATCAGCCACATTGCTTAGTAAGGTGACACTAAATGATTCTGTGATGTCTGTTACAGGGAAAATGTTAAACGCTGAAAAGCATAGGGCTCAGGGAAGAGCCCTGAGGAACCTCCAGAGAGAGAAGTAGTGTCTTGGAGTGTAAACATTTCATAGCAACTTGAAAATAACGTTTTTTGAGAAAAGGAGCGAGCCGAATTGGTATATCGCAATAGATTAGCAAATGACGTAATCTCCTTAATAAGAAATTGTGGGAGACTTCAGCGGGACCACTTTGATCTAAAGTTAACCATAGAATCTCAGTAGCTGACAAGAGCCGATAAGGAGTCCAATGGCTGTAGAAATCTGACTGAGACGGATGAGGTAGCTGGTAATTTTTAAGATAACTTGAAGGTTGTTTGTTAATGTGTCTTTCTACTTTCATAACAGTTAGAGGGAGCAAAGAGATGGGAATTTGTCTGGTCTGAAAGGGTCTGGAGTAGGTTTTTCAACAAGGGGACAATAACACCATGCTTCTAAGATTGAAGGACCAAAGCCCAGTGTGAGGAGGAGGAACAGGAGAGCCCATCCACCGCAGAACCAATCCAGACTTCCTGGTTGCCACCGAAAACAAACCCGGAAGTAAGCAACAGCGCTCTAGCCTTTGACTGGCTGAAAGGGGAGGAATTGCATCATCAGGCGGAAGTGAGTGGAGCTGAGGCGGGGATAAGAGGCATAGGCGGAGAACGGATGGTGTGCGGTGACAGCGAGGTGAAAGCAGAGCACCCGGAGGAGGAGGACCGAAGAGTGGAGAGCGAGAGGAGAACGGAGGGGGAGGACCGAAGATTTGAGAGCGGGAGGAGAGCGGAGGACCGAAGAGTGGAGAGCGAGAGGGAAGCGGAGGAGGACCGCAGAACAGAGAGCGGAGAGAACCACGTGGAGAGACAACGACGTGTTCAGTATACTGCTTTCAAACCCGGTGGGCTGAAGGAGGGAGAAGACGCCACGGGTCCCTACGCTGCGGTCCGAGAGGCGGGCCGTAGCCCAAGGCAAGTACCGTTACAGGGGGCATTCTGGTGGGCCGTGTGGGGAGGGGGGAGGTAGAGCTCCTGAGGGAGGTGGGAGGTCAGGCACGTTCAAGAGGTGAAACCCAATAAGAATCTCTACACCCTGAAACCCCTTTCACTTCGTTTCACACACACCTTGGTGACGGTAGCACTGTGAGACTAGTACAGTGTGTACAGTTTGTAACCCCGGTTTTCTTTTCCCTTCCGTGGCCCAGAGACCCCGGGGACGCCAAAAGGAGCCAGACGGAGGAATACCAAGAAGGTCGCATTCCTGATACTCCTGATTCAAACATTGACAGTTACCACAATAAACATTCCTAAGAGCATTTTAGCGTGTTCTTCTGTTCCATACCCTCACACCCCTGACAGATTTGGTGTCAGAAGTGGGATCCTGCAGTGACGATATGTCACAACTCGTGCCTATCCCAATAGAGAACGTCATCTCCCAACTAGCAGAAGGACAGAGACACCTACAGCTCATTTTTGAACAGCAGTTACAAACCGCCAAAACAGAAAGGGAGGCCCTACAGGATGCCCTAAAGGAACAGGCCACCCTCTTAACCACAAACCAACAAATACAGGATACGGCTATCCTGCGCCTTACCGATGCAATAACCACCACCCGAATCCATCCCAACGTACCTAGTTCTGTGTTACAGAAGTTTCAGGAAGGGGACGACCCGGATTATTTCTTTACAAACTTTGAACGGGTCGCAACAACTGCCTCTTGGCCCCGGGAGAGATGGAGCCAGTACATAGCCCCCCTTCTTTCAGGCGAGCTACAGGCTGCTTACCAGGCTGCAAATCCAGCAGGCAGGACAGACTATGGTGATGTAAAAAGGGCCATCCTCGAGAGAATGGGTTGCGATCAAGAGTACCATCGAGCTAAGTTCAGGAAAGAGAGATGGAACCCTGGGTTCGGGATCTAGGCACACGGTGGTTGGCTCCCCATGAGACATCCGTAGAGGTTCTGATGGCTAAGGTCTTTTTGGAGCAGTTCCTGGATGCCTTACCTCCTACTACTCGCTCCTGGATCAAGCAACACCCCAACCTCAACCCTACTGTAGCGGTGGACTTGGCCTGTGCCTCTCACAGGGCACCCGAATTCTGCACTGGCCTCAATAAAACCCCTGTTTCCAACCCCAGACTAATAAACCCCAGACCACAGAGTAGACCCGAACCCTGAGTTCCCTTTCTTCCCCGTGTTCCCTTTAGGCTGGAACCACCGGCACCTAGTGTAAACCCTCAAGGGCCCCAATGCTATCATTGCTCTGAGTGGGGCAACATAGCCCGACAATGTCCACATAGAACTCCTCCAGCAGAACCGATGGAGGTAGGGTATTCCAAGGGGCGGGTATACATAACAGGCAGAGGACACCGTCAGTACAAGAGAGAAGTACTGCTCAATGGAAAGAAACAACAGGCCTTATTGGACACGGGTTGTCATGTGTCCGTAGTAGACAAAACGTTAGTAAACCCACAGCAAATACAAAGGAACGAGACAGTGTATGTGACCTGTGTGCATGGTAACACCATAGGGTATCCGGTAGCAGAAGTGTTATTGGATGTTTCTAACGACCCCCAGTTGCACAGGGTAGGCGTGATCCCCTCTCTACCTGAGGCTGTCATTATAGGGACAGATCACCCCCGGTTCAATCACTATATCGATGAAGCTAAAAAAGACGCAACAGACTGGTGGAGGGAAGCCCCGTTTGGAGACAGTGAGGTGGAAGGGATGAAGGGGAAAGACCGTAAAAGCAAAAATGAAAAACGAAGAGCCAATGCCATGTTCTCTCTGGCAACAAGTCAGTCACATGTGTTTCCTGTGACCCTTACAGACGCAGTGGGGCCTGCCCCTAGCTTCCGGTCAGCCCAGATGGACAACAATACGTTACTCCATGCTTGGGAACAAGTACAAGAATGGGACAACGATAAGGTAGGACCCTATTTTTTTGTGCAACGAGGATTGTTGTATAGAGCTACAAAAAGGAGTGATACACTAACAACCCAGCTCCTAGTACCCCTATCCTTTCGCACCCACGTCTTGGAACTAGCCCATAATTACACGGGGGAGGACATTACGGAAAAGAACAGACCTTGGCATATTTGTTAAATAAATTCTATTGGCCTGGCGTCTATAAGGATGTAGCCAAATATGGTGCAGAATGTACCCGGTGCCAATACTCCAATCCGGCTGGAATACGAAAGGCCCCCTTATATCCTCTTCCCATCATTTAGGTACCCTTTAAACGTGTGGGCATGGACCTAGTGGGCCCCTTATTCCGTCAGCAAGAGGCCATAAAGACTTGTTAGTAGTTATCGACTATGCCAGCAGATACCCTGAAGCATTTCCCCTGTCCTCCATGAATACCCCTGTGATAGCCAGAGCCATGATTACATTGTTCTCAAGAGTAGGGTTTCCTGAGGAAATCCTCACTGATCAGGGGACCCCCTTGATGTCCCGCCTGATGGCACAAGTATGTGGGATCCTGGGTATCAGACAAATACGGACTTCGGTCTATCATCCCCAAACCGATGGCCTTGTGGAGCATTATAATAAGACCATAAAGAACATGCTCCGCAAGGTCATCTCAGACACAGGAAGGAATTGGGACCAGCAACTACCCCTCATACTGTTCGCCATAAGAACCCACGAGCAGAAGTACACCGGATATTCCCCCTTTGAGATCCTTTTCGGCAGAAGACCCCGAACCTTGTTGGACATGGCAGCCGAGCAGTGGGAAGAGGAAGAGGAGGAGGGTAAACCCCTTCCCCAATATGCGGCTGACTTAAAACATTCCATCACTCATATTTGGGGTATGGTCCATGATCATATGGAAACGGCTCAAATAGCCCAAAAATGTCTTTATGACCGTAACAGTCAGATCAGAATCTTCCAGCCCGGAGACAAAGTTCTCCTACTCCTTCCCTCCTCTGACAAACTTTTGTCCAAATGGCAAGGACCCTTCACCATAGAAAAGAAAGTAACACCTGTCACATATAGCGTACTCCAACCCCTGCATCCAGGGGGAAGACAAATATATCATGTAAACCTTCTTAAAAAATGGGTCAAACTCCCTGAAAACAAGGGAGAGGGACTGTCTTCTGTTCTGGTTAACACACTGAAACCGTTAAGCATTCCTGTGATCCCCACTGAAACAACACCGCCAGAGGAGGCTCCCATAGGAGAGGTGATAAACTCAATACAACGAGCCCAATTAAAGGCCACCCTCGCCCGCTTTCCTGGACTCTTTTCCTCCACCCCGGGATTGACCTCATTGGTACAACACGATATCGTATTACTGAACAACACCATTATTAACCAGAAACCCTATCGCATACCGGAGGCCAGGAGGGAGGCTGTAGAAAAAGAAGTAACCGCCATGCTGCAGGCACACATCATTGAGCCCTCTACTAGCAACTGGTGCTCACCCATAGTGATCGTACCAAAGCCTGACGGAAGCTTGCGCTTCTGTATTGACTTCAGGCAGGTCAATAATGTTACCAAATTCGACTCTTATCCGATGCCCCGGGTCGATGAGTTACTGGAGAAACTAGAAGCTGCCGCCTACATGACCACCCTAGACCTTACAAAAGGTTATTGGCAGATCCCCTTAACACCACAAGCAAAAGAAAAAACTGCCTTTTCAACCCCCTCCGGCCTGTACCATTTCTGCGTGTTGCCCTTTGGTCTACACGGCGCACCTGCTACGTTTTAGAGGCTCATGGACCACCTCCTCCAACCACATCGAGACTATGCAGCAGCATAGCTCGACGATATAGTTATATTCAGTGCAACCTGGGAGGATCATCTAAAACACCTCTTTGAGGTATTCTCAGCGATCCAGAATGCCGGGCTAAAAATCAATCCGAGAAAATCTCTGTTGGCAACTGATTCCATACACTACTTAGGATATACCATTCAGAGAGGCTACATAAAACCACAAATGAGCAAGATAGAGGCAGTCAAGGCAATTCCTGCTCCCACAACAAAAAAAGAGGTCCGCTCCTTCCTAGGGTTTATCGGCTATTACAGGCGCTTCATTCCTCATTTCTCCACCATAGCAGGGCCCCTTACCGACCTTCTCACCAATAACCAACCTACCCATATCAAAACATGGGGACAGAGGCACGAAGAAAGTTTCCAAACACTTAAAATGGCAATCTGTTCAAACCCTATCCTACGTTGTCCAAACTTCCAGAAACATTTCGTGTTACAGACTGATGCTTCGGGAATCGGCTTAGGTGCCGTTCTTCAACAACCCGACCCTAACGGAGAACTGGTACCCATTCTGTTCATTAGTAGAAAACTGTTTTCCAGAGAACAACATTACTCTACAATCGAAAAAGAATGCCTGGCTATCAAGTGGGCAGTCGAAGCCCTGCAGTACTACCTTCTAGGGCGTTCGTTCACTTTATTGATGGACCATGCACCCCTGGCTCGCACGTAACAAGGACACCAACCAGCGCATCCTTCGTTGGTTCATGTCATTACAACCTTTTTCGTTTCAGACACTGCATGTTCCCGGTTCCAAACAGATCTGCGCTGACTACCTCTCCCGGCATCCCTACCCCGAGTGGCCGCCCCGTCTGTTCTTAAGGGGGAGATGTGTAAGGAGGAGGAACAGGAGAGCCCATCCACCGCAGAACCAATCCGGACTTCCTGGTTGCCACCGAAAACAAACCCGGAAGTAAGCAACAGCGCTCTAGCCTTCGACTGGTTGAAAGAGGAGGAGTCGCGGCATCAGGCGGAAGTGAGTGGAGCTGAGGCGGGGATAAGAGGCATAGGCGGAGAACGGACGGTGTGTGGTGACAGCGAGGTGAAAGCAGAGCACCCGGAGGAGGAGGACCGAAGAGTGGAGAGCGAGAGGAGAGCGGAGGAGGACCGAAGAGTGGAGAGCGGGAGGAGAGCGGAGGAGGAGGACCGAAGAGTGGAGAGCGAGAGGAGAGCGGAGGAGGAGGACCGAAGAGTGGAGAGCGAGAGGGGAGTGGAGGAGGACCGCAGAACAGAGAGCGGAGAGAACCACGTGGAGAGACAACGACGTGTTCAGTATACTGCTTTCAAACCCGGTAGGCTGAAGGAGGGAGAAGATGCCACGGGTCCCTACGCTGCGGTCCGAGAGTGGGCCGTAGCCCAAGGCAAGTACCATTACAGGGGGCATTCTGGTGGGGCGTGTGGGGAGGGAGAGGTAGAGCTCCTGAGGGAGGTGGGAGGTAGGGCACGTTCAAGAGGTGAAACCCAATAAGAATCTCTACACCCTGAAACCCCTTTCATTTCGTTTCACACACACCTTGGTGACGGTAGCACTGTGAGACTAGTACAGTGTGTACAGTTTGTAACCCCGGTTTTCTTTTCCCTTCCGAGGCCCAGAGACCCCGGGGACGCCAAAAGGAGCCAGACGGAGGAATACCAAGAAGGTCGCATTCCTGATACTCCTGATTCAAACATTGACAGTTACCACAATAAACATTCCTAAGAGCATTTTAGCGTGGTCTTGTGTTCCATACCCTCACACCCCTGACACCCAGGTAATGGATAAATTCATGATATCTCCCAGGATAGGATAGATGATTGGTGGACCTTTATTAGTGATGTGAGAAGGCGCAGGGTCTAATCAGTAACCCTGGGATGTAAACTCCGCTCCGCTCGCGGAGTTTGCAGAGTTTTTTGCACTCGCGTTACACAGAGCTCACAGAGTTCGAAACACTCTGCTCCATATAGAGTTATAGGTATTTTTTCCTCACCCATGCTCATCAATGTCAAGTTGGTAAGCACAAGCGAGGAAAATCCACCTCCTGGCGAGATTTTTCCTCGTTCGCAATCGCCAAGGTCAAGTTGGCGAGCGAGATCGTGGAAAGTCAACCTCCCTGTGAGATTTCTCATTGCGAGTGGTCCCATATGCTCGTGACCGCTCACATTGAGAAACCGTCCTTCCGCATTGAGAAACCTACCGCTTGAGTAACAAATCTACTCGGCAGAAAGGAAGCAGTGCCCACTTGCGCTGTGCATGGAGCTGTTCGGGATGATTGCACAGTGTGGACAAACACCAGGCACTCCAAAACACCAGGCACTGAAAATCAGCAGGAACTGCATTTTATCGAACGCACTCTGCCGCTTGCAGAGGTCCACGTAGCATGGCAGAGTTTTTTTTGCACTTTTGCACTTTTTGCAGGAGCGAAATGGGTAGAACAGGTGCTAGGTCCCAACTTCCCTCACCGACCTCCTTCGCCCAATACAGTCAAAGCAAAAGATGGAAGGTGGGGAAGAAGAGGAGACAAAACAAGGAAAGGGAGAAGGGGTTGAATCCACTTTATCGTCCAATGAGGTATCACCAAGGTGCCTGATGGAAAGACACAAAGGTAAGAATGTTCTTATATGCCTGTAGCCTGTGGTATAGCTATCGTGATTATTCGGATATTCTACCTGTTGAAGGATCTGTTAATCATATGTAGAGGAAATATACAACTAGAATGTAGGTGTAGCGATTTCATACCCGATTACCACCCAACAGGCTATTCACCGTTACATTCCTAAGCTAACTCTCAGGCTTAGAGCACGAAAAGGCCTCCTGAATTATAGTTCCCAGCAGGTAGTGGGGCGAGTCAAAGTGAGGCAAAGGGCAGGCCGAATATAAGCACCTCCTCCGCAAGGGGATAATGCTGGACAATCATTCTGAAGACTTGGAATGGCGGATGGTATTCCCCGCCGGATTCCAGCGAGACGGATTGCAGCATCTATCCTGCGTTTCCTGTGACCCGTGTTCAGCCTGCGTCCCGAAACTTCCTGGAGTGTGCCCATGGGGTTTCAGGTATTCTTGGAAGGAGCGCGGGAGCGCCTACTTCGTGTGCCCGTTTACGAATGTGCTGAAAGTCAGAGCCGCAGTAACCCAAGAAGCGCTGGAGCGCTTTATGGTTGCCGCGACTCGGTAAATTTGCACTTTTTGATCTCGCTATCCCTGCGGTTGCTAAAGAAACGCCGGCGAGCTTTCTTCTTGCAACATAACTTTTGGCTGTTCGCCCAGTGCAAAAACCGGTGTCAGCCCATACCATTTGTATTTCTCTGTTCCGCATTACTGACTTGTAGTTCTACGGAGTAGTCAGAAAAAGGCTTGCTTTTGACTTTTACTTTCCGGTGAAGGTGTACCGTTTCCTATAAGCTTGTAAGCTGAACCTTGCCTTGCCTAGAGATATTTAGCTTTGTACCTTGAAGGCATTTATTTCATAAAAAGTCAAAACACCACACGTATCCGCAAAAAAGAGTTCGTGGAAAAAACGACACAGTACGAGGTATAATGAACTACTGGAGTGACTGTGAATTCAACAGTACATATTGGTTTCTTACTGCATATTCCTTTGCTTTTGGATTCCTATGAGCAGTGTGTCTTTCTAATTGTTGAACATCAAAGACATTCTTCATTTTTGCACCTTAGCTGCAGAACTGCTGGTAAGTGGGTGTAGAGAGATGTTTATCTAGAAAGCCCATGTTGTAGACCTTAGAGTGAGCTCCTCATGTTTGTTGTGTTGTCTTCCTGTTCTGCAGGGTCACATTCCTATGGGCGTCATGCAGTCTCCTAGACCAGACCCTGAAGAGAGCAACGCACTTGCAATTCGTTTGTTATTTTACCCACTTCCCTTTTCCCCTGGGCTCAATCTCACGCAGCAGGATTTCTTCCTCTGCTGGGGGTTGCGATAAAGGGAATTGGGGGATTTACATCTATCATTGTCTCGGCTGGCCACCAGAGAAAGGTTAGTGGCGCTTCATTTATTCTTGTGCTACTGACAACCTGACAGATTGTCAAGCCCAAGTTTAACACCCAGCCCGGACGATGGATACATTGCGTAGAGAGGTCGCAGGCCTCTCCCGCAGGGGGTCAAGGGGAGGGTTCTTACATCAGACCAGCTACCTTACCTCCTCCTGCATCAGCTACACACACACCTTCCCCTGGCACTCAAGAGGGTGGGTTTTTTGCTGTGGCTCCTCTTACCCCTATGACAATGGATGCCGTTCCCACACTCCATATCATACAAAACACAGGGAATCCCTTGGCACCCCCTGAACCTTTTTACGGGGATCCAAAAAAGTTTGAGACCTTCCTGAACCAATGCCGGCTTCATTTTCTATGTAGACCAGCGATGTTCCAAGATGAAGCTGCTAAAACGGCGTTCATGATGTCTTACATGGGTGGTAATGCAGCGAGTTGGACCATCCCCCTGATGGAAACGAACGACCCCGTTTTGCACCATTTTCCGGTATTTTGCCTGGAAATGAGGAAATTATTCGATAGAAAATCACACATGATGACTTTAGATAGAGAATTACTCACCTTACGACAAGGGTCACAAGATCTGTTGACGTACATCACGACATTCAACCGTCTAGTGGTTGAAACTGACTGGCCCTCTGAAAAAAGAATCACCTTGTTTTATCAGGGGCTACGAGGAGAACTCAAAGACGTCCTCGCCCAGGTCGTACAGCTGCCACAGACATGCGAGGAATTAATAGACTTAACTGTGCAACTCGACCATAGACTCCAGGAGAGAAAAGGGGACAAGAACAGAGGAGACGCCCGATTTTTATGTATGAGACCAAAAAGCTCAGTAGAAGAACACCCCAAATCCACAGAAGGACCTGAACCAATGCAAATTGGAGGAAATCGGGGTCCTCTTACCCCTGAGGAAAGGGACAAACGAAGGAAAATGAAACTGTGTCTGTACTGTGGCAAAGGAGGACATTTCATTAGAGAATGCCGTGCTAGAACTCCTCTTCCTGGAAGAACCTTCGTTCCACGGGTACAAGCCACCATGAAACCAGGAGAACCAGCGGAAAACTGAGGAGCCCGAATCAGGAGGAGATATTGGACTTGGGTAAACAACGTACAATGATCCTATCGGTCCTTGCAAATACCCTGCAACCTGCCGTAGCACACTTGAACGTCAGTGTTTCCCTGTGGATCACATCCCAGGACGTCTTGAAGGTGGATGCCTTGCTAGATTCCGGAGCCACAGGTAATTACATCGACCACGAGTTTGCCCTGAAGATAGGGATTGCTTGCGAAAAGAAAGAAACCCCCGAACTTGTGAAAGCGGTGGATGGGACTGCCCTGTCTTCTGATCCAGTGACCTACCTTACTCTTTCCCTCCTGTTGAAGCTTGGAAGTGACCACCATGAGTATATCCAATTTGGTCTTATCGATGCTCCTCAGTTCTGTCTCATTCTAGGAATGCCTTGGCTGACACTTCATGATCCCGTGGTTAGTTGGGCAGCCCGCACCATAACCATGTCTTCGGACTACTGCAACAAACATTGCAACAAAGGGAAAGAACATCTTGGGAACAACGAAAAAACACCCTCTGCATATTTGGCAACGGCCTGTATCCAAGAACGTTATTGTTGTTCTACTGTCTTGCCTGATATCTACCACAAATACCAACCTCAATTTGACAAACAAAAGGCCACTTGGTTACCACCCCATCGGGTGTATGATTGTCGTATCAAATTGATGTCAGGAGGTAACATCCCTAGCAGCAGAGTGTACGCCCTGACGGAGAAAGAGACGCAATACTTGAATACATACCTCGATGAGAATCTAGCATCCGGATTCAATAGACACTCCTCTTCGCCCGCGTTCTCTCCTTTTTTCTTCATTCTGAAGAAAGACTGTGAAGAATTGAGGACATGTATTGACTATAGGGCCATAAACCTGGTAACCATAAAAAACCATTACCCGCTACCATTGATACCAGTGCTTCTGGACCAATTGAAGGGTGCTCATTATTTCACCAACTTCGACCTCCGAGGAGCCTATCATTTAGTCCGAGTGCAGAAGGGCGATGAGTGGAAGACTGCCTTCCGAACAAAGTTCGGTCTCTTCGAGTATAGGGTAATGCCTTTTGGGCTTTGCAACGCCCCTGCGGCCTTTCAGTTTCAAGTATTGCCTGGCTGCCTGGAAACGTTCTGTGTGGTCTATATAGATGATATTTTAATCTATTCCGCTACACACTGGAACACGTAACTCATGTAAAAACCGTTCTTGATAGGCTCCAACAGCATTCGTTATAAGCCAAGCTTGAGAAATGCCTTTTCCATGTCCAGGAAGTAGCCTTTTTAGGTTATATCATAAATGCCCAGGGTTTCCAGATGGACATGAGTATGGTCGAGGCAATCACCACATGGAAGACACCCCAGAACATTAAATCAGTACATAACTTCCTCGGCTTTGCCAATTACTATCGGCAATTCATCAAGGATTTCTCAAAAATAATTCAACCCATATCCAGTCTACTACGGAAGAATGTCCCTTTCGTGTGGGGAGAAGAGGCTGCTAGGTCTTTTCAACTGTTAAAAGACAAGTTCACTCAGGCTCCCATCCTGACCCATCCTGATCCGCAAATTCCTTTTGTTCTAGAAACAGATGCCACGCAGTATGCCTTGGGAGGGGTATTGTCCCAACGTCATCCCGTAAATGGACAACTACACCCTGTAGCATACTAATCAAGAAAACTCACCCCCTGTGAAGTCAACTACACCATTTACGACAACGAGTTACTGGCAATCAAAAGGGCATTTGAAGAATGGCGGCACTATCATTTGGGGGCATTACACACTGTGGAGATCTACACGGACCACAGAAACTCGTTGTTCTTGAAACCCGCAAAAGCCTTGACTTCTCGTCAGTTACTTTGGACTCTATTCTTTTCCGATTATGACTTTGTAATAAAGTATCGACCAGGACCACAAAACGGGAAAGCAGATGCCCTTTCTTGTTTGGAAGCAACGGAAAATGAGACCTTGATAATTCCACCGAACCTCCTTTTATCCTAACCGAAGCAGTACTTCCAAAGCAAACCCTAGCCTTGCTCGCCTCGCGGGACTTTCTGGAGGATGTGCGAGTGGCTTTAGCGAACATGGATATACAAGCCGGGATACAAGAAGAACCAGAACACCGCTCTGAAACAGAGGATTTAGCATACCATTATCACATGTAGTGTATCCCGCAAAAGACACTGCAACAACAAGTACTGACTCTGGCTCATGATTCAGTATTGGGAGGACACATGGGAATGTACAAGACCATGGCCAGTGTGGAACGCTACTTTTGGTGGCCCGGCATACGAAAAGACGTCCAGGAATATATCAGGAACTGTGCAATCGGCGCACAGGGGAAGGCCAGCCATGCAAAACCTACGGGGTTACTCCGACCATTGCCTACGCCTCCACGACCTTGGCATACCATATCGATGGACTTCATAGTGGAGATGCCCCCCTGTGAAGGAAAACCCGTCATATTGGTAATAGTTGATCATCTAACAAAGATGGGACATTTTATTCCGTTAACAGGCCTGCCTACGTCCTAGGAGTTAGCCTTGGTCTTTCTCCAACATGTAGTCAGAGCCCTTGGGATCCCTTGTGTTTTAATCACTGATCGGGGTACTCAGTTCACTTCTCACTTTTGGAAGGCCCTCTGTAAAACCCTGAACATTGAGGCTCGGCTCTCCTCTAGTTACCATCCACAAACGGATGGTAAAACGGAACGTCTAAACCAGACATTAGAACAGTACCTCCGCTGTTTCACCATGCAGAACACTCTGGACTGGACTACGTTGTTGTGGATGGCTGAGTTCACCTATAACAACGCTACGCATGCCACCTTAGGATGTTCTCCTTTCTTTTGTGTCCATGGTCATCATCCTAACATGCTTCCATTCGAATGGCCTGTTCACTCCCTATTACCCAGCATACACAAACATCATGCACATCTCAGGGCTGTAATGACAGAGGCCAAGCTTAGTCTTGCCACTGCTCAATCCGCACAGAAACACTTTGCAGATAAGAAAAGAACCAAAGAACCCAATTACCAAGTGGGGGATAAGGTATGGCTTTCCACAAAGAATCTACACCTGAGAGGTATAAATAAGCTAAAACCAAAATACATAGGTCCCTACAGTGTCGAGGAGGTTATTAACCCCGTAGCCAATAAGTTATCACTACCTAGTTCATGGCAGATCCATCCTGTATTCCATGTATCCCTGCTCCAACCTTGTCCTCCCAGCATGAGACTACCAGAGAAACCTCTCCCCATAGACGTGGATGGTCAGGAAGAGTATGAGGTACAGACGATCCTTGATTCCCGGCTGGTAAGGGGTCGAATTCAATACTTAGTGGACTGGAAAGGGTTTGGGGTGGAAGATAGGACATGGGAACCTGAGAATAATCTCCACTGCCCTGAGTTGGTCGAGCAATTCCATACTGCACACCCCGGTAAAACTGGACGACCGTCGAGTTGACGATCACTGAGAGGGGTTACTATAGCGATTTCATACCCGATTACCACCCAACAGGCTATTTACCGTTACATTCCTAAGCTAACTCCCAGGCTTAGAGCACGAAAAGGCCTCCTGAACTATAGTTCCCAGCAGGCAGTGGGGCGAGTCAAAGTAAGGCAAAGGGGAGGCCAAATATAAGCACCTCCTCCGCAAGGGGAAGGTGCTGGACAATCATTCTGAAGACTTGGAATGGCGGATGGTATTCCCTGCCGGTGTTAAGCGTTCACTTACAAGATTCCAGTGGTTTCCTTCTTGATGATGTACGCTCCCAACTCCTTCGTGGACTAACCAGTCGGCCAAGGAGATACCTCTTAGCACAGCTGATTAATCCCCAAGGGAAAGGGGAAGTGGAGTGAGAGAAACAAGACAAACACTGGAGCTCTTCCTGAGTTGTCAGATGCGGTTTCTCTTTTTTGAAGTGTTCTGGGCTTCTTGAATGTTCACAGTTACTTAGACACCGTCTCTTTAGTAACAGTAGACTTACATGAATTAAATGAACCTTCCTTATCGTCATTCAAATATATCGTATGAGATTTTAACTCAATTGTACATACCATTCTCTGTTGAGCCCATTCTAACACTTCTACAATTGTCAGGTGACTTGTATTCAGTCAACTTAGTCTTAAATAACAAACACAAGACGGTATCAGCATCAAGAACAGTTGTATGAACTGAGAACTGGTTAGTTATTAATAATGGTAAGTAGAACACAACACTCTAAACCCTTCTTACCTTGGCAATTGTTCTTTTACAACTTTAAAAATGGGTTCTGAAACGAAAAGATAAAAAAAAAAAAGAACAGCAACTAGACGTTCTGAGCGCTCTAAGTTACAAGCATCCAATAGTATCTATACAAGCACAACCGTACTTTATACATGTTGCTAATAAATGTTCCGAGTTCAAATGTTTTAGGAGGAAACAGTTTATCCACTGCTGTAATGTTCAGGAATATGCTTTTTTTTTATGTCATCAAGTTCTACTAAAAGGTCCCACAACTAGAGCAACTTGCGCATTAAGTATTCATAACAAGGTTCGCAGAATTAAATATCTTTCCAACCTTTTGTTCATTAAAATCCAACGCCGTATTTCTTTGGCCAATGCTTGTTTGTTTAGTCATTGCTTGGTAACCTTCTTACTTGTGTTTACAGGAAACCGGAACCGCCGACTGGAAATGCTGCTCCTGAAGAGTCTCGGCGAATGGACCAAGGAATGCTGACAGGTAAGTGGAAAGAAACCTAAGGGAACGGGAGTCTGGGCGGAAATACTGGAACGGAGATGAAGGAGGTGGAGAGAGGATTCGGGTGGCTCTGGGCGGGAGGTCTGGAACGCTCGCGGTGATGCTGGGAATGAAGTGAAGCGTCAGCGCGGGTGAAGTCAAGGTTTTTATACCCTTCATCTTGGGCGTGTGCTCTTACTTCACGTGTACTATTATCACCGTTGTAGCTGCTAATACACGTGAATCCAAACTGAATGGAGACTATCGATGAAAGCCCCAATCAACAAGCATTGTTAAGCGCAAGGTGCAACAAGCATTGTTAAGTGCAAAAGGGAAACAGGAAATCAAAGACTATATGTTAACATAAGCACAATGCAATTTAGAAACACTGCTACATACTAGGTCCTTCATGTCACAATAGCAAAGGAACCCATGACAGCCGGATTCCAGCGAGAAGAATTGCAGCATCTATCCTGCGTTTCCTGTGACCCGTGTTCAGCCTGCGTCCCGAAACTTCCTGGAGTGTGCCCACGGGGTTTCAGGTATTCTCGGAAGGAGCACGGGAGCGCCACCTTCGTGTGCCTGTTTTCTAGTGTGCTGAAAGTCAGAGCTGCGGTAACCCAAGAAGCGCTGGAGCGCTTTATGGTTGCCGCGATTCGGTAAATTTGCATTTATCGAGCTCGCTATCCCTGCGGTTGCTAAAGAAATGCCGGCGCGCTTTCTTCTTGCAACATAACATTTGGCTGTTCGCCTAGTGCAAAAACCGGTGTCAGCCCATACCATTTGTGTTTCTCTGTTCCGCATTACTGACTTGTAGTTCTACGGAGTATTCAGAAAAAGGCTTGCTTTTGACTTTTACTTTCCGGTGAAGGCGTACCATTTCCTATTAGCTTGTAAGCTGAACCTCGCCTTGCCTAGAGATATTTAGCTTTGTACCTTGAAGGCATTTATTTCATACAAAGGAAAAACACCACACATATCCTCAAAAAAGAGTTTGTGGAAAAAACAACACTATGTACGAGGTATAATGAACTACTGGAGTGACTGTGAATTCAACAGTACATATTGTTTTCTTACTGCTTATGATTTGAGATGTTCATATTCCTTTGCTTTTGGATTCCTATGAGCAGTGTGTGTTTCTAATTGTTGAACATCAATGACATTCTTCATTTTTGTACCTTAGCTGCAGAACTGCTGGTGAGTGGGTGTAGAGAGATGTTTATCTAGATAGCCCCTGTTGTAGACCTTAGAGTGAGCTCCTCATGTTTGTTGTGTTGTCTTCCTGTCCTGCAGGGTCACATTCATATGGGTGTCGTGCAGTCTCCTAGACCAGACCCTGAAGAGACCAGCGCACTTGCAGCTCGTTTGTTATTTTATCCACTTCCCCTTTCCTCTGGGCTCAATCTCACGCAGCAGGATTTCTTCCTCTGCTGGGGGTTGCATTAAAGGGAATTGGGGGGACTTACATCTATCATCGCCTCTGCTGGCCACCAAAGAAAGGTTAGTTGCGTTTCATTTCTTCTTGTGCTACTGACAACCTGACAGTAGGACCCACATAAGATGTCTAGAAAATAAATGCACACTTAATATTCATAAGGACTGCAGGAAGTTAACCACCAACAAGCATGTAAATGAAATATACCAACCTTAATGGGAACCACCTTCAGCTATAAATAGACCCATAACGGAATATCATTCTGTTCGCCTGAACCAGGAAAATAACAAAAAAACGTATTTCCCTGGTCAGGAGAAAACAGAACATAGAAAAAGTATGTGGCAAATAATGCTGAGTCAAACTATAAAACTAATGTGAGTAATTTGTGGTCTCTTTATTTTTTTTGCTGGGAGGGGCGAGAAACATTCAAAGAAAATGAAGCAAGTACCGGGCTGAGACCACAACGCATAACAACAAAGGAGCCTAGCAATCAGATAAGAATAGGAGTGTTACAGAAAAAAAAATGCTGCGTAGTCCACATACACTCAAACAAATATTCCTTACCCTTATTCCTTAATACCTTAAACCTTAATACCTAAAAACCAAAAAGGAGAGGACAAGATACAACAGTAGAGAAGAGCGTAAAGACAAGTGATTACCAGTGAGATCCACATAGAGCTAAATGGATTCCCATCAATATATCGTAATGATCAATCTTCTCATTTGCTCATCCATCGGACGGTATGGTCTGTCTCTTGATCATTGAGACCCATTACCATACCCACAGTATTATGCTGGACTGGATCAAATCCACAATCACTTTTCGACCACGATATATTGATGGGAATCCATTTAGCTGTATGTGGATCTCACTGGTAATCACTTGTCTTTACGCTCTTCTCTACTGTTGTATCTTGTCCACTCCTTTTTGGCTTTTAGGGAACTTATGTCCTGACTCACTTAGCAAGGAGTCGTAGCCAGTGAGCTAATTGAATGGCTTTTCTGAGACCTACGGTTCTTTGGGGTATTATATTTGTAAAGAATTAGGCAGATTGAGTTTCATAGCAACAGGGTTTACCACCTTAGAAACAACATAGGGACCAATAAAGCGAGGCTTAAATTTATCCGTCCCCTTGACCTTGATGTTCCTAGTAGATAACCAAACTTTGTCACCAGCTTCGTAAGTCGGAGATGGTCTCCTATGGTGATCAGCCCCATCCTTATAACTGCGTTTGTCCTCCTCCAAAGTCCGCTCCGCCTCAACATGGATGTCAAGGACTTGAGTAACATGGTCTACAGCAGCAGGAATAGCGATGGGAACATGCGGAGATATGAGGCCACAACGTGGGTGAAAAACGTAATTACAATAAAAGGGGGAAACCCCTATGGAAGCATGATCACCATTGTTATAGGCAAACTCTGCAGTCCAAAGAAAAGTGTCCCAATCTCTGTCTACCTGCAGTAGCTGACGTCTAAGGTATTGTTCTATGCACTGATTGACCCTTTCAGTTTGGCCATCTGTTTGGGGGTGATGAGCAGAAGAGAGTCTCACGTTAGGTGTTCAACCCTTTCCAGAATATAGACACAAATTGGAGTTCTCTATCTGACACAATAACAAAAGGAAGACCATAAAAGCGTACCACATGTTGGAGAAAAATGAATGCAAGTTCTTTTGAATCAGGTAAGTCTTTCAAAGGTATGGAGTGGGACATTTTCGATAACATGTCAACAACTACAAATATAACTCAATGCCCTTGTTTAGTAGGTGGCAGTTCTACAAAAAATCCATAGAGATGGAATGCCATGGTATAGGAGGCGTTGACATAGATGTCAAAAGTCCCGTTGGAACCTGGTGGGAACTCTTGATTGGTGCACAAGCAGAGCATTGTTGGACATACAAATAAGTGTCATGATTCATAGAAGGCCACCAGAAGTCGCTTTTAAGTAGGGCAAGAGTTTTTTTATGTCCGAGTGTCCTGCTAATTCATATAAATGACACCATTCTAGGGCTTGTAATTGTAACTCCTTCATAGGGAGGCCTAAGCCTCCTTGTATGTACAGTAGGTTCTGGTTTCTCACTACTTTATGTTTGGTTTCAAGGTCTTTGACTTCTTCACTTTCCTGTTGCTGACATATTTCCTTCAGGAATATTTCTTCTGAGAAGGTACTTCCCAAGATACGTTCAGGCCTGAGGATGTAGGGTTGGTCATGAGTACTCAGGTCTTCAGACAGATCATAACCGTATCTAGATAGTGTATCTGCTTTGCCATGTTTGGCGCCTGTCTGGAATTGTATGATATAGTCAAAGTTACTGATATAATGGGTCCATCGTAACTACCTCATGGATAAGTTTCTGGGTGCCTTCAAAAACTGTGCATGTCTGTGATCTGTGATAACAGTAACCGTGTGTAGGGCTCCTAATAAGTACTGGTGTCATTCTTCAAATGCTCTTTTTATTGCCAGTAATTCCCTCTCTCCCACTGAATAATTAATTTCAGGCTGTGTGAGCTTATGAGAATAGAAGGCTCCTGGGTGTAGGTGACCGGTTTGTCTCTCTGGGATAAAACTCCTCCAACAGCCACTTGAGATGCATCAGCCTCTACTATGAATGGTTGGGAGGAATCAGGGTGTCTCAAAACAGGGGCAGTGATAAAGGAGTTCTTGCAGCTGGTAAAGGCGTCTTCAGCGGCTAGTGTCCACACAAAAGGTGTCTCTTTTTTGAGAAGTTTGGTGATAGGAGAGGCCAAAGATGCAAACCCCTTTATGAATAGTCTAAAAAAATTAGCGAACCCTAAAAAACTCTATATTTCCTTCACAGAGCAAGGAGAAGGCCACTTAGTGATGGCAGCAATATTTTGAGGATTCATGGTCACACCTTTTGTGGACAACACAAAACCCATAAAGATGACTTCAGGAACATGAAACTCGCATTTATCTAGTTTCACATAAAAGCTGTTCTCTTTAAGGCGTGTTAACACACTTTTCACTTGACCAATGTGTTCTTCGGTTGACGAAGAATAGATTAGAATATCATCTCTATAGGCTATAGTGTTCACATCCAATGTCTCCCTTAATACATCATCAAAAAGAATTGGAACACTGCAGGGACATTACACAGCCCAAAGGGCACCGCTACATAATCATAAAGCCAGAACGTCGTGCGGAAAGCAGTTTTCCATTCGTCTCCCTGTCTTACTCTAACCTAATGATAGGTGCCTCTTAGATCAAGCTTTGTGAAAATGGTGCTTGTTTTACTTGATCCAGTAAGGATTGAATCAGAGGCAGAAGGTATCTATTCTTTATTGTCACACAGTTAACCCCTTCGCTGCTAAGCCTTGTTTTGGCGATTTGGGGTAGTGCACGCTTAGGCCCCTGTAACTTTTTGACCACATAAGGTATCCACGCCAAATTTGCGTCCTTTTTTTCCAACATCATGTGGATTCTAAAGGTGCCCAGGGTTTGTGGATTCCCTTGGAGGGGTCCCAGAAATTAAGCAAAATACAGTAAAGTTTTTGTTTTTTTCAGAAAAATGGGAAAAACGGGTTGCAAATGAAAGCCTCTGAGGTTTTCCCTGCAAATTGTATCAAAAAAGGGTTTGTGGGGCTGAAATCAGCATTTTCCCAGTTTTTAGGGAATGACAGTCTTTTGTCACAGTTTTGGCATTTTTCTGAGACATAGCCTATTTTTGCTATTTTTAGTGCGTTCAACCTCCTACCAGTTAATGGTAGAAATGAGTTTGAAAGCAATAATGGATCCTAGACAGCTATACATTTTAGAAATTTAGACACAATTCTGAATTCAGAAAGGGGTCATTTGTCTAAATCCATGAAGGTTTCTTTATAGAAACTAACAGTTAAATATTGGAAAAATTGAAAATTAGTTGGAAAAAACAGCCTTTTGGCTCAACGTTTTCACCTGTAACTTCTTGTAATTTTGACAGCTCTTTGAAAGCAATATACTGTTACATCCGTTAGACCTTCCTGGTTGTGGGGATATACAGGACTTGTAGTTTCGCCAAGAACTCGAGGAACCCAGAGCCAAAAACTGAGCAGCAACTTGCAATGGTACCGGATATAGAGCAATTATTCTGGGAAAATGTATACATGGAAAAATCGGTATGAAAGACACCTATGTATTTCTGAATTGGGTACAAATTATAGAGTTTAGAAACAGTATATATTTCCACATTTTCAAAATTGGGAATACTCATACAAGCATGAGAATTATTGGTCATTTTTCAAAATGATTTTCTTTTTACATAATGTCTTTCATTTTGAAGGGAGAAATGCGTGAAAACTCAATAGGTAATAACAGTTGATTTACAAATCTGAATTACCGTAAGTCTCCCGATAAAAACGGACCTCACTTGTGTGGGTCGGCATTGTGTCTGCGACAGGAAACGGGGCAAAATGCAACGTGGTCATACCTCAATTTCGCAGTTAAAAAATTGACCCTTTTTTGGCAAAGTGCCTAGCTGTAGTTTTTGCACCCTAGCTCTGCCGGAACCTAGGGAAAAATAGCAAACCTCTACATTTTTAAAAAGTAAACACCCTGGGGAATCCATGATGGGGTGACTTGACTGCCTCCGACCAGGTTCTGTTACCCAGACTTCCTTGCAAACCTAAAAAAGTGTACAAAAAAACACAATTTCCCCACATTTCTGTGGTGGAAATTTCTGGAATCTGCGTGGATCCACAGATTTTCTTCCATCCTGCGTTCCCCAAAGTCTTCTGAGAAAAATGGTACCCCACTTGTGTGGGTCGGCCTAGTGCCTGCGACTGGAAACGGCGCAAAACGCAACATGGTCACACCTCAATTTCGCAGGGAAAAATGACCATGTTTGGCAAAGTGCCTAGCTGTAGTTTTTGCACCCTAGCTCTGCCGGCACCTAGGGAAACCTAGCAAACCTATACATTTTTGAAAACTAGACACCCAGGGAAATTCAGGATGGGGTAACTTGACTGCCTCCCACCAGGTTATGTTACCCAGAATCCCTTGCAAACCTAAAAAATTGACCAAAAAAAAGATTTTTTTCTCACATTTCTGAGTTGGAAAGTTCTGGAATCTGTGTGGATCAACACATTTCCACCCACCCTGCGTTCCCCAAAATCTTCTGAGAAAAATGGTACCTCACTTGCGTGGGTATGCCTAGTGCCTGCGACAGTAAACGGCGCAAATTGCAATGTGATCGCACCTCAATTTCGCAGTGAAAAATGGGCCTTTTTTGGCAAAGTGCCTACCTGTCGTTTTTTAACCATAGCTCTGCCGGCACCTAGGGAAACCTAGCAAACCTATACATTTTTGAAAACTAGACACCCAGGGAAATTCAGGATGGGGTGACTCGACTGCCTCCCACCAGGTTCTGTTACCCAGAATCCCTTGCAAACCTAAACAATTGACAAACAAAACGCATTTTCCTCACATTTCTGTGGTGGAAAGTCCTGGAATCTGCGTGGATCAACAAATTTCTACCCACCCCGCATTCCCCAAAGTCTTCTGAGAAAAATGGTACCTCACTTGCGTGGGTCTGCCTAGTGCCTGCATCAGGAAAAGGTGCAAAACGCAACGTGGTCGCACCTCAATTTCCCAGTGAAAAATGGGCCTTTTTTGGCAAAGTGCCTACCTGACGTTTTTGAACCCTAGCTCTCCCGGCACCTAGGGAAACCTAGCACACCTATACATTTTTGAAAACTAGACAACAGGGGAATTTAGGATGGGGTAACTCGACTGCCTGCCACCAGGTTCTGTTACACAGAACCCCTTGCAAACCTAAAAAATGTACCAAAAAACGCATTTTCCTCACATTATTGTGGTGGAAAGTTCTGGAATCTGCGTGGATCTACAAATTTCCACCCACCCCGCGTTCCCCGAAGTCTTCTGAGAAAAATGGCACCTCACTTGCGTGGGTCTGTCTAGTGCCTGCAATAGGAAACGGCGCAAAACGCAACATGGTCGCACCTCAATTTCGCAGTGAAAAATTGGCCTTTTTTGGCAAAGTGCCTACCTGTCGTTTTTTAACCCTAGCTCTGCTGGCACCTAGGGAAAACCTATACATTTTTTAAAACTAGACACCCAGGGAAATTCAGGATGAGGTGACTCGACTGCCTCCCACCAGGTTCTGTTACCCAGAATCCCTTGCAAACCAAAAACAATTGACCAAAAAAACGCATTTTCCTCACATTTCTGTGGTGGAAAGTTCTGGAATCTGCGTGGATCAACAAATTTCCACCCACCCCGCGTTCCCCAAAGTCTTTTGAGAAAAATGGTACCTCACTTGCGTGGGTCTGCCTAGTGCCTGCGTCAGGAAATGGCGCAAAACGCAACGTGGTTGCACCTCAATTTCGCAGTGAAAAATTGGCCTTTTAGGTCTCGCCTCTCAATGCGCATGAGCATTGAGCGGAGCGAGGCTACAGGGGCTTAAACAGAGGTTTAACTAAACTGGCGATTTGATGCTGTGCCCATGCTCTTTTAGGTCAATGCGCAAGCGCATTGACCTAAAAAGCGCGTGCACAGCATCAAATCGCCAGCCATCTGTTCCCCAGCAGCTCTTCCCGCTCTGCCCCACAAGCTTCCCCCAGCGTGCGCTCTGCCTCAGCCGCACTCCTCCCACACCTTTGAAGTGAAGCTTAGCTTCACTTCAAAGGCCCCTGCTGCTTCACACTATTCACGGCCAACAGGCCGTCTCTCTCCCTCATCGCCGCTCTCCCCGCTCCGTCCCCTGCTGCGGCCGTGTCGCATTTCTCCTCCCCCCTCCCCACAGCAATGCCCTCCGTCTTGTTGTGATAAACTACCCAAACTCTACAACACATTCAAGTGAATTGCATTTAACTGGACAAATACACCTTGGTCGTAGCAGCGGGAAATAGATTGTTTTCACTAAAATAAGTGCCACCAGAGATCTTAGCTGCCCTCTCTCTTCTATTTCCCACAGTGTGCCTCTCCTCTCTTTCTACTTCTCATCCCTCATATATCCCCACTGTTGCCCTTTCAGTCTAATCATGTCGCTTCTGTTTCTCGTTACCTCCTTTCTCCATCTTTTAATTGACACTGCCGCTCGCCCCCGCCCGGTCCTTTCTTGTCTACTCGTTTCCCCTTGCCTCGCCTTTTCTCTCGCTCTCTGATACCGCCTTGTGCCCACCATCTCTCTTCTGCTGCCCTCACCCCCGTTGTTTTCCCGCCCGCCCTTTCCCCACTGCAGTCTTCGGGATTCCTCTGCTCTGCCCCCGCTGGTAGCTGCTGCCGCTCTCCTGCCTCCGTTTGTCGTGCTGGCGTGAGGGAAGCCCACATAGGCTATCCCGGGCTCGCACGGAGGCAGGCACACACCCACGTGCAACAGTGAGTAAATGGGGCTTCGTTTAAATAAGTGGAGAGGAATGCAGGATGGGTAGCAGCGCGGTGTCCGGAGGACCGTGCAGGCTTGGAAGGGAACATCGAATGGTCCTGGTTGAGCAGTGATGGTTAGGTTCAGACTGCCCTGGCTGTAAGCAGGGAAGGACACCAGAACTATGCAATTCTGCTGTCGCTGTGTTTTCCGCACAGTTACAGATTTGCCCCAGTTTCCACTTAATACATAATCTGCAGATTTGAACCCCAAAAAATTGTTTGTAGTTCAGTCGCTTCAAAACAAAACATGCCGCATCACGTAGAATTATTTACGCTTTCTTATCACACTATTTAGTCAACAGTGCCTCATAATTTGTTCCTCCCTTGCCTCATAATTCCAGTAGCCCTGCCTATAGGGCAGTCTGGCAGTGCCCAATGGGGCTGGCTTGACCGGTCAAAGTGTACAGTGTGGGCATGTTTTTGGGCTGCTTGCCTGTTTTATGGTTTGGTGGACTGTTTACTGTTAATTTCTGTGCTGTCTGCAGCAAGCACAAATGCATGCAGTCTACCATACTTTGCAAAACATCTATACAGCTCACACACCCTCACTCACACTCACACCCTCACCCCCTCACAACCCTCTCACCCTCACTCCCTCACCCTCACACATCCTCACACACCCTCACCCCCCTCACCCTCACACCCTCTCACCATCACCCCCCTCACCCTCACACACCCTTACCCTCATCCCCTCACCCTCAGTCACCCTCACACCCTCACTCTCACACCCCCTAACCCTCACCCTCACCCCCTCACACACCCTCACCCTCACACCCTTACACACCCACTCACCCTCACCCTCACACCCCCTCACCCTCACACCCCTGACCCTCACACCCCTGACCCTCACACCACTCAGTGCTACAACACATATTGTGTTACAATAGGTGTCACATTCGCAAAAGATAAAACTATTGGCATTGTAAATAACAAAGCTATTAATTTCGCTATTTTCAAAACAAGCACATAAATAAAAAATGTGTCCTTTACAATACCAATAGCTCAAACTTTCCTAATGCGAGACCTATTGCATTGCTGTGCTTCTCTCCCCTGCTGCACTCTCCTGCTCTCTAGAGATGTGGCCTAACGACCAGAGCTGCCATCTAAGTCACGTAAATACAAACATGTTGCATTCCAAATGCTCTAGGTGTCACATTCGCGAAAGTTATAACTATTGGCATTGTAAATGACAAAGCTATCAATTTAGCTATTTTAAAAAACTAAAAATAAATAAAATATTTGTCATTTACAAGACCAATAGCTCCAACTTTTCTAATGCGAGACCTATTGCATTTCCAATGCTTGTTTGGCAAAGTGACTACCTGTCGTTTTTGAACCTCAGCTCTGCTGGCACCTAGGGAAACCTATACATTTTTAAAAACTAGACACCAAGGGGAATTTAGGATGGGGTGACTCGACTGCCTCCCACCAGGTTCTGTTACCCAGAATCCCTTGCAAACCTAGAAAATTGACCAAAAAAACGCATATTCCTCACATTTTTGTGGTGGAAAGTTCTGGAATCGGCGTGGATCAACAAATTTCCACCCACCCCGCGTTCCCCAAAGTCTTCTGAGAAAAATGGTATCTCACTTGCATGGGTCTGCCTAGTGCCTGCGACAAGAAACGGCGCAAAACGCAACGTGGTCGCACCTCAATTTCGCAGTGACAAATGGGTCTTTTTCGGCAAAGTGCCTACCTGTCGTTTGTTAACCCAAGCTCTGCCGGCACCTAGGGAAACCTAGCAAACCTATACATTTTTGAAAACTAGACACCCAGGGGAATTCAGGATGGGGTGACTCGACTGCCTCCCACCAGGTTCTGTTACCCAGAATCCCTTGCAAACCTAAACAATTTACAAAAAACGCATTTTCCTCACATTTCTGTGGTGGAAAGTTCTGGAATGTATGTGGATCAACAAATTTCCACCCACCCAGTATTTCCCCAGGTCTCCTGATAAAAATGGTACCTCACTTGCGTGGGTGGCTCAAGGACCCGCAGCAGGCTACGGCCCAAAACCTAATGAGGCCACATCAAAATTACCTATCACAAACCAACCTGGTTTTGCAAGGGGGTTCCCATGAGTTTTTGGCCCGTGGCTCGGCGGCCATGTAGGGAAACCTACCTAACCCATACATTTCTGGAAACTAGAGACCCCGGGGGACCCCGGGAGAGTCCAGCGAGGTATGGCTTGTGTGGGTCCCTCATCATTCTCCTACCCAGAATCCACTGCAAACCTCAAATTTTGTAAAACAATGTGCTTTCTTCCCACATTTCTGTGTGCTAAAGTTGTGGAATCTGTGTGGATCCTCAATTTTCATCCCACCCAGCGTTCCCCCAGGTCTCCCGATAAAAATGGTACCTCACTTGCGTGGGTGGCTCAAGGACCCGCAACAGGCAAGGGCCCAAAACCTAATATGGCGACATCAGAATTACCTATCACAAACCAACCTGGTTTTGCAAGGGGGTCTCATGAGTTTTTGGCCCGTGGCTCGGCGGCCATGTAGGGAAACCTACCTAACCCATACTTTTCTGGAAACTAGAGACCCCGGGGGAGTCCAGCGAGGTATGGCTTGCGTGGGTCCCTCATCATTCCCCTACCCAGAATCCACTGCAAACCTCAAATTTCGCAAATAAATTCGCTTTTTTCTCACATTTCTGTGTGGTAAAGTTGTGGAATCTGCGTGGATCCTCAAATTTCCTCCCACTCAGCGTTCCCCCAGGTCTCTCAATAAAAATGGCACCTCACTTGCATGGGTAGGCATAGTGGCTGCAACTGGAAAAGGCCCAAATCGTACGGTGGAGACTTAAAAATTACCTATAGCAAAACTACCTGTTTTTGGGGGGGCACCTGAGTTTTTTGCCCCGGGCTTGGCGGCCATCTTGGGAAACTACCAAACCCAAACAGTTCTAAAAACTAGACACCCGGGGGAATCCAGCGAGGTATGGCATGCATGGGTCCCCCAACGTTTTCCTACCCAGAATTCCCTGCAAACCTTAAAATTAGGTACAAAAACACCTAGGTAGGAGAATGATGAGGGACCCACGCAAGCCATACCTCGTTGGACTCCTCCGGGTGTCTAGTTTCTAGAAATGTGTGGGTTATGTAAGTTTCCCTAGATGGCCGCCGAGCCCCGGGCCAAAAACTCATGGGAACCCCCCTTGCAAAACCAGGTTGGTTTGTGATAGGTATTTTTGATGTTGCCTCATTAGGTTTTGGGCCCTTGCCTGTTGCGGGTCCTTGAGCCACCCACGCAAGTGAGGTACCATTTTTATCGGGAGACCTGGGGGAACGCTGGGTGGGAGAAAATTTGAGGCTCCACTCAGATTCCACAACTTTACCACACAGAAATGTGAGAAGAAAGCAAATTGTTTTGCGAAATTTGAGGTTTGCAGTGGATTCTGGGTAGGAGAATGATGAGGGACCCATGCAAGCCATACCTCGCTGGACTCCCCTGGGTCTCTAGTTTCCAGAAATGTATTGTTTAGGTAGGTTTCCCTACATGGCCGCTGAGCCCCGGGCCAAAAACTCATGGGAACCCCCTTGCAAAACCAGGTTGGTTTGTGATAGGTAATTTTGATGTCGCCTCATTAGGTTTTGGGCCCTTGCCTGTTGCGGGTCCTTGAGCCACCCATGCAAGTGAGGTACCATTTTTATCGGGAGACCTGGGGGAACGTTGGGTGGGAGGAAATGTGTGTGAGCCCAGTGATGCCACGCTTTCACACACAAACATGTGTGAAAAAACAATTTTTTTCAGCTAAATTTGAGGTTTGCTAGGGATTCTGGGTAAAGGAACGTTGGAGGATCCACACAAGCCATACCTCCTTGGAAGCCCCCGGGTATCTACTTTCCAGAAATGTGTGGGTTTGGTAGGTTTCCCTAGATGGCAACCGAGCAAGGAGTGAAAAACCCACATGACCCCCTAGCTAAACCAAATAGTTTTGACAAAATTAGTTGTTTAGTTCTGCAGCGTGACAATTTGGGCGCAATATTGCAAGGAAAATATGACAGACATTGTGATTTTTGCAGGATATTGTGGATAAAATAACTCGTTAGATTTCACCAGAGACATCACCATGTACTCCCATGGGTTTTCAACAATATCTACAATTGGTAGGTTATTCGTAGGTGGAATGTACACCTTGGCAGAGAGACTAAATAGACCAAGATCCCTGCACAGCCATCTATTCCTCAAAAACACACACACATACTGGTTGGATTTGGCACGAGGGCGAGTGATGGTTCAGTATATAACATTTTATTAACAAGAGATTTCACAACAATGAAATGCACTGTCAGTTACATGGAGAAAAAAACTGAACCAATGACTCGCAGCTCGTGAGCTGCAAAGCCACTTCAAGGCACCAATCGCTTTACAGGCCATTCACACACCTTTCATACCTGATACACAGAAGACCATTCACAACACCAGGCACGAAAGCAACTCATCACAACATTTACAAAAAAGTGACACGGTGCACCCTGCTTCAAACATTAAAAAAAACAATTACTACACAGCCATCAAGTCTTCAAACACACACACATACTAGTTGGATTTGGCACGAGGGTGAATGATGGTTCAGTATATACAATTGTATTAGCAAGTGATTTCACAAAAAATGAAATGCACGGTTAATAATTGAAAGGACGAAAAACTGAACCATTGACTCACAGCTCGGGAGCTGTAAAGCCACGACAAGGCACCAACCTCTTTACAGGCCATTCATACACCTTTCATACGTGTGACACATACAAAACATTCACACCGCCAGCCGCGGACCCATCACATTACTACACTTCCACCAGCAGACAGCGCCATTCAATGGCCCATCACTTTCACACGTCCACATTCCTGACACAGCAACTACACAAACTCATGGATTTCATGGAGTGGCGCTCAGCTAACACTGTGTGTAGTAACCAGCATTAAGTCACTTCCCACACACAGCCAGCCGAGCGCCAGTCCACGCACACCACCAGCCAAGCACCAGACCACGCACACCGCCAGCCAAGTACCAGACCACGCACACCGCCAGCCAAGCATCCGTCCACACACACCGCCAGGCAAGCGCCGCACCACACACACCACCAGCCAAGCACCAGTCCAGGCACACCACCAGCCAAGCACCAATCCAAACACACCACCAGGCAAGCGCAAGACCACGCACACCACCAGCCAAGCACCAGACCACGCACACCGCCAGCCAAGCACCAGTCAACACACACCGCCAGGCAAGCGCCACTCCACACACACCGCCAGCCAAGCACCAGTCCAGGCACACCACCAGCCAAGCACCAATCAAAACACACCACCAGGCAAGTGCAAGACCACGCACACCGCCAGCCAAGCACCAGACCACGCACACTACCAGCCATGCACCAGTCCACACACACCGCCAGCCAAGCACCAGTCCACAGACACCGCCAGCCAAGCGCCAGACCATGCACACCGTCAGACAATCGACACTACACGCAAACCAACATCATATTTTAGAATTTTTTTAATATAAATAAAAAAACACAAACAAATTGCAAATTGATACAAATCTACTAACACAACAACTAAAACTAAATACACTACACAAATGCCAACTTTGAAACTGAACAAGTATTAAAGAATAGAGGCCAGGCAGTTCACTTTACCACTCATGAATGCTCCCAAAAATTATTTTGCGTGTGGTACATTCTAAAACAAGCAGGTACACACAGCCCAGGGTTAGAAGGACAGTCGGGGCAGTAAATACGAACCTCCTTCCGCATACCTCTTCGCCAACAGACTCTACATCTCCGACTGGGAAAGTCTTTTGAGGATGTAGGAGGAATTTGATCAGGCGATCTTTCAATCTGGCAACATCCTCCACCACTCCAACTCTAGGAACACTTGCCTGTTCCACTACAACAAGGCTGCCTATTACAGACTCCTGAAACTTTACAAAAGTCATCTTTGACTGAGGACAAGATTGCTGGAACACAACAAAAGCATTAAAGGCTGCCAAGTGAAAAAGATGGATAGCCAATGTGAGAAGTTGGCCTGATATATGATGTTTCCAATTCTGGAACCACCTTGTATCAGTCCAAGCTATCCCTTATGGTGTCTGGTTGTAAGTCAACCTTGTAGACAAGCTATCTTAATGGTGGCATAGACTAAGCAGCCTTAAAGGCTTAACTCAAGAGGTCGTGTTAAGCGAGCTGTTTTACCAATCACAGTCCTGTATTATCAAATGAAAGGACACCACACAAGTATATATTATAAAAATATATGTATTTATTTCTACAAATAATCCCCAGTACTCTTTATGAACAAAGGGGCACAAGCGTTAAATCAAAAGCACAGTATAACATACAAAGTTGCACAATTATGGATGAGGGCGGGGGGCCACTCAGACCATATACTAAGAAAGTGGTATAAGAGATACCAATCGAACAGTGGTTAGACCTAGGGCCTAGGGAATCGCTGGGCGCAGTCGGGACAAGCAATGCTGAAGTCGGGAAAAGCCCGCGGGATTCGGGTGCAGTGCTTAAAGCACACGCATGCACCAATGCAAGTCAATGGTGCGTAAAAGTTACACAAATAGAGTTTTAGGATACTTCCGCTAAACCTAGAAGGACAAAACTTTAGACACAGACCCTAGAGGTGTGTGCCAGTGTGGGAACACTGGCTTTGCAATGTTACCTCACCCACAGGAAGTGGGTGCATAGGGTCGAAGTGACATCGGGTTTCGTCGTGCAGGTTCTGGGTGCTTGAAGCTGAAGAGGCTTCAGGCGATGTGAAGGAGAAGTGTCCGGTGTGATCCAAGGGTGGATCAGAGTCGTAAAGTACCTGAAAGCAGAGGGGACAGAGTCTGGGTCACTCAGCAGTGACCAGGCTGGAACCAGGAAGGAACCAGGCAATGTCGGGCGCAATCAGGTGGTTGTCGAGGAGCTTTTCTCCGCTGCCACGTGGGCTCTGGGGCATCTGTGATGTCCAGGAGCGGGTCACGAGCTGTCCCACGTAGGCTCTCACCGTCGGCGCTGTCGGCTTCAAGATTGGAGCAAACAACACTTGGCAAGAGCAATCCACGCGGAACTGGAAGATTGCTTCTCACTCGGACCAGGAGGGTCAGAGTGGGTACTCCTTTTCAGAGGAGTGGGTGAAAATCTGGAGCAACCAGAATCACAAGTCGTATTTCGGTTTTCGTCGGCACAGGGGCCACAAGCCAGCTGGCAAGTGACTGGGCCAACGCGTTGAGCCAAAAGAAGCAGAAGGGCCCCACGCAGCACTCGTCGAGTGTGGAGGGCTGAACTTCGGTGCAAGAGTGGCTCAGGGTTGGGGCTTCTCAAATCCCGGTGTACAGCTTCGAGGGTCACTCGTGGGCTGCACGGTCAGCGTCTCGTGGTCTTTCCAAGATGGCGTGCCCCACGCTTCCGGTCGCCTCCACGGGTCTCAGCTCTGCAGGGACTGTGGATCGGGCTGTAAGAAGGCAGGCAAGCTTGATGTTGTTGATCTCTGTCGCTCGAGTTCCGGCGGGAACTGCAACAAAGCAGATGTCAAGGTGCTGGATGGTGCCTGTTTGCACAGGGTGGTCACTCCTTGACCACAAGGGAGATTCTTCAGTCTTCTACGTTGAGTAGGATGTCGAAGGGTACAGAGTTCCGTTTCTTATGTTTCATCAGGATAATCTGAAGTGCATTGGCACTGCTCCCATTCTTATACCAATCTAGGGGGCTGGATTACCTGCTAGATCCCCTCCTATAGGTGGGACCCAGGAAGGGGGTGGGTACACCCCTTTCCTTTGATCCAGGCCACGCTGGGACGGGGGCTGGTGTGCCCCAGAACCGGTTTGGCCGGATTATGCAAGGGGCAGCCTTGTGCTCCCCATGCAGTGTCTGGTTTCATTCAAACCTCCCTGCTACAATCCACTATCTCCTGTCTGGGGTGGTGTGACACCTCCCTGCGACAGGAAACCCTTTGTCCAGGCCCCCTTGGCTGAGTTTCGGTCAGCTGCAGGGGGTCAGACCCGTGTCTGTGGCAGAAGCATCCATTTTGTGGATCTGGGGCTCTTTTAAAAATCAACCGTATTTCAGTAAAGTAACATGTCTTCTCCCTCTAGAGGGGTGGAATGCTATCCCCGTCGCCAGAACTGGCGAGGGGATAGTATTCCAAATCGTATGACACCTTACACGACATGTTTTGATAAAGCCAAACCAAAGTTGCTATATAACCGCGAGGATTATAATGCACTTAATAGTATATGGTATGGCATTATCCTGAAACAGCTTAGGGACTTGTTCCCGACAGCTGCAGACAGGCTCAGCTCATGCTAGAGCTCCATCTCACATTAAACCACGCACTCTGCCTCCAGGATTGATAAGGCCTTCCATAGGAGTGACTCACAGGTTTATATGTGTCCAGATATAGGTTTAGATATAGGTATACTATATCTAAGCAAGAGGTGATTACACCATCTTGCCCCAGCTGAGTGATCAGCCAGTTGTGTCAATTTAAGAACCAGCCAGGGGTGGCAAAAGATATGCTGCAGCCCCTGGTAGGCCTTGGTGGCACCTATGCCCTGAGCACCAATACTGCATGGTACAGGGGCTAACAAGGAGTCCATTTCCAATTGTGGTATGTACCTATAGCACATGTATTAATAATTTAGAGAGAGAACAGCAGGCTGGGGGTCTGATTAACAGGCCCACAGCCTTAGTAGTCGAAAACCAGTGAAGCAAAAAGCAAAAATTTGGGGTGACCATAGGATAGCAGACCCTACTCTCCTACAGCCAACTTCTTGTACCAAATGTAAGCCTTACGAAGAGCAGCATATGGTTCCAACCTCTGATCTACTCTGTCAACACCACCCATGTGCCTATTATAGTCTAAAATGCACACAGGATTGCGGGCTTCTGCAACCTGACCCCAAACAGTCACCGGTTCAGTGCTTTCATCATGTATGGTAGTCAACATGTAGAAATCTCTCCTGTCTGAAAACTTCACAGCTAGAGTTCCTCGCAACGCAATGCACTGCACTGTCACCGGGCAAGCTTTTGACAAACAAGTTCTTTTGGGAAACCTTTACGGTTAGAGGGGATTGTGCCACAAGCAACAGTGTCCACTTTGGCCAATTTCCTGAACAACCGCACACCAGTGTAGAAGTTATCTACATATAAATGATGGCCATTGTTAAAAAATCCTCTACCAAGTTCCCACACAATTTTCTCAGTCACTCCAAAAGTGGACGGACAACCAGGGGGTTAATCCTGGATTCTTTACCGGTGTACACCCTGAAATTAGAGACATATCCAGTCCGACTATCACACAGCATATACAGCTTAATTCCATAGCGTGCCCTCTTACTAGGAACCTAAAAACCAAGCAGCCTTTGAACAACACCAAAGACTCATCCAATGCAATTTCTTTCCCAGGAAAATCGATCAACAAAGTGATCAATGACAGGCCGAATCTTGAAAAGACGGCCACAATCAGGGTGATCTCGTGGCAAAGCTAAACCATTATCGACAAATGCATCATCCCAAGCAGAAGCAAATACCTATCAGGACTCATGGCTGCCGGAAATATAGCAGTTGCCATCAAGGGACTAGTAGACCAATTTGAAGCCATTGATGGTTTCCTAAGCAAGCCCATCAAAAAAGTTAAACCCCAACATTTTTTCATCTCTTCCAAATTTGTGGGAGTCTACTGGGTAGCTCTAGCATGGTGCTTAAGTCTGGCACTGTTCTCCCTTAAAAACTGTTCTGCATACAAATTAGTCTGCTCAACAATCTCTGCCAAAAACACATCATCCATAAACAAGTGAAAAAGATCAATCAGCAAAAAGTTTTCAGTGTTCACCCTACACCCTGGAACACCAGTAAAATCTGGCAATGCCGGCTGCACCATCCCTGGGGCAACCCAGAGGTCAGAACCTTCAACGAGAAGCTTGCAGCCCCCTGCAGCCGCCCAGCTGCCTCTTGCCTCACTATACCAACAGGAAGTCTTGCAGCCCCAGGCTGCTGCCCAGCTGCCTCTTGTCTCACTATACCAACAGGAAGTCTAGCAGCCCCAGGCTGCACCCCAGATGCCTCTTGCCGCACTATCGGCACAGCAATGTCCTCCTCTAACACAGGCACTTCATTCACACCGAAAGTAGCTTCATCAGCACTCAGAGTATCTTCATCATCAGACGATGCCATGTGGAGAGAAAACTCACTACCAGAATCGTCACCTCCCACCTCTGCCTCAGAATCAGAGCCAGTCACTCGACCATGGTCAGAGGAAGAATCAAAAAGCATTCCAACAACTTGCTGAGCAGTAATCCGGCGGCTAGCCATTATACTTACTAAGAAAGGAGACTGCACAAACGCTCAACAACCAACACTGTGCAAAGTAGGTAAAAAAATGTAAGCCTTTATCACAAAGATCTATATACTGAAGAACTATACAATTAACTTACAAGAGACAGCTACACTCACCAGCACCTACTCTGCAAAGACACAGCAAATAGTCAACGATATCGCACTAGAAAGAAGAAAAAAAACATAAATCTACAGAAAACAAAATACACATCAAGCATAAATACAAAACATGTTTTACAATCACAAAAAACAGAAACCAAACATACTGGTATTATTACACACTTTGCAAAAAACACATTTACATTGAAATAGTACAAAAAAGGTCTCTTACCAAACAGATGCAACTACACAAACAGCAGAACCACCAGTAACGAAACCGCACACTCCAACAGTCTAAGGAGCAAAAGCCTTGAACAAGAACAAAAAAGGAGAAAATAAAACATTACACTTTACAAGAAAAACAATACACATTATAACAGGCTATGTCACAGGGTATGTCACAAATGGGGGCAGAAATGGCTGAATACACATAAACAAATATATGTCCCTTGGAAGCAAGCACAATCTTCATTTTTACATCCCTGGCACTAGTGGGCTGGGGCCAGAAACGCCCAAACAAATCAACTGTCTGTGCCCAGGGGGCACAGAATATAATTAATTAAACAATTGAGCCCCCAAGAAGCGACCCTTGACATAGAGGTCGCTTCCATTTAAAAATAAAAGAATTCCCTGGTGTCTAGTGGGGACACCAGGGAATGTGCACGTTGACGTCATCAGGAAGCGTGGGGGGGGCTCGGGGGTGGCAGCGGAAACTCTTCCGCTGCCACCCCTGCACTAACGAAGAACATCGATGCCCCGGGGGGGATCGCCAGCACTCCCCCCGGGGGCTGTGCTGATGACGGAGCGGTTCCGTCATCAACACAGCCCAACCGATGCTGATGACGGAACCGCTCCGTCATCAGCATCGAAGGGGTTAAGGGCTCTGTAGTCTATGGAACACCTAAGACCCAATTATCTTTTGGGTATAAAGAAAAGAGGAGACGGATGCAGCCGATCTAGAGGGCCGAATGAATCCCTTCTGTTACATGTCGTCCAAATATTCTCTCAAATAAATATTTTCTTTTTTTGTCAAAGCATACATGCGGCTGTATAGGATCTTTGCTCCAGGAAGCAGATCAATGCGGCAGGCGTAGGGACGAGGTGGTGGCAAGACAGAAGCTTTTTCTTTATCGAACACCTCCCGTAGTGATTCATAACAGTCAGGTAATACTGGTAAGCTGGAATCACCAATTCTGGCTATGTGTTGTAATGGGATGTTACTTTTCAGACAATGAGTCCTACAATAAGTGGAGGTGAACGCCATGGAATGGTCTCTCCAGTTGATATCGGAATCATGTTTCATCAGCCAAGGGAGACCTACAATTGCATGAAATTGAGGCAAAGAAATGACGTCAAATGAAAGGATTCAAAATGTCAGTCGTGTATGTGAAAACCCAGTTCTCTGGTGGAATGAGTGACAGGCCCAGATTTCATGTCACTTCCATCAAGTGTCTTCACTACTTCCACTGTCTTTTTTGGTTCTATAGGGATTTCAATACTCTCCAACCATGTGGAATCTATGAAATTCCCAGTTGCCACTGAATCAAGCATGATTTGTACTTCTACGCTATCATTGCCCCCAGCTGAGCTGAGCTATGAAGAAGAAATGGTGCATGGGGTAGTGTATGTGATCAAGGCCTAAAAGTTGGGAGACCATTAAACCTGTCTCACCTGAGCAATCTGTCTCCGGCTTGCTCAAGCTGGTTAGTTTCCCGACACCGCACACCATTTAGGTTTGATGGGGCAGTCTCTTAAGAACTGTCCAGATATACCACAGTAGAAGCATAATTTGTTATCCCTTCGTCTCTGCCTCTCTTCTTTACTCAAGGGACCTTTAATCCTGCCTATCTGCATGGGTTCAGGGTCCTCAACAGATTTGTCGGACTCTGGCTTCTTTTCTCGGAAGGCAGGGAACTTGGTTTCTGATTGTCTCTTTTCACATTTCCGCTCATGCAAATGGTGATCCAACGTAACTATTATATCAATTAGTTCGTCACAAGAGTCTGGAGGATCTACATCTTGTGCTAGCAGGTTTTTCAAGTCATCTCTTAGACCTCTGTAAAAGAGAGCACTGCGTTTGCTTTCAGGCCATCCAGCTTCAGAAACTAGCCTGTTAAAACACTAGATATATGTCATGAGATCCTTCCATCCTTGCTTAAGATTGAGGAGCTCAGTGTCCACAGACTGCATTAATCAATGTCTGTCAAACAGACGCCATAACTCCTCCTTGAAAGCCCTATAATTGTACAATAAGGGATCATTTCTATCGACTAAAGGATTTGACCAAGTAGCTGCTGTACCACCCAAATAAGACAAGACAAATGCCACTTTAGATTGCTCGGTGGGACTGCAAGAAGCTTTGCACATAAAGTGCAATTGCCACTGGTTAATGAATGTGGCAAATTTAGCTGAGTCACCTAGAAACCTTTCTGGGGGTGCTAGCGGTATAGAGGAGGGGGTTGTGATATACAGGAGACTCACTACCAGAAGAAGGAGAGTGAGATGTGAAAAAGGTACCATGGGTTCCAGGCACTGGGTCAGGTGGAGGGGTGACCCAAGAGGCATGTTGTAGGGCCTCTACTCTAAGCGTCAAAGCTTGGGTTTCCTTTTGTAGGATCCCTATCATATGTGCTAATGTTATTTGATGTTCCTCCATAACGCCCGGGCAGAACTATAAAATGTGGGCTTTGCGTTCTGTTAGGCTCACCTGGGTTTCCTGCCGGAGCGAAATGGATGGAACAGATGCTAGGTCCCAACTTCCTTCACCCACCTCCTTCGCCCAACACAGTCAAAACAAAAGAGGGAAGGTGGGGAAGAAGGGGGAGACAAAACAAGGAAAGGGAGAAGGGGTTGAATCCACTGGATCGTCCGATGAGTAATCACCAAGGTGCCTGATGGAAAGACACAAAGGTAAGTATGTACGTATATTCTTGTAGCCTGTGGTATAGATATTGTGATTATTGTGATATTCTACCTGTTAAAGGATCCGCTAATCATATGTAAAGGATATATACAACTAGAACGTAGGACCCACATAAGGTATCAAGAAAATAAATGCACACTTATTATTCGTAAGGACTGCAGGAGTTTAACCACAAACAAGGCCATAAATTAAATATACCAACCTAAATAGGAACCAACTTCAGCTATCAATAGACCCTTAACAGAATATCATCCTGTTCACCTGAACCAGGAAAAAAACAGAAAACGCATTTCCCCGGTAAGGAGAAAACAGAACGTAGAAAAAAGATGTGGCAAAAGATGCTGGGTCAAACTATAAAACGAATGTGAGCAATTAGTGGTCTCTTTATTTTTTTTGCAGGAAGGGGCGAGAAACAATCAAAGGAAATGAAGCAAGTACCGGGCGGAGAACACATTCCATAACAACAAAGAAGCCTAGCAATCAGATAAGTATAGGAGTGTTACAGAAAACAAAAATGCAGCGTAGTCTACATACACTCAAAACAAAGATTCTTTAAAATACCTTATTGTCCCTGTTTCGGAGGTAGAACACTAGGAAACAAAGAGTTGAGCTGCACTGCATTGCTCAGAAGAAACAATGTTGCGAGCCAACAAAGTAGCACTAGAATCTCCTAACCCCGGAAGAACACTAACAAACCGGAAGCAGATGGACGCCTGGAGAGCAATGCAGGAACAACACTCCTCCCTGATGTGGAATAAAAAATTCGATCTTTCATTTTAATGCCACACACAGCAGCCAATGAAAATCTTTGTATATCAAAACAAACTACATTTCCCATGATGCAACCACCACATCACTTCCTGTAACAGTCCATAAGACCTAGGCAATACCGGATATCTTCCTCTTTCTTTGCCTCGAACATAAGTCCATAAATAACTGAAGTCCAACATAAACATCCTCCAACGTGGAAAAACAGCCAACTGGAAAGAATTCCTTTAACTGGAAACATACTCAGTCCATCTTCTCAGAACCTGGAAGAATGAGAAAAAATGCCCGTAAAATCTGCAAACACAGACTATAATCATGGGAGGGCAAGATATTACAATGCATGTAATACAACCGGGTGGAATAATCCTCGCCTCCGTGTCCTTAATAGAATTGAAAACTCTTGGCGCGATAGCTAGCTAATTTTTTATTCTATTACAGGACCGGAGGCTTCGTATTATGCTAGTTTAACGCTTTTGAAACACTACGGAGGAAATATCACCCACCGGTTTATATAGTATAACTGTTTAAAAGTAGATTCTGAGGACCAATCCGCTGAATGCATTATGTCCTAAACAGTACATCCTAATATAAAACTCTTAGAGGCCAAGCATGGCGCCACGTACAGAGTGCGCCCCAAACACCTGGGTATTAATACCTCCCTCCTGCATAACATATTTCAACCATCTGGCTATAGTAGCCGCAGTAACATGTTTGAATGGTTTCTAAAAGCAATCAATAATTGTGTTACATCTGTAGGCCGAATAGACCTCGTACACTCCTCATAAGCTTTAAGGCATTGCACCACACAAAGTTTAACATTACTTGGAAAAGCATGATAATCAGCACTTCTAGACATTGTCTTAGTCCTGGCAGTAATATTAAAAGAGACTCCCTCTAGAGTAAATATTCTACCTGTAATGTCCACGGCCTTGACGTCCGATGACCGTCTACATGCCGCAAGACATAACAGCATAGCCAACGTGGCTGAAAGTTGTTTACTGGATAGCAAATCATTTTGGGGCCAACTATTGAACAGGGAAAGAACGAGAGAGACATCCCACAATGAAGTATATTTGGGTTTGGGCGGATTCGCTACCCTAATCCCTTTCAGGAGTTTGCAAACAAGCGGATGCATACCCACAGGTTTACCGTCAAGCTGAGAGTGACCTGCCGAAATCGCGGAACGGAAATTGTTAACTGAACGATATGCTAAACCTTCTTAAGCTTTCAAGGAAAGGAAATTCACAATCCAGGATAGTCCTGCCCCCACGGGATCCACGCTTTGTTCCATGCACCAACGAACCCAGCCTTTCCAGGCTGAAGTGTATCTCTTCCTGGTGGAAGGAGCCCAGGCTTGGTCGATAAAGGCTGAAGCCTGCTCCGAAAATTCTGGCATTTTCCAACGTTGCCGGAAAGTCTCCAGGCCATCAGGGACAGATGCCCCTACGTTACCATCGGATGCATCTCTCTATGAGGGCCCTGGAGTATCATCGGTGATTCCGGGATCCTACTGGGAAGGTCGCAACTCACCTCCAGGAGACTCGGAAACCAAGGTTGCGATTTCCAGAGGGGAGTCACTAAAATCACCTCCGCCCTCTGTCGCACTATCCGTGAGTACACTCGAGGAATCAAAATGAACGGGGGAAACGCGTAATGCAGGGACTGGGACCAGTCCTGAGTGAAAGCATCTGTCGCCAGAGCCAACGGATTCGGTCTCCAACTGAAGAACTGAGACATCTGCTGATTCAACCTGGAAGCAAAAAGGTTGATCTGGCAAGACCCCCAAATCACTTGTAACCACTGAACTACTCGCGGTTGGAGCTGCCAATCGCTGTAGTCCTTGAGGTGGCGTGAGTGCCAGTCCGCCACTACATTCGACTGACCTGGAATGTACTCGGCTATAACCGATATCTGATGGGTTAGGCAATAGTGCCAGAAGTCCTTCGCTATCTCTACTAACATGGAGGATCTTGTACCTCCCAGTTTGTTGATGTAGCATACTGCCGAGACGTTGTCCATCCTCAATAGGATGCAACATGACACCTTCTTGGGTGACAAAGTCTTGATCGCACATGAGCCGGAGAGAAGCTCTAGACAGTTTATATGGAGATCTAATTCCTGTAAGGACCACCATCCTCCCGTGGAAATATTTCCGCAACGCGCTCCCCAGCCCCAACGGCTGGCGTCGGATTCTATGACTACCTCTGGAAGGGAGCCGAAAATGGCCTGACTGTTCCATGCCTCCACGTGGCCTAGCCACCACTGAAGCTCCTGACGGACCTCTGAGGACAGAGGAACCAGGTCTGTGTACGAGAGACCCTTCTGTAGGTGCTGAATCTTCAATCTCTGAAGGGCCCGATAATGAAGGGGGCCCGGGAAGATCGCCTGAATGGATGACGCCAGGAGACCCACTATCCTGGCAATAGCTCTCAGTGAGACAGTTTGTTTGCACAACAAGGCGCGCAATTTTGAGCAGGGAAGACTCAACTGAGCCGTTTGCTAATCTATAACAAAACCCAGAAAATATATCTTTTGGGTTGGACTGAGAACGGATTTGGTCTCATTGACCACAAATTCGAGATTTTGCAGCGTAGCAATGGTCATGCACAGGTGCTGCATCGCCATGTCTTGCGTGTGCGCCATGATCAGTATATCGTCTAAATATACTATCATGCGAAGCCCTTGCTCCCTGAGGTAGGCTACCACCGGCTTCTACACCTTGGTGAAACACCATGGAGCTGATGAAAGACCAAAAGGAAGGACCAAATATTCGTACCACCGGTCTCTCCACTGGAATTGTAAGAACCTCCGACGTGGAAGAAAAATCGGCACAGATAGATAGGCGTCCTTCAGGTCCAGACGGACCATCCAGTCCCCTTGCTTCAGAAGATCCACCAAGAAATGGATACCTTCCATCTTGAAATGCTTGTAAACCATGTAACGATTGAAATCCTTCAAATTGAGTACCAACCTGTAACCGCCACCTCTCTTCTGGACCAGAAAAATATTGCTGCAGAATCCGCGAGGGCCCTCGTCGCAGCGCGCTATCGCATGTTTCTGCAGCAATTCCCCTATTTCTGAATCTATGAAAACGCACTCTGTTTGAGAAAAAGACAGTTGCCTGGGACACCTGTCCTGAAAGGGGACCTGAAAGAAATCTAGACGAAAACCCTGAACAGTTTCTAAAATCCAAGCATCCTGAGACAATTGAACCCAATTTTGAAAGAAGTAACGAATACGACCCCCCAGAGGAAATGGGAAATGATCTGGAGCACTCACCTGATGATTCTGTGGCTTGGGAGAAACCACGGTAGGCTCCCCTGTTAAACCGCCGCTTATTGAAGCGCTGCCTGATAAGGTAGAATGTTGCCCCACGGGTGGAATCCCAATCGCCTCTACCTCTGCCAAAGTCGCCTCACTGGGGGCCATGGAAAGACTGGCGGCCAAATGAGCATCCCCGGCCTCGTCCGGCCCTGTTAAAAACACCAGCCTGAAGGGCTCGCTTTATGCCTGACTTGGCTTTATCGAGAGTCGTGAAGGTACTCACGTACTTTGCCACATCCTTCACAAAACGCTCACCGAATAAATTGCCGTCTGCCAGGTTCCGCCGCTGCAAGTTCGGTGAGGTTGGAGTCCATCCTCATGAGGAGGGACTTACGGCGCTCCGTTGAGATAGCGCAGTTAGCATTGCCCAAGAGGCATATCGCCCTCTGGGTCCAGCCGGCCAGAACGTGCGGGTCCATTGCCGCACCTGATTCCTGTGCTTCCAAGGCCATCTCCAATATTTTAGCCTGGGGCCCCACAACATCCAGGAGCTTATCCTGGCATCCCCTCCATGCCCGGTCAATGCCCTTCTTAGGGTCCTTTGCAAACTTTTTTAGAAAGGTCAACATGCTAGAGTCAATGTCGGGAGTTTCCGCAACTTTATCAGCAATGTCTGGCCTAGGGGACTCAGACCTGAGTCTATTCCTGACTTCCTTGTGAAAGCGCCGGTAGCCAATCGGATGACCTGGTATGAACAATGTCTGCAGGGTTAAAGGTAAAGGGGATGGACACCGGCGGAGTGGGTTCCACATTCTTAGATTTCTTAGCTTTCTTCCTGGGAGAAGACTCATCAGGGGTGTCAGTGGTAGTATTGTCAGTGTCCGTGTCCAGGGTCTTGGTCTTACTGGGATCCGGGACAGGCAGAGAGGGTAAGGAATATGAATGTGGCCAAGAGTCCGATTGCGAACCAGAAGGAGCACCGTCCTTCTTAGGATTTGTATGGGAAGTAAACCCATGGCGCTTGGAGAATTTCTCCAACTGCTTAGTAATAGGCTTTAACGTAGTTGCCAAGGCTTGTTAAACAGTTCCCGCAACTGCCTTCTCCAGGGCCTTGTTGACAGAATCCTGGACCGAGGCATCCAGGGCCTCAACAATATTATCCTCAATGGAAGGGGTAGCCACTTCCTCTCTATAAATATCATCCTCTTCATAGGTAACCCAATCATCCATGGCGGTGCCAAATTTATACATGGACTTACTCATAAAGGTAAGAATAGTAGCTTGAGAGGAGCAAGGAGGAGGAGCTAACCCACAGCAGAAAACAATCCCCAGGTACCTAGCTCCTCAGCCAAAGCTGTAGTCAGGTTCCTGCAGCCCTCAGGGCGTAAAGTGGAGCCAAAAAGCAGTAAAAGAATACACAGGAGGTGTGCTCCCTCCAGGCCCAGCATTTTCACAGCCTGCCAAGCGTAAGGAACTGCTCATGAAAGAATCCGAAGTGAAAGTGCAGGAAAAACAATAAAAACGGGCAGTAGCGACGTGTGTAGCCCAATCCTACTAAAAACAAGCCCAATTGGGCTACGCACATCAAACTATCTGAAAAAAACGAAAGGGAAAGCTCCGAGCGTCTGCGGCCAATGAGGGGGGCCTCCGCGCTCTGATAACTAATTAACGATATTCCCCGCCATCGGCGGGTCAGTACCGGTGATCCAAAGTCCTAAGTGCCTCTAAAACAACTTCAAAATCACCCCCCCAGCGACCGCTGCCACCAGGAGCCACCAGCGCGGGTAAATCAGTATCGGGGCCGCCTAATGAGCGAGACGTGCTCTTCCCGTCAAGCGAGGGAGGCGCGTCGGGGGAGCTCTGCACGATGCTCGCGCTGGTCACATTCCAAGTCCAAGAGACGCACCGACAAAGCACGCCTACACCCCCGATGACAGCGGGGTGGCACGGCAGCTGAAAGTCGTCCGTAAACTCAAATAAACAGTGCCAGTAAAAAGCAAAACAGTGCTAATACCAATAATGGTAACAGTGCAAAACACAGTAAATAAATTGCACGCCCATGCGCGAATTAGCGCTCAAGCGAGACACATACAAAGCAACAGTAATAATCGGAACCATCAATCAAAAGGCACTTAACTGGCTGCGTGAGCAGCAAAGAAATAGGAAGATATCCGGTATTGCCTAGGTCTTATGGACTGTTACAGGAAGTGATGTGGTGTTTGCATCATGGGAAATGTAGTTTGTTTTGATATACAAAGATTTTAATTGGCTGCTGTGTGTGGCCTTAAAATGAAAGAGAAGCATAATACGAAGCCTGCGGTCCTGTAATAGAATCAAAGAACGGCAGGTAGGATAGCAACAACTTTGGAAATGCACGGGAGGCCTGGCGGGGTCCGATCTGGAACGCAAGGCGCGTTTCCCTTGCGGATCCCTCTCTATGAAGAGCCTCAAGCTCTGCCTCCCCCAGGCGGTGGGAAGCAGCAGGCGGGGCTTCCATAAAAGGCAGCGGGCAGGCTCAGAAAGGCTGCCACGGACCTCGCGGCCCGACAGCAGGCTTACTAATGAGGAAAAACTTGATTTATTAGAATTGCAGAGTTATGCAAGTCTTCCCGCTGAATAAGCTTAAAATATATTAAACAGGCCCAATATCAGGTATTTCAGAGGGTCTCAGGAGCTGGCCTATTCCTATTTTAATTTGCAGTCTGGGTCATAAGTTTGGCACAGGCATTCCAGCGTTTTACATCTTTTCTTCAAAGCAGACAGTTAACATTAAACCAGGATGCTGAAGATTTAGATCATAATTTGTCACTTCACTGCATGGCATCAAAAGGGACACGTTTTTGAAGTAAAACGCCAAAGGAAGAGTGTTTCTTCAATTAAGTTTATTTCCTGTGTTACATGGTTGTGGAAGTCCGCGTCTAACGCTACCCCCACCAACAACAACTCCTGACCAACAGTCTAATTTTAAACCGCAACAATCCCAGCACAATAGACATTCCATGGGCACACGTGGTAACACGAGAACATACCTAAAGAATGTTCACTCCATAATTCTACAAAACAGTAGAACAAAAGATAACATGTCCAAACCCTGTATCCCACACTTTACTACATTACTACTATTTTGTTTAAAGCAGAACCAATCAAATGACTCGCACGTCTGGACTGTTTTGACTTAGTTTCTGTATGGGAAAGACAAACATTCCAAATGATTGTGTTTGCTGTATTGTTGTCTTCTCCTGGCATAATGTCCTGAGATTAACTATACCTGTTTCCTTGGTGCCCTGGGCTACAAATAAGACCTGCAACTTTTTCCTCCCTAGTTACTCAAATAATATGTTGCCATTATGTACAAGCCTGCACCGCAGCCTTGTGCAAGCGCGTCTGTAATGCCTAAACACTGATGTAGAGCAGAGCCCAACGGACTCTCAATTTCCATTCCAAACTTTGTGCATTCCAACATGTATGGAAGTTTCAGTGGTAGTGGTCACTGAAGGTACTTAATCTGAGAATTATTTGCCTTGCATTGAAGACTGCTCTATACACTTGTCACACACAGTAGATTATACCAATTCCCTGTACTTTGCGTCCACTGACTGCTAAGCCATTCCCCTTATGGTTCCATGTGTAGTTGTGTCTGTGGACCATCATCCCCAACAGATTCCTCAGCATTCTCGCTGTAAGAGACCTTGATGTTTGTTCTGGAAGGGAAGAATTACTTCACATAGTCAGTGTCTGCTGAATTGGGATGGATTGTTGAAAGTTGACTGTCAAGCCAAAGAGGTGAAAGAACTGGATTGCGAGTTAAATAGCAAGGGTGCCAAGGGCCCTAGGTAAAGCAGTGAAAATACCCCCTCACTGGATGATACTAAAGAAAAGCAACATTTAGGGTGAAGTGGGGCCCTCACCCACCCAGGGCCTTGGTGTTCCTGCACCTACTACATTAATGACATCCACACTCCTGGTATTGGTCTGTTTGTGCACTTTCATCATTTTGAAATAAATATCCCCTTCACCAACAAGTAATCTAGGCTTGAGTACACACGCTACTATTCTTACATATCCTGCCTCTGTCTGTGACAGCTTCACTCCAAAAGAGACAAGCATTTGCAATGCAATAGGTCTCGCATTTACAAGAGTTTGAGCTATTGGCATTGTAAATGACAATGCCTTTTATTTATATGTTGTTTTTTAAATAGATGAATAAAATGCATTGTCATTTACAATGTCAATAGCTTAAACCACCGCAAATGCGAAACCTATTGCATTGCAAATGCGTTCGTGCTAAAAAAACTAAAATGTAAAGCGTAGAAGGGAGCGTGTCCTGCCTGCTATTTGAGAAAATAGTGCTCAGAAGTTGTAATTAAAGCCTACCGAGTAACAACGTACGTAACAGGGGGTGTCGCCATGGGAGGTTACAAAATGAGACAAGGCGGTGCTAAGGAGGGACTGCTAAGCCTATTGACCAATGAACAGCCACAGTTTACAGTGGACAATGACAAAAAACAATGAACAAGCATTGGAAATGCAATAGGTCTCGCATTGGAAAAGTTGGATCTATTGGTTTTGTAAATGACAATTTTATTTTTATGTGTTGGTCTTGAAAATAGCAAAATGAATAGCTTTGTCATTAACAATGCCAATACTTTTAACTTTTGCAAATGTGACACCTATAGCATTTGTAATGCAACATGTTTTGTATGTACGTGACTTAGACTTATGTTCAGTGTATTTTATTGTGTCGATAATCCAAGAACAGAGGTGAAATATTAACATTTTTGTGACAATTGTAATAAAGCTTGAAACATTGAGAGAACATATTTGAACCAGTTGTTGTTGAATAGTTGCACAGAGTGATGCTGTGAGTGGCGATAGATAGATAGATAGATAGATAGAGTGAGTGGCGATAGATAGATAGATAGATAGATAGATAGATAGATAGATAGATAGATAGATAGAGTGAGTGGAGATAGATAGATAGATAGATAGAGTGAGTGGCGATAGATAGATAGATAGATAGATAGATAGAGTGAGTGGCGATAGATAGATAGATAGATAGATAGATAGAGTGAGTGGCGATAGATAGATAGATAGATAGAGTGAGTGGAGATAGATAGATAGATAGAGTGAGTGGCGATAGATAGATAGATAGATAGATAGAGTGAGTGGCGATAGATAGATAGATAGATAGATAGATAGATAGAGTGAGTGAAGATAGATAGATAGAGTGAGTGAAGATAGATAGAGTGAGTGGAGATAGATAGATAGATAGATAGATAGATAGATAGAGTGAGTGGCGATAGATAGATAGATAGATAGAGTGAGTGGCGATAGATAGATAGATAGATAGAGTGAGTGGCGATAGATAGATAGATAGATAGATAGAGTGAGTGAAGATAGATAGATAGAGTGAGTGAAGATAGATAGATAGATAGATAGAGTGAGTGGAGATAGATAGATAGATAGATAGAGTGAGTGGAGATAGATAGATAGAGTGAGTGGCGATAGATAGATAGATAGATAGATAGATAGATAGATAGATAGATAGATAGATAGATAGATAGATAGATAGATAGAGTGAGTGGCGATAGATAGATAGATAGATAGAGTGAGTGGCGATAGATAGATAGATAGATAGATAGATAGAGTGAGTGAGTGGCGATAGATAGATAGATAGATAGAGTGAGTGGCGATAGATAGATAGATAGATAGATAGATAGCTAGATAGATAGATAGAGTGGCGATAGATAGATAGATAGATAGAGTGAGTGGAGATAGATAGATAGAGTGAGTGGCGATAGATAGATAGAGTGAGTGGCGATAGATAGATAGATAGACAGAGTGAGTGGCGATAGATAGATAGAGTGAGTGAAGATAGATAGATAGATAGATAGAGTGAGTGGAGATAGATAGATAGAGTGAGTGGCGATAGATAGATAGATAGAGTGAGTGAAGATAGATAGATAGATAGATAGAGTGAGTGAAGATAGATAGAGGGAGTGAAGATAGATAGATAGAGTGGCGATAGATAGATAGATAGATAGAGTGAGTGGCGATAGATAGATAGATAGAGTGAGTGAAGATAGATAGATAGATAGAGTGAGTGAAGATAGATAGATAGATAGAGTGAGTGAAGATAGATAGATAGATAGATAGAGTGAGTGGAGATAGATAGAGTGAGTGGCGATAGATAGATAGATAGATAGAGTGAGTGGCGATAGATAGATAGATAGATAGAGTGAGTGAAGATAGATAGATAGATAGATAGAGTGAGTGTAGATAGATAGATAGAGTGAGTGGAGATAGATAGATAGATAGAGTGAGTGGAGATAGATAGATAGATAGATAGATAGATAGATAGATAGATAGATAGATAGAGTGAGTGGAGATAGATAGAGTGAGTGGCGATAGATAGATAGATAGAGTGAGTGGCGATAGATAGATAGATAGATAGAGTGAGTGGAGATAGATAGATAGATAGAGTGAGTGGCGATAGATAGATAGATAGATAGATAGATAGATAGATAGATAGATAGATAGATAGATAGAGTGAGTGGCGATAGATAGATAGATAGATAGATAGATAGATAGAGTGAGTGAAGATAGATAGATAGATAGAGTGAGTGAAGATAGATAGATAGATAGATAGAGTGAGTGTGGGACACCCCCGCGCCGCACGGCCACCAGCTGCTGCGTGTGCCCCCAGTGCCTGCCTCTGCCTCAGCGCCGGCCTCGCTGCCGCCCTGAGCGCTCTCCTTGGTTTTTTCCTAGTTTTGCCTGAAATTGTGCTTGTATTTTTTTTCCCCAGAGCGTGTCACTGTCTTTTTTCCCCGTGTTTTTGCCTGTAATTGTGCTTGTTTTTTCCTCCCCAGAGCGTTTCACTGTCTTTTTTTCCCCCGTGTCTCTGACTGTAATTGTGCTTGCTTTTTGCCGCTTCTCGTCGTGCTTGGCCCCCTCGCCGCCCCCCGCTCCCGCTTCCCGCCACCGCCTTCAGCCCCGCCCCTTTTCTCTTCTGTTTCCCTCCCCGCTCCCGCCTCCCAGCTGCTCCGCCCACCCGCGCACTTGGCCTTAAATGGCGACCGTGCGACGCAGGTGAGTGTGACCCACTTGTGGGACACCCCCGCGCCGCACGGCCACCAGCTGCTGCGTGTGCCCCCAGTGCCTGCCTCTGCCTCAGCGCCGGCCTCGCTGCCGCCCTGAGCGCTCTCCTTGGTTTTTTCCTAGTTTTGCCTGAAATTGTGCTTGTATTTTTTTTCCCCAGAGCGTGTCACTGTCTTTTTTCCCCGTGTTTTTGCCTGTAATTGTGCTTGTTTTTTCCTCCCCAGAGCGTTTCACTGTCTTTTTTTCCCCCGTGTCTCTGACTGTAATTGTGCTTGCTTTTTGCCGCTTCTCGTCGTGCTTGGCCCCCTCGCCGCCCCCCGCTCCCGCTTCCCGCCACCGCCTTCAGCCCCGCCCCTTTTCTCTTCTGTTTCCCTCCCCGCTCCCGCCTCCCAGCTGCTCCGCCCACCCGCGCACTTGGCCTTAAATGGCGACCGTGCGACGCAGATGAGTGTGACCCACTTGTGGGACACCCCCGCGCCGCACGGCCACCAGCTGCTGCGTGTGCCCCCAGTGCCTGCCTCTGCCTCAGCGCCGGCCTCGCTGCCGCCCTGAGCGCTCTCCTTGGTTTTTTCCTAGTTTTGCCTGAAATTGTGCTTGTATTTTTTTTCCCCAGAGCGTGTCACTGTCTTTTTTCCCCGTGTTTTTGCCTGTAATTGTGCTTGTTTTTTCCTCCCCAGAGCGTTTCACTGTCTTTTTTTCCCCCGTGTCTCTGACTGTAATTGTGCTTGCTTTTTGCCGCTTCTCGTCGTGCTTGGCCCCCTCGCCGCCCCCCGCTCCCGCCTCCCGCCACCGCCTTCAGCCCCGCCCCTTTTCTCTTCTGTTTCCCTCCCCGCTCCCGCCTCCCAGCTGCTCCGCCCACCCGCGCACTTCGCCTTAAATGGCGACCGTGCGAACGCGCAGCGGTCAAGCGCAGCGGTCACGCGCAGCGGGCGCGCCGATTGTGCGCCGAAGGCGCGCCAAAGGTAAGCCCGTCTGCGCCCGTCCGCGACCGGATCGCGACCAGCGCCAGGACCCCTGGCCCCCACCGACGGAAGCCGACCCGACGAACCTACAGCGCCGCCGACCTCACCGCACTCAACACCGGCCACATCCCAGGATGTCACCGAGCCGCCCCGAAGCACACCCACGGACCCTTCAGCTGCCACGCCTGCAAGTTCACCTGCATCCGGACCTTCCCTGCACCCGCCAAGCCGAACTCCAGCAGCACCCACCTCAAGTGTATCCTGCTCAACACCCGCTCCGTCCACAGACACGCCGTAGAACTCTGGAACCTGCTCGACACCACCGCCCCCGACGTTGCCTTCATCACCGAGACCTGGATGAACGCCTCCTCAGCCCCAGACATCGCCATCGCCATCCCAGAGGGCTACAAGATCACCCGGAGGGACCGCGACAACCAGACCGGAGGAGGCATCGCCATCATCCACAGAGACACCATCCGCATCACTACCAACACCGATGACACCCTCACCACCGCTGAACACCTGCACTTCCAGATCCACACCAACCCAAAGACCACCCTCAGAGGCACCCTGATCTACCGACCCCCGGGACCACGCACACGATTCAGCGAGGACATCGCCGACTTCGTCAGCCCGCACGCTCTCCCCTCCGCTGACTACATCCTCCTGGGGGACCTCAACTTCCACCTGGAGAACAACAACGACCGCAACACCATCAGCCTGCTCGACAACCTCGACAACCTAGGACTCAAGCAACTGGTGACCACCCCCACCCACTACGCCGGACACACACTCGACGCCGTCTTCTCATCCAGCAAAGACGTCACCTTCAGCCACGCAACAGAACTCCACTGGACGGACCACAGCTGCGTCCACTTCACCTTCAGAAGAACGACGATCCACCACCACCAGCAACAGGTTGCTCGAAGAAGCTGGAACAAGATCACAGCCGACCAGCTCACCGCTTCCCTGAGCCAGCACCCTCCCGCCAACTCAGCGAACCCCAGCCAGGCCGCCGACAACCTCACGAAATGGATCAACGACTGCGCGGACGAACTCGCCCCTCTGAGAACCCCACCCAGCAGACCCTGCAGCAGAAAAACACCATGGTTCACCGACGAACTCAAGAGCTCCAAGAAGAACTGTCGAGCCCTCGAGAAAGCATGGAGAAGGGAACCAACGACGGACAACATGACCACCCTCAAGCTCGCCACCCGGAAGCACCACCAACTGATCCGCACCACCAAGAAAAATGCATACAAGGACCGGCTGGACAACAACGCACACAACTGCAAGGAGCTCTTCAACATCGTGAAAGAGCTATCCAACCCCAACGCCGGAAACAATGACATCACCCCGTCGCAAGAACTCTGCAACTCCCTCGCGTCCTACTTCCACAACAAGATCACGGACATACACAACAGCTTCAACAACCAACCAACGCCAGCCACAACCGCAACGACGCCACCCACCACCACCCTCCGCACCTGGACCCCGATCAGCACCAAAGACACCATCCGCACCATGAACTCCATCCATTCCGGATCTCCGACTGACCCCTGCCCTCACCACATCTTCAACGAAGCCGACACTGTCCTCGCACCCCACCTGCGGGACATCATCAACACCTCCTTCGACTCCGCCACCTTCCCTGAGAGCTGGAAGCACGCCGAACTCAGCGCTCTCCTCAAGAAACCCACAGCAGACCCCACCGACCTCAAGAACTACCGTCCCATCTCGCTCCTCCCGTTCCCGGCCAAAGTCATCGAGAAGACCGTCAACAAACAGCTGGCCGCCTTCCTCGAGACGAATGGATCCCTCGACCCCTCACAGTCTGGCTTCCGAGCGAACCACAGCACCGAGACCGCCCTCATCGCCGCCACCGACGACCTTCGAACCCTGATGGACAACGGAGAAACAGCGGCCCTCATCCTCCTGGACCTCTCCGCGGCTTTCGACACTGTCTGCCACCGCACCCTAATACAGCGCCTCAGCAACATCGGAATCCGGGAGAAGGCACTGGAATGGATCACCTCCTTCCTCGACGGAAGAACACAAAGAGTCCGCCTACCACCGTACAAGTCAGAGGCCACCAAAGTCATCTGCGGCGTCCCTCAAGGATCCTCGTTGAGTCCCACCCTCTTCAACGTCTACATGAGCCCCCTCGCGGCCATCGCACGCCAACACAACCTCAACATAATCTCCTACGCTGACGACACCCAGCTGATCCTCTCCCTGACCAACGACCCCACCACCGCCAGAGCCAACCTGCACGAAGGGATGAGAGACGTAGCCGAATGGATGACGACCAGCCGCCTGAAACTGAACTCAGACAAGACGGAGGTCCTCATCCTGGGCTCCTCACCCTCCGCCTGGGACGACTCCTGGTGGCCTCCCGCCCTAGGCACCGCACCCAAACCAACGGACCACGCACGCAACCTGGGCTTCATCCTGGACTCCTCCCTCTCCATGACCAGGCAAGTCAACGCCGTCTCCTCATCATGCTTCAACATCCTGCGCATGCTACGTAAGATCTTCCGGTGGATCCCCACCGAGACGAGGAAGACGGTCACCCAAGCCCTCGTCACCAGCCGACTGGACTACGGCAACGCCCTCTACGCCGGAACCACTGCCAAACTCCAGAAGAGACTCCAGCGGATCCAGAACGCCTCGGCGAGACTCATCCTCGACATCCCCCGACGCAGCCACATCTCCGGACACCTGAGAGATCTGCACTGGCTCCCGGTCAACAAGAGAATCACCTTCCGCCTCCTCACCCACGCACACAAAGCCCTACACGACCAAGGCCCGAGCTACCTCAACAACCGGATCAACTTCTACACTCCCAAGCGCCTCCTCAGATCAACCAACCACGCCCTCGCCGCCGTCCCCCGCATCCGAAGAGCGACAACAGGAGGAAGATCCTTCTCCTACCTGGCCGCCAAGACCTGGAACTCACTTCCCACCAATCTGCGCCTGACCCAAGACCACCTCTCCTTCAGGAAGAAGCTCAAGACCTGGCTGTTCGAGCAGTAGCGGCACCCCCCCCCCCTCCCAGCGCCTTGAGACCCTACGGGTGAGTAGTGCGCTCTACAAATGACCTGATTGATTGATTGATTGAGTGGAGATAGATAGATAGATAGAGTGAGTGGAGATAGATAGATAGATAGAGTGAGTGGCGATAGATAGATAGATAGATAGATAGAGTGAGTGGCGATAGATAGATAGATAGAGTGAGTGGCGATAGATAGATAGATAGATAGATAGATAGAGTGAGTGGAGATAGATAGATAGATAGATAGAGTGAGTGGCGATAGATAGATAGATAGATAGATAGAGTGAGTGGCGATAGATAGATAGATAGATAGATAGATAGATAGATAGATAGATAGAGTGAGTGGCAATAGATAGATAGATAGATAGATAGATAGATAGATAGATAGAGTGAGTGGCGATAGATAGATAGATAGAGTGAGTGGCGATAGATAGATAGATAGATAGATAGATAGATAGATAGATAGATAGATAGAGTGAGTGGAGATAGATAGATAGATAGATAGAGTGAGTGGCGATAGATAGATAGATAGATAGATAGAGTGAGTGGCGATAGATAGATAGATAGATAGATAGATAGAGTGAGTGGCGATAGATAGATAGATAGATAGAGTGAGTGGCGATAGATAGATAGATAGATAGATAGATAGAGTGAGTGGCGATAGATAGATAGATAGATAGATAGAGTGAGTGGCGATAGATAGATAGATAGATAGATAGATAGATAGAGTGAGTGGCGATAGATAGATAGATAGATAGATAGAGTGGCAATAGATAGATAGATAGATAGAGTGAGTGGAGATAGATAGATAGAGTGAGTGGCGATAGATAGATAGATAGATAGAGTGAGTGGCGATAGATAGATAGATAGATAGATAGATAGATAGATAGATAGATAGATAGATAGAGTGAGTGGCGATAGATAGATAGATAGATAGAGTGAGTGAAGATAGATAGATAGATAGATAGATAGATAGAGTGAGTGGAGATAGATAGATAGAGTGAGTGGCGATAGATAGATAGAGTGAGTGAGTGGCGATAGATAGATAGATAGATAGATAGATAGATAGAGTGAGTGGCGATAGATAGATAGATAGAGTGAGTGAAGATAGATAGATAGATAGAGTGAGTGAAGATAGATAAATAGATAGATAGAGTGAGTGAAGATAGATAGATAGATAGATAGATAGATAGATAGATAGATAGATAGATAGATAGATAGATAGATAGAGTGAGTGGAGATAGATATATAGAGTGAGTGGCGATAGATAGATAGATAGATAGAGTGAGTGGCGATAGATAGATAGATAGAGTGAGTGGCGATAGATAGATAGATAGATAGATAGATAGATAGAGTGAGTGGCGATAGATAGATAGATAGAGTGAGTGAAGATAGATAGATAGATAGATAGATAGATAGATAGAGTGAGTGGCGATAGATAGATAGATAGAGTGAGTGAAGATAGATAGATAGATAGAGTGAGTGAAGATAGATAGATAGAGTGAGTGGAGATAGATAGATAGATAGAGTGAGTGGAGATAGATAGATAGATAGATAGATAGATAGATAGATAGATAGATAGATAGATAGAGTGAGTGGAGATAGATAGATAGATAGATAGATAGAGTGAGTGGCGATAGATAGATAGATAGAGTGAGTGGCGATAGATAGATAGATAGATAGATAGAGTGAGTGGAGATAGATAGATAGAGTGAGTGGCGATAGATAGATAGATAGATAGATAGAGTGAGTGGCGATAGATAGATAGATAGATAGATAGATAGAGTGAGTGGCGATAGATAGATAGATAGATAGATAGAGTGAGTGGAGATAGATAGATAGATAGATAGATAGAGTGAGTGGCGATAGATAGATAGAGTGAGTGGCGATAGATAGATAGATAGATAGAGTGAGTGGCGATAGATAGATAGATAGATAGATAGATAGATAGATAGATAGATAGATAGATAGATAGATAGATAGAGTGAGTGGCGATAGATAGATAGATAGATAGAGTGAGTGGCGATAGATAGATAGATAGAGTGAGTGGCGATAGATAGATAGATAGATAGATAGATAGATAGATAGATAGATAGATAGATAGATAGATAGATAGATAGATAGATAGAGTGAGTGGCGATAGATAGATAGATAGATAGAGTGAGTGGAGATAGATAGATAGATAGAGTGAGTGGAGATAGATAGATAGATAGATAGATAGATAGATAGATAGAGTGAGTGGCGATAGATAGATAGATAGATAGATAGATAGATAGATAGATAGAGTGAGTGGCGATAGATAGATAGATAGATAGAGTGAGTGGCGATAGATAGATAGATAGAGTGAGTGGCGATAGATAGATAGAGTGAGTGGCGATAGATAGATAGATAGATAGAGTGAGGGTGATAGATAGATAGAGTGAGGGCGCTAGATAGATAGATAGATAGATAGATAGAGTGAGGGTGATAGATAGATAGAGTGAGGGAGATAGATAGATAGATAGATAGAGTGAGGGCGATAGATAGAGTGAGGGCGATAGATAGATAGAGTGAGGGCGATAGATAGATAGATAGATAGAGTGAGGGCGATAGATAGATAGATAGACAGATAGAGTGAGGGCGATAGATAGATAGATAGATAGAGTGAGGGCGATAGATAGATAAATAGAGTGAGGGCGATAGAGTGAGGGCGATAGATAGATGTCTGTTGTTCCTGTCTGTGAGATGCGCCCCCTGTTGGTCCTGTGTGTGTGAGTTGTGCCCCCTGTTCCTGCCTGTGTGAGATGCACCCCCTGTACCTGTCTATGTGAGATGCGCCCCCTGTTGTTCCTGTCTGTGAGATGCTCCCTCTGTTGCTCCTATCTGTGTGAGAAGCATCCTCTGTTCCTGTCTGTGTGAGATGTGGCCCCTGTTCCTGTCTGTGTGAGATGCGCGCTCTGTTGTACCTGTATGTAAGAAGCGCCCACTGTTGGTCCTGTCAAGTGTGGGAATGAGTGAGAGAAAAGAGAGCAAGAGGAAAAAGAATAAAGGTGATAGAGAGTGAATGAAGGGGAGTCAAAGAGAGAGAGGGAATAAGGGGAGATAGAGTAAATGAAGGGAAGGGAAGGGAAGGGAAGGAGAGAGAGAGAGAGAGAGAGTAAATGAAGGGAAGGGAAGGGAAGGAGAGAGAGAGAGAGAGAGAGAGAGAGAGAGAGAGAGAGAGAGAGAGAGAGAGGGGGGGGGGAGAGAGAGAGAGAGAGAGAGAGAGAGAGAGAGAGAGAGAGAGAGAGAGAGAGAGAGAGAGAGAGAGAAACAAAAAACACAAGTGATAAAAAAAAGTAAGCCATGCACGAGTGATTAACGAATGCTGATATTTTTAAGCCCACAGCACATGTTACTTTGCCTAATGGGAGAATATAAAAAATTGACAGAGTGCGCAAACCACAGAGTTAATGGCCAATAAAAATAAATCCATGAGCGAGCCGTGCACGAGTGAATAAGTACTGCTGATATTTTTAAGCACACATCTAATGGTACTTTGCCCAGTGGTAGAATAAAAAACAAATTGACAGAGTGTGCAAACCACAGTGTCAATGGGCAATAAGAAAGCAGGAGCAAAACTCCGAACTGTACTCTATTACCTGTCAGCCTCCTAAACACGATGTTTTGTGCGCAAATGATTCTGGAGGGATGTATGGTAATTAGCATTTCCTGATAACGGCTGGGGCAAAAATTCCTTTAGATGATCGATTCTTGCTCTACACATTTTCTTCTCATTTAATACCTTAAAAAAAAAGAGAGAGAAGTCCACTGTGTCGTAGCCCATCACCCCCCAAAATATGAACAGCAAACAATAACTACCAGATGGGAGAATTAATATATTCGTCCAGGCCACAAGCAGCAAGGAATCCAGGCGCCTGAGCTGAGTGTGCACCACGTATGTTCCTCGCTTGCATCACCCACCAGAAGGATTTCACAAGTGCTGCAAAACCAGTAGGCATAGAAACAAATGGAGAGGGAGGGGGTGGGCTGCCTACTGATGCGTGTGGCAAGAGATGGAGAGTGAGAGCAATTAGGGGGGAGGAGAAGTGAGGCCAGAGCGAGGCTGATGCCTTTGATGATGGAATGCGAGCTCCCAGAAGCTGTGCCAATGGAATTAACGTCTAGACTAATGGTACATTAGTACAACTGTAACAAGCGCTATTTAAAATGGAATTCTTTTTAATAAGGCAGAGTTATGTACGTAGCACATACATAATGTTTAGCAACTATTCTGTCTGCATCAAGAACGGATGGTGGGGCAGACGTAACGTAGAGTTACTTGTGCATGTGCTTAAACTGGTGGTTTCTTTTATCCTCTCCTGATTTGTCAAAAGTAACCTGAAGCAGCTGACAACTCCCTGCGGCGCTGTCAGAGGAAATGCAGTCGCATCACATACTGGCGAACAGTCTGTGTACTTAGCAGGCAGTGTTGTGGGAGGAGTTGCAGAGGTGGGTGATGGTGCGGCGCTAGGCTAACTGTAGTGGCTAGAAGAAAAACACAATGAAAACTACAATAATATAATTCAAAAAGTGACTGGGGCATTTAGGACGGCCAACACCGACCTATGAACTCCAACATGGCGACAGCAGAGAGAGCGGCGTGGGCACTGCAGGAGGAATGAGAGGGGGGCAGGAGGAAAAGTGGCTGGTGAGACCGGCCCTTAGTGCGTCACTCAGTAAAGCCCAATGTGCTTGAATGTAGGAATGTAAATATACAGGAATAGGATTGGCCAGTATCATGACGGTCTTGCGACTTTAATTATATTTTTGCGAATGCCCTGCAGCCACCATTACAAATCATAATGGTAGCGATTTTCTCAAAAGATTGACCTGGCGCGTTGATATTTATGTAAACCATTGTGGTCATGATTCTCTTTTCGTGCTGGCAGGGGGCGGAAACAAGCACACTCCTACACCGCAAATGTAATGAGCAAAGCATATCGTTGACAGCCTTGCTGCAGACAGAGCGTTAAGAGCCGGCAGCTTAACAAGAGAGAAAGAAAGAGGGAGATGTATGGAGTTGGAGAGAAAGATCAGAGACAGAGCAGAGAGAGAGGAGAGAAATGGAAAGAGAGAGAGAGTTAGATTAATATATTCGTCCAGGCCACAAGCAGCAAGGAATCCAGGCGCCTGAGCTGAGTGTGCACCGGCGGCCGTGAAACTGAAAGTACGGCCGGCCGGCCGTGAATAATTAGGGGCTGAGAAGCTGCCTTTGATGTGGTAATGCGAGGCAGGCAGGCAGGCGGCTGGTGGCATTGTGCACGCGCTTTTTAGGGCTTGCGCTTGCGCAATGACCTAAAAAGCACATGCACTCAAAGAAATCGCCAGTGGAATCGCCAGTGGTGGTTAAAGACTGGATAAGCCCCTGTAGAGCTTCCAGCTGTGCACATGTGCACAGCAGGCGAGCCCTAAAAACCGAAACCTGCTATGTACAGAGAACACTGTTGTTGCTTGTGCGTTGAATGCACAGGGACGTGGAAGTGCATGGCTTTTAATTTTTTTGTGGCTACGAAGTCCTCTTTTACCTGTAATGGAATTATGCCAGCAAGCAAGACAGCTCAATGAGTTAAACGCTTGCTCCTGACAAGCTGGATGTTTTCCCACAGTGCGTGCGGCACATTTTGTTTGTACTTGTCCTGTCTGGGCTTGACATTGTACACATGGCTGATCGGGGACAGAAAAAAAAACTCGCCAAACATGGTGTCTCAAGAGAGATGCCCTTTTGTAATCATGTCCACCAATAGATGCACCGGTGCGAGGGTTTTCCTGACCGTGGAGTCTGCAGCAATCCCATGACCTCCAAATGTGGCCAAGAGGCAAGAAACGGGCAGACAAGAAACCTCCGGTGTGTTTTGTGTGTCTGATTACCACCCACCTCTTAATGCTTAAAGTACTTATTCCAGTGCACCCTTCTATAGCTTGTATTTTCTTTAAGAACAAAGAAAATATTAATTGGCAAAGTCAGGAGGTCTCACCTTTAATATGTTTGCACAGATCTATTATCTTTGCCAATGCCTGTTCGCTTTGGCATACTGTGTAGACAATAGAATTTCAAGGTGGCCGATCATTAGTGTGCATTGGTGCTAATGCAGGGACGGCCATCTTAAAATGTTTTCTGTAATATTATAATTTAATTTAATTTAATTGTGGGTTTATATAGCGCTAGGAATCGACTCCCGGAGGAGTATCTCCACGCTTCGACCGCTGGGGAACCCGTCCTGGCTCACCCTGAGAGATGGTCCCTGATGGGTATCTCTAAGGTGCGACCAAGCATCCCCGGCGGTCTGGGGGGGCCGTTGTGAAGATGAGGCAAGCTGATGCCCAGAGTTGCCGAGTGTGGTTTCTGACTAGAGTAGGCACCGAGGCGAGAATTATCGAGTCCGCTGACCCTGGTCCACAACCCTGCCGCATCGGGAATCGAACCCTGGTCCCGGGCCGTTCTCTGCTTACGGGTCTGCCGCCTCTAACCAGTGAGCCACACTTCTCCACTCCACATAAGAAGTAGTATTTCCAGGACAGCATCGGACGAGGAAGTAGGTGCGTGCATTTGCATGCAGCACAGGCTGTTATCTAGTAATGATTTTGGTTATAGCTTGGCAAAAAAAATTCGAAGGTTGCTCCTGTATGTAAGGAATATGGTAATTTATATAAAAAAAATATAAAATAAAGTATATACAAGATGCTGTGCAAATGGGCGTGAGGGAATGGTAGTGTGCACCTGTGGGAACCACACTAAATGTTTTGTTTTAAAAATATATATAATATAAATAAGTTGAGGTGGGTAAAGTGAGAATCGGATATCGAATGAGCTGAGGGTGTGGAGGCCATGGGTGAGAAGTGTTATTAAAGAAATCAAGGGGACGAGTCAGTGGAGTGCGGGATAAAGTTTGGAAAGTGAAGAAGAATGCAAAACTCGAAAAATGCTGAAATTAAGAAATAGTTCCTTGACATCAGCAATGGAAGCATACAAATCATCCAATCAAAATGATGTCTATGTGCAGGGCAAAAAAAACAAGTCTAGGGAGAAAACCCATTGAATCAGGAAGAAGGAGTTGAGCTCAACAAGAAAGCCATCCAATCTTGAGCAAGGGCTGCCTCATTGTAAGCAATAGGCAGATTTGATATATGCTTGTGATGTCACTGATTCAGTTCCTTAACAATACCAGGTGGCGAGCAGCCACTCCATCTGTACTAACTCACATCCACAGGCCACTGACTAAATTCAGTGTCCCACAAACTGTGGTTCCATGTACCTATGAAAGTCTGACAACTGTCAGGGAACAATTTTTTAGGTGTAGTTCTCGTTTCCATGACCCTGAGTGCTCCTATGCGTTTGATGTTAATGTTAATTTGGACTGATAGTTTTCTGCTGAGTTGTTGGGGTCCCCTTTGCGAAAAGAAGTCTGCTGTTGATGCACATTTATGGACTTGGTTGTTTGTTCTAATTACCTCACAACACTGGTAAATTTTCTTCTTATATTCAATGACAGATGAGTAACTTGTGCCTGTCAAGCCAGACACCTTTAACAATGAAAATTCTATCTACCACTCAACTCAATGACCTCACCAACCCCCCAACTCTATTACATAACCACATGACATGTGTATCATTCCCTACTGTAAATTGACAAACTGGAAAGCCCACATTATAACACATCGCTTCTCTTCCAAACAACAACAAAAGAAAACAAAGTAACTCAAGATAAATCTATGAACATTTAAAGAGAGAGAAAGAGAGAGAAAGAGAAAGAAAGAGTGTGTGCGTGTGTGTGTGTGACAGAGTGTGTGTGTGTGACAGAGTGTGTGTGTGTGTGACAGAGTGTGTGTGTGTGTGTGTGTGTGTGTGTGTGTGTGTGTCACACTTTACAATCAATTAAAAGCATGTTCTGCTAAGCCCGCATCTTGCCTCATTTCCTGCCCGTGAACAAGCACTGTAATAGCTCGAAACGCGTATGGCTCTCTGATTGCGTGTGGCACGCCGTTGGTGTTGCCGCCTGAGGTCCAGTGTGCGGATACCCTGAGGTGCGTGACATCCCTCAAAGGGCAACCTTGTGGCACGATGTTTTGCGGCTGGTCCGGCCACGTGGATGTCCTGACGCTGGTAAGGCGTTCCCTGGCGTTTATAATTTAAGCGCTGTCGGGGACCGAGGGGGCCTTGGACTTCATGAAGATGGGGCAGCACTGACAAGGGTGCCGGCATGTCTCTCACCCTGATGGATTGATATTTTAATTGAGGCAGACAGCGGGCAGCCACTTGGCGAGAGAACTATTTAAGTCTTATTGTGGCAGTATTGGGACTACAGTAACCATCATGCCTATGATGACGCCCACATGGGTGGGACTTTACAATCAATTAAAAGCATGTTCTGCTAAGCCCGCATCTTGCCTCATTTCCTGCCAGTGAACTAGAGCTGTAATAGCGCGAAACGCGTATGGCTCTGTGATTGCGTGTGGCATGCTGTTGGTGTTGCCTCCTGAGGTCCAGTGTGCGGATACCCTGAGGTGCGTGACATCCCTCAAAGGGCAACCTTGTGGCACGATGTTTTGCGGCTGGTCCGGCCACATGGATATCCTGACGCTGGTAAGGCGTTCCCTGGCGTTTATAATTTAAGCGCTGTCGGGGACAGAGGGGGCCTTGGACTTCATGAAGATGGGGCAGCACTGACAAGGGTGCATGCATGTCTCTCACCCTGATGGATTGATATTTTAATTGAGGCAGACAGCGGGCAGCCACTTGGCGAGAGAACTATTTAAGTCTTATTTTGGCAATATTGGGACTTCAGTAACCATCATGCCTATGATGACGCCCACGTGGGCGGAACTTTACAATCAATTAAAAGCATGTTCTGCTAAGCCCGCATCTTGCCTCATTTCCTGCCCGTGAACAAGCACTGTAATAGCTCGAAACGCGTATGGCTCTCTGATTGCGTGTGGCACGCCGTTGGTGTTGCCGCCTGAGGTCCAGTGTGCGGATACCCTGAGGTGCGTGACATCCCTCAAAGGGCAACCTTGTGGCATGATGTTTTGCGGCTGGTCCGGCCGCGTGGATGTCCTGACGCTGGTAAGGCGTTCCCTGGCGTTTATAATTTAAGCGCTGTCGGGGACCGAGGGGGCCTTGGACTTCATGAAGATGGGGCAGCACTGACAAGGGTGCCGGCATGTCTCTCACCCTGATGGATTGATATTTTAATTGAGGCAGACAGCGGGCAGCCACTTGGCGAGAGAACTATTTAAGTCTTATTGTGGCAGTATTGGGACTACAGTAACCATCATGCCTATGATGACGCCCACATGGGTGGGACTTTACAATCAATTAAAAGCATGTTCTGCTAAGCCCGCATCTTGCCTCATTTCCTGCCAGTGAACTAGAGCTGTAATAGCGCGAAACGCGTATGGCTCTGTGATTGCGTGTGGCATGCTGTTGGTGTTGCCTCCTGAGGTCCAGTGTGCGGATACCCTGAGGTGCGTGACATCCCTCAAAGGGCAACCTTGTGGCACGATGTTTTGCGGCTGGTCCGGCCACTTGGATATCCTGACGCTGGTAAGGCGTTCCCTGGCGTTTATAATTTAAGCGCTGTCGGGGACAGAGGGGGCCTTGGACTTCATGAAGATGGGGCAGCACTGACAAGGGTGCCTGCATGTCTCTCACCCTGATGGATTGATATTTTAATTGAGGCAGACAGCGGGCAGCCACTTGGCGAGAGAACTATTTAAGTCTTATTGTGGCAATATTGGGACTACAGTAACCATCATGCCTATGATGACGCCCACATGGGCGGCACTTTACAATCAATTAAAAGCATGTTCTGCTAAGCCCGCATCTTGCCTCATTTCCTGCCCGTGAACAAGCACTGTAATAGCTCGAAACGCGTATGGCTCTCTGATTGCGTGTGGCACGCCGTTGGTGTTGCCGCCTGAGGTCCAGTGTGCGGATACCCTGAGGTGCGTGACATCCCTCAAAGGGCAACCTTGTGGCACGATGTGTTGCGGCTGGTCCGGCCGCGTGGATGTCCTGACGCTGGTAAGGCGTTCCCTGGCGTTTATAATTTAAGCGCTGTCGGGGACCGAGGGGGCCTTGGACTTCATGAAGATGGGGCAGCACTGACAAGGGTGCCGGCATGTCTCTCACCCTGATGGATTGATATTTTAATTGAGGCAGACAGCGGGCAGCCACTTGGCGAGAGAACTATTTAAGTCTTATTGTGGCAGTATTGGGACTACAGTAACCATCATGCCTATGATGACGCCCACATGGGTGGGACTTTACAATCAATTAAAAGCATGTTCTGCTAAGCCCGCATCTTGCCTCATTTCCTGCCAGTGAACTAGAGCTGTAATAGCGCGAAACGCGTATGGCTCTGTGATTGCGTGTGGCATGCTGTTGGTGTTGCCTCCTGAGGTCCAGTGTGCGGATACCCTGAGGTGCGTGACATCCCTCAAAGGGCAACCTTGTGGCACGATGTTTTGCGGCTGGTCCGGCCACGTGGATATCCTGACGCTGGTAAGGCGTTCCCTGGCGTTTATAATTTAAGCGCTGTCGGGGACAGAGGGGGACTTGGACTTCATGAAGATGGGGCAGCACTGACAAGGGTGCCTGCATGTCTCACCCTGATGGATTGATATTTTAATTGAGGCAGACAGCGGGCAGCCACTTGGCGAGAGAACTATTTAAGTCTTATTGTGGCAATATTGGGACTACAGTAACCATCATGCCTATGATGACGCCCACATGGGCGGGACTTTACAATCAATTAAAAGCATGTTCTGCTAAGCCCGCATCTTGCCTAATTTCCTGCCAGTGAACAAGAGCTGTAATAGCTCGAAACGCGTATGGCTCTGTGATTGCGTGTGGCATGCTGCTGGTGTTGCCGCCTGAGGTCCAGTGTGCAGATACCCTGAGGTGCGTGACAGCCCTCAAAGGGCAACCTTGTGGCACGATATATATATAAATATATATATATATATATATATATATACATATCATGAGTGATGTCACAGGCCAGAGTGATGTAATAAGTGACGTCATCAGCAGTGCATTGCGTGGGCGTGAGTTATAGTTAGTTCAGCTAACTATAACGGCTGAATTTCTCTGGTTTTGTATGAATGAAATGTCAACCTAACTAGAACGTCCCTGAAACTGGTGTTTTTTTAAGGGTATTTCTAAGTTTTTTTTAAATGCTAATTACTAGCTATAACATCCCTGAAACCTCTGGTATTTTCAGTGAATGTAAAGTTCTTAAACAATTGTATTTATTAAAAGATGTGTGTAACTATTTTTTTCTTTTTTTGAATGATTTTCTATGTATTTTTACAAACTTTTAAAATAATTATACTCACATTTAAAAAATATATATAACATAGCTGATTAAAGATTTATAGTGTTATTTATTTGAATAAATATATTTTTAATTTGTTTTAATATTGTTCTATTGTTCCTAATTTTATACAGTGTGATATTATATGACAGAATTATGAATAGAAAAATAAAATTTGTATAAATTTTTTCAGGGTAATTTATTTTAACAATTTTTTGTTGAATTAGGTTTTGTATCATTGTTTTTAATAGCACAAAAGATGTTTTGTTGTCTCAATATGATAAATATCTTCTTTATATACATTTTTTTTGTTTACAAAAAAGGGTCGCACACCGATCGCGAACCTACGCGATGGTTGTGCGGATCCGTTATACGAAAGTCAGTCTCAAATACTTATTTAGAACAAATCCATATGTTTTTTTCAGAAAGTTATTAGTAGTGAATGCAAAAAATTAGTAATATGGAAGTTTTAAATTTAAGAAAAAAATTTTTAAACTGATTTTTGAGGACACAACAGTATTGCCCACCAGTCACGGATCTTTGCGTTTGGTGCGCAAATCCGTTACATAAATATAAGTCTAAAATACGTACTTACACTGAAATAATACATTTTTGAAACAAAGAGGTTTATTATTGAATCCCAAAAATTTGTATTACTGTAGTTGTGAAATGTTCTTAAGATCCTTGAAACAATTTTTTTTTTGGTATGCTGTTCCATCGCGCACCAGTCCTGTTGGAATCTCGAACCTTGCCGGCACTTTTTCTGGGATCGCGTAGGGGTCGCGTCTCCGGCGTAATTTAAAAGAGTATGACATATAAATGTTGCAAATTTAAATATCTGTTCCTACACCTGTTGTATTCCTCTTATTTTGGGTGTGTCTGCATCTGTAGACTGCTTTTTTGTAGGCTCTTAAAATTGTTTATTTTTTTGGTGTTGTGAACATTTTTGATTGTGAAATGGCATCAGCATTTCCAGAAGAGGAGCAGCAGGAGGAGATAGATGAGGTGGAAGAGCCGGTGAAAAAGAGCAAATAAAGCATTGTTTGGGCGTTTTTTACTGTGCCAGAGGGAGAGAAGAAAGTTAACCCTAGAAAGGTGACCTGCAGCATGTGCCACAAAGTCCTCTCCAGAGCATTTGAAAAAAAATACTCATGTGGCACTTCTTCTATGAAAAACATTTGGAAACTATTGATCCAACTCGTCTTGCGCAAGAAATAACGGCACGAAAGAAGAGGGAGCAACCTGCAGCTGATGACACTAACCAACCATCAACTGATGTTGTTCTCACCACTCCACAACCCCACATCTTCCCTGAACTCGCAGATGCAGGAATTTACTGCAGAAAATGCGTCACAACTATTTTCATTGGGGAAATTTCTATTGCTGCAATTATCAATCTTTTAAAGGCACATAAGTGCTAATTTTGTGTGTGGCGGGGGGGGGGGGGGTTTACCTTGTGTTTCTTTGTTGTTATGAAACACTTCAGTTGAATTTATTAAATTACATTTTTTGGGTAAAAAAAATAAAAACACCCAAAAAATAAAACATTTTTAGAAAATGCAAAAACCCCTCAAAATTGATAAAAAGGTTCTTATGGAACCAAATAGAAACATTGTATGTAGTGAAACTAATTGCTTGCATAAATGTGTATGTGATGAATGTAAGAATAGTGCCTCCATGTTTGAATGAGTGCATATTTAGTACATCAGTGAATCTATGAGTGTAAGGATACTGCCTGAGTGAATATTTGTGTACACAGGTACTAACTGAATGATTGCATGAGGGCAAGGGTAGTGTGTGTGTCAATGTATGAGTCCATGGGTAGTGCCAGGGTGATTAGATTAGTGTATGGGTAGTGCCTGAAAGAATGGATGTGTGTATAGGTAGTGTCTGAGTGAATGGTTGAGTGCCTGAGTGATTGCATGAGTAGTGCCTGGGTGATTGTATAGGTGCTGGGGTAGTGCCTGGATGACAGAATGAGTGCATGGGTAGTGCCTGAGAAAAAGTATAAGTGCATGGGTAGTGCCTGAGTGAATGGCTGAGTGTAAGAGTATTGCCTGAGTGATTGCATGAGTACATGGGTAGTGCCTGGGTGATTGCATAGGTGCAGGGGTACTGCCTGGGTGTTTGGATGAGTGCATAGGTATTGCCTGAGTGACTTCATGAGTGGAAAGGTAATGCCTGGGTGTTTAGATTAGTGCATGGGTAGTGCCTGAGTGAAAGGATGAGTGCAAGGGTAATGCCTGGGTCATTGGATGAGGGCATGGGTAGTGCCTGAGAGAATGGATGAGTGCATGGGTAGTGCCGAGTGAATGGTGGAGTACAAGAATAGTGCCTGAGTGATTGCATGAGTGCATGGGTAGTGTCTGGGTGATTGCATTGCATGAGTGCATGGGTAGTGCCTGAGTGACTTCATGACTGCAAGGGTAATATCTGGGTGCTTAGGTCAGTGCATGGGTAGTGCCTGACTGAAAGGATGAGTGGAAGAGTAATACCTGGGTCACTACATGAGTGCATGGGTAGTGCCTGAGAGAATGGATGAGTAAATGGGTAGTGGCTGGGTGAATGGTTGACTGCAAGAATGGTGCCTGAGTCACTGCTTGAGTACATGGGTAGTGCGCGAGTGAAAGGATGAGTGGAAGGGTAGCGCCTGGGTCATTGGATGAGTGCATGGGTAGTACCTGAGAGAATGGATGAGTGCAGGGGTAATTCCTGTGTGAATGGGTGAGTGCACAAATAGTGCCTGAGTGGTTGCATGAGTGCATGAGTAGTGTCTGGGTTATTGCATGAGTGCATGGGTAGTGCCTGGGTGATTGCATGAGTGCAGGGGTACTGCCTGGGTGATTGGCTGAGTGCATGGGCACTGCGTGAGTAAATGGATGAGTGCATGGCTGGTGGCTAGATGAAGAGGTGAGTGCAACAGAATTCTATGAGTGCATCAATAGTAATGAATGAGTGTATGGGTAGGGTAGTCCCTGTGTGATTACATGAGTGCATTCATAGTGTCTGTTTCATTCAATGAGTGGATGGGTAGTCCCTGGATAATTCTATTAGTGCATATATTTTCTATGTATGCATCTGAGAAGTCCTTGGATAGAGAGTTCAATACACACCATCCTGTATAATGAGTAGTAAATAACTTGCAATTAAAACACTTTTATTGGTCTATACACTTTTGTAAAATGTAAGTATGATACTGCTCCTCAGAAATATGATGATCCTTTTCAAATAGTGTAAAGGATGAACATTATTTATATTAGAAACAAATAACATATAATTATTTTTCCCCCCAGGTTATCATGCATATTATCTGATGTATTCTTACCTTTCAAATAATTTCAATACATTGGTCAGTAGAACTATTTTAGAGTAGTATTATTCTAAACAGCATTACAAATCTTTTCAAACTTCAACAGTAGCTACTGTAAAGAAGAAAAAGAAATAACTGTTATTTAATGATAATATATTACAGAAAGAAAACAAGTTACTTACCTGTAACTTTGGTTCCCCAGTATTGGTAACTTTCATAGATTCCCATGCTTTTGTATCATTCCCCGTTGTCGGAATGGGAGTCTCGGTAATAAAAAATACCATAGTAGTAGGTACAAAAGAGAAAGGAAAGGCCTAGGCCTCATTCCCTTTTGTAACATATCCGCCTCTTTTTGTAAAAGAGACCAAATTTTAGGCATCAGCCAATCAGAAGAGCCTCACCCCTGGAACCTTCCTGAAGGAACCTCAGAGCCTCAGATTTTCGTAGCCGTTGTGTGCTAGACACCCTACTTGCTGAAGGCTGAGCTTTTCCCGGGGAGGTGGGTGGGCGCATGGGAATCTATGAAAGTTACCAATACTGGGGAACCAAAGTTACAGGTAAGTAACTTGTTTTCTTGCCCCAGTATTGGAACTTTCATAGATTCCCATGCTTTTGTATCAGAATAGCAAGCAGTAAACCATCATAAACACATTTTGTAAATAAGTACATTATAACATTAAAAATGAAATCACAAAATGTGTTACCAATGGAAGGTGGGATAGAAAGGAAAGCTCACCAATCACTTGAAGAGGTTCCTCAGGACAACCTGACCCACCGCCGCTTCATCCTGCTGCGATGACTCTAAGCAGTAATGCTTAGTGAAAGTGTGCACGCTGCTCCAGGTAGCAGCCCTGCAAATGTCCTTTATATGTACCCCCGCAAAGAGGGCTGTTGAGGATGCCACTGATCTCGTTGAGTGAGCACGGATCCTGCCCCCCAGAGGTTTTCCTGCTATGTTGTGGCAATGCAGAATAGCACTCGAAATCCATCTTGAGATCCCCTGTTTGGACAGAGGGAGACCTTTGCTTGGACCACCAAAGGCAATGAACAATTGTGAAGTCTTTCTAAATTCCTTGGTACGGTCTAAGTAGAATTTTAGACATCGTTGTAAATCCAGAGTGTGCAATGTCTTCTCCGCTGGAGTGACTGGGTTTGGAAAAAATGTCTTAGGAATTACTGGTTCGTTTAAGTGAAAGTCTGTAGGAACGTTAGGAATGAATCTTGGGTTCGTCCGCAAGATGACCGTGTTCCTTTTGAACTGTAAAAACGGCTCTTGGATAGTAAGGGCCTGCAACTCCCCCACTCGCCTAGCCGATGTCAGGGCTAAGAGTAGAGGCAATTTCCATGACAAGTATTTCAAGTCTGAGCGGTGAATCTGCTCAAATGGTTCCTTCATCAGTTGAGCCAGGACCAAGTTTAAATGCCAAGTTGGAGGAGGAGGTCTCACTGGTGGATAGACCCTGAACAGGCCTTTGAGGAATTGCTTGACAATTCTTGAAGACCATAATGAAGGACCAGAGTCAGATCTCCTGAATCTTGAAATTGCCGCCAAATGGACCTTGATCGTAGAATGGGTCAGATTAGACTTTGCTAGCGAGAGTAGATAAGGCAGGAGTTGATGAGGTTTTGAAGTAAAAGGATCAACCTTTTCCTTTTTACACCAAATACAAAACCTTTTCCATTTTAATCTGTATGTCTTGTTTGTTGAAGGTGCTCTTGCCTAGGAAAGGATGTCCTTGATCTCCTTGGAAAGTGGGACATTCATGAATTCTCGCTGGTCAGGAGCCATGCAGTCAGGTGTAATGATTTTGGGTCTGGATGCCAAACCTGTCCTCCGGACATTGTCAGAAGATCCGGAACCTCCTCCAGCAGGAATGGAGGAACCAGCGACAGCAGATGTAGTTCTGTGTACCAAAATTGTCTCGGCCATGCTGGGGCTATTAGGAGTATTTTGCATGGTTCCGTCTTCATCTTCCTGATGAGGCGTGGAATCAGGGGAATTGGTGGAAATGCATAAAGAAACCTCCCCGTCCAGGCTATCGACAGGGCATTGCCCAATGAGCCTTGATGGTGGAACCTGCTGGCGTATGACCGGCATTTCTTGTTGGTTGGCGTTGCAAATAGGTCCACCTCCGGTGTGCCCCATGTCTGAAATATTAGATCCAGAACCTGCTGTTTTAGTTCCCACTCGTGACTGACTGAGGATAACCTGCTCAGTCTGTCGGCGCCTTCGTTCAGCACTCCTGGTAAGTGCTCCGCCTTTAGTGAAATTCTCTGAAGAATTGACCATTCCCATATCTGTTGAGCTTCTCGCGACAAGAGGAGTGATCTCGTTCCTCCTTCTTTGTTCACATAATGCATAGCTGTGGTGTTGTCCGTCCTGATGAGCACTTGTGAACCCTGGAGTCGCGGAAGAAAAGCTTGAAGAGCTAGCCTGATCGCTCTCAGCTCCAACAGATTGATATGCAGTTTTTGCTCGCGAGGAGACCAATGGGCGCTGACCTGCAGATCCTGCATCACTGCTCCCCATCCCTCCAATGACGCATCCGTCGTTAGTATTTGAGGCGATGGTACGCTTGCGAAGGATAGACCTTGGCACAAATTGTCTTGATGTGACCACCAAATCACTGCCTCTTTCATCTCCCGAGTGACAACCACCTTGTCCTCGAACGATCCGTGCACTTGTTTCCATTGGAGGTCCAGTTGTTACTGCAGGGGACGCATCCGCAGTCTGCAGTGTGGAATTAAGGCAATACATGAGGACATCACCCCTAGCAGCGACTTGTAGCTGCGTACAGAAAGACACCTTTTTCCCCGAAGGTTTCGTGCCAACCGTTGCAGTTTCTCTATCCTCTCTTGCGTAGGAAACGCCCTAGAGAGCCTTGAATCTAACACTGCTCCTAGGAACCGTGCTCTTCTTGAGGGCATCAGCGTGGATTTTTCTCTGTTCAAAGTGAGCCCCAGATTCTGGAACAGATTGGTGCAAGCCTGCACAGCGTCCTGCGCTAACCTTCTGGACGGGGCCTTCAGTAACCAATCGTCCAGATAAGGGAAGACCTGGAAGTGGTTCGTTCGCAGAAATGCTGCCACCGGTGCCAGCACCTTCGTGAAAATCCTTGGGGCAGAGCAAAGACCGAACGGCAGAACCCTGAACTGAAAATGGCTCTTGGCTACTGTGAAGCGTAGGAACCTTCTGTGTGCTGGGTGAATCGGGACATGGAAGTACGCGTCCTCCAGATCGAGCGTGGCCATGAAATCCCCCGGGCTGATCATCTTCAATATGTCCTGTAGGGATACCATCCGGAAGGATAGGGAGACGAGATAGGTATTTAGCTCCCTGAGGTCTAAGATGGGCCGCCATTTTTCCAGCGTCTTTCTCACCAGGAAGAACCTGGAATAGAAACCTTGGCCCTGTTGTTTGGAGGGGACCGGCTCTATCGCCCCTTTGCGGAGCATTTGTTGTACTTCGAGCCTTAGGAGACGCAGATGTTTCGATGGAATGGCTGCCGGGGGCCTGGGTGGAGGGACTTCCATAAATTCCAAAGTATGTCCTCGCCTTATGATGTTGATCACCCAACGGTCCGATGTTATTTTGGACTAATTTTTAAGGAATTTTGACACCCTGCCTCCAACTGATGATTTCTTGGAGGAGGGAACAGTAGGCAGAGCCAGGAGGCCGCTATTGGCGCTTGGACGTGTCTCGTCCACGGGCAGCCTGCTTGCCCTTGTTGTAAGGCCTCGAGTAACCCGAAGATTGGCCCTGCCTTTGCTGGTATGACTGGCGGTTTTGCTGGTATCCTGAGCTGTTTGAAGAATAGCGTTGCTGCTGTTGTTGGTATGAACCTCTATAACCACCTCCTCTGCCTCTCGAACCTCTGAAGGGAGATTTGCGATACTGGAGGGTACCTAGTGACCTGGCAGTTTCTGTGTCCTTTTTGATCTCTTGAAGAGTATCATCTATTAACTTCCCGAATAGGGCCTCGCCATCGAAGGGCAGATCAAGGACCTTGTTCTGAATTTCCGATCTAAACCAAGTCGCCTTCAGCGTCTTAACACTGCCGCTCCTGCCAATGCCTGAAAGGACGTCGTGGCAATGTCCATGGCACAGTCTATAATTTCCATAGAGACCGCCTCACCCTCTTGTAAAGTCTTCTTTGCTTCCGCCACTGACTCCGGTGGAAGCTGTTCCAGATATGGAGCTACATCACACCATAATTGGCGATCATATCGTCCTAATATCGCCAAAGCATTGGCGGCACGTATTAGCAGGCTAGCCATCGATTAAAACCGCTTGCCCGTGTTATCCAGTCGTCGTCCATCCTTGTCAGGAGGGGCCGTTAAGGGAGGAGAGGGGTTCCGCGACTTCCTCTGTGCTGCCTGTGAGATGACAGAGTCAGGTTTTGGATGGCCGTTAGCGCTGCAGGTCCATCATCTGGTGCTTTATACTTTTTATCCAGACGCGGTAGCACAGGGACCACCGTCGCTGGGTTTTTCATAGCTTTCAAACCTTCCTCCCACAAATGATCCACAATTGGAATCGACCTTGTTGTCTTGCGGTGTGTTTCTTTGAAATCATATAAGAAACAGTCCGTGGTTTGAGCGGGCATTACCAGTTTAAATCTCCCAGCTGCACGTTCCACCAGCTGGTGAAAACTGCCGATGTCAGCAGGAAGTGAATCTACCAAGTCTTGATAAGGCGAAGCTTGGTCTGGGATGATGTAGTCATCATAGTCATCCCCATCATGATCCGACTCTTGGTTATCATTGGATGATTCATCATCATCACCATCCCCATCCTGGTCATCGGCTGGCTCTGACGGAGCCTGAGGCACCGGCCGCTGAGGTTGAGGTGGCGTCTGTATCGGAAGTACCGGAGTGACTACAGATGAGGGGTTCCTCACTGGGGTCGAAGGAGCAGACCTACGTGGTGTTGTTCTTTCTGCTTTTGACTTATAGTCCTGCAACATCTTGTGGAGGTCATGCAGGACTGTTGTAGGAACCAAAGTCATGTCTTGTGGCACATAGCCCTTAGAGTGGGCCATTTGATGATATTCTCCTTCCCCTTGGTCATATGCCCCTTCTGAATCTGTCTCTTGACTCTTGATTAGTAGCTGAGACGGGCTATTGGCATAGTCATAAGCATCCTGTCCGTCTTCCTCAGATTCTCCCTAGTCCAACAACAAAGTTGGCGGTAAAAGGGTCACCCTTCTCGGGGATGTCATCTCAGGAGTGATTCTCGTTAAATAAACCGTCACTCGTCTCTCCGTAGCCAGTATCGTCGATGGTTCCGTCGATGCCGGAGATATCCTCGCCGACGATATTGGAATTACAGATGTCGTCGTCGACACCACCGTCGACGAGCCCGCCGACGTTGAAGATATTGTTGTCGTCGTCGATGCACTCGTCGACGACACCACCGTCGTCACCGTTGTCGTCGTCACTGCCGTCGACGATGATGGTTTCCTCGTCGACGATGTTAATGAAGCCGTCAACGACGTCTTCGTCGACGATGTCGTCGGCACATCTCCCATCGACGCTGCCGTCGACGATACCTTCTTCGACGACGACGACGAAGCTTTCGTCGACGATTCTCCCGCCGACGAGCCCGTCGACGGGACCAATTGGATTTTGGGCTTCATTTTCTTTGTCGACAGCCCCACCGTCGACGATGTCTTCGTCGTAGATGACTTAGAACTCCTCTCTGAAGAATGTGAGGAGGGTTTTTTGAAGGCTGGGTCTGTCTTCTCACCCTTAAGAGGCGAAACCAGTTCTGCCTTATCCTTCCCACTGCGGTGGGGGGAATTTCCTGAACCCCGGCTATCAGACTCTCTGGGGGTCTTTTTAGAAGCCTTTGAGGGGCGCCCAACAGAGGAAGATGGGGAACCTCTACCCCTTTTCACTGACCTTTTTGAGGAAGCAAATGAAGACGATTCCTCCTCATCACTGGAAACTCCATGTTTCCTCTCCTTCTGCCTCTGTAGCCATGTAAGCAGTCTTCCAGCACGATCTCTCAAGGTCTTGGTGGAGAGAGTGCGGCAAATTTTGCAGTCCTCTGCCTTGTGATCCGGATAAAGGCAGTAAATGCAATCTTTGTGTTTGTCCTCCACAAACAGCCTTTTCTTTCCGCAGGTGGAACAGGGCTTGAAAAGGGCTTTCTTTTTCCCAACTTCAGACATCCTGAAGAAAAGGAGAGATTTCTGAAGTAAAACTGAAGAAATCCTGAAGAAAAAACTGTAGAAATCTACTTGAAAGTGTTGAAAATAGAGCAGAGCTCAATGGAGACTCCCTAGCACAACGTGCGGTAGAAAATCTGAGGCTCTGAGGTTCCTTCAAGGAAGGTTCCAGGGGTGAGGCTCTTCTGATTGGCTGATGCCTAAAATTTGGTCTCTTTTACAAAAAGAGGCGGATATGTTACAAAAGGGAATGAGGCCTAGGCCTTTCCTTTCTCTTTTGTACCTACTACTATGGTATTTTTTATTACCGAGACTCCCATTCCGACGACGGGGAATGATACAAAAGCATGGGAATCTATGAAAGTTCCAATACTGGGGCAATTATAATATAATATTTTTGAGAACACAATATAAATTTAGAATTACATAACATTTTTAGTTTCCCTTTTTTGCTGTTCGCAGATTCTATTTAACTTCACCATACACAGTGTTTTCAATATAGTATCATTTAATAGTAGGGAAAAAAACAATCAAATTGATTGTACAAAAAAAACAAATCAGCATAGACCATCATTATCAATATGTGTAGCTATGCGTTTTCTTATCACACTTCGTTAATTACTTCCTTCATCTACATTAACTCTATTATTTATCTCAAATACATTTGCCAAAATGTTTACTCTCATTTACATCTGGTACAATATAGACAGCAAATATATAAACTGTTTGTTTAAACACAATTTTCCAAATGTCATATCAATTACCACAAATGATAATCAAAACACTAATTATTAATACTAAAAGTTTGCAGTGCTGTCTACTTTCTGTTCACATCTTCCGAATAGGCCGAATGATGTACTCAAAACTTTGGCTGCAGAAATAACAAATATGAATTTGATAATTCATAAGGCAATCAAGCTTTGAATTTCAAGTGGGCATCATTGCAATGCTCCATCCTTTATTACACTTTAAATACACAGCATAGTGTCCAGATGTTCTAGTAGGTCCACCATGGAAACTAATAGCCACTGCTGTAAAAGTTCTTCTTGAAATAGTAATTTGACTTGCATTCAAATTTTACATTTTTGTTTCCAATTTTCTTCCATGTACTCTACAACGTTGTAGCATTAAAATGAGATATTTTCCAAATCTTTCTATATGTAATGTAGACATCTTGTGGGGTCCATTACGCCTGCCAAGGTGCTTGAGACTGTTATGTACTTGTTGCTTTTATTATTGTTTTTTATTATTGTTTTTCACTCTGTTTTATCATACTATGTGTAATATAACGATGGCTTTGACTGCTCTTTGCTGTTTTAACTCAGATTTTAACCTTTTGTAATTCTGACGTATAATCTTTTATTCGTAATGCTTTTATGACTTGCTCAGTCGAAAAAAGCTTTTCTGATGATGATGATGACGACGATGTAAACAACACCTCTGATCTACAATGTGAACATCTCGTATCCTGATTTGCTGTTTTTATCAATTTGTTAAAAGGTACTGATTTGAAATCTGGTATTGTCAAGTATAGGAATTGTTCTGTTGGTATTTCAGTGGTAGAAGTAAATGAACACTCTTCACACTTATGATCCCATCTGTAACTTAGTCCAAATTGTATTCCTTCTAGTCCTAATACTCCAAGCATAAGCATTAAAAATTCTTGTGCATCTTGTTGTATATTGAGAGTAAATGTCAATGAACCAGTACATATATCGAAAGATGCCGAATACCAGAAGCAGTATGCATTTTACTTCTGTCAGTTAATATCTGAGGAAATACATGATGTAGTAAAGAACAGAATATTTTTTCATCATTTCATGATGAAGCTCTGGTATGTGAAACACAGCATTCAGAATCACATTAGCATAACAGTTGATACCTGAACTGTTTTCCAACTGGTATCCTACAATGTCATCAACACCTTCCTTTTTCTTTGCGCCTTCAAGTTTCTCTTCAATTCTTTTTTTTTCTGAACCTCACTTGAATGTTTGACATATTTCAGTTTTGGATACACTACACGATTCTCAAGTATTGGATATCCACCTTAATGAGGAGCATAAAGTCTTCTTAAATGATAATACTCCTTTACACTTTGCATCAGCACTAACCTTTTTTTCATCAAAATCTATCAAATACAAACCATACAATGTTCTTACTCAAGGCAATGTATGCCAGTCCCTTTTTGAACAAAGTACTTCCAATATTTACAAAAGCTCTGTCTATACTTAAACCTTGAGATTTATGAATGTTACTGCACATGTTGGACACAGAGGAAACTGTTGTTTACGAACGTACAAGTCTTTTACAAGCAAAAACGTACAACACAATACCTAATCTGTTTTACCGCCTTTATCTGATCAAATTTTATAATCAAACATTTTATTCCATGTCTATTTTGAAACTTTACAAAATCAACATCTTTTCCAATTGCTTCAGTAACAAATCTTTCTTCAACATTCAAATTACTCTGCAAAATTACTCGACATTTTTTACAAACATGTAAAGTCTTTTCTAATCCTGCAGTTTTAGATACAGATGTTCCCAAAGAATCCAATTTAGCCTGTAGTTCAGTAAGAACAATTGTTACTCCCTGGTGTTCACTGTTGTCAATAGCTTTAATTTCCACAATTTATTGTTTTCTAGTTTCAGAAGTTGTTGATTAAATGTAGAACACTCTTGTAATTTAGGCATTAGACAAACTATAGACTTGTTTTCTGCTAGCATATTGTACATTACTTCAGCAGCTGTTTCTCCAGTTGTAAACAAGTTCCTTAGTAGTCGACTTTCTAAAGTCTGTTTTCCATGATCTGTCAAGACACCACTTCTTATGTCTTTAAGAATATTTCCATAATCTTTATCACTTGCTTGTCACATATTCTTAACATGTTCTTTGTATTCAAAGTGTAATCAAATATTTACATTTCCAGTACTTCCCAAAGATTTTCTTGTGTCATCATGGAAAAGAGTTTTAAAAACAGGTTGTCCCTTTACAGGAGTATGTTGCAGTAAGTCTCCAAATACAATTAAATATTTATCTCCAAACAGAACATCGTAATCTGTTTTTAAAACCTGATGCATTTTCAAGTGTACAAAGGCAAGAATTAAGTTTGAGACCATGCTCACCTCATCAATGATTAAAAGTTTAATTGTCTTCAGTACTCTCTTGAGACTGCATAACAAGCTTCTCCAGATAGCTTCTGATATTCCAATTTATTATCCTGTTCAACAGGTAGCATAAGTAATCGATGTAAAGTAATACCTATAATGTTGTGTGCTGCTAATCCAGTTGGAGCTGTTACGACACAAGATAAATGTGAACCTGTAGTTTTGTGTTGATAACTGGTCAAAACGTAAATTAAGAAACTTTTTCCTGTTCCAGCTTGACCACTGATGTACAATAGAATAGGTTCAAATGATGAACACTGACATTCTTTTTTTTCATGCAAAAAACCATGTTGTACCTGCTGTTTGACTTGTAGGTATATTTCTTTTTGTTCAAAATTTAGTTCTTCTAACTTTTACAACTGAGTAACACCCTGTTGTGCTTGTTGCATTGCAGTTTCTGCTTCATTTTCCATAATTGGTTGTCCCAGTGGATCTTGACTCTGTGGACTAGAACGTTGACTGCTTTGTGAACTTTCTCTAGCTATTTGAGCTGCAATCGTACTTCCTTGTTCAATCTCATAATTTAACATTTGTAGATAAGTTGGAAAAATTGTGCACTGAATACTGTCTTTAGTTGCATTAAAAGAATCATCTTCATAGCAGTCAAAATCACCAAGTAATTCTGCTGCACTACGTCAAGGCTTGTAAAGTTGCAAAAGTGCTAAATAGAAACATTCTCTCTTATCTGGAGTTTCGCAACTGAGCTTTCTGTGGTTAATAAGATTTCCTTTTGCATGTTTCACTAGACTTCCATCACATCCAGTTACTGCATATTTTTCATCTTTTATATTTTCTGCAACTTTCTTTTTAAAGCTGTAATGTTGAAGTATTTCATACAGACAAGTTTTCAAGATGTGGACTCCTTTTGGGATTGTATGCATCCAACATATTACTTTTAACAATATCCTTACTTTCTGGCTCATACTGTGCTAAGAATTAAATTTATTGTAAACATTTCAATACTATTTCGTGTAGAGACAAGACCTAGACTTACCCAAATGATCCCTCTTGACTTTGAATATAAACTGGCTGAGCTTAACCAATCCAAACATTCAAAGGATCCAATCTCTCAATGGGAAAGCATTTTCAAGCTGTTGCTGTACAATTTCTCTGCCGAAATGTCTTCCCACATTTCTTTCATATCTGCCTTTTCAGATTTTGTAATATATGATGTAACATAGCGAGCAACGGCAATTGAATTATCTGCAACATCCTGAATATCCATGTTTCCATTCCACATTTTCAAAATAACTGGATTGTAGTCATTAATGTACTTTGTACCTCCTGTTCTTTTTAAATTGTATGTATTTTGGGGAGATCTCAGAGTTATTGTCTGTTTCACTGATGACCCAAAAATTATTTACTCTTCTTTTAGAAATTATAGGATGTGGAAATCCAAAACGACATTTTGTATAAAAGTTTCCTTTACATTTATATTTCCATTCGCAGTATTTCCACATCGATGATTTTGAAAGCATAAAACCTGTTGTCTCAAGCTCTTGTCTCCTCCTGTTGGAAATGCACATGTGTACCAACAAGAAGAGAGGCAGGGAGAGTACGGACACCCTCTTAGTCCCCGGTTATAGTAAGCCAACAAGAAAAGAGAAGTCTGTGGTATAACAGTAACCACTTGAAGGAGCAAAGAAATTGGGAGAAAAAATCATTACCTGACCCAACTTAGGTAGGTAAGAAAGCCCTCACACACCGACCTGGTCGGTGTCATGCTTTATCATCGGGCCCCACCAAAAAGGTCTAGTACCTTTTTGGTGTGCTGCGACGCCAGAATTACTGCAGAGCAGTTTCATGAAGTAGATGAGCAGTGAGAATACTCAAAAGTGTCTAATGAGTATCAAAAAAAAAAAAAAAAAAAATTGTTTTAATAATAGATCCCTCAGATACAGATAAAAATTATGTGATCGGAATATTAGCCAAGTGCAATGGTTTGGTTAATTCCAATTAGTCTTAATATCAGTCGACATGTTTCAGCCTATTAAACGGTGTAAATTTACCAGGCATTCTTCAGGACTCATGTAGTGTAATAAACCCTGGTGGTATGAGCGCGCTAAGGCTCACCCTTACCTAGGCACGTGTAAGTGAAAATATAATATTTAAAAAAGTGAAAGTGCAAAAAAAGGGGAAGAACAATTGCTCATTCCCGGTAACTCCTGATTTAGGAGGATTACCGCACCTAAGGAGAAAAAGGGGACAGACATACATAAAAGACAAAACACACAATTAAGTAGTAGGTCTAACATGTACATCGTTGGTGCTCCAAACAAGTGGGAGAATCGTGGATGGCGTATAATCATTATAGTTATCACCAACCTCCATACCCCTATAGGAGATACCAGTTGTACGTAGGGGTGACGTGAACTAGAAGTGTATTAAAAACAACGGGAAGCTAAAGTGGTTTAAAAACACCAGAGTAATCTACTCCTATGGTAGGATCAATGGACCAAAAGGTCGGTGACCCCACCCATCACCTGATGAAAAGAAGTTGATAAAAACGTCTCACTTTTAAATTAGATGCAAAATGCACCATGGGTCACAGGAGGGGGGTGGAGGCTTACTTGGCACACCCTGTAGGACAAAAAAAAAGTAGAACCCACGAGGCGGCAGGTTAGGGGTTAAATTATCACCCAAGGTACTTATCTTGCAATCGCAGTAAAAATGCACATGTAATATATTATTCAATGAAAGACAAAACAGTTTTGTCACTAACTGTCCCAAATTTTGGTGCATTCTTTATCAATAGCATGTGTATATGAGGAGCACTTCTTGCTTGGTACTCTTTCACCATGAGAAAGGTTACCACTCCAAGTGGTGGAACACTTTTATTGCAGATACATGACATAATAGCTTGAAACCTATGGTTACAATATCTGCAGACATTTACAGGATCCAAACAACCGTGTTCTCCAGCTGTCTTCAGTTCAATGTTTTTCACATTTGAATTTGCTTCTCGAAGGTGCTGAAGTAAATCATCCCACGCATATTCAGCACAGCTAAGTGTTACAAACCATGTAGGTGTACATACGTTTCTTAACATACACTTAAGCTCACCATGATGACAATTCCAATATTTATTGGTACCACCTTGACATGCCATCAAATTAATTAACTGACATTCTAAATTTTCATCTCTTTGATGAACTTTTTCCATGAACTTTTTTGCAGAAACATCTTGAAAATGAACTCCTGTTTTTAATATGTTGTCCACCTTCTCCAGTGGGGAATAGCTGCAGAAAACAACAAACTTCTAAAGTTTTTTCCCATACACTCACAGGTGGTCCCTTTGCGTCTTTCATCTGAAATTGTTAAATATTGCTTCCTATTATTTCTCTTGAATGCAAAGGATGTATTGTATAATGTTCATAAATCTGTTCAATCCTGCACTTGTGCGCTTTTTTAATTTGGCAACTTCAAATTTCTGTTTTATCTTCGAAGCATATAATTTCTTCATTGACATTTACATTCTTATAATAAATACTATTCTGTAGAAGGTATAGTGTAGCCTCTTGAAGTGTATTCACATCTACAAACTCGTCAGACTTTTTGACTCTTTGTTGGTACACCATTTACTAGAATAACTACTGGCTCATTTCCTTCTCTAACACCACCAACAGTTACAATGTTTTTCTTAAAATCTAAAGGTAAGTACATAACTCTTCCTTTTAGACCTTTTTTTAAATCTGTTGGTGGCAGCTTAGCTGTTTTAGGCTCCATATGAACTATGATCTGAAATGGATGAACAGATTGAATAAGAATAGACTTATATGCATTTAAATTGTTATGTACAGCTCTAGCTGGCATTTTGTTTTCTTCTAACTTGTTGTAACAGTACTTACAAATAACCTGATCACTAGCCAAATCAAACTGACCCTCTACCAACAAATAACCACCAAATTGCTGCCACTTAACTTTGTTTTCCTTTTAACTTTTTAAATATAAATCAACATTTCTAGTTTGAATTTTATAGTGAGTACGTTGACAACAAATACAAATATAGTTTGTTTTTTCAGACCAAACTGTGTAAAACTTTGTAATTTCTTCTGCAAACTCATCGATACTAATCTCTTTCTCATGTTCTTAAACACCTACACTTATCAAACTCTCAGTTTCTGTAAACTCGTCTTCCGAACCAAAAAAATTAAACTTAATATACACAAACTTTCTCAATATCTGATAGAGAACCATGCAAAAGAGCTGTATACATATCACTAAAACATAATGCAGGAGTTTTTACAGAATAGAGTCTTGTTACTAATTTTTGCATTTCAGAGTGGTGTACAGCTAACATTCTTAAATGATGAAAAGTACTTTGACACACTTTTCTTGAAAGACAAACCAGAGAATGACCCTGCAACTTAGTATATTTTCTCATCTATCATGGATATAGTCCTTGTAATATCCTAATCTTCAGTTTAACACTTTTTTTGTATATTCTCGCAAAAAAAAACTCTTAAAATGTCAATAAATTCCTGTTGAATACTGCAAATACTGCTACAATCCCATTTATATACAGGAGCTTCAGTACGCCTCCCTTGAACTTCTTTAGCTATTACTTCTTCCACATTCCTAACATCTATTTTTTCTTTTGGAATGGGAGAACCATCTTTCATCTCATAGCATCGACCACTAGTATTAATTGCATGTACTAATGTGTTCTGTTGAAAATAGCTTTCTTCATTGAAGAAAGGCTCAGTACTGGATGTGTGCTTCCATTCATCAGTGAAAGTTTTACAAAAGTTACTTCTGTTAACAAGACACTTTCTTTTGCATTACTCCTTCATAAACACCATTTTTTATGCAATGTTGTCATTCTCTTCAATATTAATATAAATAATGTTTGTTTTATTTAAAAAGCTTTATCTACTACACTTTCAATCTGTTGCTTTTTCTTATAAGCTGCTGTTCTTTTTTTTATAATTTTTACAGACTTTGTATACATTTTGTAGTACTCTACTTCTAAACATTACCCTCCTTATATCTTTGTTCTTTTAGCCTTCTTTCAATATGCAATGTTTTCCCCTAAAAGAATTTTCTTTCCTCATGTCCTTTTTTCCTTTCCTTTTGATTTTTTGTAGAACTTTTCTTTGTCTTTTCAACATTTTTAAATTGCTTTAAACTCTGTAAAACTCTTAGTTCTCTTACCAGAAGGCTTATTTTCCTGTCTAACATTTTGCGCTTCATCTAATTTCCTTTTTTCAGGTATCTTTAAGCAATACAGCTCTTCTTCTTCTCTTCTCTTTTGAGCTTTTCTTGCCATTTTCATTAAAAAAAAAAAAGTAAATATCTAAAAAACAAAGAATTGTTTAATACTTTGTTACATAGGTATAAACTTTACAATTATATATTAATATTCACAATGATATATATACCAATTGCTTACAATTACATTAGCAATCTCTCCAGAACAACTAATATTTCAGGATTTTATAATTTGCACATTAGTAAACCTGTCAGAAGAGCACACAGACCTTTCTTTAAACAATCACACAGGAAGGATTGCTGTTTTAAAGAGGGAAGAGAAAAGTAGAAAAAGGCGAGAGATACAGAAAGAGGCAAGAAAGGTACAGAAAGAAGGAAGAGGGGTACACAAACAAGCAAGAGGAGTTCAGAAACAAGCAAGACAAGTGCTGGAAGAAGCAAAGGAGATGCAAAAAGAGGCAACAGAAGTGCTGAAAGAGGCAACGGGGTGCAGAAAAATGGAAGAGAAGTGCAGAAAGAAGCAAGAAAAGTGCAGAAAAGTGGAAAAAGAGACAAGAAAAGAACAGAAAGAAGCAAGAAAAGAACAGGAAGAAGCAAGAAAACTCCAGAAAGAGGATGTGAAATACAGAAAGAGAAAGAATGGTGCACTGAGAAGATTTCTCCACCTGTAAAACAAGCTACCAGCTTTTTAAGGTACCATCTTCAGACGCATAACACATAAGAGAATACATGTACAAGTAGACACATACCTCAGTCACAAGAGCACGCAGACCTTTAAATTTAACAGACTGCACTTCCCATTTCAAGCAAACACCTACATTTCTATGGCGTACTTTAACTATGCATATCCACACACTCAAACGGAGTAGCCTAATCACTAATCCCTCTCTCAACATCTTTAAACCTTACTTTTGGTGTGTAGGTTCACTATTCACCAACAACTCTGAATATTGGGTGTAGTGAAATGTAAAAGAGCAATCCATCCCATATCACTCTTGTATGTCTCACCCTATTCTAGAAAGCATTCATGTGGGTGTGTGTGTACCTTTTGCTAGTGCCATGATACATAAAAAGAAACATACTTGAATACTTGTGTTTCAGACCATATGCTCTCTAAATGTATGTACAAGAAAGTGTATGTATTCCTATCTACTCTTAAAACAGTGCACATGGGAAGTGAATAGTATATTTCAGGGGCTCTATATCACCTACATATGTAAGACATGCCTATCTGTGTGACCAAATGACGGAATAGAACTAAAATGTTCCCACCTGTAGGAGAAGCTGCGAGCATTTTAAGCTAGCATCTTCAGATACAGAACACATGTGACAATACATGTATAAGTAGACACATACCTCAGTCATGATAGCAAGCAGAACTTTAAACTGCACAGACAACACTTCCCATTTCAAGCACACTTCTAAATTTATACAGCCTACTTCAAGTGTACCTTTTCACAGACTTTTAAGAAGTAGCCTAATCAGTAATCCCTCTACCAACATGTCTTAAACATCACTTTTATCTTGCAGCTTCACTATTCACCAACTGCTCAGAATTTAATTTGCAAGAGAGGTTCAGAAAGAAGCAACAGTGGTGGCAAAAGAAGCAAGACTAGTGCAAAGGCGAGAGGTGCAGAAAAAGGCAAGAGAGGTGGAGAAAGAGGTAAGAGGGGTACAGCAAGAGGCAAGTGGAGTGGCGAAACAAGCAAGAGGGGTGCAGAAAGATGCAAGAAAAGTACAGAAAGAAGCAACAGCAGAGCACAAAGAGGAAAGGGAGCTGCTAACATACTCAAGTGGGGTGCAGAAAGAGACAAGACAAGTTCAGAAAGAAGCAACAGAGGTTGCAGAAAGAGACAAGAGAAGTTCATAAAGACGCAAGAGAGGTGCAGAAAGAGGCAAGAGGGGTGCAGAAAGAAGCAAGAGAAGTAGAGAAAGAAGAAAGACAAATGCGGAAAGAATGAAGGCAAGTGCAGGAAGAACCAACAGAGGTGCAGAAATAGATAAGAGAAGTACAGAAAAAGTAAAGAGAAGCAGAAAGAGGCAAGTGAGCTAAAGAAAGAGGCAAGTGAGATGCAGAAAGAGGCAAGAGAGGTACACAAAGATGAAGGAGAAGTAGAAAAAGAGGGAAGAGGAGTTGCAGAAAGAAAAGAGTGAGGTGTAGAAAAAGACAAAAGAGGTGCAGAAAGAGGCAAGAGAAGTGCAAAAAGACAGAAGAGGTATAGAAAAAGGAAAGAGGAGTGCAGAAAGAAGCTAGATAAATGCAGAAAGAAGCAAGAGAAGTGCGGAAAGAAGCAAGACAAGTGCAGAAAGAAGGTAGAGAAGTGCAGAAAGAACCAACAGAGGCGCAGAAAGAGTCAAGAGAAGTGCAAAAAAGTCAATAGAGATGCAGAAAGTGGAAGAAAGTTGCAGAAAGAGGAGGAAAGGTGCAGAAAGAGGAGGAAAGGTGCAGAAAGAAGCAAGAGAAGTGCAGAAAGAGGCAAGCGAGGTGCAGAAAGAGGCAAAAGAGTTGCAGTAGGAGATTAGTGCAGAAAGAGGCAAGAGAAGTGCAAAAAGACAGGAGAGGTGTAGAAAGAGGCAAGAGAGATACAGAAAGAGGAAAGAGGAGTGCAGAAAGAAGCAAGATGGATACAGAAAGAAGCAAGAGAAGTGCGGAAAGAAGTAAGACAAGTGCAGAAAGAAGGTAGAGAAGTGCTGAAAGAACCAACAGAGGTGCAAAAAGAGTCAAGAGAAGTGCAGAAAAAGTCAATAGAGTTGCAGAAAGTGGAAGAAAGTTGCAGAAAGAGGAGGAAAGATGCAGAAAGAAGCAAGAGAAGTGCAGAAAGAGGCAAGAGAGGTACAGAAAGAGGAAGAAAGGTGCAGAAAGAGCCAAGTGATGTGCAGAAAAAGGAGTGATTGTATGTGTGCATGCGTACCACCTAAGTGAATGGATGAATGCAAGTTTAGTGCCTGAGTAAACAGATGAGTGCAAGCGAAGTACCTAAGTAAATGGAGGAGTGCATGTGTAGTTCCTCAGTGAATGGATGAGTGCATGAGTAGTGGTGAGTCTTTGGATGAGTGTATAGGTAGTACCTGGGTGATTAGATGAGTGCATGTGTAGTACCTCAGTGAATAGATGAGTGTATTTGTAGTACCTCAGTGAATGGATGAGTGCATGGGTAATGCCTTGGTGAATGGAGGAGTTCCTGGGCAGTTCCTCAGTGAATGCTTGAGTACAAGATTAGTGCCTCGGTCATTGGATACGTGCATGGGTAGTGCCTGAGTGAATGGATGAGCGCATGTGTAGTTCCTCAGTGAATGGATGAGTGCATAGGTACAGGCTGATTCTTTGGATGAGTGAATGGGTAGTGCCTGGGTGATTGGATGTCTGACTGCGTAGTGCCTGAATGAATGCATGTGTGCCAGGGTAGTGACTAGGTGAACAGATTAGTTCATGGGTAGTGCCTGAGTGAATGGAGGAGTGCATGGGTAGTTTCTCAGCGAATGGATGAGTGCAAGGGTAATGCATGGGTGATTGGATGAGTGTGTAGGTATTGCATGAATGAATGGATGAGAGCAAGGGTAGCCATAGGTCATTGGATGAGTGCATGGGTAGTGCCTGAGTGAATGAATGAGTGTATGGGTAGTCCCTGTGTGATTGGACGAGTGCATTCATAGTGTCTGTTAAGTTCAATGACTGCATGGGTTGTCCCTGGATAATTCCATTAGTGCATGGGTAGTGCTTGGGTGAATGGGTGAGTCTATGGGCATCACCTGCGTGAATCTGAGTGATTGGATGGGTGTATACATAGTACCTGTGTGAATGAATGTGTGGAAGGATAGTGTTTTAATGATTGGATGAGTGCATGGGAAGGGCCTCAGTGAATGGATAAGTGCGTGGGTAGTGGCTGAGTCTTTGAATGAGTGCATTGGTAGTGTGTGAGTGATTGGATGACTGCACGCGCAGTGCCTGGAATTCAGTTTAATACATACATGTGTGAACATGTTTTAAAAATCAGTTCTCTCTACCACTTTCATTAGGCATTCAGGAAGCACATATTAGCATGCACAACCTATTTCAGTATAATGACACAAACTACAATACATATTTGTACATTTGGTAACATATTTCAAACATCACATTTCTCTAATGCGTTGCAAGCTTTATAAATAATGCATCACAAAGTTAAAAATATCATTACAAACACTGAACCACCCCTCCGCAGTACATAACACACCTTACACATATGTAACTCACCTTTGAAATACTAATACTGATTATGAAAATGTCAGAAACTCCTAAAAAATTATTTTCAATACAACAAATTTACTGCACCACTCTCAACAAGGTAAAACCAGTAATGGCAAACGTTCCCTCTCATTTTGCACACAAATGAATGTGAGTAACAAATCAAAATGCTCCCTTCAGTTTTTCAAATCCTAAAACCCATTTCCATTGCTTCAAATATTAACCCTTTATTACCCTTTTCTAAAACTACTCCATATGCTTCTCTAATTTATTGGTGCCACAGTGTAACATCGCGAAGGAGTTGCAGACCCTTACGGGAGTTCAAAAAACCTATTTCCAATAATATTATTATTTTTTAAGAACACGCCACTTCTAAACATAGTACTGTTTGGTAAAATCTTACTTCAGAAGCATATCACTTACATATAACTTACAATTTCATATTTTAAAACCACAGTTAAATTTCAACCCTCCCCATTCTGTTTAATACTAGTTTCCATAGTAACACTTTCTGCAACATTCAACTATACCAGCAGGTCACAAGTTCACCATATTTTGAAATGCAGCACACCAGCTTACAAATGCAAACAGCAGGTGTGGTTGACTTATGCAAAATATTAGTTTATCCACTCTGCTGTACCTTTCAAACTTTTTTCCATAAACAATCAGAAACATACTTGTTCAGCAAATACATGCATCCTATTTTTGAGTGCACAATGTTGATGAACAGCCAATCAGTTATCTGTTTTCTCAAAAACGGCATCTTCTACGCCATTTGAGTTACCTCTCATTCTACCAACTGACTGCCTCAGCTACAGACATCTTTTGATTCCTTCCAGACATCCCTTCAAAATGCTTGCAGTATGGATTGTAGGGCACAGCTATGTTTTCTGGTGCAAAAGGTATGCTGAACACAGAGGTATTGACAAAGGCCTAGGTTTGCAAAATGTGGATATTAAATGGTTTGCACAGAGAGGATTACTGTGGTACCAATTTCTGCCTTTGGTTAAAACATTTTTGCATCTCCGACCCCCTGACCTCATGATTGTGCACTGTGGTGGCAATAACCTCAGCACATTGACTGGGGTAGGATTGAAAATCCTAATGAAGGATACGTCACTTTTCCCTCACACTCTCTTTGTATACTCTAATATATGCCAAATACAGATATGGAAGTGGTTAAATTAATTTTGTCCACAGATTGGGAAAGTAAGGAAGAATGTCAATAAAGCGGTTTCTGTTTACCTCAGAGACCATAACATGGGCTCCATTTATAACAACCCACGTTTTCACATTCATAACATCTACAGAAGTGATGGAGTTCACTTCACAGATGGAGTGTTTCTGAACAACTTTAAGCTGTGCATCTGGACTTACATGTAGCTGGAACAGAGTCATAACTAACACAACTGCTTTTCTTAGAGCCAACCTATAAACCAACAGTGAAAGATATACATTTTTAAGCATGTATACTCTTTCTAAATATTTCCTGGATTCACAAACCCATCGCAAATGGACAAAACAAAAGCATGAACTCAAAGTACTACAACACATTTCACTTTTCAATTTCAACTTTTAATTTATATTTTTTATATTATTTCTAACTCTCTCAATTGTAATGTTATTATGAACTTCAATCTCACTAGCTGTACAAAAAAACTTCACAGCTGCAATACTACCATATAAATTATATACTATTTAATTATTTATTTAAGAAGGATCTGTGAATCCACCTGAGATGTTACATAAGGGGGCCACGCTGAGAGTCATGATAGGTTCGCGACTGCGATCACAAAAGAAAAAACAATATTGCGCCCCTCCAGTTCCATAGGCCTATTTTGGCCCCGAGGACCACACCCCCTGAGACTCGGCCATTTAAAAAAAATGTTTTAAAGGGATGGGGGCCGGGGGGCCGTTGTGGACCCCGGCCCCGGGGACCACCACCTCCCAGAGGCTACACATATGTTGGAGGGGGGCTGTGTGGTCCGCCTCGTAGAGCGCTCCATGGCCCTGGGGACCACCATCATCCAGGGCCGGCTCCAGCAATGTCCTGGGGTGCCTACCCCGCGGGACATTGCTGTTTGCTATGGTATGGCACTGCCCCTGCTAAGCTATAGCAAACACTGCTTTGCTTCATGGAAGCGAGAGCAGAAATTATGCTCTCGCTTCCATGAAAACAGACTGAGTGGTGCTGTCTCTTGTTGTGGTAGAAAAGAAGTGGCGCAAGGACACAGGAATTCCATCTATAATCAATGAGGCAAGTCGGAACCACACAAGAAGAGCACCCGATGTATGCTTCAGGCATGAACAGAGAGGAGTTGTTTTGAGGCCGCGCCACAACTTCTTGAGGATTTGGAGGAATGGATAAATGAGCAAGCGATACAGTGTTGGAACAGCATGGGATTTAAATCAGAACGGATTGAAAAATACAGGAGCAAGCTGGTGAGTGTGAGGGCAGGTTCAGGCAAGATACGGCCGCTAATCCAGGAGGGGGAGGTGCTGGTTGTGTATCGTCCCGCAACTTCGTCACACGTCTCACATCGACTTTCAGTTTAAGAGCTGATCCGCCGCAACAAATGATGACAACAAAAAAAGAAAGGGCATGTGTATGAAAATACTTTTTACAACTGTCGAAATTAGGAAGCGAACATGGGTGCGAGGGCAGACACCAGTCCAATCTTCCGGGATAGAGGAGGATAGAGGCAGGGATAGCCACTCACGCGTCTTGCATCCCAGGAGGACTTGTCGAATTGCTGCCCATTCCAAAGTTTGGGACTGAATAGAAATCCTAACATTCCACACTTAGTCCGGTCCGGATTATAGGAATAAAAACTTTAAATCAATATAAATTGAATGTAACATTTCTGAATAATTTTTGGAATATTGGATTCTTATTTCTACCAATTTAATTTGAGTCTTTAAAGAAGGAAGACAAGTGGTCTTGGCTCATTAAGGAAATGTTAGACTTATACTAGAGAATAGAGGTCTCTGTTACTGCTTGAACCTTGAAAAAAAATATCAATAGGAACATGGCAAATAGATGGACCAAATGGGAACAACTAGTTAAGGAAATTGTTGAAGTAATACAGGAGCAAAGGGGATATCATCAAACTCTGGTCCAGCAGGACCCAGTCAAGTTAATACCACAAAAAAATCATTGAAGGACTTGGAACAAGCCGGCATCATGGAGATCAACAAGTGGTGGTGAAAGAGCCATGCTCCAAAAATATATTGAATGCAATCGAATATCTAGGGGCTTACATATCTTTGTTTTACCAACATTGAATAACATGGATCCACTAAAGCATTGGCAAGCTGATACCACAGAATGCTCAGCGAAGCTTATAAAAACACTAATAATACACACAGAACAGAAATTAGCAGTGGCCTCAGAAAGGACCACGGTACTAGAAAAATTATTGCAAAATTATAAGAGCACAGAGGAAGGTTCAAATGCATTTGTGGATCTGAAGAGAAAATGGTAGAAACATGGAAATTAGTGCAACAGAAAAAGCAAGAACATTTAACAGAGATAAAATTGACTAAGATGCAGGACGGGTTTATAAGTTTGTATGCCACTTTGATGCAATATATAATAGGCAGTATAAAAGGGGGTGGTGATGGACGGAGCATCTGAACCAATCAAACACTCACACCCAGTCAATAGATCTGGGTTTAATCCATCACCGTTCTTCAGCCCACTCTGCCACCCCAGTTCAAGCATGGCCATATGCAAATCAGTCTGACCCTGTGCCTCATGGGAACAGTCCAGCCCGAACTGCCAAGCCATGCCTTCCCTGGACCGGACTCAAGCTTCCTAGGACCGGTTTCTGGCATTACAGCCATCTTCAGCCAGGCTTGCTTGAATCCAGTGGCAAAGTGAGCAAGGGACTCACGTCTGACCATACCCTGCCAACTTATGGTGAACAAAGCGGTATAATAGGCAAGCAGTGGACCAGACAAAAAGAAAAGGTTACGGTTCCCTCCAGCTCCGAAAGTTCTGAAGTAAGTTCGGGGGACCAGAGCCCGACAACAGGACGTCAGACGCTGGATTTTTCAGGGGAAATGTGCCTGTTTCAAATGATGACCAGAATGTGGGGCAAAACAATGACAATTCTCGAAAATTGAAAAGAACAAGAGAAAGTTGGAAGAGGTGGCAAAGAAAACATTAAAAAATAAGAACAGAATAGAAAAGGATGAGCTAGTTATCAATCTATCATCCCAAAAACTGGAAGAGAGACACCTGGATTTACTAAATAAAGGTTTAAAATGTTGCTCCAGCTCAGTCATGAATCCAGCAACAGCAAGAATTGACACATTTTGCAGAAAGTTGAAACAAAAAAATATTTTGCAAAATGATTGGTTGGCATTAAAAGATTTACAGAAGGACCACTCGATTGTTATAAAAAACTCAGTAGAGGGAGGCAAAATAGTTATGATGGAGAAGACAAACTATCAGAATGACGTAAAAAGACAACTAAATAACACACAACATTATGAAAAGTTAACAAGTACCCAATGGAAAAGAATCAAAATAAGGTTTCATGCAAAATTTAACCAGTGGCATGAACATGGGCTCCTAGAGGTGAGGAGCTGATATACTTAAAAAAGGATTGTCCGATTACTCCAACGCAATACATACTACCAAAAGTCCATAGAACTGGACGTCCCTCCAGGGTGTCCAATCTTGAGCACATGCAACTCTCTCTTGGAAAATGCCTCAAGATTTGTGGAAATTATTTTATTCCCCTATTTAGCAAATCTTCCCTCATATATCAGGGATTCCATGGATTTCTTAAACCGTATAAATGGGATACCTTGGAAGGAGAACTACATTATGGCCACAGTGGATGTGGTTTCTTTATACACATCAATTACACACAAGGAAGGCCTAGAAGCATGTAGATACTTCCTACATTCCAGGTCATTGAGTCTCTTAGAACACATGGTAATGATAAAGGACACCATAGAATTCTGTCTAAACAATAAAGAATTTCTTTTGAATGAAAAGTTTTATATTCATAAACAAGGAACAGCAATGGGCACGTCATTTGCCCAAACGTACGCTAATCTAACGATTTGACAATGGGAAGCAGATGTGGACCGAGGAGAACAATGAGGTCCTACTAAAGGTGATCTTATGGGTCCGCTACATTGATGACATGTTTTACATCTGGGAAGGAGGTGAAGAGGGGTTGAGACTTTTTAAAATCATTGAACGAGAATCCCTTGAAACTACAATTTACTTATGAGACAAGCAATGTAAAAATTAATTTTCTGGACACTGAAGTGTACATTGAAAAAGGAAAAATGTGCACTAAATTACATCGACAGCCAACAAGTTGCAACAGCATTTTATTTGCAAACATTGCCCCTCCAAAAGGACTGAAACGGAGCATTCCATATAGGGAATTTTTAAGAGCACATAAAAACTGCTCCGAAACAGAAGAATTTGAATCAGAAGGACAGAAGATGTTTGAAAGATTCATATGGCGAGGATATCCAGTTAGCGTGCTTGAAGATGCCTTATCAAGAGCTAGATCTAAAAACAGGTCTGACTTGTTTATTCTAAACAATCTGAACAAGGTGGAGGAAAATAAAGTCACAAGGTATATAATGGATTTTAATCAGGCAGAGAGACAAGTTAAAAAAACAGTGAGGACCTATAGGAATATTCTTACGAAAGATGAAGATCTGAAGGAGGAAATTTCAGTTACCCAAAATCACATACAAGAAGAAGGCCTCACTAGGAGACATGCTGGTACAAAGCCACTTATTAAAACAAAGAAATTTATCAATAAAATGGTTAAAGAAACCTAGTTTTTATAGATGCCATAAATGTAACGCATGCCAAATAGGTCAAAATGTGACAAGTTTTTAATACATCAGATGGCAATAGATAACAGATCAATGAATGGATCCATCGTGAAACCACACATAGTGTACATACTGGAATGTGGGTGTGGTAAGAAATACATAAGCACTGTAAACAAATTAAAACTTTGTATACTTCAGCACCTAAGAGCGATCACTAATCGAGATTATAGTTATGGGATTGAGAAACATATCTGGGAAGAACATAGAGGAGATAAAGGGGGTATCTGTTACAATGGGATACAACATATAGGAGTGAACGCAAGAGGAGGAAATTGGGAGCTGGCACTAAGGAAATGTGAATCCAATTGGATTTTGTCAATATGGACTGAAATACCGTGGGGTCTGAATACAGACGCTGAACTGCATGTACATTTTTAAATGTTGCTATTTGCTGCTTCGACTGCAGCTTCAACTTTATTTTAACTTTAATTTCACTTATCCTCCCTCTTTATAACAATTTTCAAACCAGATGTTGTATCAAAATTGCTTACCGCTTATTCATCAACTTTTCATAATATGGGTGGATTCTTTATTTCTTGAACAACCAAATAGTATAAAGATGTAATAGGGATCAGGTCTGATATACCTGATTTGATTCTATATCACACTATGAAATGCTGCTATGAGAACACACTTTAGAAATAATCTGTTATTAATATAATGCACTTTATAACAATTGTACATCAACTACCACTAAAACTTGTTCTGATGCTCAAGGATTTACAATTATGTGCAAGTCATACTGGTGAGACCAATTTAATATTGGAGGACCTTCGGCTGCCACACAGACTTTCCCTTTTGTGAAACGTGCCTAAAATTAAATTTCCACTGTGAATTACCCCATCACACCAATATCAGCTCCATGATACCTTTTCAAAATTAAATCAGATGCTTTCAATACTTTCCCTGAGCATTCAGCATCAATGCCTGCTTCGGTATGATAGTTTACAAGGAGCCTGAGCCCATTATCAAAACAATTACCTTGTCATTAATTCTGAATTCTGCCTTCGGTCATAGTTTTTTGTTCTTATTTCATTGCTCCTATTCATCAACAACCAATGATCTGTGTTCTACACCATCCTCCGCTTCCTCCAGAACTGAAATTCTTTTGTTGGATGCTCTGCAGACACGAACAAGGTGACTTTTTTCCCACAGATGGAGCACTCTGCGAATGTGAGAACAATTCCTTGAGTCAACCATAAGCTCATAACTACTGCACCATGAACAGACTCGTTGAGTATTTGTCGAATTAGGCAGTGAATTTCCCTTTTCATTGAAGCTTTTCTCACTACTTTTGTTCAGATTGACATTTTGTAGATATAGTTTTTTCTTTACAGCATTTACCCACGGATTCAAAATTAACTTTTGCCAAGGCCTGATTGGATTTTGTTTCTGATCTTTACATTTCCTTAATGCATTTCTCGGACTCCTCTACAATCTTGATGCCGTCTTTAAGAGTGGGATCACTTGCAGCCCAAGGTCTCTCTTGAATTTTTTTACTACACCACTGAACAATCAATTGATCATCTCTTCAGTCATCAAACCAAACTTGCACTTTGTAACTAGGTTGCGGGAGCCAGCTATGAAGTCATCAATTGATTTGAATGGTTTTTGTGGTTGTGTGTAAAACTTGTGATGTCTCTTAAAACATTATCTTTGAAAAACGATTTTGTAACCTCAATTTGGTTTCCTTATAAACATGCTCTGGCTAGTATTTGAATACATGTTGTCCTTCAGTGCTGAAACATTCCATTACAACTGCTTTCTTTTGAATAGGTGAAAAATGTGTGGCCCCTAATACATAAATATAATTTTCAAAAATGTCAGTCCAATCCTCCCATTCAATGGGTGGATGACCTTGTTGCATAAGGAAGGGAGGTGGCACAGTTATCAACTGAATTATAGCCATGTTGAATCTGACCACTTGAATTACTAATAATACAGGGAAATTGAAACTTCAATGAAACCAGTAGGTGGCACTGTGACGAACTGGAACTATGCCATAGAGAGTTCCCTCAAGAAGCTCTTCAGACGCCTCACACTCAGTACGAAGATTCACATGAGCACTGGAGGAATGACTGTATTATATAACAGTACTTGGATTAAGGGTGCAGAAGAAACTTAGACTGCTATAAATGCTTTACTGCCATTAAAATCCCGCCGCCGCACTGCTAAACTTGTAATCGGGCCCTTAGCGATTTCCAAATGGGTCGCAAATGACCTGCCTGATTTATATTCATGAGTTTCATGAGGCCGGTCACAATTTGCAACCCATTCGGAATGGTCAGCACTCACAGGGATAGTGGCCTGCTGGGGGTCTGTGACTGCTTTTTCAATAAAGCATTTTTTTATTTTAAATGCAGCGGTTTCCTTAATGGGAAATGGGATGCAGTTAAAAAATAAAAAATATTAGCTAGTTTAAAGTTTGTGTAATTTTTTAAGAGCGGGCAGTGGTCCATGGGACCACTGCCTGCTCTTAAAAATATTTTTGATGTCAATCACAAAGGGAAGGGGTCCCCTGGGGAACCCCTTTCTGTTTGCGACTGGCTTACCACCAGTGGGAATTTTGGTTGGTAAATGAGATTGTTTTGAGACCGCGTTTGCAGTCGCAAAACAACCTTACATCCCCCTGCAACTCACAATTAGGAAGGGACACCCTTGGCATGCCCCTTCCTAATAGCGACTCGCAAAATTGGTTTGGTACATGCTACAACCCTTTTTAGTAGTCACTAACAGGCCAATTAACCATTTGCAACTGGTACAAACTGTCGTACATCTGACCCCGAGTCCAGCCACTTGTCATGAGCACCTTTTAGGTGGCCTATGTTGGTGGTATACATGGAACAATATTATAATTTATTAAAGGTGCTCTACCAAAGTAGGGGCTGCCTCAAGAAATGAGAAAAGGAATGGGGCAATTGCCACCTTATCAAGGCGACTAAACAGATGGGGATGGGCGGTGAAGCAAGGGGAGGAAATATGACATTTCTGAGATCTGCTTGTGGGAAAATGGGATCTCTAATATGGGAAGAATCCGAGCATGATGAATGCCTCTCATGTTCAAAGTCATTGTTTGCTCTGTTTCACATGCACACTGTACAATTGACATAACCACTACTTGCTGTATAAGTTATTTTTATAGTTTAGTAAATCAAAAACAAGAGGTTTTGTACCACACACATCTTAAACTCGTGTATTTAAACATGCTTTCATTTAAGATAATGAAGAAAAAGAAGGCAAAGTAAAAAAAAAAAACAATGACAATTTCACACAGTTTGGCCTAGTGCGGAAGCCGAATTGGTCCTAGGTTTTCTTGTTCCACACTGCGCACTTCAGCCACAGATTGGGTATCTCTTTCCCCCTTTTGTATTACATCAAAAGTTGATGCTTTGTCTTTAATTCTTGGATCATGATGTTAAAGAGACTGTGGCAAACAGAAGCAACATGAAGGCTCTGCTCCTTTTAGGATGTTGAGCCAAGAGGACCTAGAGCTAGACATCTGACCTCAGTGACTCGCCCACCTCTATTACATAACAGCAATTACGAAGATAAAGCTGAAGGGAGACAATGATTTAACAATCATCAAACAACTTGGTAAAGATTATGAACACCATGGTGCAGAGCTCCTCTTTTCAAAATTCATCACTACAACATATTTTAGTGAGTGGACTGTGAGACAGGGTGTTCTCTCAATGGATAAAAGAAAATGATTGTTGAGTTTCCGTTCTGTTTCACCCTATTTTTGTATTAAATACTATCAGTGTTTGCTTTAAGTTTTTCCTATCTGTTAAAAAATGGGGCAGAGAAATCTGTTCATAAAGTGATTACACCAAGACAGTACAATTCATGACAATGGGAGCAAAAGGTTAATAAAAAATAAAAATATGCCTTCTGGCTCAATAGTCTCCATCTAGCTCATTACATAACAATTGAGTGGTTCCGATGGCAAGGCTTGGGTACTACTCTCAGCAAAGAAATCCCACTGTGCTGTGAAACCTGCCCATACTTTAAATACAAAGTTCACAACCAGTGTTTTTTTGCAAAGTGGGAGTGGATCAACTCATCAACTGAATCGCTGTGATTTAGGTTTTGCAAACAGGTTCAATGGGTAGACAGACTCTTTACAATTCAATGGTGCGTTGGACTGGAGAGATTCCAGTGTAACCTTTGTCAACGTGTATCACACCAATTGTGTGACAGCATTGGCAAAGCCAATATTGGGGAGAGTCAGCAGGAGGTCATGTTCGTTCTGACCTGGCTAGTTGTGTCCAACATGGAGCATGAACACAGATGCAGTGGGCTGCCTCAAGGACATACAGAAAGTGCAAGGAGAGAGAAAGCGTTTGGTAAAGCGGGATGCAACAGGCATGGTGCATTGCATACAGGGTACAAAAGGAAGAGGCATAGACTCCATTAAGTTAACAAAGCCAAATGCAAAAGAAACCCACAAACAGTGGAAGAATACAATACATCCAATCAACACACATAGAAATCAAAATGTTCAGTCGAATCGTCTGCGAATTTATTTCCAGATCGAAAAGGCCAAATATATAATCTTGTATTTGACTTTCTTGTAATAGCTTGGTTCGATGTTTCTAACCAAGCGATTACAAGCGCCCTCCCCAAGTTAAGTCAAATTCAAGATTATATATTCGGCCTTTTCGGTCTGGAAAAAAATTCGCAGACGATTTTGTATCCCACATATTAATGCATATACTCCTCTTATTTCACGCGGCCTTTTGACCTCGATTTTTCGGGACTCAATAACCCTTGGCTGGGGCACTTCTGCGATTAAGGTCCTGGGGGATCTCTTTGAGGGGGGGGGCAACTTGCTTCTTTTTCTGATCTTCAAATCAAGTATGGTCTTCCCACTACACATTTTTTAACATTTTTACAACTTAGGAGCTATTTGTTACAGCATGTAACAGTTAGAGCAGATATGTTCGCAAGTATCCCACTGGTGGCGCTCATTGAGAGGAGATCCAGGATTGGGGCTATACATCAGACTTTCATCTCTGAGTCGCCTGATGATTTAATTGCACAAAATGTCAAGTGGGACAGGAAATTCGATCAAGAAGGGACCGATCTGGGGGTTTCCTTTGAGCTGGTCGACCAGATGTTAATTACTGGCAGTCTGCAGTCCCAATTTTACATGTCCGCCTTTGACCTGTATTACACTTCATCTAAAATTGTCAAATGGTCTAATCATCGAGGGAATTCTTGTAGTAGATGTGGGACCTGGGCTGCGGATAATATTCATATGTTTTTTTCCTGTCCTTAGTGTCAGGCCAGATGTCGTTGCTCCTCAGGATTGGATCGATGCAATAAAAGGGGCCCACCTCTAGATCATCCCAAGTCTGGATAATGTAACACAGACTATTAAGGAGATCAAGCGGGGGAAAAATAAGGATGTCCGGAGGGGAACAGCTGGGCAACTGGAGCTGGATACCTGTGAATATATAAAGCATGGAATCAATGGGAGAAGCACCCTAAGCCTAAATGTTCTCTATCAGATATGTTATGCTTTACACCCACCTGATAAATCATATAGGTATAATGGAACGAAGAATAACAGAAACAGGCTTCTTCTCAACTCCTCGACTCTCCTGCTTAAATATATAACAAAAGACCATCAATACGCCCCTTCCTGCCCACCTCTGTAAGTATGGATCAAAAAGTATACTATGTGGAAAACAAAGATAACACCTACCCTACTGGGAATTGAAGGAGACCTGAAAGCCAGTAAGGGGTCACGTTATAATCACTCTAAACAGAGCAATGACAAAACTACCTCCCCTCCGATTTGGAGATATTAATGTACAAGTAAGTGCACTGAGCACCCTATGTCTCTCAACCACCAATACGGGGAGTCTATAGGGTATCTCTCCAACAGAAATGAACCAAACAATATGAAAGTACAGCCCAGCCTGATTCATAGAGTGTCACGAACTCAATTCCCCCAGCAGATACGTCTCTGCAAGGAAAAGCAGGAAGCACACAGTGTTATCAGCACAAGGATACTTTAGCCTCAGTATCCAACCGACACAGATCCAAGAAAACGTGGAGGTTAACACACACCCACACTGAGGAAAAACTGTAGCGTAAAACAAGCACCTCCCCAGAAAGGGGAAACCTTAATATGCTGGTCTCCGAACTTGAATGTGGGCGCTTCCTAAGCCCCTCCCGATATAATCCAAAAGGGCGGTGTGCCCCGGGTTCCGGAATTGGCACACCAGAATTCCGATGCGGGCGTTTCCTAAGCCCCACCAAAATATATCCAACAGAGATCGTAATGCGCTTGGTGAGCTTACCGCAGTCCACCAAGGACAGGACAAGACAAAGAACAAGGTACGAGCAAACTACCTTGCTCGCCGGGAACGAATAATCGGCAAGGCGTCTCTTCACTGACGCCGAGATATCCCCTTCCTGGTCGCATAGCGTCATTACCACGCGACGCTCAAGGAGTCATGGGAAATGTAGTTTTTTCTGCTCAAGTAGATTCCGCGCTGCAGGCAGTGATTTACCAGCGGCCGGGGAGTTCTGACAGAACACCCCCCCTCCCGCAAGGTTCACTGACTGCCACCTGGCTTGCCCGGATGGGTCTGATGGAATCTCCTAACCAGCCTAGGGGCATGAACATTGCCAACAGGTTCCCAGGAGTCCTCCTCCGGCCCATATCCTCTCCATGCTACCAAATACTGGAGTTTGCCCCGCACCCTGCGAGCGTCTAGAATGCTCCGTACTTCATACTCAACATCCTGACGAACCATCACAGGCACAGGGGCTTTAGAACGGGGACTCAATGCTGGCTTGAGTAGAGACACATGGAACACCGGATGGATCCGAAAATGCACCGGAAGGCGCAGCTTCACAGCCACAGGGTTAATGTGTCGGATTACCTGGTAAGGGCCTATAAACCGAGGGTTGAATACACTATATCTGCGAAAGCGGATATTTCTGGTAGACAACCATACCCAGTCTCCTTTAGCGTAAAGAGGACAAGACCTGCGGTGTTTATCGGCCTGGGCTTTATAAGATTTTTTCGCTTTCTCCAGGTTCTTTCTGGCCTGCATTACCGTGTCCCTCAACTGAACCAAACGAGTCTGTAACTGAGGGATCTGAACTTCTGCTGAGGGGATACTCAAAGGGGCGAATCTAGGATGAAACCCGTAAGTACAGAAAAACGGCGTGTAAGAGGTAGAGGAATGGATAGCATCATTATATGACACTTCTGCAGTCCATAACCAGTCAACCCATGCCTCAGTAGTGGTGTCAACAAAGCATCTCAGGTATTGCTTGAGTGTCTGATTTAGCCTTTCTGTTTGCCCGTCAGTTTGGGGATGGAAACTGGTGGATAAGGAGGAAGCAATGCCTAGTTTCTTACACCAAACCCTCCAAAACTTAGCAGTGAACTGGGCTCCCCTGTCCGAAACGATGACCAACGGTAGTCCATGTAATCTGACTATATGAAGCAGTAACAACTGGGCAAGCTGGCCGGCTGTTGGAACCCCTTTGCAGGCTATAAAGTGACCCAGTTTAGTTAAATAGTCCACGACTACCACAATAGCTGTCATACCCCGATCTTTAGGGAGACCAACTACAAAGTCCACAGAAAAGCTCTCCCAAGGACTCACAGGAGTTGGCATGCTCTGTAACAGTCCCTGTGTTGGACGATGATCAGTCTTGGCCTGAGAACAAATGTCACAGCGTTGCACCCAAGCAAAAACATCAGGACGGATAGTAGGCCACCAGTACATACGTAACAGTTTCTCCAGGGTCTTCTTTCCTCCTGTGTGACCAGCACACGGCAGATCGTGACACCATTTGAAGGCCTGTTGTCTTAATGCTTGCGTAGGAAGGAGCAGCTGCTTGCCTTTTCTTGGCAACCCTTGTCTTATTTTCCATTCGGGATGTAGGCGGATCCATGTTTTCCAAACAAAGGTTTGTATTCCTCTCTTGACTTTTTGAAGAAACTCCTCCGAGTGTATCACTCCTACCACTTTCATGGGATCAATGATGCTTTTCTCCGACACCACTGGTACTGCTGGGCTGTTTTCTGGACGGGAGAGAGCGTCTGCCTTCCGGTTGTCACAACCTGGACGAAAAGTGACCATGAAATGAAATTCGGCAAAAAACAACATCCAGCGTAACTGCCTGGGAGTAAGGTGACGCGCTGCTCGCATGAATTGTAAGTTACGGTGGTCGGTGTATACCGTAATCTGGTGAGAGGCTCCCATCAACCAATGCCTCCATTCAGTGAAGGCATCCTTTATTGCTAGCAGTTCTTTTTCCGCAATGGTGTAGTTGCACTCTGCGTTGTTCAATTTACGAGACATGAATGCGACTGGATGGAGATGACCTGTACTCTCATTCCTTTGAGAAAGTATTGCTCCGACAGCCAGTTCGGAAGCATCCGCTTCGACTACAAAAGGAAGTTTCGGATCTGCGTGGGTTAACACCGGTGCAGTGGTGAAAGCCGTCTTCAGTCGTTCAAAGGCGTTCTGCTCTGCTACACCCCACACAAAGGGAGTGTTCTTCCTGGTCAGTTTAGTGAGTGGAGTTACCATGTCGGAGAAGTGGGCGATAAACCTTCTATAGAAGTTCGCAAAACCAAGGAGTTTTTGAATGTCTTTCACGTTGTGCGGTTTCGGCCACTCCACTATAGCACGTATCTTTCGTTCCGCCATTACTTGACCTGAAGGGGTGAGCATGACCCCTAAGAATTCGACAGTGGTGGCATGGAACTCACACTTCGTTAATTTGCAGTATAGATGATTCTGCTGCAGGGCGTGAAGGACTTGACCTACATGTCTTTGATGTTCTCTCTCCCCGTTGGAATAAATCAGGATGTCGTCAATATATACGACTACGAAGATGTCTAAAAAGTCTCTTAACACCTCATTAAGAAAAAACTGAAAAGAGGCTGGGGCATTACAGAGCCCAAAGGGCATCACCATGTACTCAAAAAGCCCGTACCGTGTTTTAAAAGCGGTCTTCCATTCATCGCCACTTCTCATTCTCACTAAATGATAAGCCCCTCGAAGGTCCAATTTGGTGTAGATGGTGGCGGATCGGACTTGCTCCAGTAATACAGGTATCAAAGGGAGCGGATACTGATTTTTTATTGTTATGGCGTTTAACGCCCTATAATCGATGCAGCAGCGTAGTTCCCCATTCGCTTTAGGGATAAAAAAGAGTGGGGAAGCCGCTGGAGACCTGGAGGGCCGAATGAATCCCAACTTCAGGAGGTCGTCCAAGTATTCTCGGAGATGTTCGGTTTCAGGTTGGGATAGAGCGTAGATTCTGCCGCAGGGAATCACAGACCCCGGTTTTAAATCTATACGGCAGTCGTATTCACGATGAGGGGGGAGCACCTCAGCCTTGATTTTACTGAACACCTCTTCATATTCTTGGTAGCAATGAGGTAGCTCTACATCCTTCTCTGCAGCCGTGGAGATGTGGTGGGTAGCCGCTAGAACCCTAGAAGGTCGTGAATTCTCTCGAAGGCAGTGTTCTTGGCAATAATCGGAGCAGAAAATCAAAGACTGATCCGTCCACCCGATGGTGGGCTCATGTTTTTTCAACCATGGGAGTCCTAATATAACCCCGTAAGAAGGGGCGTGGATGAGATTGAACGATATGACTTCCGTATGAGAATCCCCATACCACATCTCGTAATCCGGCGTGTGTTGATTGATAGGGCCGGATTCCAGTTCATGTCCGTCCACAGCAAAGACGACCTCAGGAACAAGCTTGGTGACCGGAGTCACCCCCAAACGTCGTGCCTCTGCGAGATCCATGAAACAGCCAGTGGCTCCTGAGTCTATCATCGCTCTGATGTTCTTGGGGTTGTGATCTATCCACAACTCCATGTCCAGAAAGAAGAGGTGGTTTCCCCCGGGGTTTATTTCTGTCACTGAAGGGATGAATTGATTGCTCGAGTTACTCCCTTCTGGTACACTCAAGCGTTGGAGTTTTCCGACCCCTTTTCTACTGTGGACACTGCAGTCTGTCCTGAACGGAACCGACCCCCCTTAGGTTTCACAGGGCATTCTCTTAAGAAGTGTCCCTTCTTTCCACAATAAAGGCAGAGCCCGAATTTACGGCGATGTTCCCTTTCGTTTGGGGTTAAGGATGCCCGCACTACCCCAATGTCCATTGGTTCTGCTTTTCCTTCTGGTTTGTCCCCAGTAGCTGGTTTTTCACCCAAAAGAAGTGGTCTGTCCTTTCTTCCTTGTTCTCCTTTTCTTTCCCGCAGTCTGTGGTCCAAACGTAAAGCCAAATCGATAAAGGCAGCACATGTGGTGGGCTGTGGGTCGACCTGGGCAATGACATCTTTCAGGTTTTCTGTGAGTCCTTGGTAGAACAGAACCATTCGCTTTGCCTCGGGCCATTCAGTTTCCGCTACCAACCTTCTAAAATGATTCAGGTAAGTGACCAAATCGGAAGAGCCCTGTTTAAGGACAAGCAATTCCTTATCGGCTGAAAATGTTTCAGCCCTCCTATCAAAGGTTCTTTCAAACTCGGCTTTGAACAAATCCCAATCATAGAGAATTGCATCATTATTCTTCACTATGGGCACCGCCCACTGAGCCGCCTCTCCACCCAGATAGGAAATCAGGAAAGAAACTCTGGCTTGGTTGGTTAAGAAACATTTAGGTTTACAAGTGAAATGTAACATCACCTGGGTCATGAATACTTGTACCTTTTTTCTATCACCCATAAATCGTTCAGGGGGGGCCAAGGGAACAGGGGAAGGCATTTCTACCACTACTGAGGCAGGTTGAGGGGCAGGGGCCCCTGCATCAAAAGGGTTACGCTGTGAGGCATCAAACCGCGCCTGCAGTGCGGCGGTCGCTTGTTGCGAGGCGGCTAATTCTGTTTGGACTAAGGCTAGAGCTGCCAGGACATCATCTAAGGTGGCCATACCTTCTATCGATACAACCAGGAGGAGAAGAACTCGTGGGCCGATTATTCTGTCAGGCCAGATGTCGTTGCTCCTCAGGATTGGATCGATGCAATAAAAGGGGCCCACCTCTAGATCATCCCAAGTCTGGATAATGTAACACAGACTATTAAGGAGATCAAGCGGGGGAAAAATAAGGATGTCCGGAGGGGAACAGCTGGGCAACTGGAGCTGGATACCTGTGAATATATAAAGCATGGAATCAATGGGAGAAGCACCCTAAGCCTAAATGTTCTCTATCAGATATGTTATGCTTTACACCCACCTGATAAATCATATAGGTATAATGGAACGAAGAATAACAGAAACAGGCTTCTTCTCAACTCCTCGACTCTCCTGCTTAAATATATAACAAAAGACCATCAATACGCCCCTTCCTGCCCACCTCTGTAAGTATGGATCAAAAAGTATACTATGTGGAAAACAAAGATAACACCTACCCTACTGGGAATTGAAGGAGACCTGAAAGCCAGTAAGGGGTCACGTTATAATCACTCTAAACAGAGCAATGACAAAACTACCTCCCCTCCGATTTGGAGATATTAATGTACAAGTAAGTGCACTGAGCACCCTATGTCTCTCAACCACCAATACGGGGAGTCTATAGGGTATCTCTCCAACAGAAATGAACCAAACAATATGAAAGTACAGCCCAGCCTGATTCATAGAGTGTCACGAACTCAATTCCCCCAGCAGATACGTCTCTGCAAGGAAAAGCAGGAAGCACACAGTGTTATCAGCACAAGGATACTTTAGCCTCAGTATCCAACCGACACAGATCCAAGAAAACGTGGAGGTTAACACACACCCACACTGAGGAAAAACTGTAGCGTAAAACAAGCACCTCCCCAGAAAGGGGAAACCTTAATATGCTGGTCTCCGAACTTGAATGTGGGCGCTTCCTAAGCCCCTCCCGATATAATCCAAAAGGGCGGTGTGCCCCGGGTTCCGGAATTGGCACACCAGAATTCCGATGCGGGCGTTTCCTAAGCCCCACCAAAATATATCCAACAGAGATCGTAATGCGCTTGGTGAGCTTACCGCAGTCCACCAAGGACAGGACAAGACAAAGAACAAGGTACGAGCAAACTACCTTGCTCGCCGGGAACGAATAATCGGCAAGGCGTCTCTTCACTGACGCCGAGATATCCCCTTCCTGGTCGCATAGCGTCATTACCACGCGACGCTCAAGGAGTCATGGGAAATGTAGTTTTTTCTGCTCAAGTAGATTCCGCGCTGCAGGCAGTGATTTACCAGCGGCCGGGGAGTTCTGACACTTAGCTAGCCAAGTATATAGAAGATATTTAGCGATTTCTGGTTCAAATCACTGGTAAAGCTCCAATTATTACACCAGCTCTAGTGATCTTAGGTTCTGATCAGTCACAAAAAGTCCCTCCGCGTAGTAAATACGAGCAAGATTTACTGTTTATTGCTATGTCTATCTTTAGGGCATGCATAACTTTACATTGGATCAGCCCTGATTCTCCCACCTTTTGTAGCTGGAGGGCCCGACTATTGCAACGTACAACATGGAGTATGCTGTGTATAGACTTAAAGGTTATAGAAGACAGGAAATGAGTAGCAGAATTTGGGCCCCGGTCATGGATTGGTTAGGCTGAATCTCCTGCCTTTTTGATTATCCTTTATGTTCTTTACCCGCCCTTTGTTCTTTTTGGTTGTTTATTTATTTTTTCCTTTCCCCTTTCGTTTGTATTCTTGCATTTTGTACTATCTTATGTCAAGCATCTGCTTAATTTTTGGATTATGTATTGCCATAACTTTTGGTTTAAAGACAAAATAAAGAAATGTAAATAAAATAAATAAATAAATCAAAATGTGCCTCTATGTGTGTCAAACACAAGAATAGGAAGAATATCCTTTGTATCAGGGAGGAGGGGGGAGCTGAAATAGACAAGCAAGCCATCCAAACATGAGCAAGAGTCAGACCCAAAGTCCACTCTATTCATTTAAGTGTTGATTACACTAACTCTGTATGTGGTGAAACAGCAAGGCATTACATCTTTTTATATACCACATTTCTTTTTTTTCTAAGCTCTGTGAATACTGGATTTTACTATTACCTCATTTAATTTAATCAATGTACTCAAAATAGTGAGGTTTGCTTTGCTGGGATTGGAGCTTGTCACCTTCATATAAAATTAGATATCTGCACCAGTATTAGGAGTTATTACATTTAGCAAAATGTGATTTTTAGCACCATAGTGTGTTGTGGGTTTATAGGGGTGAAGGTTGGGGAGTAATTTAATTATGATGAATAGTTTACTTTAATTATGAATTTGTTTGTTTCTAATGTTGCACTGACTGGAGTGTGAATAGTAAATTTGACCCCTCTACAACTGAAAATTTTCCCTAGAGTTGCACTGACTGGAGTCTGAATAGTATATTTTACCTCTCTCCAATCCAGCACTTTCCTTACTTTTACACTGACTGAAGTGGGAATAGTAAATTTTACCCCTGTGTGATGTAACAGTTTTTTCTGCTGTTACATTGCATGAAGTGGGAGTATTAGTCCAACACTTTGCCTACTTTTGTATACATTGTAGTGGGAATACTACATGTATTAAATGTAACATGTTATTTTATATTGTTATAATTTATATTGTGTTTATAATTATTATAGTATTTATAGTGTAAAAATATTCTTTGTAAATTATGTAAGTTTAATTTTTTATTTTAATTAAAATGGCTTGTTTTTTTAAATATGTTATGTTCTTGGTATATATATATATATTTGTTATATTACATTATTTTTCTAATTCTGAAATATTATAAATAAAATGTATTAGCTTTATACGTTTTTTTTCTAGATATATGTAAATATATTAATATACATGTGTTTAACTTGTTTTAAATAACTATTTGTTATATTTGTTTAAATATACATTCAATCTATTTTATTTTTATTAAATTAAGGTTACTATTTATTATAGTTAATATTTGAATTTACATATATTTTAAAAACTATATTTAATACGATATTAATTATAACAATATTTTTTACTTAATATTTTTGTACCTACCAGTATAAGTATACGATGGCGATATTTTTGACAACGATATTCTGTCACAATATTTTGGTATGGCGATATTTTGACTGAATCGGTGCGCTGGTTAGGCTGAAGGGGAGCACAGTGAACTGAAAGTGCCCAGGGTCCACCGTGAAATGCAGATAGTGTCTGTGGGCCGGCAGGTCCAATAGTACCATTCAGTCGACAAGATCTAGAGCCCACAAAACTTGGTTGAGCGTGAGCATTTTAAATTTTTCCTTCAAGAGGAGGATGAAAAGGTGCAGATCTAGAATAGGATCAAGTTCTTCTTTGGCACAAGAAAGCAGCGGGAAAAGCAACCTCAACCCACCTCTGATGCCAGCACACTCTCTATTGCTACCTTGGCCAAGAGAGCCTCCACTTCTTGACGGAGAAAGGATAGATGGTCCCCTATGGGAAACAACTTTTATCATGCAGTCATTACCATGCATTGCTTTTACCAAGCATACCTCTGCAACAAAAATGTAAGTATATAGCAGGTAAGTGAAACAGCATTATATATATATATATATATATATATATATATATATATATATATATATATTCAAGCTCTGCACCACCCCATAATGGAGGTCACGGGTTCGAATGCTACCGAGCCCTCATGTGAATCAGCGGCTAAAGGGATCAATGGACGCTTCACATCCTGGGGCCCATGCAGGGCTTTCATATTGTATCAGCTGTAAATTAAAGCACCCATATCCTGGGAATAAATACAGACTGCAAATCCCACAAGACATTGCGCGCCCATCTGAGGGCCATTGAGTATAAATGGTGGGAGTGTCAGAACGGATGCACTCATGTCGAGCCTCTGATGACGAGCGATAGGCTCAGAAACGTGTCAGGCTGAAGAACCCCAGACTTGAGAGCTGAAGACAATTACCGGAATGCTGAGGTGTGCTTTACCCGCCGAAAGCCGCTGCTGCAGTGCAGCCTCGCCTGAGGGCACCCCAGAGCTTGAATATATATATATATATATATATATATATGAAGAGAGGATCCCAATCCTGTCAATAGTCGACAGGCGACGGCAGGGTGCAGACCTCAAAACGCCCCATCAAACGGTCAGCAAGGCTCAAGAATGAAGCAACTCCAGTGAGTAAGCAGGAAAAAACGTTTTAATATGAGATAACGCGTTTCACTCCACAAGGGAGCTTGTTCACATAGGGACACTCAAAAAAAGTGTAGGTATATATACAAAGCATAGGGAGGGGCCTATTTTAGGGAACACGCCCAAAAATTAAAAAAAGGGGGAGGTAAAGAAATAATGCACATGGGAATTTTAAAGAGATACACGCATGACCGTATGGTATATACAAAGATAAAAGTGGCAGTTGCAGAGATGAACAAATAATAACAATAAAGCATGTGGAAAAAATACAATAATTGGACACATGATGGTAAATGTAACAGTGAAAAGACTGGCAGAATATGCGCAGACACAGACTAAACGAATCGCAACCTCTAATAAAGGTAACACATTGGTCCACAAACAAATATCCTGACAAAGTGCCAGATATTAATAAAGTCCCAAACAATTAGGACCCAAAGGAGCAAAGGTTAGTCAAAAATATACAATTAACCAAAAGTGTCAACAAAGTCAGGGCATGGTGCCTGAAATACAAATAACCACATTGCTATAGAAAAGAAGACTGCCTCATCAGCTATGAACCCCACAATCATTTCAGTCATGTAGTGCAACAAAAAAGTGATAAACATAGGATATAAATATACCTCAAAATACAGAAAAAGTGATTATAAAAAATTAAAAAAGACAACAAGAGAAACAGCCCAACCCAAAAAATTATAGCAAGAAAATAGGAAAAAAGAGAGAAACAAAGAAAAATGAAGAATGAGGCAAAATGAATAAGTGCTAAAAAGAGCCGAAAGTATGATTCACACAAATGCAGAATCAAACAAACATTATGTTTCCAAGAATCAAAACAGCATCAAAATAATCATTGCTGGTAAATATCAGCCACAAAGTGCCACAGCAACTAGAACAAGAACCAAATTAGTCACAGTCATTGGAAAGAAAACAGACGCCAACCAGAATCGTATCCAATTATAAAGCAAAATTTAGAGGAAATTTCTCAAATCCTCCGTCAGATTAAGACCATTAGGGGCCTTGGTGTCAAGTGACATGATAAGCTGTGATTCACGCTGTCTCAATAGTTTTTCGCGGTCACCACCCCGACTTGGTTGGGGTACCGAGCACAAAACAGTGTATTGTAAATCCTTCACTTTCTTATCATGAAAAGCCTCAAAATGTCTAGCCACAGGGTAATTGCTGTCACTGTTAACAATTGCTCTAATATGCTGGAGGATTCTTTGGTGCACAGGCAGCTTAGTGCTCCCAATGTACTCCAAGTCGCAAGTGCATTTGAGCTTGTAGACAACAAACTCTGATCTACAGGTTAAATATTCATTGATCAGGATAGGTACATCACTGAAGGCAGTGACATATTGATTGGTGTTGGTGGCAAAATTACAGGCACGACAAGATGTACATTTAAAAAAGCCCATTTTGTTGATTTTGCTGGGTTTTGGTGGATTTTCTGGTGCTGCTCTATCCAGAGCATCACGCATAGAGGGCGCACGTCTAAATGTGATGGTAGGTTTTTCAGGTAATAGAGGGCCAAGAATAGAATCAGTCAGAATAATGGGCCATTCGGTGCCAATGATGCGCCTTAACTTACGCTCCTGTGAGCAGAAAGTAGTAATCAGTCTGACTGTACAAAGAGAGGTGTCCTGTGAGCTGTTAGTGCTAGCAATAGTGGAATCGCTGGATGTAAGAAGCGAAGCACGATCTACTTGTAAAACCCTAGCTAACGCTTGGTCAAGGATGGCTCTGGAATAGCCTCTCTGTATGAAGCGCTGTCTAGATTCCTCAAGGCATCTTGTAAGAGACTCCTTATCACTGCAGATTCTGTGAATTCTAATGAATTCACCATACGGAATACTGCGAATGGTATGTGATGGATGAGAACTGCGAGCATGCAAAATAGAATTGCCCGCAGTACTTTTACGATGCACTTTTGTCTCAAGTTTATCATCTTTGATATAAAGATGAACATCAAGGAATTCCGCCTCATTCACATTCACATTGGCAGTAAATTTTAGGTTCAGAGAATTGGCGTTACAGTCTGATACAAATAACAGGGCCTCTTCCTCCGTCCCCCTCCAAATGATGCAAATGTCATCAATATAACGCCAATAATGTTCAATGTGAGATGACCAATGTGCGTGTGTGGATCTGAGCTCGTGCTCCTCCCACCAACCCACATGATATATATATATATATATATCCTACTGGCGGTCGCCAGTAGGTAGTTATAGTTAGGACCTAGCTACCATAGGAAACCCGCAACATTCTATTGGGAATAACTCTGGCGCCGGTTGAGGAATTTGCGTTTAATTTTCCAAAATTTTGGCCAGCTCCACTCCACTCCTTCCCTGAAAGTTTTGGGGGGATTCGTGAAGTGGGGGCTGAGAAAAAAGGGGGGGTCCCAAAACGTGTTTTCCCCATGTTAATTTCCATAGGACGTTCTGACACGTCTACAGCCCGAACCGCTGAACGGAATTACGCCAAACTTTGCAAAATTGTAGGGACTGGTACACAGATGTGCCTTTGCTATATTTGGTCCAGTAGTTTTTTTTAAAATTAACTTCAAAAACACATATATATCTATAGCCGCGCTCCGAGCGCTCACCGGTACGCGTACCGGGGAGCGCACCCGGCGCGCTACGGGAGTGCGCGAGCGGAAAGCTGATTGGCTGTCGACATTCTAAACAGTCCGGAGAGTCCGCCATCTCGGTAGAATCGAGACACAAGAGGTAACAACAAAAAAGGGGGAAATGATTAAAAGGGGGCAGGGTACACACGCCCTGACCCCCTAGGTTTTCTGAGGGGGGCCTAGAAGGACCCTGAAGGGCAAAAAAACTTTTTTTCTTTTTTTTTTAAATTTGCGGGGTAAGCGTTGTGTGCGTTCCCATGTACGCTCACCGGTACGCGCACCCAGAGCGTACCACAGGGAAAAACAGTGTAAAAAATTATAGTAAAATACGAATTTGGATTGCTTAGAGGTAGGGTAGCTCTAAAAAGAGCTGTTGTGTTATGTGGGTGATTTAAGTAACTACAAGTAGGTACGGATGCAGAGTTTAACCACTTGGATGCTAAGGTGTTTTATGGCTCCGCATGCAATTTCCATTGAAATCAATGGAAACTCCATGACGAGTTACCCTTGTCATTAGCACTGAAGGGGTTAAAATTCACTTCAATACAATTACTTCGCTACTACTTCATAAATTAGAAATAAAAATGAATAATATGTAAACTAATTTTTGATTTGTAAATATTAATTTATTGTTCAGAATTTTCATAATTTAATAGAACTTGTAGCATGTCCTCATCTGGAATTTCCTCTTCAATCATATGATCAGGAATGTCCTCATTATAAGTGTGCCATGATGATTCTATTGTATACAAACATTTGATTAATTCTTCGTCAAGAGATTAATCCCAAAAATTATCCGTGTCATTTTGAATTTCAATAAATATAGTTGAAATTTTAAATGAAATTTCCTTGGTCTCCTCATTTTGATTCATTTTAATTTCAAATTTCTTGCTGTAAATTGCAGAAAAAAGTAATCACTTTCAATTATCGTTTTTAGTAATACATAACATAAAAGTAGCTTAATCAAGTATTTAGTTCTTTAAAATTAATTGGGCAGTGTATAGTATCAGGCAGGAACTAGAAATATAAAGCACTGCATGTGATGAAGCCTATCTTAATCCATAATTATAACAGAAGGACTGTAAATAACTAACAGAAAACATTTTCCAAATTATCTTAAAGTGTAGAATATAGTTCCCCTTACAAATTAACAACTCACCTTTTTGAAAGTAGAAGAGTAAGTACTGTGTAATTCAAAGTCCAGAAATTGAGCAGCCAAAATTCCTCTCAAAAGTACCTCAGACAGGAGTATCACAAAATGGCCGTGTTTTCCTCTCATTTAAAATATATACATAACCAATCATACTTCATCACACACAAATTCAAAACGAAAGTAATATTTTGATTGGTTCTAAATTTCAATACTTTAAATGTGTTTTTCCCATGCAATTTTCCATAGGACATTTAGACACGGCTACAGCCTGAACGGCTGAAAGGAATTACACCAAAGTTGGCAAAATGATAGGCACTGGTATGTAGTAGGGCCTTTTCTATATTTGTTTAAAATTGCTCTAGTGGTTTTTATGAAAAGCAATTTCAAAAACACATATAAATTTATAGGGGCGCTCAGAGCGCTCACCGGTACGCATACCGGGGAGCGCACCCGGCGCGCTACTGGAGTGCGCGAGCGGAAAGCTGATTGGCTGTCGGGTGTCTGTCAACATTCTTAACAGTCCGGAGAGTCCGCCATCTTGTGTCTCGGGAAAATCGAGACACCTGAGGTGAAAAAAAAAAGGGGAAATGATTAAAAGGGGGCAGGGTAGACACCCCCTGACCCCCTAGATTTTTTGAGGGGGGCCTAGAAGGACCCTAAAGGGCAAAAAAACCTTTTTTTTTTTTATTTCGCGGGGTAAGCGCTGGGTGCGTTCTCAGGTGCGCTCTCCGATACGCGCACCCTGATCGCACCACGGGGAAAAACAGTGTAAAAAATAGAGTAAAAAAATTATAGTAAAATACGAATTTGGATTGCTTAGAGGTAGGGTAGCTCTGAAAAGAGCTGTTGTGTTATGTGGGTGTTTTTTGTACCTACAAGTAGGTACCAATGCAGAGTCTCAAATTCAAGAGGAAGACTCTATTCCCCTCATCTGAAAAGTGTACACCATCTCTCCTATAGATGCCTTGCATGTTGTAACGCAAGTTGTTGTGGTAAATGGAACCCATACCATAATCTCTGAGGAAAGCAGAAACAGTTTTATTTACATGTTTCCTTGCTTTCTCAATCTGTGGACAAAATTGGTTGGACCAGTTCCATTTTTGCCTTTGGCATATATTAGAAAATACCAAGGCAGTTTTTGGAAAAAGTGACATCAATTGCCCAAAGATGTCCTTTAAAAGTATTTCAACACCTACCCCAGTCAAAGTGCCTAGGTCATTTCCACCACAGTGCACAATTATAAGGTCAGGGTGTGGAAGATGCAGAAAGGATTTTATCAATGGTATCAATTGGTGACTTATTAATCCTCTCTGTCCAATCCACACAATGTCCACATTTGGTAAATCAAGGTTGTAAATACCTCTGTTGCTTGCAAATTTTTCACTCCAGAAGACATAGCTATGACCCACAAACCAGACTTTTGGCATCTTGAAGGTAGATGTGCTTGTATTCAGATGAGTTGTGGAAATGAAAATGCAGTTTGATTATGAAAAAAAGTGGTTGAGATTCAGTGCACTTGAAAAACAAGAAATGATTGGTGCTTTCTTAAAATTCACCACTGAAAATTAGGGTGCATGCTTTTTTTTTTGAAGAAGTCATTTCAATGGTTGAGAAAAAGTCAATTAAAGAAACATTGCACTTGATTAGCTAGTACATTGAGAGGTCAAACACCCTTGCTGGATTCTATTGCAACATAGTATGATGAACTTCTCAACTGTGTGCTGGGTTAGGAGGGAGTTACCATGGTAACAGGGTGAATGAGCACTGGGGGATGGGTGAATATTATGTGAGTTTCAAAGTGTTCAAATGTACAACCAATTAAAATGTGCAGTTTGGTTTTGAATTTGTGTGGGAAGAATTTTAATTGGTTATGTACAAGAATATGGGTCTGAAATGAGAAAGAATCCGTGCCATTATTCTGAGGCTCCAGTGAAAGAAGCATTATTCAGAGATTCTGCTTAAGAAAATCTGTTGAGTGTGACTGACACTGTTCTACATCTTTCAAAGCATTTTTAAAGGTGAGTAATGATTCTTTTAAAAAAGATAGAGTGCTGTATGCACTATAGGGAAGATTAAGAAGCATATTGTGCTTCTTTATTCTTGCATTTTGTGGCATGGTTTTTTGTAATGTTGTTTAAAAATAGAATGGTGCATATTGGAAATGTATTTTGAAAATGAGTTAGGTTTCTGCTTTGTTTCTGTAGCTTGTCTCCTTTCTGGTGAAGAATTGGCTTGGTAGTTTGGTCTGCCCTGTTCCCATGATGCACTGGGCCAGGGACAGGCTAATTTGCATATAGCCAGGTTCTGAGCTGGGATGGGGCAGTGAGCTAAATAACGGTGATGGATCAAGCCCTGATCTTTGGACTGGGTAAGAGTGGTCTGCTTAATTCAGACACTCTGTTCATCACCACCCCCTTTTCTGAATCGTTGTTTCTGTAGTGGTCATTTAAATGAGCTGTGCTTTGTGCCAAAAACGATTTAGTATGGAAAATATTTTCTGGAAAAAAGTCTGAGTTTCTGTTTGAAATAAGACACAACATTTTCACATTTTTCAATAATGTCACCTGTGCCTTTTTCTTTGCTTGTGTCTCACTTTACTCTGTGCCTGTGTGTTATCTGATATACGATTCATTTAATGAAGATACACTGCTGTATGCAGTATAGGGAAGATTGAGAAGCATATTGTACTTATTTATTCTTGCATTGTGTGTCATTATTTTTGTAATGCTGTTTAAAAATTGTATGGTGCATATTTGAAATGTATTTTGGATATTAGGTTTCTGCTTTGCTTTGTAGTGGTCATTGAAATGGGCTGTGCTTTGTGTGAAAAACAATTTACTATAGAAAATGTTTTCTGGTAAAAAGGTACGCTTTTAAATTTTTGTCAAAGATCACACTGAGTTTCTGTGTGAAATAAGAAATTACATTTTCACATTTTTAAATAATGTCACCTGTGCCTTCTAACAGTTTGTCTCTTTTAGGTTAAAAGGTACTCTGTGCCTGTGTCTCATGTCGCTTTGCACGTGCATAATCTCTCTTTCTGTGTGTCATTTCTGTCCTTGTGTGTGTGTCATGACATGTGTCTTATGTGCCTAAGATCACTCTCTGAGTCAAGCTTGATTTTAAATGGATCTGGGTGAATAACATGCTTAGTTGATGTCTTTAAAAATATGGAAGTACATGTTTTTTAAAGACATGGTAGATTACATGTAAAATCCTGGTCATGTGCCTAAGATCACACTGATGGGTGAATCAAGCTTCACTCACAGTGTGATCTTAGGCACATGATCAGAATATTACATATAATCTACTATGTCTGTCTCTGCAAACAGTATGTGTGTCTCTGCCTAAGATCACACTGATGGGTGAATCAAGCTTCACTCACAGTGTGATCTCAGGCACATGATCAGAATGTTACATATAATCTACCATGTCTGTCTCTGCAAACAGTATGTGTGTCTCTGCCTAAGATCACACTGATGGGTGAATCAAGTTTCACTCACAGTGTGATCTTAGGCACATGATCAGAATGTCACATATAATCTACCATGTCTGTCTCTGCCTAAGATCACACTGATGGATGAATCAAGCTTCAGTCACTGTGTGATCTTAGGCACATGACCAGGATGTTAAGAATACATGTAGTTCCATATTTTTAAAGACATCAACTAAGCATATTAATCACCCACATCCATTTAAAATCAAACTTGACTCACAGTTTGATCTTAGGCACATGACCAGGATGTTACATATAATCTACCATGTCTGTCTCTGCAAGCAGTATGTGTGTCTCTGCTCATATTATTTCACTGTCTCTACTGGCAAAAAAAGGCCACCTATATATAAGCAAGACATAACATTAATTTCTCATTACATGTAACATCCTGGTCATGTGCCTAAGATCACACTGTGACTGAAGCTTGATTCACCCATCAGTGTGATCTTAGGCACATGACCAGGATGTTACATGTAATCTACCATATCTGTCTCTGCAAGCAGTATGTGTGTGTCTGCACATATTATTTCACTAATCAACTAAGCATATTATTCACCCAGATCCATTTAAAATCAACATATATAACACACCCTGGATCTTGATTGCAGAGATTTGAGCCTATTTCAGAAGAAAGAGACATAACAGACATGCTGCCTAAGATTTCCTACTAGTACATGTACTAAGAAAATTATTCATCCAGATCCATTTAAAATCAAGCTTGACTCACAGTGTGATCTTAGGCACATGACACACATGTCATGACAGACATACAAAGAGAGAAATGACACACATAAAAAGAGAGATTATGCACATGCATAGTGACATGAGATACAGACACAGAGTACCTTTTAAGCTAAAAGAGACAAACTGTTCGAAGGCACAGGTGACATTATTGAAAAATGTGAAAATGTAATTCCTTATTTCACACAGAAACTCAGTGTGATCTTTGACAAAAAGATTTTTAAGCAAGACATTTTACCAGAAAACTTTTTACATAGTAAATCGTTTTTGACAAAAAGCAAAGCCCATGTAATGTAAATCAGCCTGTTGTTGTATACTAGTGTTTATATTGTTTACTTATTGTAATTGCTATGTAATATGTTTGTAGTGGTCTTAAATAAGTTATATTTTTTCTATATTATTTTTTATAGATACAAAGAAAAAACAATATGCCATCCAAAGAAAGACGTAAAAAACAATATAAAAAAGGTTTACGGTCTAAGGAAAGAATAATACAAGACTCATCCAAAACAAAATCTTCAGTGAAAAAAAATAATGCTCCTGGTAAGCAAACAAAAATTTTTCTCAGGAACTTATTGAAATGTCAAAAAATAAAATGTGTGATTTCAAAGAAGAAAAAGACACCTCTAATTAGAAAGAAGAAAGTGTGTCCCTCCAAAAATGTTAGACCTGTAGAAGAAGATGATATTGTCTATTGCAATAGAAGGAGAAATCAATTTATTGAAATTCGTAGACGAATGTTTTATAACAGAATTATATCCAATTTATTAAAAAATTTAAAGAGGTATCAAAAAAAGAACGCTTTTTACAAGAAAAAGAAAAACATAGTTAAGATTGTGGATGAAGCATTTAAAGTGAAAAATAAATTGTTTACTTTAGTAATGAATAGAATTCGTACACTAGATAAGGTAATCAATGTGTTCAAATCAAAATGTAAGTGGAGGAGAGTAATTAATCGGACTAATTTTTGTGATGTTTTTTCTGGAGAATGGAAGCGTAGTTCAAGTTGTGAACCATTTTTTAATGAAGAAAGTTACTTTCAGGATAATGATTTGGTGCATGCAGTTGACACCAGTGGTCGAGCATATGAGGTGAAGGACGGTTGTCCGGTTGAAAAAGAAAATATTGTGCCTAGAAATACAGAAGAGGTGTTAGCTGATGAAGTTTTAGGGAGATGTCCCCTAAGGCTTCAGTGTATACCTGGAATTGTAGGAGTATTTGTAGGATTCAATTGATTTGTTTTGCAGTTTCTTACGGACATATACTATGAAAAGTGTAAAAAAAATGAAAATTTTACAAGAGTTAGATCCTTGTAGAGTGAGAGAAAAAACAGGTTTGCAAGGGCATTCACTGGCTTGTCTTTCAAGAAAAGTATGTCAGAGTGTTTTTCACCATTTTAGGATGTTAGCAGTGCATCATAATAAAGTGAGGAAATTAGTGAGAAGGTTGTATTATGCAAAAAGTCCAGCACTTAAACTAAAACAGTTAAACAGTGCTCTTTTGCATGGAACTGAATTAGATGTGAAAAACATTTGTGAAGAAATTGAGTTTTGTTACTTTGGTGAAAAAGAGGACAGTGCAGAAATTGATACAGTAATAGAAGGTAATGTAGAAGAGAATGTAGAGATTATAAGTACAGAAAAGTTTGAACATGAAATTACAAAGTTTAAGGTCAATTCAAGTGAAAGGCCTAATTTTACTTGTGTGTGTTGTCGACAAACTCATTATAAACATCAGACTAGATTAGTTGATTTATATGTAAAAAGCAAAAAGATAAATAATAATGAGTGGAAGGATTTTGCAACTTATTTGTTGGTAGAAATTTTTTTGATTTGGGTTCTGATCAACGTATTTGTAAATATTGTTATAATAAATTAAACGAAAATAGAATGCCTGCTAGAGCTGTTCATAATAATCTGGAGTTGGTAGACATTCCTTCTGAATTCATGGGTTTAAATACCTATGAGTCTATTCTGATTCAATGTGTGCATCCTTTTCAGGCTATTGTTCGCATGGAGCCTAAGACAGGGAAATTGCCTCCTACAGATTTACAGAGAGGATTAAAGGGAAGAGTTGTTTATTTGCCTCTAGATTTTAAGAAAAATATTGATACAATTGGTGTCGAAAAAGTAGAAGAGGAACCGCTGGTAATTCTAGTTAATGGCGTTCCAACAAAGAGTAAGAAAATCTGGCAAGAATTAGTGGATGTTAGGAAAGTCAAAAAGGCAACGTTGTATCTGGTAAAAAATAATCAGTACTATAAAAATGTGTATGTGGGAGAAGAGGAAACAACTGTAGAAGACGACACTGATTTCTCAGCTGGGCAAATTGAAAAAGTTGATGTCTCTAGAAGTGAAGAAATTTATGAACATTATAGTGTTCATCCATTGCATTCCAAAGAAGTAATGGGGAATGCTATTGACTTGTTTCAAATGAAAGAAGCCAAAGGAAGTCCCATTAGTGTATGGGAAGAAAGTTAGGAAGCTCGTTATTTTCCATAGTTATTCCCAACAGGTGAAGGTGGACGATATGACGACCGACCTGTTCAAATTCCTACATCTGAATACCAGACTTTAAGATTATATGCAGAAGATCCAAGGTTTCGTCAATGCATTCCATATTTGTTCTATCTACTGTTTGAGAGTGACTTGTCTGGACTTTCTTATGCAGTAAACCATATACTGAAAAGTGGAGCACATCTACAAAATATTTTGGCAAGGGACTTTATGGATAAAGTGAAACTGCAAGACAGGGTTTTGGAATCTCAGCTAATTAATCTCATGGCATGTCAGCGTGGTACTAACGAGTATTGGTACCGTCGTCATGGGGAATTGAAATGTATGCTAAGAAACTTAGGAACTCCTACATGGTTCCTCACTCTTCGCTGTGCTGAGTATGCTTGGGAAGACTTACTTGAATTTCTACGAGAGGCAAATAAAAACATTGAAAATATTGAATACAAGACACCTGGAGAACTGTGCTCTTTGGATCCAGTTAATGTATGCAGGTATTTCAATCATAGGTTTGAAGCTATGATGTCTTTTATTACAAACAAAAAAAATCCTCCTCTTGGAGAGGTGTTGGATTTCTTTTGGAGAAAGGAGTATCAAGCAAGAGGTGCTCCTCACATACATATGCTGCTATGGATTAAAGATGCACCAAAATTTGGAACAGATTCAGATGAGAAAGTGATGAGTTTCATTGAGCAGTATTCTACATGTGCTGTTCCTAAAAGTACAGAAGAACACAATTTAAGACATCAAGTTTTACGCTTTCAAACCCATTGTTGTGGGAAATACTGTCATCGAAAATACAAATCCAAGGACAAGTTCTACACGAAATGTCGTTTTGCATTTCCACGTCCAGTAACATCGAAAGGAAGAGTGAACAATTTTATGTCTTCTCTGCGACATACCGTGACAAGAAAATCACCCAAAAATACATACAACCTAAGAAGAACATAAATTACTACAACCCAGTCATTTCGTCCATGTGGAATACTAACATGGATATTCAATATGTTGCTGATAACTCTATTGCTGTGGCTCGATATGTGACGTCTTACATCACAAAATCAGAAAAGACGGAACTGAAGGAAATGTGGGAGGAAATTTCACTTGAAAAGAGTCTAAGCAAGAAATTATACAGTTACAGTCTGAAGATGTTGTCGCATCGAGAAATTGGAGCATACGAATGTTCTGATCGGTTATCATCAGCAAGTCTATATGCCAAATCTAAAACCATCATTTGGGTGAGTCTAGGTCTTGCTGCAACACGAAACCGAGTTTTGAAATCTGTACAAGAAATTGAGTATTTGGCGGAGAGAGAACCAGACAGTACAGATATTTTGAAGACAAACATGTTGGATACATACTATCCAAATAGAAGTAGTCATCTTGAGAACGTTTGTCTCTATTAAGTTCTGCAAACCTATACTTTTAAGAGGAAAGTCACAGAAGACATCAATAAAGGTGTATATGCTGTAATTGGAAGTGAAGGCTGTCTAGTGAAACAAAGAAAAGGCCATTTGATTAATCATCGAAAATTGAGTTGTGAATCTCCAGACAAAAGGGAATTTTATTACTTCGCTCTTTTGCAACTCTTTAAGCCATGGCGTAGAGAAGAGGAACTTTCTTGAAGATTTTCTTACTTATGAAGAATCGTTAAATGCAACCAAGGATACCATAGAATGTCCTGTTTTTTCAAATTACCTGCAAATGTTGAACCAGGAAATACAGCAAGAAGCTACAATTGCAGCAGAGCTTGCTAGAGACAGTTCTCAAGACAGTCAGAGTTCTGCTTCATTGAGTCAGGATCCACTAGGAGGACCAATTATACAAAATGAAGCTGCCACTGCCATGGATGAAGTGGAAAGAGCCATGGAACAAGTTCAGGAGGATGTAGTTAACTTAGAAGATTTGGAAAAAGAACTAAATGTTGAGCAGAGGCAAATATATGACGAAGTCACAGAACACATTGAGCATGGTTTATCTCATGAGAAAAAAGAGAGCTCATGTACATCATTTATACCTGTTCGACTGTACGTGAGTGGAGAAGCAGGAACTGCAAAAAGTTTTCTGATTAAAGCAATTGCAACGTATCTGCAGAAAAGAACGGAGTCATCGCTGTCTTGTGTTGTTACTGCTCCAACTGGGTTGGCAGCACACAACATTAAAGGGATTACTTTACATCGCTTATTGATGCTGCCAGTAGAGCATGATAATAAATTACAATACCACAAGCTATCTGGAGAAGCTTGTTGGGAAGTTTCAAGAGTCCTAAAGAAAATGAAACTTCTTATCATTGATGAAGTAAGCATGGTATCAAATGTAATGCTTGCTTTTGTGCATTTAAGAAAGCAAGAAATTCTTAAAACAGAGTATGATGTGTTATTTGGAGGCAAACACATCATCGTTTTTGGAGATCTACTGCAACTAACTCCAGTGAAAGGACAGCCAGTGTTTAAAATGCTTACACATGAAGATACCAGGAAGTGCCTAGGAAGCATTGGAAATGTTAACATATGGTTAAATTTCAAATATGCAGAGCTGCTTCAAAATATGTGACAGGCAAAGGATGAAGATTATAAAAATATTCTACAAGATGTAAGAATTGGAAAACTAACTGAGCACGGCAAAGAAGCTTTACATGGACGATTAATTTCAAATTTAAATGAAAATATTCTCCCAGAGAATATTTATATGAAAATTCCTGAAAACAAATCTGTTATATGCTTGATGCCAACTCTGAAAGAATGTTCAATCTTCAACAACAAAATGTTACAGTTGGAAAATCAAGAGATCGTGAAACTGGAAGCTATTGATAAAATAGAACATGAAGGAGCAGCTATTATTTTGCCTGAAAAGTTGAAATCAAAATTGAATTCTTTAGAGAAGACAATATCTAAAACTGCTGGTTTGGAAAAGACTCTGTATGCATCTTTAAATTGTCGTATAATTTTACGACGGAATGTACATGTGGAAAGAGGTTTAGTAAATGGAGCAATGGGTCATGTTGTTGATTTTGTGAATTACCAAAATAGAGATGGAATTGAATTTATAAAAATTAAATTTGATGGTATTGAAGAAGTACAACAAATCAGTCGTTGTTCTGCCCGATTTTTGTTTGTGAAAGATTTATATGTCCGCCGAAAACAGTTTCCTGTTTCTTTGGCATATGCAGTGACTATTCATAAATCTCAAGGTTTATGTGTAGATAGTGCTTTGGTGAATATTGGAAGTTCTGTGTTTAAGGAGGGTATGGTATATGTTGCTTTATCTCGAGTCAGAACTTTATCAGGATTGTACTTGATTGATTTTGATGAGACAAAGATTAATGCAGATCTAAATTGTGTAAAAGAATATAATAGGTTAAGAAGAGAGTATGCTCCAAATTTACCTCAATATCCTCTATTTGAAAAGCGTGTGGGAGGCCGAAAAAGAAGAAATGAGAAAAATTGTAGTGAAGTTGTAGCAAAAAGAAAAAAAGTAGATGAACGAATAATTGTAAGCAGAAACAAAATGTATTCAGTTAAAGATGATGTTGGATTTCAGTTTGAAAACAGTTCTGGTGTCAACTGCTATGCTAATGTAGTGGTTAACGTTGTTTTTTTTCTCCAAACTGTACAAGAACAGATTGCTAAAAATCGTGATCAAACATTTTGTTGTTTATTAAATTCTGTGTTTGAGAAATGTAGCAGTGATAGAACAAAAATACAAAGTGTTTCTGAAATTCGAAATGTTTTAGATATATGTTCTGGTCTAAATCAATTTTCACAGAATATTCAGCAAGATTGTCAGGAATTTCTAATGTATATGCTTGTTGTTTTGCAAGATGAAGGTGTAGATGTAGAAAATCTTTTTGGCCTTTCTTATAAATGGCAGCATGACTGCGACAATTGCTCCTTTTCAAGTAGTACTACAATAGACACTGAAAGATTTATATATTTGACTTTACCAGACTGCAAATCAGTGTCATTTAATAATCTAGTTAGACAAGCAAATCAAAGCATGGTCTGTCCTCAATGTAAATCTGCAATGCTATCAACATTATTTATACAAACATATGGACAGTATGTAATTTTAATGTTCCAACGATGTAGACCTGATGGAACTACATTGACAACATTAATTAAAAATGTTGTGGCTTCTCAATTATCAATTTCAGGAAGAACCTTTACAACTGCAGCAATTATTTACCATGATGGTCCTTCAACAACATCAGGACATTACACAGCTTATTTACAATGTCATAAAGGATGGAAACACTGTAATGATACTCAATTGACTTTCAAACAACGTTTGCCTTCTGACTTACAAAATGCTTACCTAGTGTTCTTACAACCGAAATTTTAGGGAAGGTAATTGGCCTATGAAGATTGCAGCAGTTAATAAAACTTAGTTTGTTGTTCAAAATTACTTTCCGAGTGAGAGTGATGAAGATAATAAAAAACATGTAGTTCTCATAGAGGTAGTATATGTATATCACAAAGTGTGTGCTGTGAGTATTATAGAAAATATTATTAAAAAGTAAGCTAGAGGTGGAAATAAAACTATTGTTTCATAATGTAAAAGATGTTTTTCTTTCAGAAACTCTGGTAAATGAGAGATTAAGAATACTCTTGACTAATTTCCAAAGAAAAGGACTTTCCATATACTATTTGGCCTCGTGGAAAAGTAGATGGATCAAAAGTGAGTTAAGATATGTTTTTTCAAAATTTTATATTATTTATTAAAAAGTTGTATGGGTTTTTTGAACACAATCATTTTGATTGTGTTTTTTTTTGCCCGCTGTTATATGATGAGTAGTATTGAAGTCACTGTTTTAAGTGAAATTCAATATATTCTGAGAACAGCAAAAATAAACCATATAACATGTTGTACAAATTATTTTGTATTTTCTATTATCAAATATATATTATTCTCCCCTTCTCTTATGCTCACTCACCTATTTCCACTCTCTATCACTCCTCTTAACTCACCCTCACTGGCCTTTTCTCACTCTCCCTCACCTCCCTTCCCTTATTCCACTTTCCTCACTTATCCTCATTCTCCAGTCTTTCACGGCCCTTTCCCTCTCTCCCATCCACCACTTACCAGCTGTCAGTCACTCTATTTCACTCCCCTTCCCCTTGTTTCCTTTCTTTGTTCCCTCAATAATACCCCTTCTCTCACTCACCTTACTACACTTCACTCACTACTTCTCTCACTTCCTCTGTCCTCTCACATCCTCACTCCCCTTCCCCCACTCCCTCTCTCTTAGCCTCACTCTCTCGGATCCTCTAACTCCTCTTCCATCACGCTTACTGCCAAAATATCACCCACACTCCCTTATTCACCTTTCTTTGCTCTCTCACTCAGTCCCTTTCTGCCACTCTTTCCTTCACTACCTCTATTTTCTCACTCCTTCACTTCCCTTGTCTCATGCTGACATTTTTATCCTCTCTTTATTTTCCCTTTTTTATCAACCTCACTGCCCTTCACTCACCCTCCCTCACCCTTGTTCCCTTACTCCAGTTCCCTCATTCATCATCCTTAACTACCCTTGCTCTTTCTCTCCTCACGCACTCACCTTTTCCCAGTCCCTTTTTTTCCACTTTTCTTCCCTTTCTTTGCTCCCTCAGTCATTCTCCTTCCCTTACTAACCTTACTGCCCTTTACTCACTCTCTCTCACTCCCTCTGTTCTCTCATATTCTCACTTGTTTTCCCTCACTCCTTCTGTTACCTTCACTCCAATTGTCTCCTCACTGTCTTACGACCCTACATTCACCCTCACTCACCTTCCATGCCTCATTGTCATTAATCCACCATTATTCACTCCTGCTTCTCTGTCACTCACTCCCCTTTCTTTACTTCCCTTTCTTCCTTTAGTTTTCCTAATGCACATTCCTTTAGTATCTTACTCACCTTCACTTCTTTTCTCTTTCCTGCTCTTGTTCACTGTCACTGAGTGTATCCATGTCATTATCCTGTTAGTAATTTGCTCTCTCTCTATTTCTTTTTAACTCTCTCTGACCTTCACCATTCCTTTGTTTTTCTTTCTGAGTCCTTACCTTCTACTTTATCTCTTACTAACCTTTTATGACTTTTAATCTCCTACTTTGTCTCTTGTATTGTAAAATATATATTATAAATATTCTAACTTATTTTTTTCTCTTTCACAGATATTAAATTTACTAAAAATATGTAATTAAGTTTACATTATTTATAAGGTAAGTTTGACGTACAAAAATTACTTTCCCTATACTCTTTTCCTTAACCTCACTACTCTTCTCTGATGCTCCCACACACCTGTTCCCTTATTGCGCTTGTCTCACTTATTCTGAATCCCCACGTTTACTCCCCCTTTTCCTCACTCCTCTCTCACACTCACCTTCTTTCAGACCTTCTCTGTTAGCCTCATTCTCTCCATCCCCTTAGTCTCTCACTCCTCTTCTGTCACGCTCACTCCCTATAACTCAGCCATACTCCCACACTCACTTTCTTTCAGACCTTCTCCTTTACTTTCCTTCCTCTCTCTTCCCTTCCTTCACTCTTTTCCCTTCCCTTACTCTCCTTACTCCACTTCACTAACTCCTTCTCTTACTCCCTCTGTCCTCTTAGTTCTACACTTCCCTTCCCTCATTCTCTCTCTGTTAGCCTCATTCTTTCCGTCCCCTTAGTCTCTCACTCCTCTTCTGTCACGCTCATTCCCTATAGCTCAGTCATACACCCACACTCACCTTTTCAGTCCTTCTCCTTTACTTTCCTTCCTCTCTTCCCATCCTTCGCTCCTTCACTCTTTTCCCTTCCCTTACTCTCCTTACTCTACTTCAGTAACTCCTTCTCTCAATCCCTCTGTCCTCTAACTTACTCACTCCCCTTCCTTCACTCTCTCTCTGTTACCCCTATTCTCTCCGTCCTCTTAGTCTCACACTCCTTTTCTGTTACGCTTACTCCCTATAACTCAACCACACTCCCTCACTTATCTTTCTTTCCTCCCTCACTCAGTCCTCTTCTCTCACTTTTTCCTTCACTTCCTCTGTCTCCTCACTCCCTTACTCCCCTTGTCTCACGCTCACTTGCCTTTATTTTCTCTCCATCACCACTCTTTCCTCAACATCACTGCTCTTCTCTTACCCTTCCACCCCCCCGTTCCCTTACTCCGTTTTCTTCACTTATCCTCATTCCCCTTGTTCACTCCCCTTCTCCTCACTCACCTCCCACACTCACCTTCTTTCAGTCAGCTCTTTTTTGAGAATTGGAGGTAGTTCTAAAAATAACTGTTTTTTTAGGGTTTTTTTCTGAACAAAAACAAAAACAGGGAATACCAAACTGCTCAACAGGAGCAAAAAAAGGGGAAAAATTAGGGTTGGGGAGGGCAGCGGTGGTCTTCCCTTCTGCGTACAATGTTCATGATGCTCCGCTCTCCGTAGCAAAGCAGTTCATCACACTGCTTACACTTGATAGTGATATCAGTGAAAACAGGCTGAATGTTGGGGATCAGCTGCTCAGGTCTTCCTCTCACGGAAGATGTTGTTGCTCCTCCAGTGGATGTTGAGGCGCCATCTCTTGGGGGATTACGTGCCAGGTCCCCGACACTCTCCTGGGCATAGTTCTGAGGGTGCCTCCTCTGAACATGCTGAATCATTGTGGAGTTGCCAAAACTGTACTTTCTTCTAGGGTCACCCCTGGAAAGAACAGTTTTGCAGATTTTACACTCCACCTTTGGAGCATTAACCTTCTTCTCTCCAGGTGGTATGGAATTTTTTTTCCATATAAAGTGCTCCTTCACCTTGGGTTGAGGAGGCTCCTCCTGGATGAACTCATCCGAGTCCTCACTGCTGCTGGGTGGTCTGGCAGCCATTATTTTCACTAAATGGAAGAACAGAAAGGAACAGGTCTTGCTGTCTCCAAAGTGAAAGAAGAAGTGAAGAAAATGGGTGGTGTTTTTATTACTTGTAAAAAAAACTGTTAACAACCAATGAAAAGAGTTATTTTAAGGTCACATGACTTGACGCGCTTACGCTGGGCGCACCGGAGCGCTTCCGGGGGCGCTTACGCAGCACAAACGTAGGTGCTTCCGGGGGGCGCTTACGCGGCGCATCTAAATGACGTTTTGCTACCTTTTCGGAAATACGTTTAAAGTTAAAATACGGGTATTTAAAATCAAAAATATTAGTTTTATAAGTATGCCACTAAATGTCTTGCATCATTTTTTACTTTAAATACGAACTTTTTTTTTTCTCGCACGCGGGAATAGCGCTCTCGCTGCACTCTCGGGTGAGCTTACCGGTGCGCGCACCCTGAGCGCTCCGAGACAAAATGATAAAAAAAAACCCTACATGAAAAATACATTGAAAAATAAATTTTTGAAAAAAAAATTAAGTTATAAAAAAAGCTACTGAAAAAAATAATAATTCACTTTAAAAATCGTAGGTTACAAAGTCGATATACAAAGGAATTAGCTTTTAAAAAACCTTTGAAATTCACTGAAAAAACCATAAGTTTCACAATCGTTATAGTTAGGAATTATCATTTAAAAAATCTTTGAAATTCACTGAAAAAACCATAGGTTTCACACTCGTTATAGTTAGGAATTAGCATTTAAAAAACCTTTGAAATTCACTGAAAAAACCATAGGTTTCACACCAGTTATAGTTAGCTGAACATTTTACTCATACAAAACCATTGAAATTCCCACGTTCTAGTTAGTTGGACTATAACTCGCGCGCCCGCAATCCACTGCTGATGATGTTACATATTACATCATTCATGACATGGTACAGTGACATCACTGATGACATCACTGATGACATCTCAAATGACATCATTGATGACATCATCCAGTGTCTGTGTGTTTCTGTAAAGTTAAAATATGTTTAACATATTGAAGAATGAGTGTATGTATGAGTATCTGGATAAAGGATTTAGTAGGTGCGTGACTGACTGTATGAGTGGGTGATTAAATGTGTCTTACTCAATGCATGGGTTAGTGAGTAAACTGTTTGAATTTGTGCACCATTATGTCTGTTGTTGTGTAAGCTGCTCCATGTATTGATTAGTAGTTATATGACTGGCTATATGGGCTATTCATTGGTTGCCCAAGTATTTGTATGTGAGGGTGAGTGTGTGTGTGTGGGTGGCTGGGAGGTGTGTGACTCTGTGCATAGATGTGTGAGCAGTTGATTCACTTGGTGTATGGGTTCAAGAGTGCATGTGGAAACAGCTGTATGGGCGGTTGACTGTGTGCATGGGTGTGTTGGTGAGTTAATGAATATCTCAGTGCTACATGTCCAAGTAAGTACATATGTAAAACACAGTGCATGTGAGATTTGGCATATATCAATGACTATACATGAGAGCCTGTGATTGCGTAAGTGACTGTATGGATCAATGTGTACTTGTATCAGTGATTGTAAAAGAGAGTAAGTATGTGTTAGTATATGTTTGAATAAGTAAGGTTATGTGTGTATAACTGTATAGATGAGGAAATGGGAGTGTGATTGATTCTTTGCATGACTGACTAGGTTTGTGAGTAACTCCATGGATGAATGGCACTGTGTGAGTGTCTGTATAGGTGTATGAGTGCATATGATAGTGTTGTATTGATGAGTGACTGTATGTATGAGTGATTGTATGGGTGAATGAGTGGATGTGTGTGTAGACTTAGGAATCAGTGAGTGTGTATGTAGTAACTGGTATTGGTGTGTCAATGGTTTCAGGAATGGTAGTCTGTATTCAACACTGGATGATACAAAGGTTAGATTAGAGTGTGATGAGGTGCATTATATTATCACATGGATTATGTCATCAGTGATGTCATTTGAGATGTCATCAGTGATGTCATCAGTGGGTGATTGTGGGGGAGCTGGAAAAGGGGATGCAATGGACCTCCGTTGGGCTGCTGCTCGTGGCTATGATGGGGGGGAATTCACACTGCTAGAATGGCTGCGGTAATGATATGCACCTGGAACATTAGAGGTATGCACACACCAGCGCGTCGTTATCAAATATACTCCTATTTGAGAAGGCAACGGGTGCATATTGCGCTCCTACAGGAAACGCACTTAAATGGGACAGAGGTGGCCGCACTGCGCCGCAGATGGAGGGGGCAACTGTATGGCACGGGGTATTCCTCGTTTGCCCGTGGGACGCTGCTGTGGGTGACACCGGGTACCCCCTTCCAAATGACAGATGTCCTCACAGACCCGGAGGGGAGGTATGTGTTGGTGAAAGGCCGCTTGGATGGGCAGCCAGTAGTTCTGGCTTCCGTTTACTTTCTGAACACAGAACAGGGAGGCTTTTTAGCGACCCTTTCGGGGAGGCTAGCGCCCTGGCATGGAGTCCCCTGGATACTGGGGGGGGGGGGGGATTATAACACGGTGCTGGATCCCTTGATGGACCGCTCGGCCCCGCCCAGGCCGGATGCAGCTTCTCTAGGGGCCACGAGGGCGCTCACGCAGTGGGCGGCACAGTGGGATTTGCAGGATGCATGGTGCGCTCACAACCCTAATACCAAAATATACTCTTATTACTCAGGGGCGCACGCGTTACATGTTCGACTCGACAGGTACATGGTGTCATCAGAACTGGTGCCACATATCACAGACTCTCAATACCTTGGCCGGACGCACTCGGACCATAATCCACACACGCTGCAACTAGCTTGGGAGCACCCTCATCCGCCCATCCCTACATGGCGTTTCCAACCTGCCCTACTACTGGACGCCCCCTTTAGGAACTCCCTACAAGCTTGCGTAGCGCAATACTTCATAGACAATTCCGGCACAGCGTCCTCCCCACAGGTTGAATGGGACGCGTTTAAGGTGGTGGTACGGGGACATTGTCTGGGCACGCAGGGGAACATGCAGAAAACACTAGAGGCTGACCTGCGCCGGGTAGAGGCGGACCTGCTCCGTCTGGAGCAGGAAGCGGTGGCGGGAACGGGCGACCACCTAAATGTGGCCCGAGCGGAACACACGTCCTTACTGGAACGATTGAGACACATTAACTATGCAGCTCACTCGGCGCGCGTGCACCAACACAGTGACAAGCCTGGGAGGCTGCTGGCCTGGCTAGTCAGGCAAGAGAACCGCACGGAGCCGGTGTCCGCCATCTGCGTGGCTGAGGGAGAGGTGGTGTACACACAGAGCAAAATACACCAAGCCTTTGTGGGTCACTATCAAGCCCTATACAAGTCACAGCTGAGGGTCTCACCGACGTACATCACCGATTACCTCGCAAATATACCACTGCCTGCCCTTACGGACACGCAGCAGGGGGACCTAGGGGCACCATTCACTCAAGAGGAAATGCGCAAAGCTATCCTCGCCCTCTCCAATGGCAAATCCCCTGGCCCGGATGGCTTACCTGCCGAATTTTTCAAGGCATGTTCAGACATTCTGATACCGGAGTTACTCAAGGTTTATAACGCCGCAATCGAGGACTCGGCGCTTCCGGACACGCTTAATGAGGCTACCCTGGTCTCACTTTTGAAACCCGGCAGGGAAGCAACATGCATGGGGTCCTACAGACCACTCGCCATGTTGAACACGGACTATAAAATTTTCACCTCCTTACTGGCCCGACGCTTAACTTTAGAGGTCTCCAATCTGGTCCACGCTGACCAGAATGGCTTTATGCCGGCAAGAAGCACCTCCCGTAACATACGCCGACTCTTCCGAGTTCAGGAGGCTGCTACGTCGCATTGGCCAAGATCGGGGTGCCTAGTCTTGGACCTTGAGAAGGCCTTTGACTCCGTGGAGTGGCCCTATCTGGGGGCGGTACTGGCAAGATTTGGCGTGGGTGATGCCTACGCGGATATGGTCGGACTACTTTACCAAAGGCCCAGTGTGCGTGTGCGGACGGGTAGGCTGCTCTCGGAGGCGGTGCGGGTGCGTAGAGGCACCCGACAGGGCTGCCCCCTGTCACCACTACTCTTCTCTCTGGCCATTGAGCCCCTGGCGGCGCTACTGCGGGACAGGGGAGCGGGTTGGGGGATCCCACTAGCTGACGGGGTACATATAGTTTCGCTTTATGCGGACGACCTCCTGCTGTATGTACGGGACCTTACCGCATTACCGGGTGAACTGTCGGATATTTTCCGGACATTCGAAGTAGTATCAGGCCTTAAGGTCAACTGGACAAAGTCCGGTGTGTATTCGTTCAGCCCGGCCCTGCGGGAATGCGACGTGCACATCGGAGGTGCTCGACTCACATGGTATCCTACCACCTTTAAGTACCTCGGGATGTACATATACAGGGACACGCAAACAATACTAGAGGGCAACCTGGTGCGCGCTATCTCCTCGTTGCGGGCCCAGATGGCCTTCTGGAAGACTCTGCCACTATACGTGCCCAGCAGGATTGCACTATCCAAGATGATAGCTTTGCCTAGGCTGCTATATCACTTCGCAAACCTCCCACTGTATGTACCCATGAGGATCTTCCGCGACCTGGAATCAATGATCCGTAGCCTGATCTGGAACACCGGGCGCCCCCGCGTGGCCCTGGCGAAACTGTACTCCCCGACTGCTGAAGGAGGGCTGGCAGTTCCTAACATGGAGCTGTACTACCTGGCCGCGCAGTTGCAGTGGGTGACTCACTGGCTTAGCGGCTCGCACCTGGACGACACGGCCACTGCTGCCTACCAATGGACCCATACGCAGGTGTGCACTTTGTTTCACCCTCTGACCAAGGGACCCCGCCTTCTACCCCTGCACGTGGCTGTGGCCCGTAAATGCTTCCTCCGTAGCCTGAAATTGACCCAGGGAGTCAGGCCATATGCCCCCGCGCTCCCCCTGCTGGGCACCCCCCGGAGGGGTGGTACGGTGACGCCATGCATCCTGGAGAGCTGGACCGCGGCTGGGGTGGAGACCATGGGCGACCTATACACAGATGGAACCATACTCCCATTTGCGGTGCTGTCGGAGGGCACGGGCCTGCCAGCAGGGCAATTCCTGCTCCACGCGTCCATACTACGGACATACACGGAGTCCTGGGGAGATGTACATGAAGAGCCGCCGATGCACCACCTACTGCAATACCTACATGTCATGGGCAACGGCTCACACATCGTACACTGGCTGGCGCAGGCCCTCCTTATACACACGCAAAGGTCTACACAACCGATTCGGGATAAATGGGCGGCACATCGAGGGAGGGATTGGACGGACAAGGAATGGACCCAAATACTGGCTGGCCCTGTGAATATCCCACGCAACTCCCGCTTCCGGACGATTCAGTTATACATACTGCACCAGGCATACCTATCGCCGGACAGAATCAATAGGTATTTCATGATCAACACTGCCGCCTGTCCCAGATGCGACCTGCTGGGCGCGGACATCCTACACATGCTTTGGCGCTGCCCCTCACTAGCCACATACTGGGGGGAGGTGACATCTCTCCTGACAAATAGCACGGGCCCGGGGCTGCCGCACACATGGGAGGCTTGCATTTTCGGCCTATACACAAGAACCAAACTCAATAAGACACAAGCTAGGTTCTGGGACCTCGGCCTTATTACAGCCAAGCGGCTGCTCACCAAGCACTGGCAGCAGAGAGACCCGCCAATCCCCAAATACTGATATGCGTCCTTTACCAACTGGGCTAGAGCAGAAAGCACGGCACTGCACCGGGAGGAGATAGCAGGCTTACGGCAGTTCCCGATAGCACAGCTCTGGGACGACATCCTGGGTTCCCTCCAGAGGGAGGGCACGGCCAGGGGGCTCGCTCAGAGACCGCCACACTTGGGATAACACTGCTGAAGTGTCCGTGGCATGGACAAAGGCACAGGCTGCAACCCCCCCCCCCCCTCATGACACTCGCCGGGTGGCCTGCCTCCCCCCCAGACACCCCGAGCAGCGGCTACACCACACATACGATAAGCTAAGCTGTGGGCTTAGATGACCACCCACACGGGGGACCACTACTCCATGACATGTAGAAATATCCTCCTAGACCCTTTCTCGAGGCATCGCATCCACAGGCACACTCTCCCCTACCGCTTCCCCTCCTACACTCACACCTATGTTCATGGTTACGGACTCTTGTCTCCCAGACATAACCTTGTCTTCCTCACATACTACACCCGGAAGACTCTTCTAGCTACATGTTCGGCCATGGGACTGGACGCAGGTGGCGTCTCCCCACTATGCAACATGGCTATACTATTCGCCCGTCTGGCACATCACACAATTCGTTGACGACCCGTGGGGCCACACTGCTCAACGTGGCTGTCTCACACCACGACACAGACAGACTGAATATGTGCACTACTAACCACTATCCCATTGACACACCTCCGTGGTCTGATGTTACAACCCATGGGTCTCAATGTTGTAGATACCGGAGAGATGCGCGAAAGAGCAGCCAAAGATTGGGACACACCGACGAGACCTATTTTGTTTACAGAGTTGATATGTTTACTTATAATAAAAGATAAAACAAGACGTCATTTGTAAGAGTAACTGACTATTGAGCACATGTGGCATAGGAATCTGTACTTAAAGGCTCACTTGCTACTGCTACGATTGAAGGAATTGAACACCCTCCTCCATGCTCCTTTACTCCATCGTAGCACTGAAATGATGCAGCCGGCCCACGGGGTTGTAGGCTTTGCTATATGTACTGATCTCTTGACTACTAATAAACGTCTTTTAAAAAAAATAATAATAAATCAGTGATGTCATCAGTGATATCACTGACCATGTCATGAATGATGTAATATGTGACATCATCAGCAATGGATTGCGGGCGCGCGAGTTATAGTGAGTCCAACTAACTATAACGTGGGAATTTCAATGGTTTTGTATGAGTAAAATGTTCAGCTAACTATAATTGGTGTGAAACCTATGGTTTTTTCAGTGAATATATATATATGTATATATATTGCCTGGGAGGGGGGCTACGCGCCCCCCTCCCCTTTGGAAAAAATAAATAAATAAGTAGATGTGGGCATGCCTCGGGGGATGGGGTCCCCGAGGCGAATGTAAATTAATGAAAGTGAAAAAAAAAAATTTCAAAAATGTTTGGAGTCGCGACCCTAGAGCGGCCCCCTAGTGTGAACACGAAGGGTGCGCGGGTCTCATCGCGGCCCCTAGGGTGAATACAAAGGGTGCGCGGCTCTCAGCAAGGCTCCCTAGTGTGAACGCGTTGGGCGCGCGGCTCTCAGCGCGGCACTCTAGTACTTCTCAGGTCTTTAAAACATCGAGGGGCATATTCTCAAGGACACATCCCCAAGTTAACGGCACTTTATTGCAGCCAAAATGGTGATAAATTTAATGCACCATTCACAACCTGGTGCAAACAGCCCATATCACCAGTTTACCAGAGATAGCAGCCTAAAAAAACATAGTCACGGTTGACCCCGGCACATATCGCTAATGAGATGCAGAGTAGGTATTCCCGTGCCAAAAGCAGCGAACACACCACTTCGCAACATTGTTAATCACCAGTAAGATCGGTGAAGAGAATACAAAACAGGCGGTGTATTAGCACCAGGAAGTTTACACCTGCTATGACCTGGTATAAAGTCGGACTACAACCTGCAACATGAAAGGGAGCCCAGCCCACAGCCACACCTGAACAACAACAGATGCAATGGAGCCAATGATCATGCAGCTCGGACACCCAACAGTGCCCCGACACCCCCCGCCATCACCCCCTTGTCCGCCATACCCCCCTGACAAACAAACGTGATAGCAACCTTCCGAAATCTGGAAGGTAACAAATCAGCTGATGTCGCACAATTATAACAAACAAGATGCATGTGAGATTGGACAAATGAGAATCACAGTCATCTATGGATTTACATATAAAACATTTTATTTAAACAAAACAACAAAATAAAAGTAGGTACAGCCATGGAGTGTCATCCCTCGACGATCTGTGAATCACAGCCTTCAAGACAAAAAGCAAGATAAGATTGTACGTCATGCATCCATCAAAGGAGAGCGAGAGAAAGAGAGAAAGTGTGAAAGAGAGAGAAAGAATGTAAGAAGAGAGAGAGGAAGACAAAGAAAGAGAGAGAGAGGAAGACAAAGAAAGAGTGAGGAAGAGAGGGAGAGAAAGAGAGAAACCGTGTGAGAGAGAGGAAGAGAGAGAGAGAGAGAGAGAGAGAAAGGAAGAGATGGAGAAGGAGTGCGGACACTGTGGACAAAACCCTCGCAGCTCACCTTTCCGCCACCGGTGAGTCTCCAACCACGTGCCAGGACATACTTCAGCCCTCAAGCTCACTCATCTGAAACATAGTATAAAATCAGTAATGGCAGAGTACATACAACTGCACACGCCTTCATTGCTGTCCCGCCCCTGCTTACCAAGGCTGCTGCACCCCGGCTGCTGCACCCCATCCACTCCCGCCACCCAGAGGTGTCTGCCCCCCCCTGTGCACCCAGGCTGCTGCACTCCATCCACTCCCACCGCCCAGGGGTGTCTGCCCGCCCCTTCGCACCCAGGCTGCTGCACAGCATCCACTCCCACCGCCCAGAGGTGACTGCCCGCCACTGCGCAAACAAGCCTTCCTGCTCAACTTCTGACACTGGCGTGTGTCCAATAGGGCCCACCACGTGCCGAAGCAACCTCCTCAACTGTCGCTGGATTCCACGTCACAGGCCCCCAGCGCATCCTGCTGCACCACACTGAGGAGTCATGTCTGTACAGCCAGCTGCCTTTGGCATACACGCGGTCCAGCCGAGCTCACAATTCAAATCGGGTCTTGATTGCCACGATGGTGTATCGAGGCCACGCATCATCGCAGGCTGCACACCCACTCAGGTCTGGTGGCACTAACTCAGTGGAACTCAAGTCATCGCCACGTGGCGGGAGGCCCATGTCAGGCAAAGGGCCTCAGCTGCCACCAACTCTGTGTACTTCAAGCCATTGGAGAGAATGGAAACGGCCTCCAGCATGTACGCCGGCCCTTTTTATTGGCAGGGTCACATGTTCTATGAAACCTGTGCTGCATGGGTGTGGTGTGGGTGTAAACCAGCTGTGAGGAATGGCTGTGGTATGCTGACAACTAGACCTGTGATCAGCAGATCACTACAGGGACGACCTGGGACAAGTAGCGTTGTCGTTCCTCCCTGTAAGCGTAAGCGGAGTGGGCTGGCCTGGCGTATGCCAGTCCTGCATGAGGCTGTGAACAATGACTGCGGAGCTCTGGGTGTGGTTCCGTCCTGGGCTGTATGACAAATCAACTGATGCGGGGGTCTGTGTTGTAGTGTTGCCACCACCTGGGCCGCAAGTGCAAATGTGTTACCCTGTGACCCAAGTCCCACCACATGGCCAACATGGAAGGTAGGGGGAATCACTGACCCTACATTCATCCATACTTCCACACATGAAAGATCATGGACATGACATATCTGTGTGGATATGAATGTTTATTGCACATTCAGTGGAGTGTTGCAGCTGTAGCAATACAGGGTCATGCAAAGCCCAAAATTCATTTTTTGGCACTTGGAGGGCAGCCAATTATAGCCAAGCCTGTGCTGGGGGGTTAGGCTCCACCAACATATGTACTTATCCAATCACTCTGCAAATCCCCAAGCACTTATAAATTTACAATACACTCTCCTGGCAGTACTCTAAAGATCCAGTCGCTACCTATGTACTTATACAATGACGAAAACAAAGTTACATAACCGAAGTCTTCCCCAAGGCCAGAGGTAACATGGTTGCGTGCGCTGTCCACAGCACAATGTAATGTGGTAGGTCCCAGGGGCAGCATCATGCATACATAACGAACACACGGACACAGATAGTGGAACTGGGTACGGGCATGTGCACTCTGCCCCTTTTTATTACCAGGGTCACATGTCCAGTGACGTCTGTGCTGGATGCGTGTGGGGGTGAGTGTAAGCCATCCCTCAGGGAATGGTTAGTGCTGGCAACAAGTACAACTGTAATTATCGGATCACACACAGAGATGGAGTCATAAAGGGTCTAAGACTTGTGCTGCACTAAGGTAGAAGCACCAGATGTGAAATAATACACAAAAGATTCTATCGTAAAGGGTCCATGACTTGTGGTGCACTGAGGTAGGGACAGCCGATCTGAAATTATACACAAAAGATTCTATCATAAAGGGCCCATGAGTTGTGATGCGCTGAGGTAGAGGCATCAGAAGCATTCAGCGTGTGTACAGCCAGTGTTCATGCATGGTCCGGGAGGCCCGCACTGGTAGCAATGTCTGTTGCCTACTGGACTGCGTCATCTGCAATCGCGACTCGATCTGAATTGTGAGCCCTGCTGTCCGCAGTGTAGATCGAAGGCAGTAGTCAGCACATACATCGAGGAAGGCTTTTTGCCACTTCCTATTGATAAAATCTGAGGACATAGAGTACAATTCTCTCAGTAATTAATAAATCAAGAGTGAATTCAAATTGTGAGCTCTGCTGACCGCAGTGTAGGCGTATGGAACAAAAGATAAAATATGTATGGACAACATTGTCGAAATATGTAGGTTTCAGGGATGTTATAGTTAGTTGCCAACTGTACTCTGAAATTAATGAATCAAGAACGAATTTGAATTGTGAGCCCTGCTGACCGCAGTGTAGGCCGGAGGCAGTGGTCAGCAAAGGCCCGCAGCCATGTGGCATTGACTTGAGCTGTACAGATTGGGAGCATTTGGTCTTCTTAACCTATTATGGTCTCTTACACAATTTGCATCAGTACTAATCTTGCATTGTGAGCCCTGCTGACCGCAGTGTAGGCCGGAGGCAGCGGTCACGAAGGGCCCACAGCCACGTGGCGTTGACTTGAGCTGCACAGAGTTAGTAGCACCTGAAGCACTCAGCGTGTGCACAGCCATTGATGATGGGTGGTGCGGGCGGGCTGCACTGGTAGCAATGTCTGTTGCCTATTGGACTGCGTAATCTGCAATCGTGACTCGATCTGACTTGTGAGCCCTGCTGTCCGCAGTGCAGATCAAAGGCAGTAGTCAGCACAGACATCAAGGAATGCTTTTTGTCACTTCCTCTTGACAAAATTAGAGGACATAGAGTACAGTTCACTCTGCAATGAATAAATCAAAACTGAATTTGAATTGTGAGCTCTGCTGTCCGCAGTGTAGACTTGCATTCAGTGTTCCTTTGTACTTGCAAGATGAATTTGGTCATTGTACTAAAGCTATAACTGATGTAAAACCAGTTCTTGAAGCAAGGATACTAAAAGGATATTATGTAGGGTTTAGGGACCTTATATTTAGCTGCCTACGGGACTCTACAATTAATTATTAAATACTTAATTTTAATTGTGAGCCCTGATGACTGCAGTTTAGGCTGAAAGTAGTGGTCAGCAAGGCCCCACAGCCACGTGGCGTTGAGTTGAGCTGCACAGTTAGTGGCACCAGAAGCATTCAGCGTGTAAGCGGCCTGCGATGATGCGTGGTCCAGGCGGGCCGCACTAGTAGCAATGTCTTTTGTCTAATGAATTGTGCCTTAATAAGGCTGTGGCGATGACTTGTAGTGCACTGAGTTAGTGGCACTTGAAGCACTCAGCTTATGTGCAGCCTACGATGATGAATGGTCCAGGCGGGCCGCACTGAGAGCAATGTCTTTTGTCTAATGAATTCTGCCTTAATAAGGCTATGTGGCGATGACTTGTGGTGCACTGAGTTAGTGGTACCTGAAGCACTCAGCGTGTGCGCAGCCTGCGATGATGCGTGGTACGGGCAGGCCGCACTGGTAGCAATGTCTGTTGCCTACAGGACTGTGTCATCTGCAATCGTGACTCGATCTGAATTGTGAGCCCTGCGGTCTGCAGTGTACATCGAAGGCAGTAGTCTGTGCAGACATAACTCTGCGGTGCTGTGCTGCTGGGTTCGCAGGGGTCCTGTGTCAAGGAGTCCGGCGGTCACGGCGTCGGCCTCTTGGAAGGGTGAGGCCTTCCCAGAAGTGAACCACACCCAGCGCCCCGGCCTATTTATTCACACTCCTATGCTGGAGTGGCGTACGTTGGACCAGCCCACTCCGCTTCCCGGGGGGACGACACAGCTACATGACCGAGATCTTCCCCACTGCTTGAGGTAATATGGTTGCGTCCACTGTCCACAACACTATAAGCACCAGCAGTATATGTACACATGGAGAGGTCTGTGCTCTGCATAGTGAGTTCTATCCAGCATACCACCGCTACACTTGGCATTGTGTCCATTGTTATTGGTGGGTGACTTGCGTCCTTCACACATACTTGGTTGCCACATCTCCCAACATTCAGCTATTGTGTGGCTGAGGGGCCATTCAGTTTCGGGAAGGTCCGCTATCCTGTTATGCGCTGCCTTGGTGGTAGCAGGGGGGGTGGTGGTCGGGGGGGGGGGGCAGGTCCAGGTGGTGGTGGTGGTGGCGGTGAGTGTTGTGGCCTTCTTGGGTGTCGGAGCTGCATTAGCTCTATGACATGTGTTGGTCTTCAGATGTTGTTCTGGGCTGGGCTCCCTTTCATACTGTAGGAAGTCATCCTGCTTTACACCAGTAAAAGGCAGATGTTAAATTCTTACTGCTAACGCAGCTTTTCGCCTGTTTTTGGATCGCATCGCAGATTTAGCTGGTTGTTGAAAATATCGGCAAGTGGTATTTTCATGTTATTTTTGCATGGGAACACCAACGCTGCATATCATTAGCGTTAGTTGACGCCCTCATTTGGGGTGATGTATTTTGTGGAAGCTATTGCTGAAAAACTGGCGATATCGGCAGTTTTCACAAGGGTGAGAATGGGATGATTATTTAAAATTACTGCAAAACCCATAGGTTAAATGAACATTATAATTAGAAATTGGCATTTAAAAAAACCTTTGAAATTAAAAGAACACAGGTTTCAGTGCCGTTATAGTTAGAAATTAGCATTTAAAAAACCTTAGAAATTCACAAAAACAACCATAGGTTTCAGGGACGTTAGTTAGTTCGGTCGTTATAGTTAGTAGAGCGAACTATAACTCGCACCCCGCAATGCACTGCAGATGACGTCACTCATGACATGGTCAGTGGGCCTTAAGGGCGAGGGTCCCGTGGGTGGAATTAGGATGCGCCCACCACAGTGGCGGGCGCATCCTGTATTTTTAACATTGCGGCGGGCGGTGCTGAATGCACCACCCGCCACAATGTCAAAAATACATGTTGTGCATTTCAAAGCACAACGTGATAGGCACCCCTACTCCCCCGGAGTCCGCATGCCTTTCAATGCCGCCATGGAAAGGCATTGGAAAATGCCCACGGTAATATGGCTGGCGGTGTCTGATAGACACCGCCACCATATAAACCCTTTTCCGCCCCGGTCACAAGGCGACCAGGGTGGAAAAGCGGCGGACGGTCTTTCCGTCCGCCGCGGACCGCCCAGCCATACTAATATGGCGGGGGGTAATTCTGGCAAGGATGGCGGGCGGATCGCCCCCGCCAGGCCGGCGGATCGCCCCCGCCAGGCCGGCGGTGGCCCCCGCCAGGCCGGCGGTGGCTACCGCCAGCCTGGCGGTGGCGATCCGACCGCCATCCTAATGGGCCTTCTAGTGTTGTAAATTTTCATAAGTGCAGGGAGTGGTTTGGAGCCGATTCTTTTTGCAAATTCCACAATGGCCCCCGAGGCTCGGGCTAAAGTGTTCCTTTTATGCACACGCTGTGTGACCCACGAGCATCTATCGTCAAAGAGAACCCCCAAATAAGGGAAAACGGGGACCTTTGTTAGTTCCATATTCTTACAACAGAATTTAGCCTTCCTTGCTCTGCCTGAGCCAACGGATATGGAATGGGACTTGTTAAAATTCATGACCAAATCTAGAAAGTCCATAAAATCAATAAAACTATTTTAAAGAGTTTGGCGCCCTCTTGAGGTCCTTGCCAGCAAAACCGCATCATCTGCGTAAAGCAGAGCGGAAATCATTTTGGTGCCGGCTCTTGGGATGTCTTTACAACTGGAAGTCAAAGCGGCCTCTAAGTTATTAATGTAGAGTGTGAACAACAGGGGTGCTAAAATGCACCCATGTCTCACCCCTCTTTTAACGGGCCAGGAATCTGTGAAGCTACAATCTTTATTGTAACGCACAGCTGCTGTGGCGTTCTCATGCATGGCCGACAAAAAAGAAATTAAGTCTGCGTCAAAGACCATACTATGCAATGTCGCCCATAACTTTGATCGATTGATAAGATCAAAGGCGGAGGTTAAATCCATAAAGGCCAGATGCAGATCCCCATGCTTTGCGACCGTATACTTTCCAATTATTAAATGAAGATTAAGACATTGACCCACGGTACCTTTGCCTTGCCTAAAGCCATATTGGAGATCTGCGATGATACTATTTTGATACAACCAATCAGTTAGGCGGGCAAGGACAACTTTCCCCATAATTTTGGCAGCGGAATCCAAGAGTGATATTGGCCTGTAACAGGCCGGGTTATCTCTGGCTCCCTTTTTAAAGATTGGAATAATAACTGATTTGGCCCATGACAGGGGAAGGCCAACCTGGGCAGCTGCATTAAAAACCTGGGTTAAGATTTTTGGCCATAAAATAGGATCTGCTCTATAAAGATCAGCTGGTACACCATTGGGGCCCGGCGCTTTCCCCCTTGATGTTGGCCCAATCGTCTCTACAACTTCGTCCTTGGTAAAATACAAAGGAGTCAAAACACAACCACTGTCCAGTGTCCAAGGGGAAGAACCTTGACTAACATCACTATAAACACCCCCAAAATGGTGTACCCATTTCTCAGGGGAAATGAGACAATCTTGAACCGAGTTAGATGATTCATCGAAAGTAGGACTATCACCGCGCTCCAGAATCTGGTACTATTTGATAAAACACTTGCTTGGCTGTGCTCTTCCCATGCCATCTCGCAAGTGTTTCTTCCTGCTCCCCGCAGCGGCTTTATTTGCCTTCCTGGCATCCTTAACCCTAACTGTGGATCTTGGTTTCCCATTAAGCTCATCCATGAGTGCTTTATGGGCACTTTTGCAAGTATCATCAAACCATTTTTTATGTTTTAAAGGCCTAGATTTACAAGGAACTGTCAGGTTAGCCGCCACTTGTCTTATAATACGATCAAAAGCATCCAGGACTGATAATGGATCGGAGTTCTGGTCTGCACAGATACCAAACTCCTCTACACATGCACCGATTAGATTTTCAATAAAACTGTCCTGGGTAATTAAATCCCATCTTAACCTGCGTGCTTGATCTTTTGGGGCAATGTTGGTGTTGCTTATGTGGGCCAAGGGGCTAGCTTTGTCAGTAGCACAAATATTGAGATCCAATGTCAGTGGGTTATGATCGCTTAGGCAATTGTACGCTACACCAAGTGCACATAAATGGTCTGCCATAGAACCAGAGACTAAAATATAGTCAATGGTGCTATGATGGCCATGGCCAATATATGTAAGTATGGGAGATGACATGTAACGCTGAGTTGGGCAGATCAAATTATGGTCTGATAAAAGACTCTCTAGAAAGGTCCCCGAGGAGGTATGTTCAAAGTGCGTTAGCCCCTGCGGGCCATACTCCTCGTCTATTTTTAATAAACAATCAGTAGGACACACACGAATATTAAAATCACCTAGGACTAATATGTGGTAGTGCGTATCAACCTTGGACTTCTACTCAACCAAACAAGTAGAGAGGGATCTTAAGTGCTCTAAGTCGTCATCTCTCATAAAAGAATTATAAAAATTAATCACTAACAGGGTTGGTAAATTCTTTGCTGTTAGTTCAACTGCTAAAATGTTGGGAGAACATGCTGTCGAACCGTAGACGCTGTCTTTCGTTTCTGGCTACCATGCCGTACAATGTTCACACAAGACATAGTCTGAATATGACAGAACACAAAGACTTGTAATCTTAAGTTACCGATATATGAGTAACTGTTTCATATATGAACTAGTACAGACAGCTTACTGAGCCCTGAAGAAGTCTCGTTTATGAGACGAAACGCGTTGGCTAAAAGAGAAATTACGTGTATATTTGGATTTTATTGTCTGGATCGATTAATAAAGATTTCAATACGATCACCACTGAAGTTCATTACGAAACTTCTCTTGGGATTTATTCGACGCAAAAAGACTTATTATGATATTTTCTTGATGGGTGCTGATTCCAAATATAGTTTGTCTTGTAATTTGGGCGTTTGCCCAATAGGGAATAAATAGGGTTGTATTCCCTGGTTTCACAAGCACCATCACAAGACTATTTAGCCACTTATGTTAACAGGAGCAGATCTTTCTTGCCTCAACCCTTTTGTGTTATTTTACTTAAAATGTTGGGAGAACATGAGTCTATGAGCTTGACTTTATATGTTAGTTTGAGGTTATTTAGCAACATGAGCCCTCCACTGGCTCTCCCCATCCTGGAAGTTGTGGCATATTTACAAAACATTAAGAAACTGTCCAGAAAATAGGATTCTTTAGAGACCCATGTTTCCTGGAGGGCTATGAGAGGCAGCGAGAAACTGCTCCCAGTTGCTATCTCCCCTTTTGGTCTTGAGACCTGCTATTTTCCAAGATAAGCACCCAATGGAGTAAAAATTGGGATGGTCATGTAGGGTGGGGCTAGGCTCTGCAGCTGGAGGGAGCTACAAGTGATACACTGGGCACAGGGATTAGTGTTGGGTCTTTTGTCATTGCCCCCAAGTTTGATGTGTTCGCTAAGGCTGTGTTGGTAACAATTAGCCAGTCCTGGGTATCTAGCCTGGACAGCACCTCAAACCTGTTTATGTTCGGAGTGAAGGAAGCTGTCTCAGTCAAGATTCTCGGAGAGGGTTTGTAAAAATAGCCAAGTGGCAGTGCCCAAATAGAAGTAGCAGATAATAGACAATGATTCTCAGCCTTTAGGATCATTTGAGCAACAGATGGGCTCCGAAAATTAACAACCACACAATCCCCCCTATATTCTTTGGGTACTGCCCCACCCACGCAACTCTACGCACCATTATGATGTTATTAAACATGGCTGCCCTAAAACCTTTATGTCTAGTTAGCCAATCAGCAGTTTTATTCCTCAGCTGTGCCCAAGATTCGGTTTGATCGGGTCTTAGCGAGGGAACACCAGCCAGGACCACAACAAGGGGACAGGCCGCCGGTGGTACAGCTAAAATATCACGGGCTGGCTTAGTAATCACATGATGTAAAGGCCTGGTACCATCTCTGTGTTGGGCTTGTTCGACCAATAATTCCCTTTGAGGGGGCTTGGGAAAGGCAAAGTCTGGGCACCTAATTGCACCACATTTACCGTCCCGCCCGTCCCTAGGGAGCCTGTTCTTAATTGCAGGATGTGCCCCCCTATGTCAGGCAGAGGATGTGGGACTTGCACGCAATCAGTGCGCACATGAGCAACACCGTATTTCGCCGCTCCATGGGCCATGTCCCTACTTCGAGTTTCAACAAGTCCACTGGGACTTGACCGGGCAGACGCTTCTGAACACCCCCCTCCCCCTACATCAATGCTATTGCCTCATGTCACCTCTGGGCTCACCGTCAAATGTGTACCCTGTATTAAAAGAGAGAGTTTTCCCTCAATCGCCCCTAGTCTATTCAAAAGAGGAACTAAAAGCACAGAAATTAGGGTTTCCATATGCTTCCAATAATCCGGATTACCTCCGTAGTCCCCTAACATGGGAATATCGGCATTAGGAGTAGCGGGCACGCCATTTTCGGATCTCAGAGACGACTTTCCGCTTGCCCTTGAGGTTTGAGATTTAAATTTATCTTTGGCTTTAGCTTTAGACCTCAAGGCTACTCCGCCCCTTTCGCGCTTTGCAGATGGTTCTCCAGTTCCCCCTCATGATTGGTGTCTGACCCCGGTTTAGAAGCACCTCCCACCGCTTCATTATCTCGAGTGGATCTTTTAGATCTAGTGACTCGTCACCTCTGTCTACCCAGGGCGATTTCGGTGGAGGTACTTGGTGGGTGGCCAAGACAGCAGGAGAATCTAAATCAAGTACTTGAGGTGAAACCACTGAAACCATCTGGGCGCTTACCCTGGGAGAATGAGCTATAGCCACACCACTCATGTTTGCCACCTCTACGATTCCCACCTCAGAGTTAGGATCGATAGTAAGGGTACTAGCCACACCTACATCAAACGGCTCTATACTATGGCAAATCATAGATTGTGGGACTACTACTGGTGATTTGGCCGTACTAATAGCCCCCAAAGATGATCTTTTTAGCCCCATATATGCCCCAAGGAGAGTCTTTTCTCTGCTGCAAGACAGATTCTGCAAAATGCGTCCAGCGTACCTACCACACCACCCCCACCCTCTGCCCGGATATTTCGCGTTTGGTGGCCATTAATAAAACAATCAGAATCTACAAAAAATTAGTTATAGAGTCAATAAATGCCACTAACCGAGTCCTTGAAGGTGCTCAAAGTCCAAATTAAAGGGGGGTGGCCCAGCCCTGCCTACTCCTGGCTACAACAGGCGCGGACGGGCCCGCCCTTGGCTCGGGCAGTACCGGGCACGCCCGCGCGCATCCCATGCTGCGGGAGCCCCAAAAGGTTTTTAAGCACCTGCTGGCACTTGCAGATGACGCCGATAGTATGCGCTGGTAGAGAATGCTGGGTAACGTAGTCCTCAATCGGTGGCTTCGTTCATAACAGCCCAGCAGCGTGAGGGTATCAGTCCTCCTGGCCTGAAGACAAGGCAATTTCCCAAAGTAAGGGCTCAGCAGCCTCAAAGAAGCCTTGTGGAGCAAGAGTAGGTGCCACAAGCATCTGTTCAGTAGTGTTTTAGATGTTAAAGGAAAAAAATATATATACATCTGGGCAGAGCCTAACCACATCTCATCGTGAGATATGATCGGCTGTCAGCACTTCATCCAAGAAGTGTTGGCAGCCATCTTGGGACCAATATACATGATCGCACCTCATTAAAAAGCATTGCAGTTAATAGAATGTTTTAAGACTTTAGTTACATTATACATCATTTGTTGATGGTACAATACTCATTTTAGGAATTGTGGTGTGTTCTAAGGTGATTGTACCATGTGAAAAAGCCTTCTGCTGGGATATCATGAATCATGTTTGAGAGAAAATAATTTTCTCATGCTTCTCCCACAGAGGTTTGGAAGGTGATCTATAAGCTAAACTGAGAGCATATTTTCTGTAAATTCACATTATCTTTCTCAGTCATGTGAGAATGAAGTTTGACATGCTCAGTAAAACATGTACATCCAACAAGGTTAGAGACGGTCAGTTTATTCCTTTGTGTTCTACTGCAGCTTCCCAGAGTGTTCTAAATAACAACTAGAGTGCTAACAGCCTTACTTATGACAAACGTATAGCACACCTGAAGCCATCTTGATTGGAATAAAGTGGTAACTCCTAAAACATTTAATTTTAAAAGGAACAAAATGAGGGGGTTCATTTTGCCATAGAAAGTATGATTAGTGCGGCAGAATGAAAAATGAGGGCACATTTTGAGTGACTTCTCAAATCCTCTTCTATTTCATTAAAAATAATTCTGACAGACTACAACATGTACTTTCAATACCAGCAACAGACTTCCCTGGTGAGCAGTAGCTTTACTACAGTGATCTAATGAGCAACTAGAGTGCAAACATTCAGAATGTATGGCAAATGTGTGACACATCTGAATGCCCTCTTGATGGAACTAAAGTAAACAAGCATTGAAAATGCAATAGATCTAGCCCTCGTTTAAGTTAAAGCAATTCCGTTTGTAATTAGGTGGCTTTTTAGATTTGCTTTTATTAGTGTTTTTCAAACTTTCATGTACATAACATGCATATGTATGCATATATGTATATGCATGCATGCATTTATATTTGTATTTATATAGATATGCAGATTATATACATGTATGTATATATACACATACATATATATAAATGCATATATATGTGCGTGTGTAGAGAGAGGGTGTAGAGGTAGAGGTGTAGAGGTAGAGAGGAAGAGGGGTAGAGAGTAGTAGAGAGAGAGGTAGAGAGTAGAGACTGAGTAATAGAGAGTAGTAGAGAGGAGTAGAGTAGTAGAGAGAGTAGCAGAGAGTGAGTAGTAGCGAGCAGTAGAGTGAGTAGTAGATAGTAGTAGAGTGAGTAGTAGAGAGAGTAGTAGAGAATGAGTAGTAGAGTGAGTAGTGGAGTGAGTAGTAGAGAGTGAGTAGTAGAGAGTGAGTAGCAGAAAGAGTAGTAGAGTGAGTGGAGTGAGTAGTAGATAGTGAGTAGTAGAGTCAGTAGAGTGAGTAGTAGAGATTAGTGAGAGTAGGAAAGAGTGAGTAGTAGTAGTAGAAAGAGTAGAGAGTAGTCGAGGGAGTAGTAGAGAGTAAGTAGTAGAGAGTAGTAGAGAGTGAGTAGTAGAGAGTAGTGGAGTAATAAAGTGAGTAGTAGAGAGTGAGTATCAGAAAGAGTAGTAGAGTGAGGAGTAGAATGGGTAGAGAGCAAGTAGTAGAGAGCAGTAGAGAGCAGTAGAGTGAGTAGTAGAGAGTGAGTAGTAGAGAGTGAGTAGTAAAGTGAGTAGTAGAAAGCAAGTAGCGGAGAGTGAGTAGTGGAGAGTGAGTAGTAAAGAGTGAGTAGTGGAGAGTGAGTAGTGGAGAGTGAGTAGTGGAGAGTGAGTAGTGGAGCGTAGTAGAGTGAGTAGTAGAGAGCAAGTAGTAGAGTAGTAGAGAGTGATTAGTAGAGTAGTAGCGAGTAGTAGAGTGAGTAGTGGAAAGTAGTAGAGAGTGAGTAGTAGAGAGATGAGTAGTAGAGTAGTAGAGAGTGAGTAGTAGAGAGAATAGTAGAGTGAGTAGTAGAGAGAGTGAGTAGTAGAGAGAGGAGTAGTAGAGTGCGTAGTAGAGAGTTAGTAGAGAGAGTAGCAGAGAGAGAGTGAGTAGTAGAGAGAGTAGTAGAGAGCGAGTAGTAGAGAGCGAGTAGTAAAGAGCGAGTAGTATAGGGTAGTAGAGTGATAGAGTGAATAGTAGAGAGTGAGTAGTAGAGAGTAGTAAAGAGTGAGTAGTAGAGTAGTAGAGAGTGAGTAGTAGAGTAGTAGGGTGTAGAAGAGAGTGAGTAGCAGAGAGTGAGTAGTAGAGTGAGTAGTGGAGAGTGAGTAGTTTTGAGTAGTAGACAGTAGTAGAGTAGACAATAGTAGCGAGTGAGTAGTAGAGCGAGAGTAGTAGAGAGTGAATAGAGAGTAGTGGAGTAGTAAAGTGAGTAGTAGAGTGAGTTGTAGAGTGAGTTGTAGAGTGAGTTGTAGAGTGAGTTGTAGAGTGAGGAGTAGAGTGAGGAGTAGAGTGAGGAGTAGAGTGAGGAGTAGAGTGAGGAGTAGAGTGAGGAGTAGAGTGAGGAGTAGAGTGAGTAGAGAGCAAGTAGTAGAGAGAGTAGTAGAGTGAGTAGTAGAGAGTGAGTAGTAGAGTGAGTAGTAGAGTGAGTAGTAGAGAGTAGTAGAGAGCAAGTAGCGGAGAGCGAGTAGTGGAGAGTGAGTAGTGGAGAGTGAGTAGTGGAGAGTGAGTAGTGGAGAGTGAGTAGTGGAGAGTGAGTAGTGGAGAGTGAGTAGTGGAGAGTGAGTAGTGGAGAGTGAGTAGTAGAGAGCGAGTAGTAGAGTAGTAGAGAGTGATTAGTAGAGAGAGTAGTGGAGAGTAGTAGAGTGAGTAGTAGAGAGTGAGTAGTAGAGAGATGAGTAGTAGAGTAGTAGAGAGTGAGTAGTAGGGAGAATAGTAGAGAGAGTAGTAAGAGAGTGAGTAGTAGAGAGAGTAGTATAGTAGAGAGAGTAGTAGAGTAGTAGAGAGAGTAGTAGAGTAGTAGAGAGTGAGTAGTAGAGAGTGAGTAGTAGAGAGAGTAGTAGAGAGAGTGAGTAGTAGAGCGAGTAGTAGAGAGTAGTAGGGTGTAGTAGAGAGTGAGTAGTAGAGTGAGTAGTGGAGAGTGAGTAGTAGACAGTAGTAGAGTAGACAATAGTAGCGAGTGAGTAGTAGAGCGAGAGAGTAGTAGAGAGTGAGTAGTGGAGAGTGAAGAGTAGAGAATAGTAGAGTGAGTAGTAGAGAGATAGTAGTAGAAACTGAGTAGTAGAGCGCGAGTAGTAGAGCGTGAGTAGTAGAGAGTGAGTAGTAGAGCGTGAGTAGTAGTGAGTAGTAGAGAGTGAGTAGCAGAAAGTAGTAGAGTCAGTAGAGTGAGTAGTAGAGAGTAGTCAGTCAGTGTCAGTAGCTCACTGTCAGTTCATCAGTCAGTGTCAATCAGTGTCAGTCAATCAGTCAGTGTCAGTCAGTAAGTCAGTGTCAGTCAGTGTCAGTCAGTCAGTGTCAGCTAGAGCAGCTCTGCTGACCTGGTTCTCTGGCTCTAAAGCAGCTCTGCTGCCCTGGTTCTCTGGTTTTAAAGCAGCTCTGCTGACCTGTTTTCTCTGGCTCTACAGCAGCTCTGCTAACCTGGTTCACTGGCTCCAGATCAGCTCTGCTGACCTACTTCTTAGGCTATAGAGCAGCTCTGATGATCTGGTTCTCTGGCTTTACAACAGCTCTGCTGACCTGGTTCTCTGGCTCTAGAGCAGCTCTGCTGACCTGGTTCTCTCCCTCTAGAGCAGCTCTGCTGACCTGGTTCTTTCCCTCTAAAGCAGCTCTACTGACCTGGTTTATCTGGCTCTAGAGCAGCTCTGCTGACCTGGTTCTCTGGCTCTAGAGCAGCTCGCTGACCTGGTTCTCTGGCTCTAGAGCAGCTCTGCTGACCTGGTTCTATGGCTCTAAAGCAGCTCTGCTGACTTGCTTCTCTGGCTCTAGTGCAGCTCTGCTGACCTGGTTCTCTGGCTCTAAAGCATCTCTGCTGACCTGGTTCTCTGGCTCTAAAGCAGCTTTGCTAACTTGGTTCTCTACCTCTAAAGCAGTTCCGCTGACCTGGTTTCTCTGGCTCTACAACAGCTCTAATGACCTGGTTTCTCTGGCTCTACAGCAGCTCTGCTGACCTGGTTCTCTGGCTCTAGAGCAGCTTTGCTGACCTGGTTCTTTGGCTCCTAAAGCAGCTCTGCTGACCTGGTTCTATGGCTCTAAAGCAGCTCTGATGTCCTGGTTCTCTGGCTCCAAAGCAATTCTGCTGACCTGGTTCTCTGGCTCTAGAGCAGCTCTGCTGACCTGGTTCTCTCCCTCTAAAGCAGCTCTGCTGACCTGGTTTGCTCCCGCTAAAGCAGCTCTGCTGACCTGGTTTGCTCCCGCTAAAGCAGCTCTGCTGATCTGGTTGTTTGCCTCTAGAGCAGCTCTGCTGACCTGGTTCTCTGGCTCTAAAGCAGCTCTGCTGCCTTCTTTCTTTGGCTCTAGAGCAGCTCTGCTGACCTGGTTCTCTGGCTCTAAAGCAGCTCTACTGACCTGATTCTCTCCCTCTAAAGCAGCTCTGCTGACCGGATTCTCTCTCTCTAAAGAGCTCCCCAGACCTGGTTCTCTGGTTCTAAAGCAGTTCTGCTGACCTGGTTCTCTCCCTCTAAAGCAGCTCTGCTGCCCTGGTTTCTCTGGCTCTACAGCAGCTCTGCTGACCTTGTTCTTGGCCTCTAGAGCAGCTCTGCTGACCTTGCTCTTGGCCTCTAGAGCAGCTCTGCTGACCTGGGTCTCTGGGTCTAGAGCAGCTCTGCTGACTTGCTTCTTGGGCTCTAGAGCAGCTCTGCTGACTTGCTTCTTGGGCTCTAGAGCAGCTCTGCTGACCTGGTTCTCTGGCTCTACAGCAACTCAGCTGAACTGGTTCTCTGGCTCTAGAGCAGCTCTGCTGACCTGCTTCTCTGGCTCTAAAGCAGCTCTGCTGACCTGATTCTCTCCCTCTGAAGAGCTCTGCTGATCTGGTTCTCTCCCTCTAAAGCAGCTCTGCTGACCTGGTTTGTCTGGCTCTACAGCAGTTCTGCTGACATTGTTCTTGGCCTCTAGAGAAGCTCTGCTGACCTAGGTCTCTGGTTCTAGAGCAGCTCTGCTGACTTGCTTCTTAGGCTCTAGAGCAGCTCTGCTGACCTGGTTCTGTGGCTCTTCAGCAGCTCTGCTGACCTGGTTCTCTGGCTCTACAACGGCTCTACTAACCTGGTTCTCTGGCTCTAAAGCAGCTCTGCTGACCTAGTTTCTCTGGCTTTACAGCAGCTCTGCTGACCTGGTTCTCTGGCTCTACAGCAGCTCTGCTGACCTGGGTCTCTGACTCTACAACGGCTCTGCTGACCTGGATCTCTGGCTCTAAAGCAGCTCTGCTGACCTGTTCTATGGCTCTAGAGCAGCTCTGTCCATTCCTACAATCATCCTGACAGAAGCGTGTCCTTATCTAATCACTCTGCTGAAACATAAGTGCTTATAAACTTATCCTGCTGTCAACTACTAGCACTCTAGGAACCCAGTCACTGTCTATGCACTTGCAGAATGACTCAGGCATTGAGACAAGCATTGGTAAAGTCAAATGTGCACAATATATGCGGTCCCTTTACCCCTTGCAGACAACGGAGTCAGTCCTGCAAAAGTCCAGGTAATAGTCATGCTTGTCTGGAATCACACTGTGTGTGTCCACTCCTATAATCATCCTGACAGAAGTATGTCCTTATCTAATCCCTCTGCTGAAACATAAGTCCTTCTAAACTTATCCTGCTGTCAACTACTAGCACTCTAGGAACTCAGTCACTGTCAATGCACTTGCAGAATGACTCAGGCATTGAGACAAGCAGTGTTACAGTTAAATGTACACAATGTATGCGGTCCCTTAACCCCTTGCAGACTACTGAGTCAGTCCTGCAAAAGTCCAAGTAATAGTCATGCTTGTCTGGAATCACACTGTGAGTCTGTGTTCACTCCTACAATCATCCTGAAAGATGCATGTCCTTATCTAATCCCTCTGCTGAAACATAAGCGCTTATAAACGTATCCTGCTGTCTACTACTAGTACTCTAGGAACCCAGTCACTGTCTATACACTTGCAGAATGACTCAGGCATTGAAACAAGCAGTGGTACAGTCAAATGTGCACAATGTATGCGGTGCCTTAACCCCTGGCAGACTACGGATTCACACCTGCAAAAGTCCAGGTAATAGTCATGCTTGTCTGGAATCACACAGTGAGTGTGTCCACTCCTACAATCATCCGGACAGAAGTATGTCCTTATCTAATCACTCTGCTGAAACAGAAGTGCTTATAAACTTATCCTGCTGTCAACTACTAGCACTCTAGGAACCCGGTCACCATCTATGCACTTGCAGAATGACTCAGGCATTGAGATAATACCTAAGCACTTATAAATTAACTGAGCACTCTGTTTGCAGCACTGTCATCATTCTAGTTACTAGTGATGTTCTTATACAATGACCTAGGCACCAACACAAGTACACGTACAATATTCTGTGCACAATCCCTACAAACCTCGAAGCAGATACATACTATTGGTACACTCCACTAAATACTGAAGTAGTACTCATGCAGCCTAGGATACCTCCTGTCAGTCTCATGCAGTTCGTCAATCACCCATCCAGCACTATGTTCTTATTGTATCACTCTGCCAATACCTAAGCACTTATGGGGCAGATTTACAAGCCCCCGCGCCACCAGTACGTCACTTTTTGTAACGTAGTGATGGCGCTGGGGACTCCTCCATATTTACAAGGAGAGGAAAAGCCACCCTGCGTGGCTTTTCCGCTCCTTGAAAATACGACCCATTCAAACGCAGCACTTTGCGTTGAAGGGGCGTTCCATGGGTGTTGCTGTGTCTGTTCCCACACAACACCCATGGAATAACACCTCAAGATTTATGAGAAAGTGTAAATCTGTAGATACGTGTGAATGGTGAGCCACCCTGGAGGAGGTGTAACGAGGCACAACAAGGAGAAATGTTTTCATTTCTCCTTGTTTTTTCCTCTTTCAATGCATGCTGCATTCCAAGGCACACATTGAAGGAGGAAAATGCCTTTAGTGATTGTTTTTGTGCAGGAAGTAGTCCCTTCCTGCACAAAAACAATCTCCCCACGACGCAGATATCCTTGCACAATGGTGCAAGGGTGCCTGCGTCACTGCATGGCTGCAGTTTGTGTGCTAGTGCAGCGGGAGGACAGAATTGAGACATATTCATGTAAATGTGTCACATCCCTGTGCTTCTGAAGTGCTGCAGCGCGGTGCAGCTAAAGGGCTTGCAGTGTCACGCTGCAGCACTTCCTCACAGGTCTGCCCCTATAAATTCACCATACAGTACTAATGCATTCTTTCAATCATGCTCTACACATACATTCAACCAAACTTTCAGACATTACCATGCAATTATAGTTCTTTTTTTAAACCAGATAAGGTAGTTATGAACTTTTTTTTTCTTCTTTTTTTTGTTTTCTGTTTTTTTGTAGTTTAACAATTTTGTACTATTTTTGGTGTTTTTGAAAAATTGAACAAAAAAGGAACTACGTAAACAGTTAGCTTTTGGAATTCAACATCATTTCAAAAACAAAAAAATAAAAAAAATTGCTTTTGTGGTTCCGTTGAGCTGCACAAATAGCGTCCACTGACTTCACCATAACAGATGATGGTTTTGGACTTAGTGCAGTGCTGCTGCAGAAAAGCAAATTACTTGGCGAATGTCTACTGGTGGTGCTGAAGTGGACGCTCCGGAGGTGCTAGCAATGCCTGGTGGTGGATTTTTTGCTGCATGCCTCATTTCTTCTCGTGCCAGATTCTTCGGGTGAATGGTCCGCAGATGTTTATACATACTCTCTGTTCTACAGGAGTATTTCTTGTCACTGCCTCGCGACAGGACCTGGTCACACAGCAAGCAAGTGACTTTTCTTGCGCTGACGTTTTTTTCTCCAGAAGGAAAGGTGAAAAATTTCCATACCACTGATTCAGGCCTCTGCTTGGGTGGATCTTCCTTCAAGAGATCTTCACCTGAAGAATGATGAGGAGCTTGCAACCCAGATGCCATTTCTCCAATGCAATTTTTTAAAAACACCACAAAAATTCCAAAACCAGCTCTGGAAGAAGAAGATATGTCTCATCAACTGCGCCAAACAGAATAATTAAAATGGGTGGGGTCCTTCAATAGTTACAGTGGGAAATGTTATGAACCAATCAAATCTTTTTTTTTGAGGGCACATGGGATCCGCGCACCGTGCGCTCACGAAGCGCGCACCCGAAGCGACTTTGCAAAAATATATTTTAAATTAATATAAGTTTATTACAAGTAGAAATATATTATTTTTATGAATACCTTAGATAATCTTTTGCCCTAATATGTACATTAAAGACACGTACATATCATTTTAGAACATAACAAATTTTGCGGTAGTCACGGACCCAGTGCGCCCCAGCACGTATATGACATCACGTGGGGCCCGTCACGTGCAAGCGTCGCGTACCGTAATATGCATGTGTCGCGAATGCGCGGGAGCAGGAGTCGCGGACCAGTCGCATACCGGTCGCGCACACCACGTATCATTGACGTAACTGAAACAAAACACGTACTCATCGCTCACCATACGCGGATCCTTCACAACTTTTCCAAAATGGCTGCTAGAATACGCGGACCTGCTGCAGTAGGTATGCTTTGGGTGCGCAACCCCCAAGAAAATGTTGAAAAAAAAATAAAGAAAATATCTATATTAAAATACACTTAACCCAAAATAATTAAAAATATTTCAGTTTTAAATTTTTGTTGTTGCAATTTTCAGAAAATATATGTTGTTTAATAAATAAAATATTTATAAAATAAGTTAAAAAACTGTAGAAATTCAGTACAAAAAAATAGGTATAACTACTATTGCACTTAAAAATTAGCATTTAAAAACCCTTTGAAATTCACTGACAAAACCATAGGTTTTAGAGAAGTTATAGTTAGAAATTTGCATTTAAAAAAACCTTTGAAATTCACTGAAAAAACCATAGGTTTCACTAGTGTTATAGTTAGCTGGACATTTCACTCGTATAAAACCAGAGAAATTCCTCCATTATAGTTAGTTGTGCTAACTAGAACTCGCGCGCCCACAATGCACTGCTGATGCGGTCACATATTACATCATTCATGCATGGTCAGTGACATCACTGATGACATCTTAAATGACATCACTGATGACTATTACGGCTAATTATAACATTTATGAAACCTATGGTTTTTTCAGTGAATTTCCAAGGTTTTTTAAATGCGAATTCCTAACTATAACGTCAAAGTAGCCTAATCACTAATCCTTCTCCCAAAGTGTTTTACACCTCACTTTTCTCTTGAAGGTTCACTACTCATCGACTGTTCAGAATGGTAGGCCTACCAAATATAAAACTGCAATCATAACCATATCACTGTTGTAAGTCTGACCCAGTTTGTAAAGGGATGCATGTGTGTCTCTACTTTTATCTAGTGACATGTTACATAAAAATAAACATACAAAAACGTTAATACCTGTGTTTCAAACAGCATACTGTGTAAATGTGTACAAAAAGGTGTATGTACTTCTTTCTGCTCATAATATAAGGCACATGGGTATTCAATAGTATATTTGAGGGGCTCTATATCAGCTATATACATAAGACATGTGTGCCTGTGCAACGGAATGACAGAGCAGAGCTGAGATCATGTAACCACCAAGAGGAGAAGCTACCCACTTTTTAAGCTACCATCTTCAGATACATAACAGAGGTGAGAATACATATACAAGTAGACATATACCTCAGTCACAAGAGCACGCAGACCTTTAAACTTGACTGCTTACACTCCCCATTTGAGTACAGAAAGAGGCGAGTGAAGTTCAGAAAGAAGCAAGAGAAGTGCAGAAAGAGTAATAAATGTGCAGGAAGAGGCAAGAGAAATGCAGAAAGAGGCAAGAGAGTGGCAGAAAGAGGGAAGAGGGGTACAAAAAGAGGCAATAGGAGTGCAGAAAGAAGAAAGATGAGTGCAAAAAGAGGCATGGGTTAGTCGAAGAACACTTGGACTTCTTCGGCTTCTTGTGGGACTTAACCAACTTTACCGTCGTCTTGCAATGCGTCAAGGAACGTCGGGGTGGGCTCCACAAATAATACTGGGTACTCTCATGTGAACGGGACCTTGATCGTCACGGAGTTGACCAATGTCAGGATCACTCCCTCAGGATGGTGCAGCAGTTGTCACATGCATTGGAGTCATCTCCAGCAACTAAAAACATGCCAAATGGGGGGGTGGGGTCTGCCACCGACATTTGTCTGTGACAGGCCCCGCATGGTTTGAAACTAGACCATTTCTTACATCACGCCAGGAGAAAAATCTAAGCAAAATAACGGACGGTTATAAAAGACCAGTCAAAGAAATGACTAAGGGGTAGCGCAATCCAGATCAGCACTATCTGGCGCAGAAGGAAGTGACATCAGAGTACCAAGGTGGTGCCTATTTACTTACAGGACATGTCACTTTAGGCACGGACGACAAGGATCTGAACAACGCCATCTACCAGCATGCAGGGGTACTGCTCGAAAATCTTCTGAATCCAGTGGACACCTGGGGATATACATAGGTGAGGAATCTGTGACTAGAAGTCTATCAGATAGTGAATTCGGAAATTTAAAATGCAGTTGACTCTGCAAAAGTGGAATGGAACTATAACAAAGATTTAAGTGTACATCAATAGACCTGACCTCGCTGCAGATCTTAAAAATAATTTAGCTTAAAACTTTAGAGAACATGGAGTTTGTTTTTCAACGTGCACTAATTCAATTTCTGCATCAAAATGAGCGGTGAAAGAACCTACAGATAAGTAGACAACAGAGACCAAGTCGCTTTCAGAACTGGATGACTTTATTTTGGTGTTGTAGGGAAAAGTGGATTGTGTGCATGTGTCTGCGTGTATGCATGTATGCATTCTATATGATCATGAAAGCATTCAACTGCTCTAAATGCCCCTAAAATACAGTACTGAACATTCTTTTTATTAGTAGTATAACGTTTTTGCATTAAGATACACTGCAACAAAAGCGCATTTTATTTAAAGCTAAGTATTAAATATTAAATATCTTCTCAATTTGATTTATATTACCTTGCAAAAGAGAAAATAACTAAAAGAGCCCGCCTTACATAGATCCCCTCCCCTCCTGCACATCAGCGCTGTTTAATGATCAACATTTCTTTTATTTTTTTACTTTGTGACCTACCGATATGCAGAAGGCCCAGACTTTTGATTGACAACATATAAAGTTCATATAGCTTGTTCGTAAAAGTGCTAAAAACGATGATTTTTGACCTGTAGATTTTTTCGAAGGTATCTTCCTTTGAAGCTGTGCAATTTTCTTTTGGCCCGTGCTCAGATCTTGGAGACTGGCGCTTCTCCCCCTCGGTCCAACAGCAGTCAGCGACATCCCCAGAGATCGATTTCATATGTATGAAGATTTTCTTTTACTCCAAAAAATTTAAAAAAGAAGATTCTAGCACTGGCGAACCTCTCACAGGTGGGGAAATGTAGACTGAATAACACAGAAAAATCTCTCCCAAAGAGGGTCTAAAGTTTTTGTTGTGATGTTTTTTCTTTATTACTAGAAGCATTTCGCCTGGACATACATTTTCAAAATCTTCCTTAAGAGTTGAACAAATAAACGATAGCTGGAGAAGCATTCAGAGGTTTGCATGGAAATTCCTCTAGAAGTCTTTAGAGAAGAGTATCATCTGTGCAGCCTCCTTCGAGTCCATAGCGGAACTCCTGCAGATTTGATACACCATAAAAATGAACGAACGCTGCTGCTACCACCAGCACATGGAAGATCTGATGCGACTGGAACTGGAGAGAATGGAAAAGAGAACATAAGACCCATGGATTGATGCAGCAACAGAATATATCCTAGGAACAGCAACATGCAATAAGTCATCTCTACATTGAAGAAATAACTTTAAAGACTTCTACAGTTCTATTTTAGTAGTTTTGGTCTTTAAAAATACTTTAGGTATATATTTCACTCTACAAATTTTGAACACTGCCTGTCATTCAAGCACAAATATAACATTTCAATTTCTTTTTTTGTATGTACATTAACATTTCACACAATTCAGACAATGAAGAGAAAAATGTCTGTTTGAGCCACAGATGTTATAACTCATTTATAAACAGCTCTTCAAAAGTCAACAATAAAACCACTGCATGCCTAATCGAAAACACTAGCTCTAATCTAGATAGCCATCTAACGAAATAGACAAACAACAGATCATTACAGATGGTAATAATTGTAAATGTTAAAAAGGTACCCTGTAGGGAACAACAAATTTCTGGCACAAAAGAGGATCAGGTATTTATTATAGCCAAGTCTGTAGATATCACAAAAACAAGAAATGCATCATAGTATGCAGACATACAGTCACAGTGCATAGTGATATTAATTAATCAAATGAACACTGCTTTGGAAATGATAATAGTCAAATAGCAATGCGTACTCTGAATCAGGATAACATTTTACATTCTCAAGTATTAAAAACCTAATTCAGAAGGGGCTCTGGTCCTTGAGAGGATATTTTCATAACAAAAGACCTTCTTTTTGGCTTAACAAGTTCCTTTGCTTCACATATCATTACAGATTTAGTGATGTGCTACGGAGACAAAAACATTTCAGGACAGCCAATTTCATATGATAAAATTCAGCCATTTAATTTTCCTTTAAGACTCTATATTCTAGCAAACGTTTATGACTTCCTGAGCAAAATTAGTTACTGGATTGGTCCACATGGACATCCACAGCAGACCCAGACTAAATTACTCATGATAAAGAAGTGGGGCGTAGTCGGAAGAAGACCAAATAAACAACCTATTTCTTCCAACAATAGCAATGTCACTAACACCCACAACAAATTGTGCGTAGTCAGTACTTTGGACGAGGAATTTAAAAATTGCTCCGACATATTGTGAAAGTCTGTCCTGTAGGGGGTTGGCCTCTTTATCAGCGTTATTGAAAAATACCCCTACATAAGAAAAAAAGGATCACAACATGATCATTAGTCAAATAACTTCTGGACTTTGTAGGCAGGTATCTTAACATTAGGACATGTGAGTAAAACTAGTAGAACCAAACTATCCATAACAGTCCTATAGCTCTATATCAAACTCTTTACTAAATTGGCAGAAAGGGAGATTAAAACATACTGTCCCTATATAAAAGCATGGGACCAAAATTAGTCTAGGGGTAACTTGTTAAACGTACATAAGATAACCCTCCGATTGATATATAATACAAAACTTATATATTTTTTCTACAATAAAAAATTACAGAATTAAAAGATATATAATACAAAACGGTGGGGGAGGGGAAGCACACAACCTTGTAAAACTCCCTTAACCAAATCAAAACTACCACACCATATCAGACTTTAGCTGTTGACTTCCAATGGCGATGACTCAAAATGTTAATGATGTTCAGTTCTACTTCCATGATGGAATGGACCAGAGCTTTGACCTACTGACTGTCAAATGCTGTGCCAAGGTCCATAGAGGCTAGGTGTAATAAGCCCTTTAGGGAAACCGCATATTTAGAGTAAAATAAAGGTAAATTAAGGCATTGTTCTTCCGTATCTAATCCTGATCTAAAGCTATATTGACCTTTGGCTAACGCTCATTGCTTTGTCCATAACTGTATTCTTGCCATTAAAATTCTACCTAATACTTTAACAGTTAAATCAACAAGTGAAATAGAGTAATACCAATTTGGATTGCCTGACATATGCGTAATTTCTTACTCCAATGACACCCAACTTATCCTCTCCCTGAGCAACAAGATAAGCACCACAAAATCCAACTCCACCAACTGCATGACAGTGGTAGCAGACCCAATACAAACCAAACGCCAGAAGCTCAACTTCGACCCGAAGAAAAGACTGGTCTTTGACAAGACCTACCCATGGGATTCTACCTGGTGGCTGTCGGACCTAGTACCAACCCCCAAAGGCCATGCAAGAAAGCTAGGGATCCTCCTAGATGACAAGCTCAACATGACAGCTCAAGTCAACGCAGTGTTTGCCTCCTGCTTCCACCTCTTATGCATGCTGCAAAGGATCTTGAAATGGTTGCTTCAGAATACCAGACGGACCGTCATACAAGCATTTCTCACCAGCAGGATAGACTATGGCAACACTCTATGCGTGAATCTCCAAACAACTCCTAAACAGATTCCAGATCCCCCAGAACATAGACTCAAGCAGACCTCCAATGCCGCACCCACCTAACACCGCACCTCCGAAAGCTTCACTGGCTCCTTATTCACAAGCGCAGCCAATTCAAGATTCTCACGCACACATACAAAGCCCTACACAACACAAAACTAGAATACTTGAACAGGTACATACACTTTCACTAACCCATCACTCTGAAACACTCCCCGCACCAGCAAAAGCAAAACTGGAGGTCGCTCATTCTACATCGCACCCAAGAAATTGAACAACCACCATCAACACATCAGAGCCTCCTCCTCACTTCTTGAGTTCCGCAAGAAGCTGAAGACCGGATTCTTCATATAACAAATCTGGGCCCACACACCTACACACCTTGCCTAAGCGCCTGGATACCCTCTTGGGTGATTAGTGTGTTATACAAATAAACATCAGAAAAATCAATCAATCAGGAAGTGCAGAGAGGGGCTAATCACCGTGAGGGTATCCAGGTGCCGAGCACATTTCTGGCAGGGGTTCAGTTAATAGCCAGGTCTTGAGTCCTTTCCTGAATTCCAAGAGAGTATTTGGCCCGGAGGTGAAGTGGGAAGTCGTTCCAGGACTTTGCTGCATAGTTGGAGAAGAAGAGTCCTTCACTGTTGCGGCAGCAGATGCGGAGGGGGAGTTGGGCGAGGCAGAGCGCAGGGGTCTGGAGGGAGAGTGGAAGTTCAAGAAGAGATTGATGTATGCTGGTCCTTGGTTGTGTAGGGCTTTGACGATGTGGATTATCATCTTGAATGGACATCTCTTCTGAATGGGGAGCAAGTGGAGCTTCCTAAGATGAGGAGTACTGTGGGTTCACTTTGGGAGGTCGAGGATGAGTATGGCCGCAGAGTTCTACATGGTCTGAAGTCTCCTGAGGAGGTGTGAGGTGATTCCTATGGCGAGTGTATTGCCATAGTCTAGTCGACTGGTGAAGAGTGCTTGAGTGACGGTCCATCTGGTGTCGATGGGACTTGAAGATCTTGCAGAGCATGCGAATGGCGAGGGAGCAGGTGGTTGTGACTGCGCAGATCTGTCTTACTGTCCAGGATAATGGCAAGGTTGAGGGTGTGGCCGGTCGGAGTGGGTGAGGGTCCTAGTCTGGGAGGACAGCAGGTGTTGTTTCACAGGGAGGAGTTGTTCCCGAAGATCAGCACTTCTGCTTGTCTGTGTTGAGTCTCATCCATTCTGTGATGCTCGTCATGAAGCTGTGGAAGTTGGTCAGTGTGGGGGAAGGGTCTTCTGATAGCGAGAGGATGAGCTGGGTGTTGTCAGGATAGGATATGATGTTTATTCCACGAGTTCAGGTGACGTCATGCAGGTGTTGAACAGAGTAGGGCTGAAGGATGAAATGTGAGAGATGCCGCAGATGGTGTTTTGAGTTGTGAGGGGGAGGGAGGCAGGCGGATTCTCTATGACCTTCCGGTTAGGAAGATGGCAATCCATTTGAGGGTGGCTCCTTGGATTCCAATGTGGTGAAGCCTTTTGAACAGGGTGCAGTGTGATACTGTGTCAAACGCAGCTGCGAGGTCAAGGAGGATCAGGGCCTCCAATTTTCCCTGGTCAACAAGGGATCTGATGTCATCTGTGGCTGCGATTCAGTGCTGTGGCTTGTACAAAATCTGGATTGAGTAGAGTCCAGAAGATTGTTGTTCTCCAGGTGTTCTTGGAGTTGGCGGTTGATGGCCTTCTCAAGGACTTTGGTAGGGAAGGGCAGAAGTGACATGGGGCAGTAGTTCTTGAGTTTATTGAGGTCGGTGGATGGGTTCCTGAGCAGGGGTCTGACCTCTGCGTGTTTCCATGCTTCTGCGAAGGTGGCCTTGTGATGGATGCTTTGAATTTGGCAGTGAGCTTGCTGCAGATTGTCTTGTTCCTGAGGTTGAAGATGTGGTGGGGGGCAGGGGTCCATGGCTACTCCTGAATGGACAGAGTTCATGATGGCGGTGGTGTCTTATGTGGTGAGCTGTTCCCAGGTGGTGAGCAGGTGGTCATGTTTCTCATTTGTAGGGGTGAGAAGGAAGAGGTTGTCGGTGGTGGTGGGTTGGGGTTTGAAGTTTCTGTAAATGGTGGAGATTTTGTTGTGGATGAAGTCTTCTAGGGTATGGCCAAGTATATAGGAGAAAGTCAATGTTTTCAGTGGGCAAGGGGTTGAAGAACTCTAATTATGTTGAAGAGTTCTTTGCTGTGGTTGGAACTTGCTTTGATTTGGGCGATAAGGGCGCTCCTTTTTTTTTAAATCTCTTTCAGGAGTTGGTGGTATTGGCTGAGGTTGTTGAATGGGTGGGAGGGTGTTTAGGATGTCAGACCATAGGCTCTTGAATACTTTGTACCCAGCCACAGTGCAAAGTCCTGGGCAGCTTAGGGTTAGTGCCGATGGCTCCCAAGATTGTCAAGTGAATGATCTCAGTGACATGGCTGTACTTGGACTCGGTCGCTTGCTGTGAAGATGGGGTCAAGTGTGTGTCCTGCAATGTGTGTGGTGTTGGTGACAAGTTGGGTGAGGCCGATGTTGTTTATGCTCTCGAGGAGGCTGGGGGTGTTGGTATCATAGAGGTGAAAATTGAGGTTGTAGAGGAGTATGCCGTGTTTGGAGTTAATGGCAAGCGTTTCGATGAAGTCTGGAATGGCGTCCCAGAAACTGGGGTGAGGTATGCAAGCGTCCCTCAGACAGCGGTTTTGATATTGGTTCAGAGGTGGAAGTTGAGGTGTTCCATAATTGGGGTGATGTCGTCTGCGGTGGTGATGCAGTGGATGGTTTCCTTGTGGATGATATTAATTTCAACTCGGTTTCCTGATGCGGTATCTTGAGCTATCTTGGACCATCTAGCAGGACCAAGCAACCAGAAAGTTTGATTACTAAACTCTCATCAGTGCGTTTGACCAGAGACGAATAAGCAGTCCTAGAGAAGGGACTGGGCTTTATACTTACCGCACGCCTGGATATCTTTAAATTGCATTGCGAACTCTCGGAGTTTTTTCGTAAATTGAGATTGAAAAGTTTCTTCGAAAAACAGGCCATGGAGGGGTCCCAATCTCCAACAAGTGACACAGGACTAAGGTTAAAGTCTACCTTTACTCCTCCTCCTCATACCATACCACCAGAAATTACAGCCTTTGAACAGGCTGTTTTTAATGACGTAGACTCATTTGAAGAACCATCAACCTTGAAGAACATGAGTGCCATCGTATTCCAGGCACTACAAGCTCTGCAGACCAAACTAACATTGTTATTAAGGCTGCAGACAAGGGTGGTGGGATTGTCATTTAGGATGCAGTGGCCTACGACACTGAGTGCAGACACCTCCTGAGTAACAGACAAACTATGTCCGTCTCACTTCTGATCCCTCACCCCAGCTCCGTAACAACATTCTAGAGCTAGTGACTGATGCAGAAGCCAATAGTCACATCACAAAGCAAGAGGCTGATTTCTTGACAACCATGAAAGGCACAATACCTTACTTTAACACACTGCCCATGACTCCTAAGAACACAGTTTCACCCAGGGGCAGCTGGTGACATTTGAAAGTGGTGAGGCGTAAATACTGCACTGTGCGAGCGACCTTTGGAGGGTTCGGGGGGTATTCTCTCCTAGAACATTTTGAAAAAAAGGGTGTGCAATGGTGCATTCTCAAGCAAATTTGAGAAAGAGGTGGCTTGGCAAACCTCTCTGGGAGTAGCCAGACAAGTCTCTTTGCACTTGCACAGATACATCACTCTCCCTGCATTCACATAGGCACAGTACTCACCCTGCACTCATTGACCCATTACTCACCCTTCCCTGACACATCACTAGGCCTGCATTCACCCATCCACTTCACTCACCCTGGACTCACACAGGTACACTGCTCAACCTGCACTCACACAGACATCACTCACCCTTCGCTGCACTGCACTCAATAGATTTAATTTATTACAGCCTGTCTAGGCCTGACATTGCCTCGTAACAGACTACAGTAGAACCCCCATGCTTCAGCAATCCCCAGGAAAGCCCATGGAACATAACACCCTACAACACGACTTAGTCATAACAAGTACCCATTGGCCACCTCTACGTTTAAAATTGTATCAAATATGCAGTCTGATCACCTTAAACACAACCCTGACCTTTTGAAAGCCGAGCAGTGCTACTTTAACAACCAGTTTAATAGTACTGCCTGATAATTACAGAACTTCAAAATGGCAGAAGTGGCTTAAAAGCGATATAATATATAAAAATGTTATTAAATTGAAGGTAAAAGCAATGCGGCTACAGACTGGTGGGAAACACAGAATGAGGGCTCCTGACAGGGCCAGGAGGTAGGCACTGGAAGCGGACTTCCCTTCTTGCGAATAGTTGATGGTAAGCCTTTTACAGGGTGATTGGGCTGGGGAAGAATCAGTCATGGCATGCCTGTGTCTCCGGAGAGCTAAACAGAGCAGGGCGAATAGCTGTCAATAGTGGCCACTGCAGTGTTGCCCAATTGTAGGTGATTTTTCAATACCAACTGGGGTGGTCGAGCCCCTTAACCCTGTTCGCATTAGGACCCTCACTACGGCACTGGGACAGAGTCAGTAGTAACTCAGGCGGATCGAAATCTGATGGCGTCATATTTTGTGTCTCACGTGACAGGAGTTGCAGGCCTCGTTCTGGTGTAGTGGTGCCTCCTTCGATTGCAAACACCATCAGTGTAAGCATCTATCAAGAGAGCAGTGTCCTGGGCTCTACAGTGATTAAAAGTGCATGTACTTCATGAAATACTGGAAAACCCAGGTTTTAAAACTTGCAACTTCACTTCATGCAAAATATAGGTTATTAATGAAAAACATCGGGAAAAGGCCCACCCACTACTCATTAGACACATGATGGTATCCCCAAACAAGTTTCTTTAGTGTCTGGGCAATGATAACAGTTTTTTGTGCACTGTGCCTCAAAGCCACAAGGCTGCAGTAATCGGCGCTATTCAAGATGTTATTCTCGTGTCACTGCCAGGCAGACTTGCTTCCTCCTCTCTGTGTGACCTTGGCCAGCGCCACGGCACTGTGCCAAAGCTCTGCAGCCATGAAACGCACAGTAAGGAATGCTTTTCGAGGCAGTGTTCAAAGAAGGTGTGTGTCCCCAGCACGCTGAGCGCGCGCACTCTTCAGATCCTAAAAGCCACATTAACGCAGGTCAAGGGCGCCAGAAGAGGACATCGATTCATCGCGCGCTTTGTGACCAGACCAGCACTAGAAAAGCTGCTAGTGCTACCGCATGTCAATGTGCTCCAGGAGGTGCCCCTGGCAGGGCCACGGAGATAACGTTTCCCTTACATCCAGTTTTCACCCTTCTTAGCGCGCCGCTGAGGTAACACGGTACCGTGTTAGTCCCCATTTGTATGCACAACTGCATGGTCTTTTAGAAAGTCCTCTGGCTCCAAATTAGTTTTTGAAATCCCCTGACAGATGCTTTGTACCGAACAGGAAAAGAGTCTTTAAATGTTGCCACGTGGGTCTGCAGGGCCGGCAGCTCACTCAGACTCTTGCATGTCAGCTGAGAAACCAAAAATCATGTACGTTTGCCCACACGGGTTTCCCGAGCTAGCACGCATAGTGAAGTCTCGTCCTAAAAACAGTCACGGCTCGCATGAATCGCAATACGTGGGGCCAGGGAATGGTTGTCACGTGGGGGTGGGGGCCGGGGAAATTTAGAATGAAATATAAAACTAAAACTTACCTCGCTCACAGCCGGTCCGCGCCACCTCGGACTGCTTCCCTTGCCGCCTTCATGAACGGGGCTGGAGCGGACTGACAGCCCCTCTCAGCCAATCCTGGCACTGCCAGCAGGGCCAGGATTGCCTTAGGGCACGGCTACTACTCGCCCGCCGCACGCCCATTAGGAGGCTGAAGGGCTCCTAATGGGCATGGGCAAACAAGGGCAAACACATAGTGCGCATGACTCGGCACGGGCTACAAATTCGCCCTCCGTCCCCACTCATGCGAACTAGTGTTGGGCTGCTGCCTGCCCCTGGTGACGGTCTGACAATCAGGTCAGTGAACATAACGCCAGACCGCCCACCACCTTCAGACTCTGAAGGGGGGGGGGGCGGTCTGACGTCATGCTAACTGACATGATTGTCAGATCTCCCTTGGCGTCTGTGAACTTAAGTAAACTGAGTCAGTTTACTTAAGTTCAGAAACGCTGAGGGAGCTGTGGGCGGCTGCGGGCGGGCGCGCTACGCCCTCACGCCCCAGTGGACGCACCGTGCCTGGTTCTACCTCCTGGTCGGCCGATTGTACCAGGGATTGGTTCTTTACTTGAACCTTTGTCAAAATACTGCGATTTGTTTTTGAAACCCCTGGTTCAGGCCATCAGCACTTACATCGGTACTACAGGAAATTGAAATTCCCAACGAACCATCCTTTCTGGTGTCTCTAGATATCGAGAGTCTGTACACCTGTATCCCACAACATGACACCCTCAGGGTGATCAAAGAGACATTGGAGGCGGCACCATGGGATTTTAAGACACACAAAGACTTTGTAGTCGCTTGTGCAACCCTTGCACTTGCTTGTGCAACCCTTGCACTTAAGAAGTTTTTTCAATACAAGGGCAAAATCTACCTACAGTCAACGGGTACTTCACCCAAGTGTACCCGGACTGTATGTGTATGATTTTGAGTGCAAATACATCCTTTCGGCACTCAACCCTTTTGCATCCTATGTAACCTTCTGGCAGAGGTACATAGATGATGTTCTTGTCATCTGGAAAGGTACAGAGAACACTATTCTAGAATTCTTCGAGTGGATTAACACATGTGACCCCAACCTGCGGTTTACCCACTCCTACAACAAAGAAGAGATATTTTTTCTTGATGTTGCCATCAGTAAGGTTGAGAATCATCTGAAGACCAAAACTCATCACAAGCCTACAGCTAAAAATAATCTTTGGCATTTCACCAGTGAATTGACAGACTACAAAGCACAGGCACATGACCTTACCAACAAACTGCAGAAATGAGGATATCTCGACCGAATACTTAACAAAAGTTGCAAGAGAGCCAGGAACCAGCAAAGAGACGCCCTACTGGAAGATAACCCCAAAACAGGGTTGGAAAACGTACCACTCACATGTGTAAGTACGTATAATATAGCAAGCAATGCTGTGAGCCGATCTATCAGGAAACATTGGAGAATATTGGAAAGCAACAATCACGATTGGGAAAAATCTTTGTTCTCAAACGTGCCAGGAGTTTAAAGGACTCCTTAGTTCACACACGCCCACAATACAACACGAGAGAGGTGGACCAAATTGTTCTCAACGCCTGCGGGCTTCCCCCTGTTACAGGTCACTTCCCCTGTGGTGGCTGTAGTGTGTGCCATCTGACTACCGCTACCAAATTTCTGGCATTGGAACCTGGTAAACAATGGCTGCAACGATCCCAGACGAACTGTAATTCGACCAACGTAATATACCTGATAAACTGCCTGTGCGGTCTCAGGTATGTGGGTATGACCTCACGGAAGACAAAACAGAGAATTTGTGAGCACCGTAGCAACATCAGGTGCCGCAAAAACACCACCAAACTGACGGAAAATTTTTGGAACTGAACCACACTCCTAATGATCTAAGGTGGACAATCATTGAGCACCCCCAACTTAGCCCTGGGGCACAACATGTGCTCTTTGAGAAAGAGCAACAATGGATTTATCGGTTATCCACTCATCACACCGGGCTAAATGAGAACATACTTTGGGGCTCAGTGATGAGACGCTAATTTATTGAATAATACATAGTCTCTGAACAGTGCATTAGGTGGACCTTTGGGCATATTTCCACATCATGATCTGCCCAACTATTTGGTACTTTGGGCAGCGAACTATGTCTCGTTATATGTCCACACCACAACCCACTCGGAATTTATACATTGGGACTCCCACCAGTGTCTATTGCACTTGACCTAAATATAGTAAATACTAAGTGCATTATCTGGTTCGCACATTAGTCATACACCAGGTAACATAAAAGTTATTGAACATACTAATACGCTCTTTACGCTACCCTTCACAGTGTTTGTTTGTCCGTCAGGTCTTAAGTCCACCCACTTGCATTTCCAATTTGGGATTCCCATCAGAATCTATTGCAATTGACCTGAACACTGTACATATGGAGTGATCTATCTGTTCTGGACATTGTTCATTTAGCGGGTCTCTTTAAAATTATTGACAGACCCGTTCCAATTTATATGCTTTTTGCGCTACCTCACAAATTTTATCTGACCATCAGACCTTAATAAAGTTATTTCTGAGCCACAGCATTATATAAACGCATTCTAGTGTTTGGTAGCTTTCCCCATGACACGTCACGTTCTCACGCTTATGCGTAGTAACCACGTGACCCGCGGCCGGCACTAGCACATTCGGCGTCTGCGCGGCAACATTCGGGCCGCGGACGACCGTAATGCAGGTCAAGTGAGGGACCTCTCCATAATACTAGTAAGTGGATGTACGTTTGTGAGTGGTTTTCTGTCCTGTCACTTGAGTTGACGGTGTTCCACCGGATTAACGAAGTCTCTGCAATTTTTCTTGGGAAAAAAAACCTCTGCCGCGGAACCCATGACGTGAAGCCTTCTTAGTCTTAACGTAAGCCTATGTTTTTCCGAGTTTTTCCATGCTTCGGTACACACTTTCCTAAAGTGTGTAATTATAAGGCAACGCTACTCAGCTATGCCTTTTTAATAGAGGGATTATCACAAACTAGCACAGACTCCTAGAGTGGAGCACAAGTATAGTTTCTGCTCTCGCTAATGTTTAGCCTTCACTCGTGTAGAAACAGATTACACTTACAGAGTTCACGGTGTTGGCTTACAATGAACCTCTGGCATGACCAGGTGACAGAGGTTTTTTCACTAGTGTCTGAAAAGTATGAGCAATGGTGAGGGCATATACTGATCCACGACACGGGGTCATTGAAGGAAACACACCTCACTAACAATAAGAGAATATGTATAGCGATGGATGCTTTGTCTCTTGTTTTTCTTTCAGAATAGGGCCCTTGGAAATCCCAGTAGCTCTCGCTGGTAAAACCGTGAGTTTTACTGCACACACTTACTTCTCAGGTTAGGGTATGCCTTAGCGTGCGTATACCGCAGGGGAGTTCTTGGTCCTGAAGAAAGCTTAGCTAAATTAGCAATTATAAGCAGAAACATGTCGACCACCCATTCACTTTAAATTGGATATAGTTGGCTCACTTTAAAAGCCAGCACATGTCCAGTTCACCTGATTTTAATTATTGTAGGCTTCCCTGTTATTAAAATTAATTTTGGGTTAAGTCTGCCATCTTTTAAATTTGCACCACCCTTTGCACTGATACACTGTCCAACAAAATCCTGCTCCATTGTAGTTCAGGTGTCGTAGCACACCTGGGAGGCACTCGGTCTCTCTGGTGGGAACCCGATGATGAAGCATGTCATCAACTAGGTTGGTGAGTGAGGGTTCTTTTAGAAAACAGAGGTTTTTCCCTACGCACTTGCCCCACCCTTGGTTGTTCGTTAACCTTAAGAAATAGTTGTCACTCTTTTGTTGATTGATAGTATTTTCCAGGGGAAGACGTGTGATTGTCTCTCCCTTTCTCTTTTGTTGTTTACCTATTATGGCCCAAACCAGGATGACCCTTCCTCTCTGAAAACCATCATTTCAAATCTTTTGGAATTTCCAGACCCAGTTATCATTGCTGGGGACTTTAACATAGTCTTTCTCCCCAAGTTGGACAAGTTCCCCAGTAGTAGAGCTAATGTGTTGTCCAGGTCTCGGACGTACCTTCAAACAATGATGGTGCAGACCAGACTTTGTGACATCTGGAGGGACAGGTCGGGTTCCCAGCCAGGAGTCTCTTTCTATAACAGCAAGTATGGCCCTAAGTCTAGGATTGACTACATTCTGGTCAGCCACAACCTCATGGGTAAAGTCAAGAACATTGGTTATTTGACTCCCAATTTGTCAGATCATGCAGGTGGTGGATGGCTTTAGTCTTGACAGGAAAAGCACAATGGAGGGTTTGGACATTTGATAGTTCTTTATTTCTCGATGAATCCGAGATTAAGTATTGGTTTCAGGAAACAGAGTGTTTTCTGAATATGAATCTCGGTTCGGCTGAGACTTCGGTGGTGTGGGATGCATTGAAGGCTTTCTTGAGAGGTATGGTCACGAGCAGGGTGTGTTATAAAAACAGACATTACCGGGAGGAGGTGGCTCATATGGAGACTGAGATGAAGGCAGTAGAGAGGAGTTTGAATATAGAGACTGTCCCTGAGAAGCGTCAAGAATACCTTGCTAAACTGGGTAGTCTAAAGGACCAGTTGGATACTATTATCCTGGCGAGGATTACAAGAAGGTGGGAGGCCAGTAAGCTTCCTCACTTTGAGTACGGAGAGGGGGCCGGCAAGCTTTTGGCGTGGAAAGTCAAGTCTTATAGGACGCGAAATTTGATAAATCAAATCAACAGTGAGGATAGGACTACTGCGTTATCCAGAGAAGAAGAGATCGGGAATGCTTTTTTTGCTTTTTTTCAGGAGTTATAGGAAGAGGACAGTCCAGTGGATAAAATCACAGCCATGGAGTGGCAATGAAGGAGCAAGCTGACCTCCCTAAATTCCTCTCAGCAAGAAGATCTGGAGCTAGACATATCCCAGCAAGAGGTTAAGAAGGCTATATTTGCCTGTAAGGGAGGGAAGGTTGCAGGGCCTGATGGGCTCCCAGCTGAACTGTATAGACCTTTGGGGGAGGCAATAATCGCGAGACCTTGACAGTACTCTTTAATGAGATACTATCTGGTGCTAGGCTCCCGGATTCATGGGGAAAAGCCGCTATTTCATTGATCTTGAAAGCAGGGAAAAAAAGCAGGCGAACTGTGGACCCATCTCGCTGCTGAATGCAGATTACACATTTTTTGCAAGGATCCTGGCAGACAGGCTGGGAGCAGTGGCGGGAGATATGCTTCATCCCGATCAAAAGGGTTTTGAGAGAGGCAGGAATCTAGCTGACCTCACCTACGATTTTGTTGGTGCAATATACTTGGCTACCAGTTTTCCGCTTCCCTTCGCAGCAATTACATTAGACGCTACCAAGGTCTTTAATAGGGTCAACTGGGAATACCTATTGGCAGTTATGGAAAAATTCAACTTTGGGGAAAAATTCTGCTGAGCTTTTATCTTGAGATCCTTCGGCGAGACTCTTGGTAAATGGCAAATTGACTAACCCTTTTAAGATCTCCAGGGGTACAAGACAGGGCTGCCCCCTCTCCCCGCTCCTCCTTGATCTATATATTTAGCCCTTTCCTCAGCGTTTAAGAGAGGAGCCTGGTATTCAAGTTTGGGGCTTGGTCGAGAAAGGTAGCTCAGTAAGCCGATGATATCCTGATTCTTTCTTCTGATTTAGCGAGGTCTTTTCCTCAGGTCATCAGGTTGGCACAGGACTTTGGGCAGATATCTGGTTACGAGGTTAAGATTGAAAAAATTGAGAATATGTGTTGGGACCTATCGGAGTGCCGGTACCAGACCAATTGTGACATAAGGTTCTTGGGGATCAGGATTGTTCAGGACATAGATAAGATCTCAGCGAGTAAATTGGCAAATGTTTCTAGGGAATGCCAGAAATTAATGAAATCATGGGCCTGTCTCCCATTGACCATTCTGGGGAGGACCAACCTGATTAAGATGGCTATATTACCAAAAATCACCCTTTTTTTCCAACACTATTCCTTTGCATTTTGAAAAATCGGCAATAGATAAGCTTCAGCAAACAATCAATTAATTTATTTGGGCTTATAGGAGCACGAGGATAGCCTGGAAGAAGCTGAGGCGTAGGCAGGAGAAGGGGGGTCTCGCACTCCCCGACTTGAAGTATTGCGCATGGGCTTTACAGGTGTCGCACACGAGAATGCTGCTGAAAACTCCAGACAGACCATACAGGGGTGGGGGCCATGTTCTCCACCATGCTAAATGGTGTGGGTCTGTCGCAGGAGGGATTCCTTTTTAAATATGGAGAACAGAAGTTCTTTAAAAAGATCAGGTGAAAGTTCTGCTGGGGATGGCTCCAGGGCTCGAGTCAGGGTACCACGCGGGTGGACAGCGTCTTTTTTTAGGACTTGTGCCCTGGATGGCTCGAGTATGGGCTAGAATCAAACAGTGTACTGGTCTTAACTACTTTTCAAGTCGGGTCCCCCTGTGGGATTCCCCAGGGGTCCAAGTTTGCCTGAAAGACAAAATAGTTACACCACTTAGAACTGCAGAATTAAAGGTGTTTTGGGGGATCTGGCGCCTGATGGCTCACTTACATCATGGTTGTCACTCCACTCCACAATAGGTTGGAAGAGGGCATGTCCAGGTTCAAATATTTACAGCTGCAGAGTTGGGCCCATAGGCATAGGAAATACCCTTGAGGAGCAGCTAGTGGTAAGACCGGCGGGAAAAAGAGAAGTTTCTTTCTTTTATTGGTCCATAGAGGAAGGCATAGATGGAGATTGTAATTTAGCTTAAGAACTGTGGGGGGGTCCTCCATGCCAGATGAACAGTGGGAAGGCCTGTGGCAAACTTCTTGTAACACCCTGATTGGTGCTGTAAAGCCAGCTTGGCTCAGGAGGAACCACTTGTTCGCTATCCACAGGGCGTATTTATCTCCGTTAAGACCAAAATATTGAAGGGACCCCCAGTCAGCTGTAAGAAATAGGATTTAGAAAGTGCCTCTGATGTCCACATGTTTAAAGAATGTCCAGGGTTAATAGGAAAAAGTAGGGGCAACTATTGCTGATATTTTGGGATTTTCAGTCCAAATCACTCTGGCCCTGATCATTTTTGGCATTTCTAGCGAGGTAACATGCCCTGTTAGGGGGTTCCTTTTCTATGCAATCTTGCTGGCTAGGAGGGAAATCTGCAACAAATGGGTAGAAGTCACACCCCCTACACATTCAGAGTGGCTGTCCTCTTTATTCAAAATATCTAGGACAGATTTGGTTAGATTGCTGAATAGTAAGAAGAAAGCACTAAGCGATTGTTTATTAAGCTGGTCTAAACTTTAGTTTTTGGGGACTATAATTTAGGGGTTTGAGTTGTCACGTTTAAAATAATTTGGATCCTATGATTAGGCCTCTTTGAAACTCGGACTGTGTTGCTGCCCCCCCTTCCCGTTCCATCTCTTAGCAGGCCAACATTAACAGTCATCGGCTACATCTAAACCGGAGGAGGGTGTGACCACCCCTTTCCAACATGGGGACAGTGACATTTTTAGGACTGCTGTATGCCGGTAGGCGGGGGGTATTATCCTGATCCCCTTTGGAGAGCCTACGCCTCTTTAAAACCGAGTAACGGTAATGAAGCCCTATTTTGTCAACTGGGGTCTGAGGCGAATGAGGATTAAAAAAGAAGAAAAAAATATTACGGAAAATCGAGACAATATTTTTATCGCTTATCTATACATACTGCAAACAGCAAATAAAAATAGAAAGCACTTTTAAATGTATTCTAGAGCTACATTAACGATTCCTGGTTAATAACTAAAGGAAGCAAAGGCAGAAAAGTGATGTTACAAATAATTCTTTACAATTTTGTTTAAAATCCTATTGAGTATTATATCCGGGCCTTTCAGACTCTGAAAAAACAACTGGGCAGTATTATTTTCGGGGAATCCGGCGAGAGCACTAAAGATACAGTAGGGTCATAGTGGTCTGTACTCAAGCATGCATGGTGGGGGAGGAAAGGCACCAGAAGCTAGTGATGCGCTGTCTTCCATTGCCACAGGCCTGGAAGTGAGATGAGGAGGGGCAGTGGTGAAATAAAAGCAGAGCAACTTGAGCTGGCTTGAAGAACACTGGCCTTGTGCACCTGCAGAGCCCAGCGTCTGCCACGCGTCTAGTTATCAAAGAAGCGTTTCTGTCATTGTGTGCGAGACGGACATGGCGGCAGCATGAATGAGGATATCAGGTGATAGCAGGCATATTCAGTTTGTTGCAGACAAGACTTTGGTTCCCTTTATTATCTTGGGCAAGTTCTTGACAGCTACAGTTTTGACTACAATGCTTAAAGTAGGGTATCAGGACCTGGCCCCTTGGACAGTCACATTAACAGTTGTGGAGCCTGTTCTTAGAAAGCAGACCTCAAATCTCAACAACTAGAGAAAGCCTTTCTTACAGCCTTGACAGACACCCAATAATGAGGCAAGTACCTTGGCTTTGTTCCCGCAAATGTAAATATTGAATGACAACCAACGTTGCATATCGGTGCCTATTTAGTGCTTACTGGTTGCAAACAATCTACCAGTTTCTCTCACTAAAGTAACTTGTGTGTGGTCAGTATTGTCATGCTCACTCTCTGGGTCCAATTTATATAACAATGTCTCGTGAGTAAATGTTCCTTTCTGCAGCAAAGACCCGAGTCCAGGACAATGTAAGGACAGAACTTTACCAGAGTGTTTAGTTCAAAATGATTACTTCTTAAATTTGGAACATAATTCTAGGAAAACGAATACCAACCACTGTCTACTTATTAGGATAGTGAGACAACTGAATTTGCAGGTCTCTTGCTTTCTCAAGAAGAAAGAACAGTCCTTCAAACCATCAAAAACCAACCAAGTTGAACCAGAGCTGAAGAAGTAAATGGAATACCTACCCAGATGTCAAATTTGCCAGGAAAGAAGCGTTCGGGAATGCGGGCAGCATACAAGCCAGCACCGGTGATGTACATGAAGCCCATCAAGTAGAACCATCCCATCTGTCCGACGGTCGTGGCCTTCACAAACCCTTCTGCAATGGTGAAGTGCATGGTGGGAACAATGCCACTAAGTCCAAGTCCGAGAAACACTCCTGGAGACAAGTGAAAAGGAAGCAAGTTAAGAAAACTACATTACCCTCTTGAGAAGGGCGTTAGTTGGCTGGTCGATTTGAATTAGACATGAGCTGAAGGGAAATTTCAGACCACTCCAAAAGCGCTTATAAAATCAAATGACTTTATCTCCACTCAGGCGCTCCTTATTCAGTGAGCAGCCAGCCTCTATGCTAAGCTGTCCTGTCAAAGGGATTCAACCATCCCCCCACATCATATATAAACCACCTCTATAAACGTATTTGGATTACCTCTTTCACTCTCTAATACCATACGCATCATAATTCAATTCAAAGAATGTGCCACACCTACCAAGCTGTACTCATTCTCCATTCATGACTTGACTTCCAAGAGGCAGCAGCCATCATATTAGGTACACAGTCAAACTTACTAAACTTTCCCAGTGTTTAAGGGGTTGTGCTTCTTACTGAACGTTCTTACTGAACGTGCCTAGACACAGACTTACACAAATGAATGCGGACTTGTGTACACCCTTCATTTGTAGTGTGCTGTGGCATTTGAATAGCGCAAACTTAGCCAAAAGACCGCTTTAGAGGAGCAGACGTCCAATTAATGGGAGACTGGAGGAGGAGCTCAGAGAAGAAAACAAGTTACTTACCTGTAACTTTAGTTCTCCAGTATTGGAATCTTTCATAGATTCACATGCCTGAATCATTCCCCGTCGTCGAGACAGGAGTCTCCGGTATATAAAAAAGCAGTGCTTAGTAGTATAGCAAACTGAAAAGAGGCCTAGGCCCATTTCCCTTTTGCAACCCATAGCCTTTGTTATGTAAAAATGGCCCAAACTTTTCCCTGAACCAATCAGAGCTCCTCACCCTCTAGAACACTCCTGAGAGAACCTTCTGCCCCTCAGATTTTTTGCGTACTTGTGTGTATAACACATGTCTTGTGCTAAATCCGAGGTGAGCCTCTGAGGGGAGGAGGGTGGGTGCATGTGAATCTATGAAAGATTCCAATACTGGAGAACTAAAGTTACAGGTAAGTAACTTGTTTTCTTACTCCAGTATTGGAACTTTCATAGATTCACATGCCTGAATCAGAATAGCGAGCAGTGAAAAAACAAAGTACATTTTCCTGATACATTACATAATCATGCAATACCATTAGAAAATGAAGCATAATCTCATATACATATATACATACTTATATAAAATGTGACTTTGTAAACAAGAGAACTTATGGATGGAGGGATGCAAGAAAGGCTCACCGTTACTGGATGATGTTCCGCAGTACCGCCTCTCCCACCGCTGCATCCAATTCTGCGGCTCCCTCCAAGCAGTAGTGCCTGGTGAAGGTGTGCGTAAATGCCCAGGTTGCTGCTCTGCAGATATCCTGGATTGGCACTCCTCCAAACAGAGCAGTGGATGTGGCCACCGCCCTCGTGGAATGGGCACGGACTCGTACATTCAAAGGCTTTCCAGCAGCTTGATGACAGTAGACAATCGCACTGGAAATCCATCTGGCAATTCTCCTCTTTGACAGCGGGAAACCTTTCCTAGGTGCGCTGAAGGCGACGAATAACTGGGAAGACTTGCGAAACGCCTTAGTTTCTTTCAAGTAAAATTTCATACATCTCTGAACGTCCAGCGAGTGTAATACTCTTTCTGCCGCTGTTGATGGATGAGGAAAGAAACGCTTCAGCACCAATGGTTCGTTCAAATGAAAATCAGTTGGCACCTTCGGAATGAACTTCGGGTTTGTCCTGAGAATCATCTTATCCTCTTGAAATTGCAAGAAAGGCTCCTGAATCGTGAGCGCTTGTAGTTCACCTACTCTTCTCGCTGAAGTCAATGCAATGAGAAGAGCCACTTTCCAGGACAAGAACTTCAGGTCTGCCCTGTGTATCGGTTCAAATGGTGGCTTCATCAATTGAGAGAGTACAATATTCAGATTCCATAAAGGTGGTGGAGGCTTTACTGGTGGAAAGACTCTGAATATCCCTTTCATGAATTGTTTGATAATCCTTGAGGACCATAAAGATGGGCCTGACGATGATCTCCTGTATCGGGATAACGCAGCCAAATGCACCTTGATGGAGGCGTTTGCTAATCCTGACTTTGCTAACAAGACCCCATAATATTTGGGAAAAAAGAATTAAAGTTTCAAGGGGTCAATATGTCCCGTAGTTATGATCGGGGCTACCTTGCTCAAAAGTTCTCGGTAGCACACATGAAAGTGGCTTGGGAGAGCAGCCAACACATCCCCTACGGGGATCGGCTACCCAGCCATAACCTGAGGCGAGAAGTCTTAAAAATGCGAATTGGTATAAACCTAGGTTATGCGAATAACGAGGTTCGAAACCTAATGATAGGATGTAATGGGAAATGCACTTGCACTTTAGGAACCACCTGTGATATTTTACATATTTTATTAGATTGCACGAGATATTTAGATCTTCGAAAGGAGTTTTTATGTCCGATTTAAAAAAAATATAAGATTACACACAGAATGCAAGCTGCAACTCTTCTGGTGGAAATGGAGAATTTAGATATAGCCTGTGCGTTGGGGAAATATATGAATAAAGTTAAGTTGTTCGTCAAATGCGCAGAAGAACATGTATAGTGCAGCCCTTACCTCCGAATAAAGGTAGAGATACTAAGCTATAACAGTAGTAAAAACTGCATTCTGAAGAAGTTATGCATAGGTAAGATTTTAGCGTTTTTAACAAATAAATTTTATAATACTCCGTTTTAAAAGGAACAAGAGAAGTTAAACTACACGTATCTTGAGGTGTAATTGTGGTTTTAATATTGTCATGTTATGCTGCTGTTTTTTCTCTTTGCTGAATATTGTCATGTTATGCTGTTGTTCTTTCTCTCTTCACGGAATGTGGAAAATGTACTTTTAAGGTTTTAACAAACCAAATAAAGTTTTGTTTGACTGACTGAGCTAACAGCAGAATGTAAGGTATAATTTGATGAGGTGCAGCAGTAAGAGGGTTAACATCATGTCTCTTACACCACAGACAAAACCTTTTCCATTTCATTCTGTAGGTTTTGTTGGTACTCTCCGCTCTGGCCTTGGACAGGATCACCCGACATTCATGTGAGATGTTCAGATGGCTAAACTCACAGTGTTCAGGCGAAAGGCTGCTAATCGCAAGGATTTCGGGTCCCGATGGCGCACCTGCCCCTTGGACATTGTCAGAAGCGATGGAATCAGGCGCAACCGAATTGGACGGTCCTCCGACAGTAGCAGCAGTTCCGTGAACCAGTGTTGTCTGGGCCACCACGGGGCTACTAGGATCAGCCTGCACGGCTCTTTCTTGATCTTCACCAGTACGCGGGGGAGAAGAGGAATTGGAGGAAACCGTAGGCAAAGATCCCAGACCATGCCATGGAAAACGCATTCCCCCAAGATCCCCTCTGGGGAAGCCAGCTTGCGAAGTACTGGCATTTTCTGTTTTCCCTTGTGGCGAAGAGGTCCACCATCGGTGTTCCCCATCTCCGAAAGACGCTGTCCAGGATCTCCTGGTCTAGCTCACATTCGTGGCAGGACAATTTTAGCCTGCTGAGAGTATCCGCTTTGACGTTCTGATCTCCCGGGAGGTGTTCTGCTGTCAATGATATTCCCTGCTGAATAGCCCATTCCCATATCTCCTGGGCTTCCTGAGACAGGGAGAGAGATCTTGTTCCCCCTTGCTTGTTCACATAATGCATCGCCGTGGTGTTGTCTGTTCTTACCAACACCGGCGCACCTTTTATCCTTGGCAGAAAGGCCAGTAATGCCAAGCGGATCGCCCTGAGCTCCATATATGCAATTGCTGCTCCTCTGCCTTCCAACGGCCGCTGACATGAAGGTCCTGAAGGAAAGCTCCCCATCCTTCGAACGACGCATCCGTCGTTACCACGAGCGGAGCTGCTCTTGCTAGAAACGTCAGCCCTTGAGACACATTTGCATTTTCCGTCCACCACTTTGCTGCCTGCAGCATCACTGGTGTCACCTTTATTGTATCGTCGAAGGATCCCTCCGCCTGACGCCATTGGAGATCGATCTGTTCTTGCCATGGTCTCATCCTTAGCCTGCAGCAAGGTACCAGTGCAATACAAGAGGACATTGTGCCCAGCAAGGATTTGTACCTGCGGACTGAAAGAGACTTTCTTTTTCCCAAGTCTTGGAAGAGGGACACAATCCTCAGTTGTCTTTCCTCGGAGGGAAATGCTTTGTTGCATTCCGTGTCCAATATTGCCCCCAGAAATGTGATCACTCTTGCTGGGTGGAGGTTTGACTTTCCCTCGTTTAGAGCCAATCCTAAATCGGCGAATAAGTCTATGCAAGCTTGCGTCGACGATCTGGCCTGTGTTTTTGATGGTGCTTTGACTAACCAGTCGTCGAGGTAAGGAAATATTTGATGTCTTTGCTTCTTCAACACAGCCGCCACTGGAGCTAGGCATTTCGTGAAAACTCTTGGCGCTGACTTCAAGCCGAATGGCAGTACCCTGAATTGGTCTTCCGACTACCCAGAACCGAAGGTACTGCCTGTGTGCAGGATGTATCGGCACGTGGAAATACGCGCCTTGTAGGTCCAATGTGGTCATATGATCTCCTGGGTTTAATAACGGAAGGATGTCCTGTAGGGATACCATCCTGAAAGATTGCTTCTTGAGATAGGTGTTTAAGGATCTGAGATCCAGAATGGGACGCCACTGGAGCTTGTTTTTCTTGATAAGAAAAAACCAGGAGTAAAACCCCTTGTTTTCCTGGGATTTCGGTACCGGTTCTATTGCTCCCTGTCGGAGCATTGTCCGAATCTCCTGCCGGAGTTGATGCAGATGATTGGCTCTCTGGTGCATCGGTGGCGTACAAGGGGGCGTCTGAAGAAAATCTAGGGTGTGACCGAATTGAACTATTTTGAGGACCCATTGGTCCGTTGTTATTTTCCGCCAATTGTGAAGATAGTGAGCAATCTTTCCACCCAGGGGAGCATCTGACAGAGCCGGAAGATGGAGGTTGTCATTGCCGACGGGTGTTGTCCTTTCCTCGGCCACCACGTCCTCTTGGAGTTGATTTTGTGTATCCTCCTGACTGACGCTGGTTATATTGCTGACGGTACGGCTGCGATGAGGACTGATAAGAAGACTAATATCTCCCTTGTTGGTATCCTCCTCTATACGAGGATTGTCCTCTGCCCCTGGAGCCACGAAAAGGGGTTTTCCTGTACTGCAGTGTTCCAAGAGCCTTTGCCGTATCAGTATCCTTCTTGATACTTTCCAGCGTATCATCTATATGTTTTCCAAATAATTCTTCTCCATTGAAAGGGAGGTCTAAAATTTAGTTTTGCACCTCCGGCCTAAATGCTGTTGCCCGTAGCCAACCTTGCCTGTGCAGGGCCGCAGCTCCTCTCAAGGATCTAAATGCCGTGGTCGCTATATCCATAGCGCAGTCTATGACTTCAGCCGAAGTCCTCTCTCCTTCCATGAGAATTTTCTTCGCCTCCTGCTTCTCTGGATCTGGCACCAGGTTAACGTACGGAGACAGGTCACACCACATCTGCCTGTCATACCTTCCCAATATAGCGAGGTCATTAGCGGCTCTCACAAGCAGAGCAGACATTAATGAAAAACGTTTCCCTGCGTTATCCAACCTTCTACCCTCTTTGTCTGGAGGTGTTGCAATCGGAGCAGATGGGTTCCTGGATTTCTGTTGTGCCGCCTGCGTGATCACAGAATCCGGTTTGGGATGACCCAAAAGGCAAGATGGAGCATCGACCGGTGCTTTATACTTTTTATCCAGTCTGGCCAAAACCGGTGTTACCGTCGCTGGCGTCTCCATGACCTTCAATCCTTCCTTCCAGATATGAGACACTATAGGCAGAGATCGTACAGATCTCCTATACGAGTCTTTAAAGTCATATAGAAAACACTCGGTTTTCTCCTCTGTCATGGTCAGTGCAAACCTCTTAGTGGCTCTCTCCATCAAATTATGAAATCCACCAATGTCCTCCGGTGGCGAGTCCACTGGTCTCTGCGGAGGAGTTGAAGGTGATTGGGCGACATAGTCATGCCATTCCGACGAGATTCCCATCGCCGTCGTCGACCAAGTCATTGTCGTCGACGCCACCGTCGACGTTGTAGTGACCGTCGACGCTGTCCTCGTCGTCGTCCTCATCGATGCTGCCGTCGTCGACGCCGTCGTTGACACGGTTGTCGCCGCCTTCGTCGACGGTGAAATCGTCGACGGTGTTTTCTCACCAGCCTTATCCTTTTTCGTCGACGACGGAGGTGTTTTCGTCGTCGTCGATGGTCCCTTTTTAGTCGACGGTCCCGACGGAGTTGATTTCTCCTCCGAAGGCACAGAAGAAGATCGTTTGATGGTAATCTTGATCTTCTGAGGTGACTGTGGTGGGTCTGAGGTGGATTTTGCTCCTTTCACCTCACCAGCAGATCCCTTCTTCCCCTTAGATGAGACTGAAGGGGATTTTGAGGGACTGCGCCCTGAAGACCCTGGAGTGGTCTTTTTTGGGGCCTTCTCAGGTCTTTCCCCTGAGGAATGTGTCTGAGGAGATCTACTTCTCTTCTGAGATCTCTTAGATGCCACAGATTCCTCCTCACTCTCACTTGAGAGAATTTCCTTCCTGGCTTTGACTTTCTGAAGCCAGATCAGTAGCCTTCCCTCACGATCTCTCAAGGTCTTATTTGAAAAGGTACGACATACCTTACAATCTGCTGCCTTATGGCCTGGATAGAGACATTAGATGCAGTCCTTGTGAGGGTCATCTGTAAACAGCCTCTTCTTTGAGTAGGTTGAACAAGCTCTAAAATCCTTTTTTCTCTTTCTCAGACATGGTTGATGTAGAAACCTCAAATCCAAGTCAAAATACTGTAGAAGTAAAGAGTTTGAGCAGAGCTCAAAGGAGACTCCCTAGCACAACGTGCGGTAGAAAAATCTGAGGGGCAGAAGGTTCTCTCAGGAGTGTTCTAGAGGGTGAGGAGCTCTGATTGGTTCAGAGAAAAATTTGGGCCTTTTTTTACATAACAAAGGCTATGGGTTGCAAAAGGGAAATGGGCCTAGGCCTCTTTTCAGTTTGCTATACTACTAAGCACTGCTTTTTTATATACCGGAGACTCCCGTCTCGACGACGGGGAATGATTCAGGCATGTGAATCTATGAAAGTTCCAATACTGGAGTAACTGCATGTACGTAGTTATTAATGTATGTGGTTACTGTACCGTGTAATAAACTGTAAAATGTGTACCAGAAATATTGCATTGTATAAATAATTACTTTGATTCAAACACTGACATGCTCATATAGCAATCTCATGTTTGTGTGTGGCCAGTTTGAATTATTTTTTCTTGCAGTTGCACTTCCTTTTTATAAATGTAGTTCAGAAAAATCCTGGTCTGTCTCTTAATGTTCTCAACAAAGCTGTATAACCAAAAGGGTTGATAAATGTAACTGCGGCAGTACACGCGATCTACTCTGATCTCATTTGTCAGTATCCAAAATACCCCAAGCACAAAATCCCAGGTGTATCCCGCTCACTATGAATAGCTGGCGTCTGTTCCTAACAGCTCCTGTTGCCTCCAGCAACTATATATAATACACAAACCTACAAGCAAACAAACAGGATGTACAAATGATCTTTTAAAATATGTTATCAAGGCAACTGGGGATCCACCACTCGGTCCAATGTTAAGTTAGACCTCTGTACAAAAAGAAACACTGTCAAAATGAGAGGCTTCAGACAGGACAGACCAATACGTCGCAGGATTACGTACACAGCACAGACACTTTAAATATTTGCACAATGCAGTCATACATTTTCAGGTTTACATTTTTCAGTGCCTGGTATTTTTCTTATTGTCAATTTTGTCCACTTCCTGCCAAGATAGAATCTCAGGGGGTAATTTACCCGGGCGATGGTCCGTCTTATTTCTCTCCTGTCCTGAGAAAGATAGACAGAGGCAGGTTTCCTTTCAGGGTAGAAAGAAGAATCTATAGTACAGGGAATCCTTGTATGCATTTGTCTACATAAGCCTTTCTCTATCTGAGAACCTTAAAACACATGTGGAAATTGTACCTCTGCCTGATCACGGTTGGTTGTTTTCTTGAACTAATCTCCACATTCAACCCCAACCCAATCATAGCAGCACAGGAGGTATGCCACTGAAGGGACCCCAAGGTGCAAACCGACCTGATCTAGTTTAACACGGTTTCACTTCTGTTTATGTCAACATATGATGATAATGTCAGGTATTTTAACAGCCTGGGTATATCTCAAATCCTTACCGATCCATTCATCATTACAATAAAAATAAAAACAGCATGCCATAAGCTTCTTCAAATTACCTTTATATATGTCCTAAATACCACTCTGATTCATCATCATACACTTAGAATAGTCTATATTGCTTAATTTTTTCTTCAATTGCAAAATATCACCTGCCAGCTTTTTTCTGGCTACAAATCCACCATTAAGCTGATGAAAGGTTCAGGGTCTCTTGAGATGCCTCCATTGTCTATCTGTTCTGTTGGTAGCAGGATTATTTTTAGGGCAATGACTATCGGTCTATAGGGCCATCTATTCCAAAAATCTAGAATTCATACCAAAGAAATTCACTTAGTACAGAACTACTAGACATTCTGGGGAAAACTTCTTATTCAATTCTAGAATCGTGTACCACAATCTTTGGAGGCTTTTTCAACGGCATCCATGCACCTTTTGTCGATCCATAGTTGTTCCTTTTTAGAAAACCTTTAATTTATTTTTATTTAAACAATAATGTCCACCAACCATACTTGGTACTTAAATGCAGCTACCACCAAGAAACCTTTAGATAAACATTGTGCTTTACAACTACCCTAATCATAATAGCAACTGTGTCTAGGAATAAGTACATTACCCCCAGGCATTGCCAAATAGTAAAGACTTCTCAAATATCTGAATAAATGAAAAAAACATTTTGGGACCCAGCCTATAGTCTTTACATTATTTTACAGAGGGTTGACTCTAGAGATATGTACAATTAGCCTACATTTGTTAGTGGACAGAAAGCCAGACATGGAAATCAAGTGGCAAATTCTTGCTCTTGGGTCATACAGGTTGTAACTTTTCACACTGAAATCTTTTATGAATAACTTGGTATTTTCATACATTTGGAGGTTGGAGAATTCATACTCTCTTGGACTTTGGTGAAGAAACCATGGAAATGGTAATCAGTGTATTACTTATACGGAAACATAAATATCTACCTATGTGGAGTACCCGAAGCAAGCTCAAAGGACACAGAAGGCTTGTATCTTCTGAACAGTAATCTACGAGACTATCTTTTCATGAAAGATCTACCCATGAGAGGGCACTGCTAGGAAAGCCCTCCAAAGTAACATTCCTTCCATAGATCTGCTCAACTATGGTTCTGTAAATGAAAAATATATTTAAATTTACCTGCTCTTGTAGGTCTGTGCTTGGGTGTTGAAAATCGATCCCACTGAGAAACGACAATTGCAGTGATGCCAAGGACACAGACTATAGAGAGGTAGATGAGTCGTGGCTGAGGGGAGCAGTAAAAAGAATAATACAACCAGGGAACAAAACTGCCCATGATAAGCAGTGCTATCCCAGAATAATCCAGCCTGGAGGGGGAAGACAAACACACAAGTCACTTAAGAACAAGCTAACATCTCAGTCGATAAAATGACAAAGGAAGTAAACATCACAAAAGGTGAACATCTGGTACTGTTTCCATTTGTTTTCCTTTTTACATTTTTGAGAATTGTCCTAGAAAATATTCTAAAATGTAGTTATCGCAGGCTTTGTTTTACATCAACATATTCCCAGTTTTTTATAATTAGTATATTATTGATAACATTGCTGAACTGTCTAAACAAAAAGGGGGGGGGGGACAGTGAGCTGCGAAGCACAATATATTGCCCTCCAAACCCTGCCTCCCAATCTAGAATAAGAATCAAACAAAATCTGAAAACATGCACACACTTTCGCTTTTTTGATCTGTACCAATTCATAGCTCTCCAGTTGTCCTTATCAGGCTTAAGAAAATTATCTATTTATGGCTTATTTCTTACATTCTAGTGAATGCAGTGTTTTAACCATAATAAAGAAGAACTGCTCTTTTTTTTGTAAATTCCTTTTATGCACTTTTCCACCTTGAAAAATATAACTGGTTGCATAAAAAAGGACAACCAACATATTACACTCTTTCATCAATCCTCCTAAGACCACCTGCCCAAATATCACAGCACTATGTTTCTCTGTCCTTTGTTGGACAAAATCAAAAGTGAAACATTTGAATTCTCATTTCGCCTGGTTTTATCTTGAAGCGGGGTCTCCGCACCCAGCACAAAGTCAATACTGAGCAACTTATAGTTGGTTCAAATTCAGTGCGCTTAATGTATGTGGGCACACCAATGCCTGTATAGAGTACTGGAGATGTTCCATCAGTGGTTTCCAGATACTCTCAAACCTTTGTTGCATGTCAGATCTCCATGGAAATTAGTGATTAAAGTATTTTGGACCAACGGAGAAGGTCCGGTGCTGGTGTCTTTTTCCAATTAGCAGCCAGGTCCTGTTTAATTACCATAAGCATATGGAAAGTGGCTGTCCAAGAAAGGCCCTCCCAGTGCGGAGCTCTAATGCCCAGAATTATCACTATTGGATCATTAGGAACCCCACTACTCTCTAAGGACTTACAATAGGTAGCGATTCTCGGAAATGACCACCAAATATGCATTATCATCCCTTTTGCACCACAACACCTCCAGCATCGATCATCACAAACGTACTTTTGAGCCCACTCTGTGTCCTATACCAGATGCACATCAGATTTTTATAGGGAAACAGCATTTAAGCATGTTTCCCTATAGTGATCACTTTGTACAATTTTGGGGCTATCAGTCCAAAGGCACTTAGTTTTTCCAGGGCATATCCCTTCCAACCATCCTCTCCCACTGATTCATATATGGCTAGGCATGATTATCTTGAGTAGGCACCTGTTTACTACCGATGGCCGAAATTAGCCCTTTCGTAGATGCGTAGTGGGTAAACTTTTTTTTTTCTGTAAGATCTGTTTCCCACTGCTTTATTTTGTGGGTTCAGGGCCAAATCTCGTAGTAGCGTCAGGGTTTCCTATATCTATCCTTTGACCACTATACAGTCTGAAGGCGATGTATACTCTGACCTTATATAACACTGCATGTATGATCTAATTCCAATTTTATCTAAGGCCTGACTGAGGCTGCCAGTTCCACTCATTCGAATGCCTTTTCGGCATTAAGTGCAAGAATTAGTAAGGCTATTGATCATCTACTGAATTTCTCAATGAGGATGAGTACCGTCCCAAATTGACAAAGGCTTGTCTGTTCCTAATGAACCCAGATAGGTCTGGGTCTACTAGGAAGGGCATAAACCCGTCTAACAAGTTGGCAAGGAACTTAACGTATATTTTAAAATCGGCATTAAGCAGTGATATGCTAAGTACTTCTCTAGTGATTTCCACGTTTCAAGAATTAGGGTTATGTGGGGTTAACCAATTGAGTTTATGACCCAGCCAGATTCCCGAAAGGAACAGCAGCATTTGATTAATTGCTGGCCTATTGGTGAGCAGAATTTCTTAAAGAAAATGTTCTTAAAGTCACTAGGGCCTAGTTAGGTGGAAGGCCGTTTATCACTGCTTCTAAATGTTAAGGTGTAATGTGTTCTTCCAATTTGGTTGTCATACATGGGGGCAATTTGGACAGACAGGCAGGTGTGAGGAAATCAGAGATCTTTTGAGTGTAGGTTTTGGGTGATATACAAGTTGCTGTAGAAAGCTTGGAAAGCATCTTGCTTTGTCTTTTCTTTAGTGGGCAACCCTCCGGTTTGAAGCTGAACATTTACTGTTCTGTAATTTTGTATGATATAGCCAGGATGCACAAACTTTGTCTGCCTGGTTAACCTTTTCATAGAATTTATATTTAAGCAGAAGAGCCCGCTCCAATCTTTGAGTAAGCAGCAAGTCTATTGGTCCTCCCAACTTAGTCATTTCCCTTTGTAATGTGAGCGAATTCTGTTCTATATAGTATGTTTCTTTAGCTTTAATTTGGCCTGTAGGACAGACTTAAAGGCATCCCAGTTTACATTGGTAAACATAGATTCCAGGGTGTTGTTGTCTTTAAGAAACTGTATCTGTGCATTTTCTTTAATGTACATAGAGGCGATCTTTCGCCAGCGGAGTGCGCTTATATGCCCTTTCCCTATTAAAGTCCCAGATGAGCGGTGTATGATGTGAGATTGTAATGAGTCCTGTGTTTATTTTAATTGTGTGGGTGACCACTGAACTTGTACTTCAGATAATGTCAATGCTAGAGTGTGATCAGTGTGCATGTGAGAAAAAGGAATACTCTAGTCTCCCTCCATACATCCAAAAGACCCATGGAAGACATTTATAATTTAGTAGCCCGGGACACAGCCCCAACAATGTATATTTTCCAGGGATGTATATCTACCTCTGGGTTGTGTACCAAGCTAAAATTCCCCACCCATATCACCTCTCCACATGCCTTATCTTTAACGTTATCTAGCACCTAGCTCAGATGCAGTTATTGCTGTATTTTAGGAGCGTAGGACCCAATTATTGGCACCTCCCAGTCATTAAATTTGCCCATGAAAATTACATATCTTCCTTCCTTTGTATCTAGAGCACCATATGCCTATGAAAGTCAACCATAACCCCGCATGTTTTCCCTATTTTTGGATGTGGCCTAAAATTGTGTAAGCTAGTCCCTATGTCTAATTACTGTAGTAGCGTTCAATGATAAGTATCTTGTATACATTACATATGGTTTATCTTCCATGATTGCTTCCCAGATTTTTTAGTGCTTTTTGGGGGCGGGGGGGAATTCAGCCCCCTCACATTTCTGGTTGATAACCAAACCATACCGGCCCAGTTGAAGTCAAAGGTCTTCTCAAAATCCAGTAGGAGAAGGGCGGTTCAGCCCCACAACAGCAATAGGCATTTCAGGGCCACATGTACCCTGCAAAGACAATGCCTAGTGCTCCTGTTGAAACTAAATCTACACTGGTCTGGGTGGATCAAGTTTTGAAGGATTGTGAGTAGACTATTAGCTGAAATTTTAGCATAGATTTTAAGCTCAGAGTTGATGAGTCATATAGGGCGGTAGGAGGCACATCTGTTCATAGGTCGGTCTGGCAACTCTACTATAGTAGCCATGTCTGGTTCAGGGAGAAGTGTGTTTTGTTGGCCACCTCCTAATAGAGGCTGAGGAGATGCAGGGCCCGTTGATTCTGTTGATGTCTGTAGTATTCCATAGAGGAACTCATCCGAACCTGGGGTCTTCCCAGAGTTCATGTCCTGGAGAGCCAGGGTAATTTCTTCAATTGTAAGGGGGCCATCCAGGTCTGCTCTATTGCACCCCGTGAGTTTCGGCATGGGAATGTCTGCCACGACCGGGTGGTTGCCTTCTGGGGCTGTTCTCAGGGGGCATATAATTCATGATAGGTATCCACAAATGTGTCTGTCATGGCCCAGCCTGTCTCCACCACAATTCCCTCCCCAGTCTAAATCAAGGGAACAATCTGAGTGGTCGTCTCGATACCAAACAAATAGAGGAGCTTACCAAATGTGTTCCTTACTCATAGAACCTTTGCCTATAGCTGCACACCCCTTGTGCTCAAGCTGAAGGATGGAGGATTCCAAGTCGGTCATTTGTTGCCGATTGGCTCGTTCCTTTCCCCTCAGGTAGAATCTCGCCAGTCCTCGCAGGGTGGCCGTGCCGGCCGTCCATAGTGTGCCCTGGGAAGCTATGGTGCCTTGATTTATTTAGTAATATAACCCCAGTCGGAAGAAAGGAGGCACGTGTCAGGAGAACCAACTTTTCCGTGTAGAAAGTAGTGTATGCAGGTTGTGCAGAGCGCACCTGTAATTTGCTGACCATCCTAGCCAACAGTTTTAACTGTCAAGAGTCTAAGAGGGTAGTTGTACAGAGGCTCCAACAGTGCACAACTCAAGAAGGTGAGAACCAGAATCAGATGCCACTGGGGCTTAAGGAATGTCCTGGGGGGATAAGGGGAGTGGGGCGTTCTGCAAGCCTTTAGGAAGCCTATACACAACAGGTGACTTAACTAAAGATTGGTCCGGTAACCACAATATGGCTGAAAGGTGATCTTTAACTGTGCCCCAAGCAGAGCCCTGCTGGGCTAAAGAGAGAGCAAATGGAAGAACCTGGGTTATAGGTGCAGAAAGGAGGTCAATGATGGGGGCATCCCACCATGCAACAATCTTATCCCAATGGCAGGTGTATACCGACTAGGTAGATGGACTCCTGTCTGCCAGAATAACATCACAGTCTTCGGGAGGAAGGTTGAAAGCAGTCACTGTTGCTGCTCAATTTCCACACATTAAGGTGATGGGTGCGCAGGGTGAGATTCAGAACCCTTCCTTGCTGCCAAGATCCTCTCAAAGAAGTCACAAGAATAAATTGGGCCCAGTCGTTCCTGATCTTGAGAACTCTGGGCAGGAGTGGTATTGGCAGAAAGGCAAACAGGATGGCGCTCCACTTGAGACTAAAAGTGTCTTCAAGCAAGAGTCAACTTGGAAACTCCAGTGCGCAAAACTGCTGACATTGGGTGTTCTGTGCAGTGGTGAACAGATCTAACTAAGGTTCTCCCCACTGCTGAAAGAGTCCTTGCACCACTTCCAGATGGAGATCCAATGTCTGATCCGCTAGGCATCTTCAGCTGAGTCCATCCACTCTGGCATTCAGGGAGCCTGCCAGGTTTTGAACCACGTGGGAAATGCTGTGGCGGCCCAGAAATGTCCTGAGACGCAAAGCCTCTTGACAAAGGGTTCACAACCCTGCTCTGTTTGTTGCAGTACCATGTAGCGGTTTTGTCCGTTAACACCTGCACCAGTCTTCCCTTGATCGAGGGATAAAAGGCTTTCAGTGCCACGTGTGTCGCCTGCAGCTTCAACAGGTTGATGTAGAGCCTGAACACCACCAGAGCTGTCTGATCTTCACCTCTCACAGATGGCCGCCCCACCCTAAAAAAGCCGCATATGTCACCACAGTTCGCTCTGGTTAGGGATGGGCGAGGGGTCTGCCACTGACTCAACTCGGTTCATCAGCCACCACTGCAGATCTTTCACAGTTCCCTCTGAGAACTGGACAATGTCCAAGAGATTCCCCTGATGCCCACTGGGACTTTCAGGTTCCACTGAAGAGCCTGCTTATGCCAACGCCCATGAGTCACAAGCAGTATACAGGAGGCACAACAACTTCATAGTGCTTCTCACCGAAATCCAAGATAGAATTTGTAACATCAATATCATAACCTGAATATTCTGGACATGTCGCTTGGGAGGATACGCTCGAAACTGCATGGTGTTCAGAACAGCTCTGATGAAAGAGAGCTTCAGAAAGGGAGTCAGGTGTGACTTTGACATGTTAATAGTATACCTCAGCGAGCGCAGAAGGTTCGCTGTATTCTGGATGTAGAGATCACTGCCTGGGGAGAGCTTGCCTTCAGCAGCCAGACATCAAGGTAGGGAAAGACTGGAACCCCCCCCCCCCAAGCTCTGCAGAAGAGATGCAACCAGCACCATCACTTTCGTGAACACCTGAGAGGTGCTGGTAAAGCTGAAAGGGAGCGAGGCAAACTGGAAGTGCTCTTGGCCCATTTCGTACCGCAGGTAACATATGTGGTCAGGCAAGATGGGGATGTGGAAATGTGTCCTGCAAATCTACGCTACCATCCAGTCTTCCAGGGCAGACATTACTTGCGCTAGCATCTTGAAATTCTCCTTTCACAAGAAAAATAAGAAGGCACAGGTCTAGGATAGGATGAAAACCTTCTCCGAAACCATGGCCGGCACGAGCGCAGCTGAATCCCAGATCTTATGGCAATATCAGCCCAAAAGGCACACAGTGTTTACTAACTGCAATGCAAGAATGGCAGAAGAGAACAACCTCTTTTCAAAGGAATCCAGCCTTTTGGATTCCCTATCCGGTGGAGTAGTAGGGAACACGCCAGGGTTGCTTAAAGAACTGGAGTCCCGGACCACCAAGCTATCTGGAGTGGGGTGCTGGTTAAGGAAACTGGTATCCCCAGAAGTGTGGCGATGGCGGCAGGCAATTATCCTATGCACAGGAGTTCCTGTGCAGGGCTTGGACCAGGCCCCAAGTAGGACATGAATAAGACATCCATTAAATGGGAGTAAGACTTTGGAGTGGGCAACTCTGTGCTGAAGAACCTCTAGAAAGACATTTGGCCTTGACTACCACTGAAGGCAGGGTACGGTCCAAGACCTCAGCTGTCCTACACACCACCACAGCAAAAAAAGCTCCTTCCTCTATAGCCACGGAAGGAGGTGAGACCAAACCATTGTCAGGCGCAGTGTCTAGATCAATGGTCCCTCTCTGCCAGTTCCTCGTTCAAGTTGTCCTCCATATCTAAGGGATGATGGTAACCATAAGGGCCATCAGACTCCGCAAATTTCACTCCACGCCTATCAAGAGAAAACGTATCAGCTCTACTCTGTATAAAATGGCCCAGGTCGACGCCAGAACCGGCGTAGGGTAATGCCCATCTGTGTCAGAGTCAGGAATGAGGTTGGGGTTGGAGCTGCCAGATAGCGTTGGCTACATTGGGGGCGTTGGCGTCTCACCAAGCTGAATCCTTCAAGGGATCCTTGTGGCCCGACTGGCGTTAGGAGCGAACCCACTGGCGGGGATCCAGTAGGAGCTGTTCCCAAACCTGTGGGACCCAAAGGTGCTCTAGAGGGCCAGGCTACCCAAATAGGAGGGGCATGGCCTCATAAAAGCTTCGGCTCCTAGAAAGTCAGGGAAGCACGAAGTGCTCACTGAGGCTCTGCTAAAATGCAGGGGCGGGAGTTCTGATACTCCAGCGCATTGTCGGACGACTTTGACGGGCATGGATGAAAGACCACTTTGGCTTGTGGGACTTATCCGATTTCCTTGGCGACGTGGAGTGAGACAACAATCGACGGGTGCAGTTCCATGAACTATCCTGGGGCCTTCTGTGCAACCGAGATCTTGAGCGTCGCAGAGTCGTCCAACATCGGGCGGCGAGGAACTTGATGGATTGCACCCTCAGAGTTTTTGGAGTCTTTGTCACGCTTTAAGCACCACAAACATACCCTATGACAGGATCCACAAGACTTGAAACACCCTCAGAGTTTTTGGAGTCTTGGTCACGCTTTAAGCACCACAAACATACCCTATGACAGGCTCCACATGACTTGAGTGACATTACTCACTCCAGGAGAGAAAAACTCTCAAATAGAGTTAACAAAAAGCTGCTGAAAGCCAGGATTGCGCAGATAAGCACTTTTTTGTGCAGGAAGGAAAGAGCTGATAGGGCGTTCGGGTGGTGCATATACAGGTACCACGCACGCCACATCTGGTGTTGACAACTCCAGTGTGAAGCCGAATTACGCTACCTACTGGCGTGCATGTGTACTGCTCAAAAATCGTACGGATCCAGTCTTACCCCTAGAGATGTTCTAAGGCAAAACAACTGCAGATAGAAGTCTCTTTACAGATCCATTGGTTGTATATTATATACATATTGATTATGCAACGATAGAGCCCATATGTATCACTCTTACACTACCTCCTATGGTGCGCCATACCCCTATTAAATATTCTAAAAACATGAACATATGGCTGCCAAAACTACAGAAAATGAATCTGTCATATCAAGATCTGCAATTTTTGAACGTTGACCCTGAAGAACGTATGTTACTGTTAACTCCTGACCTGGACAGGTCACCTATAAGTAGAAGCAGAAACTACTGCAACACTTTCAACATCAATCACCCTTCACAATCTATGACTCATTCACAAAGACTATAAATATCTACTGTTCGCTTAGAAACCAAATTAAAAGCCTGGACCTAATCCACTTAATCTGAAGCAACACAAGATTGCATTAACCTGAACATTCTCAGAATCATTAGGTCTCGCCCAGGCAGTGCGCATGCGCTGCACAAGGAAAGGACCTTTAGAAATCGGTCTGCTCTTTTTCAAGCACACTCGTGCTTGTGCTGGCATACACCTTGCGGGAGCGTGCAGCGGCGCGCCTGCTAATTGAAAACATATGTCTCTCTCTCCACCGCTGCTCGCTCCCACAAGGCAGAGGACAACACAAGCACGAGTTCTTCAAAATAGCCGCTGCTTGTTTGAGTTCCAGCAGGCAGACAAAGCACACCTCCCCCCACCTGGGATCAGGTTACTGCGGGCAAGTCTTAAACACAGCGCGAGCCGCATTTTTTTTAGTCCCCCCTCACACTCTCTTTTTCGCTTGCACTCCCTCTCCCGCTCTCTTTCGCTCGCACTCTCTCTCTCTCTCTCGCACCCTCTCTTTCGCTAGCGCTCTCTCTCTTTTGCTCGCACTCTCGCTCTCGCTCTCTCTTTCGCTCGCACTCTCTTCCAAAGCGGTCCTGTGCTGCAGGAACGCTCTACTGAAGCTAGTTGCTGCATCTTGCATGCACGAGAGTCTCCAGGTGCAAGGTTGCAATAAAGGGATACAGTTTCTCCGGCAGTCTCGTACTTTATGCCGCTACCATGGGTCTCCCTCTGTCAACTTGCACTGTGAGCTGTGGTATCTATTAACCGCATCACTGATGGAGGGGGCATTTAAGCACAATAAACTAATACAAATGCACAACCCCTTCTTATCCAGAGAACCTGCAGCTCCTGTTGTGTTCCCACCAATCATGTTGTGCTTGTTGGACACCTGACTGCTGTATTCCACCGATAACACTGGAATATCAGTTCGGGCAGTTTGTGAGAAGTTCAAGAAGCTCAAAAGCACATAGAAGGATTTCTGCTTAACGAATAAATATTTGTCCTAAGATTGAACAGCTCTTTAAAGCTGCTAAAGAAAATGATGATTCCGGAAATAACATTCAAAGATGCAATTTTTAAAGAAATCAATGAACTCAAAAATAATTTAGATGCAGAAGAAAATCTGTGATTTTTTAAATTGCAGTTACTCAAACGTTTTAAGCAACGATCCGCCTGCTAACATCCCAAATTGTAGATAAACCCAAAGCATCAGGAATTGATATTTCACTCCATTATTCGGATGATTGCAGATTTGTTTGGGTTAATTGCAATGCTTTTTCTTTACTTCTTTGGCATTCAAGTGCTGAACATAATCAATATAGCAGTAAAGTGCAGTGAAACGATGCAGCACTCTCCAGGCCATGCCTACCCGCCGCCTGCAGTCTCCCTAGGATGTGCAATCAGCGTCTGGACGCGGTTAGGTCATCCCTTCACGCGCCTGTTTCCCATCTGGAAAGCGGAATAATCTCTGCTTTCATCGAGGGACTACACACTTTCCTGCATTGGGCTGCACCGCCCTCAAGCATGTATGACACACACATGCAACGCCACCCCGTTTGTTGAAATGCATAGAGCTGCAGGATCTTTCAGGTTGCTTGATGGTCATAGAAAATGCATGTTGATCAGTTGGCTACTGGATGCTAGGTTAACAAAGTGCACTTTTGTCCCCGTTTACATTGAAGTCCATTTTCCAGTTGAGGCCACGATTAAGGATTTAAGTATAGGGATCTGACGTAAAGTGAATAACCAGACTCTTAAGAGCAGAGAGGTACACAACAGGTTTTAGTGGCAGCCGCTCGACCCGAGCACTTGTGATGGAAGAGCCATTGACAGAGATGGCATTTGGAAATACCACATTGTGTGAGCTTCTCCTGGCCGCCTTGCCGCAGATTAAAGGCAACCATTATAGAAACATCAGAGCTGCTGTCAGCGAGCTGGCATTATGTCCGCTTTTGATAAATTGTAATTCAGTTTACTTTACAATCCAATCATCAGCTTTGCCATCCCAGATGCAATTGCTTTACAGCTTACTCTGTGGATCCCCTGTGAGGCTGGAGGCAAACATGTCAGTGATGCACGTAGCCTGTCCATTACTGCATTACACAGGATGGGGGCGGGACCAGGTGATATTTTTAGAATACTTGAAGTTACTGAGAGTACAACAAGGATTGGCATAGCCAATAGGTCTCGCCTTTGGGGCCTAATAAGTGTTTAGCCATTCAACAGTTGATGTTGTTGCACCAAGGATATTGTGCTGGATAACTAAACACTTATAAGGTCCCAAAGGCGAGACCTATTGGCTATGCCAATGCTTATATTTTTAATCTGTTAGTTTTGCATTACATCAGCATTTATGACTATACTTAGAAAATAGCATTATAGCATGAGGGCCCACAGTTTAATAACATCAAAGAGTTTATAAAAATGTGCAATCTGCCTTCACTGTCAAACAATTTCTAATCTGCACACAAGAGATGGTCAATCTTGACAATCAGCGCACAACACTGGGGGATGGAAGTGGCCTTCAAGTGCCAAGATGTATGTTGTGCATCATGTATTCACCCCAGTAATTTAAGGTCACGCCTGGTACACTTCCTCATTCCCAAAAGGAAATATATACTTTTTGGAGAAAAAGAGAACTGGTAGATGTCTCTCCCTCCTTTAGCAAGGTTTGCTCAATTAAACATGAAGTCTTGTATAAAATTGTGTCCCGTTTTTACATCCTGAAGACAGCAAACACACACAAAATGCTCGCTATTTTACTACGTGCAATTATTATTATGCATTACTCACCTACAAATCATGTGTCTCAGGATGATTATTATTACAAATATCTCTGCAGTCACTAAGCAAATTGGGGTACATGATAGGTAAATCCCGGTCACACAACTCTAACCTTTAATAACTGGTGCTAGGTTGTTTGTGTTCCGGTTCAGGGAGGACCTGACTTGGCGGTTCGAGTTAGACTGTTCCCATTGCAGCAGGGTATAGACTGATTTGGATACGGCTGGGTGCAAACTGAGTTTCCATCCATCACGTTGTTGTTGTTGCAGAGGATCATTAGAGCATATTCTTCCTGGATAAGGTTGCCAGACCAGAGTGCTTCATATTGATATTTCTGATAGAGGGCCTGCCAGTTTAGAGGCACATTTAAATTTTTATAAAAGGACAGACAGGAATGCTTATATTGTGGGTGAAAAGAGAAAAAGTATTCCAGGTGTTCCAGGTCCTCAAATTTATCGATCGTGGTATTCCTGGTGGGGTGAAGATTGGTTGCATATTTGGGAATGACTGAGGCCTTCAGACATAACCAAAGGATCCCCCTCAAAACCTGAGATCACTTCAGATGCTTTATGAATGCAAGTCATATCCTATCAAATTTATAGGTCCGTCTTGGACTACAGTAGGTAGGTTTTACATCACAAAAAGGGCCCAGATCTTGCTCCACCACATGATGAGAGGGTGAGCGGTCAGCAGTTTCTACATCTGGGCAATTGAGAGACGTTCTCCAAACATCAAATTGGAGATGAGTTTGCAGAGGGTGTGGTTGGCGTGAATATCTCTCTTGGGTCACCTAGTAGAAGCCCCTGAGGATGTAGAGGCAAAACTGCTCCAGAATTTTTTGATGTGAACTCACCCCCACCATAGATGGAGATGTGTGCCCCCAAATCCTCCCACAGCCTTTCAACATAGATCAGACCCCACAAATATTGCTATAAGGCAGGAGTTACCAGTGGGCCATTAATTTGTATGAATTTACCCTGTGTTGTAAACAGATCGATGCTTTGATTGTTCTTCAACAAATCGCTTGTTCAAGATTTTTGGAAACAGAAAACTGGTGTTTTCTCCAGTATGTTATCTTGTACCTATTACTCCTGTAATCTGAGGACAACCTGGAGGCAGGAATCACAGAGGAAAGTGGCAGGCACTATCTTGGGACTAAAAAGACACTTTTGGTTCACACATAACAAGGACCCAGAATTGACACTGGTAAATCTATTTAAACACAGCATGCAGATAAGCAACCAGAGAGGCCAGGTTAATCATCATCTTCACAAGGTTGCGGAACAACTCGGTTTTCTGGTCTCAAAACCATAGTTGAGAGCAAGCTTGGAGGAATAATGGCGTCTGACAGTGAAGTTTGTGGGTTGGTCTCAGCAGTCACTGTCCTAGGACAAAGAGAAATATAAAGCTGGAAGACAGTTGTCTAACTGCCTTTGTCTTTCGTAGAAGCAATATTTTAGGCAGATTTTGGATATCTGAGAAGTGAAGAAAGAACATACAGAGCCCTTTGCTTGTACAACGCCAAATGGGAAGTCTGTCTAAAACAATTTTATTTATGATACTTTGGAAAAGTTGAAGTGCAGATGCCCAAGGAACTGCGATCGAAACTGGACTGAGGAAACATACTCATTAGGCAGATACCACCACTTGAGCCAGTGACAGAATCAGACAAATCACTCATAAAAAAGGCCAAAGAGGTCATGTGGCCAAATCTAGAAGACATACTATCGATCATCAAATAACTACTCAACAGCACCTCTGTCAAAACATTTGCCTGGGTCTTGACTGACACAGAGGGTAGGTTAAGGTCCAGGACCTTGGCTGCCCTCCTCACCACCAATGAAAATGATGCTCCCTCTCTGTAGCCATGGTAGAGGGAGAAAGCATGCCAGTGTATGGAGGTGTCCAGTCTGCTGGCTTCCACCAAATCCTCACACCAATACACAATCGAGTCAAAAGGCTGGTATTCCTCAGGGTTTACCAACCCTTCACAATCCTCCTTTAGTCCTCGCTCATAAAAATAGGGCTATGGCTCTGCCCTGGAAGTAATGGCTCCAGTTGGCGACTGGCAACACCCCTCCAGCACCATGTTGGACCCGTGGATCAGAATGGGAACAGCGCCAGGAGTGTCAATATCAGGGAAGGTTGAGGTGGCTGTGGATCCAAGGGGCAAAGTGGCCCCTGGGCCGAAGCCACTGTTGTAAATCCAGTAGTGGTTCCTCCCAATCCAGTGGGCCCGAATGTGCACCAATAGGGAGCTGGCTGCTAAATTATCAGGCACAAGGCCTCATAAAATAGTTCAAGTTGAGGGGAGTAGCTCCAGCTTCTGGAAACTCTGTAGAAGCGCGGAGTTGACCCAGGTGCGGGCTCAACTGTAAAGCAGGGCATCTAATGCAGGCGCTCCCTTGTCCTGTCGCCCAACGGACCAGGTGAAGTCGAAGACCACTTCGACTTCTTGCTCTTCTTCTCGCGATGTGACTTTCTGAATGAACTGATGACTTTGAGTGTGTCGAGGATCTTGGACTGCGTGACTGCTCCCGGGACCTTCCTCTAGACCCGGATCCAGATTGTCGAGGCATTGCATGTCAAGTGCCAGGAACTTGAGGGATCACTCTCTTACGGCCTTCGGGTTCATAGCGCAGCAATTGGAGAAAGCTTTCAGATCTTGGTCGCACTCAAGGCACCAAAGTTGCGGGTCAGTCAACTACAAGGAGTTGTGACAGGCACCGCAGGGATTGAAGCTGAACTTCCGAGATGACATCCCTGCCATACCAGCAAAAGATCTCAAATTCACTTCAACAAAAGATGAAAACAGTTTTGTAAAAAAATAACTAAGGGGTATCTCTCTCCGGATCTGCGCTAAGTGGTGCGAAAAGAACTGGCGTCAGCATGCTTGGGTGGCACCTATATAGGCACCGTGCACATCACTTCCAATGGCAAGCAGAGCCGATTGACACCACCTGCAGGGGTACGGCTCCAGAAACAATTTCCAGATCCAGTGTGACGCCTAGGAATAATTCAAAATGTAAGGAGTCTGTGAATAGAAGTCTCTATCGGATGCTCCTACTACACTGCCCCAAACTGACTGAGCTGAAGCAGTGCACGCTGAACCCAGAATTAAGGAGGCAATGTCTCTATGTTGCCAAAGCTGAGGCCCTCAAAACTCAATACATCAAGGAAGCATTGAAAATGAGGGTGTGGGAAGCACAAAAGCAACCAGGGTCTACCATCCAAAGGGAGATTTACACAAAACACCTATTTTCTCAAGACTGAAAACTGAAGAAAACATCTCGTCCCAGCCCTTGGTGCACTTGGCAACTCTGTGAACAGCCACACTGATAACATGATAAATTATTTATGCACAAGTCTGTACGAACCATATGAACATTATATTCGAACACTGCATACCCTTATTACTTTGTCTCCTCCGTTTTGCATCTTCACTTTATTCCGTGGTCTGTAGACTACTTATTTTTAGATATTCTAATATTCTTGCATGAAATGTACAAGTGCAGAAAATTTTCAAAATGATTAGACGTACGATACAGATTACTGTGGGAGTATAATAAAGTAGCCAGCTGCCTTGTTTTGGATCTGTCAGTAGACTTTGAAACAGTGGACTATAAGATCCTCCTTGAGACACTGGAGTGTTTGCTGGGTGTATGGGGTCAGGTTAAAGCTTGGATGATCTATTTCTTGAAAGGCCACAACAGAATTATTATAAACAAGGATCTCATCTTTGGGATGCCAGACTTAAGTCTCTTTCCAATGCTCTTCAATGTGAATATGCTACTATTTTGGTTGTCAGGGTAATACATTTGGATTTCTAGAGGTCTGTTAAAGACACCCAGATACTGGTGCAATTGGAGAACTACAGCCTTTTAGAAGATTTCATGATTGCTTGTGGAAATTCTAACATGGAAGAGCGATGAAAAGATAAGAGTAGACTGGTGCTGAATGAAGTCAGTTATTCCACCTGGTGTGAGTGTACCACAACAGCCCCAGCTTGTAGTCAGACACTGAGGAGAAGCCCCCTCTCCCTTCCCCAGCATTGGATAATGATCTGTTCTACTTTGACCATATTCTGATGCAGCAGAAGAGACAAATATCAGAAGTAGTAAACAAAGGCCATTACTATTTTCAGCTTAAAAAAGAAAATATTGTCCTTTTCTTGAACCAGCAACCAATAGACACTTCTGAGGGGTACCCTTATGCCCTAACATTACTACACCAAGACGTATATTGGGTTAACAGTCGGATCACAAGATCAGCAGCCTACAGTCTCTTAAGAAAGGGCCATATAAAACCTGTATTGTATTAGCTAAATTGCACTGGCCTCAAGTGAGGAGCAGACATAAGTTCAAAGAGCTCTGTCTAGTTTAACAGGTTTCAAGAGATGCATCCCAAGCAGATCTCTGCGAATATTGAACATGCTTATACTCACCTGAGGGAGAATACTGAGTGGACATAAAAGCGCCATAACCCAGAATGAGGCACAGCACTGTGCCTCATGCTTGGCATGCAACATCAGCTTTAATATCTATAACAGCCATTTTCTAGCTTCCCACTATGAGACAAACAGTACAACACATTGCGAATGAGAGAGTTAGCATACAGATGTAGCAGCCCTGTAATGATACCACGCACAATGAGGTCAAAAGCCTTTAAATCTTTGACATATAGTAATCCATGTGTGTACTGCTGCTTCTTCTGTCCATATTTCTATGGCATACAATTTGTGTGAGTGAAAATGAGCAAAGGCACTCTTGCAATCAATAAGACCTAAGGGTGTGGCCATAATAGTAGATGTCAATACCCATTTAGACATCAAATCCTCCATGCAGTGCAATATCTGGCATGCAACATCAACAAAGAAGACAATACACACTAGACAATAGAAGTCGGTGAATTCAAATCACATGGATTGTGTCTCGCCTTAGTGGATTCATTAATATGTGAAATATTGAGATTTTACACTGAAATGGTCAATGGCATCTCAGAGGTGTCGTCCATAATTCTAGTTCCTCAATTTTAGGAAAGATTGCATGTGCCTTTGTTTCATGCAAAATAGTTGCTAAGTTGAGTAATAACCTGGCAACTGCTAATCAATCACACGGACAGCAAAGCTTTAAAGATGTATCGAACACTGCCACACACTCAAAATGAACTACATTAACACATTAACATAGGATCTACAGTTGCCACAGTTAAAAGTCTGTTGCAGTCTAAAGAAGTTAAGTTAAAGTTCTGAAGAGGAAATGACCAAGGAAATGAGAAATCAGGTTTGCTTAAAAAAATATTCTAGGGTACTTACAATAATATCAGGTTATGTCTACTTTACACCCATGTGTTGTTTTTAACAGTTACTATCAGTTTGAACACTTCCTGAAGGATGTAAGTAGCAGCTACTAATACTATCTAATGTAAAGGTTCTCAATGTATTGAACTGAGAAGGATCAAAGATTGAATTGTTCTGGCTGGGATTTCTCCTGTGACATTCAGGTCACCCAGATGTCAACACGGAATGTGTTTAACTAGCCAGGCCACTGTGCCAGCCTGGTTGTAGTCAGTAAAGGGTAGGGTAGGAAAGGGATTCATGCTGTCCAAGACCCTCAGTGCAAGCACTGAAACACAAATGACAGATTATATAGAGGAAACGTTAGCACCATTCATGAAACCAGTAACTATTCTTCCAAACACACAAACGAAAACCAAAAATAAACAAGCACTATTAAAGCCAATAGGTCTCAGTAATCCGAGAGCAATTGCTGTTGTCAATGTATTTTAGCCATATATAAGGGAGTGGATGTATGTGATGTGGAGATGAAATATGTGTAGAGTAAATATGTGGTATGCTTTAGAGTGGAATTATGTTGCGTGGGGTGGATTTACATGGACTGGCACTGTGCGACGTGGAATGGCGTGTAGTGTAATTGTGTGGCAAGATGCTGAACTATATTGTATGGGTTGCAATTGTGGTGTGGAGTGAATATACATGAGTTGGAGTGAATATACATGAGTTGGAGTGAATTATTTGTTGAGGAATTCTGTGGCATGGAATTATGTGCAGCTTATTATGTGGCATGGTGAGCAGTGGAATTATATGGATAGTAATTATGTGGTATTGAGTGTAGTGGACTTATGTGGCGTGAGACTGTCATGGAGTGTGTGAGAGGCTGTCTTAGTATATGGTGCTTACTTATCTAAGTGTAGCACCTTGCACTAATCCAGACAACCCTCATGGTGATTTCAGTGGTCTTAGACAACTGTAGAAATCTCTTTAAGTTGTAGCTGTGTAGAGCAGGCTTAAACCAGAAGGTGTGTAAAGCAGCTTGTTTTACCAGTACTTAATCTTATGGTATAGGTTAAGTGAAAAAGAACCACACAGTGTAGTTATAAAAATATGTATTTATTATAAACACTCACAAACGCAATACAATATCTCCTACCCGGAGATATATGCACAATACACAAAATACTTCGGAATTCGAATTCGTAAATATCACAGAATACACAGTGGTCTTCAGGGGGAGACCAAACCATATACTAAAATTGTGGAATGCGAACCACAACGTACGTCGAGGATGGACCCAGAAGAAGTAGAAGAGCCGGGGACCCAAGGAACCACCAATGGTGAGTATTTAGGAACGCCACAGAGGTTGTGTGCAGAGTGGGAACACGAATGCGTGCTCAATGTTAGTCAATAGGTAAGTCGCTGTTGCAGTTTTGAAGAAAAAGGACCCTTCCCAGTGAACCCTGAAGAAACCCCGTGGAAGATGGAAGGTTGGAGTCTCACCCCACCCGTGGATAACCCAGGAACCAGGATACCTACACCAGGGAAGCTGGGTGCATAGGTGTCAAATGACATCGGAAACTGCCGGAGACCACAATGGAGGACTTTAGGAAAGGTGCTGCTGGAGAAGAAGATGAAAGAGTTGGTGGAACCCAAAGGTGGATTCAAGGTGAGAAGAACCTGCAAGCAGAGGGGACAGAGTCTATGCCGCTCAGGAGTGAACAGGAGACACGGAAGACGAATGCCCACCGATGTCAGAGATGCAGGAGAGTGGACGGTGCCCTTGAAGTTGTACGGACCAGGTGACGCAGAGGAGAACCAGGAGCTGTGCAAGAGCTGTCCCATGTCAGATGTCGAGAGCAAAGGGGTCGGTGGCCGGCAGAGACACCAACCAGCCTTGCCAACGGCAAACGACGAAGTAGAAGAAAAAGTTGCAGTGTCGGAACCAGCAAGGTCCAAGTGACTCACCATAAATAGGTAAGTTAGAGCAGGCCCGAGCAAGCAGGTTAGCCCACTCGAGTCGAAGAAAACCCTCAAGAGGACCCACAGGCCAGAGGCACAGGAGTCGCAAGTTGACCTCGAGCAGCTCACCAAGGGATGAAGGCCCATGGTGCAAAGGATGTGATGCAGGCGAAGATCTTGGCTGCAGGAGATGCTTGAGGTTGTAGCTTCTTGGAGCCCGAAGATCTCTGGAGGAGAGAGTCAACATGCACTGGCAACAGCAAGTCAATGCGGTGCACAGGGGTTCTGTTCCAAAAGTTCCGACGAGGAATACTGGCCTCAAACTCGGTAAGAAGACAGTGTAGGCATCGAGAGCTGCAGAACCACCATATGTGTTGATGAGCTTTTCGGAGACCGTGGGAGTCCAGGATCAGCAAAACGGTTAGCTGAATTGCGGTGTCTACAAATACAGGGGAGTGACTCCTTCATTCCAAGGAAGATTCTTTCAGGTGTCTTGGATGTCCACAGGTCCTGTATGGAGCACAGGCGTTGCAGCAGACTTGCAGGAAGATGTGACCAGGAGCAGCAGGAGTCTTCCCAGTTGCAGTCTTGGTTCCCAGCGTGAAGTCCAGAGTGCCCAGGCGGTTGTAGTCAAAGTGGTATGTGATCTGAATCTTGTCCAACGACAAATCTAGGGACCTACCCACAGATAAGTACTCTAAGGGAGTGAGTGAGTGAGTGAGTGAGTGAGTGAGTGAGTGAGTGAGTGTGTGTGTGTGTGTGTGTGTGTGTGTGTGTGTGTGTGTGTGTGTGTGTGTGTGTGTGAGAGAGAGAGAGAGAGAGAGAGAGAGAGAGAGAGAGAGAGAGAGAGAGAGAGAGACACACACGTAGGACTGAGGTCAACTAGGTCTCTATCGAAAATACTAAACTTAATTGTGTGTGTGTGCCAGCTAACTCAGATCACTAGAAACTTTCTCGAATACACAAGAAGGGATTCGTTTCTGACAACCGCATAAACATTTGTTTCCCAAGAATAAGAATATATCTCTCAGAGTCGCGGAAACAATAGAATAGTTTTACTCTCAGTCAATCGTGCATGCTTTGTTTCTACAAAGTTGCAGAGAAATAGTGAGGCAGGCGTTTTCAGTTAAAAGGGTTTATTGAACAGTCTTCTTTCTCATGCAAGAGAGGTGAACTGCTACAATAGTTATGCAGACTGCAAAGTATAATGCGTACAGTGTAAACAGTAATATGAAATAATACTGTAAGAGCATTGTATGGTTTCTAAGCCATATAAAAATACATACATAAATAACATTGACTAAAAAACTCAACTGGTGCTTCTAAAATATGTCTACCCCAATGTACCTAACCTAAGTCTAGTACGAGGGAAGAAGTAAGTATTGTGTAGCAAAGGTTTAGTTTTTGCCAAGAATCTACCGAAAGGTTTCTCTAGGTTCTAAGCGACTCCATACCTTGTTAGAATGAAGGAGGTCTGGTATCTGTGTCTCGGGACTCGATTTCCCAACACCCCGCAAGGGGAGCCGAAAACACTGGAGCTGGATTCTCGGCAGGAGAAGGGCAGCTTCCTGATCAGTGCGTCAGCTGGAGAGTAGGCTTCCTTCTGCACTTGCTGTAGTCTGGCGTCGGGCAAGTAGGTCTTCGAACTGCTCCGAACCACTGTATCTTGCTAGAGCAAGTGAAGGTATATTTATACCTTGAAGGTGTTTAGGAATGCCATAGTTTGACGTAAAGTCGGGCATATGAACGTCAGGAAAGAGGGGCGTGGCTAAGCACGCAATGGCGACGGACGCTCTTGGGTAGAGCTCCGTGATCAGCTCCCCTTCCCTGAGCCGATTCTCCGGTAAAATCCATCGTTGCTGCCTGCAACTGCGAGCGGACCTCCCCGGAGCCCATCGCGGCACTTTGGCGGACTTTTGATTTCGGACGCCGACGGGGCCGACCCCGACCTATCCTGCAGCCCTCCTGCGGGACGGGGCGCCCCCTGACCGGCGGAGCAGCCAGGAGAGACCGAGGCTTGGGCCTGGCATAAAGGCCCCAACGGAGCGTCCACACTGCGCTGCCTGGGGCCCACGGGCTGCCCACCGCCTCACCAGGAGCACACACCAGTGGTCCGGGAGCCGCCCCGCATAGACGCAGGACACCAGTGACGGGCCCGGACGGAGAGGGGAACGGACGTCCCTCACCCACAACACGGACTCCGCACGCCTGCTGCCCCGGAAAGAGGTGAGACACGACCGGGCCTCCCCGTGGCACACTCGAGGCAGCCGGGGAGCAGGGATCGACCCAGGAGAGGCGCGGGCAGAGACGGGAGCCCCGACGGACAGAGGCCTTCCCCCGGGAAGCTACACTGCAGCCGGTACCGCCTGGTGAGCTCACCAAGCCCCAACAGACTCAGAGGGGTCGGCGTGGAGCGGCCGCCGCTGCAGACCTGACCCTGGGCCCGGGAGTCATATCACTGTCGGGGTCTGACCGGCCCCCCCCCCCTGCACCGGGGGCACGCGGAGAGGCATCCAACGTCGGGCCCACCTACAGGCCCCTTCCCACGGGGGCGGAGGCGTCCCGGGAGTCGGCGAGGCACACGTGGCGGGAGGATCCGGCCTAGATAGTGCCGCTCGGACCCCCCGGGCACACGCACCGCGCAAGCTTCCTCGGCCTCTGCCACACCCAGGCCGGAGAGGCGAAACCACGGGGCGGTGGGGTGAGGTCCCGCCTGACGACCTCCCCCCCGGGCGCAACACTGACGGCCCCAATTGCGGAGATACCTGCCGAGCACCAGGCCCCCCATCCAGGAGAGGAGTGATTCCGGGGGCGCCAACGGAGCAGCACAGGCGGCGACTTTGTCGAACGGGCACCCCCTGCCCATGTCCGGGGGAGTGCGGACCCGCACCGGGACTGGTGGGGCCCCGCCAAAGGGGAAGACAGACAAGTCACTGCACAAAATGGCCGCCGAACAATTGGCCGCGAGGCTGGATAGCGTGCTGGCAGCAGTGGAACGCATGGAACAGTCACTCCAGCAGACCAGAACCTCCCTGGAGTCAAAAATAGACGGTGTCGCTGTGGATCTAACCCTCCTGCGAGACGACCACAGGAAACTATCCGACCGGACCAAGACCCTGGAGGGTGCAGTGAAGGAGATTGAGCCCAAGGTCACCCAGACGGACAGGCAGGTGCAGGATCTCTTGAACAGGGTGGAGTTCCTGGAGGACAGGGCTGAGGATGCGGAAGGGAGGGCGAGACGCAACAACGTCAGACTCGTGGGGGTCCCTGAAAAATGGGAGGGGAGCCACCCAGCGCAGCATGTGGAAGACTGGCTCCGGACCCTGCTGCCCGAAGGATCGCTGTCGCCCCACTTCGTCGTGGAACGAGCACACCGAGTACCGACAAGGCCCCGTACCACCAGCGCTAACCAGAGACCACTGCTCTTCAGGATACTGAATTACAGAGACAGGGACACGGTGCTGCGGGAGGCGAGACGACTGGGCGAAATACGCATAGAAAATGCGACGGTCATGTTCTTTCCTGACTATACCATCCAGGTGCAGCGCCAGCGGCACGACTTCATGGAAGTGAAGCGGAGACTACGCACCGCAGGCCTCAAGTACTCTCTGCTCTTCCCTGCCAAACTGAGAGTGGTGGCGGGGGACAACACCTACTTCTTCGGAACCCCCGAGGAGGCCAGTGAGTGGCTGGACGGGGGTACGGACACGGCGCCCAAACACTCTTGTGAAGGTGGGACAAGGTCCAGGCCTCGCGGGCCGCGGCGCCGCCGCAGACACAGAACTCAACAGCCCCAACGGACGGGGGAGGGGTCGCGACACTCTCCCCCGCAGGACCAGATGCTCCAAGAACAGCGAGATGCACTCCGGAGGGCTTCCCAGCTGAGCAACCTGCCTTCCCAGGAGGCGCTCCTAGAGGAAGGTCAGCGGACAGCACCCAGCGATGACGATGAGGCCATATATGGGATCCCGGATTCACAGATCTCAGTGGACCTGCCTATTGTCACGCCGCAAACCTCTGACCTGATTCATTGATCCCGCTGGAGGAGATTGCACGGAGTTTGCCATGGTGAGGGGGGACGGGCAGAGGCCAACTGGACGATGAAGCGCAGCTGACGCCCACCACTGCTGGGGGTGTCTCCCTCCCCCCCCTGCCTGCCGATTGAACAATGGACATCTGGAACAGTGAGTAATGCCCCTGTGGCGCTGGTGGCCGACGGGAAGGGTGAGGACGGGGTTGTCTTTCAGCATACACCCGACCTAGGTCACCTCCATGTGCGGGCCCGGGCGGGAGGGGACTCCTCCTAATGGGGGCCCAGGGATCCCATGGTGCGACACTCTGCCCTCCACCTGCGGAGGGTCACACTGGTGAGGCCCAACACGAGCAAAGCAACTTCAAGCGCCGGAGAGCAGCCGGTGGCCACCAGCACTCTGTATAGTAAGGCTCGGGATGGGGCCTGATTCCCCTAACTAACTGCACGCCCTTACAGCAGAGACTGTGCTTAGTGCACGTTGCCCCTTAGACTAGTAAGGTTGTTCCTCTCACTTGAGAGCATGGACGGTGGCCCGTTTGGCCACTGCCCTTTTGGCATTTTAGTGGGGTTCGCCCGCTGTTGGTTATTGTTATTTTTTGTTTTTCCCCGCCCTAATGTCTTCCCGAACATTGCAGAGTGTACTGGGGGGGGTGGATACGGGAGGGCTGGGAGAACTGATGCGAGAGCACTTGGTGGAGCTGCTGTTGGTAGAGATGTTGGGGAGGAGTATATACTGCCAGAATGTCTGCGATAACGCTGTGCACCTGGAACATCAGAGGCATGCACACACCTGCGCGTAGGTATCAAATCTACTCCTACCTGAAAAGGCAACAAGTGCAGGTAGCACTCCTGCAGGAAACGCACCTGTGCGGGGCGGAGGTGGCTGCGCTGCGGCGGAGATGGAGGGGACAATTGTATGCCACCGAGTACTCCTCGTTTGCCCGCGGGGCGCTACTGTGGGTAAAGCCGGGCACTCCCTTCACAATGTCAGAGGTTCACACAGACCCGGAGGGGAGGTACGTCATGGTGAGGGGCCGCATGGACGGGCAAGCAATAGTTCTGGCATCCATTTACGCTCCAAACACAGACCAGGGTAACTTCCTGGCATGCATCTCGGAGAAACTGGCACCCTGGCACGGCGTCCCGTGGATACTGGGGGGTGACTACAACATGGTACTGGACCCTGTGATGGACCGATCGGTCCCGCCCAGGCCGGAAGCAACATCCCTGGGGGCCACGAGGGCACTCACACAGTGGGCGACACAGTGGGACCTGAAAGATGCATGGCGCGCGCACAATCCCGATGCTAGGGTATACTCTTATTTCTCAGGGGCGCACGCGTTACACGTCCGCCTTGACAGATACATGGTGTCAACGGAAATGCTGCCGCACATTACTGACTCCCAGTACCTGGGCCGGACACACTCGGACCACAACCCACACACCCTACACATGGCTTGGGAACGCCCGCACCCACCCATCCCTACATGGCGACTACAACCTGCTTTGCTATTAGACGCTCCCTTTTGGGACTCCCTGCAGGCCAGCGTAGCACAATACTTCGCTGACAACTCGGACACAGCGTCCTCCCCGAGAGTGGAGTGGGACGCCTTCAAGGTGGTGATAAGGGGACACTGCCTGGGCACTCAGGGAAGCATGCAGAAAAAGCTGGAGGCCGACCTGCGCAGGGTAGAAGCAGACTTACTCCGCTGGGAGCAGGAGGCGGTGGGTGGAACGGGAGACCGGCTGAGGGAGGCCCGAGCGGAACATGAAGCATTGCTGGAAAGACTGCGGCATGTCAACTTCGCGGCCCACTCGGCGCGAGTGCACCAATACGGTGACAAACCCGGGAGACTGCTGGCCTGGCTGGTCAGGCAGGAGAACCGCACGGAGCCAGTGTCTGCTATCCGTACGGCTGAGGGGGAGATAGTATACACCCAAAGCAAGATACATCAAGCGTTTGTGGGGCATTACCAGACCCTGTACAAATCACAACTGAGGGTCTCCACGGCCCGCATTATAGACTACCTCGCGGACATCCCACTGCCATCCCTCACGGACGCCCAACAGGGCGATCTTGGGGCACCATTCGCCCCGGAGGAAACGCGTGAAGCCATTTTCGCGCTGTCCAACGGCAAGTCCCCTGGCCCGGACGGCCTACCCGCTGAATTCTTTAAGGTATGTTCGGATGTGCTGATCCCGGAGATGCTCAAACTGTACAATAATGCAATTGAGGACTCGGCGCTCCCTGACTCGCTCAATGAGGCAAACCTGGTCTCACTGCTGAAGCCAGGCAGGGATGGCAAGTGCATGGGGTCCTACAGGCCGTTAGCCATGCTGAACACCGACTATAAAATTTTCACCTCCCTCCTGGCCCGGCGCTTGGCCTTAGAGGTCCAGACCCTGGTGCATGCGGATCAGAATGGCTTCATGCCGGCGAGGAGCACTTCCCGCAACCTACGACGCCTTTTCCGGGTTCAGGAGGCGGCCACGGCGCACTGGCCAAGATCGGGGTGTCTGGTCCTGGACCTGGAGAAGGCTTTTGACTCTGTGGAGTGGCCGTACCTGGGGGCGGTGTTGGATAGATTCGGAGTGGGGGATGCCTTCGCAGACATGGTCGGACTCCTCTACCGGAGGCCCAGTGTCCGAGTGCGGACGGGCGGGCTGCTATCGGAGAGGGTTAGGGTACGCAGAGGCACCCGACAGGGCTGCCCCCTGTCGCCCCTCCTTTTTTCCCTGGCCATCGAACCCCTGGCGGCTCTACTGCGGGACAGAGGAGCGGAATGGGGAATCCCACTAGCCGATGGAATGCACACGGTCTCGCTTTATGCAGACGACCTGCTGCTCTACGTGCGAGACCTTACCGCGGTGCCCGCCGCGTTGTCAGACATTTTCCAGACCTTCGAGGAGGTGTCGGGCCTCAAGGTCAACTGGACCAAGTCCGGTGTATACTCGTTCAGCCAGGCCTTGGGGGAGTGCGCTGTGCACCTTGGGGGCGCTCGGCTCGCATGGTACCCGACCACATTCAAATACCTCGGGCTCCACATCTACAGAGACCCGCAGAACATACTAGAGGGCAATCTGGTGCGCGCTATCTCCTCGTTGCGGGCCCAGGTGGCCTTCTGGAAGACTCTGCCACTGAACGTGCCCAGCAGGATTGCATTATCCAAAATGATAGCGCTCCCCAGGCTACTCTACCACTTTGCGAATATCCCACTGTATGTCCCCTCGCGAATATTCCGTGACCTGGAATCAATGCTTCGCGACTTGATCTGGAACACGGGACGCCCACGCGTGGCTCTGGCTAAGCTATACTCCCCGACCGCGGAGGGAGGGCTGGCAGTTTCCAACATGGAGCTCTACTACCTAGCCGCACAGCTCCAATGGGTGACGTACTGGCTTAGCGACACACACCTCGACGACACGGCCACCGCAGACTACCAATGGACTCACCCACAGGTGTGCGCCCTGTTTCACCCATTGACCAAGGGACCCCGCCCTCTACCCCTACACGTGGCTGTGGCCCGCAAATGCTTTGTCCGTAGCCTGAAACTGACGCAGAACGTTAGGCCGTATGCACCTGCCCTCCCCCTGATGGGCACCCCCCGGAGAAGTGGGACGGTGACGCCACGCCACCTAGAACTTTGGACTGCAGCCGGGGTAGAGACCATGGGCGACCTGTACACAGATGGGGCCCTGCTTCCATTCGCGGAATTGTCAGAGGGCACGGGCCTGCCGGCTGGGCAATTCTTGCTCCACGCTTCGGTGCTGCGGGCATATACTGACTCCTGGGGGGACATCCAGGACGAGCCACCAATACATTATCTAATGCAATACCTACATGTCATGGGCAGAGGCTCACACATTACACACTGGCTGGCGCAGGCACTTCTCATTGACACACAACAACCCACGCAGCGGATCAGGGACAAATGGGCAGCCCACCGTGGGAGGGACTGGACAGATAAGGAGTGGAACCTGGTTCTGGCCAGCCCTGTGAACGTACCCCGCAACTCCCGCTTCCGAATCATCCAGTTGTATATATTACACCAGGCGTACTTAACACCAGATAGAATAAATAAATACTTTGCGATCAACACTGCCGCTTGTCCCAGATGCGACCTACTGGACGCGGACATCTTACATATGCTATGGTACTGCCCGTCTCTGGCTACATACTGGGGGGAAGTGACATCACTCCTGACTCACGGCACGGGCCCGGGGTTGCCTAACACGTGGGAGGCATGCGTTCTTGGGTTGTATAAAAGGACTAAACTGAATAAAACACAAGCCCGGTTCTGGGATCTGGGCCTCATCACAGCCAAGCGGCTGCTCACTAGGCACTGGAAGCGACGGGAACCACCCACCCAAACACACTGGTTCGCGTCCTTTACCAACTGGGCCAGAGCAGAGGGTACGGCACTGCACCGGGAGGAGATAGCGGGTTTGAGGCAGTTCCCGATCGCACAGCTCTGGGACGACATCCTGGGGTCCCTACAGGAAGAAGGAGCAGTCAGAGGGCTCACGTAGAGAAAGCGGTGCTGGGCGGGCGCCGCAGGGGCGACAGCTCCACAGACGACACCGCACATTCACCGTACCGTACCGTACCGTACACTCCACCCCCCCCCCCCCCACCCTTTCCCCTTTTATGTTTACAGGTTTCTAATATCGGACTCCTGATTCCCAGCTGTAGCCATAGCACCCTTTCACGTCACGATGGAAAGACGCCACTAACCGCGCCCTCGACATTGAGTCCAGGCGTGGGCGACATTTGCCACGACTACAGCTAGGCTGCTCCACTTGTCTGCCACACACACTGCTAGCCAGGCCGATGACTGGCGAGGTACCGAGGCCCACAGGTGCTGTCCCTCATCAAGTCCGCGATTATCTGCGCATGCACACCACTGACCCCCCAATACCCCGGCACATTAACAGTGTACATTGCACCATCTAGAGGGGTCTCCTTTTGGTACCATACATGCAGGACTGGCTCGACGCGGCGCAGCCGCGAAAAGAACATTGGGACACGCCGATGCGAACTGTTCTGATTTGTTTGTAGAATTCATGGTTTCATTATAGAAAAATTGCAAAATGAGACGTCACTTATGGAACTGTTTATTTGTTGCACAAATGTAATGTAACAGTAATACCTGCAGTCTAGCATGCCTGAGACAAGTAGGGCGCCACAGGGCGCCCTCCCCTGCTAACCATCACCCTTGAGATCTACTGCTTTTTTTTTGCAGCCGGCCCGCGGGGTTGTAGGCTTTGCTATATGTACTGCACTTTTTGAACACTAATAAACGTCTTACAAAAAAAAACAAAAAAAAAAATGAACGTCAGGAAAGAACCCTTAGGGAATAGATGTTCTTTGTAAAGTAAGTGAGTTCTTGGACAAAACAATATCCAAGAAAGGGGCTTGGTTTTCCAAGTAGGCGTTGTGACGTTTGGTGCGGGTGGAAGTAGCCATGCCTGTACTTGGGTAGCATGTGCTATACCTAAATAAGGGCTTGATTTCTATGCCTATATAAGGACAATATGAATTGTACCTATATAAGGGCATGAATCGGGAAAATTCACTCTGAGCTTACAACGCCACACTACACCAATACACTAAGTCATGTTAGGGAGGTGGTCACACCTCCTTGTGACAGCACACCTATTGCCCTGCCTTCCTCTGCTCCAGCCTGGCTCAGCAGCAGGAGGAGGGCAGACTAGTGTCTCTGGTCGGCAGCAGCTTTAGTGACATGACATGGTTCGCTACAGCCAGTTTAGAGATACTCATCGCTTATTGACGCATGGCCACTCTATATGTCTCAATGGCTGGTGCACTTACAACCTGGGAGAATGGACTCCGCAGATTGTAGGGGTGCCATGCTCATGCAGGGGGCCCCCTCACATTTAGGAACGAGCACCCTGCCTTCAAGGTTGAAAGGCCTGCCTAAGGGGTGATTTATAGGTTTTAAGTGCAGTGACATCTGATATAAGGAAACTTATATCTGGCGTAAGTGGTGCTAGCACCAGCTTACACAGGCTGCAATGGCAAGCCTGTAGTCACAATTTGAGTGGACTCTTATGGGTGGCTTAGTACATGCTTCAGCCCATGGGAGACCCCTGGTGTACCTATGCCCTGGGTACCTTAGTATCCTATACTAGGGACTTCGAAGGTGACACGAGTAGCCAATCTGGAGTGTACCCAAGCACTCACCATGTCTAATTTAGGGGTGACTGGAGTCCTGATTAGCAGGATCCCAGTCAGTCTAGTCAGATGAAAGCAGATCCTACTTTCCAACAGAGTGTAATTACGTAGAGTGGTATTGTGTGTTGTGGAGTGGGATGCAGGAGAGTGGAATTATGTGCCGTGTTGAAAAATTTGGAATTTTGTGGTGTGGATTGGATGAATGTGGTTTGTAGTGGGACTGTGTTGAGGAGTGGAATTATAAGGTTTGGTGTGAAATCATATGGTGTGGAATATAATTGTGGGGATTTTAATTCTGTGGTGTGGAATTGAGTGAAATTATGTTTAACAGAATTATGTAGCATGGTGTAGAGTGAATTTATGTGGAGTGTTGCTATGTGGTGTAGAGCGGATTTATGTGGTATGGAGTTGAACTATGTGGTGTTGATTGGTATGAGGAGTGTAATTACATGGCGTGGAATTGTGTGGTGTTGAATTGTGTGCTGTGGAATTCTGTGGCATTGTGTGGAATTATGTGTATGTTGTGGAGTGGAATTTTGTAGTGTATATATGTGTTTTGGAGCCGAGTGGATAGATGTGGCGCACAGTTATGTGGTGAGAAGTGTAATTAGGTAGATTGGAGTGGAATTATATGTAGTGGAATTATCTGGAGTTGAATAGTGTGGAGTGCAATATTGTATTATACTGTAATTACATTTATATAGCGCTTACTACTTTGACGAGGCGTCAAATCGTTTTTTCGGCGAGTAGCATGCTGCTTGGGACCAATAAAGGATTAGAGTTGAATTAGTATAGGGAAATATGAAAGTAATTAAAGTGGTGGATAGGTTAGTCAGTTATTTGGATTCCAAAGGATAGAAGAGGAAAAAAGGTTTGTATTTATATAGCGCTTGTTACCACTGATGAGGTGTTGAAGCGCTTTTTTGGCAAATAGCATGCTACTCTAGGACCCATAAAGGATTAGTGGTGAAGTAGTATAGTGGAATATGAAATTTGAGAAGTGAACATGTTAGTCTGTTATTTTGAATTAAAAGGATTGTGGAGGGATTGGAGAGTGAAGGATTTTCTTTTGGAGATCATAGTAGTAGGAGGAGGCTTTTGGAGGAGCAAAAAGGGGTTTTGGAGGGGAAGAGTCAGGGGGAAGAGTTTAGAAAGGTTTGTTTTGGGGATCAGTATAGTAAAAGAGGTGTCAGATGATGCAAGGAGGGGTAGAGTAAGGGAGAGTCTAGAAAGAGTGAGTGTAGAGGACATATTGATAGATGTATAGGGTGAGAAATAGGGTAGTGCATTGGAAAGAGTAGGAGAAAGAAGTGTGAGATGAGATGAGTGGAATTATATTGCATGGAGTGGTATTATGTGAAGTGGAATTATGTGGCATGGAGCGGAGTGATGTGGAGTGGAATTGTGTGGAGTTGAGTTGTGTGGCGTGGAATGACATTTTGAAATGTGTTTGGCAAAATTATGAGACCTGGATTTATGTGTTGTGAAATTGCGTGGGACATAATTGTGTGGCGTTGTGTTAAAAAATGTGGTGTTGAATGCTTATTGCCTTCAAGGACCAGCTGAGTGAGCGGTACAGTTGGTTATAGTGTCCAATGAAATCTGTGGGGCTTTGATTGCTTCAGTGCTGAGGGAGCACATTTCATGGGAGGTGAGATGATGCTGTTCTCTCACCCCTGTGAATGGCATCCAGTAGATGTATATGCCTCCCCTACAAGAGACCGAGCCTTGGGATGACTCCTGCTCCGGGCGTTGGATTTATCACAGCTTTGAATTTTCAAGACGGGCTCTGCTGGGGTGAGGGGGGGCATGATGATTAAAGGAGGCTCGCTGAGTCCTCTGTATTTACTCAACAAGCTTGTTTTCAGATATTACTTTCGTTTAAAGCATGTCGCTAAAGGCGAAAAGATTAATTCTGCCAGTTCATTTCTCGCTAGTGACATGCTCTCCCAGAGGCTGAGTCACTCTTTGCTTATAGCCAGTAACGTTTCAGCAGCTTTTGTCTTGGGCAGCATATTTATTTAAAACCTGCATTGGCATGAAAGGCAGAAATAAAGTTATTCTATTCCGACTGCTAGACCATGGCAGCAGCAGCTTGTTTGCAGTGATGTTTTCCTTTAAAATTACTAGCCGGGGCAGCCATTAACACAAAAATGGTTCATTTTTAGAGGTTTTTGGTTTCCTGTCCAGAAACTGCACGAGGTTGGGTGGAGGGAATAAAAAAAACACATTACAGCATGATCTGAGGAGAGAAATAAACAAAAGTGTGGGAGGGTGAAAATACAAGCACTCATACAGAGTGCACAGAGACAAATAAAAAAGTAGCTCCTAAAACGGGAGTAGTGGATGGACACAAGTACTTGGTCCACGCTCTAGGAAAGGCCAAACACAAGAAGAGGCATGATGTAAGCATACCATGGACAAACTGGTCCGGCGGATACAAGAGTGACGTTGGAGCAAACAAATGGTAAGCCTATCGGCGGGCTGTAGCGCACCAATTGTAAACAGGTCTTGAAGAGACAGCGCATATGCTACCTAGCCGAGACCTAACAAAAACAAGGAGGCGGCAGCTTTTTCAAGCTCTACATGAAAAGTGATGTAGCGATAAATATTAACCTGAAATAAGGAGATTATGGAATGCCGTGCACATGGCCAATTCTGGGTCCAACTAAAGGGCAGTAGTCTTCAAGAGATAATCCACAAATAGTACTTATTCTGAGAGACTGATATAGTAAATATATCTCGGCTACCAAGTTAACCAAGCATTGGCAAAGCCAACAGGTCTGGCAAAATAAAGGGGAAAAAGTAAATAACCATTATATTTAAATCTAATCCAACACTAGAGGAGCTTTCTTGCAGGCAGATGTACTTACAACAGTCACCAAAACCGTTTTGAGTTTTAAAGCACACCAAAGGAAAATTGAATTGTTATTGACACAAAGAAAATGTACCTTTGACTTTAAATTATTGTACCCAGAAGGTATAGCTTAAACACAAAGGAAAACTGGCACAAAAAAAAAAAAAAGAACGGGGATATGGGTTCACAGCACTGGCAAGGTAAAGTATTGACTCACCACCCAGTCACTGAAGGCTACTTAACTTTATACAGATATACACAAGTAGTCCGGCACATCACATTGCAAGGCACCCAACTGCTGGACAGGACTACCTACTGCCCAATGCTGCACACTGTAGTGGGCAGCGGCAAAATGTGAGTTCCAAGTATGGGATTAACAAAAGAGGGTAGGGCGACAGTGTATTTGGTGAAGGTTCCTAAAACCCCAGGTAGCCAGAGCTACGAATCGAGCGAATCCCTCCGCAATAAGGTCATACATTGGCTCAGACACGTAAGAGGTTGCAGATCGATCATTCGCGAGGACATCGAGGGGGCTAGGCGAATGACACGGTTTAATTCAGCTAGAGATTGTATCGAGGTGAGGCTCAAAGATCCTGTCCTAGCTGACAATCTTACGTCCCTGGAGTTTCGTACCTCCGCCCCTGATCATTCTTCTATCCAAATAAGAAACATGCCTGTCTGGGTAGAAGCTGGCTGCCTGGGGGGAAAGGTCTTAGGGACCAAGGAGGGGGGGGGTCAGGTCTGAACAGGGTTGACTGACTAGTGTCCCGCGATGGGGAGGCCAGCTTCGAACAGGTAACATCTTCGAACCCAAGAGATGAAAGTGCATTAACAGCACCAAATAGCCCGGGCACTGTTGGGGGTCACTGTCCTATTCCAGATTGCCCCCTGGCAGGACAGGGTTCCTCCAACCAGAAGGGCGATCCAACTTTTAACAGAACCAAGGCAGCAAGCTTGAACATTCTGTCATGGAATGTAGCGGGTTTAGAGAGGAAACTGAAACTCCCAGAATGGCATAACTTTGTGGATAAATTCGAAGTATGCATATTCCAGGAGACATGGAGCTTAGCCCCACTCCATAAATCAGGCTATTCATCCTATTGTATCCCCGCTATTAGCTCAGGCAAAGGCCGCCCGTCGGGAGGCCTACAAATCTGGATAAGAACAGCCCTTAATTGGGTGGTCAGCCCACACACTGGAGTTTCTCCCGATTTACTTCATTTGACCATCAAAGGGCAAGGCAGGGGCCCGGCAATTGAGCTATTTAATGTCTATGCTAGAGGGTTACCTGGTGCCCAAACCTCTCCGGTCATTTCCACCCTCGAGAAAAGCTTGGAAACCATATTGCCCCCAACAAACATAATTGTAGCTGGGGACTTTGTAGTAATCCAGGAGTCAGGTGGATGGGTTGAAGAGCTTTAATAAGCAGAAAACTACACAGCTTATCATCTGCCAGTATCTTCAGAGTGTCGGTTTCCCCAGTCTTGAATCAAAACATTCCATCATGTACATGAAGCAGATGACATCACAAGTATAGAGTCAGCTGAGCAGGACAGCTGAGAAAGACCATCCACTTAAAGTGACAGTGTACAACTTAACAGGTTATAGAATATAACATACCTCCTTTTCTTCCAGCGAAATGAGCCAAACACAGTATAATAAAATATAAATAAGTATTAAGTTAAATCATTAACAAGTAATAAATTCATTTAAAGTATCATGGGAAAAAAAAAAGAAAATAGCAATACAACAAAAGTCAATGAGGAAAATTAATGCTAATCGCGAAATCTATGAGGTAAAGTAATAGATCTAATACTCTTCCTACGAGAGGAATCCATATTGTTGACCAGCATATCACATTTTTTAGAGACACCAAGATTAGCTTTAACCTTTACAATTTGAGATGTTCCACCAGTACCCTCCTTCAACTTGAACAGCATTTTCACCAATTCTCACTATTTTGATGGGTTCACTGTATTTACTTCTTCCTTTCTTTGTGTGAGTAGAATTCTTTACCTTCACCAAATCCCCCACACACAACGTGACCATCTTGGCGTTTTTCTTCTGATCAAACCAAATTTTCTCCTTATTTTGTGTCAAGATGGAATTAGATTGGACCGTTTCTAAAACAGACTCAATATCAACTAGAGGACAAGACCACTTAGACATCCAACTGGGTCTAAAACTGGTGTTGGCTTTTCTCCCTCTTAATACCTCAAAAGGAGAAACTTTCGTGGAAGAGTGCGGTGTCGTCCTGGAGGACCAAAGCATACTTTCAAGGGATGTAACAACATCTCGCCTCCCCTCCACTGCCCACTTAATGCACTCACCCACAACACGATTCATCCTCTCAACTAGACCATTCGTTTGTGGGTAATAAAGTGAACTTTTAAGGTGCTTGATTCCACAAGACTTAAGAAAGGATTTGAACTCAAAACTGACAAACTGAGTTCCATTGTCTGAAACTATAAATTCAGGAAACCCTTCTCTTAAAAAAACTTCATTGAGAAATTCAACCACAGTAGTAGTACTGACCTCCTTAACAACTTTTACCTCAGGCCATTTCGATGTGTAATCCATCAAAACAATAATGAACCTCATCCCTCGAGGTAAAACTTCATAAGGACCCATGATGTCAATACCTACTTTAGTCCAGGGACTGGTGGGACATTCAATAGGGGACAAAGGAGGAACAACAACTTTAAGTGATTTTTCTGATGCTGAACACACTGGACAGTTTTCAACAAAAGTGCGAATCTCATTGTCCATGCTTGGCCACCAAAAATCTTGTCGCACTCGACGTATAGTTAAAGAGATACCTAAGTGTCCCTCATGAGCTTCCTTCATAATGACACGCCTGAGATTATGAGGTGGAATAAGTTTGTCACATCTGACTAATAGACCGTCCTCAATTGAAATTTCAGACTCAACCTTCCAATAGGGTTGCAACACAGAAGGCAAAGACTTCTCCTTGGGCCAGCCATTCTTGACAAAATCGAACACTTCCTGTAACACCTTGTCCTTTGACAAAGACTCTCTCCAATCTTCCTCAGACCCCACAGCTAGGACAGGAACATCTATTGAAGCCACAAAACAATCTTCCTCATCTTCATCATTCAAATCAATAAAACCTGTACCTTCATTCACACCATCACTCTGAGGAAAATGTGACAAAAAATCTGCACGTGTGTTTTTGCCACCTGAGATGTGCGTGACATCAAACTGATATTGAAGTAATTTGGTAACCATTCTCGTGATCCTGGGTGTACAACATTTGTTGGGACCAGCAGACAAAATAGACACTAATGGCTTGTGATCAGTAATCAAATTGAAATGCCTGCCCCATACATAAGGTCGATATTTGTCAATAGCCCATACACACGCTAGTAACTCTTTCTCTATGACCGAGTATTGAATTTCAGCACTCCTAAGCACTCTGGAAGCAAAAGCAACAGTAAATTCTTTTTCACCAGAACGTTGAGTAAGAATCGCTCCTAAACCCACCTTGCTCGCATCTACGGTAATGTAACATGGCAAATCTGGGTCAAATGGAGTAAGAGCATCACCTTTCTTCAAAATGTCCTTAACTTCCATAAAAGCACAATCACACTCATGTGTCCATGCAAACTTTGTGGAAAACTTGAGCAAATTACTAATGGGTTTAACAATTGACGCATACCCAGGCACGAACCTCGAATAATATTCTAACAATCCAAGAAGAGACTTAACACCAGACCTATCCTTAGGTACTGGTGCTCTCATAATAGCCTCAATTAACCCTTGTCTAGGTTTGATCCCTTCAGAAGAAAGTAAATGACCAAGATATTCAATCTCACTGGAATTAAATTTACATTTCTCTGTCTTTAAGACAACACCATGTTCCTTAAAAATTCCCAAAACCTTTCTGACAATGTTATCATGGGTTTCATCATCTACAGCATAAACCAAAACATCGTCTTGAAAAACAAGAACACCCTCAACATCTCTCAAAAGATTTTGCATCACCCTCTGAAAAACAGAGGCTGCTGAGGCCAATCCAAAGGGCATTCTTTTGTAGCGGAAAGTACCAAGTGGCGATACAAAAGCTGTTAGTGAACGTGATTCAGGGTGAAGTTCTATTTGATGGTAGGCACTAGCCAGATCTAACTTTGAAAAAATCTTAGCACCCTTGATGTTGGCAAAAAGATCTGTAATCTTGGGTAGAGGATGGGAGTCAACCCAGATTTCTTTGTTTAAAGACCTAAGGTCTACACAAACTCTGAGTTTTCCATCTCTCTTCCGTGCAACGACCAAAGGGGATAACCATAGTGAAGACTCCGTGGGTTCTATGATTCCTTTTTCGCAAAGCATAGTGATTTCCCTATTGAGATCTTCCCTAATGCTAAAAGGAACACTCCTAAGTTTGTGCTTGATAGGAGTAGCACCGTCCTTAACAATTATCTTGTGTTTGAAACCTACGATCTTCCCAAGTTGATCACTAAACACCGAAGGAAATTCATTAACCCACTTTGTGTTTTCTTCTTCACAAGAGACAAGTAAGACTTGTTCTTTCATCCCTGGTCTAAGTTGCATCCCAAAAAGACCTTGATGGAACCAACCTAGAATGTTGAGTCCATCTACAGCTACATAAACCTTGCCCCTTATTCTCCTACCCTTAAACTCTAGGTAATCTTCGAAAAATCCTAAAAGAGGAATTTTGCGTTTTTGATAGGAAATAGGTTTCCTGTCCGGAGGGAAAAGTGCTCTATCACACCACGTTTCACTAAACAATTCATTGGTAATTATCGTAATCCTTGCACCTGAATCTGCTAAAAGATTGAGTTTCTTATCACCAACGAGTATTTCCACAATAGGATCTACACAGGTAGAAGGATCACCAGTGAGGGGTATGGATGTGTTATCAGAATCAGTGACAACAGAAGTGGTTTCAGAGTCCGATTCATCATCTGATTCTAAAACACAAGCTATAGTTTTCTTTTGATTTTTTTTTTTAAGCAAACAGTAGCATAATGTCCTATTTTTTTGCAATAGTTGCACGTAGAATTTATAGCAGGACATTTTGAACCTTTGTTGTGGACAGCACTACCACAACGCAAACATACATTGCTTGGTACAGATACAGTATCTTTAAATCTGGAAGAAGGATTATCCTTAGGTTTTGAAGAAAAATTGCTAGCAGCTTTAACAAATTTACCTTTCCCTTTCTTAGAATTTCCAACAAAATTAACACTATCCACTGGTTTCTCCTCCAATTCCTTAAGGGAAATGTGAGAAGTTTCGATACTTTTTGCAATCTTGATAGTCTCATCAAGAGTAGGATTATCCATAGTGAGTAACTTTTGTCTAGTCTGTTTGTCTTTACAATGACTTACGAATTGATCACGAATCAACTGCTCAGTAAAGTTTTCAAAAAGACAGACAGAAGCTAGTTTCCTAAGAGTGGAAAAATACGAATCTACATCTTCACATTCAGACTGTTTCCTCATAAAGAATTTATGTCTAAGTACAATTAAATTAGGCTTCTTATCAAACCTTAGTTTAAGTTTAGTAATAGTAGTTTGATACTCATCTATTACCTCATAATCTAAGGGAGGATCAGGTAAGTGCTTGAAAATAGATCTACCTTCGAAACCAAGAGAATGCAATAAAAGACATTTCTTTCTTTCGGGACGATACCTCGAAGCACCTATAGCGCCTAAATACGTCTCAAATGCGTCAAACCAGATATCCCATTTCACAGGAGGTTCTCCTGGAGTGTCAAGGAAAGCAGGAGGAGCATTAATAGATTGTAGTGTAGACATCGTGAAGGAAAAGCAACTAAACAAAAACAAGAAATGTAAACTAATTTTTTTGAGGAAAATGACACAGAAAGATAATCCTTTGTAGAAAATTAGAGCTCTTCAAATGTAGTCTTGACTCAATTGAGTACTCCTTGAAGTAAGAAAACGATAATCCATTGTGGAAATGTACCCTTGAATTGTTAAGCTTTTCACATGCAGTCTTGAATTAGTAAAATACTTCTCGTGGAGTAGGAAAACAATAATCCATTGTGTAGATGTACATTGAATTGTTTCTTTGATAAAGATTTATCTTCTTGTTGATAGAAAAAAATGATGTCACAGTGTCTCCTAGAACAGATGTCGTGGGAATGGAACACACAAAAAGAATGTTAGAATGTGGGATTGTTATGCAGCAAGAGATTGTCAAAACAAGAAAAAATGGTTTAAGGCAAGAAGCGTTGCTAAGCGACGGAGTAGAATTCTCTCATGTGGTCTTGAAATGACTCGCGTGACTTTTCTCACGTGAATGGTCTCGAGGTAGTAATTCTGTGCGTGCGCTCATGCAGAACTGAGCGATTCAAATGTAAACAACTGAAAGGCTGCAGGCGCTTGACAGCGTAAGCGCGAGGACACGAAATGCCGATCTGACGTTAAAGTAATGGAGATGCGGCTCGAGTTTCACAGTGCGCGCCCTTCCCAGCTTACAGTTTAAAACAAAACAGCACACCAAAGTGAAAAATTGTTCGAGCAACTCAGCGTTAGCTTAAAATAGAAGTTGGCAGTGTCGAAGACTCAGCGCTGGTTCACATATAAACGCTGGCAATGTTAAGGTTCAGCGCTGGTTCACACATATGCGCTGGCAGTGTGCGCAAGGAAACGAAATGCCGCTCCAACGTTAAATGTCAATAAACTGAAGGGCTGCTGGCGCTTGACAACGTGTGTGCAAGGAAACAAAATGCTGCTCCAACGTTAAAATAATGGATATGCGGTTCAGGTTTCACAGCGCGTGCCCTTCCCAGGTTAATGTCTACAAAAGAAAACAGCACTCCAACGGGAAGATTGCTCGAGCTACTCAGCGCTAGTGAATTCAGACGCTGGCAATGTTAATGGCTGAGCGCTGGTTCAGCTGAGTGCTGGTTCACACAGCATTCAGCGCTAGTTAATGTAGACGCTGGCAATGTTAAAGACTCAGTACTGGTTCACAGATGCTGGGAAATGAGAAGGGTCACGCTTTGAGTAGAAACACAAGCGTTAAAGCAGTAAATACAGATAAAGAGAAAAGAGTCACTTATCTGGAGATGAGTGGGTATTCATCTTGAAAGTTGAAAATTGAAATTGATTAGAGTTGAGTTGAAAAATGTTGAATAAAGTTTCTTTGAAATGTTGAAGATGGTAGTTGGCAGATGGTTTGAATAGGATTAAAAAAATCCTTGGAGGCTTGAAGGTGGATGCGTGGGTTCAGCTGTGTAGAGCCGCGTCGCCAAAATTATGTAGTAATCCAGGAGTCAGGTGGATGGGTTGAAGAGCTTTAATAAGCAGAAAACTACACAGCTTATCATCTGCCAGTATCTTCAGAGTGTCGGTTTCCCCAGTCTTGAATAAAAACATTCCATCATGTACATGAAGCAGATGACATCACAAGTATAGAGTCAGCTGAGCAGGACAGCTGAGAAAGACCATCCACTTAAAGTGACAGTGTACAACTTAACAGGTTATAGAATATAACAGACTTCAATGTAACCTTCGAACCTTTGAGCTCGGGTGACCAAGCTGGAATTATAGAAGAGGATTGTAAATGGCGCATCCCGTCCCTCAACCTAGACCCAATTAAGAAATGGTCACAGCGTGCGATACAAATTAACGCTCCTAATCTGGAATATGATTTGAGAGCTGTTAATGGCAGATCGAGCTCTGACCATAATGGAGCTTTTACTTTTAATAGACTTGGGTCCCCTTCCAGGATAGATTACATCCTTCTGGACGTTCGGTTATGGCAGGATCTGATAGATATGGAAGTTGTGCCCACATTGGATAGCGACCATAACCCACTTTGCAGTGGGGGGGGGGCCAAAGAAACCCAACCGCCCCGATATGGTAAGCAGAGAGGTAATACCATCAAACTGTAAAAGACGCCTCAGGTGGAACAAAGTCTCACATCAGAAAGGGCTGTTAGCAAGTGTGAGGGAGGAAGTTGTGTCCAAAAACAGCGAGCTAATGGCATTGTATAATGGCCCGGGGACCCTAGCGATTTTAATTTTAAAAGCTTTTATCAAATGACAATAGATAAGCTGAGTTCATTTTTTATCATCGAAGGCAAACCAGCCAGAAAACATGATCATTTAAAGACTTGTAATCCCTGGTATACTAAGGATTGCAGGGAGAAAAGGGCGGCCATCGCACGCAGTATTAAGTCGAAAGATCCAGCTGCTCTTAGAATTGCCAGGAAAGAGTATGCAAGGGCTTTGGTGGTGGCCAAAAGATCTTGGCAAGAGGCGCACTGGCAGGAACTGAAGATAGCTGCAGTGCAGAGAGATCCCATTGTATTCTGGGATTTAATTAATCGTAAGGACAGGATATCAATAGACCCCATGCCCAATCATATCACCTGTGCACAGTGGCTGAACCACTTTGCCAATTTATATTCGGGAGAAGCAACATCCGACCCTCTCTCCACGGAGACCAGCCTGATCACCAGGGAAGCCAACGTAACTACAGATAGGTTTGACCTCCTGGAAGTGGAGCAAGCAATTCATAGTATCTCTCCAGGGATGGCAGCAGGCCCAGATGGACTGCCTGGAGACCTGCTCCTATACGATCCCATGGCTTGGGCCCAGCTCATTCTCCACATCATGAATTTGATAGTTAGAGGGTTCGCCATCCCGGATTCCTGGAAGGGAGCCGAGGTGGTCCCAATATTCGAAAAAGGTAATAGAGAGGACCCTGCCAACTACCGGCCAATCAGTCTTATAGATGTGATTCAGAAGGTTGTTGGCAGGGTCCTTCTCTTGAGGATCAGAACCTGGTTGGAGGATGACAACATCCTATCACACTTTCAAGCAGGGTTCCGGCAAAAGGTAGGAACAATCGACCAGGTCCTCAGAATCTTCATGATCTATTGGAAGTCAGTCCTCCTGGGCAAAGGGAGTTTGTACCTGGCTTTCATATATCTGAAGACTGCTTTCGACCTGGTCCCCCGGGGTAAGCTCTGGCAGGTACTTGGACATCTGGGCATGCCTTCATACATTTTAGATTTTTTACAAAGGATGCACAATGATAATTTTGCAATAATCAGGTGTGGGGCCCAAGGGGAGCTGACAGAGAGGATCGCGGTAGATAGGGGGGTACGCCAAGGCTGTGTGTTGGCTCCCACCCTATTTTCAATATTCATTAATGGGGTGGTGGCCCACCTTAACAAGGAGCCGTCTGACGCTCCAGTCTTGGCAGGAGAGAAGACACCCACCCTCCTATTTGCCGATGACACTCTCCTAATCTCCAAGTCCCCATGTGGCCTACAGAAATTACTGAAGAGTTTTGACTCATTTTGTAAAGAACAGGGGCTGATCATCAACACTAGCAAAACCAAGTTGATGACCATCAACCCCTCTAAACGTTTCAGGATCAAACATCACCCTTGACGAAGTCCCACTAGAGATGGTTGAGTCTTTTGACTACCTGGGCATTAGAATCTCAAAAAACAATAAGTGGTCCTCACACCTAGATAAAATGCTTTTAAATCACAAGCGGGTGTCTGGTGCAATCGCCAGAGAACAGTATCTTTCGAGTAGCATACCGGTTGCACCAGCTCTCGCAATTTATGATGGGAAAGCGCTGCCCTCGGCCCTCTACGGGGCAGAGCTCTGGGGTATGGAGAACATCACCGAATTAACCAGGTCAGAAAACAGATTTTTAAGAAACCTTATATCACTTCCCACCTCCACCCCCCTGAAGCCTCTGTTTTATGACACTGGAAGGAGGCACATTCATGACATTGCCAGACTTCGTCCTTTACTTTTCTGGGCACGGCTTAAGAGGACGGAGGAGCTCTGCATGTATGCTGCGGGGTTTGAAGAACTAGTGGCGGCAGACAAGGGAGGTAGGATAAAATGGTTGGCTGACTTGAAGCACCTCCTGGGCCTCATCGGCCTATGCGAGGCATGGGCGACCCAGATTCCCCCTTCTAAGCTGGTCTTGAAGCGGGCATATTGGGACTGGGTGTCAAAACGCGAGCAATCTTGCCAGCAGACAGGAAAACTCACGGAGGGATTCTTTGAATTTTTATCTCGACTTTATACAGTTCCCTAGGGACAGGACTCTGTATATGAAGCTGAGATTTGGCACCCTACAGGTTAACTCAGTGGTATCCTCATGGAAGGGGCCGTACTCGGTCCCTGTACCCTGTCCTAGCTGCGGCCATCCCGATGAGTCCATTGCCCACTTTCTCCTGGCGTGTCCTGCCTACACAAAGGCCAGAGAAAAGTGGCTCAAGCCAGTTTGCAAAACAATAGGCCTCATGAGCCATGTAGCTGCCCTACGCATCATGAAAACAGATACCTCCTCATTGACACGGATCTGCGGACTAGCAAAATTCCTGGGGTGGGCCTGGTCACTTAGACTAAAGGCGGTAGGCAAGAGTTTGGCAGGTTCCTAAATGGAGGTTATGGGATGAATGATTGACCTGTTCCAACAGCACAAGGACTGACCTGATCTAACTGCTCAATGCAGGGGGCAATAGGTGGGTGTCGCCCCCTGACCATATGAAATGGTGATTAATACCCATGAATGAAATTCTTTAAAAACTGTATATTTTATGCTGATTTTATTGGATCCATTGGATTAACTTTTTGATATCTGTACTGTGCTTCCTTTTTTAAACCATGCGTATACACTGTATTTTTGCAATGCTTTTATGATAATTTTTTATCGAATAAAGCTTATCTATCGATCGAATTACAATTGAACAAGTCAATGGATGAAGAGGGATGACGAAGAAGAACGCCTTCTGTGTATGTATATATTTCTGTACTTTTTTATTTGTGATTTTTTGCAGACCAAATAAATTATAATTGACATGCATCTTAAGCATGCCTGCATTTCTGGTTGGTGCAAGTCTGTGTACATTGATAAGCTCAGTGGCTTATGTTAACGTGTCCCCATGTATCATGTCTGCAAAGCACCAGCGGGCCGGACACTCTGAAGGGCATTTGTATGACATTTTCAGAGGCAATGTTCATATTTCTTTTAGTCCATGTCCTTACAAGTGTGACACTAGCATCTATGAAAGTACACCAGTCTGCAAATACTTTTAATTTTTTTTTTTTAACGTTTATTTATAACATTTTTTCATACATAGTAAGTGGGCAATCAGCAAGGCACTACAGTGTTACAGTATACAATCATTCAATCAATTCAATAGGTCAGCGAATGTAGGGACCATCCTTCACATACAGAGTCATGCAATGGGGTGACATTTGAACAATGCGCCAGTCAGCTATTGGCAAGAACGTCAGCATGTGATCAACAGAGGAGTCATTCAATATTATAACGAACCTCAGGGCTTAACACAGCAAAGTATTATTCGACCCCCATATAAGCAAGTGAGTATGATATGCAATAATAACATTTAATATGGTTACATTCCTTCCCCTCTTCAATGATCTTCCGAGGTTCCAGCAGCTAATTGGCACCCACTCCCCTCACCGTCCGTCACTCGTTGCGTAATGTAGGATTGTAGTGGGCCCCAGATATCTACTGGTCTAGAGGTCATTGGTTGTGTCTCAGCATATAAACTGTATTGGTCCTGACTGTACAACATGTCTTGGAGCCATTCCTTGAATTTCGGGGCTCTCCCCCTCCCCCATCGACACGCCAATCTCCGTTTAGCTAATAGAAGAGCAGTGTCAAGAAATTTCCTGTGTGGTCGAGGTATGTGTTGTCTGTGTCCCAATAAAAATAGCAATGGAACCCTGGTCAGTTCAATATATAACATACTCTCTAAAGCGTTGTGTATCGGTTCCCAGTAGGCCGCAACCTGTGGGGAAAGCCAGGCTAGGTGGAACAAATCGGCCCCTGGTTGCCCGCACCTCTCACACCGGTCTGAGTCAGTCAGATGAAACCGAAACTTCCATGCAGGGTTATAATATATGCGATGCAAGAATTTATAGTGGATCATTTTAAATCTGCTATTGGACGCTATGCGACCTGTCAGTTCCAAACAATACTCCCATGTCTCATCAGGGAGAGCCTCCCCTATGTCTCGTTCCCAATATCTGCGCGCCGTCTCACCAACTTCTAAGGTGTGGGCACGCATACTGCCATAGAGCCCAGAGACATGGTGCGCGCCTTCAGTGCTGTTAAGTAGTACGGCCAACGGAGGGACGACCTCAGGTTCATTAGGATACTCAGATAAAAGATTTTTCATCCCTTCTCGGAGCCGCACGTAATAAAGTCTCCAGGGGAGTGGGATCAGTGTCACCAAAGAACTGCTCCTTAGTGCAAAATATGCCATTGTGTAACCCGTCTCCCCACTTGGACTTCTGCAGTCTGCACATTAGTTGGAATCCAGTTTCCTGCATCACTGCCAACTGTGGGTGATATGTCATAGGCATGCGTAGTGCATACAGCAAGGGGAGTTACAATCTGCGGAGTATTTTATGCCACGCATCTATCGTACAGGAGACTGTTGTAGGGTGCATGTCCAGGACGTCAGCCGGACCATGCACGATGCCGGTCAGAGGTAGCGGGCGTGCTATCCAGTCCTCTGCCGCCAGCTGTGGCATATAGTCAGTGGGTCGCAGCCAGTGGTAAAGAAAATGGGCCTGGGCACTGAGGTAGTAAGCCTCAAAATCGAGAATGTCAAATCCCCCTTTAACATAGGATTGCATCATTACACTCCATTTAAGTCTAGGTTGTCGCCCTCCCCACACTAGTCTGATGAGCTCTGATCTTAGAGTTTTGAGAAAAAAAAACCCGGATAGTAGGGGATGTTTAGGAAAAAATAAAGAAAACGTGGGAGCACCACCATTTTGATCAGGAGATGCGACCCGCCATTGACAAGGGCAGTGCTATCCAGCGTGTCACGGTGTCTCTCAGTTTCGTAATAGCCGTGCCATAATTCATGCGCAATGTTTCCTCCCTATCTCTCTAGATTCGTACCCCCAGGTATTTCAGATCGTCATCACACCATTCAATCGGAAAGTCCAGTTGGAACTTGGTCACAGCGGGTGTCAATGGCATAAATTGGGATTTGCGCCAGTTTACGTTTACGCCAGATAGTCCGCCAAACACCAGAAATTCTCGTAGCAGTGCATTCAGGTTAGTTTGCGGATCCTTGACGTAAAGTGTGACATCATCCGCATACAGCGACACACAAATCTGTCTTTGAAAACATCGGAAACCACTATCCTTATGTAATTGTCTTATCCTGCATGCCAAAGGCTCTATGGCGATGGCGAACAATAGAGGGGATGGAGGGCACCCCTGTCGAGTGCCCCTAGTAAGTGATATCCCGGGCGATAGATGTCCGTTGACAAGGACCCGCGCAGTGGGCGTAGTGTACAACAGTTTCACCCATGCCAGAAAGATAGGGGGAATCCCATTCTCCGCAACACCTCGAATAGGTAGCCCCACTCCACAGAATCAAAAGCTTTGGAAGCATCCAAAAACACTGCAGCCAATGGGACCTCCGGAGCCACTGTGTTGACAAGGGAGAATAGGGTCCTACGGTTATGACTCGTAGCCCTCGATGGAACGAACCCCGATTGGTCCGGAAGTACTATACGAGTCATGAGCAGCGACAGCCTGGAGGCTAGAACCTTTGCCAATATCTTTGCATCGCAGTTGATGAGGGACAGTGGCCCGTGGAATCACATAATGAGGGCTCCTTACCGGGCTTCAGGAGAGAAGTGATGACCACCTCACGCATGGAGCGGGGCAGGACTCCCACCTCTAACGATTCCTCAAAGATTTCGCGGAGCACCGGTGCCATGATTTCAATATAGCACTTGTAAAATTCCACCGGAATACCATCCAGCCCCAGCGCCTTTCCGTTTTTTAGGGACATAATAGCATCCTTTATTTCATCGATTTCCAGAGGAGCACCCAGAAATTGTCTATCTACATCGCTCAACCAGCAGAGGGCCACATCGCCGAAAAAGGAATCAAAGTCTGTGTTACCCGTGGCTTGGTGGGTATACAGCGATTTAGTGGCTAGTGAAGGCCTCTCCTATCTGAGCATTACCCCTCCGCATGTCCCCCGTGCTATCAGCGATCTCTAGAACCGTGTTGGTACCTCTGGCATTGCGCACAATGGCGGCTAGTGTCTTTCCAGGCCTTTCTCCCTCACCATATCGTCTGGCAGTCCAATATTGACTACGAAATCGCGTTTCACGCTCCGCCTCATTCTCATATTCCGTTAGTTTACTTCTAAACTCAGCCTGCGCTTCCTGACTATCTCCTCGCTGCATGCAATGTTCCAAAGACCTCAGCTCACCCTCCAATCTACTGATCGTACGTTGAATGTCCCGCAATACCTCAAATCCCTTTGCAATGCACCAACCTCGTACAGTGAGCTTGAAGGCCTCCCAAATATTCTCAACGCTCTCCACAGATCCCCAATTTCGTGGAAATAAGTCAGTAATGTCCTCCCGCAGTTCTTCCCTAAATACCATATCCAAAAGTGTCATGGGTTGCAGAAGCCAAGGCGGTCTAGGGCAGTCCAGGCCCGGGATCTGCAGGCTAACTACCACAGGGCAGTGGTCTGAGTACGTGCGAGCTAAGTGTTTCGCAGCCGACACAGTGCCCGCTAAGTGATGTGTCAGTAGACAATAATCCAGCCGTGCCCAGGTCCCTGTGTGAGAGGTGAAGTGTGTGCCCTCAAGCGTGTGGGGATGTAAGTGTCTCCAGCTATCCACCAGCATACCTTCCGTCATGATGCCCTCAAGCACCTCTCTGGATTTAGGGTGATAGTGTGCTAGTCCGTCCGCCCTGTCCACTGCCGGGACCAACGCCACATTAAAATCACCCCCCCCCCCAAATCACATGCACAGATCCTATGTCTAGTATTTTACCCCACAAAAGAGCAAAGAATTCGGGTGTATCTATATTGGGAGCATAGCAATTCACCACCGTGGACTCTCCCAGTCTACCCCAGATTATCACATATCGTCCTGCAACATCAACCAGCTTACCCTGCAGCAGGAATGGGACATTGCGTTTAATCAGTATTGCAACTCCTCGGGCGTATGAGGAATAGGACGCGAAGTATCTGCCCCCCGCCCATCGGTTTGCAAATGAGGGAGTGACCTGTGGGGGGGTATGCGTCTCTAGTAACATCACCAACTGTGCCCCGTGTCTATCGAGGTAGGACAGTACTTGTCGACACTTTCTGGGATTATTAAGGCCCCGAACATTCCATGATAGTATCGTCAACAGCTTGTTTCTAGTATCACCGGGACTACCTATTATCACAGTCGGGTCCCCACATCAGCAATATCATCAGTCTCTGGATCATCCCAACATCGCCACCATCTCTCACCATCTCGTATTGTGCCTGTTTTGTGCCCTGACCACATTGGCCAACCATTCCCCCTCCCCCCCCTCGCATCCCTTGAAATATCACCCCCTCCTACTGAAGCATCCCCAACTTGCCAGTACGTGTAACCACCCCCCGTACCCCCATCCCGATCCCCACCCCAACATCAGCAATAAGAACAGAATACCCCATAGGGAAACACCCTCTGGGGGAACCTCCAGAGAGCAACACGACCACCCTCCCCACCTCACGCCTTCGGACCTGTACCACCACTAGGCGTCTATCAAGGAGGGAGAGCGGTCCCCGGAATACTTTACCACTGGGCCTACTGAAAGACTGCTGTCCTCTGCGCCCTGTACACGTTTGAAGCAGGAGGCCATAACCTGTAATGGCCTGAGGTGTTAGTGACAGTCAAAAATGCCAGTAGTGGGAGGCGGGCGGTTTTAGACCCGTGCAGCAGGGAGGGGGATGGGGGGGTTTTGCTGGTTGTTTTGGTTCTGGTTTTCTTGTAGTATTTTATGGCACAGCACAGGATATACTGCACTGCATGAGGGTGACACTTTAATTGGTGACGATGCTCCGCTGGGATCGTTCCTTCTGGACCCATACCACACCCAGCTCGATGGCGACACACTTGAAGGCTACACCTGAGCTCCACACGGCACGTCCCTCCCGCTCACCAACACTTACGGCACTCACATGGAATGTTCGGGGATTGGGCGACAGGGTGAAGCGAGGCCTAGTGTTACAATATTTGAAACGCTGTAAACCGGCGATAGTCATGCTGCAGGAGACCCATCTAGTGGGCACGGCCTCTAGAGCGATGGATAGATGGGGGTATAAATGCATTACTCATGCGGACTTCTCCTCCGGCTCTAGGGGGACTGGGATCCTTATACGGAAAAACTTCCCATTGATATGTCAGCAAACTAAGATAGATACTCAGGGCCGCTTCGCAGCAGTGACGGTTCAGTGGGAAGGCCAACTCTTCAACTTTGTGTCTGTCTACATCCCGCCTGGCCTGCATGCCGCGGCTCACACTGCCCTGGCTTCCTTCCTACTGGCCCTACCGACGGCGACACTGGTTTTAGGGGGCGACTTCAATGACGTTGTGGATCATGCGCTTGATAGACACCCACAGGCTGGGACGGTGCGGGGAGGCGGGCGACTCTCCGGTCTGTTGGACGCCTTGGGACTGACGGACTGCTGGCGATACAAACACCCCTACGACAGGCACTACACCTATTACTCAGCGACACATAACTGCCTCTCACGGATTGACCACGTCTTAATGTCAGGGGAGGGACTTCATGGGGTGGAAGAGGTGGCAATCTGCCCCAGAGGGATCTCCGACCACTCCCCGCTACTACTCACATACACGAACCACCGCTCTCATAGGTGCCGTATGTTTCCGGTTCATGCGAATTATCTGCAGAACGCCCCATTGAAAAAATCCCTCACCACTACTGCTGAGCACTATTTCCGGGAGATGCAGGCTCAGTTGACTCCCGGAGTACCCTGTGGGAAGCGTTTAAAACAGTGTTACGGGGGCAGGCAATTGCGTCGGTAACGGCCCATAGGAGAACGCAACAGCAAGAACTTAGCTCCTTGGAGGAGGCCCTTGCGAAGGCCATCTCTAGACAGGACTCCAATCCGTCTCTGGGAGCCGCCCAGGCGGTCCGGCTGTGCCGAATAGAATGGATGGCATATCAAAAGGAATTGGTTAGGTCCTCGATTCAGGCCACCCGACACAGGGTTTACGAACTGGGCGATAAGGCAGGAAAAATGCTGGCTTGGCTCGATAAAAAAGAAAGGGCGGGAAGGGTCATTGCACAATTGACGCTGCCTGACGGAAGTGCGACCTCAGACCCCGGTGTCATAGTTGACCTGCTGGCCGATCACTATGAAGCGATCTACGCTCCCCAGGCGAGGTTCTCGGCGGAGGAGGCTTACGATTACATTAAGGATCTGTCGATCCCCTGTCTCTCACCTGAGGCGGCGCTATTACTGGAGGCCGATATTACCGTGGAGGAGGTGAGGGACGCGACTGAGGCACTGGCGTATGGAAAAGCACTGGGTCCCAACGGTCTCCCGGTGGAACTGTACAAACAAACAGCCCAGACGACAGCCCCCCATCTCCTTAACATGCTCCGGGACAGCCTGGAAGTGGGTATGCTACCGAACGATCAACGTCTGGCCACAATCATCCCGATCCACAAACCTGGTAAGGCAGCGGAGGAATGTACTTCTTACCGCCCCATCTCCCTGCTCAATGCGGAGCCGAAGATCCTCGCCAAATTGTTAGCGCAGCGGTTGGCCCCCCACCTTGCCACTCTGGTACACCCGGATCAGTCCGGCTTTATGCAAAATCGTAATACCTCGCATAATTTGCGACGTTTACAAGCGGTACTGGCTCGCCGAGAGTATATACAGGAACCGGCGGTATTGCTTTCCCTGGACGCCACCATGGCTTTTGACACTGTGGAGTGGCCTTATCTATTTGCTGTGCTTCGCCACATGGGCTTCGGCCCCCAATTCTGTGCGTGGGTCCGACTGCTCTACACCAGCCCCCTGGCTCAGGTGGCGGCTAATGGCCACATCTCCAGGGACTTCCCGCTCGGGCGTGGGACGAGGCAGGGTTGCCCATTATCCCCTCTGCTGTTTACACTAGTCCTGGAACCGCTGGCGATTTGGGTCAGATGGGAACCATCCATTAGGGGTATCCGGTGGTCACCGACGTGGGAAGATCAGATATCGCTATACGCGGATGATGTCCTGCTCTATCTCACCTCCCCGAAGAAATCTATCCTGGAACTGCTCAATGTTTGCGAGAAGTTTGGGAGAGTATCGGGCTATAGAATTAACTGGTCGAAGTCAGTTCTATTCATTCTTGCTGGCTGCCCCCCCCCCCTACCGAGGGACTGTCCGTTACATTACTCAACCACCCCCTTTAAATATCTTGGAGTTTACGTCACTCCTAGCCCGGACGAATTCCACGCCTTGAACCTGAAACCCCCCCTGGGACGGTTTATTAGAGATGTCAAGGTATGGCGCTCCCTTCCACTCACTCTTTTGGGCAAAGCCGCCCTGTTTAAAATGATGGCACTGCCCCGTTTTTTGTACCTCCTTGAAAACACACCGTTTCCAGTGCCCCCCTCCTATTTTAAAGCCATCGCAGCAGCAGTTTCTACTCTGCTTTGGGACGGGAAACCGGCTCGTATTGCGCTGAACAAGCTGGTGAAAGACTGGTACGATGGGGGAATAGCGCTCCCTAGTGTTGAATTGTATTACTGGGCTGCCCACCTTAAACAGATCAACTACTGGTTGCACGCCTCACAACAGGAACCAGCCTACATGGCGGACAGGCAGAATATCGAATCCAGGGGCCTGTTGAGAAACCTTTATAGCCGAACCATCCCGACTGAGCTCAGTGGCCCGACTCGTCACACGATTCAAATCTGGTATAAGGCACACAGACATCTTCAGTGTGCAAACACCGTTACGCAGATGACGCCCCTGTGGGACTCATACAGGTTGGGTTACATGGGCAATACTAAGGGATTCAAGGCATGGGACGCCATAGGCATTTCAGTGGTGGGGGACCTCTGGAAAAATCACACAGTCGTCGTAGATTTTGATTTTCTACAGACCAAATACGGTATGGCTAGGTCCGAACATTACAGGTTCATGCAGATACGGCATGCACTGAGGGCAGCCATTCCGGAGGGAACGAATTTGCAGGAATCTACCCCTCTAGAAGACAGACTGTTAACTGAACACATGTCCCAAAAAGCCACCTCCTACACATACCGGAAGCTAGTTAACAATCTTCCTGACATGTTGTCCAAATTGCGTTCCAGTTGGGTGGCGGATATAGGTGACCTTGACGACTCGGAGTGGCAGGAGGCCCTCTCGTCACCGCGCGAGTCTGCGATTCCCTCCAGGCTTAAACTGGTACAGCTGAAAATACTGCACCGTACATACTATACCAGGACGGTCCTTTACAAGATAGGGAAGGCTGAGCACGACTACTGTCTCCGTGGATGCGGAGAAAGGGGGACGTTCTATCACACCATTTGGGATTGTGGGAGGTTGGCGGGGTATTGGACAGCGGTGATGCAAACTATCTCACAGACTGTGGCTACTTCCCTGCTGCCCGACCCGCGATGCTGCTTACTGAACATATGGGAAGCAGCGGACTTAACCCATCGACAGCAGGATTGGGTAATGTTGGGCCTGATGGTCGCGAAGCGCAATGTGGCTAAACTGTGGGGATCACCTGTGTTGCCCAAACTGAGGGAATGGTGCAGCGACATGGATGACGCAATGGTGGCTGAGAAGGCAGTGTTTGTCCAGAGGGGTTGCCCCAAGAAATGGGGTCTGATCTGGGGAGCGTGGAACAGGTATAGGGGAAACATTTGTGAACCACCGAGGGAGGACTCAGATGAGTGTTTGTCGGATTAAGGATTAAAACTATACTATGGCTGTAGGTGGTGACAGGCCCTGCAGCTTTGGAGACCTCCAGACCATTACAGGAGAGGAGGGTGCTGGGAACATTTCTGGAATGCATCACTAATAATACCGGTAATAAAATTGCGGATATATGTCTATTTACCCTCTGGGATCGCTTTGTGTTCTTCTACTGTTGTGCCCTTGTTTTCATGAAAAGTTTGGTTCTACAGTTAAAAAGCAGACCTTGTAATTTCAGACAATGATAACAGCTCCATTAGGCACACTATGTATTATTTGCCGCCGGGCCCCAGGGATGCCGGCTAAACGGCTGTGTAACTCTTTACATTGTAGATTTACTACTGGCGTACTCGCCGCCGGCCCCAGAGGTTGTAGGCCTTAAGCTGTGTTCTGACGATAATGTGCAATAAAGGTCTTTATAAAAAAAATAAAAAAAATGCCAGTAGTAGTCTAACAGCGGAGATCAGTCCTCATTGTCAGTGCCCTGCCCCCGTTCTCGCTGTGCAGCATCAAGTGACGATCTGCCCCTGGTCCCTTTCCGCAATGTTCGCAGATAGTCCTCCACCTGTTGAGGGTTCGTAAAGAAGTGGTGTCGGCCCTGGTGTGTCACTCGAAGGCGGGCAGGGTATAGCAGAGCATAATCAATTTGTGCCCCACGCAGCTTTTTCTTAACCTCAATGAATTTACAACGTTGCTCCTGCACCATTGGGGTGAAATCCGGAAAGATGGAAAAGGAAACTCCATTGTATGTCCGCTCCTTGTTGGTTCGTGCAGCTCGTAACGCTACATCGCGGTCTCTATAGTTCAATAATCTTGCAATAATAGGCCTTGGGGGAGCCCCAGGTTTGGGTTTGGGGCCAAGGGATCTATGCGCTCTCTCCACTATAAACTGCGTAGAGAACTTTTCAGCACCTATAGAGGCAAGCAGCATCTTCTCAATAAAGTCTTCTATGCGCCCAGTGTCCGTAGATTCTGGAATGCCCGTGACGCGGATGCTATTGCGTCGCCCCCGGGCTTCCAAATCCTCATTCTTAGCAGCTATATCCCGCAGGAGTTTGTCCATTCTCGCCAGTTGTGTGGAGTGGCTAGCCGTTGTGTCATCCGCCTCCGAGATTCTCCTCTCTGCCTCCTTAATTCGGTCATCATGTTGGCCCACCTTATGAACTAAGGCATCCATCCTGGAGGACCTACGATCCACCTTATCCACTACAGTGGCAAATCCTTGCCGCATTTCCTGCAGGATTTGGCGCATGTCGAGTTCCGGGGTACCATCGCCTCCACCTTGTAAATTCGGATTGTCCAAGGCGCCCACTCCGGCCGGCATGTTAGGTCCCTTCTTTGCCGACTCAAAGGTCAGCTTTGGCTGTCGCGTGTCCGGCTTCCCCATCGTGCGCGATGTCCGGGTGCAGGTTAGGACAGTACCGATCGCACAAAACGACTGGCAGCTGCACTAATTCCGCACCAATCCCCAGCAGTGATCGGTAAAGCGCCGTCCACGTGGTTTCACGGCCCTGCACCGCTCAACACATCAGTGGCACATTCAGCGATGGTACCAGTTGTAGATACATCTGTTCAGGAGTGGCACTATGCACTTCTCTATCGTCAGTCCGCCGCCAATGGTCCGTCCCAGGCACTTTGGTCAGTCCCAGCGCAGTAGTAGCGAGCCTCCAGGGGGCGCCTCCCCACCCCCGAAACAGCCCCAATGGCCCAGTGCGTAGAACTAGGCGGTCGCTGTATGCTCTCAGCGCAAATCACCAACCACTACAGGCCGCTCGCACGATGTCACTGCGATGTTTCTAGGCAATCATGCAGCACACTCCAGTCACTGCAGAGCAATTAATAAACTCACCAGCAGATTTCACAATAGTCCGCATTCACGTTGTGTATCACAAGGGACTTACGATGTGTTCAGTCCGCTTACATGCCTTGTGTTAGTCCCAGGGCCCCAGCGCCGATATTACAACTGCCCAGTACTGCACCCCGTGAGGCTGGAGCGTTCGGAACGGCGCAACTCTCAATCCTGGGGAGGTCGCAACACAGATGCACTCCGTAGAAGCCCGGGTCCCGTCAGCAGTTCCACCGGCATCCGATCACCAAGATTACTTTCCTGCCCAGAGGTCCGAGCCTCACACTGCCTCCAAAGCGAGGGGGTCAAGAAATGTCAGTGTGCGATATGGCGCCGATAAATAGGCACGTCCTCGGCCGCCTCCCTATCTGCACTTCACCAAGGCAGCCCTCCACCTCCATAGGGCCTACCGTTCTCATGGCGAGCCGCAGACTTTCCTGCTTGCAGCTGCCGGTCAGCGCTACCTCCTGGGCTCCAGTTCCACAGTCGGGAAAAGCTTCAGAACCTCCGCCAGCAGTCCCACAGCGTCGGACCGTCACAAAACTTTCAGCGAGTCCAGTTCACAATATAATCAACATTTGCGGTGCAAAGCAGCTCGTTTTCGGCCCAGTTCAGAAGGATTAATTAAGGATATCAGGTCCGGGGAGTAGGAGCCTCACCAAGTGACGGCCATTCGACTTGTGCGCCCTCTAGCGCCCCTCCAAGGCTGCAAATACTTAAGTGACTATTGACTTTAGCATTAGATTTTAGTCATATATACCTGGCTTCATTCCAGTATTTTCTTTTTTGCCTTAAGTTCTTATTTATAATTTTCTTCTGTTCTTCTATAACATGACATGTGGATAGACTATGACCAAGAAATTGTTGAAAATACTGTTTTACTGGCACTGTTGGGACACAGTATGAAGATTCTGAATGTGTCTATGGCTTGTCTGTAGCAGTACACAATATAAATATTTTCTCCAATACCGCTTGTACAAATAAATGACACCCACTGGGGTCAATGGATATAGCTTTCCTGAATGTTAATGACATAATCGACGTCTGAAATACTACAGTAGAGTATGGAGATTGATTTAAAGTCCTTTGCCCCTGGCATTTATTTTTCCCTTCTACTAAAAGTGTTTTTACCCTATTTGCCTCCTTACCCCCAGCCCATTTGAACTGCATCAGCCCTGGCAGCATATTTAATCAAACAAGTGTGAATGAAAGCAAATAATAACAAAACTAACATTTACATTTCTGATAAGCACACGGCAAAAGAATGGAAGAACCCATAGCTAAAATCTATCTGGTATTTCTAGTATGCAATGCGCTTGGAAATCAAAAGGACTGTTATTGAGAAGTACAGTGAACTGTGAAAGTGTTATTTCATTCCCAATTTGATTCCTAGGGTGGACAAGCCACAAGAATATATGGCAGCTCCAGAAGTAGACCTGCAACTGTAACTGAGCAGCCAAAGCGATTGAGTGAAGAAGAAGAGCACCCAAAGAGATCGCAGGACAGAGCTGGGTCTCGCTCCCGCTCTGACGAAAAACTTACTTTGAAAAGGTCCTGGAGACTTTCTCGGAATGACAATAGACTGTGTGAAAGAGCCAGGAGAAGCTCAGGCACAGCACTGCTCCTAGGAAGAACATCCCAAACACCACCTTCTCCTGCAGAGGGGCCATGAAGTACATATTTGGCCTCAGCATAGTCAAAACGCCCAGGAAGAGGAATAACACAAAACCTGTCAATTAAAGAAATGAAACTGACAATAAGACATACACTGGACAAGATCAAGTATACAAACATCATTAGAGGACAATTAGCAGGGTTGAAGTGATATTTTGGAATGGGATTCTATCTGTTGCAACACACCTCTTTCAAATCAGATTAAGTCACCGGATGGCACTGATATCTGTACATTCTACCAGGCTGTACAGTTTCAGATGCTTCACAAATTCCTGTTATTAAATATGTTCAGCCTTTTTTCAATATTCACTACGACTTAAATCTATTTGTGAGATGTTCTTTCAACGCAATCGATCATAAACAGAAATCTCTTACTCTTCCAAGACATAATGCCACAACTTCATTTTTTTTTATGGCTGGTCAGTCCCCACTCCCAATCTCTCACAAACTACTCAGCGTTCTTAATGCATGTTGGATCTTAGTCTCCCATGCCTCAGTTAATTGAATAGGCGTACCTTATATAAATACATTTACCGATTCCCACTATAAAGCATCAGTCAAACATGGACGAGAACTGAGGACCCTAGTTTAAAATCTTTCAGTTGATCAATTCCACCATGACTCAAAATAACGAGATTGCCAATGTTTAGCAGCGACTGAGTTTAAACTATTTGCAAGGCACTACTTAGAAAGAAACGTGCTCCTAACAAAACAGGTAGCGCAGGAAAGCAACACAGATCCAAGAGTAAGAAAGAAAACAAGTTACTTACCTGTAACTACAGTTATCCAGTATTGGTATCTTTCATAGATTCACATGCCTGAATCATTCCCCGTTGTCGAGGCGGGAGTCCCACGGTAAAAATATATACAATAGCAGTGCCTAAAAATCCTTGTAGTAGGCTGGAGAAAGGTATAGGCCCGAACTAGGCACAAAACTTAGCAGCCTATCTACCTCTTTTTGTAAAAAGAACTGAACTATCAGCACCAGCCAATCAGCTGTCACCACCCTCTAGAACCTTCCTAGCTCAGGCAGTTCTCCTCAGATTTTCCCAGCACAAGTGAGAAGTAAGTATCCGTAAAAAAGAACTGCCTTGTCGGGGAGGAGGGTGGGTGCATGTGAATCTATGAAAGATACCAATACTGGATAACTGTAGTTACAGGTAAGTAACTTGTTTTCTTATCCAGTATTGGGGTATCTTTCATAGATTCACATGCCTGAATCAGGGTAACAAGCAGTAAGACTATATCTGTTGTTAGAGGAAGGTGGGAGACAAAAGAGATTGTACCTATTCCCACGCAACCTGGAAGGTTATAAAGCTTATACATGTCTACATAACATATGCAGCAAAAAACCTTCATACAACACAGTATAAAATAAGACCGCATTTTAAAAGGACAGAAAAAACTACAGTGAATGTATATATGGGTTAAACATCCCGAATAATGAGAGAGACCATAAATGTCTAACCTTAGTGAAGAAGATGGTGCAGCACCGCTTCCCCCACTGCTGTATCATCGTGAGATGCCGACTGCAAGCAGTAGTGTTTCGTAAAGGTGTGGACACTCTTCCACGTAGCAGCTCGGCAAATGTTCTCCAGCGTCACTCCAGCGAATAGGGCGGTAGACGCTGACATCATTCTGGTAGAATGCGCTTTAACCCTTCTTGTCAGGGGTTTGTTAGCCTTGTCGTGACAAAAGATAATTACAGAAGATAGCCATCTGGCTTCCAGTCGCTTTCGTTACAGCCTGCCCCAGTGTGGCTTGTCCATAAGCAACAAATAGCTGGTTAGATTTACGTATGCTCTTAGTTCTTTGCAGGTAGAACTTAAGGCACCGTTTCACATCCAGGGAATGCAATGTCTTTTCTGCTGGAGTTACAGGGTCCGGGAAAAAGGTCTTTAGTTTTACCGGCTGATTAATGTGAAATTACAATGGTACTTTTGGAATGAACTTTGGATTCGTTCTTAGCGTTACATAGTCTTTAGTGAAATGTAAGAAAGGTTCTGTGATCGTGAAGGCTTGCATCTCGCTGAATCTACGGGCCGAAGTGAGGGCTAGCAGGATAGCTACTTTCCAAGTTAGAAACTTCAGCTCCACTTTGTGAATAGGTTCAAATGGCCTCCTTAACAGTTGGGATAAAACAATATTGAGGTCCCACTCAGGAGGTGGAGGTCGAACTGGAGGGAAAGCTCGAAATAACCCCTTAAGAAATTGCTTTATTAATGAGGAAGAGCACAGTGATGGTTTGTTGGAACTCTTCCTGAATCTGGAGATAGCGGTCAGATGTACCTTAATAGAAGAGAAAACTAGACCTGCCTTGGCCAAGGACAGCAGGTAAGGAAGTATGTCCTCTGGTGGAGCTTGAAGCAGATGAACATTATTTGTCTCACACCAGCTACAGAATCGTTTCCACTTAAAACGGTATGTTCTGATGGTACTTTGAGCACGAGCTTGAGTTAAAATTGCCCTGCAATCTGTAGAAATGTTAAGATCTTTAAATTCTAGGAAGTCAGGAGCCAGGCGTGCAAGTGAAGCGATTGAGGATCCGGGTGCAGAATCTCGCCTCCTTCTCTTGTCAACATCGATATTGTCGGTCTGAGACGAAGTGGAGGTTGTCAAGACAGAAGAAGCAGTTCTTGGAACCAGTACTGCCTCGGCCAGCGAGGAGCAATTAGGAGAAGAGTACAATGTTCCCTTTTCATTTTCTGCAGTATTTTTGGAATAAGCGGAATCGGAGGAAAGGCGTATGCAAAGATTCCGGACCATCTCATCAACAGGGCATTTCCCCTTGACCCCTGTTGAGGAAATCTGCTGGCGAAGTACAGGCATTTGCTGTTCTGTCGTGTCGCGAACAGATCCAGAGTTGGTGTGCCCCATGTTTGAAAGATCCTGTCCACTTGATTTTGCTCGAGCTCCCACTCGTGGCAACCTGTGAGAGACCTGCTGAGGTTGTCGGCTAGAGAGTTCTGAATACCCTTCACATGTTCCGCTCTGAGGGATATGCCGTGTCGTATGACCCACTCCCACATTTCTTGAGCCTCTTGCGAAAGGGAGAGAGATCTTGTTCCCCCTTGTTTGTTGATATAATACACGCTGGTGGTATTGTCCGTACACACCAGCACTGAGGAGTTCGCAATCCTTGGAAGGAAAGACTGCAGGGACAGAAAGATGGCTCTTAACTCCAGGCTGTTGATGTGTTTCTGCCGATACTGGTGAGACCATCGACCTTGAATTTGGAGGTCCTGGAGGTGACCTCCCCAACCTTCCATGGAAGCATCTGTTGTTAAGGTAAATTCTGGCATGGTCTGGAGAAATGTGAGGCCTAGAGACAGATTGTCTTCCTTAGACCACCAAAGAAGGGCTCGCCTCATTCTGGATGTTACCTTTAAGCGATCCTCGAACGAGCCGTCTACCTGCTGCCACTGTCGGTGTAATTCCTCCTGCAGAGGCCTCATTCTGAGTCTTGCCATTGGGACTAGACTGATTGCAGACGAACACATCCCTAGAAGGGAAGCATATGTTCGGACCGAAAGTGACCTTCTTGACGATATTTGATTTCCCAGCTTTAGTAGTTTCGTTTGTCGTTCCTGGGTCAAGAACGCTTTGCATCAGCACGTGTCCAGTAATGCTCCCAGAAAGGTTAATACCTGACGGGGTTGCACTTGAGATTTGTTTGAATTGAGGGTGAGTCCCAAATTTGAGAATAGAAAGAGGGAGCTTTTGACCGCTTTCCTGGTTCACTGATGGACCTTTTAGCAGCTAGTCGTCCAGGTACGGGAAGACTTGTATTCCCTGTGACCTCAGAGCGGCAGCAACTGGGGCTAAACACTTCGTAAATATTCTTGGTGCTGACTTTAGACAGAATGGGAGCACCTTGAATTGAAAATGGACGCCAGCCACTGTAAATCTCAGGTATTTGCGGTGTTTTGGGTGAATAGGGATGTGAAAGTAGGCGTCTTCTAGGTCCAGAGAAGCCATAAAGTCCCCTTCGTTGAGACAATTCGTTGAGACAATTCAGGACATCCGGATACGAATTTCGAGCACTTGTGTGCTGAAGGACCTACACGCTGCAACGCTCCTCTGCAGCCATCGCCACGCGCTTTTTAATTGCCCGTTTTGGTATTTGTGTTTATTTTATTTTTTCTTAACCCTGATTTTACTAGGGTCTTTCCGCCCGTTACCTGCACCTTAAAAGCAATTACACCGCTGCTTAGCGGGTCCGGGTCTGTGGGATCTCCTTTTTCATTACTAGCGCCGCCATCTTGGGTGGGCTTGCGCCGTTCTGGAGGCGCCTGTCGAGCGCTCTAGTGGTGCGGCTATTTCACGGCCGCCCTACTTAAGTCCAGTCCTCTAGGGGGTCAGCTAGGATACGAATTTTGAGCACTTGTGTGCTGAAGGACCTACACGCTGCAACGCTCCTCTGCAGCCAGCGCCACGGGCTTTTTAATTGCCCGTTTTGGCATTTGTGTTTATTTTATTTTTTCTTAACCCGGATTTTACTAGGGTCTTTCCGCCCCTTACCTGCACCTTAAAAGCAATTACACCGCTGTTTAGCGGGTCCGGGTCTGTGGGATCTCCTTTTTCATTACTAGCGCCGCCATCTTGGGTGTGCTTGGGCCGTTCTGGAGGCGCCTGTCGAGTGCTCTAGCGGTGCGGCTATCTCACGGCCGCCCTACTTAAACCTGCCCTCTAGCGCGCAGCGGTGATGCGCAGCGGTCGCGCCTTCACTGCGCCTTCACTGCGCCTGAGTCCGCGCTAAGGAGGCGCAGGGGCAGGGCCCTATAGCTTGGCTTCGTGCTGTCTACTCCATCTTTATTTTAGGCAAGAATGTATTCTAGCGCCGAGCTACTTCACTTTCGCTACATCACTTTGCCCTGCTCCCAGGCTCCCCTACACCCTCTTTGTGGCCCCTTTCAATGCCCTGGCTGTGCTTTCCATCTTACTCCCCCGGCCCCTATTTTTACTCACAATACAGTCTCCTTCGAATCTCCTAACACCACGGAGCCCCCTCAGGTGATATCTCAGGGATCTCTTGACCTTAAGATATGCCATCTCAATGTAAGATCTCTAGTCAAGCATCATCTGGATATTTATAACTATCTTACGGAGGAGACTCCTGACATTTTGTTCATGTCAGGAACATGGCTTCATGAAGAGGCTTTGGTTGCAGTCAATCCGGCACTTCCGTCCGAGTATTCGTTTTTTTCTCTCAACCGTAATTCGAGAGGTGGGGGCATTGCGGCTGCTGTTAAGACATGCTATTCATGTATTTGGAAGGCAATAGATTTGGCTGGTAGCGAATGTGCCCATTTTTCTATCACCATTAGCCATCATTTTACTTTTTCCGGCATACTCATTTACCGTCCTCCGGGCCCGGATGCCGCCTTTAGGTCTGCTCTCCCTGATATAGTAGGTTCACTGGCTTTAAAATCTGCCAATTTTAGTGTGGTGGGTGATTTAAATCTTAATTTTGACTCTCCCTGCTCTCCTGCGGTCAGTGCTATTCTTGCAGACTTGGAGGCTCTCCAGCTATCTCAATTGGTCAATTGCCATACCCATGTGGGTGGTCATATTCTTGACCCTTTTTTCACCAATCTAATTTCGGCCAAAGTACTGCCTCCTAGGCCTATGGCCTGGACTGACCACCACTTAATTGAGGTACATCTCGTTATTAACACCTCCCCTCTAAGAATCCCGTCTCCTGCCACTCTTAGACGTCCCTGGAAAAAGTTGAAACTGGCCGATTTCCATCAGCTGCTTGGTCTTCACCCTCTGGGCCCCTTTACAGATGTGGAATCTGGCTACGCTCTCCTTTGCAATTGGCTTACTAAAGCCTTAGATAGATTGATTCCTATTTCGGAGAGTAAACATCGTCGTACCGATTCTAGCCCCTGGTATGATGATTCACTTCGTCTTCTAAAAAAATCCTGTAAACAAGCTGAAAGAGTTTGGCGCAAGTCTTATCAGCTTGAGAAGAAAATGTTATATCTTACTAGGATTAAGCAATACCACAAAGCGATCTGTAAGGCCCGTGCTGCCTACTTTTCCCTTGAATTCAGTACCAGCTCCAATCCTACCAAACTTATATTCAAGGTGCTCAAGGATCTTACAGCTAGTAGAGCCCCAGCTGCTGAGATCTGCTCCCTCTCACACTGTGAGGATTTGGCCGCTTTTTTTGTTAAAAAGGTGAAGGACATCTATTGCTCTTTTCCTACCACCACTATGTTAACTAAGAATCAAGAATTGGTCCCCAAAACTACTATGCGCCTCACACATTTTCCAGAACTCACGATGGAGGAGTTTAGCAAATTTGTGGTGAAAGTTCAAACTGGCTCCCCTATTGATCCTTTACGACCAACTCAATTTAGAGAGTCCGCTCCTTTCTGTCTTCCTCCACTGCGAGATCTTGTTAATCTATCTCTATCTTCAGGTATGGTCCCGGCTATTTGGAAACAGGCTCAGGTTATTCCCATCTTAAAAAAATGTCTCTGGATCCTCTGAAACTGGAGAACTACCGCCCCATTTCCCTCCTTCCCTGGGCTGCTAAATTGCCCGAGGTCCATGTCAATGCCATCTTATCTACCCATCTTCACTCTGCGAACATATTCGATCCTTCGCAGAACGGATTCCGGGCCGGTCACAATACCGAGACAGCGCTGCTCTCTATGGTCGAACATCTTCGGACTGTGGTAGATTCTGGTCAGACTGCGGCACTGGTGCTCCTTGATCTCAGTGCCGCGTTCGACACGGTCTCCCACGCTGTTTTATTACAGCGGTTGGTTGAGGCAGGTGTCGATAATGTGGCACTTGAATGGTTTCGATCTTTTCTATCTGGTCGTACCTTCAAGGTTATCACCCCACCATTTGAATCTAGACCCTACTCCATTGACCAGGGAGTGCCGCAAGGCTCGGCCCTCAGCCCCACTTTATTCAACCTTTATGTGCAGCCGCTGGCTGCTGTCGCTAAGCGCTGGAACCTTACCATGGTGTCCTACGCTGACGACACGCAGCTGGCGGTTGCAATAAGTGGGGCCTCTGACCTAGAACTTGCCAGGTTTCGTGAGGGATTCCTCTCAGTGGCACATTGGATGACGGACAACTACCTTCAATTGAACGCCAAAAAAAACGAGGTGCTCATTGTCGGTAAGCAGAGCCATCTTTGGGGTGATAAATGGTGGCCATCTGAGCTCGGCCCGACCCCTATTCCTGTCACCGAGGTTAAAAACCTAGGGGTCTGGCTTGATCCCCAACTTAATTTTGTCATCCATACAAAAAAAGTGGCTGCCACTTGTTTTGGCACTCTCCGCAGACTCAGATCTACCTTCCGATTCTTTGATGCTTCTACTAGACAGCTAATTGTACAAGCTACGATCCTGTCTAGATTGGATTATGCAAGCTCCCTTTTGCTTGGAGCTAATCAGGTTGAACTCTTAAGACTCCAACGCGTGCAGAATGCTGCCGCCAGGGCTCTGGTTGGCCTACCGAGATTTTGTTCAGCCAAAAAAACTATTCAGAAGCTCCACTGGCTGCCGGTAGCCCAGCGAATTAAGTTTAAATCCCTCTGCCTCTGGTTTAATATTCTTAAACACTCGTCTCCTCAGATTTTGGAGCACCTCATTTCCCCTTATGTTCCCACTCGCTCTCTGAGGTCTTCTAGTCTTCATTTGACTACAGTTCCATGCTTTAAGAGGACCAGAACCGGCGGCCGCTACTTTCGTGTGCTTGCTGCTAAGCTGTGGAACTCCCTCCCTGTGTATATCCGCGCTATTGATAGTCTTTTGGCTTTCAGGAGAGCTGTAAAAACCTTTCTTTTCCCACTGGATTTCTAAGGTTGTTGTGTTTTTTTTTTTGGGTATTACCTGTGTTCCGGATTTCTGTTCTATCAGCGCCAGGACGCCCCTTTGCTGCGGCATCTGTGCGCTCTATAAACACGGATTACATAACATATAACATAACATCTGTCAGCGTCACCATGCGAAAACTCTGTTTCTTTAGATATTTGTTGAGCTTGCGCAGATCTAAGATTGGGTGCCGATCTCCTGATCTTTTCTCTATGAGGAAGAAGCGAGAGTAAAATCCTTTCCCTTTCTGAGAGGTAGGAACTTTTTCTATCGCATTCTTGTGCAACATCTTTAAGGCCTCTTTGAACAGTAAGTGAAGACGAGGGGGAGGGGGACCCTTGGGCAGTCTTGTTGGTGGTTTCTTCAGCAACTCCAAAGTGTGTCCATTCTTGACCAGATCTAGAACCCACTGATCTGAAGTTATACTCTGCCACTGTTGGTAAAATGCGGAAATTTTCACGCCCACAGGGAGGGAAGGATGATGGACTGGCGTCCGGCAATACTCATTGATGCTTGTTGGAATCACGTCCTTGATTGTTTGATCGTCGTTTTCCTCCCGAACGAGAGAAATTACCAGTGGTAGGTTGCCTGTAAGACGATTGATAGTACGGTTGTTTGCACTGAGACTGGTACTGTCTATTTTGCTGGTTGTGATAATTTCCTCTAGAGGAAAATCCACGGCCTCTTGCCCCTCTAAAAGATCCTCTTTTATATTGAAGAGTACCAAGAGATTTGGCGGTGTCGGTATCCGTTTTAATCGCTTGTAAAGTATTGTCTATGTGCTTACCGAAAAGTGAGTCACCATCATAAGCCATATCTATAATTTTTGTTTGCACCTCTGGCCTGAAGGAGGTAGCCTTGAGCCAGCCTTGTCGCCTGAGGACTGCTGCGCCTGCCAACTGTCTGAAATTGGTGTTAGAGATGTCTAAGACGCAGTCAATGATCTCCGATCCTGCCCTCTCTCCTTCCAGCGCTATGTTGCGCGCTTCCTGTCGTCGATCTTCAGGTATTAAATTTATGAATTCCGATAGGTCCGACCACATTTGGCGGTCATAGCGGGCAAGAATTGCCTAGGAATTAGCCGCTTTAATGGATGCTGCAGCGTTCGTGGAGAACTTTTTCCCTATTAAATCCAGTCTCCTGCCCTCCTTGTCAGGGGGTGTTGAAATCGGAGTCGAAGGATTCTTGGATCTTTGCTGTGCAGCCTGAGATATCACCGAGTCTGGACGAGGGTGTCCCAAAAGACAAGATGGAGTATCCGATGGTGCTCGATACTTCTTTTCAATCCGAGGAAGGACTGCCGGTATAGAAGCCGGCGTTTTCATGATGTTAAGGCCTTCCTTCCATATATAGTCAATAATTGGTATTGTTCTGGTAATCTTTCTGTACCCCTCCTTGAAGTCATGCAAGAAACAGTCTGACTGCTCTACCGTAACAGGCAGTTGAAAACGTGCAGTAGCCCGCTGCATGATGTTATGAAATCCACCAATATCTTCCGGTGCGGAATCTGAGGGCTGTGGTATTGGCGGTGAAGGCATAGGGATTACATAGTCATCCCATGGATCTGTGGGCGTGTTGTCAGCAGGCAACTCACCTTCTTCTCTCCCATCATCATCTGAAGATGAGGTATCAATAACCTCCTGTGGCCTAGGGACCGTAGTGTGTCTTGGCGACACTGTAACCACTGGTGAAGGAGGCCGTGGTACATCGACTGGTACAGGAGACATAATAGGTGCCACTGGCGTAGGTGGAAATCTTTGGCGATAGTCTGCCAACATGGCTTGCAAGTCTTGAACTAAAGAAGGGGGAAGATGACTTGCCTCTTCAGAACGTGGAGGCCTTATGGATTGTGCATAATAAGGCGTTGATACGTGTCCTTGATAATAATGGTGTTGCACATCCTCTTCATCCTCCTCCTGACATTTGACGTGTAATTGTGAAGGGTGACTTGCAATTCCAAAGGGACCCTCATCATCTTCTTCGTCATCAGAATCCTCCTCCACATATGTTACCAAAATATGTGATGGTAGAAGTGGAGAGACGTGCTTTCTGACCTCCTGATTGCCAAAGAAATTAGTGGAGCAAAGTGGAGGGGGTGAAGAAATTTCTGACACCTTCTGCACTTTTTCTTTTATCTCCCGCAGCGCGGGGCCTCCCTCCAGAGCAGCCTGTCAGGTAGAGGTGAGGCAGGGCTATCCTACAGTTGAAAGTAAGTCCCTTTATTTGTGACTATAAAGAAGCATAAATAGACCTGTGACATAGTGACAACGCACAAGTTACCATGTGATTTATTGTTTTATTGTCTTTTGCCTTTCCTCTCTCTCTCGAACCTTCCTTTTTCCCATCTCCTGTTTTTTCCTTTAGAGACCTTGGGTATAACCGGACAACAGAAAGAATAACAGGAATACCGGTGTTGTATAAACGTTATTATTTTTCACATCTTGCAGCAGCAATAACACGATTATACCTGGTCCTGAAGAAAGCCGCTGATACAAAGGGTTTGATCAACAGGCTGAAACATGTTGACCATAAAGTGACAGTGGTTATATATTCATACCACTGTGCTGTTTCATTTTAATTCTGTCAGGTAGAACACTATAATAAAGTAGTTGACAGTGAATTCTATCTAGACAGTTTTAACTCACTTTATATCTTTCCACACAGCGCTGCTAACCACACTACACCCATCATTCCACATATGGGATTACTATCCTTTTCCTTACCAAAAAACATCTCTGAGCTCCTTCCTTAAAACTTGAAGTAGTAGCTCCCAGTGTTGACTAGGTTTTCTACACTGGTAAGGAGGACCCATATGATGAATCATGTCACCTTCGGGTGAGTGAGGGTTCTTATCCTTAAGGGATGTCTCCCCCTTGATGTTATACATCATTTAAGTTAGTTTCGAGAGAAGTAGGGCTAAACTGCATAAATTGTTTTGATACACATGGATGAGACTAGAGGTGTGTCTTTTGGTATATAGATTGATTAATATGGAATACACACCCACAAGTCTATAAACTCTTTCCCTTCTGACCCCCAATCTACGGTGGTGTAATTAGTTATTAGAACGGCCTTCTGGTCGTGGGTCTATCTATAGCTTAGTTATCCTTGAACATAGCTATCCTTTCTTCCTTTCTTGGCTACCTCTCAGGGGGGCTGCTTGCGCGTTGGGGTTGTTCAGATATTGAGGCCAACATTGAGATCTAAACACCCGCCGTAATCATGGCAGAGAGACTGGGACTTACCTTTGACGAAGAAATGACACGTGAGATTCTGAGTACCGCTAGTATTCTTGATATTTCCGCCAGCACCACGATAAAATCTAATGATGATTGGGCCAAACTCGTAACACTTAAGAGGTCACACTCTAGAACACAAGTACATGGGTTAGTAATGACCGAATTTTTTCGGGCAAATTGTGCTCCATCAGGACTAATAGTAACGAATGCCCCGCGCCTTTTCTTAGATGACAAAACGTTTTTACGAGATTGGTCTCTTATTGCATGGAAGTGTACCAGAGACTGGTTGATCTTGATAATTACAACAGCTAAAAAGGCGGCGGACTTACTACAGGTGGAAATCTAAACACTGGAAGCAAGCATAAAATCAGTAATAGTGAGTTCGGTTTATAAAAAACAGTCTGATAAAAAACAAGCTGATGAAACTTTCAAAAAACAAGTTGATGACACAAACAAAAATAATACCGAATTTAAGGATTCAATTTTAGCTACTAAAATCACGAAATCCAATAAAGATTTAGACCAGTTCGCTATGGACAAGGTGTATCCATATACAAGCGATTAATATGTTCCGCCACAAGTCAATCGAAAAGGTGGCAGATATGGATCTAACTATTCCACATCATCGAGTGAAGATGACTCCAGTGGTGATGACATCCTGAATTATGGAGGCCAAATGGGCAGACCAATGAACCGACGAGGAAGAGGCAGAGGCCCAAGAAGAGGGAACCCTTATGGACAAGGATCAAATCCCTGGTGGCCGCCTATACCGTTTAGTTTCTCGCCTGGACACCCACAACAGCCACAATTTTTCCCGTACCCTCCTTACAACCACATGATGCCACAACAGCCTTTTTTAGGGTTTGGCCCCACCAACCAAAGAGGAAGAAGAAGAGCATCAAAAGCAAGGGCGAGTTGGAATTCACCGGTAGCAACGACAATGACTGCACAAGCTCCAGGAACAGCGACAACGAGCGGCAGAAACAAATGATTGTTAACCTCAGTTCCTATGTTCCTACAGAATTGGAGCTCCAAGTCCTGGAAAAAGGGCTCGGATATGTACCCACATTCAAAGGAGATGCTTTTCAGACACGCCAAGAATTGGCATCTTTCTTCAGAAAGATTCGCTTAAATGCGTTCTTCAAAGATAAAGACACTGGAGTGCAACATACTCTGAATACGGGGTTACGTCAAAAATCTACTTTTAATCCACCAACGCATCTGGTTCCAGCATGCATCATAGCCTTCGAGGAAGCAGTGCTGCACAATTTTGAGAGAATTTCTACTAGCAACTCTAGCCAGTTCCAGAATCTCACTAGACTGGAGAAGATCTCCTTACAAAACTTGGCAAACAATTCAGAAATAGTAATCAAACCCGCCGACAAAGGGGGCGCGGTGGTACTTCTGGATAAAGAGACCTATAGAGATGAGTGTCTCAGACAATTAAGTGACTCTAAATCATATCTTAGGTTACAACTAGATCCATCCACGCGTCTGAAAAATGAGATCACCAAGAAAGTGGAAGAGGCCAAAGAAATGAAGTGGATTACGGAAAATGAAGCTTTATACTTGGTAGCGGCAACACCAACAATACTCTACTTTTATGTATTACCCCAAAATACATAAAGCCAATAGACCTCCACCAGGGAGACCAATTGTTTCGGGGATTGGTTCTCTACTTGAACCCCTGTCAAGCTTTGTAGATGTTTTCCTACGCCCTTTGGTTTCGCAGATGCTGACTTTTATCCAGGACACCAAACATCTACTTACGGATATCCAAGATGTACCTTTTGACACAGAACTGGACTGGTTAGTGTCCTTCGACGTAGAATCTCTCTACACATGCATTCAACAAGAAGAGACATTGACCACAATAAAAGGAATGTTGGAAGCATCGACTTGGGAAAGTATTACACCCATCGAATTTGTTATGTTCTGTGCGAGGAAGGTGCTGAAAGAAAACTTTTTCAAATTCGAAGACCTACTGTACCTGCAGACATCAGGAACTTGTATGGGAAGTGTTTGTGCTCCCAGCTTGGCCAACCTATACGTCCACAAAGTCGAACAAGAGACGATATTGGCATTGGGCAATCCATTCTTGAATCATCTACGTACCTGGAAAAGGTACATAGATGATATTTTCGTCATCTGGAGGGGTGATGAAGAGACGTTGAAAATGTTACATGAATGGTTAAACAACCAAAATGATTTTCTGAGGTTTACTCTAGAATTTTCTAAAACCAGTCTCCCGTTTCTAGATCTGCTGATAAAACCAAGAAATGGAGAACTGATAACAGAACTATATAGAAAACCATTGGCGTGTAATTCCTTTTTGTCATTTCAGAGCTACCATCCACGAGCTCTTCGTGAAAACTTACCTTTTGGACAGTTTTTACGCATAAGACGTAATTGCACAGAGTTGGAACAATATGAAGAACATGCGAAAGCATTGTCACAAGACCTAAGGGAGAAGAAATACTTGAGCCATGTAATTCGCAACTCTAAGAAAAGAGCGGCTAATAACAATAGAGAACCGTTACTTGAAAAGACAAAAACAAAAGAAGTAAATCCAAGATTAACCTTTGTAAATACCTTCTCTAGTTTTTCTAACTCGGTTAAGAAAAGCATCAATAAGCATTGGCAGGTTTTGAATTTAGCGGACAATATACTCCCACGACCTCTGTTTGCATACAAACGGAGCACCAATCTGAAAGACAAACTAGTTCCTACCCGACCACACGTGACAAAAGACATCAGGGCTCAAACAACACTTTGGAATATTCCCCCAGTGGTAGTACATTTTCCGTGTGGTACTTGTACAGTCTGCCCACAAACAGAAAAAACTCAGGAAATTGACATAGGGACTTCACGCCCATGGAAAATTGATAAACACACCAACTGTAACAGCGAGCGACTGATCTATCTAATATGGTGTCCCTGTCAGCTTTGCTATGTGGGAATGACCACTAGAAAAATTAAAATTCGTATTCAAGAACATAAGAGTACGATCAGATGTGGCAAACGCTCTACGAAGCTGACTAATCATTTTTTGGACAAAGGCCATCTTGATACTGATCTGCATTGGGTGGTTTTGGAAAAACCTTGGATTCCACCACATTTGACAGATCCTTCGAAGTTCTTATTTCGCAAAGAACAACAGTGGGTTTACAGACTTAAAACAGACACAATAGGCCTAAACGATGAGATACCTTGGGTTTCGATTTAAGTATCTAGTAATAACATCTATTACATCTGAGTGACTGTTCTTGAATAAGACCCCCTTTTTTCATGCGCTTATTGAGGTGAGATAGCATACATAACTTGAAATTTGGGTCAACCTAAGACCCATAATAATAGGAACTTGTGGCATCTGATAGAAACACTACACGATCAGATGGGAAAGTGTGACTAGTAACTAAGTATATGGACCACGTCTTTCTGAGTCCTTATTGTATGTATCTCAGTGACTAAAACATAAAATCTGAGAGTATAACGTGGATAAGGCGAAGTATTAAACATCTTTTTTTGACATAATATCTGCCAAGAACAGTAAGTTGAGAAAATGACACGGATCTCACGCGCGTGTGCGGAATGTAGTGTCAATCACACACATATTTGCCGATTATAATGTATTTTTCTCTTTGAGAGAAAGAGACAGTATATACATGAGCGTAAGATTGGCCTGACCTTAAAATGGCGGCCACAACAGACATTTGAAGACGACAAAATAACAATTCCATAATTGAAGGCAGTCATTGACCTCACATCCCAGGAGTACACAGGAACAGGGCATAGTGAAATGAAATGAGTGGAGAAAGTGGATCTACACCCGAATTGCCGAAAATCTTTAGACCAAGAAAACAGAACTGCCCCGCCTGACGCAAAAATGGCGGCCACCATGGACGAACAAAGAAGGTAGGAACCAGATCAATAATAATTCTTATCCAAATAAGATCGCCAGCCCAAACCCCCCCCACCCTCCCTTTCCCCCCGCCTGTGTTCTAGAAAGCATTACCTCGGGAAAGAAGCATAAGGAAGGGCAGGGAACAAACAGAAAACAGGGCCAGCCCTGCCTGACCCTACGATGGCGGCCATCGCAGACATCATGAGAAGCAAGCAAGCACAACAAACGAGAAAAACAGGTCCCACCTCACCGGATTCTAAAATTGTGACTTGAGCGATATATAACAGCAATGCCAATACTCAAAACTAAAACAAAAGGGCTGAATGATCATCAATATTGTTATTTCTACTATGGATGCCAGAATGGAGATGAGAAGAGGCAGATAAAAAGACTTTTGAGCACCTGAAACTAATAAATATAAATTAAGAATGATAGACAAGCGAAATCACAAAAGACCACGATTTTAATACAAGGTAAAGAAAAACAACTGTGGAACAACATATAGCATAACGCACACCACATATAAGAAGCTTTATTACCATTGTAAGTGACATCCATTAGCAAAAATGACGGATCACAACCTGGTAGAAGTAGAAGTAGGATGCAATGCACAGATCATAAAATATCCAACAAACCTATCTAAAACCGCAAGTAAGAAATATAAACACAACCTTATGAGGAAAAACCCGGACACATTGATATCGGACCCCTCCTTCAACCTTGACAAAGGCAGGATCATAAACGACCTGATATTTTTCACCAGAAGAACTGCCAAATGGCGCACTGTCTTCAGAGAGATGTTGAACATAAAAACTGTTAGCAATATCCCACATGGCACAAAACTAGCCATCATACCTTCACCAAGATGTAGACCAGACCTGTGCATAACTTTATACAAAAACGGAATAGTGCTTATACAAGCAACCAATAACGATTTAGAAATATTTGACAACATATTCCCAAAATTAAAAGAAGGAGTAGAGAAGTGGAAGGATAAACACCATCAGAATGCCCAAACGGACACCCTAAACACTAGCTACTCTACCACCACAGGCAACAGATTACGTAGAGAACTGCAGGATCAACAGCACGAAAGAACACAAAATGACACAGACATCCTACTACAAAGAGAACCCCATCATCCTCTACACGCAACGCCACCAAGAATCACAACGAACACAGAAACCGATATCGAAGACACAGAGAGCATAAAAACACCTATACTATATGATAATACTGCCCCAGCAAAAAGACCGATAAAAGAAACAGCGATGCTCGCCCAGGAGGTGGATACACAACGATCAACGACGCGAGTAGAAAGAATGGAAAATGAGGACAGATTGGATGAAGAGGAGACAGAGAGAACAGAATCACCGATGCTGTTTGCTAACACCGCCACAGTACAAGCACAGAGAGAAGAGTCCGCAATGCGCTCACATGAAGGGACCTCGCCTACTAATGCACCTCGCAATAAGATGCTAGGAAGAAATTATACGGTAGATGCCACCCCTCCACTAACCACCCCTGATGTGGAAAAGACTACCCTACAACTAACCTCCCTTCACACAACACAAATATCGGACAAGTCCACACGAAACATCAGTCTCCAAGAAACGACTGAAAGATCATACGACTCAGATGCCACATCACAAAGCACACAGAATGAAAACGCTGTCAACAGAAAGGAAGACACAAGGAAGGGGAATTATCAAAAAAGAACAGACCCTAGACACTGGATCACAATCGGTAAACACCAAAATGAAAGGATAGACACCTTGTACACATCACCTCAGACCAGGAGAGATATAAAGAGTCTACAGGCACAAATTGACAATATGTCACAAGACATCCTGAGCAAGCTGAAAGCAATGGAAAAGACACTGGAAATCACAGTAAGCACACACTCCAAAGTCGAATTCATTCAAGAATTAATACATAATTCGCAAAGAAAGTGGAGGAAGATAGCCATGCCACTACTAAATAGACACAATCGACCAAACAGGACTACCAGTTATCTATCAGAAGATGAAATCCTAGCCTTGATACAGGCATACAAGTCCCTAGAACTCAATAGAGGGGAAGAAATCAGAACAGTTCCGATTGATGCAAATAGAACATCCAGACATAGCGAAAGGAAACCCAATCTTAGCAACCTACAACAAGTCCAGCTATCCACCAACTTGATCGAACGGGACCCTAGAAACACCAGAAAACCTCTGAAATGTCTATAGATCAACTGTAAAACATGCGTCAGACATCGCTGCCCTTATTATTGGCCAAGAAATTGACATAGCAATCTTAACAGAAACATGGCTCTCAGAGTCATCTTCTCCATTCATGGATCTGTTAGTGCCCCCTCAATATAACATAGTGAGACTAGACAGACCAAAAAAGATAGGAGGTGGTATAGCCTGCATACACCGTTCGGACATAGAAATTTATCAAACTCAGGTCCACTCGCTGGAATCCTGTGAATACTTAGGTCTTAATATTCGATCAGCAGACAATCAAAGATGCAACTTGCATGCCTTTTACCATCCACCGGGAAATAATGCTACTTTCATAGACCAGTTGATGGAGATCATCACGGATAACTCTAACAGTAATTCCAACAACATATTCCTGGGGGATTTTAATTTACACTGGGACAACAAAACAGACAAACAGATCTGCGCTCTTAAAGACTTTCTGAATGAACTAAATCTTACACAAGCCTGCACACAGCCAACTCACGCTAAAGGAGCAACTTTAGACTGGATAATATCAAGAAAAATGAACATACAGATCCATTCAGTTGTACCGTGTGACTGGTCCGTTCACCATGCCATAACCTTCCTAATACCCACCTGGAATATGAATAAGATCACGCAACCGATTAAACTCAAGAAGTGGACCCGAGACAATAAAGATTCAAAAATGGAACAGCTAGTAGAAGATTGTGAGAAAGGTCTGAACCCGCATATCAACTTGCAGAATGTGAATGACCTTACAAATCATTACACTGAGACAGTAACAAACCTAGTCAACAGTAACATGCCACTAAAACTGAAAAGAGTCAGAGAAAAGGACAGGTACCCCTGGTTCAATGAGACACTGAATGATGACAGGCGGAAACTAAGACTTGCAGAAAGAAAATGGAGACAACACCCGGCAACCCCAGAATTGAAAATCGCTCAGAAAAATTAGTAACGAGTACAACAAAAAGATCCTCAAATCCCAAAAAGAATTTATTAGATCCGAACTAGAAAATGCCAAAAATAGGCCACGAAAACTATTTGAGATTTTAAAGCAGCAATCCAACAAACTGGCAAAATCGGCCCAAGAAACAACTAAAGCTCAGCTGAGCTGTGAAGACTTTTCTACCTACTTCACCGACAAGGCCAACACTCTGGAAATAGAACTCAAGAGGGCAGCGGACAACATACCCATCCAGCAAGACAATCGGAATAATAACACCCTGACAATGTACCACGATGAAGCAAAAAACAAAGCACATTGGGACTCCTTCAAGTTATATGATCAGACGGCAATAGCCAAAATACTATCAGACATCAAACCCAATAACCACTATAATGACCCACTCCCTCCTAAAAGTCTACAAAAGATCGATCACATCATCATCCCACTTTGGACCAAAATAATAAATGCCTCGCTCTCCCAAGGGATCCTCCCAGATTGCTTAAAAACTGGACAAGTGGTCCCTATCATCAAAAAACCAACAGCGGATCCAGCAGATCCAAACAATTTTCGCCCAGTTACCAATATTCCATTACTGACAAAATTAATTGAGAAATGTGTGCAAAACCAACTGAGTCATCACATCACTAAGTTTATGCTATTGGACGACTACCCATCGGGTTTCAGAGCAGGACACATCACTGAAACGGCAATCCTACATATCGTTGATGACGCATTACAAGCTCTTGATCCTCTGCATTTGACACTGTAAATCACACAAAATTACTAAGCAGACTGAATAGAAGGATGGGAATGTCAGGAAAGGTACTGAATTGGTTCGAATCCTTCCTTCAGAACAGAACTCAAAGAGTCTTAGTCAACCAGGCACTATCCCCATCATGCCCTAATGTGATCGGAGTCCCTCAAGGATCTACACTATCTCCATCACTTTTCAACCTATATGTTGAACCTCTCACAGAAATTCTCAGGGGCGCAAACATATCGTATCATATGTATGCAGACAATACGCAGATATACATCAATATAGGATCCCTGGAAGATATCATCGTAATGAGTGAGGCCTTAAAAATGTCATTAAACTGGCTGACCAGCAACCATCTGAAGCTAAATGCACAAAAAACGGAGTTCCTTTTAATCACACCACCAAAGAACCACACAGAAGTGAAAGAATGGACTAAATTGATCACAGCACTAAACTGCACCCCCACTGTAGTGGACTCAGTGAAATCACTAGGAATCACATTGGATAAGAACCTAGACATGAAAGCCCATATCAAAACAATGGCAAAAAATGCCCGCTTTCACCTAAACTACATTAGGAAATTGAAACCATTCATCTCTTCAGCAGACCTCAAATTGGCAGTACAATCCTTGGTTATCTCGAGAATTGAATATGAATGCACAACCTTAGCAGGATTACCAAAAATTTCCACAGCACCACTAAAAGCATGTCTCAATGCAGCTGCAAGGCTCATCACCGGATCGAGGAAATTCGACCATATCACGCCACACCAGAAATCGTTAAACTGGCTCCCATACGAAGCCAGAATCCAATTTAAAATGGCATGTATCACACACAAAGCGCTCCACTACAAAACACCAAGATACCTGGCTCAGAAGATAGAGCTATCTGGAGGAGACAGACCAACCAGGAGTGCTAACAAATTACTGTTGAGACCACCCATCTTCCGGAAGAAGAAAACATACAACAGAGCCTTTTCAGGAACAGCCCCCAGAATCTGGAACTCTCTCCCTCCTAACATTAGGAAAATTACAAACACGGTCACATTCAAAAGGGAAGCTAAGATCTTCCCAATGAGTAAGTTCCTGAATTAGGCGAGAAAGAACATCACCGACAACATGACAGAATGATGCCAAATCGGAAAAACAAATGAAGAATAGAGGAAATCATCGTGATACTGAGAGAAACTCGAGACGCTATACTTACCTGGAAATCTGGAGGACAAATACACAGACATTCTGGGACTAAAAAGATGATAATATTTTTTACAATGCATGGACAAATAGAAAAACTGTATGAGAACATGGGAGAAAGACAGAGACTGGAATTATATAGAAATGCAATCATGACGAGGTCAAGTATTAGCCATTGTATAATGTTGCTATACTACCGACCGCCATACTCCCAACCTACCTCATAGCAATGTGATCTCTAACCTACCTCAGATTATTGTAGATGTGAAGCGCTCTGATACCCAAGGGTCACGTTCGCGCTATATAAAACTTTCTAAATAAAATAAAATAAAAAGGCACAGTGACCGTTATTTCCCCAATGTTGACGACTTTAGGAATTTCGTCTTAAAAGAAATTGTCAACTAACAACACAATCAGGGACCGCATGCGCAGTGTATAGTGTCACCAGGTAATAAATGTAAATGTAAATGTATAGGAATTTATATAGCGCAAATCACCAAGCGGTTTCTAAGCGCTTGCTTAGGGAACCTGTCCTGGTATTCCCCTGTGAGATAACCCCGGCAGGGTATCCGCAAGGTGAAAGCCAGGCATCCCGCCGCGAGGGGCCGTTGTGGAGATTAAGCAAGCTATTGCCCAGAGTCGCAGAGTGTGAACCCGTGAATCGAGTAGGCACCGGAGCGAGAATTGTCGAGTCCATGGACATTTTAGGACTCAAGACCCCGCCGAGCCGGGAATTGAACCCTGGTCCCGGGCTGACCTCTGCTTCCAGGTCTGCCTCCTCTAACCAGTGAGCCACACTTCTCCACGCTCCCCACACTTCTCCACGCTTGCGCAATGAAATACGCAGGCAGTGGGGAAGTCAGTCCTAACGTAAGGACCCCTGGCTGGCACAGCGGCAGGCAATTATGCTGCGTGTGTATAAAGGTGAGCTCGCCTTTCCGATCGATACCTCCCGGGGCAAGCTCTACTTTGAGCCGAGGTACCGACGGAAAGGTGAGTGATTAAGCAGGAACCCCATTGTTTCTTTGACCTGGATTGCTCTAAGGTATGCTTCCCTTGTTGAGTGTAATATCATTTCCCCTTTTCTAATAGAATTCCAAGTTATTTCCAACTCCCTCGTCTGTCTATATTAATATTAAAAAGAAATGAGGATGATTTTGACGTGGGGTCTCTGAGTCTGTTTCCCTTAGACGTGCTTTCTGACCTCCTGATTGCCAAAGAAATTAGTGGAGCAAAGTGGAGTGGGTGAAGAAATTTCTGACACCTTCTGCACTTTTTCTTTTATCTCCTGCAGCGCGGGGCCTCCCTCCAGAGCAGCCTGTCAGGTAGAGGTGAGGCAAGGCTATCCTACAGTTGAGGGTAAGTCCCTTTATTTGTGACTATAAAGAAGCATAAATAGACCGGTGACAACGCACAATGCACAAGTTACCATGTGATTTATTGTTTTATTGTTTTTTGCCTTTCCTCTCTCTCTCGAACCTTTCTTTTTCCCATCTCCTGTTTTTTCCTTTAGATACCTTGGGTATAACCTGACAACAGAAAGAATAACAGGAATACCGGTGTTGTATAAACTTTATTATTATTTTTCACATCTTGCAGCAGCAATAACACGATTATACCTGGTCCTGAAGAAAGCCGCTGATACAAAGGGTTTTGATCAACAGGCTGAAACATGTTGACCATAAAGTGACAGTGGTTATATATTCATACCACTGTGCTGTTTCATTTTAATCCTGTCAGGTAGAACACTATAATAAAGTAGTTGACAGTGAATTCTATCGAGACAGTTTTAACTCACTTTATATCTTTCCACACAGCGCTGCTAACCTAACTACATAACACTTATGTCTATGTTCATACACACAATCACCTTAAACTATGATTGAATTGGAAATGAATTCTTTTACACAATTTTGCATAATTCTCAAATTGTATTTGTTCATACACGGTTATAATTAGATCAATCAATGATTAATTTGGCATGATATACAATTAGGTAACTTCCATGTAATTGTAGAATCATTACATTTCTAGAGTGCTCTCTGTGAGGAAGGGATAGGATGTGCATAGGGAGTGAGGGACAAGGTAAAGGTGATGTGACATGTTGAAACCATCATATACATATCAAAGAAAGCCTTTACAGTCAAGTTTATGACAAAGGTTCCCAAATAGCATCACACATAGGTTTAAATAAGTTTCATTAGTTCGATCTTATGGTGTGCGGAATTGGCGTAGTTCTACGTTTCGACACCCGAGAACGCTAAAGGGTTGGTTCAGGCCTCATGTTGGGGTCTTCATCAGGAGAAAAGACTGAGAGAGCATCAGGAGACGATAGCTGACTGTACCGTCTGTGGAGAGGGCCGTGGTGAGCTCCTCAGGTTGTTGGGTTGTATTATGCTTGGCCTGTAATAAACCGTCTGCTCAGAGGTGTTCGGAATATTCGCGCCTCGTCTCGTGATAGGGATTGAATCCTTCTCGTCTCAAAATACCAGGAGCCGGAGCCAGCTACACCGTCTGGCAGCGTCTGTCTCGACAACCTGAGGAGCTCACCACGGCCCTCTCCACAGACGGTACAGTCAGCTATCGTCTCCTGATGCTCTCTCAGTCTTTTCTCCTGATGAAGACCCCAACATGAGGCCTGAACCAACCCTTTAGCGTTCTCGGGGGTCGAAACGTAGAACTACGCCAATTCCGCACACCATAGGATCGAACTAATGAAACTTATTTAAACCTATGTGTGATGCTATTTGGGAACCTTTGTCATAAACTTGACTGTAAAGGCTTTCTTTGATATGTATATGATGGTTTCAACATGTCACATCACCTTTACCTTGTCCCTCACTCCCTATGCACATCCTATCCCTTCCTCACAGAGAGCACTCTAGAAATGTAATGATTCTACAATTACATGGAAGTTATCTAATTGTATATCATGCCAAATTAATCATTGATTGATCTAATTATAACCGTGTATGAACAAATACAATTTGAGAATTATGCAAAATTGTGTAAAAGAATTCATTTCCAATTCAATCATAGTTTAAGGTGATTGTGTGTATTAACATAGACATAAGTGTTACTTGATAATTGTTACTCGGATCCATTTTCATTATACTGCTACATGGACCCAGGTCCCCGAGTATTCTAGGGCAAACCCCTTTATTACTCACGCTAACCTAACTACACCCATCATTCCACATATGGGATTACTATCCTTTTCCTTACCAAAAACATCTGAGCTCCTTCCTTAAAACTTGAAGTAGTAGCTCCCAGTGTTGACTAGGTTTTCTACACTGGTAAGGAGGACCCATATGATGAAGCATGTCACCTTCGGGTGAGTGAGGGTTCTTATCCTTAAGGGATGTCTCCCCCTTGATGTTATACATCATTTAAGTTAGTTTCGAGAGAAGTAGGGCTAAACTGCATAAATTGTTTTGATACACATGGATGAGACTAGAGATGTGTCTTTTGGTATATAGAGACGTGAGAATAGTCTTGTCTATGATAAGATTTCATTTGAAAATGAGCATATTGCACTCTTGAGGGAGGTGTTTTATCCATCAGATGTGCAGGTATAATCGCCACAGTTGAACTCGTCGTTATGGAATGTGACGTCGTCGACAGGCCCATCGTAGACGGGACTGTTATCGATGGTTTTACCGTCGACGGGGTCGTCGTCAACGGTTTTGCCGTCAACGGGGTTTTAGACGATGCCGTCGTCGACGAGGCTGCCGATGAATCCTTCGTCGACGAGGCCGTTGATGGTGTCTTCGTCGACGAGGCTGTCACTTTTTGCGTCGACTGAGTTGCTGTCGACGGGGCCCTCGACGATGTCGACGACGGGCTCCTCATAGACGATGACTTAGTCGTCGACGGGCCTTCCGTCGTCAAAGGGCTCTTAGTCGATGACAGTTTCGATGTCAACGGGGCTCTGGTCGACAATGACTTTGACGATGGCGTCGACGTGGCAGGTTTTGTGGAATAAACCTTAGCCGACACCCTAGGGGAGGTAATAGCAGCTGTAGACACCGTAGCACAAGAAATTGAGGAAGTAGAGGTGACAGTTGTAGTGTGAGCAGACACCAGAGTGACAGTATAAGTCTGGGCTGTACTCACAATTGTAGATGAGTGTCCTGATGGAGACGATGACCTCCTTGAGGGTTCTGAAGAGCACAGAGAGTTTATGTTTCTTCTTTCTCTCAGGAGAAGAGCCTTCTTGGGATCTGGCTCTCTTACTGGAAGTAGAGGCCTTGTCTTCATCATCTGTGGAAGATGACTTAAGCCATAAAAGAACCCTTGCCTCCCTGTCTCTGATGGTTTTGGCAGGGAAGGTGCGGCAGATTCTGCAATCCTTCACAATGTAGAAGGCAGTAGATGCAGTCAGAGTGCTTGTCATCCACATGGACCCTCTTCTTAAAACAGGTCCCACAAGCTTTGAAAAGAGCTTTCTTTTCAGACATCCTGAAGAGAAAACAGAAAAAACTGAGTAGGCACTCAGGGAGACTCCCTTCCACACGAAGTGCGGTGAAAATCTGAGGAGAACTGCCTGAGCTGGGAAGGTTCTAGAGGGTGGTGACAGCTGATTGGCTGGTGCTGATAGTTCAGTTCTTTTTACAAAAAGAGGTAGATAGGCTGCTAAGTTTTGGGCCTAGTTCGGGCCTATACCTTTCTCCAGCCTACTACAAGGATTTTTAGGCACTGCTATTGTATATATTTTTACCGTGGGACTCCCGCCTCGATGACGGGGAATGATTCAGGCATGTGAATCTATGAAAGATACCCCAATACTGGATAATTAGTAACTTACCTGTAACACCAGTTCTCCAACACTGGCATCGTTTATACATTAACATGCTGGAATCATTCCGAGTCAGGGTGGGAATCCCTGGTCCATTAAAATAACATTATACAGTGTAAAACATACAGTTTATAATGTAAAAAGGTCATAGGCCTGAAACATAGAATGTTTAGTAGCACTTCAACCTAATTTGAAAGAACCATAACTTCCGCCAATGGGGGGAAGCTTAAGCTCTCCTTTTCCCACTAGAGGCCACCATAGTTCAGATTTCAAAACATAAGTGAGAGAAAAAATATGATGAGACCCTGACCATGGAGGAGGGGAGGGTCACATGAATATATAAAAGATACCAATGTTGGAAAACTGGAGTTATAGGTAAGTAACTAATTTCTTCTCAAAGATTGGATCTTTTATATATTCACATGTTTGAATCAGAATAGCAAACAGTATACATTTTTAAATACAACAAAGCAGGTAGAAGGCTCACCTTTAATGAAACAGATTTCTCAGGACTGTTTGTCCCATTGCTGCATCAGCTTGCGCGTACATGTCTAGGCATTGATGATTCATGAATGTATGCCTGCCCCACAGGTGGCTCTACAGCAGATGTCTTTCAAAGGCACCCCAGCACAGAGTGCTGCAGTTGAAGCCATGCCCCTTGTGGAATGCACCATCACCCTTCCCTGGAGAGGATACTTGGCTTTGGCATGACAGAAAGCAATAGAAGTTGAAAGCCAATGAGCTAACCTCGATTGGACAGGGCTTCACCTTTTGGTGGTTGACTAAATGATACAAACAGCAGGTCTGATGAGCGTCTGTCCTTTATTTTGTCTATAAAGAATTAGAGACAGCGCAAGTCTAGACAATGTAATGATCTTTCTATTGTTGAAGATGGATTGGGAAAGAAGGATCTAAGAATGACAGTCTCATTTAGATGGTAGTCAGTAGGCACCTTAGGAATGAATTTAGGATTGGTTCGGAGTATCACTTTGTACTTTGTGAACCGGAGAAAAGGTTCTCTGATGGTGAACGTCTTCCATGATACAAATTTCAAATCTGCTCTATCTACAGGCTCAAATGTAGGTAACAGCTGACTGAGGACTGTATTAAGCTCACATGGAACTGGAGAGCCCTTTCATAAACTGTTTAATGATCCTTTGAGTAGACGTTGATGTATCCGTCCTCCTAAAGCTCAAGATTGCAGTCAGATGGACCCAGACTAAAGAATGTTTGATAATACTCATGGCCAAACTTAACAAATAGGGAAGGATCTGAGAATGCTTTATTTGAAGAGGATGACCACCATTATTCCTGCACAAGAAACAGAAATTCTTCCTTCAGCATAGTATGTCTTGTTAGTCGCTGGAGCTTGACCCTGCGACAGAATCGGTTTACACTCATGTGACAGATCCAAATGGCCAAATGCTAGGTGGTCAGGTACCATGCTTCAAGTTCAGAGGCTTAGGATCATGGTGCAGACGCTCGGTGATGTCTGGACAAAATCCTGGCATGCATCTTCAAAGGAATGACTGGATGTGCTGCCACTGCAGTAGCTTTCTGTACCAGTAATGGCGAGGCCACGCCGGCCAATGAGGATCAGAAAGCAATGAACTATCTTCCCCTTCTCCAACGCCCAGGGGGATCAGGGGCAAAGGAAGAAAGACGTAGGAAAATATCTTGGACAAACTCATCGAAAGAGCACTACCCATCTTCCCTGGATGCCAAAAGCTGCTTGCGAAGCATGGGCATTTATTGTAGTTCGGTGTGGCAAACAGATCAAATGTGCGGCTACCCCACTTATTAAAAATCGAATTCACCTGTTTCTGCTCTAGTTCCCATTTGTGATAATCTGACAATTGCCAGCGGAGTGCATCTGCCTCACAGTTCTGGCAGCCTGACCGATGTTCCACAGCAATATCTATCTTGTGAGAAATGGCCCAGTTCCACAGCAGCTGAACTTCTTCTGAAAGGGTTTTTGAGAGCATTCCTCCTTGCTTGGCTATTCAGGACATGGATGTTATGTTGTCCGTTCTCACTAGTATTGCTTGATCTGCCAATCTGGTGAGGAACGCTTGTAAACTTTGTCTTGTGGCAAAAAGTTCTGATACTAGAGGTAGAGCCTCTTTTCTGCATCTGACCAGAGGCCTCTGGTTGAAAGCTCTTGCAGGTGAGCTTTCCAACCATCCGTGGACATATCCTTGGTGAGTAATAACCTATCTTCTATTAGCAGCACAGAAAGACCTGCATTTAGGTTTGCTGGAATCCTCCACCATATTACAGCCTGTTTCGGGTGCCTTTTGGCACAGGCCATATCTTCCCATTGCAAATCCAGCTCTTGCTGAACAGCTCTCACACAAAGCCTGCAAAATGAAATGAGGCCTATATATGGTGCCATCAGGGACTTTTATTGCTTCACTGTAATTTGTTGTTTTCCATCAATAATATTTGCCATTATCTTTAACTTTCTCACTCTGCCAATGGAAAGGCTTTCCCTAACTGAGTGCCGAGCATTGCTCACAAAAATTGGACTTTTGTTTGAGCTTTCAACAAGGAATTCTCCTTGTTCAAAGTGAGACCTAATCTACAGAAGAGATTGATGCAAGCATTCATGTAAGCTTTTGCTCTTTTCCTGGATGGCGTTTTGACTAAAAAGTCATCCGAGTAAGGGAACACCTTCTCTTCTGAGAAAAGCGGCAACTGGAGCAAAACATTTGGTTGAAAATTCTTGCTGCTGATTTGCGTACAAAAGGCAGCATCTTGAATTGGTAGTGCTGACCAACTACGGAGAATCGGAGGTACTTTCTGGGTTGTTCAATGAATGGGTATGTGGAAGTATGCATCCCGAAGTTCCAGGGGGGTAAAATAAATCCCCTTTCTGCATCATCCGGAGGATGTCTTGCAAAGTAAGCATCCAAAGTGAATGTTTCTTTAGAAACTTGTTCAGCTCTTTCAGATACAGCATTGGTCTCCATTAACCTGTGTTAGATCTGACATCCTTCAGGTAGTTTACCCCCAGACTTTTTGCCTGCTTACTTTCATTTTTTGCGGTAACTTTTTTTTGGCCTTAGGACTGGGAGCACTTTACCACTGCTAAAGTGCATGTGCTTCTCCTCTAAACATATGGCATATTTAGTTCACTTATAAGTCCCATGTAAAGTGTTATACCATATACCCAGGGCATGTAATCTAAATCCCACTAGTGGGCCTGCAGCACTGGTTGTGGCACCCACAGAAGTAGCCTCTCCAATCTGTCTCAGGCCTGTATGCAGGTACTGGCACTTGAATATGGCATTTAGAACCACTTTCCAAGCCTTAAACTCCCTATACATAAGTCACCCCAAAGGTAGGCCATACTTAGCAGTAAGGGCAGGATGCTGTATAACTAAAATTTAGGACATGTACTTCTAAGTTTTACATGTCCTGGTAGTGACAAACAGCTACATTTGTTTTTCACTACAGTGATGCCTACTCCTCTCATAGCCTAGCATTGGGAATTTTTAATACACTTTTAAGCTGCTAATCCTCATTAGAAAAGGAGTAGTTGCATCATGTTTTGCATATTTTAAATGGTAATGATAAATTCTCTTTAGTGATAAAGTTGGATTTGACATTACTGTTTTTAGAAATGCCACTTTTTAAAAGTGGTACAAAAGGGGGTGGTGATGGACGGAGCATCTGAACCAATCAAACACTCACACCCAGTCAAAAGATCTGGGTTTAATCCATCACCGTTCTTTAGCCCACTCTGCCACCCCAGTTCAGACATGGCTATATGCAAATCAGTCTGACCCTGTGCCTCATGGAAACAGTCCAGCCCGAACTGCCAAGCCATGCCTTCCCTGGACCGGAAACAAGCTTCCGAGGACCGGTTTCTGGCATCACAGCCGTCTTCAGCCCAGCTTGCTTGAATCCAGTGGCAAAGTGAGCAAGGGACTTTTTAAAAGTGGACATTTCTCTGCTCTTAGTGCTGTGTGTGCCTTGCACCCAGTCTCTAATACACATCTGAGGTGAGTGACAGCTGCTCTTTGTACATTCCCTCTAGTTAGCCACAGACACAGGAATGGTGAATGTGACCGAGAACATTCTGATAGCTATTCCTGGGCAGGGAGGGGGAGCCACCACTTACACCTGAACAGGCAGTGTCCTGTGTCCCACTCAAAGAGCTGATTACCCCCAGAGATAGCCTGGCAGACAAAACTGGGATGATAGGGGACCTGTGCACTTCAAGAGCCTGCTTTGAAATCACCCGTACCTCAAAGATGCATTTGGGTATAAGTACTAGGGCTCTGACCCTACAAAGACAGTACACTATTGGACCTGTGACAAACTCTGCCAGGAGTATAGCCTGCTGTGCCACAAGGATTGCCACTTTGCCTGACTGCTCCTCTGATGGAACTGCTGCTTTGCTGTGCTACCCTGCCTGCTGATCTCTGCCTTGTTGAGGACAAGGACTGGACCCATCTCACTTGAACCCAGAGTGACTCCAAGGGCCTGCTGGCTTGCCGCCTCCTGTTCTGAAGTATCAGGGCCATCAAAGACTTCCTTCAACTCTTTAGAAGCACTGGGATTCTGTCATCTGTGAATCCTGCCCTGCCAAGTGGTGCCAATCCAGTCCTGGCCCCTTGAATGGTGATTTTTACTGTCCAGAACCATCAACGTAAAAGCTGTGACACGGACAGACTACATCGTCTTCACTCCAACGAGTGAAGACGTAAGACGTTCGTAGCGAGCAGGGAGTCCACATGATTTTATCCAGCTTATATTGATCTATTCTTGTTGCAATTGAAAGACAGCAACTGAACCAGTTTGTAGGTCGTAACTTAAAAAATGATTAACAGGAAAAATGTTGACTGTTTTGTAGTTTTCTTATGTTTTTAGCAATATTTTATGTTTAATACTTTCATGTATTATGTTGTGCTCAATTATATGAAATTGTCATTTTTAACTTCATTTTTTAATTGTGAAAAATCTTTTGTGCATAAACCTGCTCATAATAATGAATGAAAATTGAATTACTTGATTTTACATGCTGTCAATACTTTGAATATTGCATTTGTCTATGTTAATACCATCGCAACTGATGTCAAAAGAATTGTTACTCAAGTATTAGGATAGGAGGTGTCCACAACACAATACAACATAACACGAGATACACAGTAAGTTAAAGGTAGGGACTTATTGTGTTTCAGGCCTATGGCCATTTTACATTATATACCGTATGCTGTCTATTTTACACTGAATACTGCTTTTTTAATGTACCAGGGATTTCCAACCTGAAACCGGGGAATAATTCAAGCATGTAAATATATAAAAGATCCAATGTTGGAGAAACACATGTGAGCGGACAGAGGAAGCCGGTATATTTTGCAGAGACATACAGAGCTTGATTCTGGAAACTAATTTGAATACGGCCCAGGCGAAGAGTAATATGGGCCCTATAGAACAGGACACAATGTGGTGAAGGAGCAAGATTTCCAGGCAAAAGTTAGAGGCATCTGTGAGGGTATGAAACATCAGGGCTCACGCAAAGCATTCCTGAAGTACACTGATCAAGTTAAGTAGACAACAACAAATACTTTATATCTGTTATGTTGCACAGAGTTAGACATTTAGTACATCCCTCGGTGCAAAATAGAACAGCAGTTTAGCTAGAAGGTATTCACTTAGTGCATTAGCCAAATTGTGAAGGTGGTAAGAACCTGCAAATTGACTGCTCACTCTAAGACGACACCCCTAATGTTCATAGCATATTTTAAGAATGTAGGTACTTTGCTGTACAACTCAAATCAGTTAAAGGTAGCATTTAAGTGAACCATCTCAGTAAAGTATTAAATAATTAGGCAATCAATGTTACCACCATTTTGATGAGAGTAAAATGAAAAATCTGCATTGTTCCCGGCTCCATCAGCGTTTCCCAACTGCGAGCATAGAGTCTCGACTAATTATCCTTTGGGCCATTTTAGAAGAGAAATAAGTATATTAAGCTTGCACACAAATCATTTATTGCATGGTGGTATTTTAAGTAAGTGAAATCTACCATTCACTGAATATGGACTGAACTAGAACATATTTAGTGAGTACACTACTCAAAAGGAAAAAAATATATATGGAATGCCGGAACTGGAGACTTTCTCCAATGCCAGAACTCCCAAAAAACACAAACCGCAAATAAATCTCAAGCATTCTTGAAACTTTTACTTAGAAAACCTCTAGCATTATCGGATCATGAGCAGCCGGGCTGTAGCCATCACTGTTTTAATCATTTGTGACTAGCAAGTCTGAGGTAGGGGCTGGAAGTGTGTGGCCATAGTCACCAACGGCTAACATGGGCATAGTATGTAGCTACATAACTAATACCTATGAAGCCGAGGCACCTAGACCTCATGTAAAATAGACTGGTACATACACATGATACAAGCTTCAACAAAGCCAGCAAGTAGCAGTGTTTGCCTGTTGAAAGCTAATACAAGATTAATTAAAAGCTCAGCAACGTTTTCGAACAGACCACATGTCCAATGTTACAGTGACAGCTGTGAGCAAGAACAAAGATATTGATAAACAAGTGGTCAGTGAATCAACATATAGCAAGAACATATCCATCACCTAATAAGTGCGTCCAGATGTTGCCGGTTTCTGTGTGTATTCTAAAGATGCTCCTGAAGCAGGCTTTGAAGGATGGCATTGGTGGGCGGTGACCATGAAGTAGGTAATCATTGTCCTTAAGCCAGTCAGGTAGCACATCATAGGGTATCACTCTCCAACGACCTTCCCACATCTAAAACCAAACAAAAGTAATTATCAGTTTTTTGTTGTTGTGCACAGCAAAACTGACCAGGTAAAGAGCAGGATTATGGTGTAAGAATTCAGCCAGGAGCCCCTCACCCTAATGATCCTAATGAAGCACAGAGAGTGAGGTAGATTGTCAAGTTCCTTCCTCATTCAAGTAGAGAAACATAAGAGTATCTTCTTGCCCTACTCCACAAGTGACTGATTACTTGACTGGATTATCCTAGACCAGATCTCACACAAGAATGAATGCCTGTCTACCCAGAGAATAAACCAACTTTCTTGCTTGTTTCTTGGTAATATTGAGAGTTGCTGATTTACTTTTGCAATGGGAAGCCATTTAAGTGTTTAGTCCTGAGGTGGTGGGAGGACAGTGGTTACTGTTCAAGAGCAATTTTAATTTGAATAGACAATCACATGAACCTCGACATGCTGTTCAAGGGAGTGTAATGCTGGGAAGGGGCTGAAAATAAATAAGCCAAAAATATTTCTCTTAAAAATTAAAATAAGTAATCTCTAAACACTCTGTCGAACCAAAAGAGGCATTCTATCAGTTCCTAAATTCATTGTGAATGGTAAGATCAATGTTGGAGAACATATACCAGTTCGAGTCAACTACCCAAATACTCAACTTGGTTTGTTTCCTCCAAGATGCCAAGCTGTGCATTAAATGCCTATTGCCCAGCCACAGATCCACAAATGCATCAGTCATACACAATGAAGACTAGAGGTTCTTCAGATCTAATGTGCACCTGGTACAACAAATGACCAGCTCGTAATATACTGTAGGTTTCTACAGATCCTGCGTAGATCTTGATGTAAGATCTTAATCATGTCTGGTTCTAGAAGGTCAGGTTTAATTTTTCTAATAGCAAATGAAAAAGGAATCCTGGTTAGCACTTAATGAACGCGCTACCTCCACCCCCATTCCTCAGAGAAGATACTACTGATGTACCTATGAGTACACTCACAATATAAACAAAACCTATTGAAACCTATAGTTTTTTGTAAACTTTGTTTATTGAAAGCAGTATATTGCAAGGAACATACCAGATACAGTGTCATTTTCATAAGATAGGAATCTTCAACAGAACATTCAAAACCCCCCCAAATCCCGGCCTATACATTCTGCAAGTTAAGACATGTCGTACAAATATCATATATCACTCATGCAAAGTACTGAAGATGAACAAGGTTACACTCTCAGGCGGCACCCTCAGGGACAGCATCCAGAGTGCCGATAGTCTGTAGGGGTAAAGCCGTAGCTCCCAGGACCTCCTCCACATTGTCCTCTTCGCGGTCACAGCTCGCCAGCAGATAGTCTCGGAATGGACCCCAAATATCTTTAGGGCTCGAGCTCCTAGGGAGTTCCTCTGAATATGTATTTAGCTGCTCCTGGCAGTATACCAAGTCTTTAAGCCACTGTGACACCCTGGGGTAGCGCTTACAATCCCATGTAAATAACACCCTCCTTTTCGCTAGCAGTAAAGCCACTCTCACAAAGCGGCCGAGCAACCCTTTAGCCTCAGGCACGTGTCCCATTAAACACAGAAGCGGTGTGCAGTCCAAATTGAGACCTGTCATGGTATCCAATTTCTGCAGGACATCTACCCAGTAGGACTGAACCGCAGGACAGTGCCATGATAAATGGATGAAGTCCGCACCAGCTCGCCCACATCTCCTACAACTGTCAGTGTCCCTATAACCAATTCTATGCAGCTTAGTGGGAGTGTGATATGTCTGATGTATAAACTTCAGGTGGATAATGCGTAAGTTGCTATTGGGCGATAGCCTACCCGTGAGGGAACAGATTTGAACCCATGTGTCCTCCTCCAGTTGTGTGCCCAGGGCAGTGTTCCATCTAGCCAAGCTACGATCTTCTGGGAGGGCCAATTCCGAGCACACCACTTTATACAATCTAGTGAGCAGGTGCTTTCTAGTGGCGGACGTAATTACTAGTTGCAGGGCCTTTGAGGTGACAGGCTCACATGGGAAGCAAGGATAGTGATCTCGCACAGCACGCCGCAATCGATAACATGTGTATGTAAATAGGGGCGAACATTGGAGATATATTGCAGCTCGTCACCGGAGATATACGTCCCGTCTATGAATAGGTAACCCAGTACGGAGATGCCAGCTTCAGAGAGCAGCCTCATTGAGCCACGCTCTTGTGCCACAGAGATAGCGCCGTGGCCTTCAATGCTCATGTTTGGGGCGTAGAAAGGCAGTCTGTCCGTCAGTCTTGCCAGGCTGAGCACGTGGCGGCAATTGTATTAATCTCCGTCCTAGGTACATGTCTGTGCGTGTGGGTTAATATGTTCTGCAAAGGAATATCTCCCACATCCCCACCCTCAACCGCTACATGCGGGATAAAGCCATGAGGTCTGTACCAAAAGAACGCGAAATGAGCCAGGTCACATAGGTAATATATGTAAAAATCTGGAGCACAGAACCCCCCTTTGTCAAACGGTAGGGCCAGGGTCGCCCAGCTGATACGCAGGGGTTTCGACCCCCAGACCAGGCGGAGTAACTGGGTCTGCAGAGTGGTGAAAAAGTGTTTATTCAAACGAATAGGGATATTGCAGAATAAGTATAAAAACTTGGGGAGTATCACCATCTTAATGACCGCAATGCGATCCGCCAATGACAGGGGCAGAGACACCCATTTATCTACCTGTTGCACCAAGTCAGCATAGGCCTGTCCATAATTCCCACGAATGACAGTCTCCGGGTCTCTGTGAACCCAGACCCTACATTCTATCTACAGTCCATAGCAGCGGATATTCCAGCGTGGGGGCGGTAGTGGCCAGTGTGAGAGGGATTACAACCGATTTATCCCAGTTGATGCACAATCCGGAGAGGAGACCAAAGCTGACATATTCTCGGATGATTTGCGTTAGGTGGGTATGTGGATCGCGAACATACACAACCATATCATCTGCATAAGCAGAGATGCCCACTAGTCTGTTATCAAAATTGAGCGCAGCTTCCCTGTGGTGCTGCCGGATTCTGCACATCAATGGTTCCAATACAATAGCAAAGAGGAATGGGGAGAGAGGACACCCCTGCCTGGTACCATGCTGGATCGCCAATGGATCAGAGGTGAAACCACCTACCCTCACTCTTGCGGAGGCATCAGTATACAGAATTTGAATCCATCGGACAAAAACAGGGGGGAACCCCATCCGATGGAGAATAAAAAAGATATACCGCCATTCGATCGAGTCAAAGGCTTTAGCCGCGTCGAGCAACACGGCCACAGCTTGTAGGTCTGGGTTGAGAACATGGAACATCGCAAAGATCGTGCGGAGGTTCCACGATGTGGAGCGATCAGGAATAAAGCCCGACTGGTCAGGAAGAACGAGCATGGGCATCAATGGGTGGAGTTTAGTAGCGAGAATTTTAGCAAGAATCTTGGCATCTATATTAATCAGGGAAAGGGGCCGATAAGACTCGCATCTGTTGGGGGGCTTATCTTTTTTCAGTAGAGTGATGATGAGCGCCTGGCGCAAGGACGGAGGAAGATAGCCCAGCTCGTGTGCCTCAGCGTACATGGCCAGGATGTGGGGCGCTAGGAGATCAGCATATCGTTTATAGAATTCAGCTGTCAGCCCATCGGGGCCGGGAGCTTTCTTGTTCAGCAAAGGGAGTATCGCCTCCTTGATGTCGGTCTCATCAATAGGTACGCCAAGATATTTCCTATGGGCGTCCGACAGCCAGGCACAGGCAGTATCCTGCAGGTAACCGTCTATAACAGAGTCCGACACGTCGCCGCGGGTCGTGTAGAGCCGTCCGTAAAAATCACGGAATTGACCCAGTATAGCGTCTGTTGTGTGATGACTAATGCCATGATCGTCCACTATGTGTTCTATAGGATGGGCAGTGGCCCGCTCACGTAAACGACTAGCCAGTACCCTGCCCGGTCTGCCACCCTCCCCGTACGCTCTAGCCACAAACCGCTTGGAGATATACCTCATTTCTGCCTCCGCTAGGGATTTATGTTCCTCGATGTATTCCCTAATGCGTGCCAGTGTGTCCAGTGAGGGAAGAGTGTCATATGAGGATTCTAGGTCATGCAGTTTGGTTTCAAGCTTCAGTATTTGTCCCCTCAGGTCCCGTAAAATGCCTGCAGTCGTGCCTATACATACACCCCGTATATTGGCCTTAAACGCTTCCCAGAGGGTGGCTGCACTATCCACCGTGCCCACGTTTAGGTAAAAATATTGCACTATAGCTTTATGGACAGTATCCGCAAAGACGGGATCTAGCAGGGCATCTGCCCGAAACCGCCATGTAAAGGGAGGCCGCACGGTGTGTGGAATCTGCAGTTTGAGCATGACAGGATTGTGATCCGAAAGGGTCCGGGGGAGTGTATAGGTCTCAGTCACCCACCCATTGGTTGGCCTGTCCAACAGCCAGTAGTCCAGACGGGACCATGTGTTGTGAGAGGGTGTAATGTGCGTGCCTGACCTTACTCCAGCGTTACGCAGGCACCAAGCGTCAACCAATCCCCTCTCCTCCATAAACTGCCGTACACAGGCAGCGTTCTTCAACATACGGCTACTCGCGAAGTCAGATTTGTCAAGCCGAGGATCTAAGTGTGTGTTTAGGTCACCCCCAATCAGTAGGGCCGATTCCGGCCATGTACGCAGCACCTGAAATAAAGAAGACAGTGACGCTGGTTCGTCAACCACAGGACCATAGACGTTGGCGATAATCACAGCAGTCTTGCCCAATGTGCCTCTCACTATTGATCAGCGACCCCCACTATCCGTGCAGGAGGTCAATGGAGTAAAATGTATCCCTTTTTTAATAAGGATGAGGACCCCTCGGGCATAATTGGAATAAGAGGAGGCTAGCCGGTACCCAGCCCATCTACGCGCTATGGATCCCTCAGTTTGTACAGTCAGATGAGTCTCCTGCAATAAGGCGATGCCTACCCCATGCCTATCCAAATGAGATAGTACCTGCCTAGTCTTTCTGGGTGTGTTGAGGCCGCGCATATTCCAGGTCACACAAGTATAACTCTCACCCACCATCACAGAGGCTCCTGATAAGTTGCCAACCAGCGTCTTCTAAAATCACAGCACATTTACATGGTGATACAATCAGCTCATTCGAGTGAACAACATTTGCAGAGCATACTCCGACGCAAAACAAGAGACCAGGCCCCCCAACCCCCTCCCACTTTGGCAACCCCAACCCGCCAAAGAGCCTTACAACCTCCCCCCCCATCCCTCCCATCATCGCACAACAAACAAATCATCAAACGGGTTACACCCATCGGGGGCAGTGGAGGCAATGCACACTTCTGGCACGAGGCAGAAGTGGGCCTCCGCAGAAAACAGGTCGAGCCCCGTAAGCGTGCCAATTAATAGCAACAGACATGGTACAACCGGTGAGGCATATAACGTTTAGCCTGCATTGTTTACCTTAGGGCATGAGCCAACAGTGTGCCCCATCTCTTAGTCAGCAAGGTGGGCAGCATTCAATGAGGAACTGCAGAGTAGGTACGACCCAAGAGAGTATAAGAATATTTTCCCCCTCCACCCCATCCCCCCATATCCTCAAGCTCATAACCACAAATTAAACCAGTAGAAGGGGTACCATAATACATCCAGAGTTAGTCATCCACATCAGACGTGTCAGCAGGGGATTTGCGACGTTTTTGAAGTGTCTTGGCATACGCCATCGCTTGGGGGTGGTAAAGATTTTCCCTCCTTCGAAGTCGCCAATTCGGAGTCTCGCAGGATAGAGCATGGCATATGGAACTTCTTCCCGCTGAAGTAGTTTCTTTACTGACTGGAATTCCTTTCTCGCCGCCTGTACTTGTGCAGTGAAATCAGGATAAAAGGACAATTGGTTATTCTGATAGATAATCTTGCCCTTCTGTCTAGTGATGCGAAGTACAGTGTCTCTATCTCTGTAATTCAACAGTCTTATGATGATGGGTCGCGGAGGAGTGCCAGGGGGAGGACGAGCTGCTAATGAGCGATGGGCCCTCTCGACCGCGAATATGGGAGCCAAGTCGTCAGTGCCGCAGATCTCCCTCAACATGGTCTCCACGTAATCCTCCAGGCTCCCCACGTTGGTCGACTCCGGCAGGCCCAAGACGCGGATGTTATTGCCGACGCTTCAATATCCTCATTCTTAGTCTGAATGACTTCCAGGAGCTTGACCATCTCCGTAGTCTTGCCCGCCACCTGCTGCAGACCATCCTCGGTATCTGTGATCCTCTGTTCCGCCTCCCCCAGTCTCGTGGCCTGTCTATCGAGCTTGGCGGAAAATTGATCCATGCGCGTGTTCAAGGCCTCGATTTTCCCATCTATCGCCTATAGGCTCGCTTGTATCGCAACCAGTGTGGTTTCCAGCATGGATTGACCTTGCGAGGAGGAATCGTGATCACCGTCCGCCACTCCTGTGTTCGTCTGCTTGCTGTTCTTGCGGAGCTCAAAGGACAGCTTGAGCTGTGACTTGTCAGGCTTGCCCATGGCGAAGCGCGCGCCTCAAACACCGCACAACGGCCTTGAACGCTCTCCCAATCCCCGGGCAGTCCAGGGGTCCCTCCGCGCCACACACCCGGTCCTCACAGGATCCACCAAGGGCCAGCTAGCCGCCCCGTCACACTCCGCTCGCAAGCCAGTATGTGGCCGTGTCGCCCTGTAGGGTGTAGTCCTGATTTACTCCCGCCAGTGGGATGAGAGTGCAGCACCCCCGAGCGCCTCAAGGATGTGGAGTCGACGCAGCGGCCGGCAGGTCGACCATGAAGAAGGCACACTCCGGTATGAGGGGCAGGCAAGGAGGCACAGCACAAAGCACCAAAGCGATGTGCGAGGCACTAGGTAAGTGACAGCCGTGGTTCAGGAGAAGGTACCAGCCAAGCTCGCAGCGTCTGTGGCCCAAAGCGAGGGCTCCCAGCAGGACACCCCGGTGCTTTAAAGTCCGCAGTATAGGCCCCGGGTGTGCAACACCCTCCACACCTCCAGTCACTCCAGAGCAAATCTAAAAGTTCCTCACATATCCAGCATACAGCGATTCTCGCGCTGTAATCCAGACCGTGTGCCCCCGCTGTGTTTATTGTCCTTAGCTGCGAGGAGAAGTTGATGCTCCAGCGGCCTACTCGCAGCCCTTCAGCCTCGCCGCAGCCGGTCACTCAATTGCCAGGCTGCCCAGCCGCCCAGCCGCCGCACAGCTCCCCGGCGTCTCAAAACTCGAGAGCCGCGCGGAGCTCCGCCTCAGATGACAGCAGGCCAGCAGCAGGGGACCGGACTCACCGGAGATCGCGCGTCGGACACCACCTCCAGCGACGCAGCCCCGGGCTCCGAGAAGGGGGGGGCAGACAGAGAAGAGTCACTCACGCCAGCCGGGCCGCGGGCCTGAACTCCGCCGCGGCCAACACCGCACCGGCTGACTCCGGCGGCGTCCGAGCAGCAGAGCCCCCAAAATTCGCACAGTCTGCAGAAGAAGGCACAGCAGCTCAGCGCTCACCATGCAACGGCTGAAATGGCACGTGTAGGGCAGGATATTGAAGGATTTTGTTGCGGCGGCCGGCAGAGCAGCTCTACTGTGCTGCCATCTTGCCGCGCGCCAAGCCACGCCCCCCATTGAAACCTATAGTTGTGACAAACCTTTAGTGTCTCTGCAATCATGCACTTATCAAACTTTTTCATCCACATTCAGGGAGAAGGTGTTTCTGTCGCCGCCCCAACCTCTTGCAATTTCCCGCTTACCCAGGGTGTAACCTAGTGTGGCCAGTTGTTGTTCCACCTCCGTAAGGTCAGTCAGGGCCCAGATGTTAAGGAGACCTAGTTGCAGTGTAAGAATAATTTCTTTCCCCAGGGCACTCTGGACGTGTGTTGTGGCCCCCTCCCAGATTCGCCTCAACTCGGGGCATTCCCACATCATATGATAGAAGGTAGTAGGTTATTGGCAGCCCCTAAGACAAAGTGTGTCTAGTCTAGCACCTATCTTTGCCAAGGTGACCCCTGTCATGTATGATCTATGTAGAATTCGAAGTTGTATTAGTCTGAAGCGGGGGTGATTGCTGCTTCTTTGGGGGACATTAATGCTGTTTGCCAGTCCTCATCGTCAATGGGTCCCAAGTCTCCCTGCCACTGCTCTCTAAGTTTGCGGAATGTGTAGTAGATTATTGCAGAGCTTTTTATAGGTTAGTGATATGGCTTTTGAATGTAGCAGCCCATCAAGCAGTCGATCCTCCAACGGTGATGACTCCGGTATGTCTGTAAGATCTGGTAGGGCTGTGGTGAGAGCATGTGTAACTTGCAGATATCTGAATATTTCCCTTTGGGCCATGTCATATTTCTCCCTCAACTCCTCAAACCTGAGGTTTGAACCTGTTTTAATTAAATCCCTGACAGTGGAAATCCCTATAATATTCCAAAGCCAGGTTGGTGACACAGGAGTCCCAGTCTCTGGGTATGCCAAAGGGGTGTGGCTTTTGTAATTGTATTCAACCATCCCAGGCGGGAGTTTGCTTGATGCCAAATTGTTATAGTATACGAGGTGGGCACAAAATATCACCTTCTACTAGCTTTGGAGTATAGTGCCCCAAGTATCCAGAACGTCCAGTTTGATATCTATCCAATAGATAAACAGGGTCTCCCTTTGCACATTTTTGATTGTGGGCAATATAGATATCTAAATTGCTTACTGGTGAGCAGAACTAACCGCTATGTGAAGCCACAAAATATTTTGCGGTTCCTTGTGACTGGTGGAGGGGAGTGAAAGCACTATTGTGCATTAAGCATGTACTCTGTATAAAGCTGATGTATTGATTATGCTTTAACAAATGGGATGAACAAATATCTGACTGCCTACAGATCTATATTTTGATTTTTTATTGCAATTTATTTAAACATCCATGAGGTAAGGTAGACTGTATTTGAATAGGGAAGCCCATATTAAAAATTGAATGAGTAAGTAATTTATCCTAGTGTTTAAGAACACTGGATATATGTCTGGGGATATATGTCTGAGTGGGAGGAGATTTGGTGGTTGCATATTTACCAATACAATGTCCATCACTAAGTGTGCTTCAAGTTCACTGTGTTTGCTATAGTAGTTAACTCTCGTTTTCAAATTCGAAGGGAAAATGAAAGCTCCACACTAACGTACAACCAGGCACTTCACACTGGTCGAGTGCTACTATAACAGATACTGAAGGGGAACTAAACAGAAAAAGTTACTTACCTTTGGTAACCATCTTTCTCTATGTATCTGCAGATTCCTCACCTGCTGAATATCCCCAGGCACCACACTGGCATTGATAACTTTTTCATAGCTCTCCTGTAATGGTAGTAGGGCACTGGCTCCATCATGGCATCAGAAGCGTAAGTAACACTTTATTGTATGATTACTTAAAACCATTACATAAGTGCAAAAATACACAAAGCAAATAAGAAATATACAAATTAATTTCTCTGCAGTTCAACTTCAGTTTATTAGAAACCGTTAGTTTAAAAGATATTAATAGAAAAATCCAGCTTCCTATAATAGATCTTAAGTACAAAGAGCCTTGGGCAGCTGTTTTCCAGATGGGCTTAACACTTGGGCCCCCTGCTCATACAAGACTGGCATACAAATACAATGTTTGTTACTCGATGAGCTACACCCTAGTGAAGGGGGAGACTTCGTACGACTGTCGAGGTACAATTTCAGGAAGCCTGTCCCGCAAGAATACCCAGATGTGTCTTGGCGCTGGTGGTCCGAAGTAAGCAAGGGCGTCTATTTATTGAACAACCAGGTTTTCAGGGCAGATCATTCCAGAGTTTAGTGGCTGCTACCATAAGTTTCTGCCACCCCAGCTTGTTTTGCAGAATCTGGGAGTTGCTATCAGTCTTGCTCTTTCTGAGCGAAGATGTCTTTTGAGGGCGTACCAATGTAGCAGACGTCTCAGAAACTGAGGACCTGTGCCACGAAGCGCCCTATGGGTAATACAAAGGGCCTTAAAGATAATACAGCTCTTACTGAGAGCCAGTTCAGTTTTTGAAAGTGTTTTCCGACTGATTGAAACTTTGGGATTTCCAACAAGAGCCTAGCGGCAGCATTCTGTATCATTTACAACTCATATAGTTGCTTCTCAGACATACCAAGTTAGATCCCATTGTAGTAGTCTAGTTTGGCAAGGACCAGCGAAGTAACTACTGTTTTCTTGCTGTCCGTAGGGATAAAAGTTAAGATTCTTTTGATTACCTTAAGTAGAAAGAAGCTACAAGAAGAGACAAGAGTTAACTTGAGCCTCAAAATTTATTTTTTTGTCTATAATCACGCCAAGGTAATTGGCCTTGGCGGCTGGGATGGGTGCCGTCCCCAGTGCATCTGGGCACCAACTATGTGACCAACTCTGCGAGACATTGCCAAAGATGACTATTTCAGTTTTATCTGAATTTAATCTAAGACAATAAGAGCTCATCCAGCAACTGACTGCCAGCATACACTCCCTAAATCTTTGCATCTGCGGCAGGTTCTTTTTAAAGACAGACCGAACAATTTGTGTATCGTCTGCATATGATGTTAATGCCATCGCCAGTATTGCTAATTCAGTTACATAGATATTAAAAAGAGTGGGACTCCAAGAAGAGCCCTGTGGGACACCAAATGGAAGGACAAAAGAAGGAGAATCATAGCTACCTAGGGCTACCAATTGTATTCTTCAAGACAAAGGAAGAAACCAATGTGAGGGCTTTGTCGGAAATGCTATAGAATTCAGACAATTAATTAGCAGATTATGATCGACCGTGTAGAAGGCGGCCGACAGGTCGAGCAGAATAAGAGCAGCAGCGCCACCCGCATCCAAAACTGCTCTAATTTCGACTGTGGCTTTAATTAGGGCAGATTCGGTAATGTGTTCTGCTCTAAAACCAAACTGGGTTTCATCTAGACAATTGGTAACGTACAAATAAAGAGTTAGCTGTTCATTCTTAACTTTTTCCACCAGTTTAGCTGGGAGAGGACGTGAAATGGGTCTGTAATTAATCGGTTCAGTGGGATCAGGGCTAGGTTTTTTCAGCAGTGACAGAATAGATGCCCGTTTCAAAAAGGAGAGAAACACACCCTGTTTGAACTTGGAGTTTAAAACGGCGGTAAGACTAGGACTCAAAATCTCAGGGGCTACCTTAAAAATACTGGGGGAGAGGGTCGTGGAGAGAACCTGATTTGGCCTGCTGGATAAGAGCTATGACCTTATCATTGGTAATTGGCTTGAATTCCGAGAAAGTCGAAACAGGAGAAGAGTCAGCAGTGGCTGAGACGCACCCACCTGAGAGGGTCTTATTCTCGAAAGTGACATATACTTGCTCCACTTTCTTCAAAAAATGTTGCGCTAAAGAGTTGCAAAAAAGTATGTGAATGCTCAGTTGCGTTTTTTACTGGAGGTACAGACAGTTTGGAGACTACTTGAAAACTTACCTGGCGGAGTTATTTGTCTCCTCAATTTGCTTAGCAAAGTAGAAGCACTTCTCCGTCAATATCAGACTTTTGTATTCAGCCAGTATGGATTTGTAGTTGGAGTGTTCGCTGACGTTCAAGTTGGCTCTCCAGCGTCTCTCCTGTCGTCTACACACTTGTTTTTTAGTTCTAAGGGATTCTGAAAACAATGGAGCAGATGGTGTTTTTCTCTTACTTGAGGATTTATTGTAAGGGGCTACCTTATCGGCAACCGATTAGAGCCAGTGATTGAATTGGAATGATGCCAATTCCACATTTTCTGGGAGTTTATTTTTGGCACTAGAGAGTTGAGCATACTGTCATCAACCAGTTTCCAGTTACAGTAGGTCCTAGTGAGTTGCTTCAGATTACTGAACTTATCCATGAAAGGGATGTTCAGCTCAAAGTTAACTGCCAAATGATCCGTCCCGGTTAGTGGCAAAATCTCCTTAATTACAGTGAGTTTGCAGTTAGTAAAGATGTCATCTAGAGTGTGGCCAGCCTGATGTGTAGGGCCTATAACTATTTGACTTAGACCAGCCATAGTCATAAAATCGATTAGTGTTCGAATCAGAGTCGTCTTCGAGGTGGAAATTAAAATCACACAAAATATGGACTGAATTCTCCATAGCACAGGTTTCAAACAGGGATTTAAGTGAGGTAAGGAATCCAGTTTTTACCCCCTGGCTGGTGATAGAGTAAAATCCCTTTAAATGCAAGATGGTTAGCTATTTTTAGTTTGAAAAAAAAAGCTTCACAGTTTATGCAAGATACGGGCTCAAAGGATGCTTTATAAAGGTGTCACGATAAATTAGAGCGATTCTGCCTCCTTTTTTCTCAGTTCCATCATGTTTAAATACTGTGAACACTTGAGGTTCAGCCATGCAGATGTCCGGTCCTGCCCCCTTATCACTCCAGGTTTCTGTGACAAAAAGCATGTCTAATTGCAGAGTCTCAATCAGCTCAGCGATGTTTAGCTTGTGTTTAAGTAGAGACCGTGAGCTGATAAGAGCGCAGCGTGTTGCACAAGGATCACTAAAGGCGTTTATTCTTGGTAACAGATTGGAGTAAAAAGATGTATGGGGTGCCAGGTCCGCTGCAAGAAAAACCCACAGTTAGCGCAGCCCTCTGCTTTCTCTGACGTCAGTTTGCTAAGGTCTAGGCAAACACATTCTTTGGGCCAACTAGCAGGTAAAGTATTTGAATAGCGAGTTTAACTGGCGCTTCGTTGGGTGGATAGAAAAATGGCCAGCATCCCTGGCGCGATCGTAGTGCGGACGGGCTTGCCTTAGGCGTGCCAGCGGTGCGCCCGGGGCGCGTCCGTTTTCCCATTGTTTAAATATGTTCCCTCCGGGAATAATGTAAGAAGCTGGACCGCCTGCCAACTAATATGGCGGCCATCACAACCAAAATTCAAGTAGCACTCTCTCCGCTCAATTGGGAGCCCCTGCGGCGGACCAGAGAGCGGGAGAGCTCTAAACAGGTAGGCTAAAAATAAGATTAAAAACACAGTTTATGTCACAGATGTAAAACAGTAAGGTTCTCTTTTAAAAATCAATAATAGAGATCAGTGCAGGGCCTTACATCTACTCGCCTGGATACATTTTACCAAATTTTGCCAGATGTGATGCAGTTTCCAGGGAGAATAGAAGGTTTTACACCTCTACAACACGGTGGACACCATAGTATAGAAATACCGACCTCAGAAGCCTGTATCAGGCATTGTACAATGCTGAGCAACAGCATAACAGATGCAACAGAATTTTTTTTTTGTAATCGAATAGTCTACCTCAAACAATGCTAGTACGAAGTTTCTAGTCGACACTCCGCTCTTTTACTTGGAGTGGCACCAACGTAGCCCAAAGTGTTAGTTTTGTACAGCGTTTGCCCAATGCTTGATGCAGGTACAGTTGTCTGGTCTGGGTTGTGAAAGATGTTATTAATGAAGCATGTATGCCCTTCTCCAATAGGACCTTGATGTCAGTTTCTCTTCACAGCTAGTTTAGATTCTTTTTTTATGACGGATTTACTAGCAGAGTAAGGGACTGAATTTTGGACCCAATTTTCTGTGGCCAGTTGTACCTTTTCTACTGCTATGCTCCGGTAATTGTACCATGGATTGTTCTTAGTGGTGAAGATCGTTTTAATACCACCTTCATTGTATTGTCAGGGGCTGAAACTAACAGGTAAAAGTATGTTGCGTGTGCAGCCGTATATTTGAATTTTTGTATTACGAGACCAAACTCCAGTCGAATCAGTGTGTTCCACGTGTATGAAGGTACTTGAAAGGCACTCTTATATCCCATGCATTGTATTTTGTCTAATTCAACCCCGAAAGAGACAAAGAACGTTCGCTGGGCATAACTGACGTAGGGCGTCTGTGGTTTAAATTGCAATGGTTATATATAGATAGCCACGTTTTCTTTAATCTTCATCTTTTGCAGGTGTGTTGTGGATTCCCCCCATGTTGCTGAACCAAACACCAAGATAATTGTAATTCCGGACAAACACTATCCACTGAAACCCTAGCTTCCACTTCGGGCCCTTTTTTTGGGGTAACGCACGAAAATCACCACTAAGTTTTACTTGCGTTAGCGAGAAGTTCATTCTTTTTGTTGCATTTATTCAGACCGTTCAGTGTCTTCTGGAGGCCTATTTTAGTATGGTGTAGAACAGGGTTCTCCAAAGTCAGTCCTGGAGGGCCGGATCCAAGCCAAATTTTTAGCATATCCCCATTTAGATAAATGTAGTTATCTTAAAAATGTGGCATGGATCTGGCCATCCAGGACTGACTTTGGAGAACCTCGGTCTAGAAGAAAGAGGTCATCAGCATATTGCATTAGGAAGATTTAATTTTATTCTATCCTCGGAGAGGCCAGATTAGCTCCTAATAATGCAAAGCCCAAGTCCGCTGTGTAAAAAAATAAATAAAATAGGGGCACGTAGACATCCTTGTTGGAGCTCATGATCCGTTGCTAATTTTGAGGTGGCTGTGTCACCAGAGAGCTTTACGTGAACCCATGTCTTAGTGTAATGCGACATAATGGCTCCCAGTAGTTTATTGGGTATGTTCCAGTTCTCAAGCTTCTGCAAGGTTTATTACATGCCACTCCATCAAAGGAGGCAGAGTAGTGGATGAAATAAGCAAACACTGGTAGGCTTTAATAGTGACTGCTTGATGAGCTATAAAGGAGAGGGCCACGATGTGGTCTACCGTCAATCCTACCTCACGGAACCCGGTTTTGATAAAATAGAAGCAGACCCTCTTCTGTGGCTCATTTGATGAGCTCTTCTAATAGGATCCGTTCATTAGCCTGCCCCTAGATGTCTAGTAATGCAATTAACCTGTAATTTTTGGGGTTGGTGTTATACCCTTGGAGTAGTGAGCCTCGCCATTAGTCTGGAACGGTAAAGTGAGGTAAGAATTGCTGCCCAAAAATGGTGATATTCTCTAAATAGAGACACAGGAAGGTGATTGGGGCCAAGTGCACCGTCCTTTTGGATCTTCTTCAGGACCTTGATTACGTCGGTCAGTAAGTGCAAAATCATCCTTTGTGATTAAGGAGACCTCATTGGCATCCATTGCCATGTACAGGGATGATGAGGATGGTTTTTGACCCAGTTGTTTATCAGGTTTCTCAGTGTAAAGGGTTGTAACATGGGCTACTCATTTGTCCGCTAATACCAAGTTCCCCCTTTAGATCTTGCAGTGGTATAAAATGTTTACATAATGTCAGAATTGCTGCATTTAGTTTTCTGCTATTAGGTTAAAATGTTTGACCCACTCAGCCACGTGGTGTTTTCTCTTATGGACCCATAAAAGAGATGTATGTTTTTTTGTGGCCATGCTAGCCCATGCCACGTTATAGTTGTTCCTAACCTGTTATTTGCCCGTATTACTCCCAAAGTTTGAGGGGGTCTGTTTCAATCGCCTGCATAAATCCCAGGGTGTGGTTTCTTGGCTTACTGATTTTGTGCCAGATTTTTCCTAATAAGGAGGAGCTCACGTCACTAAGACACAAGACTAAGATGGACCAACCTTCCATGATAACTTGATTTTCAATTAACTTACTAGCCCACCTATTAACCTTTCCAGCCATCTATCCTGGTTGAGGTTTGGGTTGTCCATTTTATCCTTTGGTTCAATTTATAATGTACCTCAACTTTTGTTTGCTCGATAGCTGGTAGCTAGATTCAAATTAGATGCTCACTCTGATGGAAGCTATTGAGGGGATGTGATGAAAAAAGTATGTTGGATCAATTAAGGACATCTGAATTGGGGCTTATGTCATGCGTTCTACAAGGAATGTCTGTCAGTGTTTTATGGGAGGCCAGCCTTGTGGCCATGCCAAGTGCATGCCCTGGCCTTGTTTTTATATGTGGAGAGTTTATCTCAATGTTGGGTCCTTTTGTACTGCCTTGATTATTGAAACCATGTGGTCCTTGTGCCTTTCAGGTATGGCCTTCTTGGGGTCTCTGGTAACTCACCAGTTTTGGTCGCCCTGCTTGTTTCTACAAGGCAGAGTAAATTTTTTCCTTCATTGCTCATCAAGCTATTTCTAGCTTGGAGTTGATGTTTCCTGCTTGGCCCGTTTCTGGTTGGGTGTAAGTTGTTTACTGGTAGATCATGTGTTGCACACAGATATCATCTATTAATTCTATATTTACAGCTTGGAGACTTGTGCAGGTGTAAGGGCCTTTCTGCTTCCTTTGGCTTATCTGATCCTCTTGGCCCTTAGATGCATACTGGGAACTCCTGGGGAATTCTAGGATCCCTTTACACTGTTGAATTGCTACTTTCTCTGACTTGTTGTCCTGCCTATGCTTATGTGATCTTATTTGAGGTCATAGTGGCTAAGCCCTCACCAACCTGTTGGCCCATTTCTTCGACCCTATTGGTTAAGAAGATTGGGTATATGGTCTTAGTCGAGATATCTGTATTTGTTGGTGGGCAGATTAAAAGTCCAAAAGGCAGTCCTAGTGGTGAGGAATGTGTTTTGGACTTTTAATCTGTCTTTTTTTCATTTGCTAGTTTTTCAATATTTTGACAATTTCTTTAGATTGGTTTGCTCTTTATGACAGAAGCACAGGGTTCTGGTGCCTTTCCCATCCTTCATTGTTGGGCCCTCTCACCTTGCTCCATAAGGGGGGCTGTTTATTGGAGTTTTTTGTTAAGGGGTCGCCTATGGTGGGGTTAACATTCCGTTCTTCTACCTCCTCCGCTGCCTCTATGTGTCTATCCTTTTCTCTTATTCCTGTCATCACGGACTGTTAACTAGGAATGTTCTTTCCACCTCCCACTTCCCCAGTACTTTTTGCTCTTGGCTGATTATATTTTTTCAGGTCAGAGACCAGTGGTGAGAGAATAGTAGGTAGCGTAGACCACTTTTCTACGATCTCTGGACAAAGGCCACTCTTGTCACTCTCAGCAATTTTCTTGGCTCTTTTTGCCATTCTGAGGGCCATTACTTCTATAGTTTCCATCTATACCTCATGGAACTGCCATGGTAATGTGTTTGTGGCTGCTATCAGTGAGGAGTTGATTGACCTTAATAACTTGTCAAATTTTTAGCATATCCCCATTTAGATGAGGAAAATGCTACCTTCCAGTATGCATCTGTTACTGGCATGTAGAGCTGCAGAGTTACACACTGTGTACAGATTGCCACCTAGAGTTGGGTCCGGATGTTTGCAGTTTGTTTTTGTCCTGAAAAGTTCTTTGGAAGTCACGAGATAGGCGACTCCTCCTTTGGACCACATTGCGCATGAGCATCGGCTCCATCCTCAGATTGTTTTTCCCCATAGGGAAATGATGGAGCTTTGCAAGAAAAGGAAGGATGTCCACGTAAGCTGTATCTAATTAAGATAATACTGGAACAGACAGGGGTAGCCGGGGAGGCGGGTGGGCGTGTGTAACTCTGCAGCTCTACATGCCAAGAACAGATGCATACTGGTAAGTAGCATTTTCTGTTCGAGGCATATGAGCTGCAGATTACACACTGTGTATAGATTGTATAGCAGTACCCACTCTTAGCGGCGACCACCCCTATATGTTGCAGTAGTTTGAAATAATGTTTTGAGAACATCCTGGCCCACATTAGCTTGTTCTACACAATAGTGTTTTGTGAATGTGTGCTGTGTAGACCATGTAGCTGCGCTGCAGATGTCATCTAGGGGAATGTTCCCTAAAAATGCCATTGAAGCCCCTATTTTCCTTGTAGAGTGGGCTTTAGGAGGAACAGATAATGTATGTTTAGCTTTGTGGTAGCAAATCTGTATGCATTTGACAATCCAGCTAGCTATCCCAGATTTTGATATGGGATTACCCTTATGTGGTGGTGAGAAAGACACAAAAAGCTGTTTTGGTCTTACGAAAGGGTTGTGTTCTTTCGATGTAGTATAGCAATGCTCTTTTTGACATGTAGGGTATGAAGAGTTCTTTCTGCTACTGTCTGTGGCTGCGAGAAGAAAACGGGCAGTTCCACAGATTGATTGAGGTGGAAGGGAGAAATGACCTTGGGCAGGAATTCGGATTAGTACGGAGAACGACCTTATTATGATGCATTTGCAGGAAAGGTTCTTGAATGGTTAGTGCTTGTAGTTCACTAACTCTCTGCAGAGAAGTAATAGTTACTAGTAACGCAACCTTCCATGTTAAAAATTGTAGTTCACATTTATGTAAGGGTTCGAAGGGAGGTCCCATTAGCCGTGTGAGAACAATGTTTAAATTCCACACAGGTGAAGGTGGTACTCTGGGAGGAATTATTCTCTTAAGGCCTTCCATAAAGGCTTTAATAGCAGGCACTCTAAACAGAGATAGATGCTGTCTGTTTTGCAGATATGCTGCTATTGCAGCAAGATGCAGTCTAATAGACGTGTAGGCTAAGTTACATCTTGGAAGTGCAGTAAGTATCCTATGATGTGTTGAATAGACACGTCTAGGGGATTAATATTGTTGTTGTGACAATATATTACAAGGCGTTTCCACTTAGCTGCATAACATGCTCTAGTGGTTGGACGACTAGCTTCTTTTATGACATTCATGCAGTCTGGAGGAAGGTTAAGATATCAGAATTCTAGAATTTCAGGAGCCAGATCGCAAGGTTGAGCCGAGCTGGGTCCGGGTGCCTGATCTCTTCACGGTTCAGTGATAAAAGGTGTGGAGACCGGTATAGTTTTTGGTGCGGTACTACGGACAGTTGTAGCAGTGTGGCGTACCACGGCTGTCTGGCCCACGTTGGAGCAACTAGGATGAGGGTCAGAGAATGCTGCTGTAGTGGCATGAGTGGTAGAGGTGGAAAAGCGTATGCAAATCTGTTTGACCCGTTCATCCATATCGCATTGCCTTTGGACAGTGAGTGTGGATATCTGGCGGCGAAGCTTGTGAATTTGGTGTTTTCGTGGGTGGCAAAGAGGTCTATCTGAGGTTGTCCCCACATCTGAAAGAATGGTTGAAGAAATTGCGGATGAAGTTCCCACTCGTGGGTCTGTTATGTCTGACGACTTAACAGATCTGCTATGGTATTTTGTACTTCTGGAACACTCTGGGCTAGAAGGAATATGTTTTGAGGTATAGCCCACCGCCATATGTCCTGTGCTAGTTGAGAGAGTTGCAGGGAGTGTGTTTCACCCTGTTTCTGCATGTAATATATGGCTGTCATGTTGTACGTGATGACTAACACAGCTTTGTTTGATACTTGCTTTTGGAAAGTTTTCAGTGCTAGGAATATAGCTAGTAACTCCAGGTGATTGATATGGAGTAACTTTTATTGTGGTGTCCACCTGCCTTGCATGGTGTGTTGCAGTAGGTGGGCTCCCCAGCCGGAGAGTGATGCGTCCGCTGTCAAGACTATTTGAGCAACTGGCTCTAGGAACGGTCGCCCTTTGGAAAGGGTTTTGGTGTTCCACCACTGCAGAGAGCGATGAGTCCGACCGTCTACCAACAGTAAGTCTGTTAATCGACCTTGAGCCTGGTTCCATTGATGTGATAAGCACTCTTGAAGAGGACGCATTTGAAGTCTTGCATGGGGCACTATGAAAATGCAAGAAGCCATCATCCCTATGAGTTGCATGAACACTCGTGCTGGAAGGGAGTGTTGTGGCTGAAACTTTGTTAGAACAGCTTGCATGCTGGCTATCCTTAATGGAGTTGGATAAGCTAGAGCGGTTGAGGTGTTTATTGTGGCACCGAGGTACTGTTGTACTTTGGATGGTTGCAGATGAGACTTGGTGTGGTTTATTGTGAACCTCAAGTTGTGGAGCAGTTGGATGGTGGCATGGGTGTGTTTCACACACTGGTTGTATGAGCTGGCTTTTATGAGCCAGTCGTCGAGGTACGGGAAGATGTGGATGTGTTGTGTTCGTAAATGTGCCGCCACTACTGCTAGGCACTTAGGGAATACCCTTGGTGTTGTTGTGACTCCGAATGGGAGCACTTTGAATTGATAGTAATGCCCGTCTATTACAAATCTGAGATACTTCCTGTGAGCTTTGTGAATGGGAATGTGGAAGTATGCGTCCTTGAGATCTAGAGTAGCAAGGAAGTTGTTTTGTAACAGGAGAGGAAGGACTTGTTGAAGTGTGACCATGTGAAAATGGTCTGACTGTATGTATATGTTTAGCGGTCTGAAGTCTAGAATAGGCCTTAGAAAGCCATCCTTCTTTGGGATAAGAAAGTATAGGGAGTAAACTCCCTTGTTTTGTTGGTGCAGAGGAAATGGTTCTATTGCACTTTTTTCTAGCAAGGATATTACTTCTTGCTTTAGCAGTGATAGATGCTCTTGTGACATTGGATGCTGTTTGGGTGGTATGTTTGGGGGGGGGGGAAGGTAGATTTTAATTCTAGAAAGTAACCTGATTGAATAATTTGTCGCACCCACCTGTCTGATGTGATGTTGGTCCAGGCAGGAAGGAATTGCGGTAGTCTTCCCCCCACAGGAGTGGAATGGTGGGGGGGAAAGCGGAGGAAAGTCATTGGGTAGGGGTGGAGGCAGAGCGTGAGTTGGTGGTTTTGCCTCTGCCCTTGTTGTTGTTACCCCTATAGCCCCCTCTTTGGCAGCCCTTAATGAATGTGGCTTGGCTAGGGGTTTTATAGGAAGTGGAGGGGCTATCGGAGGCGTAGCCTCTTGGGTTGCCTCTATATGATGAGCGACAAAAAGAATGTCCGGGAGCTTGCAATTACAAGGCTCCCATAGATTTCGCTGTGTCGGTGTCTTTTTTCATTTTCTCTAAAGATACATCGACATTAGGGCCAAATAGGTGTTTCTCATCAAATGGCTGATTGAGGATAGAATTTTGCACTTCAAGTTTGAAACCTGAAATACGTAGCCAGGCATGCCTACGTAGAAGGACACTAGTATTAATTGCCCTTGAGGCAGTATCTGAGGCATCTAGGGCACAATGAATGGAAGTATTGGTGATAGTTTTACCTTCTTGTATAAGTTCATTGGCCCTGTTTTTATATTTATCTGGTAGATGCGTGGCTCAATGATTAGAGCGGCATACCGTGATGCAGAGGTCTGGCCCGGGTCCAGGGTTCAATTCCCGCCTCGGCGGTTCTTGGACTCAATTTCCCCGGACCTGATAATTCTCGCCTCGGTGCCCAATCTAATCATGGGTCCCACTCTGTGACTCTGGGCAATAGCTTGCTTAATCTCCACAACGGCCCCAGCATCGCTTGGATGCCTGGCTTCACCTTGGGGGTTTCCAGGAGTGGACATTTCAAAGGAAAGCCAGGATGGGTTCCACAGCGGTATGAATACAGCGCTACCAGACCTCTGGGTAGAAGTGCGCTATATAAATACAAACACATTTACATTTACATTTAGGAGGAGGAATAGTATGGGGAGGTGGTGGAGAAGGGACCCTTAATGGAGAGGTTGCAATGTCTCTTTTCTATGGAAGAGGAGTTGCAGGCGCCTCTAGTGGTCTCTTCTTGGAGCGAAGAGCTAGTTGGCCAGTCATAGGATGCTTTACAAGAGTCTTTTGAGTAGGACCTGGTGTAAAAAGCTCTTCTGTGTAGGACAGATCCTTCGGTGTCGAAGTTTTCGGTTCAAGAGGTTTTTTCGGCCCCGACTCGGTAGCTGGTCTAGGGTATTTTGGCTTAGAACTGACCTTTCGAAATGTCTTTAACCGGAACGTGTTTTTTCGGCTCCGAAGCATGTGAGTCGGGACCTTTAGGCAGTTTTTTACTCGGTTCCGAGTACGGTTTTGGCATTGATGAGCTGGTGCCAGTTTTCGGCGCCGAGTGCTTGGTGTTGGAGCAGCGGTCGGCGTGGCTGAGAAAGATGGCTTCTTCTTCGGTGTCGGTGGGGGATCGGCATCGGGAATAGGCTCACTCGAGCCAGAGCCGCCTGAAGGCTTAGTAGGCTTCTTTGCTGGGCCCGAAGGCAGGGGTGGGAAGCATCCTCTCGGTGTGCACCCGGGCCGAAGGCGAGGGTGTGACGAAGCCTTTTTTGAGGGTGTTGACGAAGGGTTGGGGTCGCCGTTCTTACTTACGACCTGTTGAGCTGGAGTGATGTCCTCGACGTCGGAGTCTTCGGCATCAGAGGACTTGGCACTTTCTTCGGCCCGCTGGTGTTCTGGCACGTCGTCGCCCTCTTCAAAGATGCTGTCGGGGATCGTAGCTGACGAGCGAGCCATGGTTCTTCGAGCTCGTCGGTCCCGAATCGTCTTCTTGGAGCGGAAGGAGGCACAAGCGGAACAGTCTTTGGGATCGTGCTCCAGTGAGAGGCAAAGGTTGCACACCTCGTGTAGCTCTGTGTGGGGAAACTTCGACCCACATTGAGGACACTTCTTGAATGGCGTCCTTTCCATGAGCCAGAGTGTAAGGCCCAGGTATGCCCGAAGGCCTTCGTCGACGACCAGAATCGAAGACTTCGAAGTGGTGAAGAATCGCGTCGATGGGGAGCACGTATCGAAACAATACCGTCGAACTGGGTGAGGATTGCGCGCCGAAGGAAATTCGGTTCCAAACCGGAGCGCAGGAAACACATCCGAGCCAGATGGCGGAAAAAACCAATCTGAGGATGGAGCCGATGCCCATGCACAATGTGGTCCAAAGGAGGAGTCACCTATCTCGTGCTTTCCAAAGAACTTTTCAGGACAAAAACAAACTGTAAACATCTGGGCCCAACACTAGGTGGCGATCTATGCACAGTGTGTAATCTGCAGCTCATATGCCTCGAACATGCAGTTATCTTAAAAATGTGGCATGGATCTGGACATCCAGGTCTGACTTTGGAGAACCTCGGTCTAGAAGAAAGAGGTCATCAGCATATTGCATAAGGAACATTTAATTTTGTTCTATCCTCGGAGAGGCCAGATTAGCTCCTGATAATGCAGAGCCAAAGTCCGCAGTGTAAAACATAAATAAAATAGCGGCAAGTACACATCCTTGTTTGAGCTGATGATCCGTTGCGATTTTTGAGGTGGCTGTGTCACCAGAGAGCTTTACGTGAACCCATGTCTTACTGTAATGCGACATAATGGCTCCCAGTAGTTTATTGGGTATGTTCCAGTTCTCAAGCTTCTGCAAGGTTTATTACGTACCACTCCATCAAAGGTGGCAGAGTAGTCGATGAAATAAGCGAATATGGGGAGGCTTTATTAAGTGAATGCTTGATGAGCTATATAGGAGAAGGCCATGATGTTGTCTACCATCAATCCTACCTTGCGGAACCCGGTTTTGATGAAATAGAAGCAGACCCTCTTTTGTGACCCATTTGACAAGCTCTTCTAATAGGATCCATTCATTAGCCTGCCCCTAGATGTCTAGTAATACAATTAGCCTGTAATGTTTGGGGTCGGTGTTATATGCTTGGAGAAGTGAGCCTCGCCATTAGTCTGGAACGGTAAAGTGAGGTAAGAATTGCTACCCAAAAATGGTGATATTCACCTAAATAGAGACACAGGAAGGTGATTGGGGCCCGGTGCACCGTCCTTTTGGATCCTCTTCAGGACCTTGATTACGTCTGTCAGTAAGTGCGAATTACACCTTCCACTTCCCCAGTACTTTATGCTCTTGGCTGATTATATTTTTTCAGGTCAGAGACCAGTGGTGAGAGAATAGTACGTAGCGTAAACCACTTTTCTATGATCTCTGGACAAAGGCAGTCATTTAAGGCCACTCTCGTCTATCTCAGTAATTTTCTTGGCTCTTTTTGCCATTCTGAGGGCCATTACTTGTATAGTTTTCATCTAGATCTCATGTTTATGGAACTGCCATGGTAATGTGTTTGTGGCTGCTATCAGTGAGGAGTTGACTGACCTTAATAACTTGTCCTGAGTAGTGGAAGAGCCCAACAATGAGAGGTCCTTTGTAAGGACTCAAATAGTCCCGGGTGCATTGAAGTTTCCTTTTGAAGTATGGTGCCTATAAGAGATTAAAAGGTTTTGGGGAGTGCTACCACAGACTGACAGTGCAGGTTTACTTATCTCGACCGGCAACTGGCATTCCCCTGCCTCATATCTACTAGCTTCATGGACCTGTGCAATTTTTATTCCACTTCGTTGATCTTGGTGGTAAGAATAGCAGGGCTTGTTTCTGTATACTCCTTGTTTTTCCACATTTTCCGGAATAGATGGACTAGACATAAGGTCCAGACTTACAGAGGAGGGCTTTCACTTTTCCTATTTTGAGAAGTATGCTGTAATAGTCGGCTGCTTGCCTGCTGCATATATCTGTTCTCCTCGAGTGCTCACCCAAGTTAGCGCCCCTTAGGTACTTAAGAGGCAGAAAGGGACTTCCCCACTGGGCTTTGCGGTTCGGGTGGTTTATGCCCTTCTCTGTGATTGACGTACCCAGACGTTTTCCTATCTGTGCTTTCTTTTTGGTAATTGCCGCTGCCCTCCTGGATTTAAAGGCCCTGTGAAATATGTCCCACTTCCCCAAGGTCTGTTTCCTTCATTTTAGCATATTATGACAGCTATTGTGGAAGGTGTTGCGACAGGCAATGCTTTGGATTCTCCAGTTTTCTTATCTGGGACTGAATCAGGGTTGTGTCAATAGGGAGCTATCAAGGCTTTACCCTCCAAATGCACATTTAAGAGCAAATAAGTCTTATCGGCTTATAATGTCAGATGCTGTTGCACTTTACCGCAGTTTGTTGCCTAAAGCGGATTTGATAATGCTACCAGGGAAGTGACAAGCGCTATGTCAACACATAACCCTTAGAAATATTGTGAGGAGAGAACTAGTGGCTACGGGGTCTCTAAGGTGAGCTGGCTACACACATTTTTAGCTTCTCGAGAAATATAGTCAATTATGTAACGTTACCGTGTCCCTAGTAGCATTACTTAATAGGAGTGCTGGGCATATCAAAGAATGTAAGGGGCTGTCCTCACACACCACCAGGGGTCTTGCTTCATCATAGGACAGTCCTTGCTCTCTAAAAACCAGGTTTGATAGACAGCGAGACTACACATGAAGACAGGGAGGCACTTCCAATTTCTTTAGGAGGAGAAACCGCAGGAGTAAAAAACCAATGTAGTACCCAAATTACATTTGTCGGACACATTACTTGGTATTAAAATTTGAAATGTGGGAATTAGGGGAACTATTACCCCATTATTACAGTCATTGACATGTTTCTGCCTATGGCTCTACTGAATCCGTGGCATTCTTCAGGATGAACAAACGGGCTCCTTATTTGGCAATTTTATACTAGGAACTGCCTTGCTGTTAGGGTGACCTATGTCTACCTCTAACCTAACGCTTGGTTCACAGATACCTGTGGATACATAAATGAATGTTTAAGGTGCCTTAATTGTAAGGAGTGCAAAAACAACAGTTGATGGACAGAATGCAGAACAATGTCATACATTCACCCCAGTACAGAGATCTGGGCCTAAATCCATCATTGTTTTAACTCCACACCACCCCAGTTCAGACATGGCCATATGCAAATCAGCCTTGACCCTGTGCCTCATGTGAACAGTCCAGCCCGAACTGCCAAGCCATGTCTTCCCTGGACCGGAATCAAGCATCCTAGGACCGGTTTCTGTCTATCAGCCGTCATCAGCCAGGATAGCTTGACTCCAGTGGTGTGGAGAGCACGGGACTCACATCTGAGCATACCCGTCCCACTCGGGGGTAGGGTCTTTAATGCCCCATGGAAGAAGGGTTCTAGGGACCCTTCTAGTCACACTCTAGGGAAAGTAAGGAATATGCTACTTACCAGTATGCATCTGTTCTTGGCATAGAGGGCTGCAGAGTGGTACATTTATGAATAGATCGCCATCTGGTGTTGGGCTCGGATGATTGCACTTTGTTTTTCTTCTGGAGAAGTCTTTGTCGTCATAGGTGACTCCTCCTCTCGGTGTTAGTGCGCATGGGCATCGGCTCCATCCTTAGATTGTTTTGCCATAGTAGGGTTAGATGGAGTAGTGTAGTATAGTACATAAAGATATGCCCATGTAAATGTATCTAAATAAGATAATGTTGGGACAGACACAGGTTTCCGGGGAGGCAGGGAGGGCATGTACCACTCTGCAGCCCTCTATGCCAAGAACAGATGCATACTGGTAAGTAGCATATTCCGTTCGAGGCATATGGGCTGCAGATGGTACATTTATGAATAGATTGTACAGCAGTTACCTCCCTAGCGGTGGTCACCAGTGTCTGTCGCAACTGTCTGAAATAGAGTTTTTAATACAGCTTGGCCCACTCTGGCTTGTTGTGCAGCCTGTACATCAACACAGTAGTGCTTTGTGAATGTATGTGGTGTAGACCAAGTTGCTGCTCTACATATGTCATCTAGGGGAATGTTCCCTAAGAATGCCATAGATGCTCCTAGTTTTCTTGTGGAATGAGCTCTAGGAGGAACAGTTAATGTTCTCTTTGCTTTAATGTAACATATTTGTATACATCTTACAATCCATCTTGCGATGCCTGCTTTAGAGATAGGATTGCCCTTATGTGTTGGGGAAAATGCTACAAATAGTTGTTTAGTTTTCCTGAAGTCTTGTGTTCTTTCTATGTAGTACAAAATGGCTCTTTTAACATCTAGTGTATGTAGAGCCCTTTCTGCCACCGTCTGTGGCTTTGGAAAGAAGACTGGTAATTCCACTGGCTGATTGATGTGGAATGCTGAAATTACTTTAGGCAAGAACTTTGGGTTTGTTCTAAGAACCACTTTATTCTGGTGAAACTGTAGGAATGGTTCTTGTATTGTTAATGCCTGTAATTCGCTTACTCTTCTGAGTGAGGTAATAGCTATAAGGAATGCCACCTTCCATGTAAGGAATTGTATTTCGCACCTATGCATAGGTTCGAAGGGTGGCCCCATTAGTCTGGTGAGTACTACGTTGAGGTTCCAGACTGGGGAAGGTGGTAATCTTGGTGGAATGACTCTTTTAAGACCTTCCATGAATGCTTTTATCGCTGGTACTCTGAACAGTGATATGCGCTGCCTGTTTTGTAGGTATGCTGCTATAGCTGCTAGATGTACTCTGATAGATGTGTACGCTAGATTACATTGCTGTAAGTGTAATAAGTAGCAAATAATCTCCCTTGTTGATACGTCTAGAGGGTTGATATTGTTATTAGTACAGTGTATAGCAAACCTCTTCCACTTAGCTGCATAGCATGCTCTGGTGGTTGGACGTCTCGCTTGTTTAATTATTTCCATGCAATTTGGGGGGAGATCTAAGTACCCAAATTCTAGGATTTCAGGAGCCAGATCGCTAAGTTCAATTGAGTTGGATCTGGGTGCATTATTTCTCCATGGTTCTGTGTAAGGTGCATGGGTAGAATTCGTAGCTTTTGATGTGGCACTTGTGAGAGTTGCAAGAGCGTGGTGAACCACGGCTGTCTTGCCCACGTGGGTGCTACTAGTATCATGGTCATTGAATGTTGTTGCAGTTTCCTGACCACTAATGGGATTAGTGGGAGAGGGGGAAAAGCGTATGCAAATTTGTTGGACCAATTTATCCATAACGCATTGCCCTGCGACAGGTGATGTGGGTACCTGGACGCGAAGCTTTGGCATTTTGCGTTCTGATGAGTGGCAAATAGGTCTATCTCTGGTTGTCCCCATCTTTGGAAGAATGGCTGCAGTATTTGTTGGTGCAGTTCCCATTCGTGTATTTGTTCCGACTGTCTGCTTAAGATGTCTGCTATCTGGTTTTGAACTCCTGGTAGGTGTTCGGCTAACAGATAGATGTTTTGAGGAATGGCCCATCTCCAAATTTGCTGTGCTAGTCTGGATAATTGGAGAGAGTGCGTCCCCCCGTTTTTGAATATAATACATTGCTGTCATGTTGTCTGTTCTGATCAGGACTGCTTTGTGGATAACATGTATCTGAAAGGCTTTCAATGCTAGAAACACTGCCAGTAGTTCTAGATAGTTGATGTGCAGTGTTCTTTCCTGCACACTCCACCTTCCTTGTACTGTGTACTTGTCCATATGTGCTCCCCATCCGGTGAGCGATGCGTCTGCTGTTATTGTCACCTGTGGAATTGGCTCTAGGAACGACCGCCCCTTGGTAATGTTTGTTCTGTTCCACCACTTCAGAGAGCGGTGTGTGCGGTCGTCTACCAACACCAGATCCGTAATCTGCCCTTGAGCCTGATTCCACTGTGTCGCTAAGCATTCTTGTAGCGGACGCATTTGTAGTTTTGCATATGGTATTAGCAGTATGCAGGATGACATCATGCCTAATAGCTGCATGAACACTCTTGCTGTTAGTGAGTGTTGTGGCTGAAATCTCTGAATGATTGTAAGCATTGCTTGGACCCTGACTGGGTTGGGGTACACTTTGGCTTTTTCTGTGTCTATAGTAGCCCCCAGATATTGTTGAACATTGTTTGGTTGTAGGTGTGACTTTGTGTAGTTCACCGTGAACCCTAGCTGGTGTAGTAGCTGAATTGTCTTTTGTGTGTGTTGCAGACACTCCTCTTGCGACCTGGCTTTTATTAGCCAGTCGTCCAAGTATGGGAAGACATGAATTTGTTGTCTTCTTAGGTGAGCTGCTACCACTGCCAGGCATTTTGTGAACACCCTTGGTGCCGTCGTGACACCAAATGGAAGGACTTTGAACTGATAATGTTGTCCTTCTACCACAAACCTGAGGTATTTCCTGTGGGCTTTGTGAATAGGGATATGAAAGTAAGCGTCTTTTAGATCCAGTGTAGAAAGAAAGTCCCCTTTCTTCAGTAAAGGAAGTACTTGTTGGAGCGTGACCATGTGGAAATGTTCCGAATTTATGTATGCGTTGAGAGGTCTTAGGTCCAGTATTGGCCTTAGAGACCCGTCCTTTTTGGGGATTAGGAAGTATAGGGAGTATACTCCTGTTCCCTGTTGGTGCTGTGGAACCTTCTCTATGGCATGCTTTTCTAGCAGTGATATTACTTCCTGTTTTAATAGTGTCAGGTGATCTTGTTTCATTGGACGCTGTTTGGGGGGGATGTTTGGTGGGGTAGCTGTGAGTTCTAGGCAATAACCATGTTGGATAATTTGTCTTACCCACTTGTCTGATGTGATGTTTTCCCAGACAGGTAGGAACTGTGATAGGCGTCCCCCTACCGGTGTTATATGGTCTGGGGGAAGCTCTATGAAGTCACTGTTTTGGGGTTGGAGAGTTGCGGTTGTTGTTGTTTCCGCGACCTCTACCCTTGTTGTTGTTACCCCTGTATCCACCTCTAGAATTACCTCTGGGTGATGTAGGTGTAAAAGAGGTTTGCTGTTGGTTTGTACCTGTACTTTTGGATCCTCCTCTATAGGTGGATCTACGAAAGGAACCTCTTTGTGTCGGCTGTTGCAATGCTCCCATTGATTTAGCCGTTTCTGTATCCTTTTTCATCTTTTCTAGGGCCTCATCTGTCCCTGTGCCAAAAAGTGTTTTCCCATCAAAAGGTTGGTTCAGTAACGAGGTTTGTACCTCTTGTTTGAACCCTGACACTCTGAGCCATGCATGTCTCCTTAACATGATGCTTGTATTTGTCGACCTTGCCGCAGTTTCTGCCGCGTCTAGGGCGCACTTTATTGAAGTGTTAGTAATTAACTTCCCTTCTTGTATAAGTTGATCAGCTCTCTTTTGATGTTCTTTAGGGAGATGTTTGATGAGTGTTTCTAACTCATCATAATGCGCTCTGTCATACCTTGCAAGTAGTCCTTGCGTATTAGCTATGCGCCAACTGTTTGCCGCTTGAGATGCTACTCTCTTGCCAGAGGCATCTATTAGTTTAGACTCTTTGTCAGGAGGTGGAGCTTCTCCTGTAGATAAAGAGTTTGCTCTCTTGCGAGCGTTTGTGACCACTAGTGAGTCTAAAGGAATTTGTCCCTTAATGTATATTGGGTCTTTTGGAGCTGCCCTATATTTTTTATCAATTCTTGGGTTCAATACCCTAGCCCTCACTGGGTCTTTGAATATCTCTGATGTATGACTGAGAAGGCCCTTTAGCATTGGTAGTGTTCCTGATGTTCTTTGTGCAGTAGGTAGTGTCTCTAATAAGAAGTCCTGTACTTGAGGTTCTGTATGTAGGTCTACCTTATGAAATGTTGCTGCTCTAGTAATGAGTTGTGCAAACCCAGTATTGTCATCAGGAGGTGAAGGTTTTGAGGGATATGACTCAAGGTCGGTATCATTACCTGATCCCACATTATACTCCTCCCATGGGTCTGCCTCCTCTGGGATTGTGTCCTCATCATCCCCAGGGTGTCCCCCCTCCCCTGTGTCACTCTCTCCATCTGTTGTAGGTGTAGATGGACGTGTGGGAGGAATATCTGGCCTATTGTGAGGAAGAGGCGAAGATGGTGTGTGAGGTTTGGGAGAAGGGGGAGGAGTTGTATTCGTCCCCATTGTTCTCTTCTTTGGATGAGCCTTGTCGTCCAAATGTTCATGTTTCCTCTTTTTAGGTAGTTCTGTGGCTACCTTGCCAGTCTTTGGGTCAATAAACAAAGTCTTTTGTTTAGGATCCGTTCCGTGTTCCTGTGTCGGTACCGCAGTTTTCGGTTCCGAAAGGTGTTTTTTCTTTGAAATGTCCATTTGTATTTTCGGTGCCGAAGTTTTGTTCGGATCCGACTTCTTCCGTATCGAAGATGTCCCCGGTGTCGAGGGTGTTTTCGGCGCCGAAGCGTGCTTCGGTGTCGACATGGACTGCTTCGACTTCGAGCTTTCCTTGACCTGGTGCTTCGGTGTCGATGTGGTCGGTTTATCGGAACCGGAACCACTATGATGGGGGACCGAGTGTTTCGGTTTCTGTTTCGTTGCCGGGCTCGAAGGCGGGGCGTTGGAAACTTTTTTCGGTTGTCTGACCGGGCTCGAGGGCGGGGTCGACACCGTGCGGGGTCTGTTTTTCGGTAAAGGGACGTCGTCACTCACGGTTTGTTGGACGTCGATTTCCTCGACGTCGGACTCGTCCGCTTCTGACCCCGCCTCGTCGGCCTCTTCTTCCTCCTCTTCTGGGTGCTGGTCCTCGAACAGCTCCGGGATTGCTTGTGACTGCATTCTCGATACCTCGTGTCTTCGGGCTCGACGGTTTCTAATCGTCGATTTTTACGAGAACGCTGCACAGGCCTCACAGTCCCTGGATTCGTGTTCAGGGGACAAGCAGAGGTTGCACACCTCGTGTAGGTCCTTGTGTGGGAACTTAGCACCACACGTTGGACATTTTTTGAATGGAGTCCTTTCCATGGACCCCGGGCTGGACTACGTCGAGTTTCTCGTAGTCGTCGTCCTTCGAACCGCGTCGGTATGGAGTGAAGTCGCGTTCGATAACGATACCGTCGATTTGGAAAGGAATACGCGCCGGTTATAACCTTCTTTGTTGAAGTCGGTCCGGAGCGCTTCGATCCTCATCCGAACCCGATGGCGGAAAAAAACAATCTAAGGATGGAGCCGATGCCCATGCGCACTAACACCGAGAGGAGGAGTCACCTATGACGACAAAGACTTCTCCAGAAGAAAAACAAAGTGCAATCATCCGAGCCCAACACCAGATGGCGATCTATTCATAAATGTACCATCTGCAGCCCATATGCCTCGAACTCATATTTAAAGTATCATTTAATTATTATTTCTTTTTTTTACAAAAGCATAAGTTAGATCCTCACACACATCCTCGCTATCAGCGAGTCAGGAAAGCACTCTATTCTCACACGCATGCTCTTACTGCCTCAAGGTGCTGCCTTGCCGTACACCTACATACGCCCAATCCTCCTCCCTGACAATGTCAGAATGGAAGGCCTCGGGTTTTATAACTGTGTTCCATTTTCGCTGGAGTAACAAGATACATAGCACCTATAGCCCGTTTGGTCTGCGCGAGTGTGTCTATTCATGATCCGGTGTCCGATGCACCACCTACCTGGAGGCCACATGAAGGCGCGGCGTGCCCAGCAGGCATTGTGCATTGGATTCGGCAGTATTTTCAGTTTTTTCGGGTCATCATTAGAGACCCGGTACCCAAGTGGCATCTGTCTGGAAGACACAGAGACGTAGAATCCCCAGCCGGCGTAAGCATTGGTAGTTTATCTCAATGGGGCCATATCCTGTATAGATGGCAATATGGACTTATTATAATTATTACACTTTACTAATATTACGGGGCTCACAATAATTCATAAATATCAGGGCCTCTTTAATTTGTGACTAGTTTATACATTTTATATATCTTCAGGAGTGTTGGTAAAGCAAGGGATTGAGGACGTGCACCTTCTTTCCCTGTAGTTCCTGGGATTCCTTGTTCCCATGTATACGATCTTATGGGTTGGTCATTAGTCTTGAGCTTGTCTAAGAAAATATTTTTTATATTTAATAACGGAATGCACAAAATCCGTGCTATTAGTTATTTGTTAGGGTAGTTTAAAAACACATCTGTTTTAGGCTTTTTTCATGTTTATATTACAGAATACTATGTTGTTATTGAGCCTTGTCCGGATATTTGGAAGGCTGCTTAGGGCAAAAGGTGCCAGGTCTAATTCTTGAATTTTGTATGGGTTATATACAAAATCCATACTTTTCGTATGTGATGATTTGGTCTTTCAAAGGTGCAGATTTTTGGGTCATGGCCCTTTATGCAATCTGTAGCCAGGGTATTTCATTGTTCAGTCCTTTCTCCCATGTCCTCGAGCGATACACCCATCATGCTTTCTGGGTCAGTAGTCTTATGAATATCTTGGCAGTTTGTGTTAATTTTCTCCAAAATCACCCACATTATATCCACATCCCGATGACCTTGTTCTAGGTAGTAACGTGCTCGTTTTGCATTATTCTTTTTGCATTGGATTGTACTTCTATGTTCGTTGATTCATATCTATATTTTTCGTGTGGTCATTCCCACATAGATTAGGCCACATGGACAGGTTATTAGATAAACCGCATTAGGCATTAGTCTGTAGTGACGGTGTTTTTGTGTGGACCAATTAGTCACGTATACTGGTATTTCTTTTGAAAACAAAGAGGGATTCGGACCATTGTTTAGTCCCCCATTTAAGGATCCTCCAGTTCTTTTTATGATGTTCTGAACTTTATTCGAGATTGGTGTGTATGTGGTGACACAAACAACCCTATCGTTCTCAGGTTTTTTGTAGCTCTCCAACAAGTCCTCTCGGTCATTATTTTTTGCTCTTTTCTGAGCCTTTTTTGATTGTTTTCTTTAGGTAATGGCGTGGCACTCGTTTTTTCTTTCTAATGTATTTGCCTGTGTTTCAAAGGCCTTTATTGTAGAACAATTCCGTCTAAGTCGCAGGAATGGACCAACGGATGGGTTCAGACGGAGTGCTTGGGGGTGAAAACGGTCTGTTTAGTTGTGGATTTGGTTCCGATTCCTCCTTGGTCCATAGTATTTACTAAGTCCAGGAATACAGCTTCATCCTTGTTTATTGTGTGTGCAAATTTTAGAGGTCAGTCCTTTGTGTTGACCTACTCTGCAAATTCAGTTGCAAGGTCTTCGCTACCGTGCCATATTATTAGCACATCATCGATGTACCTGCGCCATAGTTTGATTTCTTCTCTGAGAGGGTTTTCTGAATTGAAAATGTAGAAAGCCTCAAATTGGTGTACATACAGACAGGCCATACCTGGTGCAAAGGTGCTTCCCAATGATGTGCTCCTCACCTGGTGGTATGTTACACCTTCAAATTCAAAAAAGTTCTGTTAGTGCCTTGGGGTCATGAACTTCCATTCTGTCTCCTGTAGTATATGTTCAACTACTTCAATAATGCGTCTTTGGGGGAGGCTTGTGTATAATGCTTTGATGTCCATCGTGATGGTAGATGTTTTTCGGTCTCATGCCTAGCGTTGCAGTGCGCAGCACTGCTCGCGCAGCGAGAGACCACTTGTACGGGCTTCATAAAGCTGACCACACGCTTGTGAGTGTGCTTTTGTGATCCTCAGCTGCCATTGGCGTGTGCGTTTTTTTTTTTTACAAAAGCCAGCACGCAATTGGGCAAAGGCGGGTGCATTCCCGTTGGTGTCTGCTACGCGCATCAGCACGGCACAGAAAACAGGCTCCCTCGGCCCACTCCTCTGTGGTGTGCGCGCACCACTGTTTTTTCTTTTTGAAGCCTGCAGTCTTTGCCTCTTGCAGGTCACTGGAGCAGTGCACATGTGGGCTGGTTTAATTGCGACGGAGACGGAAAGTGTGGGGAGAGGCGGAGGCGGGCTCTAGCGAAGTTTTGCAAGCTCAGAGTTTAGCAGCGGCAGCACACGGAGCTCGCTTCTTCCCGGCTCGGACTGCCCCTGTAATTTAGATTTACCTTCTGCGACCGTCCGAGGGAAGGCGGTGAGCACTTGAACAGCGTGGCTGGAGCTGAGGGCATGTGTGCGACACAGGGCTGGCTGATCCCCGCTTTACACACGCTGCTTCTACGCCTCAGCTTCCAGTACGGTAAGCCGGCTGCTCTCTGCCAGTGTTTTTATTAATGAGCGTGCTGAGGAGAGGGGAGTCTGGTGGTAGGGAGAGGTGTTGTTGGGAGTTACTCCTGCAGAGACACAATACAGTGCAATATTAGGCATGCGTGTATTCCAGGAATAAACGCAGAAACCAAGCCTCTGGAGGCAATTAACAGGATAAAAAGAGGGCAGAATGAAGGTCAGTCCCTAAAGAAGATAAACAAGCATTTACAATGCAATAGGTCTCGCAGCATTAACATTTGAGTTATTGGCATTGTGTATGACAGTGCCAATAGTTATAACTTTTGCAAATGTGACACCTATAGCATTTGTAATGCAATATGAGTTGTATTTACGTGACTTAGATGTATTGATATTACAAATAACAATGGCTTTTCATTTTTTTTAATAGTTAATACTTTAATAAAAGTTATTGTAATTGAGTCGGTGGAAGGGTGAAGTGGGCCATGTCCCCGAGTGATGTGGTGGTGTCCCGAGTGATGTGGTGGTGTCCCAGAGTGGTGCCCCCGAGTGATGTGGTGGTGACCCCGAGTGATGTGGTGGTGACCCCGAGTGATGTGGTGGTGACCCCGAGTGATGTGGTGGTGACCCTGAGTGATGTGGTGGTGACCCCGAGTGATGTGGTGGTGACCCCGAGTGATGTGGTGGTGACCCCGAGTGATGTGGTGGTGACCCCGGGTGATGTGGTGGTGACCCCGGGTGATGTGGTGGTGACCCCGAGTGATGTGGTGGTGACCCCGAGTGATGTGGTGGTGACCCCGAGTGATGTGGTGGTGACCCCGAGTGAAGTGGTGGTGACCCCGGGTGATGTGGTGGTGACCCCGAGTGATGTGGTGGTGACCCCGAGTGATGTGGTGGTGACCCCGAGTGATGTGGTGGTGACCCCGAGTGAAGTGGTGGTGACCCCGAGTGAAGTGGTGGCGTCCCAGAGTGAAGTGGTGGCGTCCCAGAGTGAAGTGGTGGCGTCCCAGAGTGAAGTGGTGGCGTCCCAGAGTGAAGTGGTGGCGTCCCAGAGTGAAGTGGTGGCGTCCCAGAGTGAAGTGGTGGCGTCCCAGAGTGAAGTGGTGGCGTCCCAGAGTGAAGTGGTGGCGTCCCAGAGTGAAGTGGTGGCGTCCCAGAGTGAAGTGGTGGCGTCCCAGAGTGAAGTGGTGGCGTCCCAGAGTGAAGTGGTGGCGTCCCAGAGTGAAGTGGTGGCGTCCCAGAGTGATGTGGTGGCGTCCCAGAGTGATGTGGTGGCGTCCCAGAGTGATGTGGTGGCGTCCCAGAGTGATGTGGTGGCGTCCCAGAGTGATGTGGTGGCGTCCCCGAGTGATGTGGTGGCGTCCCCGAGTGATGTGGTGGCGTCCCCGAGTGATGTGGTGGCGTCCCCGAGTGATGTGGTGGCGTCCCCGAGTGATGTGGTGGCGTCCCCGAGTGATGTGGTGGCGTCCCCGAGTGATGTGGTGGCGTCCCCGAGTGATGTGGTGGCGTCCCAGAGTGATGTGGTGGCGTCCCAGAGTGATGTGGTGGTGTCCCAGAGTGATGTGGTGGTGTCCCAGAGTGATGTGGTGGTGTCCCAGAGTGATGTGGTGGTGTCCCAGAGTGATGTGGTGGTGTCCCAGAGTGATGTGGTGGTGTCCCAGAGTGATGTGGTGGTGTCCCTGAGTGATGTGGTGGTGTCCCTGAGTGATGTGGTGGTGTCCCAGAGTGATGTGGTGGTGTTCCAGAGTGATGTGGTGGTGTCCCAGAGTGATGTGGTGGTGTCCCAGAGTGATGTGGTGGTGTCCCAGAGTGATGTGGTGGTGTCCCAGAGTGATGTGGTGGTGTCCCAGAGTGATGTGGTGGTGTCCCAGAGTGATGTGGTGGTGTCCCAGAGTGATGTGGTGGTGTCCCGAGTTATTTGGCGGTGTCCCGGAGTGATTTGGCGGTGTCCCTGAGTGATGTGGTGGTGTCCCTGAGTGATGTGGTGGTGGAGAAATACAATACCTATGCTCAATAGGTGTTCACTATCTATAGTAGAATTCGTTGTAATTATTAGTTGAAAATACATAATGCTGTTTAGCGGTCATCTCATCAACTCGATGGACCATCCTCCAAGTATTTTCCGTGGGTTCGTGTTAATACAACAGCCAAACTACACAGAGACTAAACTACTTAAAATCTATGAAGGCCATCCCTTATCTTTTATGTCTCAAGCAAGAAATGCATGACACTCTTGTAATCACAATTCAAGGCAATGTTCTGGACCGGGTGGCACTAAATATACCGGCATGCAGTGTTTTTTTCAACGTTATTTTAACAGCTCTCCAGCTATAAAAGGGTAGTTTATCTTCTGAACTAATCTCCTTAAAAAGTGTATTAAAAAAATGAAACTTTAACTTATTTAGCAACGGGCCAGCATTCCGAGGGGAAATCTTCCACTAAGTGGACACACAGACTATGTTCATTATTCCAACTTGTAAACTAATAGACAAATTGGCAAAATAATAATCTTCCAATTGCTTCTCTATGAGACAGACAGCCAAGCAAAAAGTACAGGTTAGAGTTGCTACAGCAACAGCAGAAACATGATGTTTCCAGGTAACTGGAACATTTAATTCTCAAAATATAATTTATGCTTCACATTTTAGTTAGATTTAAACATTCTTGGCTTATTCACAGGCAGACAATACTTTCCAAAACAGTTTCAGCTTGGTTTGCAATCCATTCCCAAATGATTTGGAAATATTGCAGTTTGGTGTGGAGGGAGAAGAGACGTGCGTGTTTGCTAAAAGTAAACATTAAACTTTTATAGTCTCACGTTGGTTCAAATTTAGCCAATTTCCAGATAGCATCTAAACGTTATCCTGTTAAATTCAGCACAAAGGAAATTTCTGCCAAGAGAAGTTGGGCTTAATCTAACCCTGATTTATAAAATGCTTGTAATGGTGTTTGACTGTCTAGGTTTGTTACACTCTATGTTGGAGCAAAAAATAAAAGTCGCCGCCGATATTTCTGTAGCCTAGCTCTTAACATTAAGGAGCATTAGCATTTCTGGTGGCCTCTCTTTCAACTATCATAATCACAACATCTTTTAGAAAATGTGTTGGAGAATTAGGATTGCAACCTAGGAACTCAGTTTGCAGACCGGAAGGCTGGGTGTTTTGAAGACCAGTAAACTAGGTCTCTGTACCAGAGTTATTGGTATTTGGTGAAAGTAAACCAAATTTCTTATGTCACAAAAAACCTATAATATCGCAAAGTCTCCCTTTCATTTTTTCCGATACCTTATATCCGTGATATATTTTCCACTCTTTTATACGTCACCATCTCTCTTCCTGCCCAAAGCGCCTTCGAGCCGACTAACTGGTGTGGCACTGAGCACTATAAAAGACACAGACATGAGACAAGATCATGTTTATCCGACTACTCCTCAGTATCTCTTTGCCTCTCACCGTCTCCTTCCAGAGCCGTCCATTCATTACCTTTTCCCTGAAGTGTTTTGAAGCAGCAACAATAAGCAATACACAAGACACGCGCGCGTGCACTGACAAAAACAAAACTTATCGTGGGGCGGGACTTCCGTCTTGTGAAACCCGCGTCCACGGAGTGCCTGGCCAGAGGAGCAGCGGTGACGCGGGGCTCCCATGCCCGAGGGAGAGCCCCGCGGAGGCTGCAGATGTCCGGAGTGGCGGTAAGTGGGCCTTAGTTGTAGGGGGAGCGGCTGGGGGGTGGGGGTGGGGGTGTCTTGGTGCACTTGTGTGTGTGTGTGTGTGTGCGCGCGTGTGTGTGTATGTTTGAGACGGCGGGGGGGGTGTTACTGTATGTATGCGTGCATGTATGTGCGCTCGTGTGTGTGTGACACTGTGTGTGCGCATGCGTGCAGGGGGAGTTGTGGCTGTGTGTGTGTGTGTTGGAGCTTCCCAGGAGACAGGAGATGGCCAGAGCGTGCGCGGCCCGCTCCGATCCGATTTTTGGATGCGCGTGGCCAGCTCTTGTCTCCTGGAAAGCTGAGTCGCTGACATTAGGTCTCTGGCGAGACAGCGCTTTGCGCTGTAAATGCCACGAGACCTAAAAATGGACTCCAATACGACCAGAACACAACCCCCGTCGAGGTCTGTGTGCTCTCCTGCTCCCAACTCAGCTCCATGTGCTCTCTTGCTCCCCTCTTAAATCTGTGTGCTCTCCTGCTACCCTCTGAGCCCTGTGTGCTCTCTAGCTCCGGTCTCAAGCCTGTGTGCTCTCTAGCTCCCCTCTCAGCTCTGTGTGCTCTCCTGCTCCCCTCTCAGCCCTGTGTGCTCTCTTTCTCCTCTCTCAGACCTGTGTGCTCTGTTGCTCCCCTTTCAGACCTGTGTGCTCTCCTGCTACCCTCTGAGCCTTGTGTGCTCTCTTACTCCCCTCTCAGACCTGTGTGCGCTCATGCTCCCCTCTCAGACCTGGGTGCTCTCATGCTCCCCTCTCAGACCTGGGTGCTCTCATGCTCCCCTCTCAGACCTGGGTGCTCTCATGCTCCCCTCTCAGACCTGGGTGCTCTCCTGCTCCCCTCTAAGCCCCCTGTGCTCTGTTGCTACCGTCTCAGGCCCGTGTGCTCTCTAGCTCCCCTCTAAGCTCTGTGTGCTGTCCTGCTCCCCTTACAGTCCTGTGCACTCTCTTGCTCCCCTCTCAGACCTGTGCGCTCTCTTGCTTCCCTGTGAGACATGTGCGCTCTCTTCCTCCCTTCTCAGACCTGTGCGCTCTCTTGCTCCCCTCTCAGCCGTGTGTGAGCTCCTGCTACCCTCTCAACCCTGTGTGCTCTCTGGCTCCCGTCTCAGGCCCGTGTGCTCTCTTGTTTCTGTCAGTCATGTGCGCTCCCAGGTTCGCTTCGGGTTGAGGACAAAGACAGGACAACAAGCACTGGCCCATCCCAACAAAGGGGCGAGGCGAGTGGCTTCCACGCCAGCGCCAATACGCCATCAACTACTCTTCTCACAGAGGAGGCAGGTGCAGTCTCTTTGGCCTCAAACCCACAACTATATTCTCTAGTGGGTCAGTTGGGAACCATAGAGATCTAGATGAAACTCGCATCTTCCAAGCAAGCAACTTGTGTGATCTTGTACAAAGTGTTTTTTTAAATTGTTTCCTGCTTTCTTTGGCGCTTGTTTAAATGTCTATGTATGATCCACCCATCTGACATTTCTCCTATCTGGTGTTACTCTTTCCCTTCCCTTTGGTTGCTTTCTTCCTTGTTTTGTTAATGTCGCACTTTTGTAATGTTATGTTTTCGTGTCCGGTACATTAGTAAAAAAAATATGGTTTATGTTGCACTTGTGCTGTCCGCTACATTGGAAGTGCCCGGACACATCCTGTGAGGCAGATGAGTTCTTTAAGTGTCCGACTGGCACGCTGCTGAGGCTTCCTGCCTAGTCGTTAGCTGGTCAAGGCGTTCTGGGGCTTGTAGTTTTAGCCTTCCTCCTAAAGTGCGTCCTGCGCAGCGGGGCAGATGAGGTCCTTGAGAAGCATTCAACCACAATTGCTTAATCAATAGATGCCGTGGGCAGTGCCCCATAGACCCTCAACACTATACTCTTTTCAGGGGAATACATGCCAGTTTCAAAGGCATACAGCAGTCCCTTAATCAGACTTGGGGTTGCTCGAGTGAACCAAGGGGCAGCGTCTTACACACCTCTTTGTCTTCCACTTTTTGCGCTCTCCGGTTTATCCTTTCGGTCGTTTCAGCGCTATTGAAACATCGAAAACAGATTAAGGCACCAAGGGCCGCTCCAGCGCCGAAGCGCCACAGCGGTTTTCAACATTATATGATCCAATACTTTGTCTGACATCTCGTAAGCAAACAGTCAAATCGTTTTTGTTCTTTTGCCCACAGTTTGCAGAGAATGGCACAAAAGGGGCCTCTCCTTTACAATTCTTCAAGGAGAGCTTTGCTGTGGTTTGTTGAATATGTTCCCAGAGCCACTGTTTTTAGACTTGGCGAGAAGGGCGGCTCTTACAAGAGAACACGATTTATGGCAGTAAGGTAGTAACATCAGTCACGCCCACATTTACGAAATACAAACATACTTTTTCCCACGAAGAAGTAAATACAAGAAATGCTTTTTGTTTTGGTGGACTAAAAATGTGGAAAGTAGAAACGTTTGACTGTGTGATCTTTCTAGGATGATTATGTGTTCCATGCTCGCAGTCCCGGAAACATATCTTGGGAAGCATTTTCAATCCAATAGGTCCCACATTTCCAAATTTGAGCTATTGGCATTGTAAATGACATTGCCTTTATTTATATGTTTTGAAAACCCGCAACACATAAATAAAAGACATTGTCATTTATCTCAATAGCTCAAACTCTCGCAAATGCGAGACCTATTGCATTGCAAATGCTTGTTACTATAGGTATGAGGAACCAGTCACAAAATTGCAACAAGGGTTTTAAGACTGACCCGATGCCCGATACTATTGTTCTACCTGGGGGTGAGGGGGGATGAGGGGGGGGGGGGGGGGGGGGGTTGTGAATCTTCAGGAGAGTATAGAATCTTGGGGTTCAAGGTGTGTCTGCAATGAGGAATTCTGCCTCGTGTTTAGTAATCCAATCCTGTGCGAGGGCCTCTTCTACCATAGATTTTATACAGACTAATGCCCAAACAACACTATGGGACAACCACCGGCCATTATCTCCGCAACGGCCCCATCAACGCTGGGGATGCCTGGCTCCACCTTGGGGATTCCCAGTAGGGACCATCCCACAGGGAAAGCCAGGACGGGTTCCCCAGCGGTATACAGCGCCGGGACGCCCCTTTGCTGGGGGAGCTGTGCGCTTTACAAGTATACGACATTTAACATACAACATTACGATTCCTACACAAGAGCTTGGAAGGGCTAGGCAAAAAGTGTCATATGTGAAAAATCTATAGCACCAAATTAATTGTGAAGCTGAAATCCAACCATGCATTGGATTTTTCTAAAAATGTCTTGTTTAGAATTGTTTTGTGATGTTTACATGTTCTAATTTAGAACTTACATTTTTAACATATATCCCCAAAATAGTAGTTATTCTGACACCTGTTACTCTGTGAAGCATGCTGTTGCGCTGCTGGGTCTGATATGCATCATAGAAAGCTGCAAAACAAATAAGTAAATAAAGCAGGCCAAGATTAATTTTAAGGATCACCACATTGATCACTTCCCTCTGCAGCTCAACAAAAATTTTACTTACCTTTGATAAAGCTCTTTCTCGCTGATGCTCTTTTAACTGTAGATTCCTCACCTTGTGAATACCACAAGAGGTCAACTGGATCCGTAGATTTTTCTAAGCAATTCCTTCAACAGTTGGTGTCATGCATCTCAGAGTATCTGTCCTGCCCTGGATGAGATACCGTGACCTTACATAACCGCCACCTCTGTGCACTGATGTAAGTTTTTTTCTGATATCTGTACGCGCAGTAGGCCGCAGAGCCATTGCCATCGGATTGTGGTAGCATGTAGTTTTCTAAAATGTAACCTTATTATCATGGGCTGAATGGGTCCATTCCACAGATGGGGAGGAGGATTGATTGCTGAGCAATCTGCAGTTAGAGTATCCACCAGAAACAACGTAACAAAAGGTAAGTAACTTATTGCTGATGGATTTTTCAAGCCGCAGAAGGAGTAGTTTCTGTCCTGTAACTCCAGTTCTGTAGTAGGGGTATCTCTGTTATAGTCATAATCTAGTGAATAGTCCCGCCCATGTGCGAGGACCCCGGCAATCAAAAATAATCTCTTAAATTGTCAGAAAATTGCAGAACTGCAAAGACACTTAAGAGAGAATTTAAAGACAAATAATGCAGCCTATATCCACAGGCTACACTGTCCAGTACTTCAACTAGAAATTCCACCAAAAATCCACAAACAGCAAAGCCTGTCCAGATTTCCCTTACTTTAACAGCAAAACCCCTCTGGAATGATAGAGAGGAAGGCATGGACAGACAAGCCCCATAGGCTGCCATTATGTGGCTTAAATAGGGTACTGTGCCTTTAAGAGAACTTTCCAGAACTTCTCCCAGTATCCCAGAATGCATAGCAGGTCCCTCTCACTTTCAGTTCTTTTTGAAGGCGTAACACGCCAGACCTGTCGCATTCCTTAAATGAACATCTCTCTCCACCGGGGAGGCGGGAGGGCGCTTATGACTATAACAGAGATACCCCTACTACAGAACTGGAGTTACAGGACAGAAACTACTCCTTCTGTAGTAGGGGATCTCTGTGTATAGTCATAATCTAGTGAATAGAATGGCAAGCCCATCCCCACACCAAAGCGGCGGTGGAGGAAAGAGAATTAACACCACTATTGTGCGAACAGATTTCACAGCGAAGCCTGCCCAACCTGAGCGTCTGCCCTGGCATCAGTGTCCAGGCAGTAATGCTTAGCAAAGGTATGGACCGACTTCCAAGTGGCCGACTTCCAAGTGGCCGCCTTGCAGATTTCTGCAATCGGAACATTACGGAGCAATGCTGCCGTGGCAGCTTTGCCCCTGGTGGAATGAGCCTTTGGCTTACCTCCTAAGGTCTTATTAGCTTTTTGGTAACATAACTGTATGCAGGACACAATCCACCTAGAGATAGACTGCTTAGAGGTCGCAAGACCCGTCCTGACTGATCCATAATTGATAAACAATTGGTCAGACCTACGAATATCTTTGGTCTTATCCAGATGAAATTTCAACACCCTCCTAACATCCGGGGAATGTAAAGACCTTTCCGCTGGAGATGAAGGATTCTGAAAAAACGTAGGCAAAGTTATGGTCTGGTTGACATGAAAATCAGAAATAACCTTGGGAAGAAATTTAGGGTGAGTACGCATAACAACCTTAGCAGCATGAAATACAGTATAAGGTTCTTGGCAACACAGCGCCTGAATTTCACTCACCCTGCGGGCCGATGTAATGGCCACGAGGAACGCCGCCTTCCAGGACAGGTGCTGCAACGAAGCCTTATAAATAGGTTCAAAAGGCTCCTTCATCAACCTGGACAGCACCACATTCAATTCCCATGAAGGCGAAGGAAGCCTGACAGGAGGGAACACTTTCTTCAAGCCTTCCAAAAAATCTTTGATCACAGGGATCTGGAATTAGGAAGTCTGCGAAGGGCATTTCCTGTAGGCAGTCAAAGCAGCAAGATGAACCTTAATAGAATGAACATTAAGGCCAGACTGCGCCAACTGTAGAAGATATGGAAGCAT